>NC_141689.1:364348758-365791258 GCF_964263255.1 Lissotriton vulgaris
TACAGGGACCTGCATACACTCTGCAGGAGATTAAAGAAGTCCAGTGGTGAGTGCACTAGGGTAGATTAATTAAGTATATATTCCTAATGAACCTAAACACGGTTTAGTAGTATGCGTCACTTATTTATTATGACATTTCAGGCAAACTGATTGACCATGTCCAGCTTTGAAACTTGCTGAAATACTGATACTCCCTATACGAATACCAGGATCCTGCCGCAAATTCCACTTGTTTTATTGGGGTGAATATACTGTCTGTACAAGCGCCCCTCATCAGCTATCTACATATGTGTGATTCACCGCATCAGGGGTGGTAGACAGTTGGCTGTAGTTAGCTAGAGAGCCATTGGGTCTTGATAAAAAATGGCTTAACCATATCAGTGGAGGGGTCAGTGGATGCAGAAATGGGAGAGCTTTAGAAACCACTGCACGTTAGATCGGGCTACTCCGCTATGATTACTGCCATTCCAATGCACTACTTAACTTTGTGTTTCCTAGGCCATGAGGATGCAGTCATGGCCGTCGTATGTTCATTCCGTACAGTACAGTCAACGTTTTAATAATATACCATCTATTTCTGTATTCCCTAGAACTGGTTTGAGAACACACATCGGAAAACTGGCGATTCCGGCTTAATACATTAGCTCTTTTGATGATCTTGTTGGTACACTCTACGTGTGCATGTCTGATGATTTACTATTTAACTCTGGTTCCTGGTGATTTTGGTCTGTTGCTCTTTTCTGTAACCGCATAGGAGGTATATGTTTAATGTTTATACCGCATGTACTTCAGTGATTTGGTCTAATTTATAATAGCAATACGTGTACTTTGGTTGTATCATTTTCCTGTGGTTTATTCTTGTGTTTAATATAAGTGAATAGATATTTTAACTACATGTTTGTAAATGTAAAAAAAATACTTTTTACATGTTAGTGAATTGTATAATGTGTACATGTTGTCTCATGTTAATGTATGTATTGTGCATGGTATATTTATTGTATTATTGTTTGAAATCCCAGCCTTGAAAAAGTCTTAGAAAAAGACAAAACACGTGTCGGCAAACGATGTGCTGGGAGTTTTTTACATTTTCTATATAAAAATAAAGGACTGCTTAACAGCAAGAAGATTGACCTATCTGGATTTTTATTCTCTGATTAGTGTCATTGAGTTGTTTCAATTATCCATTAGAGGGTTACGTATACCCTGAAAAGTGATGATTATAATGAAGACTGAATAGGGACTAATGGTGTGCTGCAAAAAGCCCTAATTTTTTCATTCAGATTAAACTTCATCAGGGCAGATTCTCAAAAAAGGGGAGCAGTGCCGGATGCAGGCATATTTTGTGGAATGGTGGGTAAGCGTAGTTATGAGATAGGTCGTGGCGATGCGTCCTGTCTCAGGCTCCCTGATAAGGGCCGGGTATATGAACCGTAAGCAAAGGTCGTCAGTGTCTAGGACCTGGATCCAGTTCTAATCTTGGAATATCGACTTGAAGGTAAGAAATATTGTTTTTAAACATATAGAAGTCAATAATATTGTTTGCAAAAATATAGTTGTTTAAAATATCGATTTTTTAATTAGTGATATGTATTTTAGTATATATTTTAAATGTATGTGATGTATTTTTGTCTAAGTATTGTTTAAGTTTTTTAATATATGCATTACATTTTTAGTACCTATCAATTTTATTTTAATAGAATTTCACGTTTTGTAGTCCTGTAGCGCATTTTGGGTTTATAGGGGAATAGGGTGAGAAGTCATTTAAATATAATAAATTAATTATATTTTTTTATTTAATAATATTTATTTCATTGAGATTTAATAGTGTTAATTGTGGGAAGTAATTTATTTTTAATTATTCATTAATTTGTTGTTAATTAATATTAATTAATTATTTGAAAATTGAATATTGGGGTAAAGGGTGGGGAGTGATTTATTTTCAATTATTTAATAATTAGTTGTTCATTATTAGTAATTAATTAATTATAAATTAAACATTAAAATTGTTTAGTTAATTTTAGAGATGGGTTGTGGAGTTTATCAGGGTAAAGGGTGAGAAGTATTTTATGTTTAATGAATTAAACATTTGTTGTTAATTATTATTAATTGGAAATTAAATATGGAAATTGGTTATTTAGTTTTAGGTGTGGATTGTGGGGTTTATAGGGGTAAAGTGTGGGAAGTAATTTATCTTCAAATAATTAGTTATTAATTAATTTTATTTCCTTAATTAAAAATTAAATATGGGAATTATGTAAATAATTTTAGGTGTGGGTTGTGGAATTGATGGGGGTAAAGGGTGGGAAATGAATTCATTTTTATGTGTTTTAATTTGTTTTTTAATTAATAATATTTATTTAATTGATAATTATGTTAATTAGGAAAGTACATTCTATTTTTAATTTAGATGTTGGTTGTGAATTGTGCAGTGTTATAGGGTAGGATGCAAATAAAAGTAATGTATGTAATCATGTTTTTGTTTATAAATGATTTCTAACAAAAAATATGTGTTTGAACAATATTTGTATATTTGATTTATTATATTTGTAAGTATTTGTGATATGTATTTAACAGTATATTATGTTATTTTAATTTATCATATTAAATATATTTATATTTACATTTTTAACATATTTATATATATTTTTCAATTTATTTTGGTTTTCAAATATTTGTTGTTGTTGATATTTTGTTTGTTTTTACATTTGAATTGACTGTAGTGAAAATAGTAATTTCTATCCCTCCGCAATCCAACACTTTCCCTACTGTTACACTCAATGGAGTGGGAATAGTAATTTTTACTCCTCAACTAACCAACATGTTCCCTGCTGTTGCACTCATTGGAGTGGGAATAGTACATTTTACCCCTCTAATATCCAACACTTTCTCTACTGTTACACTAACTGGAGCGGAAACAGTAATTTTGACCTCTCTGCTATCCAACACTTTCCCTACTGTTGCACTGACTGGAATGGGAATAGTAATTTTTACCTCTCCACTATCTAACATTTTCCCTACTGTTGCAATCACTGGAGTGGGAATACTAATGCTTACCACTCCGCTATCCACCACTTTCCCTACTGTTGCACTGACTGCAGTGGTATTTTTAGGTTTAAATATTTTTAAATAGTTTAATATTTTATTTGAAAATTGATTTTTTCAACATAAATGTTATGTTATAGGTATATGTATAAGTATATATATGTATTAGTTATATTTTTATATATTTTTTAAATTCTAAATCAAATTTAAATTAGTAGTTTATTCAATGTTTTAAAGTAAATATATATAATTATTATATGTGTGTTTACTTTTTTTAAGTTATTTATTTGTTATTTTTGTTAAAATGGATATTAAATATATTTATTTATTTTAATTATGTTTATTATTTAATATATTTAATATATTTAATAATTAGTTTTTTATTTTATATATAGAAAAAACGATATTATTTACATCTATATTTATGTCATTTATATTATTTTTTCGATATTTTTGTACTTACCTTTATAAATAATGGATGATATTTATAAGTCTGTATTGGTGAATGGGGATGTTTTGGGTGTTGATGTTTTGTCAGTGAACCCTTTGGAGGCCTAGACCACAAAAGTAAAAATGGTTAAGCGCAAGGTTGGAGGTATTAAACCTCCTGTCGAGCCAAGGATTGCTACAAAGTGGACCACCATAGTCTCCTTCTTATCACGTGTGGTGGGAGCTTTAACTAAGGAGATTGATCAGGCTGAACGTCATTTATCGTTAAGTGCACCTAGGTCAAGTGGGGAAGGCAAATTGATGGTAAATATTGTGGAGCAAGATTTGGGGTCACCAAAAAACAGTAATGATTAACCTATTGTGGGCCGGGTGGGGGGTTCCTGCTAATCAATCATGGAACACACTGGGAGGGCCATCACAACAAGAGATATCCTTGACACCAACCTTTCCACCTGAAGCAAAATGCAAAAGAAAGTTCCGGAATAATATATCCAGAAATGAGATCCTTCTGGGCCTGCCAAATTTTTAGGGGCCTATTGATCACTACAATGACATGGATAACCCCTCCTGGAAACCGTTTGGGGATGCACTAACATTTAGTGTAAATTAGTTATTATTGCCACTTAAACGGAAATTGGCCAAATTGGAGGGGGAATGGAAACCGTTACCCCGTGTTGTAATAAATTACCTACAATACAGTCTTCAGTGAAAAAGAAGGTACAACCTAAAAATGCGAAGATGTTCAATGATAATACATCTGTACTTATTGGCGACCAACCTGGCACGAGTTCAGCTCCCTGTCAGATTTGGCTGAATTTTAAGGACAACCAAGCATTAGGGCCCACTAATATGATCCCTACTCAGACACAAATTGTGTCCAAAAATCATGTAGCCTGAATATGTAAATATACATCCAATAAACATAATCACTCTCATAATCACTCTCAAGAGAAAGCAACTATCAATCTTCCCCCAACATGTTTCCCATATGTGGCTGTTCTAGTAAATGTCCCACCATAACGAGTCAGTAGAAGGCCTAAAGAAAGTTGTTCACTGGCTTAGATCTAAATGCCTGTTTTCACCAGCTAATACAGAACAAATCTTATTCACAAGAAGTGTGAGGTGGATTGGCCCACAAACGAAAAGTTTTGAGAGAGACTGCATTGTTGTTAATTTCCAAAATCCTAGGGTAGCCGATGATAGCCACACGAAGGCAGCACTATCACCAGAAGTTGGTTGAAATGTGGCAGTATTTCCAATGGGGTTTTCTTTGTCGTCATTACATAGTCATATTCACCCTGTGCTAACATTCAAAATGTAGAGGCATCAAGGCTACCCTATCCCCATTTCCATCACCTATTTTTGTCAAATAGATACCAAGCACTAATTACCATGGAAGATAATGATTGACTCAGTTGGAAAGAATATAGTGTAGATGATACTGTGATGTACTGTAGAGAGGATGTATCTGAGGTACAGGAGTGTAATTTGTCCTTCAATGGAACTAATTGTGGCCCTGGTCTAAGTATTGTGCATATAGGGGAGACATCCAAGCCAGATAACATTTATTGCGATAATTCATTCCCAGTACAGCATCAAGAACCCAATTGATGGACATATGGGAGGAAATTTTAGGTTTGCAACATGGAATGTGAATAAAAAAGGGAACATTGACTGGATTAATACCATATCTGAATTCGATATAATATGCATGTAAAAACGTGGTGTACGAAACCTGTATATGTCAAAGGGTTCTCCTCACAGTTTCTAAAAGCAATAGCATCACACGCTGGGTGGGCAAAAGGGGGGTTTTTGACTCTTATTTCAAACTAAATCTTATTAATGTTAAAAAGATTTTAAACCAGGATCCACACTTCC
This sequence comes from Lissotriton vulgaris, assembly GCF_964263255.1. Lineage (NCBI taxonomy): Eukaryota > Metazoa > Chordata > Amphibia > Caudata > Salamandridae > Lissotriton > Lissotriton vulgaris. The sequence continues at coordinate 364,354,129 of NC_141689.1, forward strand.
AATTACTGTGGCTGAAGAAAAAGGGGGAAAAATATTTTGTTATAATAAATTACTATAATAACGTTTTCGATCTAAAAAGTAGTAGGGTGGCAAAGGCATTTGGTGATTGTTTAGAATCCTTTTTAAGCCCTATATGTGCAAATTTTATATTATTATGGGCTGGAGATTTTAATATATAGGCCTGTGCATTATCTCATTCACGAGCATGTGGCCGTATTGATCAGGATGGGAGGGGATATGACCATTTCTGCCACACTGATATGTTGAGGCATTGAGCTTCATTATTGCCAAATATGATCTACAGCTTTTGAGGTGTGAATGTGAAACTAATGGAGTGTTAGTTCCAACATTTATTGGTAGGAATTCGGCTTCTATTATTGACCATGTACTGATATCTGCGTCAGCAAATGCTATGTGTGGCACACCCCTCACAATAACAGCGGCCCGTCATTCTATTTTTGCGGTAAGAGGTACGATACATTCTCTTTAGTAAACAATATCACCGCAAGTAGGCCAAATGGTGTAAATGGGTAGACATTGATCCCAATATTATGCTACAAAGAAAGAGTAGAGAAAATTGATTACTGCCTACAGGAGGCCATTGTACCCAATCTGTTAGTAAAAAACTTTAATTATATTACTAGCTCTATACAATCACTCCTGACTACTACTAGAGCAGGGAAAAATAAAAGGGGATGGTTCAATACCGCCTGCACCAAAGCACTTTGGTCTCTCAAACATGGCCTTGAGTAGCTCTCCAGACAATATCTTGGTCATTAAGACCCTGCGCTTCCAATATAAACAGGCCCGAGACACAAGGAAAAAAATACTCCAGAATAAAGCATAGGATATCCTCGCCCTTGTGGCATCAAAATAAGAACATCAAGTTATTTTGGGATACTTTCAATCCACCATTTGTAATAGAAATAATTATATCTCTGAGTTTAGCTACTTTGTCCCCTGTGATAGTTGAGTGGCACACTTTTTTGAAATTTTTTGACAGAATACCAGGGATAAAATAAGGCATAAATGGAGGTCGGAAGTTGACTGGGGACCTGCAAAGCTAGAAATTTCTCTTGAGGATTCATGCTGGCCATACAAATTAGTGCAGGGCGATGAAACAAATAGAGCCAGTATTGATGCCTGTCTTAAAGATAATAATCTCCCTAAATTGTTCCAGGAGCAGCAGAGGTTTCTTGGTGAGGAAATAACAGGGGGAAATATTGGCTGCAGTAAAGAAAATAAAAAAAGCAAGGCAGTTGGCCTAGATACCATTCCTAGTATGTTCTATTCTACTATTGCAGAGGAGATTATTCCAATATGGATTAAACTTTTTTATTCAATTTTGATAGAGGGTAAGCCGACACCGGAGTCATGGAATGAGGCAGTGATAACATTAATTCCGAAACGTGGTAAGAATCTTCTTCAATGCCAATCTTTCCATCTTATTTCCCTACTTAATAGTGATTATAACATTTTCACTAATATTTTGGCTGCGCATATTAATAGGATAGTGGGAACCTAATAAACAAAAATCAAAAAGGGTTTATCCCCGGATGGAAGCTTAGAGAGTTGAACCATGCCCTGCTTCGCTCCATAGATTTAGCTACATGGAAGTAGGATCCCCTTGCGGTAATAACCGAAGATGCTGCCAAGGCCTTCGATCGGGTCAGTTGGAGTTACCTTGTGGCAGCCCTAGAGAATTTCGGTATGGGTAAGCCTCTGATAGACAAGCTAGAGAAGATCTATAGAAAGCCAACAGCGCGTATTTTGGTGAATGAGATCCTATCAACACTGGTTAGGATCAGCAGGGGGACGAAGTAAGGTTGCCCTCTTTCACATATTCTCTTTGAATTGTATATCGAGTCTTTCGCCCAGAGTGTCAGACTGAATGAGAGAATAAAGAATTTCAAGGAAGAGACTTTTACCAGAATAATTTGCTGTATGCGGATGATTTAATGCTTTTCACCTCTGTTGTCTATTCTGCCCAACTTGTAGCCGAGGAGGGAGCATTTGGTGCTATATCTGGATATAAAATTAATGACGAAAAAAACGAATTAAAAAAATTAGTTGCTGTAAATTTTGATAAAACTAGCGTAGAAGTGGGAAAATTGCTAAAAAGATGGCAGAATCTGCATTGACAATTTTTGGGCAGGTAAACCTGGTGAGAATGTTTATTTTACCTAAGGTTACCTTTCTGTTTGTATTCTAACAATACAGGGGAAAATCACAACTTTTATTTTGGCTAATAGGGGTGTGTGTCTCTCTTGGAAGAAACTGAGGAGAAAGGTGGTGCTTTCAAATATATTGCTGGGCCTTCCAGCTTAAAAATGGTAGAATGTTATTATTAAACACAGATGACTCTAGAATGGGTGGTATGTACAGAGTCATGCTGGAAGGAACTTCGAAGGAAGGCTTTCTCTATAAATGTGTGGCCCCAAAATATTTTAAGAAGGTTAGATTAAAATGCCTACAAGCAGAACATGGTTTGATGGTTTGATGTTAGATACCTTCTAGGTAATGCATATTATAATATGGTGTCTCCCATATGGGATTCTCCGGGTACGCCAGAGTGCTTACTTGATACTCTCACGGCCCCAATAAAACAGAGTAGAATAAGTAGATGGGGACAGATGCTAGATGATGGACAGAACTTGACTTTGTAGCACTGCAACAGGGAGACAGGAGGGCAAATTTCCAGATTTAAATTTGAGTAAACTTGTGGTTAAGGACCCAGGACTAGACAAACATTCAATCTAATCAATTGGAGATATACCTCCAAGACCCACGACCAAAGAAAAAAGTACCAATATCTACTGACAGCGGCTGATTCAAAGTTGAAAGCAGCTAGTGGCAAGTGTATCTATCTTCTACATTATACACTGTAGTTAAAAGTGCTGCATTAAAGAGAAACCTGAAAAGATTGGTGAAAATAAAGGGAATTGGAGAATCTAAATGTAAGCGGTGTGGAAGCAACAAGGCGGATGACGTACACATGTTTGCTACTTGCCCAATGCTGGAGGGATTAGGACAGCTGTGGGTAAGACCATATCTGACAGGATGGGTTCCGAGGTGGAGGTAAACACTGTCCTAAATATGTTTGGGATCAGGCAGCAAGACATGAGGGTCTCGAGTCTGAATACAAAACAAAAAAAATTGATGTTCTACCTAGTGCTGATTGCAAGGAGGGAGATATGTAAGTTATTGACCCAAAATTCACCCTCCTCATGGCTTACTTAGAAGAATTCTGTGGCCTTTGTTGAAATGATGGACAGGTGGGAAGATAAGAAACGTGAGAGGAATGGTCAATAGGATTTATTGTATATACATATAATATAACATTTATTGTTCTTTGAACCAATCTGTCCAATGATTACATCTTCCCATAGCAGCGGGCAAGAGATGCGACGAAACCCCTAATATCCCATTATGAATGTCCAATCTATAAGTAGTCACAATACCTAAGGTGCCTGTTACTACAGATTGGGGATTGTACGACGTCTTAATAAATAAAAAATAAAAAAACATTATTGAGGTGTAGGTTTGCTCCTCCTAATATTATGTCAGCACTGCCTTCTAGGGAGTATTGGAGTATTAGGTTCATTACGTCTTCAAGCAATTGAGGGTTTTCACCAGGCGGGTGATAGATATGATGACATTTGATAAGGTTGGCACCTTTTAAGACAAGCTGAACACCTAGATTATCAAAGGTAGGGTATTTGATAGTGCTGAGAAAAGTTAGATAGTTTTTGTATATAAAGGCTAATCCAACACCTCTGCGATCCTTGCAGTTGTTGCAAATGATTGAGAAGCCCGGTAGGGTGGGGAGGTCAATTTAAGGGGATGAGTGGTCATTTAGCCAGGTATCTTTGCCTGATAAGGGGGACCCAGGAAGGCTTTACCACTGGCAAGGCTGCGGTGGCGTGGAGACCCGGCCCAACACTGTCTGGAGCATCACTTGATGTGTTAAGAGGCCCCATCACTGAATGGGCACTTGCGAAGGACTTCACCAACCACAATGCAGCAGTGCAAGTGAGGAGCGCCTAGTGTCTTGCACCTGGGAGGCAAGGGTGGGACTTGATCATGTGACTGGGAGTGGTCACGATCACAACAACTACAAGAAAGGAACCCTTGTAAGAGCAACAAACAATCTGGATGGGCACTGATGAAGCCATTGAGGCGGAAACGCGTCTGCCCTGCGTTTCCAGAGACTCTCTAATGTCAGCGCTGTTTTTAAAATAAAGCCGTTCCTGTTTCACCCCCGGAGAGCAGTGTCACACTCTTTTCGCAGGAGAGGAGAGAGCCTAGTTGGTATGTGTTGCCAGCTGCAGGTGCTGGCGTAGTGACACGTCCTCTCGTTCTGGAGCTACGCGGATTACCTGTGCCTTGGAGTCCCCATATTTATATATATATATATATATATATATATATATATATATATATATATATATATATATATATATATATATATATATAAATATATATATATATATACATATATATACATATATATAGATATATATAGATATAAATATATATATAGTCAACAGAACAAGCTGGGAATCTTTTACATTATCCAAGTGTGGGGCAATGGCAAGATGCTACCCTTCACTGGATTCCAAAAGAACAACAGCCTTGCTATAGGTGAAGTATGGAATTACTTGTATTCTAAATGTGCCCTCATGGAGGCTAAGACTCAACTTAATACACTTATCGTAAGTCACCTCAATTTGTTTATTTTATGTATAATAGCTCCTGGGAACAGAAAACGGCCTCCAGCATATAACACTGCTTACTTCAGAAAGGCACTACTTGCCTTGAAAAAAAACTTTGAAGAATGGGAAAAAGACTTACCTACGGCAATATACATTTCTCCCAGATGAAACATACTCGACTGATTTTAAAAATTAAGCCTGGCTGTGCTGCTTCAGATAATACAGCGAAAATTCATCTTGAAAGTGTTTTGAGGTCCTTCGAAACTTTTAAAAATATCCTAAAGAAGTGGAGTATTGGTGATGCAAGGAACATAATACAGACTACTTGCATATCTTCATGAACTACAATTGAATTATTCAATGGTCGAAGGAGTTGATAACCAACATAAAGTTGATGATAAATGTAGAGCTCTAGCTATCACCGTTTGTGATATTACTGACCTTTTTTTCTGCTGACATACCATGTACGTTTTGCGCTCTCTGGATTGCTAAAGTTCAGTGATTGCTACAAGAATCATCCTAGATTACTGGAAAAGTTCAAAGAAATTTATATAAATGAGTGGGTTGCTGAGAAATGTTCTAATCTTCATTTCAATTCGATGTCTAGGAGTTATGTTTGGATACTCCTTAGTTGCACTTTTGGTGGGATTTTCTCTTTCATAAGTTATAACTGCTAAATATTGTGTTAATTCAAACTTTGTGTATAACATAGTAATCAGGGTTTTGAAAGTATTTATTATTAGTTTCTTGAAACTACTCTACATTTGCCCACGTTTTTGGAACATTCTGGTATATTTGTCCTATACTACATTGTGTGCAATGGGTATCTTTATATGTGAAACAACAAAAGGGTTAAAGAAGTGAACTGAATAGGATGGTAAAATGAACCTATCAACAACGTTATCCAGGAAATAATTTGGGACATGGACAATTCGAGCGGAACTCAATTAGTGGGGCATTCAACCTATACCAGATCCCCACAGCCTCAATCAGATTTTCACTACCATCCTCTTCCCTCATATTTCAGACTATTTACCGCTTTCTTTGTGTGGCTGCAAATCATGTAGTGCTATCTACTTAGGCTGCATGCAAGCCCTTTCATCAGTATTTATCTTTCTCTGATCACCACATTGAGGACCACTTTTATGAGGTTTTGGGACAGGGCAGTGCTCAAAGGAATCTTGCAGCACTGCCCTGCGTCAAAACAAAAGGGCAGGAATGTGCTGTATCTATGTGACACGGCACATTCCTGTCCTTTTTTGCTGCATTGGCGCACAATGGACTGCCATGCGCAAATGCACCATGGGCACCATGGTGCGAGGGTGCCTGCGTTGCAGGGCCGATTGATTTTGTGCAGGTAGGGACATTTCTCTTGCAGCACACATAGAAATAGGAAAAAACGAGAAGAAATTAAAACTTTTCTCTTCCTTGCACCTCCCTAATTGCACCACTGGAGTGGCGTTAGACTCTGACACATTCCCAGGTTTAATCAAGGAATGCTTCAGATTCCATGAGTGTTGCGTGGGAACCCCCACAGCAGCACCTATTGAAAACACCTTTCAGGCAGTGTTCTGTGTGCAAGGGGCAAATACTTACAAGGCCATGAAATCCACGTAAAGTGGCTTTACGTGGCCTTGTAAATATGCCTCAGCACATTGTGCCACCGCAACGTAGAAAAAGTGACATCCGGCGGTGCAAATGTACCACAATGTGCCTCATATATGAGGCCCTGAATATCTTTGGGGAGCTGGACAAGAAGGAATGTTACACTTTCATCAATGAGCTCCCTTGAAATCACACAAAATCACAACCGATAACAGAATTTATGGGTAAAAGGCCAACAAATTATGATTATACATGATCTCTCCAGGATAACACCTTGAACACCTATTTCTCATTCTACTCAAGAACTTTCAGTCACAGAACTTTAGAAAGCCTTCAGGCTGAGCAGATAGATTTATTGCAAGAGATCAATCAGGGCAAGGGATGACTCACTGGATTTTGAAGTAGTAAAATGTACAACCAAGATTACTGCTCATTGTACTGCCTTTGAATCAACTCAAAACACAGTGAATGGTGTTAAAGAGAATGCAGTAGATGCGCTGAATCTATAAATACACAATATGAAACTAATAATTAAATTAAATTGGATGGTCTTAAGAACAAGGCTCTACTAACACCCATGCATAGGATTCTACAGTGATGGTTGAATAGTGACAAGGCTTGCTATATGTTTGAAATAAGGCCTTGATAAACCTCAAAAAGTGGGGGTGGGCTAAATCCCAAAATTGGAAACTTTTAGGCCAATCCCTGCCTACCTCAGTATTGCATTGACCAACGAAAAAGTATTTTCTAATATCTGCCCCATCTAACCAATTAGCTAGGAAGGATTCGAGATATATTCATGTGCAACCATCAGAAAAGAAGCCATTGAGAAGCATACAAAACTGATAACAAGTAATCAGATTAATCATGACAATAATTCAATGTATGGTTCATGAAAGAACAATAACAACCCTGTTGTAAATAAGACAAGTGTTTGCAGGACACAAGGAGATACATTTATCATTTAAAGTGACATATAATGCAATGCATTTGAACCCAAATATGTGGGGCAAACTAACTGGGCAGCAGCACTATGATAACCAAACCCTAGAATATATTTGAAATAGTAGGTATTTTATTTTCCTAATCAGATTATGTTGTAAAATCTCTTTACACAATGTTGAGAAAAGAATACTCACTCATAAATTCTGAGATTTAAACATAGATGGCATCCACATACACCTAAATTTAAGCAGTTAAGTACAGTATTATGTTTGAAAGTAAAGCAAATACAGGGATTCATTTTAAGGTTGGTGTCATGACATTTATACTTAAATATGAAGTTCCCCATGAGACCAGCTAAAGAATTATTGTCCTTGCAAAATATCTAATATGTTTCCCAATATTCCTGCCTAGCACTTTCTATTTATTATAAATTGTGTCAGAACAAAGTGTATAGATAAGTTGACAGTATAGTACTTTGCAGACCATATTCATGCAACTAATTAGAAATGTAAAAATAATGGATCTGTGAACATGGTTGAGAAAAAAAAAGAAATAAAATAACAAGCATAGGGGTAGATTAGGATCGCGGACGGACTTGCGTCCGTCCGCAACCCCAGAGCAGGAGGGAACCTTCGCATGGCATGCGGAGTTCCCTCCTGTGCAATTAGGATGTGACCGCCACCCTGGCGGTCACATCCTCTATTTTTAACATTGCAGCGGGTGCAGCTTCAAGCTGCACCCGCGGCAATGTTAAAAATGCACGCATTGCATTTGCATGCAGAAAGAGGCAGGCACCGCGCGGTGCCTGCCGCTTTCTGCATGCAAATGCAGGGGGGTACCATAGGTACCACCCATGTGCACCCCCACCACCCCTTCACCTAGGGGGCCCGCAACGGGCCCCCGCAGTGAAGATCCGTATGCTTTTCCACGGCGGAAAACCTGCCGCGGAAAAGCACTTTTTAAAGCCCATCCTGATATGGCGGACAGTGTCTGAGAGACACCGTCACCATATCAGAGCTTTTCCGCCGCGGTTGTAAGCCGACCGCGGCGGAAAAGCTGCGAACGGAAACCAGGACCCACCAGCCATCCTAATGTGGCGGTGGGTCCTTGGTCAGTCCGCTGTGGTTTTTCAGCATCCTCGGGGCCGGCGGTGGCTTCCGCCGGCCCCGAGGATGCGGAAAAACCGCAATCATAATCGGCCCCTTAATTTGTAGCAAAAGAGTTAAGAACTAGCCTATTTTTCAGCCCAATGTCAAACAGTATAGAAGTGACAAAACATTTGGGAAAGAGATTTGGAAAGGTATCTAAATAAAACAGAATATAAATTAACATAACAAGTGTAACAGTAAAGTACTGAAAACATAAAGGCAACATACAATTTAAGACTGTACAGTGTTAAAGATAAGGTTAATAAACATTTTCACTGGATGAAATGGAATGACTTAATCATGTAAATCAGAAAAACTTGATTAAATGACAATGAATGACAAGAAACTCTTAGGGGTATATTCACAAGAACGTGTGCTAAACATCACCAAAAAAGGCGAACAAAACTTTACACATTGCAGCCTATCGTGGGAAAATAACCCAGTGTCAACGTGGAATTCACAACAAGGTGGTACCATGCAATAGTCTGCCGAAACCGCGGCCAATGTCGGCGACACAACCACCTCGATAAAATCACTAACCGCAACGCAAAAAAAAATGCGATGGGCTAAAGCGCGATGAGGAAATTTTTTATTTATTTATTTATTTATTGAGTTTGTAAAGCGCTACAGCTACCCAAACGGGTTTCCTGGCGCTGATTGTCAAAAGTAACCTGACACCCAAAAAAGAAATCTACTGATTGAAGAGCCAGGTTTTAACAGCTCTTCGAAAGCAAGCATAGTTGACCTCCGCGCGAACAACCAGTGGGAGGGGGGCATCCATGTATGTATGTATGCCAAATCAGCAATAAGCAGTGAGAAGCCAGCAATACCCATGTGTAATGCGGGAAAAAGCACAAGAACAGCATACAGTAAATGCCACTAAAAACAACAGCAGCTGAGGAGTACCATGGATGCCCCCTGACCGACTGCAGACGACAACATGAACCCCACAATCCCCACGGAGGAGCACCCAGGAATACAGGGCCCGTGGAAGGCCAATGAGAAGAGGAAGAGGAAGACGGGGTACAGTCGCCAGGAAAACCAGATTATCGCCACAGATAAGCTAGAACACCACCACCAACTGTACGTAACCTCCAACGTGTTATTGGCAACAAAGAGGCAAAGATGGCACACCACCTCAGACCATGTGAATGCTGTCGCATGGCAGAGAAGACAATGGAAGACCACAAGAGGCCCTGGACTGATGTGAATGGCAAAACCAAGCAGAAACTCGCTGCCAACACGAAAACAGCAACGCACCCTGGAGGTGGCGCGGTCAGCAGAACACCAGGAGCTGAATGACATGGAGAAGATCGTGGCCACAGTCACCAATTGGAAGAAGGTGACAGGAGTCGGGGGTCCGGACACCGTCCAACATGACCCAACACCACATCAACAGGGTGCGCACCGACCAGGGAGTGGGTGGACGGGGGAGAAGGCCACAATGGCACACATGCACAACTAAGCAGAGTACACTGCACACCCACAATGACTCAGTGTCATGTTCCTGCTCGCATGGGAACACCTCAGCACACACACAAGCACCAAGTAGTCCCACGTACACCATGTGCTCAAAGGGGCACCCACACAACACATCAACAAGCACAACCGGAAAGGAGCAGGCAACACTCGGACACTGCCACCTGCACAAACAGCCCCTGATGTCAACAACACATCTGTGGACTAACCATGCCCAAGAGTCATAACTCGACAAAGAGCAAAAGTTACCCAAGTCTGCAACATCTCTGCACCATGGAAGCACACAACTGACAGGCACATCACATGAAAGGGACCAGTGGCAGACAAATCCGACCTGCAAGAGCGAATCACCCACCGTGCAGAATACACACATAAGGATAAGTGCACCTCAATATTGACAACATCCCGGTACAAACAGCAACACCTACACAACAGAACACAGGGCACAACTGGTGCCGCAAATGTGCACCACATGGCAGATCACATCTGACACAGCAGGAATCTGTGACATGACATTGTACAAGTACAACCTGTAACCTGCAAACATGTTTAATTCACAAATGCTGTGCTTTTGGACATTTTGTACGGGCCCATGATTGCTAGGGACGGCCACAATGTAACGTGCTCATGAGAAGTAATTGTCAATAATGGTGTTCCTATGGGCCATTCCTGCCACAGCTGCAGTGGGATGTGGGCCACCGGCCATTCGTCCCCACCATCGTCTGGTACTTCTGGAACTGGGATCCATGGGGCATTGGTGCGTACACAGATGTTGTGCAACACACAATTCTCCTGGTGTGTATGTGGGCCCCATTGTAATGCCTCTGGGTAGGTGTGTTCTGGTCTCGGATGGGTGTCATCATCCAAGGGCAAAGTGCATATCCTTGATCCCCTGTGACAGTGCAGGAAGAAAAGAGTCAATACTTGGTTAGGCAGGATGTGATGGCAGGCCCACTAATCCAGTGACGCCTGTGCTGGCTCTGTGTGGGGTGAGTGTGAGCCAGCCCTCAGGGAGTAGATGGTGCAGGCTACAACTACAACAGTCATCAGGCACTCAGAAAAGCAATGTCAGAACAACAAGAGGGGATGACTAGAGTCTCACATGGTTAGTGGCCCCGGATGCACAGCGGCTGACACAGGCCCACTGCCACAGGATGCTGAACTGCCGGAGACTGGGGAAGGGTCATGAGGGCAGAGCAGGGTCTCGTATGCCTTCCATTGAGTGTCTCGGGGGAAAATAGGAGGTCTACCCTAGGGCATGATTCAGAGGGCACATGCCTGCTGTGTCCGGCAACATGGCTGATATGAATGCCACAGATCCATGCCAGACACCAAGTCCGTACCTTCCCGTTGCTGATGACAACCCCCAGGCCACAGGCTCAAGACACCAATGATGTTCTGTCGCAGGCTGACGGTCACTCAACGGCGCACAGGGTTAGTGGCACCATGTGTCGCCGCTTGCGTTGAACATGGTTAGTGGCACCACGCGTCACAGGCTTGCGTTGAACAGGGTTAGTGGCACCACGTGTCACAGGCTTGCATTGAACAGGGTCAGTGGCACCACATGTCGCAGGCTAGCATGGAACAGGGTTAGTGGCACCATGTGTCGCAGGCCTGCCATATGGAATTATGCCTCACTGATCGAAGGGAGTCTGGTGCTGTGGCTGCTGCCACAGACTTGGGGCCACCGGCATCCAGGACTCAGGACAAAGTTCCACATGTAGGACCTACTGGGACGAAGAGTACGCCGGTGGAGTATGTCAATGAGAAAGGAGTAATGTGGGCCAGTGTCGTAGGGGCCAGCGATGGTCTGCGGAGGCTGCAGAGGTCATGGGACTGGGGCATGGAGCTTGCACCGGCACTTGGTGGGCCCTCTTTGACACACGACGGTGTCGGCAGGTGAGGAGGGTGGCCTTGGTGCGCCGAGGCGGGCAGGCCTGGTCTGGGTATCAGTGTTCTGGGGTGCAGCAGGTGCACAGGGTCCCAGGCCCCGCTGCTCACCCCGTCGGCCTTGTGGCAGACTGCGAGGCACCGCCCTATCAGTGACGTTGGCTTTTCCGGGATTAAACTTTGCTCTATGCCACAGGGTTTTTGTCCACACCCATGCGCAGCCCTGGCGTACTCAGGGCCAACCCACTACGCTCACGCACACGGGGGGAATGCAGCAGCGACATTTCTGCTATCCGAGCCATGGTCTGGGGTGACATGGTTGCGTCCACTGTTCACTTCTCTCCAGTCACCAGCAGTTGTTGTCTGCATGGACATATCTGTGGTTTGCATACCCATGTCTGTCCTGCACATCCACGCCTCACTTGTCTTTGTGTACATTCCCATTCACGGGCCACTTGCATCCTTCGCACATGGCTGCATTCCGCATCTATCCACGTTAAGCTGTTGTGTGGCTGTGGTTCCATGATATGGCTGTATTGTGTGCGACAACATTGTGAACATTTCCCGGTGGTCCACTATTGCCTGCACATTGATGGAATGCGTGTGCTTTCTGTTGCGGTAGTGGTGTGCAGTATCCGCAGGGGGCACAAGTGGGACATGTGTGCAGTCTATTGCCCCCAACACGCCCAGTAATCAAGCTATGGTGTAGAAGCCTTGCTTGGTCTCCTGCTGTTCCTTTGCAGTGTGGGGAAAGTGAAAGTACTGGGGTAAGAAAGCTGAGGATGGCATCCAGGACAGGTGTGAGGAACTTTGATAGGGCTGGCTGTGACACTCTGGCAGTTGTTGGTTGAAAGGTACCAGAGGCCAACAGGTGCAGCACAGCCAGCAGCTTTGTCTGCGGAGGGATGTTGATTCTCCACTGTGTTGGGACCGTCAACCTGTGGGCGATGTGGGTCATGATGTGGATGATGGTTGCCCTTTTGAGCCTGTGGTGGGCAATGACTTCCTCGGACGTTAGGTCTGTGAGACTGGTGCATTTTTGGTAAGTCCGCTGTCTTACTCTGCGCTGCCTCTGTGGTGGTCCGGGGGGGCGCATCCAGGTCCTGGGTGTGATGGTGGTGGGTGTTGTGGTCCTGTTGGGGCTCTGACCTTCATGATGAGTAGCTCCATGGCATTGTTTTTTCTTCGGGTGTGGCTGTTTGTGGGTCTCTATTACCTACTGAATGAAGTTGTCCGGCTTTATACCTGCAGGGGGCAGGTGTTAAATAACTGCTGCTACCACAGCTTATCGCAAGGTTTTGACTTGCATCGCAGATCTGGCAGTTCGTTGTGAAAGTGGTGTTGTCGATTTTTCATGTGTTTTTGCATTGGAACGCCTACACTGCATCTCATTAGGGTTGGTTGGTGGTGTCCACCTTGGAGATACATTTTGGGGCAGTCATTGCAGGAATACTGGTGATGTCTGCAGTTTGCACCAGCTTGTGAATGGGGTGTTGAATCTATCTCCACTTTGATGCGTTAAGGTGTAGATAAATCAGAGATAAGTCCTTGTGAATATCCCCCTGAGTGGGGCAACCTAAATGATGAGTACAGGGGCCGATTCTTTGCCTCGCTCTCTCAGAGTAGTTTTCCAGCGCAGGAGACTCCTTTCGGAAGCTACACTATCTCCTCTGGCAGCAACAAGGATTCTACAAGAAAATCCTCAGAAATTTAGCATACTACTGAGCTGATGGCAAAATGTCCAAAGGCATGACCCTTTTAAGATATCGGACATAAAGTTGAAGAAGTAGAAGAAGAATTCTTAGACTACAGGAAAAACATAACCAGATAATGCAGGCCTAGCAGCAGTCCTGTCGGTTTGGTCAGCATTTAATCTAGAATAAGCACTACCTGGAATTAATCACCTCTCCTCTGCTGTTTTTGTGGAGGTGATTTTAAAAGTAATTAAGGCACCTGCACCTGTAGGCTCGATATACTGAAATCTGGGTAGGGGTGTGTTATTATTTCAATTAAAAAGTTTGAGAAGTTTGGAAATGGAAGGTCTTGAGTTGATAAAGGGCTGCAAAATCAACTTTTTTAATGAAACAATTTGGCTCCAAATTCCATTGCAAAAATTCTTTTGCAGGAAATGTTGTCAGCAAGTTAAGTGTGGTGAAGGAGGCCACCTTCACAATTTTCAGAATTTGTTAGGTTTTGAAATCTTATTCAAGTCAAAGCGTCTCAGCGTCCTGCTTCAACACCCTCCGAATGCTCCGCAGGATCTTCAAATGGATCCCCCCCCGACACGAGAAAAACCGTCACCCAGGCCCTCATCACCAGCAGACTCGACTACGGGAACGCCCTCTACTCAGGAACAACAACCAAGCTCCTGAGACGACTACAATGAATCCAGAACGCCTCAGCACGACTGATCCTCGACGTCCCCCGACGCAGCCACATCACACCCCACCTGAGAGGCCTGCACTGGCTCCCCGTCAACAAGAGGATCACCTTCAAACTCTTCATCCACGCACACAAAGCACTACACAACATCAGACCCACATACCTCAACAACCGACTCAGCTTCTACACCCCACCCGAAACCTCCGCTCAGCCAACATCACCCTCGCCACAGTTCCTCGTATCCGGAAAGCCACCGCTGGCAGCGGATCCTTCTCTTACCTCGCCTCCAAGACCTGGAACGCTCTCCCTACCAGCTGACGACAGACTCAGGACCTGCTGGCCTTCAGGAAACTACTCAAGACCTGGCTCTTCGATCAGTAGCACCCCTCCCCAGCGCCTTAAGACCCTAAAGGGTATGTAGCGCGCTTTAGAAATGCAGTGATTGATTGATTGATTGAATAACTAAAAAATGTAATCAAATCAACCAAAAGAGAGGATTCAACTAGATCAAACAATACAGGCTGAAGTATGACATCAATAGGATTTGGAATTAGTTGATTATGAAACTACTTGGTGAATTAAAGAAACACAAAATACAAGCTTACTTAAGAAAATCAGAACCAGTTAGTTTGTGAGAATAATATTAGAAGAAATCCGGTGTTTGAATTCTATTTATCACAGTTTAAAATAATATATATATATTTATTTTTTTTGCAGAGTTTTATATAGCGTGAACTAGACCCGAACCGAATCAGGTATCAGAGCGCTTTATATATCACCAGTTACGTTACATGAGGACACACATTCATTTTAGGCACAGGGAGATTAACAGTCAGATTCATCAATGTCCCGATTTGCGAGTCCTTAATAGCGAATATTAAGGAATCGCTATTAAGGACTTGCAAATCGGGATTCATGTAGAAATCGCAAAATAAATTACGATTCCTACAGCCTCCTTATTTGCGATTAGCCTAAAGGCCCATAGGAATTAATGGGGAGTCATTCCTTATTTGCGATTAGCAATTTGCTAATCGCAAATAAGGATGCGATTTCAAGGGTGCCAGAGGTGTCCAAAGGACACCCTGTAGCACCCCTGATATGTCAATGTAGACTGATGTTGCGCACACACATGCCCAAAGGACATGTGTGTATGTAACATCCAACTTAGAAAAATGCGCTAAAGTGCATTTTTCTAAGTTTTCGCTATTTACCACGAAGTCTGACTTCGCGGTAAATAGCGGCCAAAAATAGCGAATTCGCAATTTAAAAATGGTTAATGAATTGCATTTAAGGAATCTCAAATAGAGATTCCTTAAATGCAATTCCTCGCAATATAGCGATTTCGCAATTAGCGATTTCTGCATTTGGGATGATGAATCCCAAATGCAAAAATTGCGCTCGCAAAGGGCCAGATTCTCAGAATCTGTCCCTTTGCCAGCCCATTTTTCTTTGATGAATCTAGCTGCATGTGATTTGCTTAGAATCACAGGAGGTTTTGGCGTTGTTACCGAGACTCGAACCCAGATCCCCAGGTCCGAGGTTGAGCGCCCTAGCCGTTAGGCCAACTCCTAAGAAAGATGAAACCAATTATATGAACTGATCAAGGATTCTAAAGGTGTTACATTCAGTCTATAAATTGTGAAATGTATCCACCTATTACATTAGTGAGCTTCCCAAGAGACGTGGAAGGAATAGAAGGTGGAGTAGAGCTACTGCAATTTGCACTACTAAAAATAAAATACAAGAAATTCTAAGCTCGATATGTGAAATCTGAAGGTTCAGTCTGATGTCACACAGATGGTTGTTGTAATGGTTAAAGCCAATTAGTTTAAAGACTGGCGATATTAGCTTAATAGCTGTTCCATATGGAAGTTAAGAATAATACAGAGGTCCTTTAAGTTAGGCAGGGCCTTAATAAATCAACCACATAAAATCAATGTGACAACATCAAGCAATGGAAGATGTATTCCAAAAAACGCTTAGAGCACAAAAGACTAAAATTAAATTGATTTGGATTTGACATGGATAGCAGCAGCAATAACTCCCGAGTTGGAAGAAATATGAGCCCTGGCAAAAGACTACTGAACTTAATGTTGCTGAACATTGATGGACTCATAAGGCAATGAAAAAAACGTGAAGAGAAATGGATTGACAGTAGAAGCCCTGCAGGAAACTTAGCAAACTAAAATTAAGGTTTTTAATAGCCATATATGTTATGAGCTTGCTTCTGTAAAAGAAACATTTGTCCTTGCTTCAGGGAACTTGTGACCTTAATCTCTTCAGCTAGTGTTGTTGAATCCAAAAGGATAGGTATGATATATGATTTCTCACAGCAGTGACATATGCCCTGTGCCTAGGGAGCCACCACGAATGGGAAATAAAGTCAATGGTATAGTATGGGGAATGTTTATATTCCTCCAAGGGCACAATTTGTTGATTACCTTAAATCGAAAGAAATCTGAATAAAGGGTACTAAAGCTAGTCACCCTTCTTTGCCAATTGTGTTGCTAAGAATCATGAGTACAAAGATACTCATGTTCAATGATCAATTCTATAGTGCTTATGAAGAAATAAAGGGAATACCAGAACAGATAATGATGAAGGTCACTCCAAATAAAAACTAGAAAGAACTTTATTCCATCTAGTTTACTTGTAGTTAAAGGAAGAATCCCAATTTATCAACCAGTTCATTCTACGTTTAGAAGTAGCAATTAAGATTGTCTTATTGATTATGCTGTGATTTTGTGTTCCTACTTACCTTATGATAGATTTAATAGTAAAAGACTTTGGAGGAAGTGATCATAGACCTTTAAAAATCATAGTGAAGTCACAATATAATTTCCACAATAGAACACAAAGAGGGACTGAGATCAGAATAAAGATGACCAGGGTAACATGGAAGGTTTGTAACCTCTATAGGAAGGATCTGACAGGATTTATAGAAAAAATAAAAAGGGTGACTTTTGACGAAATGTTGTTACTTCATAATTTTTCATTAAAAGCAAAAAGTATTTCCTGAGGGAAAGCACGCATAATGGAACAAATAAATGATAAATGTTGCAAACTCTATAATAGTCTTAGTCATTGACTATGACAAGCACAAACCTTGCAATTACAAAATACCTAACTCCTGTTCAACCCAAGTACCTCATGGATTTAAAGCAAATGAAATGAAGCCCAAATCTAATCTCTGGGTTGCTTTACTACAGCCACTTATTAGAGAGATAAGATAGAATGGCATCTCAGAGTCTTGGAGAGGAAGTATTTGAATTCCAATTTTATGTCCAGAAAAATATAGGATGGTTGCACTGCTAGATATTTCTGGTAATAGTTTCACATGATGGCGTTTAAAGAGCCTTGAAGGGCGAATGGATATTGTACAAATACTCCCTAGACTCCAACTAGGCTTCAGCAGGAATCACTCTATGATAAATGGATGCCTACTTTTTTAACTTGCCTGCTGAATTATAGTCTAGAATGTTCTTTGTTATGTTACCTTTATTGAGTTACTAACAGCTTTTGAATCTATACATAGGAAAAAAATAAGGAACAATACAGCATGCCTCAGATACATTTTCTCAATACTGTAACAACAACTATTTAAAAACCAGCACTGGGAAAAGACATGTTATGGGTTTGGTAAATAGAAGCAGAAAGCGCATTTTATTTGGAAGACACATAGCTGCCCGCTGGCTCCTTTATCAACCGTGTTGAAAATATTCTTGGGCGGACATGAATGGGTGCTGGTGCATTAGTAAAAATAGGTGCAAATCTGGCACATAAATTGACAAAAGTACTGAGGCAAAGCAACAAAATACAGTTAGTCATCTTGTAATTGTATGGGTGTGAAGTACTGAATCAAAAAGATTTATCTAAAATTAAAATAACTGGGATATGACAGAAAGGTTAAAGGAAACTGGTGAATGCACTTCCAGATTTGCCCTAAGATTAGAACTAGATATACAGTTCAAAAGCATTTTGCCATGGAAAGGCGCCCTTTTCTCAGTGCAAAAAAAGACACCTTTTGCTACTTTGTCTCACTGTGAATGGTCTTTCATTTGCATGTTATTATAAACTGCATTCCTGGAATGTTGTGCTATAGTTTATATCCTTTTGCAGACACACAAAAAAACAAAAAGAGTACCTTGCGCCATGCCACTGCCAGAAGAATGGGTAAAATGATTTTGAAAAAAACCTGCTATAGTATGAGGAGAAATCAGGAGCGATGAAAAAAGATGTTGGACTGGTGCCTTCTCCAGAGAAAACACTCTAAACGTATTCGTGTGAGGCATATCATGTTTAATGATGGTTCACGGTGGTTATATTAAGTGAGGTTAAGATCGTAGATAAAGATTGAGCACACATCAGTAGATTGCATTACAGTGGTTACATTTTACATTTTACTTGCCACCCAGGCAATATATAAGTTTCAATCACTCAATTATTCTGCAGCTCTGCAGGAAATAAAAATTGAATGGATTAATAAATCAACTGTAGCTAGTAGGTGAGGAAATGCAATACATTTCAGATTAGGTAGCTGAACTTTTGCCAAGATTTAAAATCTTTTCTGTAAAAGTAGCATCCAACGAGAAACTGTAAATTTACTCCAAATGTTTGAGGGCTTGAAAACCGAAAGGATTTGTAAGTTATGAATTTTGTAAGTTGCACCCAGCTCTATTCTTAAGTTATATATGTGTGTATTTCCGAAAGCTTTATTTGCCAATATTTCTACTTTACTACTGCAAATAAAGTGTAAGGAATTTAAGAACACACACACCTGTTTTGTAGCCCATGTTTTGCATGTTTCATGCACTACGCAAAACATGACATTTGGGCCTGATTCGCAAAGATACGTCTTCTACCTTTTGGTATTCACAAACTACACTTTTGTAGTAATTTGCACTTTTGTAGTAAGTTTAGCATTACTGGTGGTCAACTGAAGGTACTGCAGCACCCTCCCCTCCCTACGAACAATGGAGGTAGGGATTTAAAATTCATCTAAAATGGATTTAAATTAGCTAAAATAATAAAAATAAATATAAATGTATATATATATATATATATATATATATCTATATATATATATATATATATAGATATATATATATATATATATATATCCCTCCACAAGCAAATGTCCCAGGCGGGGGGAGCGAACTCCTAGCTGGCGCTGGCGGCGAGGAGTGGGACAACCTCGCTTTGTATTTCGAAGCAAAGATTCCTCATTCAAGAAGACGCCGCGCACCACTTCAGGATGGTTTAAAGTGCTTTTATTTTACAGAAATATTCTCCCACCTACGCGTTTCGGACTATCAAAGTCCCTGGTCACGGTGTGTAAACATTAGTACATCATTTGTGTTGCAAATTTATACAAGCATACCCACATGGCAAATGATGATGCATTGTGGGTGTTGTAGGCAAAATGCAGTTTTAATCGTGTTTAGACACGTGTCAATTGCTGTAAGTCTAAAAAGATTTGATCCATGATTATTGAGAAGTTGAGTAAGGGTTATATTTGCACCCATACTGGTTTATTTGTTCAGATTAGAACATTTAAGAGAATTACATGAAGAAACAAGATTTATTTTATACGTTCCTTCATGTTTGGGGTTGTTTAAGGGCTGAGTGCCTTTTTACCTCAATTAGGATTTCTATTACAGACTTATAGCATATGAACAAAAAAACATATCTTTAATTCTAATTCTGCTTTTCTAACACATTGAGTTAAACTGTAACCGATGAATACATATTTTTGTTCAATTTGTAAATGTAAGTTCATAAATCTTGCGTTGTCATCATAGTGTTTATAGTGTTATTTGCCAAGGTCTCTTATGTATGTCTTACAATTTAAAGTTCTATAAATGGACATACATCTCATCTTCTCCATTCAGTCCCCCTATGCTGGCTCATTTAGACCATTCAGTTGTAACTTAAGTTTGAAGATAAATATGGAAAATGCATGTTAAAATACTTATTAGCACCTACAATTTTACACATGAATAGGTGTTCAGCGATATATTTATTGGATCCCCTCAACACTGTTAAGAAATGCCTGTAATAGAAACTAAAATAATACCTTACTAGTAGTAGGTTGCTCAATTTTATTTTATGTCACTGATTTACTCAACTTACCCAACTATAGAGTGCCTTGTGTCACCAAGAGTTACAAACATTTGCTGGGGCAGGGTTCTATGAATCTGGACTTTTCTTTATTAAAGCAGGGGCTTTGCTGGTACAGGGCAGAGATGGCTGGCTATTTCATGCTGTAGAAAAGTGGTTTATAGGGTGTGGTAGGTAGGCACCTAACAAGTGAAGACAACAAGGACCCCCTGGGTAGTATATAGACTCCTAGGGCAGGGTAACAACTAATGTGAGAAAAATTCCCAGGACATCTAACGTATACAGTGAACACTCGGGATAGGTCAGTAATCAAGCAGGAAAATCAAGAATATAACAATTTCTAAATAAAATATATCTTTTTAATGGATATTAGTTTAAAAACAATACATAAAATAGAATCATGAAACCAAAGCAGTTCATCAGAGTAAAAAATGGGTCAATGACATACAATTCTAACGGCTAAACATAAAATTATAATTAATACAAAAAATAAACACGTAAATGCATGTAATACAACAAATGTTTAAAAAGAGGCACCTAACTCCAGCAACAAGGCCACCAACATGTTACTGGTTCCTAAATAGGGTCTCTATAAATGAGCCCTGTGCTCAACCCTTGGTAGCTGGAGCAAAACAACACAACAGTTTATTGACGCCAGTACAGAGACCTGGGCCTAGATCCATCGCTTTTTTTGCACTCCACACCACCCCAGTTCAGACATGGCCATATGCAAATCAGCCCTGACCCTGTGCCTCATGGGAACAGTCCAGCCCGAACCGTCATCAGCCAGGATAGCTTGACTTCCAGTCCAGGGAGGACCTGGCTTGGCAGTTTGGGCTAGACTGTTCCCATGGGGCGCAGGGTCAAGGCTGATTTGCATATGGCTGGGTTCAAACTGGAATGGCATGGTGAGCAAAAGAACAATGGATTTAGGCCCGGATCTCTGTACTGAGGTGAATGTATGACATTGTTCTGCATTCTGTCCATCAACCGTTGTTTTTGCATTTGTCACCCCGAGTGGGACGGGTATGCTCAGACGTGAGTCCCCTGCTCTCCATGCCACTGGAATCAAGTTATCCAGGCTGATGAGGGCTGAAAGCCCGAAACCGGTCCTTGGATGCTTGTTGCCAGTCCAAGGAGGACCAGGCTTGGCAGTTCGGGCTGGACTGTTCCCATGGGGCACAGGGTCAAGACTGATTTGCATATGGCTGGGTTCAAACTGGAATGGCATGGTGAGCAAAAAAACGATGGATTTAGGCCCAGATCTCTGTACTGGGGTGAATGTATGACATTGTTCTGCATTCTGTCCTTCAACTGTGGTTTTTCCATTTGTCACCCCTAGTGGGACGGGTAAGCTCAGACATGAGTCCCGTGCTCTCCATGCTACTGGAATCAAGCTATCTAGGCTGATGAGGGCTGAAAGCCCAAAACCAGTCCTTGGATGCTTGTTTACAGTCCAGGGAGGACCTGGCTTGGCAGTTGGGGCTGGACTGTTCCCATGGGGCACAGGGTCAAGACTGATTTGCATATGGCTGGGTTCAAACTGGAATGGCATGGTGAGCAAAAAAATGATGGATTTTGGCCCAGATCCCTGTACTGGGGTGAATGTATGACATTGTTCTGCATTCTGTCCATCAACTGTTGTTTTTGCAACCCTTGGTAGCTGACACCGAGCAATAAGTATTAACATAGGAGACAGACATGTAAAGCATTTAAAAACACTAATTAGGGGAATTAGTAAGACACAACACACAATAAAAGTCTCTCACCAATTCATGAAAATAGGATATATTATCTTTAAAATGACACCAAAACCATGAAAATCCAATGTAGGGAACCATAGATATGGAATTTTATAGACTAAGCACTCTCTAGTGCTTAGAAACTAACATCGTCACTTCTGGACATCTGGTCATGTTTCACCGGGACAAAGTCAAAGTTTGAAGCCAACTACCGTGGAGCCTTGCTCGGATACCCCACGTGGTAGGCCTCAGTCAAAATTTTACCTTTGGACTTAGAAGCTTTTCTGGAGCTTTTTCCCTCGAGGGCCCTTGCTGCTCACCACCAGTCCGGATTCAGTGAGGGTACACCGGCTTGACTTGCAGGGGGCTTCCGGTAAAACTCTAGAAGTTGGACCTCCGGAGCCCTTCAGTGGGCCTGCAATCAAGGCCTGGTCGCAGTTGAACGTGGCCTGCTTTCTTTCTCACAGTCAAGTCGGTCACCTTCTGGAGATTTTTCCCAAAGGTTTTTCAAACCTCTGGAGATCCTTTCAAAAGTTCTCCTGGTGGGTTTTAAGTGTCCAACACATAAATCCAAGGTTATGGAATCTTCTAGATGGCCCTTGGTAGGCCAGAAATTTACTTCCCACAATGCACTTGGCCAGCCCCTTAAAACTCCACTGGACACACTCCAGGAGGGGACCTCTGGCTGTAAAAGGGTAAGTTAAGCACTGGTTACCTGTAGCTGCAGTGAGTCCACTCCTTACTCCTTCTTGAAGTAAGGCAAAGACCTTATCACTGTAGTCCCAGAAATGTGCAGCAGGCGCAGGCTTCACCAGGCAGGCCCTTGGGTGCAGATCAGGATTCCAGCAGTACAATTCTCCTTCTGAGAGGCTCTGCCCCTCTCACATATTTTTCCAGTGTTCTCTGGCGACAACCAGGTGAGTACCCCTATCCAATGAAGTGCAGGTCAACATCCCAAAGCATGACAATTTCATCCAAAGTGTGGCCTAGTGTAATTCCAGAAAACACTAATCTCTCAAAATCCATGATGGCTGAAACCTCAGCAGAGCAGCACAAGCTAACTAAACAAACAGTTCCTGATTCCTAACACATTTGCCTAGTGCTTTAGTTTCAGACAGTGCATCTCTGAAATAGTGAACTAGGTTTGTCTCTTTCTGTTTCTGAGTTGTGCTGTCTGGAAAGAAAGCACTAAGGGGCCCATTAGGATGGCAGGCGGATTGCCCCACCAGGCTGGCGGTAGCCACCGCCGGCCTGGTGGGGGCAATCCGCCCGCCATCCTAACCAGAATGACCCCCCGCCATATTAGCATGGCTGGGGGGTCCGCAATAGACGGAAAGACCGTCCGCCGCTTTTCCGCCCTGGTCGCCTTGCGACCAGGGCGGAAAAGGATTAATATGGTGGTGGTGTCTATCAGACACCACCCCCATATTAAATATTTTGGGCTGCAACAGATTCCTTTCCGTGGTGGCAATGCCGCCATGGAAAGGCAGACGGTCTTCACTTCGGGGGCCCCCTGCGGGCCCCCGAAGTGAAGCCGAGTGGAGGGTGCACATGGGGGGTACCTGTGGTACCCCCCGTCACTGTGGCGGGCGTATCCTAATACCCCCCACGGGACCCCCACCCTTATGGCGGGCGGTCCCAAGTACTGTGAGGATGGCAGGCGGGCAAAGTCAGGCCGCCATCCTAATGGCCCCCTACGTGAGAGAAATATTTGTTTAAATAAATTCACTTAATGTACTGTAGGTGCATAAAGCAGGTGTTCAGCTCTGCGCTGCACAAAAAAAATCCCAGCCTAAAATGACCCCAATCCTTAGTTCTGAACCCATTACTAAGAATCCCATTATAGATGGACTGGTTTGGAATGAAATTACTATTGCACTCTTTTCAATTCAATGCCACTGGGATCAGAATCCAAAAGGCCCGAAAAAATTAACCTATTACAAGTCGTGCCCTTTAAAATGGTACATATTATGCTTATTTGTGTGATTTTTGTCCCAAATTTAACATACATGAGTACTTACTGGGCATTTTCCCTAGGTAAATGTTGACCTGCCAAAATTCACTTGGATGAAATTGAGGCGGTCCCTGTAGAAACAGTGGCGTAACAATAATCCCCAAGGGGTCTCCTCTGGCACTGTGAATGGGCAACAGGCCTCTGGCCGGGGAGCTCCTGACTTGGTCCAAAGAGTGGGCGGCCCCCTCCAGGTAGTTTGCAGGGGTCCCCCTCAAATTTAGTTATGCCCCTGTGTAGAAACAATTATTTGTGCAGGGATCGGGAAAAAAAGCCACTCCTAATAAAGCCTAAAAAGATAATTCAAAAAATGAATTTGCAAATTCAAGAACACTGCAGTATCTTTACATGAGGAAATAACGAATTTATTTCCATTTAAGATACCATTTTCTTGTAATTAGGTAATAATATTGCTCAAAAACTTCTTATAATCACGGATTCCTAAAAACCTTACTTGTTTTTTAACGCAGGGGTCGCACTCTGACCACGCCCCAAAGTCTCCTAGCAGACAGTTGATTGGGCAGGCTTGCTCGCTGCACGCCCGCCACTCTTGCTTGACACATAATTGATCACAGAAGTTCTTCCGGTAATAATCGTCCAATCGGATTTGCCTATAAAGGAAAAATATCAATGATGAGCAACAAGAGAAATGTTCGCAATTTAAGATGGACAAAATAAATGGAAAATAATCATTTGGTGAAATGGATCTGATATCTTGAACAACAAACTATTAAAATAACGTTCAGATAAAGGAAAAATCACTACCGGATTAGATGTATTAACTTCTCCTTGACATAGAAGTAAAGATTTGGCTTAATAATTCTTCTTTTTGTTGCTTATAGTACCCACACGTTTTACACCTGCACGAGAAGGCTTTGGGTTAGAAAGTGCATGGCAATCTTGCCTCCTTTCAGAAGAACTGTTCAAAAGGATGTCAGAAAATGTGCAGCTGAAATCTAAATGTGATTATGTGTGTGTAATTATCGGAACTAAATGTACTTGGAGCGTAGGCAACAGAGAGTTTATATATTTCCCAGAAACTTCAACTCGACGGATTCTCAATTTATAATGAATATGTATTAAAGAGGAATCTATTCAATGCTGGCACTCGATGGAAGGTAGGAAGTGGATCTACATGTTTTCCTGCCTCTCATCTCCTCAATTTCCCTCCGCTGCACACTGCTGCCTTTATGTTAAGTGGTCCTTTCAAATGCAGACGCTTCTTTCTAGTTGGATAACAGTAAGCATGGGCAATTATCATAAAACTAGTATGACATATGGAACTGAAAAGCCATAAAGTCAAACCTCCCCCCACCGAGTGGAGGGAGACACACGTGGTTTCAGTTCCAATGAAATGCGCAGTATTTAAGGCACTGAGGGGCATATTATCAAGCCTGGGCGATAAAATTATCGCCGAGTAGCGATAATGGGCTTGATAATATGCTCTATGGAATTCCAATCGAAGCTCATGTTAGATGTCCTTCACATCCAAGATGAGCTTCGATTGGAATTCCATAGAGCATATTATCAAGCCCATTATCGCCACTTTATCTGCAGTTTCCTGCCGATAAAGCGGCAATAATTTTATCGCACAGGCTTGATAATATGCCCCAGAGTTCAATAAATAAGGGGTACTGCTTCACATTATAAAGATATTGCAAGGTACAGAGGAGTTCCATAACAATATAGAGGAACAAGGCCAAAGGTGGAGTTCATTCATAAGGTTTTGGGACTCCGAGGTGACTTGCAATATCCTTATCATTTACTGCAGGTGGTACTTTAGCCCATATAACTCATGGTCAGACCATCACCTTTAAAAAAAAAAAACACTTAGAACGTAGGTGTGCAGTTCTTTCATATGAAAATGTTCAGCTTTTGCAAACATGAAGAATAAAAATCAAACCTTTAGTGCCAAATTGAACACATCAAAAACCTGTCCGTTTTGTTTGCAAACAGATATAAGAAAAAGCTCAACAAAAGTCTGATAAAGAAAAAACAAGCTACACTAGCTCAGAATGTGTAGAAACATTCAGAAAGAGTCTACCTATTCTCTAACTAAGGAGTGCAAAACATAAACATGTTCTCTCTGCTTGTCATTGTAAGCTAAAAAATAGAGCAGAAGAAAGAAAAGCAATGTTCAGCTCTCATTGCTAAATAGCTGCTTCAAATATGCTCCATGACCTGACTTGCCTTTCACCTGGCTGCTGGCTCTGCCAGCAGAATTTTTAATGTAAGAACTCGTTTGTAATCATTTATAATAGTTGAGTTCTGACGTCTTCGGCGACTGGGTGCTTCACAAGTTACTGATATAAAGAAATTAGAGACTGGTACTTTTACAGGGCTTACAGAATCCCATGTAATATAACATTATTATGTAAGGGGAACTCTAGGATATGTCCAGGCTAATGATAAACTAATCTGAACTGTAACTGACCTGCGGTATTTCAGTGGTGTTTGTCACAGTTTTACTAAGCTGTTTGAGGTTAAGAGTAGGTCATCCCATTGGAGGGCATTTGGGTATTTATAGAGACCCCTTCACTCTTCCCTTTGTACCCCAGTAACTTACATGTTTCTCCTTATTTTGGCAGATGGGAGTCTTGGGGATTTCCAAATAGACAATGAAACAGAGAGAACAGGTGAGTGAGGGTAATTTGCGCTGAGAGAAATAAACAGTAGTCAATACAATATCTGATAAGCTCCAAGGATTAGACTCCGGTCACCCAACCAGAATCAAACAATGTGACTTAAAAAAGACACAATTGTAAAGTTATGAATATAGACAAAAAATCCTGAGCTAAGAATGTTCATCAATATCCAAAAGAAAGGACAAATGTTGAGTTCCAAGTTTCAAATGTTCTCATTATTCTTCATTTATTGACAATCTTCATCAACAGATAAGTTCATGAGAAAATAACCAGTATACGCTGGCTCATGGAATACGTCCAAACTCTGCACTCGGAGGACAAGAGTATACTGGTTATTTTCTCAGCAGACTTACTTGGACACGACTTTCCAATAATAAGGACTCACGCTTTTTTTGGATTGAAATACCGATATATATGGATCACTTTAAATGAACCCTGACGAAGTCTTTGGTTTCTACGACCGAGACGAAACACGTGTTGGCAGAGGTTGCATTCTTATCTGTTGATGAAGATTGTCAATAATATTGATGAACATTCTTAGCTCAGGATTTTTTGTCTATATTCATAGATTTCCAAATAGATGTTATTTCCTTTTTGGCTATTAAATGTGCATGGTGTATAAATATGAGTGAAGCAATGTCTTTCTTAATCCTTTTAAACAGTCCAAACTCGCAGCGGTCGAAATGTGCTAATTCTACCACACCAGAAGTCAATGTTAAGATATTTGTGATTTCAACCAAACAGGAGGTTAAGTTGTGGCAGGCCCATGAAGTGTTTAAAAGGAGGCTTCATCAGTGTTGCATCTGGGACAACACTAGAGGAGAGGTGGGATGGATCACAGTGATTTGTTTTGGAGTTAGGAATGCACTATGTAGAATAAAGTACCTTATGACTTTGAAGCAGGCATTCCTGGATACTTTCTAGTGATACTGTAGTATCTGTCCCCACTCCTTGCTACAGACTTACAATTATTCTTCAGTGACTGTGGGGCTATCATAAGATTTTCTAGAAAGACTTCATAAAGCCAGCTAATTATTATTCAAGGAATGTATTACAACATGTGTGGATGGTTATTCTTGTTTAATTCCCCAATTGGACTTTAGGGCCTTCTCAAGTCTAAGTGGAGTAAGTATTACTTTGCTAGCATACCTGTGTCCTCAGCAAGCAGAGAAAAACTAGCCAAACTCCCCTGTCGGAAAATACCTTCTAATTGGGATATTCCTGCTTCCTCTCATTGAGTAAGGTTGTGTGTAGACACTATTTCTGTTAGTGTTGGGAGTCCTTCAGTGCAATTCTTGGAGCACATGGTAAAGTTGTTTGGGAAAAAACATGGGACTCTGTAAGTAGAGCCATGCAGTCAAGACCAGTCTAGGGGAGTCTACGGGTGGGATCTGCCCTGGGCTAAAAGCAGCATACAGAAGCTTTTACTGCCACGTGGAGAAGTGTGGCTCAGGGGTTAGAGGTGGCAGACCTGGAGCTTGAGTTCGGCCCGGGACCAGGGTTCAATTCCCCGCCTCGGCGGGTCTTGGGTTCAAAATTTCACGGACTTGTTAATTCTCGCTCCGGTGCCTTCTCAACTCACGGGTTCACACTCTGCGACTCTGGGCAATAGCTTGCTTAATCTCCACAACGGCCCCTCGCGGTGGGATGCCTGGCTATCACCTTGTGGGTACCCTGCCAGGGTTATCTCACAGGGGAATACCAGGACGGGTTCCCTAAGCAAGCGCTGAGATGCCCCAGGGTAAGTTGTGTGCTATATAAGTTTCATTCATTTCATTTCACTGGGAAATGGAGGGTTAAGTCCTGGATAGGTTTCTTCCTGCCAGTCTTTTGCAGCTGAGATGAATGGTAGTAGCCCTCACACCGTACTCTGCACACTAGAGCAGGCCCTGTGTGTCGATGAGCTGCCTACGCTTTGACTGTCTCGCATTTCGCCTTGGTCCTAGGAATCGTGATAGTACTGATTCAGTATAATGCTCAACCTTGCTTATATAAACTGAATTCACTTGCCCTATCTCTGGCGGCACGACAGTGTTCACTGCTCTATGCAGTAGCTCTCCCTGGATGTTCCCTCATATATCACTCCATGACACTCATTTCTTTTCAATATATTTCAATCTGTTTTGTTAACTTTACTTACAATGTTTGGACAGTTGTTTGTCTCTGAGCTCTCCAGGTTTTGGGAGTTTGGGCTCTATTCTTTAAGGAAGCAGTTAAGCACCTCACTTTAGGTGCATTCGTCAACAATAGAGTGCACACTCACACATGGGTATTTTAGCTGGATGGCAGGCTTGACACAATTAATATTTTTGTTATGTCTAAATGCCAGTGGCTGTCCCTAACACATGGACGATCCTGACCAGGAACAACTGTGGAATGTGCATCCTTGGGAGGGAAGGAGGGGCTTCGCTGGTCACTTATTAGCTCCTAAGGCACTCCAACAGTAGCCAGTTGAAGAGCCTGCAATAAAAAGAAGGGGGGGCAAACCTCTTCTTTTTGTAGTCGCAAAGGGCACTGTATGAGGGTGCTGGTAATTAAAGCCCTTTGCCACGTCTAGTGTTGTTATGCCAAGCTGTGCCTTAAAGCAGCCTTTGTCCTGGCCTCGGGTATCAAATAAAAGTGAGCCGCAGCAAAGCTTCACCAGTATTCTGCTTCATTTTCCAGAACTTACCCAGACTCTCAAGGGTTCACTGAAGCAGCCCGGGCCTCTTGAGTCTATGGTTGCGCTGCCCCCTCGTGCTCCCTGCAGCACCACCCTATTCACTCTATGCCACTCAGGGTCGGCTTTGCCCTGCGCAGCACAGGCCTCCTGCGAACGAAGCTGTGCCAATGTACTTCAGCCCATGCTGGAGAAAGTCAACAGAGATCCTTGTAGCTACCATGTAGGGGGGAGCTGTCATATGTTAATTGGGGCATATCAAAATCTCCAGCCATGTAATAAGAGAGATGCCCACTATTTTAAAAATGCACAGCGAGCTTCATATCGCCCATAGTTTATACTAAATACAACAACAAAAAGCAAAGTATTATTGTATGTTTTGCTTCCCTATCAAGATGAAATTGAATTCTAACTAGTTCACTCTTACCAACACTTGAATCCAGTGATCTCCAAACCTTTTAGTGCAAGTATCCTAAATAAAAATAATTGTGGGTAAGATCCCAATGCAACGCAAATCATTAGAATGTTGAGGAAGGTGTGAAGACAATCAATAAGTAGTAGATATAAATAATTAAAAAAGTGAGAAATGGTGTTTCCTAAACTCCTACTTTATCAAGGTGGAAGGCACAGGACTTCTCCTAAAGCCTTCTTCTCCTACTGTCCACAGTGTTGGGGGTGTGGTTCTACTCAGTGTTGCTCTTCTTTTTGTGAAGGAATCATGCTCTGATGTTGTAAGTACTTTTCCTCTTCTACTTCCAAAATTCCATTGAATGCACCCCAATATTGAAATTTTTTGGATCTCAGTTTCAGCCTCCATTGTTTCCTGAGTACCATTTTGTTTCCTTTGCCCTTTATTTACATGGCATAAATGGACCGTAAGGGACCAGCTGTTTGCTGTAAATCCCTGAACATTTTGGCTTTTCTGCATGTTTATTTTTAACTCTGCCACGGCCTGGGGCACTACACCAGCTTCATTATGAAGAAACCACCTTGGTCACAAAAGTGAAAGCTAAACCATTGAAAACCAAACGCACTGTACATAGGGACTTCTTTTAAGGTCTGGTCTAGAGACGGCTTCTTCTTGTGATAACATCAAGTAAAATGCATACATGCTTATACATATATATAGAGGGGGTCTGTATCCGCCCCACCCAGCCATTGCTCAGCTTGGGTGTTACATGCTAGATCAGCATGACCAGCAAACATAGAATGTGGCGATGGGTCAGCCCCTTTTAGTCCTTAGCTAGGTTGCCAGCGTTATTCACATTTGTTTGAACACTGAACTGAACAGCCTGTGGGTGTTTGGTGTGAAAGAGGTCATCTTCCATCATTACATTTGCATTCACAATGGTATGCCATGAGCATAGAGATGCAAAGGAGACAGTCATCAGCCCATCTTCACACAGAAGCAGTGTTTTCCTGGGAGCCAAGTGACATGAACTAATTCCAAGTGACATAAACTAATTCTAAATGACATGAAGTCATGGGATACCACACTGTGGTGCCTGTAGAACCGGTAGTATGTACTCCAGTTGTGAGACTTAGAACAAAGGAGCCACTGCACCCTGAGAGTCGCTGTGATATGGATTCCTTAGCATGACTCAATTTTAAATACACTTAGCATTACCCCGACTGAGTTATTTTCCATTATCAGCATCAAACAAGCTGTCTGCACGTTTCACAACATGCAGGCACATTAAGTTTGCACAACACCATCTTCTCATTTGATTATGAGCAGAGTAAGCAACATGAGAATGGCCAAGATGCCCTGAACATCTACATTTCAGGGTTGCCTGGTACAGAAACCAAGATATTGTGCAAGGAGGTGACGCAAAATATGAACACTTGTTCCGAATGGATTTTCCAATGCTTTTCTGCCTTGTTTTTCACTCATATTTAGCTAGATTATAAACACCGAAACCTAACCATTTGTGTCAGAGAGGCCTTTGCTCTAGAAGTATCCAGACAGAGGTCGAATTCCAGACTACTGGTTGCTGCCCCTCTTGGACTGAGGTGGAACACATGGAACAGGAGCTAATGTTTTCATTGAGAGAACACTCCAGTTCCTGTTCCCTACTCATCCATCGGCACAAGCTTAGAGTCTGATAAACTGATGTCCCAAGGCCAGATTCCATCTGAAGCACTCTGGGACTCCGTTTTCTCCATTTTCCCCTAATCATCTGCATTTCTGCATTTGACACGTATTCCGTCAGCGCTTATCTTTTCAAGAGCCTGTGAAAATGTCAAGTCATCCAGACAGTGACCACGCTACGACACCTCATGCAACATCTGTCTTGGACAAGTGTATAAGATAATAATAATAATAATAATAATAATAATAATAATAATAATGATGATGATGATGATGATGATGATGATATGATGATGATGATGATGATGATGGTGGTGATGATGATAATAATAATAATAATAATAATAATAATAATAATAATAATAACAATAACATAAACAGTGTAGTCTGTACTGATGTGTGTTTTACCTTATATGTTTTCAATAATGTATCCAAGACTTGCATATTGACGTACACAAGTCTTTTCAGACATTCCTAAAGTTATGACAGAAATTCCCCATATCAGCTAAGCCACAATATAAAAAAGCCTGTCAAGTGACCACTTGGCAGCAGAGGTCCTTTGCACAGTTTATAATGCAAGATAATGCATAAAATCCTGACAGAGACTGAGAGACTGCCATAATGGTTCTGTGTCCCACCCTACCACAGAGATAAGAGAAGAGGGACTGATGTGTGTTTTCCTTTCGAGGGAAAACTGTCTCCCGGCTACTGTTAATTACTTTCTCTTCCTATAAACAGATATGCTGTGTATTGATTCTCCCTAAGAAACACAAGATGCAAGTTATGCTACTCCATGATCTCATACTTTAGTACATAGAAGTAGGTTGTAGGGTGTTAGGTTGCTAGATGCCATATTCACCATGGTTGAAATATCTGCATTGTTTTCATTGTTTGCAACATGCTTTAGTGCCATTTTAATAAAATTCAGTGTGGTTATTTTACATGTTCTAAGCAACAGAATAAACCTGTCGAAATAAACACTTTGAAGAATTGAGAGTCTTTTTCTTAGTGCAGGATTTGAGTGTGATATTGTAAAAAATTAAATTGGGCTTTGAAAACACCACTACATCCCTGAAGCCATGTTAAGGGAATCTGAGTAACCTTGAAAACACGGACACCACATCAACCATTTATTGAGTGGAGTTGTGTGGGGCTACAACAATTAGTTTTTTCACATTCCACTATTGATGCATTTAACTAAGTATACTCGTGACACTCATGGGTGTGAAAGCAAACCTTGTAGAGCTAAGCCAGAGTATCAGTCAAACAATCAGGGGTTTGTAAAGTACACTACTCACCGGTTAGGGTCTCACGGAGCTACGGGGCGGGGGGTGGGGGGGAGAGGATGTGCAGATCTATTGGGGTCATCTGAAGAGCCAGGTCTTGAGGTCTTTCTGGAACTGGAGCAGTGTGGGGCTTTGCAGAAGGTGGAGGGGGAGTTTGTTACATGTCTTGGTTGCGAGGTAGGAGAAGGACTTTCCACCCGTTCTGTTCCAGTAGATGCGAGGGACAGTGGCCAGGGAGAGGTCAGCTGAATGGAGGTTTCTCTTGGGGGCGTGAAAGGAGAGCAGTTGTTGAGGTATTGTCAGGCAATGTTATGGAGGGCCTTGTATGTGTGCGTAAGCAGTTTGAAAGTTATTCTTTTTGCGATGTGGAGCCAGTAGAGATCGCGGAGATGTTGGGGGATGTGGTTGTGCCGGGGAATGTAAAGGATTAGTCTTGCTGAGGCGCTCTGGCTGGTCTGGAGCTTGAGAAGATGTTTTTTGTTGTTTTCGGTATAAAGGGTGTTGCTGTAGTCCAGTCTGCATGTGATGAGGGTATGCATAACTGTTTTTCTGGATTCAGAGGGGATCCATCTGAATGTTTTATGGAGTATGCTGAAGGTGTTGAAGCAGGTGAGGATATGGCATTGATCTGGCGGTTCATAGTGAGCGATGAGTTAAATATGATTCGAAGGTAACGTGCATGGTCTGTCGGGGTGGGTTGGTTTCTGAGGGCGGGGGCCACCAGGTGTCATCCCAAGCTGAAGCGGTGGAGCCAAGGATGTGAATCATGTTTTCTCAGAGTGATTTTCAGGCAGCTGTCCTTCATCCAGGTGGTGACAGTTTTCATCCCTTCTTGGAAGTTGGGCCTGGTAATCTTGGGCTCCTTGGTGAGGGAGAGGATGAGCTGGGTGTCATCAGTGTAGGAGACGATGTTAAGCCCATGGTTTCTGACGTTGTTTGCAAGAAGATGTTGAAGAGGGTAGTCCTGAGGGAGGATCCCTGGGGTACTCCTCATCTGGTCCCTGTCAGTTCTGAGAGGTAGGCCTGGAGTCTGACTCTCTGTGTTCCGCCTGTGAGGAATTAGCGTATCCAGTCTAGGGCCTTTCCTCAGATGCCAGTGTCGTGGAGTCTGGTGGCTAGTGTTTGGTGGGAGAAATTGTGGGAGGCTGCCGATAGGTCCAGGAGAATGAGGGCCGCCATTTGGCCCTAGTCAAGGAGGGCATGGATGTTGTCAGTGGCGGCAAGGAGGGTGGTCTCGGTGCTGGGGTTGCCTTGAAATTTGAATTGGTAAATGTCTACGCCGCTGTTGGCATCGATGAAGTTTCTAGTTGGGTGTTGACGGCCTTTTCGATGACCTTGGCTGCGAATCTAACCAGCAAGATGGGCCTGAAGTTCTTGAGGTCCATGGCAGTCTTGAGGGAGCACTTGATTGTTCAACGTAGCTCGGGTGCGATGGCTGTGGCGGCTTTGCGGAAGATGTGGGGGGACATGGGTCTGAGGGTGCTCCGGAGTAGATGCTCTTCATGGTCATTAAGGTGTCTTCTGTCATGAGCGGGGCACACGTGAGTAGGGCCTGTTGGGTTGCATCGCTGGGGGCGGGAGTTGAGGCAGTGCAGAGGTCTTGGGCATCGAAGTTGTCGTAAAGAGTCTTGATCTTGAGGTGAAAGAAGGAGCTGAGTCTGTTGCAGAGGTCTTGGGAGGGTGAGGCGTCTGTCGTTTTGCTGTTGGGTTTGGCAGATTCCAGTATGATGGTGAGATAGACAAGGACAGCTCCTCCGTTTGAGCAAAGGAGAGTCACCCCACGGAAATGCCCCAGAGAGAAAAATAAAACGGTAATTAAGTTAATTAGTTCCCATTTTATTTTTCTTCACCCCGTCCCGAGTGGAGCGTCAGGATGGAGTCAAGGCTGCTGCTCAATGACATCAGAAAATAGAGCAAGGCATTTTCAGTTTAAACTGCGCATTGCTCTTTTTGTCCGTCCTTGCGCCGGCCTGCCACACATGCATATTTTACACCTCTTTAACCCAGCTGTCTTAAGACATCTTGGTTAGAGAAAGCCAAAGCCTCCAGAGCGGTGGGGAGCGCAGAGTAAGGATGCTCCCAGCAATCCTAGCACTGCTCACATGCTGCTGAGAGCAGCACTAGGATTGGTGAAGGAAATTTAGGGGCATATTAACAACTGACATATTGCTGCTTTTTGTAGCGCCAGAAAAGCGGCAATCAAAATTTCGCAATAATTACAATGCGCCGCTAACATGAATTAGCGCATGTTAGCAGCAGTTTTCCTAATGGCTTGCCTTGCATTACTAATTAGATGCAAAATAGGGAAAACAGCATTGCAATACGCACTGGCACAGCTTTGCCAAATTAACAAGCCAGCTGCGGACCCGCGAAGTAATACCTGAACTCGCGCTAAGCCCCCATTATCGCCTGATTTTAACATCTGCAAAAAAGCAGACCTAGCATTATGTCCTATGGGAGGTGGATTGTGAAGTTAAATCCACATTTCAGTATCAGCGAGCTCTGCCATTATCGTTGATCATTTATCTTCGTTTTTCTCGCATTGAAGAGGTTTTTGGCCGCTATCGCTGGATTTTATATCGCCAATGCGCAAAGCGTTGTTAACCCCTTCCACGTGGTGATAATTCCCGGGGAAGGTGGGTGGGCTGCGTGTGGCGCCGCAATGCTCGTGACAAGCCCAGCTCATCAATATTGTAAAACATTGTGCTCATAAAATGGACAAACATCCTGAACGCATAAACATCCCAGTGAAGAAGGCAGCTCCCCTAGCGACAACTGCTGCACCCTTTAAACAATAATGCAGAACCACAAGCCAGTACTTGAACAGAGACAACGGTGCTACCTTTCTGAGACTACTTTCTGGGGATACCAATGGAGGTTCTCCCCTCTCAGGGTGAAACAAAGCAGCATCCAGAGGCGCTTCATTCCAAGTTTTGGGGATTCTCTTAATATCAGGAGTCAAACTGTTGTCAAAAATTAAAAAGATAAGAGTATGTTAAAGGACAACTGAAAAGGTCTGGGTCGCACAGCTGCACAGGTTTCAGGGCTTCTCTGGGACTGCTCAAAGAAGTTTCTTATGAACATATCAATAACAATAATCTAATAAAAAAAATATGAAGAATAGACATACCTTCGTCTTGTCTGTGTCCCATAATTGCAGGTTTTAGAGCAACTTGACCAGGAAGCCCATGGATAATGTTCACAGAAGCAGGAGAGTGATTTTCCAACCAGGGCACAGAGCAGAATAAACCGTGTAAAGGTGAACCGATCCATCGATCAAAGGTTGTGCACTAAATAAAAAAAGATTTGAGTTAATGCTGAATACATTATGGAAAATACTACCGAAGTTAGCAACAACAATTGTGAAAATATTTTCACTTTGGTAGAACGGATAGACCTTATGAGATGATATAGGGGATAACCAAATATTGGATTCTCTTCTGTGGGGTTTAAGTTTGGGAGCAGCACCCATTACAGCTGGTGAAGTCAAAAAGCGGTTTTACCCTTTGCACCTTTAGAATATTCATGTGTTGGGATTACAACCACATCTGATGGGGTCTAAACAGTTTATTGTGGTTTGGCCCGAAGAACTATGCTTCCACTGCACTTGTCCTGGTTCAGCCTGTGGATCTACAAGAAGTCACCTCCTACAGGATAAGCCCGAGGCTGGACAGCTAATGACTAAAAAATTACAAATAAAGAGGCTAAAAAAGAACTTCGTGTCGAGATTTAGGCTGAACCTCTTAGAACTAGCACAGCTCTACCAATATCATGTTAAGGGCGTGCATGAAACCTTTACTGCTGCCACTAAGACTTATTGGGCAAAGACCTCTTGGACTTAAATACAGAAACTAATATTTGTGCCCTGGATAGAGTGAACTATGTTCTTGCCCAGGTCTCATTACATGTAATCACATTGCTGTACTGCAAGGCATGGCTAACATTGGCTAGAACGAGGCCAGTTCTCTTGGGTGTGTCTTTGCAAGGTGAGCTGCATGTGCCATCCACCACTTACTGGATCAGTAGGCTAGAGTCCCCAAGCGTAGAGCCTGTAGAGCACTCTTCAGTTCTTCCAATCCCTCTGCCACCCCAACTTCTTTCAAACTCCCTCACGCAGAATTGAACCAGATACAATGTTTATTCCAGGTAAGAACTTCGCTCTCCAGCTGAGTGGTCGCTCCCCTGCCTCCCTGGCGAACTGTGGTATCGTTGTTCCGCTTTATCCTAATTAACTGCCTGCAGTCTGCTCTGCTTGCCGCTTTACTTAAATTACATTTTCAAAGCGCGATTGTCATTGTATAAGCATTGTAATTGTATTTGCGCATTTTGCCCCAAGCGCTCCGCTCCGCTGACCCCTCCGCTGCCATTTTGGTTGTTGTTGTCCTCCTCCGTGGCCCGCCCCGCCTCCCAGCTGAGCCGCCCTCCCACTGCCTAGAAACAGCGCTCCGTGTCCTGAACGCGCTGTGACTCGCTTCGCTCTCCAGCTGAGTGGTCGCTCCACTGCCTCCCTGGCGAACTGTGGTATCGTTGTTCCGCTTTATCCTAATTAACTGCCTGCAGTCTGCCCTGCTTGCCGCTTTACTTAAATTACATTTTCAAAGCGCGATTGTCATTGTATAAGCATTGTAATTGTATTTGCGCATTTCGCCCCAAGCGCTCCGCTCCGCTGACCCCTCCGCTGCCATTTTGGTTGTTGTTGTCCTCCTCTTTGGCCCGCCCCGCCTCCCAGCTGAGCCGCCCTCCCACTGCCTAGAAACAGCGCTCCGTGTCCTGAACGCGCTGTGACTCGCTTCGCTCTCCAGCTGAGTGGTCGCTCCCCTGCCTCCCTGGCGAACTGTGGTATCGTTGTTCCGCTTTATCCTAATTAACTGCCTGCAGTCTGCCCTGCTTGCCGCTTTACTTAAATTACATTTTCAAAGCGCGATTGTCATTGTATAAGCATTGTAATTGTATTTGCGCATTTCGCCCCAAGCGCTCCGCTCCGCTGACCCCTCCGCTGCCATTTTGGTTGTTGTTGTCCTCCTCTTTGGCCCGCCCCGCCTCCCAGCTGAGCCGCCCTCCCACTGCCTAGAAACAGCGCTCCATGTCCTGAACGCACTGTGACTCGCTTCGCTCTCCAGCTGAGTGGTCGCTCCCCTGCCTCCCTGGCGAACTGTGGTATCGTTGTTCCGCTTTATCCTAATTAACTGCCTGCAGTCTGCCCTGCTTGCCGCTTTACTTAAATTACATTTTCAAAGCGCGATTGTCATTGTATAAGCATTGTAATTGTATTTGCGCATTTCGCCCCAAGCGCTCCGCTCCGCTGACCCCTCCGCTGCCATTTTGGTTGTTGTTGTCCTCCTCCGTGGCCCGCCCCGCCTCCCAGCTGAGCCGCCCTCGCCCCTCCCCCTCCACCTTCCATATATGACAGGAGTTCCCGCGCGCAGCGTTCACGCGCAGCGTTCGCGCCCCAGCCGCGCCGAAGGTGCGCCAAAGGTAAGCCCGTCTACGCCCGTCCGCGCCTGGACCGCGCCCAGCGCCAGACCCCCTGCCCCTCGCGCTTCCCAGCCCTCCCGCATTACCTACGATGCCGCCACCCTCCTAGCCCTTAACCCTGGTCGCGCCCCCAACTGCGTCCAAGCCGCTCCTGGACACACCCATGGACCTTTCTCCTGCTACTCCTGCAAATTCAGCGCCACCGACAACATCTCCGCTACGACCACACCACAGACTCTCGACCCCAACCACCTACAATGCATCCTTCTCAACACCCGATCGGTCCACAGACACGCCATTGACCTATGGAATCTACTAGACACCATCTCTCCAGACGTCGCCTTCCTAACAGAAACATGGATGAACGCTTCTTCCGCCCCAGACATCACCATTGCCATCCCTGAAGATTATAAGATCACACGCAAGGACCGTACCGGCCACACAGGAGGAGGCATCGCTATCGTCCATAAAAAATCAATCCACATCTCAACCAGCTCTGACGTCAATCTCGCCAACTCTGAACACCTTCACTTCCAGATCCACATCGACCCCAAGACCACACTCAGAGGCACCCTCCTCTACAGGCCACCAGGACCCCGCGCAAAATTCAGTGAAGACATCACGGACTTCATCACTCCACACGCGCTCCCCTCCAAAGATTACATCCTTCTGGGAGACCTCAACTTTCACATTGAAAAGAACAACGACCGCAACACCACCACCCTCTTGGACAACCTCGCCAACCTCGGACTTAAACAACTGGTTACCTCCCCCACCCACATCGCAGGTCACACACTCGACCCCATCTTCACCTCCAGCAACCATGTCTCATTCAGCCACACTACGGATCTCCTCTGGACTGACCACAGCTGCGTTCACTTCACCTACAACAAGCCGAAACCCACCAACCACCTCCAACCAACTCTGCAAAGAAACTGGAACAAAATCACCATCGACCAGATCTCCTCATCGCTCCTTCTAAACACCCCAGCCCACTCTTCTAACCCAGACCAAGCCGCCGCCAACTTCACCCTATGGTTATCCAACACCGCCGACATCCTAGCACCACTGAAAAAACGTCAAAGCAAACCTGGCAGCAAGAAGGCCTCATGGTTCAACGATGATCTTAAGAAGTCCAAGAAACTCTGCCGCTCCCTTGAGAAGGCCTGGAAAAAAGACCCAACCACTAGCACCAAGGACGCCTTCAAAAACGCCACCCGCACACACCACCAACTAATCCGAAAAGCCAAGAAAACAGCATTCAAGGATCGACTAGACAACAACGCCCACAACAGCAAGGAACTTTTCAACATCATCAAGGAATTTACCAACCCCTCGGCCAACTCCAACGACATCACCCCCTCTCAAGCCCTCTGCGACTCCCTAGCTTTATTCTTCCACAACAAAATTGCAGACATCCACAACAGCTTCGACAACCAACCCGGAGACCAACCCACCCAACCATATGCTGGACATTCTCCCCCCTTGAACACCCTCAACGACTGGAACCCAATCTCCACTGAGGACACCATCCGCCTGATGAACTCCATCCACTCAGGATCCCCCACAGACCCATGTCCTCACCACATCTTCAACAAAGCGGACTCCGTCATAGCACCGCACCTCCGAGACGTCATCAACTGCTCCTTCAACTCCGCCACCTTCCCGGAGAGCTGGAAACACGCTGAACTCACCGCCCTTCTGAAAAAACCCACAGCGGACCCCAACGAACTCAAAAATTACCGCCCCATATCGCTCCTTCCTTTCCCGGCCAAAGTCATCGAGAAAGCTGTCAACAACCAACTCGCCGCTTTCCTCGAAGCCAACAAATCCCTCGACTCCTCACAATCTGGCTTCCGAGCAAAACACAGCACTGAGACCGCCCTCATCGCA
Source organism: Lissotriton vulgaris (assembly GCF_964263255.1). Taxonomy (NCBI): domain Eukaryota; kingdom Metazoa; phylum Chordata; class Amphibia; order Caudata; family Salamandridae; genus Lissotriton; species Lissotriton vulgaris. Next base: position 364,394,216 of record NC_141689.1, read on the forward strand.
GCAACAGACGACATTCGAACTCTACTGGACAATGGAGACACAGTCGCCCTCATCCTCCTCGACCTCTCTGCAGCCTTCGACACAGTCTGCCACAGCACCCTTTTACAACGCCTCAGAAACATCGGAATACAAGGAAAAGCACTTGAATGGATCACCTCGTTCCTCACCGGAAGAACCCAGAGAGTCCGCCTTCCACCATTCAAGTCCGAGGCCACTGAAGTCATCTGTGGCGTACCACAAGGATCCTCACTCAGTCCCACCCTCTTCAACGTATACATGAGCCCCCTTGCGGCCATCGCTCGCCAACACAATCTCAACATCATCTCCTACGCAGATGACACTCAACTGATCCTTTCTCTCACCAATGACCCCAGCACCGCCAAAACCAACCTACACGAAGGAATGAAAGAAGTTGCCGAATGGATGAAACACAGCCGTCTGAAGCTGAACTCAGATAAAACAGAAGTCCTCATCTTAGGTACATCCCCCTCTGCATGGGACGACTCTTGGTGGCCAGAAGCCCTTGGAAAAGCACCCATCCCGACAGACCACGCACGGAACCTAGGCGTTATCCTGGATTCTTCACTCTCAATGAACAGACAAGTCAGTGCCGTATCCTCATCCTGCTTCAACATTCTTTGCATGCTCAAAAAACATTTTGCTGGATCCCCACCGAAACCAGAAAAACAGTCACCCATGCTCTGGTCACGAGCCGACTGGACTACGGAAACACCTTCTACGCAGGTACTACCGCTAAAATCCAGAAGAAACTCCAACGAATCCAAAACGCCTCAGCCAGGATCATACTAGACATCCCGCGTAACAAACACATCTCTGGCCACCTGAAAGACCTCCACTGGCTGCCCGTCGATAAGAGGATCACTTTCCGACTGCTGACCCACGCACACAAATCACTCTACGACATCGGACCAGAATGCCTCAACTCTCGACTGTCCTTCTACACCCCCTCCCGCCAACTACGCTCTTCCAGCCAAGCCCTCGCCACTGTACCCCGCATCAACAAGACCCCTATGGGAGGAAGATCCTTCTCATACCTGGCAGCTAAAACTTGGAACTCACTCCCCACTTACCTTCGCCTTACCCAGAACCACCTAGCATTCAGAAAGCAACTTAAAACGTGGATATTTGACAAGTAATCCCCCTCCCCTCCCTAAGCGCCTTGAGACCCTCTGGGTATGTAGTGCGCTATATAAATTCTTTGACTTGACTTGACTTGACTAGAAGCAGTGGAAAATACCAATTTTTTGTACTTGTCTCTCACAAGTTGAGCTACCCAAGTTCTTAATTCCCGTGGAGGTAATACAGGGAATGTAGACACTAAGAACTGTTTATCATGGTTTCCATGAAGTTGTATTCTATCAGGTAAGAAAATGAGGCAGATTGGTATGACCTTTTCTCTGACATAATCAATCAGTAGACAGATCTATCCTGGAAGCATCTATTTGCTCTTAAATTGGACTGATCTGTCCTGGAAGCATCTAGCGCTCTTCAGTTCTCAATATATAATCTGCGCACCATAGAAGTGACACTAATGAGGAAACCACTTGATCTGACTGTTAGAATTCCTTCACTGTAACAAATTAGAATCTTCTTGAAATGAACACCCATCACCCCTTCATGACAAGTGAAGAATATAGCACAAGCATGTATTATCTCTATGTGCTAATTTTCACACAGTTATTTATTTTTCACTATTTAACTTTATAGTGACAAGCTTTGTTGTTAGTGGCCATTAACACAACAGTGAATTAAGTGCTTCTGGAAAACATCATTTTAGCACAGTGCACTTCTCAAAATAATATGTTATCCATGATTTATATGCATTTGATGGTCCTGGGTATGTCTGTGATTGAGGTTTGTAATCAATAGAGGTTATCATTTGTAGAAAAAACATCAGGCTTTGGTAAAAAAAAGAAAACAGGCTTGAAAACCTTCTGTGTCACTGAAGAAAACAAAATATTGATGGATGGCTTCCTTGAATTAGTTAATCTCAGCCACATGTAATTGCTTTGGGCTACCATCCAAGCCCATTGTTTTTAGCCCATTATCCTCCAAAATAAACCAGCCATGCGCAAGTATTGTGGTATAGACAAAGTGGTCCCAAGTACTATAGATAGATATTATCTTAAATGACTTCAAAAGAAGAATATCACAACACTGTTTTTAATCACAACGTGTACAGTAGAGCAAAATTCATAAAATACATCAACAATTAATCACAAATAATGCCCCTGAGGGATAGGAAGGGAAGGTAGTGAGTGGAAAGTGAGGAAACTACACAAATGATGAAACACTGGTCATGATGACCTCGATAAAAATTACTAATAATTGACTATGACAAACTAAAAATAGCATTTCATAAATTATTTACTTCAATAAACTCATGACTCATGGGAACAGAATCATAAATGATATATCCAGAAAGAGGCTGGAAGCAGGAAGGAAGTGTCGACGTTTCGACCCAAAATAATGCAGGTGTACGATGGAACCTTGCTAGAGGGTCTTCATCAGGACAGAGACGGACGAGGGGCAGGTAATCTGCGTTAAAAATTATTTTGAAGGAGCGAATTACGCTCGGTTGGCTTGCGAAATAAAGTTGTTTGGAGGACGCCATCTTTCTGGTTGATGGTTAAATCCAGGAAGTCTACCTGTGCTGTGTCTGATTTAAAGGTGAACTGGATATCACCCGACTGCAGGTTCATCCATGTCTGGAAGGCCAGTAGCTGTGTTGCGTCCCCATTCCAAATGAAGAGGATATCATCAATATACCGGACCCATAATCCTAGATGGTCAACATATGGGTTCCGGTCATTGAGAATATTATCCTCTTCAAACGCAGCCATGAAGAGAATAGCCAGATCGGGGGCAAATGTAGCCCCCATTGCCACGCCTTTGGTTTGCAAGTAGAAGTGATCTTGAAAAATAAAGATATTGTGTATCATGGCCAGTCTCAAAAGTGATACTATGAAGTCAGTGGGTACTGGTGTTGGGGCAGCTCTCTGATTCAGATAGCTTGTCATAACAGTCAAGGCCTCCTCCTGTGGGATACTGGTATAAAGTGAGGTGATGTCACACGTGACCAGAATCTGTTTATCAGCAGCAAAAGGTCGTCCATCCACAATGTTAATTGTGTGCATAGTGTCGCGGAGATAAGTAGGAGTAGCTTCAGCCAATGGTTGCATAGAAACCGTCCAGGGATAGTGGCCTTTTCTGATACCGCAGGTATGCAATTGCTGGTTTTGTTACCTGTTCTCCCATTCTTTGTACTATACCCAGTTGTGACCCTCTCATCAATCTATTTTTTGCAGGATCCCGACCCATATTGCGGTTTCCCCATCGATTTAACGCAAAATTGTTTGATTTATGAGGTAAATAGCTTTATGAACTTTATGCTGACAACGGCATACACCAGATATTGCTCTTTGATAACTAACTGGGGTCATTTACTCGGCAGGCACATTGAACAATATTGAACACCGTCTACTGTTGTCTGACTCACATGATCCTATTTTTCAGTAAGCTTCAAGATATTTTCACCAATGTAAGATCGTTGCTTAGGCTTTACAATGAACTGTTAAGTCTGATACTGCCTACACTGATGTAGCACACTACAATAATATCTGTGTGGTATTTATTTATTGATATAGTCCAGGCCCGTGACACTGTTTTCAGCTTGTGATGTCTCGTTTATCTCTCGCTGATACTGAACATATTCCTCGAATTGCCTTTAGGTCACTAACAGTGCTTTTAGGATAACTCTCTCTCATTGACCTTGCGAAATATTCTTATATTGATTATGGATCAGTTGGACCATTTTTAACTTTGATAAAATAATTTTTTACGCAGATTACCTGCCCCTCGTCCGCCTCTGTCCTGATGAAGACCCTCTAGCAAGGTTCCATCATGCACCTGCATTAATTTGGGTCGAAATGTCGACACTTCCTTCCTTCTCCCAGCCTCTTTCTTGATATATCATTTATGATTCTGTTCCCATGAGGCATGAGTTTATTGAAGTAAATCATTTATGAAATGCTATTTTTAGTTTGTCATAATCAATTATTAAGTAATTTTGATCAAGGTCATCATGACCAGTATTTCATCATTTGTGTAGCTTCCTCACTTTCCACTCACTACCTTCCCTTCCTATTCCCTCAGGGGCATTAATTGTGATTAATTGTTGATGTATTTTATGAATTTTGCTCTACTGTACAAGTTGTGATTAAAAACAATGTTGTGATATTCTTCTTTTGAAGTCATTTAAGATAATGTCTATCGATAGTACTTGGGACCACTTTGTCTATACCCACTTACTCACCCAGGTCCCAGTGACTTATTGGGTTAACTCGTGTTTTTACAGCACATGCACAAGTGTTGGTCCTGCTCCAATAGGAACACTCCAGCCTGATTTGCCAAGTCCATTGTGAACGATACCCAAATTGTGGTGTCTATCAGCAAGGATGTGGAGGACACAGCAGAAAAATTCCAACTATGCATGACACAGGTTAGCCAATGGATGGAAAGGAATTGCCTAAAGCTTAACGGAGACAAGAGTGAGGTGATGATATTAGGGGGTGACACAAACATCTGGTCCCCCGCTTGGTGGCCCAATGATTTGGGTAGATGCCCAATTTCGTCAGAAAAAGTGAAGAATCTGGGCGTCAATCTAGACACCTATCTATCTTTTGAAGCCCAAGCCAGCAAGCTGGCATCAACACTCTGGTACATTCTAAAAATGATAAAAAATATACTGCCTTATCTACCACAGGATTTGCGTAAGACAGTAGTGACAGCCTTAGCCTTGGCAAGACTGGACTACGGGAATGGCCTATATGCCAGAGCTAGGACAAAAATCAATGCTAAATTACAATGCCTGCAGAACGCAGCAGCCAGACGGGTTTTAGGCATAGCTAAGTTTGAGCCAATCAGTCACAAACTAAAAACCCTGCATTGGCTGCCAATTGCAAAAAGGGTGCCATTTACATCACTTTGCCTGGCCTTCAAGGCACTTCAGGGAACAAGATCACAATTCTTGAAGTCACATTTAAAACAATATGAACCAACAAGACTTCTTAGATCCGGTCAATTGAAGCTAATTAGTGTCCCCAAATTTAGACGAGCTAGTTGGGGTGGAAGAAGCTTCCTTGTACATGCAGCACGAACCTGGAATCAGCTGCCTCTTGCTATAAAAACCTGCCCTTCCTTGGAATCCTTTAGAAAGGAAGTAAAAACCTGGTTGTTCTCTGCACAGCTCTAGACACCACTCTTGAGAGATGAGGATCTGTCATAGCGGCAAGGCGCCACGGGCATTTGCGCGCTTTACAAGTTGACATATCAAATCAAATCAATCAAACGAGTACACAAGCAGTCTCAGACTGACTTCAACCAATCTGGGCTTCAGCATTGGGGTGCAGCTTGAGTCCGATGCCACAGTGAGCAAGTTACCTGTGTGTGTGCATAGCCATCACACTTATTACATCACCATCAGGAAATATAAATGTTAGCGGTGGTTTGCTTGAATGAAGCCAGCGCTGGGCAGCAATCCAATATGTAACTTTCTCCCACCAAGCAGCATTAGAAACGAACCAGTCAAGCACAAATTAGGCTTGGTCCTGCTCCAACATGAACAGTCTAGGCCGGACTGTTAGGCAAGGTCTTATCTGGACAGAAAAATAAGCAATCCCAGTCCAGTTTTGGTCTATTTGGACCATGTCAGTTGGGTGAAGGTTAAATCTTGTGGCACAGTAAGTACAGGACTAGGCCTGGGGAAAATATGAATTATGCCAGTATTATTTGTGTAATTTCAGGAATATAACTTTACGCTTTGTTAATGAAATTACCAAAATGAAGCAGTTATGCCGCATCACACAATTATATGCTGTTTGTTGCAAAATGTGACCACCGCGAAAATAACATAATGGACCCATACGTGAGCGGTTGCTGTTTGCACAATTTGCTTTTTTCGCGTTTTTTTTTTTACAGCAAAATGTGTCTTTGAATTAAAAATTGACACTCTTAAATGTGTAATTTCGCATGATTTTGAGTTTTCCAAAATTTTGATTCATTATGCAAAAGTCAATTCTGTGAATGCCACCCACCCCCGTACGGGACCCAAATCTGGGCATACCGGTTAAATATGAGGTGTCCCACTGAGAACAACAACAAAAAATGATGGATGTATTGCTTGAGTTAATCTCAGCCACTGGTAATTACTCTGGGCCACAAAGCAGTCTATCATTTTTTTCCAATCATGCCACCACAGACAGGAACTAGCCATATGCAGTTAAATTTTGGTTCTGCTCCAATAGGAGCAGTCCAGCCCAAACTGCCAGGTAGGCCCCCACTGATTGGGAAACCAAGCTGTTTCAGAAAAACACTGGCTTCTTTGGGCCTTGTCAAACAAGCCAATATATTTCTGGACTTCCTTGGGTTCCCTTTGAGTCCGATGGCACAGTGAATACAAGATTCACTTCTGGGCATACCTCTTGCTTTTAGTGAAGTGTACAAAGGAAAGCAAAAAAAAAAGAGGTGGAGTGTTTAACTTAATCTCAGCCACTGGTAATTACTCTGGGCATCAATCCAGTACATCCTTTTGCTGCCTACCAAAACCTCTCAGACATATACAAATATGTCTTGGTCCTGTTACAAGAGAAACAGGCCTAAGTAAGCCGAAATTGGTCCGGGGTTGCTTGTGTTTCTGTCTGTGGGGTGAACTCGCCTGATAGTTTTTGCTGGACTGTTATGAATCGAGCAGGACCTCGACTGATTTGTATATGGAAAGTCTCTGTGTAGTATGGAATAGTGGGTGAAAATCGATGCACTAAAATGCAGCCAAAGCAACTGATAATGGCACAGATCAATTCAAGCACTCCTTCCATCAGTATGTTGTTTGCTGCAGTTGATGTCAAAGGTGTGCCTGATATGATCAGATGAGTCCTATGCTCACTGTGCCGTAATACGTTACTGGTTGGCAATGGTATGTACCCTGTCCAAGCAGGAGCCATAAACCTAGTCGGGGTAAGCCAGAAACACACCTTAAATTAATTTGTGCTCACCCTCTGGTAGCTTGGCACAGAACAGTCAGGTTTAACTTAAGAGGCAATGTGTAAAGTATTTGTGCAACACTTCAAACAGTAACACAGTGACAACACCACAAAAAATACTCCACACTGGTTTAGAAAAATAGATTATGATTTTATAAATAAAACAAAACCAAAATTACAAAAATCCAATAAGTAGAAGTCAACATATGAATTTTGAAAGATTAAATGTAAAAATAGCGCTTAGTAGCAATAGACGCCCACGGTGGGTATCTGGTCACGCTGAACTGCGGTAAAGTCAAGAGTCCAGGCTGACCACGATGGAGCATGGGCTGGATACAGGCGCCATGCAAGACCCGCTGAACAAAGTACCTTGATCCTGGTTGCAACAGCGGGGTGCAGTCGAGCAATGCATCGGTGTTGATCCTCCCGGCGCTTCTGATCCACTGCATCTCAACTTCAGCGCTTCATCTTTGGAGACGGTGCATCACCATCGTTGCATGGAGAAAATCGATGCATCACCTCGACTAAGTGATGCATCAATTTTCTCCATGCAATGATGGCGAGGCACCGTTTCCAAAGACGAAGCACTGAAGCAGAGATACATTGATTCTGAAGCACAAGATTTCACCATGCAGTCCAGGGGATGCATTGATCATCTCTCACTGCAGAAAAGGCGATGCAGCAGTTCCGATGGGGGGAAGTTCTGGAGGTGATGCACTTGTTCCCAGTGCAATTTACATGTTCTGTTCCCACAACAGTGGTGATGCATTGATTCTGCTTCATGCAGCTGAGGATGTGTCATTTCCACTGGAGTAAGCACCTGGATCGACTTCCAATGGACCCGGTACAGGAGGTAAGCCTTTGATATCCCCAAGTCTCAAAACAGGAGGCAAGCCAGCATGCCCTTGGAGATCACCCTGGGTTTAACCAAGAGCTCAGTTCTTCCTAAGCAGGGGCAGAGGGCTGCAGAAAATAGGACCGTGCACCAAAAACACAGCTCTTCCAGAGCAGCAGCCCAGCAGAGTGGCAGTCCTTGTAGTAGAACAGCAGTCCTTCTTCCTGGCAGAGTTACTTTACAGGTCCAGAAGTGTCTGATTTGGTCAGGTCACATACCCAGTACGTATATCTAGTTGTGCCTTTGAAGTGGAGGTGACTTCAAAGAGGGGCTTTGAAGTGGACAGAGGTCCTCCCTTCCCTGGCACCAGAGTCACTACAAAGGGGTATTCAACCCTTAATGCCCATTCAGGTGCGTAAGCTCCTCCCTCCCACCCTGCCCAGGATGAGTCATCAGGTTGCAGGAGGGGCACTCAGTTACACCTACCCTTCCTTTGTGTGTGGCTATCTAGAGGAAATTCACAAAGTCCAGCTGTCACCCACCCTAAAAGTGTATTGTAGACAGGCTGCAGGCACACAGAGATTTAAGAACAGAAAAATGCCATCTTTCTAAAATGGTCTGAGAAGAAAACTTTCAAACGCATTTTCCAAAAGAACTGTAGGCCTTCCAATCTTGCTTACATATAGTCTGGTTTTAAGGTGGGGATAAAGGACAGCCCTTTACTCAGTATCTTTGTTTCAGCACAATCAAACTCTCTCCTAGAGAGGTTGTAGATTGGAATCAATTCTGGTATCCCCATCTGTATGTCTGACATCTAGTCATAATCTTGCCCTGGTATTGGCTCTGATTATACCATCTCTTCCCTCTGTTACTTCCTCTGCCTCTTCCATGGCCTCTGGCTGAAAAAGAAGGGAATACTGCTTTATTGGGGGACGTGCTTATCGAGGGTTCAGACCCACTTGAACTATCTGAGTATGACTAGGTGCCGGACTAAGTAAGGGTACACCTTTATACCAGTGAAATGTTAGCAATGTCCCTCTGTAATTTAGATTTTTTTAAACCTTTGTTTTACTTTTTTGAAGACAGCTGTTTCCTTCTTACTCTTATTCCGTAATGCACGTACATCTTCTATCGCTGCGTTGCTCAATAAAGCTTCTGCAAGTTTGTTTATGAATTCCAGTTCTTTTTTGCTGTGTCTCTCTGCCGTTTTTATGGATAAGAACATCCAATCTCTTGAGCACTTAGTGCCTGTATGACTGAAGTCTCCTGTATATTCAAATCCTCAACAAAGATAACAGGGATGTTCTTTACTTGTAGTCCTAAAGGTATTATTTCTGCTCTCAGGTGTTCAATTAAAATCTCGCCATGCAGTGCTTTCCTTATCTGTTTTTTCTTAAATCAGGTTATCTTTTCAACATCAGATTGTTGTGCAATGCTCTGTGTGCTGGTGCTTATGTTCAAAGTAGATGACCTTCTAAGTAATTCCTCTATATCTCCTTTCCAGAAGCTTAGGCTTTTGGGCTCAGACAAACTAATATGTGAATTACGTGGTGCAGAGCACGTGTCCTTTCCTGTATGTGTGTGTGTGTGTAAATACAAGTGAGAGGATTAAAAGGTCAAGAACAGAAAAGCGTTTTCCTTATTTTGTTGAATAACTTAAAAACAAGTATTATTGTATGTACAGACACCGTATGTCATTTAAGTGATATTTTAATTGTGTGGTCTTAATTTAACATTTATCTTGTTTTTGAAATTAATATAATTTTGGGGATGGGACAGTCCACAGGAAAAAGCTTTTCTGTGTTCCAGAGTGTACTGTTTTCTTGTCTCCTTTTCCTTTTATTTTCCAATTTGCACATTCAATGCTACTTGGAATCTTGATATTTAAATGTCAGTAAGTGTGATACACTAGTGAGAGGATATAAAAAATAAGAAGAGTAAAATCTCCAACAAGCACTGGGATTGAGAGGTACAGAACAATTACGAAGCCTTCTGAAAATAGATGATGTGTCTAAGGTGTGAATGGTCTCCTTTGCATTTCTTACATTTAATTATCCTGCCCCTCATTACCTCAACAGGATTTCTCCCCTTTTTGATATATCTTTCAATATTGGCATTTCTAAAATAGTAATGTTAATCCATCTTTGCCAGCAAAGCGGATTTATCATTATCATTCCAATGATATTAAACATGACAGAGCTACTCCTTCTCAATTAAGAAACACAGCTTGAAAATGTAATAAGGAATTCTCAATGTTAACTTATAAGAGGGGTAGACCTCACAGGAGTGAGACACATAGTTAAGAACATCAAGGGCAGTGCAGCAAATAAGTCATCTGTGCAGTCTTAAATGGCGGCAATGGCGATGTTACATTCAAGCAGTGCATTACCACATACTTTCACTGATAAAAGGCTCTCCTGACCCGCCCCTAAGCTGACGAGTTTTGGAACACCTGCACGCGATGAGTGGGATTATACCAGAGAATATTGACAGCATGTTCAGCAACCTGTAAATATTCTCTACTGATGAGGGAGGAATCCCGAAACACTGGTGTCTAGAGATGTGATTTTGAAAGACAGCATTTGCATTTGCATTTGCTGAAGACCAATATGAACTTTGTGTGAAAAACTGAACTACAACTACCAAGATGCTATGGGGTAATGGCGCTTAATTGGAAGATTGTGATCCTAAAGCGCTTACCTAGACTACTGTCAATATATGACTCAACTGTAGGTTTTTTGGACACTTTGGAGTAATTTTAGATGGTAGCAGATACACCTGTATGAGCGAAAAATGTAGTGGAAGGCTGAGCTGGGGACGTAGCAGAGACAAAGAAATAGTGCATTGGTGTTGCATGTGTTGATTTTGAGACAGCTTTTTCAGCAATTCTTGGCTCTGATGTTCATTTTTGCCTGTATGTCAGTGGAAGGCTTAATTAAAACGTGTGTATATCCAAGAGGGGAGACTCCTCACCTACCTAGAATTGTGTGAGATATATTCTGGTTTTGCATTTTCATCTATACAGCTCCACTCCTAAACCTTACCAACTGATAATAGACCTGTAAATGTACACATCTGTTGTGATACCTTTCAATTATTTTATTTTCATTTGGCGGTTTTGAAAGTTGCCGTATTCCACCTTGTAGCAAAAATAAAGGAATGGCAAACTCATACCTTCTTGAAACAGAAGCAAGGTTGTTAAAGTTTTGGAAGAGCTTCAAAAAGTAATGCCTGGTAGAGAAGGCAAAGCAAGTCTTAGGCGTCTGACTAACCAGAGAGCAGGAATTAACTGTAAACATAACTCTGCTTGAAGAAGCATTTTTCAATAAACTACCTTTTGGAAAAACATATTCTTGTAGAACTGTAATGGTTCTGAGTTTGAAAGAGATGAACCTGTGTATGAAGGGATATTTTTCTCTTTTGTTGATTTTCCTGTATTTTATCGTCTATAAGGATAGGAGATGTTAGCAGGCAGACACTAGGGCCCAGATTTTCAAAAAGGGCACGGAACGCAGTGCTGCAGTTAAAAATGCTGTTCTGCATGACAGGGAGGAAGCCGCATTGTGCCATTTCCCCAGAGATGTGGCTCTCTCCTCCTCTCTCCCTAGTGCTGGTGCTGATTTCAGCTACCGTTCACCAGACGCACACCTTTACACCGTAGAACTGAATCTACCATTTGGTACAGGAAGGGTACCCTTCCAGTACATAATACTATAGATAGATGCACTTTAAAATGTTTCCTATTTTCTATGTGTGCTGCACAGTGCAGCACGCCCTGCATAAGCTCCAAATGGACCAAAATGCAGCAGCCAAACTGCTTCTAGTGTTACCCAAACATCAGTCGCTCTCCCAATCTCTTCCACTACTCCACTGGCTTACGTTGAGAAATCGGGTAGTGTTTAAGTCTGTGCATAGCATTTAAGGCCCTTCATCATTTTGGCCCAAAATCAATCAGACAGCTCTTTCAATGGTACAGACCTCCCAGGACTTTAAGATATGCCTCTCAGTCCAATTTGGTTGTACCCAAAGTTAAGAAGGCCACTTGGGGAGGCAAGAGTTTTTCTGTGGCCACTGCCAAACTCTGGAACTTGATTCTTCTTAACTTAAAAACTACAAAAAACCTTTTCACCTTTCCTAAGGCTCTTAAAACATGGTTGTTTAACAACTAGGACAAACCTCAACTTATTTTTCTGTAGGGTCTACACGTACGCTTTGTTTTTTCTTTACCTCTTTTTGACTGACTCAGAGTCAGCGCCTAGACACCTACGGGTAGTAGTGTGCTTTAAAAGTTACATTTTCACTTCACTCTTGTAAAGTCGGAAAAGAAATGAAAAATGAAATAATTTTTTCCTCTTAACGTGTGCTTTGAAATGGAATAAACTTTTGGCGTGAAACCCTGTCTACTAATGTTTGCAGATTGGGTTTTGCGTCAAAAGGCATGGGAAGGCCCATGTACAACCCATGTAAGACCCCCCCCCTCGTGCTTTGCACTGCCATGCGTTTCTTTCAGGGTACTTTACAGCGCAGAAAAAGTTTTGCACTGAAAAATAAGGTACATATTTACAAGGTAATGCTACAGCACGGCGCTGCAAGCCATCTTGTTGCGCCAAGCTGAGACATTAGGAAAGTGCAGGGATGTATTGTATTTACAATACGATGCATCCCTGTGCTTTTCTCTGCAATGGCGCACAATAGACTGCCTAGTGCCAATGCAGGCACCCTTGCACCATCGTGCAAGGGTGCCTACGGTGCAGGGAGGATTGTTTTTGTGCAGGAAGAAAAACCTTCCTGTCTAAAAACAATCATTGATGGCGTTTTCCACCTTCTATGTGTGCCATAGTGTGCCCCACCAGTGCACCAAAAAAAGTGACACTCCGGTGGTGCAAAGGACTTGTAAATATATCCCTAATTTGGACAAAAACATGTGTGCCCTCCCTGTCACGCAACACAGTGCAGCATTTTTTGCTGTTGTGTTGCGTTCGATTCTCTTTTTGGAATATGATATGTTATTTCGCATGCCATTACTACACGGTTATTACTTAGCAATAACCGTTACTATGCAAGTTTTTACTTCGCATACCATTACTTTGAAAGTGTTAATGTATGCAAAGTACAAACTTGCCTAGTAATAAAAATAGTATGCGAAATACCATGTCATAGAAAATACACTACCCTACACATCTAAAACACTACACTACCCTACACTACACTACTGAAACAGCACTACACTACCCTAAACCCTAAATCACTACCCCCTACACTACCATACACATTCCCCTACTCCGCTCCCTACACTCATTCACTACCCATCACAACCCCGACACTACACTAAACACTAAAACAGTAAACTACACTACACTACCACTACAACCCTACCCTAAAACACTACACCCAGCACCACCCTGCCCCTAGCCCTAGTCCTGTCCCTAACCCCAAACACTACCCTGCACAAACCTGACACTACCCTAAACCCTACACTGCACTAACCCCACAACACACTACACTACACTAACCCCACAACACTACCCTAAACCCTAAAACCCTACACTACACTAACCCCACAACACTACCCTAAATCACTACCCCCAGCAAAACCCTGCCTCTAGCCCCAGTCCTGTCCCTACTCCCAAACACTACCCTACACAACCCTCAACACTACCCTAAACCCTAAAAGACTACACTACACTAACCCCACAACACTACCCTGAACCCTAAAACACTACCCCCATCACGGATCTACCCCTAGCCCCAGTCTTTTCCCTACTACCAAATTACCCTTCAAACCCCCGACACTACTCTACACTGCACTAATACAAGTACACATCCCACAACTCTACATTACACTAACACAATACACAACCTGCACGACCCTACACAACCCCTGCACGAACCTACACAGCCCCTACACAGCCCCACTTACCTCTTACCACGCGTTGTTCAAATCTTCTCCCCCTTCCGGCTTCCTCCATTGTGGGCAGGCAGGAGGGCAGGCACAGAAAGTGGCACCCGGTAAAGCAGCAGCAGACCCCTCACAGGAGCAAATGTCCGCCGGGATGAGCTCCATGTGCGGCACCTGCCCCCTACGCATGCGGCGTTACTGCGCATGCGATATAACAGCAGTGTAGTAAAAGTAATGCATTGTTACATCGCATGCGTAAAAACGCTTGCGAAGTAACAGCATGCGTAGAAACAGCCGCGCACTATGGCTTGTCACCGTGTAACATGTATGTAGACCAAACAATGTGTTTTAAATGTGCATTTTTTATGTACACTAGAGGGGGTTCAGTGTAGGCGATACCTTGTCATATTGATTCTAACTAAAAAGGTGGTGTGCTACTTAATTCTGGATTCTTTGAAACTTAGAGTGAATCTTTTGCGAGTAAAAGAGAATTGCAGTATGGAGGCTAGGGTTATTTTTGTGGGAGTAATAGCAGCGGCAGAACCCCTCCTTTGGGACATTCTATCTTTGATGATTGATGGCTCGCTAGCTAGCAAACAATATGCCCAAATTGCTTATGAACTGGTAGCAGGGGTGGAGGGGTAATTAAAGACGTTTAGAACATCAGAATCCAACCAGACATAGATGCCAGAAGATCTGCAGGCAATAGGAAAACACCACTCCCAGGATATTTATGAGCAGGCTCATGCAGTATTGAGTCAAGAATCTACAAAAATCTTTTCAGCAGTGCAAAAAAGGAAAAATAAATCATTTTACTTCCCTGTGCTGAAGTCAGTTTTGGAGCAAGGCAGGCTTGGCTGTAATCACAGCCAGCAGGGGGAGGAGTGGTTGGTGCACTTAAGTGTGCATGATTGTTTGGCTGGCCAGTCCTGTGCACATAGCATGTTCTCCACCCGGCTGTATCGCACAGCCTGGGTGGAGAACATGCACAGGCTCCCACTCCCTGTTTGAGCGCTGAATCAGGCCGCTCAGACCAATCCTAATGCTGCTTTCATTCTGGTGATTGCAGCATTGTGATTGGCTTAGGGGAGTCTGTGTGCTTCCTGCGTCCGGGAAGAGAATGGAGAAGAGAGAAAAAGAGGAGAGATGGAGGCCATGCAGAGGTAAGTAAAATGTTCTTTTGTTTTCTCCCTCCCTGCCCCGCCACCCCCGTTTCAAACCAGCTGCCACTGATCTACAAGAAGCATCCAGGCATGACAAGTTGGGGAATTATGAGAACATCTTGTTTAAATTCCTCATATGAGATGTATGCAAATGAAAACATGCAATATCCTGGTTTGTTATTGTCTGAGCTTGTGCTGGACATAGCCACCTAGATGCTCTGGACAAAAAAATGTGAACAGCATATCAAGAGCAGCTGAATGAGATCTGGGGGCAGTATTAGGCAAAGCACTGGAAATTGTTCTATGAACATCACCCCACAGGTGAATGCTCTATTGGCAAAATAAACATGCTTTCTATCATTCTTAGCATCTGTTTTGCTGTACATTATGAGAGGAATACGCTATGAGATAACGGATCCAAAATGAACCCTGCAGGCAGCATGGAAACAGCCTCCAGGATGCATAAAAAGGACCTTTAGCATGAACAAAGCTGAATCATGTAGCAGCTTATTTAAATTGAAAAATTGTCTTTTTTGCAGTACGCCTACCATCTAACATCTATTGATTAACACTGATTGTATATATATGAAATGTTAATGAAAATCTATTATAATTATAAAAGCAGCCAGTGTTAATATTAACAGTTCTTCACAGAGCAATAATCAAATTTGACTGGGGTATTATTATCGAATCCCAAGTCATTTCAGTGCCTTACAATAGGTTAAAAATGGCAACATAAATAGCACAATTTTAAATGGATTAATTTCAGGAAGAGCAAAAATTGGACTCTGGCAGTAGGAAAAATCAAACGTACGCATCAAGAGAACCGAGGAATTGTATGTAGAAATTCTCATCTTTCCTACTATTATTCAACCTCCTATTTGTAAGACACAGAAATGTTCTTTGTTGAAGTTTTTTTTATCATAAGCACACATAGTAAAATCACATAAATCTCTGTCCATTGCACAAAGGAGACACAGCACAATATACAGCAACGCTACACAGTTTCAACAATTAAATTGCCCTCCAGAGTGTGTTGTGGGTGTTCGTTGGTGCATAGAGGGGATTTACTTGATAGGCTGTGTGCAAGCACCCCGGGGTAGGTGTGGAGCAGTGCACAGCGTGCAGGGCAGGCATGGACTTACGACAGATCCAGGATATAGGGCTAGCAATATAACGTCCCATCCAGTAATGGCTGATTGGCTCCCAGTTCTAAACCACAGGCATCTCAATGCATAGTCCTCTGCTTAAGCCCATTTCCCAAGCTCAGATTTCCTATTTAGTCTCATACCTCCACAATAGACATCAAGTAGTAACTCTGCCCCCTTTTATGTCTGATACTAGAATGGAAGGGAAAGGCGTTCCATAGGGCTCAGCGATCAGCCCCATTTTGTTTAACCTCTACCTCTGCCCCCTACTCAAGCTGATTAAATCTTTTGGTATCACAGTAATAAATTATGCAGATGACACGCAACGTATCTTCTCTCTTGAAGGTAAGGATGCTGTCTCTACAGAGACCTTTCACCGCTGTATGCTGGCCACGGCGGACTGGTTGAGGGAAAATTCCCTCCAGTTTAATGGATCTAAGACAGAGGTTCTACATTGCTCTGCCATCTGATTTCTGGCCCCCCACAACTACGGTTACCGTTGAGTCAGCGGATGCTGCTCACAATCTGGGAGTAATCTTTGGTACGCAACTACAACTGGGAGCCTATGTGAATAAGACCATTGGCATCTGCATGATGTTGTTTAGAATGATGCGTACAATTCTCCCCATGTTACCTGTACTGGCAAGACCTGAGGTAGTGCGCAGTATCATACTCAGTAGCTTAGACTACCGTAACGCACTACTTCTAGGTGGCCCTAGTTCTCTGATTAGACAATTGCAGCGGAACCAGAATATGGCAGCCAAGTTGGCTCTCTCACATGCGTGCTCTGCTTTGTCATCCTTGGCACGTAGGGACCTTCATTGGCTGCCTATACATCAGCGGATCTGCTTTAAGGCTTCCTGCATTGTTTTTAGAGCACTTCATGGACTGGGGCCTATTGCCCTTCAGAATATATTCAAATGGTACTCGGCAGCCAGGCCCAGATGTTCCTCCTCTGCTTTCCTGGTTGCGGTCCCTCGAATTTAGAGGACACAAATGGGTGGCCATTCTTTCAGCTTCACTGCCGCTAAATTATGGAATGCTCTTCCATTTTCTTTAAGGAAGCTGAATGAGTTGACTCTTTTTAAAAAGGGTCTGAAGTCCCATCTCTTTCCTAGGGCTGTGTGATCCTCCTCTGCTTGTGCCGTGATTTTGAGTCAAAGCACCAGGATACCCTTTGGGTGACAGTACGCGCTATATAAGTATGCTATACATACTATACATACATACATAGTGTAATGTTAATCCATATCATCAGCATTTTACAGTGATAAAATAGGCTAGTAGCTCGGCAGGACTTTCCTTGAGCAGAATTAGCTCTCACTACAGATACGGTTGGAGACCCCTGTTTTAGAGTGATTCTTTTGCGAGGAAAAGAGAATTGCAGTATGGAGGCTAGAGTTATTTTTGTGGGAGGAATAGCAGTGGCAGAACCCCTCTTTTGGGACATTCTTTCTTTGATGATTGATGGCTCGCTAGCTACCAAACAATATGCCCAAATTGCTTATGAACTGGTAGCAGGGGTGGAGGGGTAATTAAAGACGTTTAGAACATCAGAATCCAACCAGACATAGATGCCAGAAGATCTGCAGGCAATAGGAAAACACCACTCCCAGGATATTTATGAGCAGGCTCATGCAGTATTGAGTCAAGAATCTACAAAAATCTTTTCAGCAGTGCAAAAAAGGAAAAATAAAATGATAACAACATGATGATATTATCATTTTATTTTCATGTGCTGAAGTCAGTTTTGGAGCAAGGCAGGCTTGGCTGTCATCACAGCCAGCAGGGGGAGAAGAGGTTGGTGCACTTAAGTGTGCATGATGGTTTGGCTGGCCAGTCCTGTGCACATAGCATGTTCTCCACCCGGCTGTATTGCCCAGCCTGGGTGGAGAACATGCACAGGCTCCCACTCCATGTTTGAGCGCTGAACCAGGCCGCTCAGACCAATCATAATGCTGCTTTCATGCTGGTGATTGCAGCATTGTGATTGGCTTAGGGGAGTCTGTGTGCTTCCTGCGTCCGGGAAGAGAATGGAGAAGAGAGAAGCAGAGGAGAGATGGCGGCCATGCAGAGGTAAGTGAAATGTTCTTTTGTTTTCTCCCTCCCTGCCCCGCCACCCCCGTTTCAAACCAGCTGCCACTGATCTACAAGAAGCATCCAGGCATGACAAGTTGGGGAATTATGAGAACATCTTGTTTAAATTCCTCATATGAGATGTATGCAAATGAAAACATGCAATATCCTGGTTTGTTATTGTCTGAGCTTGTGCTGGACATAGCCACCTAGATGCTCTGGACAAAAAAATGTGAACAGCATATCAAGAGCAGCTGAATGAGATCTGGGGGCAGTATTAGGCAAAGCACTGGAAATTGTTCTATGAACATCACCCCACAGGTGAATGCTCTATTGGCAAAATAAACATGCTTTCTATCATTCTTAGCATCTGTTTTGCTGTACATTATGAGAGGAATACGCTATGAGATAACGGATCCAAAATGAACCCTGCAGGCAGCATGGAAACAGCCTCCAGGATGCATAAAAAGGACCTTTAGCATGAACAAAGCTGAATCATGTAGCAGCTTATTTAAATTGAAAAATTGTCTTTTTTGCAGTACGCCTACCATCTAACATCTATTGATTAACACTGATTGTATATATATGAAATGTTAATGAAAATCTATTATAATTATAAAAGCAGCCAGTGTTAATATTAACAGTTCTTCACAGAGCAATAATCAAATTTGACTGGGGTGTTATTATCGAATCCCAAGTCATTTCAGTGCCTTATATTAGGTTAAAAATGGCAACATAAATAGCACAACTTTAAATGGATTAATTTCAGGAAGAGCAAAAATTGGACTCTGGCAGTAAGAAAAATCAAACGTACGCATCAAGAGAACCGAGGAATTGTATGTAGAAATTCTCATCTTTCCTACTATTATTCAACCTCCTATTTGTAAGACACAGAAATGTTCTTTGTTGAAGTTTTTTTTATCATAAGCACACATAGTAAAATCACATAAATCTCTGTCCATTGCACAAAGGAGACACAGCACAATATACAGCAACGCTACACAGTTTCAACAATTAAATTGCCCTCCAGAGTGTGTTGTGGGTGTTCGTTGGTGCATAGAGGGGATTTACTTGATAGGCTGTGTGCAAGCACCCCGGGGTAGGTGTGGAGCAGTGCACAGCGTGCAGGGCAGGCATGGACTTACGACAGATCCAGGATATAGGGCTAGCAATATAACGTCCCATCCAGTAATGGCTGATTGGCTCCCAGTTCTAAACCACAGGCATCTCAATGCATAGTCCTCTGCTTAAGCCCATTTCCCAAGCTCAGATTTCCTATTTAGTCTCATACCTCCACAATAGACATCAAGTAGTGACTCTGCCCCCTTTTATGTCTGATACTAGAATGGAAGGGAAAGGCGTTCCATAGGGCTCAGCGATCAGCCCCATTTTGTTTAACCTCTACCTCTGCCCCCTACTCAAGCTGATTAAATCTTTTGGTATCACAGTAATAAATTATGCAGATGACACGCAACGTATCTTCTCTCTTGAAGGTAAGGATGCTGTCTCTACAGAGACCTTTCACCGCTGTATGCTGGCCACGGCGGACTGGTTGAGGGAAAATTCCCTCCAGTTTAATGGATCTAAGACAGAGGTTCTACATTGCTCTGCCATCTGATTTCTGGCCCCCCACAACTACGGTTACCGTTGAGTCAGCGGATGCTGCTCACAATCTGGGAGTAATCTTTGGTACGCAACTACAACTGGGAGCCTATGTGAATAAGACCATTGGCATCTGCATGATGTTGTTTAGAATGATGCGTACAATTCTCCCCATGTTACCTGTACTGGCAAGACCTGAGGTAGTGCGCAGTATCATACTCAGTAGCTTAGACTACCGTAACGCACTACTTCTAGGTGGCCCTAGTTCTCTGATTAGACAATTGCAGCAGAACCAGAATATGGCAGCCAAGTTGGCTCTCTCACATGCGTGCTCTGCTTTGTCATCCTTGGCACGTAGGGACCTTCATTGGCTGCCTATACATCAGCGGATCTGCTTTAAGGCTTCCTGCATTGTTTTTAGAGCACTTCATGGACTGGGGCCTATTGCCCTTCAGAATATATTCAAATGGTACTCGGCAGCCAGGCCCAGATGTTCCTCCTCTGCTTTCCTGGTTGCGGTCCCTCGAATTTAGAGGACACAAATGGGTGGCCATTCTTTCAGCTTCACTGCCGCTAAATTATGGAATGCTCTTCCATTTTCTTTAAGGAAGCTGAATGAGTTGACTCTTTTTAAAAAGGGTCTGAAGTCCCATCTCTTTCCTAGGGCTGTGTGATCCTCCTCTGCTTGTGCCGTGATTTTGAGTCAAAGCACCAGGATACCCTTTGGGTGACAGTACGCGCTATATAAGTATGCTATACATACTATACATACATACATAGTGTAATGTTAATCCATATCATCAGCATTTTACAGTGATAAAATAGGCTAGTAGCTCGGCAGGACTTTCCTTGAGCAGAATTAGCTCTCACTACAGATACGGTTGGAGACCCCTGTTTTAGAGTGATTCTTTTGCGAGGAAAAGAGAATTGCAGTATGGAGGCTAGAGTTATTTTTGTGGGAGGAATAGCAGTGGCAGAACCCCTCTTTTGGGACATTCTTTCTTTGATGATTGATGGCTCGCTAGCTACCAAACAATATGCCCAAATTGCTTATGAACTGGTAGCAGGGGTGGAGGGGTAATTAAAGACGTTTAGAACATCAGTATCCAACCAGACATAGATGCCAGAAGATCTGCAGGCAATAGGAAAACACCACTCCCAGGATATTTATGAGCAGGCTCATGCAGTATTGAGTCAAGAATCTACAAAAATCTTTTCAGCAGTGCAAAAAAGGAAAAATAAAATGATAACAACATGATGATATTATCATTTTATTTTCATGTGCTGAAGTCAGTTTTGGAGCAAGGCAGGCTTGGCTGTCATCACAGCCAGCAGGGGGAGAAGAGGTTGGTGCACTTAAGTGTGCATGATGGTTTGGCTGGCCAGTCCTGTGCACATAGCATGTTCTCCACCCGGCTGTATTGCCCAGCCTGGGTGGAGAACATGCACAGGCTCCCACTCCATGTTTGAGCGCTGAACCAGGCCGCTCAGACCAATCATAATGCTGCTTTCATGCTGGTGATTGCAGCATTGTGATTGGCTTAGGGGAGTCTGTGTGCTTCCTGCGTCCGGGAAGAGAATGGAGAAGAGAGAAGCAGAGGAGAGATGGCGGCCATGCAGTAATAAGTGAAATGTTCTTTTGTTTTCTCCCTCCCTGCCCCGCCACCCCCGTTTCATACCAGCTGCGACTGATCTACAAGAAGCATCCAGGCATGACAAGTTCGGGAATTATGAGAAAATCTTGTTTAAATTCCTCATATGAGATGTATGCAAATGAAAACATGCAATATCCTGGTTTGTTAATGTCTGAGCTTGTGCTGGTCATAGCCACCTAGATGCTCTGGACAAAAAAATGTGAACAGCATATCAAGAGCAGCTGAATGAGATCTGGGGGCAGTATTAGGCAAAGCACTGGAAATTGTTCTATGAACATCACCCCACAGGTGAATGCTCTATTGGCAAAATAAACATGCTTTCTATCATTCTTAGCATCTGTTTTGCTGTACATTATGAGAGGTATACGCTATGAGATAACGGATCCAAAATGAACCCTGCAGGCAGCATGGAAACAGCCTCCAGGATGCATAAAAAGGACCTTTAGCATGAACAAAGCTGAATCATGTAGCAGCTTATTTAAATTGAAAAATTGTCTTTTTTGCAGTACGCCTACCATCTAACATCTATTGATTAACACTGATTGTATATATATGAAATGTTAATGAAAATCTATTATAATTATAACAGCAACCAGTGTTAATATTAACAGTTCTTCACAGAGCAATAATCAAATTTGACTGGGGTATTATTATCGAATCCCAAGTCATTTCAGTGCCTTACAATAGGTTAAAAATGGCAACATAAATAGCACAATTTTAAATGGATTAATTTCAGGAAGAGCAAAAATTGGACTCTGGCAGTAGGAAAAATCAAACGTACGCATCAAGAGAACCGAGGAATTGTATGTAGAAATTCTCATCTTTCCTACTATTATTCAACCTCCTATTTGTAAGACACAGAAATGTTCTTTGTTGAAGTTTTTTTTATCATAAGCACACATAGTAAAATCACATAAATCTCTGTCCATTGCACAAAGGAGACACAGCACAATATACAGCAACGCTACACAGTTTCAACAATTAAATAGCACTCCAGAGCGTGTTGTGGATGTTCGTTGGTGCATAGAGGGAATTTATTTCATAGGCTGTGTGCAAATACCCCCTGCCCCCGGTCGGGGGTAGGTGCGCAGCAAGAGCGTCCGGGAGCAGAGGGTTAATGAAAAAACCGGGGCCGTGCCCTGCACCACTGACGTGTGGAGCAGTGCACAGCGTGCGGGGCAGGCAGGGACTTACGTCAGATCCGGGATCTAGGGCTAGCAATATAACGTCCCCTCCAGTAATGGCGGATTGGCTCCCAGTTCTATACCACAGACATCTCAATGCGTAGTCCTCTGCTTAAGCACATTTCCCAAGCTCAGATTTCCTATTTATCAAGGGTTGGGGAAGCTAAAATGCCCGTTCATGGTGACTGGACGTTTTGCGAGTGGAAAGTCAAGATCAATAAACGAATTGCTTGCTATGTCAATTTTTAGGTTGAGCCTTAAAGACCTGTTGTATCCTCTTCTCTGGGCTCTGGCAAACCCACCGATTGCCATTGACTGCTAACTGTGGCATTCTGAAAAGCTGGTTTGTTATTGGTGCATTTCAGTTACTGTCCCTCCTTTGTGTGCTTAGCTCTGTTTCTGGCGATTTCACTCAGAGAACGTTTTGTTTGGTCATCACACTGTACAGCATGTGATGGCCCCTCCTCCCTCTTCACTTTTCTTGTACAGGCATTGCATTAAAAAATACATGGGGAACTGGAACAACTTCTGTGTGGCTGCCCAGCCCTCTGTTTCATAAGTCACAGCATTTGCAGCACTAGTGATAGATACGTTTGTGAAATACTACACCCGTTGATCACTTGTAAACTGTTTTATTTACCCTTCACATTGCTAACCTACTTTTGTAGCACAAATATGCAATGTTATCAGTTGGCCTTTCCTTTAATTGCACACATGCCCACTGGATGTCTAGTTAGTGAGGCAGGGTGTTAATGAAGCAATAACTGAACTGTTACTTTTAAATGTCACAACATAAATTTCGCAAAGTGACAACAGCCCTTACCTGATCTGTGTATCCCCACAGGTGCCTCATTGTGCCCTCACAGAGACTCTTTTTGTGACATTTTTACTTAACCATGCTACCACTGTTCAACAAACATGGCGTGTTATTTAAATATCTCCCATACTATTCTGTTGCGTGGCGTTTTACTGAACCAGAAATATTAATGGTTTATCTTGCAGGGAATTCCTTTAACAATCCCACCCACATCCAGAGCTCCACAATTTAGCGCTGCACGTTGGTGTTACCATTCCAAGGAATCTCTTTTCAACTAGTGTTCTTGTTGGACAGCGCTGCGCTGCATTTTTCTTTTGGAAAGCCTGCTTGTCTCTTCTAAAATACCACAGTCTGATATTTTGTTTACAATTCATGGTTCTGAGCAGGCATGTTTGGTGAGAGAAATGGTCGGGAAGATCTGCTTGGATAGTCATTGTGAGATGTAAAGTGGCAAACATAAGATGCCGCTAATCCAGATCCAAACATATTCAACCATTTGCAAACCTATCCATCATGTATTCTTCCATCCATCATTTCACTCATCCATCCCTCCATCCACCCTTTTACTCATCCACTCATTATCCACCCATTCATCCACTCTTCCATTCATCCATTCACTCATCCATCCAATTACCCTTTCACCCATCCAGCCACCCTTTCACTTACTCATCTATCCACCCAGTCACTCACCCTTAGACACATTCACCCTTTCAGTCATCCACACATCCATCCTCACTTTTTCTCTCCATCCACCCTTTCACCCAATCCATCTCTTCACTCATCCATCTAGCCATTTGCCCTCTCACCCATCCAGCCATCCTTTCACTTTCTTATCCATCCACCCAGTCACTCATCCTTCCACCTATTCACCGTTTCAGCCATCCATTCTCCCTTTCTCTCTCCATCGACCCTTTCACTTAGCCATCCATCCTTCCTTCCATCCACCCAACTATCCATCTACTCATCCACTCATGCATCCATCGATTGACCCTATCACTCATCCATCCTTTCAATCATCCATCCATCTTTTCTCTCATCCATCCTTTCACTCCTTCACTCATCTATCCAATATTTTGCCCATGTACCCTCCCTTTCACTCACTCATCCATCCTTACGGCCACCCTTTCACACATCTGTTCATCCATTCACACTTTCACTTATCAATTAATCAATCCATCCATCATTTCACTCATCCATCCACCCATTCTCTCTCATCATCCACCCATTCACCCTTTCATTCATCCATTCACCCTTTCACTGATCCATCCAGCCATCCCGTCACTTACTCTCTCACCCATCTTTTCATAATAATTGTGAGCTGAGTCTTTGTAGGCAGAGTTGCAGACAGAAGAGACTCATCAGGAACTCACCCCTTGCTGTAGTTCCTAAAGCAAAGGGAGGCATTCAAGATGCCCCTGCACATAGTCAATCTGAAACCTTGGAAGTCATGAGTCATGCATGATGCACAGTGCCAGGCCCTGAGGTGTCTGTGACATGGTGTTGTTTCCAGGGCTTTAAGTGGGATGACAAAACTGAGGGGTCTCTCCAAAGGGGGTGTTCAATGTAATTATGGGCGTAGCTTAAAACACCTAAGCTACAAATCTGTGCTTAGCATAGTGTGCCGCCCGACTGGTATTTTGCTGCTTCTGTCATTGCGTTCAGATATATAATACAGCAAGTAATGTTACACCTACAACAAGCCAGAACTATAGGTTTTGTCAATGGTTGTTAGTTGCATAAAATAGAAAAGCTGCAACCATGACTTCCTTGAATGTAATATTGAAAATGCATCAGTTCTACAATGATGACACCGAGAAAGAACTATAACCCTTTTTTTTAAAACTTCTTGCACGGGGGGGCGGCTAAGGTGAAGATTGTGCGCTTTCAAAATATCACCTGGCCCCCACAGCCAGACCCATTCTTCCTCACCCACTGTGCCCTGAATGTGAGGGGCTGTGGGTGAGGTGTTAAGACTATCACTGTTTCCCCGGCGGCGTGGGACCCAGGGGGGCCATGGTGAAAATGGCTCAAAAGGCCTGAGAAACACCTGGCCCCCAGGGAGGCCAATTCTTGTGAACAATCACCCCCTCCCCAGCCACCCTCAGCATGATTGCTTTGCAGGGCAGGGGGTGCAGTAGAGGCCACAGCTGATAATCGCTGTATGGCCTGCACAGTGAAGCGCTTTCACTTCTGTCTCTGTCTCCGTGCTGTGGGCCGTTTTTTTTCTCCCATTTCCCAGTCGACAGAGAGCAGACAGCAGAGAGCACTCTCTGTGGACTGGGAAAGGGGAGAAAAAAAACGGCCCACAGAGGGCACTGAAGCAGCGGCCCTTCGGCCGATTCCCGAATGCCCACAGTGCCAATCCGCCCCTGGTAACAAGGCTCTTCGCTAAATAGTTACGTAACATCAGCAGTGCTTCGTAGTCAGGTTCCATGTTTATACTGTTATCCTGAGCCAAACCTGTTTTAGAATTGCCTCGGTTTATCATACTTAAAACGCATTTCCTAACTGCCTTTACCTTTATAGTATGCTTTCTTTCTAATGAGGTGTGGACTCCTGTTTTGAGGTTTATGCGTTTAAAATAAAGCATGCTTTCCTGTTTCAAGTGGCAAAAACAACAAATGTGCTTTTCTAGCTAGAACAAACAGCTTGTTAACTTTAGAAACAAGTTCGATTCTCTGTGTGAAACTTCCAGTCTTCTTGTTAAAAGGACCTCAGTTCATGTTTACGTATAAAAAAAACACCTGTAGCTGGTAACAATGATACCGATCTGATCTTAACTACAGTGCCACGTTTCACTTTTTTTTATGAGCGCACACTTCTTTTTAAATATGTGTAGAAACAATTCAACCCGTTCACAATACCACAGACTTCTTGTCTCAGACACTCTTTTCTCTTTTAGCAATAAACTATGTACACATTCACACCTTTAAACACATTAAAAGAAACAATACTGTGCTGCAGCTGCTTCTCTTTTATAAATGGTGATTCCTCATTCTAAGTCCTATAGACAGTGCTGCAGCTGCTTCCCTTGGCTCATCAATAATGCATCATTCTAAGTCCTCTAGATAGTGCTGCAGGTGCTTCTTTGGTCCCATTAGTAATTTCCACATTCTACGTCCTCTAGGCAGTGCTTCAGCTGTGTCTTTGGTCCCAGTGGTAATTCCTCAATCTTAGTCCTTTAGACAGTGCTGTAGCTGCTTAGTGGTCCCAGTGATAATTCCTCATTGTAAGTCCTCTAGACTGTGCTGCTAGCATCTTCTCTCATCCCAGTGGTAATTTATCCTTCTTAGTCCTCTAGGCAGTGTTGCAGCTGCTTCTCTGGCCCTGTCAGTAATTCCTCATTCTAAGTCCTCTAGACAGTGCTACAGATGCTTCTCTGTTCCAGTGCTAAATCATCATTCTTAGTCCTCAAGGCAGTGCTGCTAGATGCTTCTCTGGGTCCTTCGGCAAATCCTCATTCTAAATCCTCTCAACAGTGCTGCAGCAGGGTCTTAGTTTCCAGGGGTAATTCCCCATTCTCAGTCCTCTAGACAGTGCTGTAGCTGCTTCTCTGGTACCAGTTGTAATTCCTCATTCATAGTTCTCTTGACAGTGCTGTCAGCTGGCTTTCTGATCCCATTTTAATTCCCCATTCTTAGTCCTCTAAAGGGTGCTGCAACTGCTTCTCTTGCGCGAGTGGTAATTCCGCATTCTAAGTCCTCTATACAGTGCTACAGCTATTTCTCTGGGCTCAGCAATAACTCATAATTCTAAGTCCTCTAGACATTGCAGAGACTGCTACTCTGGTCACGTCGGTAATTCCTACATTTCATGTCCTATAGACAGTGCTTCAGGTGTTTCTCAGGTCCCAGTGGTAATTCCTCATTCTTAGTACTCGAGACAGTGCTGTAGCTGCTTCTCTGACCCTGTTGGTAAATCCTCATTCTAAGTCCTCTAGACAGTGCTGCAGCTCGGTCTCTGTTCCCAGTCATAATTACTTAATCTTACTCCTCTAGCCACTGCTGTAGCTGTTTCTCTGGTCCCAGTGGTAGTTCCTCATTCTAAGTCCTTTAGGCTGTGCTGCTAGTGGCTTCTCTGGTCTTGGGGGAAGTTCCTCATTCTTAGTCCTCTGGGCTGTGCTGCAACTGTGTATATGGTCACAGTGGTAATTCCTCATTCTTAATACTCTAGGCAGTGCTGCTAGCTGCCTATCTGGTTCCAGTTTGAATTCCTCATTCATAGTTCTCTAGACAGTGCTGCTAGCTGGTTTTCTGATCCCATTTTTAATTCCTCATTCCAGTTCTCTAGTCGGTGCTGCAACTGCTTCTCTTGTACTAATGGTAATTCCTCATTCTAAGTCCTCTACGCAGAGCTACAGCTGTTTCTCTGGGTATCTCAATAACTCAACATTTTAAGTCCTCTAAACAGTGCTGCAGCTGCTTCTCAGGGTTTATCAATAATTCATCATTCTAAGTCCTCTAGACACTGCTGCAGCTCCTTCTCTGGGCCCATCAGTAAATCCTCATTCTAAGTCCTCTCAACAGTGCTGCAGCTCAATCTCCTTATTCTTAGTCCTCTAGCCACTGATGTAGCTGCTTCTCTGGTCCCAGTGGCAATTCCTCATTCTAAGTCATTTAGGATGTGCTGCTAGTGGCTTCTCTGATCTCGTTTGTAATTCCTCATTCTTAGTCCTCTGGGCAGTGCGGCAGCTGCAAATCTGTCCTCAGCTGTAATTCCCCATTCTAAGTCTTATAGACAGTGCTACAGCTCCTTCGATGGTCCCAGTGGCAATTCCTCATTCTAAGTCCTCTAGGCTGTGCTGCTATCTGCTACTCTCATCCGTCAGTAAATACTCATTCTAAATCCTCTAGGCAGTGTTGCAGCTGGGTCTCTGTTCCCAGTCTTAATTACTCTTTCTATGTCCTCTAGACAGTGCTGTAGCTGCTTCTCTGATCCCAGTAGTAATTCCTCCTTCTAAGTCCTGTGGGCTGTGCTGCTAGCAGCTTCTCTGGTCCTGGTGGTAATTCCTCATTCTTAGTCCTCTAGGCAGTGCTGCAGCTGCTTCTCTGGCCCCGTCAGTAATTCATCATTCTAAGTCCTCTAGACAGTGCTGCAGTTGCTTCTCTTGTCCCGTCGGTTATTCCCATATTCTACGTCTTCTAGACAGTTCTGCAGCTGGGGTCTTTGTTCCCAGTGGTAATTTCTAATTCTTAGTTCTCTAGACAGTGCTGTAGCTGCTTCTCAGACTCCACTGGTAATTCCTCTCTCTATGTCCTCTCTGCTGTGCTGCTAGCGGCTTCTCTGGCCCTGGTGGTAATTCCGCATTCTCAGTCCTCTAGGCAGTGCAGCAGCTTCTTCTCTGGCACGTCGGTAATCCTCTATCTAAGTCCTCTAGGTAATGCTGCTAGCTGCTACTCTCGTCCCGTTGATAAATCCTCATTCTAAATCCTCTACACAGTGCTCCAGCTGGGGCTCTGTTCCAAGTGATAATTCCTCATTCTTAGTCCTCAAGGCAGTGCTGTAACTGCTTCTCTGGTCCTGTAAGTTATTCCTCATTCTAAGTCTACCAGACAGTGCTGCTAGCTTCTACTCTGGTCCCAATTGTAATTACTTTTTATAAGTGCTCTAGGCAGTGTTGCCGCTTTGTCTATCTTCCCAGTGGTAATTCCTCATTCTTAGTCCTATAGACTCCTCTAGTAAAATACAATGGGCCCAATTCAGAAAAGTAATCTGAGACAAAATCCTAACTTTACGACTTTCGGTATTCACAGAAGTAGTAAAGTTAGGAATCCTAAATGCCTTTTGTGAATACCGAAAATCGTAGAGTTACGATTTTTCTCAGTTTAGGAGTAGTAAGTACTACTTCTAAATGCCTTCTGTAAATACCAAAAGTCGTAAAGTTAGGATTTTGTCTCAGATTACATTTGTGAATCTGGCCCTATTTTATTTGCAACGCCAATAGCTCTAGCTTTCAAAAATGAGAGATCAATTGCATTGCAAATGTTTGTTGGACGTGGTATCAGTCCCAGTATGTTTTGGTAGTATGAATGTCGCCCATCTGACCGATTTGCACATCTCGCAGCAGGGTCGGAGAGCGACACACTGCCGTGTCATATGGAAGAAGTCTTCGAAAATTTCACTGCATCTAGGGCATCTTTGGGAAGCAGTATCAAACTATTGATGCAATGTGGTAGGAGCAGGTACCTGTGGTGCAAATAGTTAAACTGTATTAACTTAAAGCACACAATTCTTGAAACTTTAGGGATGTGGTGAAGACTTATAGACACATTTTAGTTTTCAGCTTGAACCCTAAGTCCCAGCCCAATTGAAGAATAAAGCAAGTCAGAGGCCATGCTTGACCCTGCAGAAGGGCGTGTACCATATTTGTAACACTGTGATGTTTAGGGATCCATGTCGCCAGTGTGTAATGTTGTGGTCGTCTCCAGCTCGGTGTCAGGATCTCCCCAGGTTTTGCCCAGAGTTCGGTGGAGTGCCACGTACACCAAAAACTGCCCCACTGGGAGTGTCATAGAAGTCACACAACTCTGCAAATGTAAGAGATCTCAATCTGGATATATGTCCTATTGTTGTGATGGAGGCGTTCATCCAATGCAACCATTTAGTTGTCAGCCATGTCTTCACAAACCCAGGCAGAATAGAAGATATGGTTACTATGCAGTCCTCTCTCATGCCCAGCGATGGTGCTGATGTCAGCAATGGCAGGTAACCCCAGTAAGGAGATGTGCGTGTGCTGTTCAGGAACTGCTATCTAGGATGTGATAAAAGATAGACGACTTAGTCGCGAATCTCCAAAGGCATTGTACCTCTGGGGATGCAGTAGGTGTAATCCAGGTCATGATCCATGGGAGCTGCACTGCTAAGTACTATGACTCTAATTCAGCATGCCCAGGCCACCAGCATTAAGGAACTATTTGTCTAGAGCCACTGCACATCTGCCCAAAACCCATATGAAGTCAGTGAGCCAGATGTTAAGTTCACAAAACACTAAATAACACAATATGAAGGGTATATTGGAAAATATGTACAATAGGGGTAAAGCCACCTTTTTGGGCAACGCCACTTGTCCCAGAGGGGATAGCGGAAGCCTCTTCCAGAAGTTAGAAAGGCCCAGAGAGATGCAGTAATCTTGTCTAGGCTCCCCTCTTTGACGTCCTCTGAGCACCTGTAGATGTGCACATCCAAGTACTTGAATGTCAGCAATGTGACTGGGAATGTGAGGAACCCCATCTCTATGAGGTTATTTGTGTAGGCTACTGTCAGTGGAAATGTGTAGGATTTTGTGCAATTCACATTATGTCCATTAGTTTCCATAATGCCTCCAGAGTGCTCAAGATCGGTTCCAGGACCAATGTGATATTGTTCAAATAATTGACTATGTCATCAGTACTTAATGAGATTGAATGATTGTGACCCACAATGACTAACCTGTGTTGAAGGTGCAGTTGATGAATTCAGTTTGGCAGTGGCTCCGCGGTAAGTGTAAATAGAAGGGTCAACGAGGGGCAGCTATGAATGTCTCACACATCAGAGAACTCTAGATCTGTCCTAACCCGCATTATGGATTCCATACATAGGGTTTTAATCCAAGACAGCAGGTTCATCCTGAAGCCCACGTGCCATAATACCGAAGACAAATAGGCCCGGAAAGACCATTGAATGCCTTCTTCATGTCAATGGTGAGCACCACTCTGTGCGTCAATGTTGCAGGTACCCTCATCTATGACGTGAAGAAGGTGCCTGGTGTTTGAGGAGGTAGTCCTCCCTGGAACAAACCTGCACTGGTTGGGATGCACCATGAGGGTCAACTGATGTTGCATGCAGTTTGCGATAATCTTACCCAAGATCTTGCAGTCCAGATCAACAATGGACAGTAGGCAATAGGAGCCTCTGGCCCATGGGTCTCCACTAATTTTAGAAAGCATGACAATAAGGATTTCACGGGAGGACAGGTGCAGCTTTCTCACCTCCCACGCCAGATGTCTGTTGAGCTTAGCCTGGTAGCATTTGAAGAATTCCAGTGGAAGGTCACCACAGCTGAAGTTAAGCCTGATGTGAGCTCTTTGATCGCTTGGTTTGAGGCTTTCTATATCAAGACTACAATGTTGGGAGATCCATGGCAACTGGACCTTGTCCAAGAAGTTTAATATAATTGTAGCCTCAACTTTGCGTGGAGGGCTAACAAGCCATTTAAATCATGCTGTAAATGCTTCATTAATATGTACACACAGTGGCCATCCGGATAATGGATAGATGTAATCACAGTCTTGTGCTATTCTGCGAGCAATCAGCCTTATTACCCTCGCCTTGTCGGTGTGCGATAAATTCCTTGTAATTATGTTTGGCCAGGTGAAGCTTTGTGACTCTGGCTGAAAAGGAAATGCTAGACCAACCTATATCAGGACCTCACTAGAGTAAGCAGAGAATGTGGTATAAAATAGTTTCCTTCTCCAGCGGGCCTGTAATCTTTTGCCCCTTCGGATTCGTAAAGTGTAGTTCCTGGAATATCATGATGTGCACACTACGTCTCTTCAAGTAGGTATGGATGTGGTGGCATTGCACTGCCATTCCCAATCCCTTAATATTCCATGTGAGAAAGCTATAGGTGTTAATGAGGGAAAGGTAATCCTGGGTGCTCTCATATTGGTCTTCCGTGATCTGCCCCCTGTTTCTTGGTTAATGGGTGGGCATGCAATGTGAAGGAGCTTGAGTTGCCCATTTGAGAGAGAGAGCGGAGTGTCCCCCTCTGCCAGGATGTGTGCATGATATCTCTAAAGCATGAATTGCAACAACATCCCCAACAATCTATAACACCCCACCCGGGTTGGAGTTCAGAATAAGGCAACCCTTAGAAGACAGGCTGAGTGAGAGGAAAGGACAGGACCAACGGTCATAGACTATATAGACTCCAGAGAGAAACAACGGGAAAATGGAAAATAAGTGGATAGAGGAAGGAAACTATTGACTGATACTGGGAATAGGGGGTGGATGAGAGAGTGTGCCAGTAGCTGTCAAAACATGGACTGCGGGTTCCCTTATTAAGGAATGTCATGTTGATTGACATATGAAGGGTAGGGTCACTTGTCCCTCACCAGGGGAGACAACAGCCTGCATCACAGCTGAGTCCTTCCGCAAGGAAAGTCACAGTGTTCCTTCCCTTCTCTTCTTGCGAAGCGTTCCCTGGCACTAGAGGGAGCGACATGGGGTGCTTCACACGGTGTTACGGCCTTGTTGGTTAGATCAGCTCATCGGCAGTCTGCAGTGTGACCTTAGTGTGTGCTAATTTGTCATCCCAGGCTCCTTGTCATTGGATAAATCTGACACAAAGTGCTCATCCCTTTCCTTGTACCTCTATTATAAGTGAGGAGTGCTGACTGGAAAGAGAACAATTTACCTGTCATCAGTGCTAGAGGAGTAGTCACTCAGGTTTAGTACTTAACATCCTGAACAAAGATCTGAACCAGCTCAGAATCCCCTGGAGTGGCATCCCCTTAGAATACTGCTCCAAACGACTTATAGTAAGGGCTCTAGAAACTGGAGGACTGTAAGTGTATGTGTATGACTGGTTCTTTAAAGGATTCGTGGTAGTAACCAATTGTGCGAAAAGAGAAGTGAGTAGCCTGAAAATTAAAGTAGTCGCACATTAAATTATAGCTTAAATTGTACTAATTATTCAAGCCTTCCTCTCGCTTTAAGGGCTTGGGAGAGGAGGGCCCTTTCTCTCATCCTGAGTACTATGACTCACAATCTACTTAAAGGTCACAGGGCCCAAAACTAAAAGGTTATACAAATGTTATCTTCTCACATGACACTTTGGAGGATCAGACACTACAGCTGCCGCTCAGGTTCCAGAGACTTTGCAGATTCAGGCTGCAGATTGGACAATAAAGTAGCACCAATCACTTTGTCTTCAGTCACCAGATAATCTTTTAAAGTAGTTTACCAATCTGGATGACGAAATGCACCCAAATGGATCACATAATAACAGCCATGGTAGCAAGTGACTCCTGCCTCCAAGTCACTGGCATTAGTAATGGGTGTCCCTATTTAAGCACAATCATTCAAATAACAACTTTTAATATATCATGCAAGTACAAATACTTGCCCATACACCAGTCCAACGTTTCCTGACAAAATCAAGAATTTTGTCTCCAAATGCCAGCTTTTCGTTTTGGTTAAATAAACTGAATTCACACATGAGATAGCAATTGTAAAAAACAATAACATGTGTCACCCAAATACCAACGTTTTGTTTGTACTAACCCCACAAAATTGGTTCCTGAATACCAGCGTGTCATTCATCACAGATAACTTGGATGATATTAAAGATGTCCACAACATGGCAGTGAGGGGCACCATGCTGAAAAAATATTTTCAATATGTCAAGTAGAATCTCCTAATTGTAAGAGCCCCTTAAAGCCCTGAACGCCCACAAAGATCTAGAAATGTCCAGGACCTATATAGTGACTATCCAGAGAGCATGCCAAAGAGGAACACTTTATGCCATGGCCACTAGTGCCTTGAAAGTCCGAAGTTTGTTAAGAAGGCCACTGTAATGACTAAAATGCCCAGGCTACATCCAAAATGGTTGCTGTATGGAAAAGCCACCAGAATTCCTAGAAAACCAATGAAAATCTCTCCCGATGCTACTGTCTTTTCAATCTCCGAGACTCCCTCACCTCTCTACCTCTCTATAACCAGATCACATAAATTTTCTTGGTGTCTTTCGATTTCATATTTCCATCTTCTTCCATAGATTTTCAGCTTCCTCTTTTACCTCTTTCTCTTTCCCTCTTTTCACCTCATTTATTTATTTACGATTCATATCACTCCATTTATTTCACACTTTCTTTCTATTTTTCATTCCCTCTCTCCTTCTCATTAGTTTTTTCCTCTGGTCTCGCCTCCTCACTAACTGTATACCATCTCATTTCAACATTTCCATATCCTTGTCTATCATCGCCCCGCTCTGATTACTTTTTTCGGATCCACCCTAATTTTTTAATTTCCCTTACTCTTTTTTTCTTATCTTTGCTATTGCTCTTTCTTTTTTCTCATTTCTTTCCTTTCTTTTCTTTTGTTTTTACTGTCTTACTTTAGTTTCATTCTTAACCTCTAAGCTTCCTCAGTCTATCTATTTCACCATTTTTCTTTTGACATATTCTTTCCATATCCATCTCTTTGCATCCTCCTCTTTCTCTCCTCCTCTTTTTGTTTTGTATCTTTCTTACAATCTTTTTTCCTTTCAATCTTGTTTTACTGTCTTTCACTCCTAACTCATTTCATGTATTTTTCCTGATTGATTCCTCCTTGTTTCCTGTTTCTTTTTTTATTTTATGTGATATTTCTTTCTTTCCCAATAATTTTCTTGTTTTTAGGTCGAGCCTAGAGCAGCGCATGCGCTGTCTCAGGCGAAACATTTAGTAAGTGGCTTTTCAAAGTGCTGCCAAAGGCTTTTCCCGGCCACCAGCATGCGTTTACGCGCGTCCTGAACATGCACAGGAGCCATCTGGCTTTTGAAATGGCTCATTAAGCGTTACAGCGCCTGAACCATGCTCCTCCACCCCCTCTCTCTTGAGTTCCCTCTTCCATTCTCGGCAAACAACAGAAACAAATTCAGGAAGCACGCAGTAGCTGCACACGCTGAAAACCACTTAACATTCCCTTTGTGGGAAATGAATGAACAAGAAAGCTGCACAGAGGTATCTCCGCAGTGAAAAACGTGATCCTTTCTGGGCAACTGAGCGGCACTTTGGTAGGCTAAAAAATAGTCATATGCATCGACAAATGAGTGATCGTTCATCTCAGAATCAGGACTTGTGGCTATATATAAGATCCCGAATGGCACTTGCAACCGGTGGAAACTCTGCTAAGGGGGCGGAATGTCCCCAGGCACAAGTGTGGGCTACGAAAAAGAATTGTCCACACTGAAATGTTATTTAATTTGTGTCAAACGCCCACAGGGTGTCAGCTTTGTTGTGGGTGTCTACTACATTGCATTTACCCGCCTAGCTGCACACATATAAAACCCCATGCATAGGTGGTATTTTGTGTGGAAGAGGCAATGCAATACATGGAAGAATGTACCATGTACATAAAAGGTGGGGGTGTATTAAATTACACTCCCCTTCTCCCATGCCGGTAGGTTATCTGCACCACAGACAACTCGAAGATGTAAAATTAACCCTGACAACATACATACGGTATAAAAATAGCAGTTTTCTTTAGTGGCTGGTGGCTTTGGGAAATGGGAAAGTGCAGAAGTAGGTGTTCCACTACTGCTGCCTAGATGTATGCATTTTTTGCCACTAAGTAGCTCACACAGAGGCCTTTGTATCCCGGGCTCTGTTACACTCATGGGCACTGCATTACATCCACATGGGGCCTCCGCGCTCACCACAGGGAAGCAGGGCCCTCGACCCGCCAAGGCTAGCACTTACGTGACTCGGAAAAACTCCTACGTACCACGCCAAAACATTGTTTTTTCAAATTGGAAGCATTAAGTGCATTAAAGAAAAGAAAAGAGGACGATTGATCACCCAACAAGAAAAATGTTCAAATTTAGTCCTGTGGACAATCAAATTCAGATAAACACCAGGACTACTAATGAGAGTTATTTGACCACTTTCAAAATATCCAAGGTCACGACTGGACCACATTGCGAAGGGTCACTGCTAAATGCACACTGTGTTGTCCTGAAGAAGGTCTAATGGATTAACACAATCGAGGAACGAAACGTCGACTACATAGTCCATTTCTTTGTTTATGAATATTTGTAAAGGTGACTGTTTTGTTTAGGAAAGATAGATGTCACTTGCTGTTTTATCCAGGATTGGACTTTTTTCAGAGGAAATATAGGAAGAATGATCAAACTCCTTGTTCATATGTAAAGCATTGCAATCAACGTGAATTGTGAACTATACCAGAGCACTGTTTTTGAGATCAGGAAGTAAGATCAAATGACAATACCAATGCTTTAAATGACACCTGAGACTAAAAGGTTCATACGAGTGTATACTTCATGTTGAGGGTGACATGTTAGGGAAGTTTGATAACAGCGTTTGAAGTAAACATCTTACTCTGCTGTTTATGGTTTGTTTTATTCCCGCAGGGGGCTAGACATTGAATAGCCTTTTCGCGGACACGTGATCAAATGACATGGGGTCTTTTACATTGAAGGTTGCAGGTATGCGGTGACTCCGTAACCGTCAGGTAATAATTAAATAATTAAATATGTGTTGGAATCTGAGCATATTGTGTGCTTTAATAAACTGTGGTTTTGAGTATGCCTTTTGAGGAAGGCTGCTGGAGACTCACTGTTGGCTGTTGTTTTTAATATCATCACAGGTCTTGGGGGAATCTGAGAGTGAAGATTGACAGTATTGAACCCCTACTAGCCCAGATGAAGTTACGAGAAATTGTAGCAACAAAACATGTTGTCAATGTAGAAGTGACTATGGTGTATTGGTAACCATTTTTGATCAGGAAGGCTTGCAGCTTGGAATAAAATTGGTTGGCCAGCAAGCTTCACTGGGTTTTAAAAGTGAGAATTATGTTCACTGGTTCTCACAGGGGTCCTATAAGCACACAGATTGAATAGCAAGCACGGTTGTTGCACTCACTACATTTTTTTGGGGAAAGGAGAACAAATTTTTTTTTCTTCTTTCCCACCCACAAACAGAGAGAGTGGCCAATGATGATAAGTGGGTAAACTGGCAATCATCAGCCAGCAACCCCCTTGGGTGTCGCTACCATGAGGTACTCTCTCTTTCTTCACTATTTTTGTTAGTGGAATTTGGCCTGTTTGATGTTATCTTTTAGAGTAGAAAGTAACACACCATGACTAATCAGAGTAGTGTTAGTTAACACACTCAGGGGAATTAAGAAAATTAGTGAAAACCCTTGGATTGTCATTCCTGTTAGGTGTAGGTGTGATAGAGGTGAGGCCCTTTGTTGTTTATAATGGTTTGAGTGGGGGGCGGCCTTACCTTGTTCCCCCTGTGACTCATATTGTGTAGATATGCCCTTAGATGTACCTACCATCAATTGTATATAGGTAGCACTACTTTACCAGTTCACCAAGGCATTTTACAGCACATCCGAGCCATCAACAACAGCGATCAATCATATCCAGTGGCTCAGCACTTTGAGAAATGCCATAACAACAAGGTAGAAGATCTAGGGGCCCATTAGGATGTTGGGCGGATTGCCCCTGCCAGGCTGGCGGTAGCCACCGCCAGCCTGGCGGGGGCAATCCGCCCGACATCCACACTCATTTTCCCTCCGCCATATTAGTATGACGTGGGGACCTCGGCGGATGGAAAGACCGCCCGCCGCCTTTCTGCCCCGGTCGCAAGGCGACCCGAGCGGAAAAGGGTTTCTATGGTGCCGGTGTCTGTCAGACACCGCCTGCCATATTAGGATGCGGTTTTACTAATGCCTTTCTTTGGCGGCAATGCCGCCATGGAAAGGCATGCGGTCTTCACTCTGTGGGCCCCCTGCGGGCCCCCACAGTGAAGGAGGGGTGGGGGTTGCACACGGTGGGTACCTGTGGTACCCCCCTTCATTTGCATAAACAAAGCGGCAGGCACCGCTCGGTGCCTGCCGCTTTGTTTATGCAAATGCATTCATGCATTTACAGCATTGTGGTGGGCGGTGCAGAGAGCACCGCCCTCTACAATGCTATAAATGCAGGATGTGCCCGCCACTGTGGTGGGCACATCCTAATACCCCCCACAGGACCCCCTCCCTAATGGCAGGCGGTCCCGATTTCCAACAGGATGGCGGGCGGACAAAGTCCGCTCGTCATCCTAATGAGTCCCCAAGTGTATTTTGTATTGGACCAGGTACCACAAAGATTAAGAGGGGGTAACAGAGAAAGGTGACTGAGGTACTTGGAGTCAAGGTACATTCTATGCCTCAATAGTAAGATTCCGAATGGCCACAATACAGAAGAAGACCTATGTGTACATCTTCGAATAGGATAGAAGAAGTCAATTGCTGCTGGACACAGATGTTGAATTGATTTGAAGTATTTGTTCATGGTGAACAGTATAGGGAGTTGCTGAACAGAAAAGAAAAGTGAATTGAGTATAATATTTTAACCACTCCATTGAATATTTATGAATTACCATTTACACAGTTTTAAATTTTCACAGCACATTATTCTAATTTGGATTTTAATTTTTAATTTCAAGTGACTACGTTTGTTAAAACAGAGAGCGGGCTAATGGACACTGGTCCGACACAGAGAGCCTGTCAAAGTGGGAGACGATTATAAAGGCATTAACCTGGGCTATTATGGTGTACAGTTTGGCACGTGAGCAAGGGAAACCATGAGATTATAGCACTTTAAGATTTCGCTCTTTCCACAATGCAAAAGTCACTTTATCCCGTGAAGGGTGAATGCACAAGTCACTTTAATGTAGAATACCTGACTCGGGATGTGGTCTTTGGAGTACTAAGTGGTGATGGGCACTGGCCCTTGAATGACAATACCGATGCGATTGAGATGCTGTTATATTAGGTATTATTGTATGAATATATCAGCTATATTCTATGTGCAGAGAATGCAAATATGCACTTTATAACAATGCTGCTTTTGCACTTGGCACAAGTCATTTTACCCCTTCAATGCAATATAGAAGGTGAACAAAATCAGAAGGCTTTTAAACATGGTGGATAATATACTCTAATGTTATCATGCTTTGAATTGTGACAAGTAATGCTTAGCAGTCTGCAGCAGTGTGTTAGTTTTTTTCTTGAGTGCTTACTTGGGGGACCGTGCAAGTATTTATTTTTAGTATTTTGTTCACATTATCTATTTAAACAGAAAATAAACACATTTTAAAAAGCCTCTAAGCATCTGCTTCCTGCTGAGTCATACTAGAATCTTATTTCGAAATTACAGTAGAAATTGTTAAAAAATGCTGTTATGTCCATTAAACGTACAACATACTGATCAGCTTTATTGCCTTCACAAAAGTGTCAGCACTCTTACAGAAGACGCCTAACCGGCTCTCCAAGAACTGCCTATGGGTACCAGCCCTACTGAGATTTTCCTTCTAATATATAATGTTTCAATTCGGTAACAATAATTATAAAGCAGGTCTTCAGCAGGGCCGTTTCTAGATGTTTTGCCGCCCTAAGCGAGAATTATTTCTATCATTTACCCCACGCCAAAGATTTTGAAAAAAATATTTCTGATGTCCTGTATATGAGCACATGAGGTAATGATTGAGAGGATAGGTTAGTGTGAGTAAGTATGAATTGCTTACTGATAATCTCGATTAATCTTAATCGTCCTTGCCCGTTATTACTAGAGAGGTGAGTCCCAACTCGAGACGGAAAAATCCAGAGGCATGTTGAAAATGCAAGCCAGGTTCACCCTTCTGAATGCCATAAATAGGTAGCCATTCCCAGCATTTTCGTGACATACCTAACTCTAATGAAGGCCAGGCAAGCCAAGCGGAGGGCAGGAGTGATGTTATGATTAGGATGAGGACAAGTAGGTCTGAGGATAAAGATGATTACCTGAACACATTACCTCTACATCATTCACACTCATCCAATCATCACTAATGAAAAATAATATTATTCCATTGTAGACTTTAAAAAAAACACATGCAAAGCAACCAATCCTGCAAGTAATAAAGCAGAGAAATCCACAACACACGCAGTCACCACTGCGGTCCCAAGCCAGTATACTGAAAACGATGCTGCTTAAACAGTAGGCAGACGTACAGGCAGCCAATAACGTCAGCTGCCATGCACACGCATGACCAACGGCCATGATCCTGCAAGGCAGCCAATACTGCTACAGCACCATGAGGAGCTCCAAGAAGCATGTAGAGGCACAGGACTCACTGGAGTGTACAGATTTGGGACTGGCCACAGAAGGAGAACAGCCACATTGGAAACATACCGTCAACAATGACAGACTGGTACAACTTCCCCAGGTCCTGGCAAGGCAAGGCACTTATCAACATTCCTCTGCTTGCAGCTCCTTAAGGCTGCGCACACCCCCATCGGTCCAGCACGAGGGAACCAATGGTCTCAATAATAGAGATCCGAGCTGTTATATATTTTGTGTAGGTGTCCTAAGATAGGCTTAATCAGAACTTTCCCTAATATAGCCCTAAATCACATTCCCCTTATGTAGGCATGATTCAAGCTATCCTAATATAGGCATGAATCACGCAACCCTAATATAGGCATGCACCTTCACCTACATTAGTCCACTACACTACGCAATAACGGGCTCTTAGAAATTAACCTTATCTATCTTCAGCCCTGGATACAAAAGGAGGGGTTTTCCCTACAACAGGCCTTCAGCATACATCTCCAACAGGGCTCATAAATTATGCATGAACCATTATCTACGCACAAGGTCCATCTCTTACGTCTTCCTCCGTCCGATAAAATGTCAGCACTAACCACACATAGAAACAGTGGACACGCTTGAAGTATAAATATACCACATCTTACCCAATTAAGTTAGAGGAGACCGTGACTTCCCGGCTGACACACTGACCAGAGACGCTGTCATTCCTGCATGCAGAGGCTTCAGCTAGCAGTGGTCGAAACATCCCTTGCAGGGTGTCCAACACCAGACCAGGACTGGGTCCCACATTCTCTCTTTCTAAAGGTAACGGGGTTGACTAGAACCTAGAGGGACTCTTGGCAAAATACGTACACAACACCTACATAGATGTTAGGTACATTTTAGGTACATCTAGTTAGGGACGCATCCTAGAAGTAGGCATTTTTATCATGTGTTTTATATCTATGTATGTATTCAAGAATATTTCACCATGATAGAGGTTTACTATTTCTTCATTCTTGTAGTGCTGCTAATCCTATATCTCTGTTACTGTTTAATGGTTGTTACAGCGCCGCATATCATTTACACTAGAAAAACACCTGTGCAATAAATACTTATTGTAACACGCCCAACTGTTTCTTCTGAGTAACTCTCTGAGAACCTAATAAGCGAGCACTAGTGACTGAGCGAAAAGTAGTACATTAGTTCCAAGATTCTGAGGGATCAGGGTTGTTCATGTTTGATAGTTGCCAGAAACTATTCCCTCCTTGTTCGAAGGAGTTTCTAATGGCACTGTGAGCTAGCTGGTAAAAGGTAAACAGGTTAGCATACCCGATAGGGGTGTACAGAATCAGTCTGACACCAAACCTATAGTGTATGTTATCCAAAAGCGCTGATCCTATATAGGGATATAGGAACTACACGACAGAGCTTGAAGAGAAGCTCATAGTTTATAAACTCCCCATCTCAGACAAGCAGGGCGAAAAAACAAGAGGATCCTAGTAATGCCTGTAAATGTATGTCTGTTGGATGGGTGCACCTTGCTTTTTCACCATGCTTCTAGATTTTCCAGCCTCAAGATGAGATTCACCTCATTAGTAATGAATGAGATGAGGGCTAGGGAAATAAAGATAACACATTAGTTCAGTTCCATTACCCCATCATACAGATAAATACACCTTTGTGTTATTGACAATAGAAGTAGTACAAGGTACGTATTTTAGGGAACACATACCAAACAGAGATGTCAAGTGGCCTGAGGGGAAAGAAGCGTTGTTGAAAGCATTTCATATGACAGAAAGAATGAAGCTAGTAAAAACGCTGTCTTCAAACTTGTAGCAGAGTTCCCTTTCTGCGTCACTCTAAAGGCACCCATTGGAACATCCCCTACCTCCATTAGATTGTGACTAGGAAGAGGATTTAATTCAGCAGGGCACTTTGAAAGCGTTGTGGGGCAAGGCAAGCGGGAGACTGAGAGCGTAAGCAACTGTGAGAAGAGCACGCTTTCATCAAAACCTATAAACACAAACAGTAATACATGTTGACACAAGGGTAATTGATGTCATTACGTATGAGCCTCCTGCATGCAATTATATATACATTTAGTGTCATAAGGTAGGATCCAATGTAAAGCACCGTTAACGCTGATAGCCACTACTATAAGGAAAGTATAGCATACTTGAAAGGAAAACGCTCTTTTATAAAGGCACCAAGCCGCCCATTTTGCTGCACCATACTGCGGTTTCATTGTTTCTAATACTGAAATGTGTTGAGCAGAAGACCTTCAGGAAGACAAAGGTGCACTTGATGGCGCACCATACTTTCCTATTGACTAATATTCCAGTTGCCTGTTTTTCATTGCTTGGAGGGTCGGGATTAGCCTAAACTATGCTGCACCATACTTGGTTATTTCCATCTACTTTCATTGTGTATGTTTGGCTGTATTTCCCGAAACTGAAAAGCAACAGAATTATTTTAAGCCTTCAATTCAACGCATTCAAGATTAACCTTATGCTCACCTTTTACAGTTTTCTGACTCATGTTTATTGCTGCCTCCCCCTTTTTCCCCCCTAGGCAGCCGCCTGGTCTTGCCTAATGGTAAAAACGGCCCTGGTCTTCAGAAAAGTGCTGGAATTACCACAATAAAAGGCGGTGCAAAATAGCCGAGAGGTATTAGTACTAATTGAGTACTAATGTATTGATAAAACCTTTGTGACGTGATTGGTTTACTGTAAGAACCTCCAAAAGGTGAGCACTTTGCATGTCCAGTACGAAACATAAATGTGACCTCATTCCAGCACTATTGTTTGTTCCCATTCCTCCAATGCGGGTTCTAGACCTTCCATGTACTGTGTAGAGATTACGAATAAAGTACAGAGAATTTTCCGTGGT
This sequence comes from Lissotriton vulgaris, assembly GCF_964263255.1. Taxonomy (NCBI): domain Eukaryota; kingdom Metazoa; phylum Chordata; class Amphibia; order Caudata; family Salamandridae; genus Lissotriton; species Lissotriton vulgaris. The sequence continues at coordinate 364,437,370 of NC_141689.1, forward strand.
CTAGGAAACGCATTCTTGAAGTAGATACACCACCAGGGCAAGCACATTTGCACTTATTCCAGGCATCTGACCAGACATAGGATAATGCAATATCTGAAAATAAACAAAGCACCACACACGTACCCACTCATAGAGCCCTATGAGCACGAGTTCAAGGCTTACCTTGTAATTCATATACAGAACTGGAGATAATAAGTTTCCCATATGGCAGATACATGGGAAGAATTTAATATCAATTCAAATCGTCGCCACAATGTAGCTATGCAGAGGGATATGCAAGGACCAATGATCAGTCAAGAAACGTATTGGGGTTTCTGTGACAGGTGTAGCCATATTTACAATAACATCAATGGCAACATCATGTAAAACTGAGCTATGATGACAGCATGTCAATGTGCCGCCAATATCAAATGCCATTTTATAAGGATAACAAAAACTCTAGCACAGAGAGACTTCCAAACTGATTAGAGTACAGGTCTTTAGTCTTTCACAGAGTTATTATGTGAAGACATAGAACCAGTGCAATGTCCTGAGATCATAGCATTGTGGGACCGTTGCATATTGGTATGGGTCATATCGGGGTCCCTGGGGTCTGCATTGGGTACACTGCTAAGGACATTGACAATATGGGCATTTCATTCTGAAACAGGTTAATCATAGGTGGGTATCAGAGACAGGAAGTTGGCCAGACACAGTGCTTATTTGCAAGGAATTCATCAAAGAGTAGAGCTTTTTATTCTTTTCTAACCAAAGTATCAATTGTGCATTGACAGTGCAGGGTATTCCATATTTTATGTCAAGACTGGAGGCTAGCATTATGCATTACTCTCCTTTAATGATATTCCTGTAGTCCTTAAGGAACTTTACAACCGTAACAATAACAAAATACCAGAACTAGTATGTACATCACAGACCATACAAGCGCAACTCTCCAACGACTCTGCTGTTTCTCAAGGAATATAAATTTTATCTTGTAATGTTCTCAGTGTTGCTTTGTATACAGGGATTTTTGTAAGTGTGTGTGTTGGACAGGCCACATGACGGGCTCGCTCCCTCCCCGCATGACAGAGCCGGGACGTCAGCTCTCGAGGTGCTACCCACCGAAGCAACTCACACTCCGTCCCCTACGGGACTCCTACTCCCGGACATCTCTGTATCACGGGCCCGGGCCACCGTCAGCACCATTGCCCGGGCCGGCCACCATCTTGGACACTGCACCACGAGGCCGCGTGGCCTCAGCCCGACCCCAACCCTGGGCCTGGCCAGGCCCCGACATCCCGGCACCACCATCCACCCAGGAGGTGAAAGGCCCACTTGGCAGGTCAATGGGAGAAAGAAGTGTCGATGGTTCTCCCCCGCCAGGTGCCGATCGCCCCCAGCCTCCCCGGGCGCTGGCTCCACCCCCCTGCTGGGTGTCTGGACTCCCTCATCCCGGACCTCCCGACCTCCAAGTGCGAGGGTCCGGACATCAAAGGCCGCCAGACCTATAACTGGGGCAGCTCCAGAGCAGGAAGGCAGTTGTATCCTGGAGTCGAGAGACACCGAGAAGAACTCATCCTTGACGGACTGCTGGCGCTGCCGCAGCCCTACCTTGTGAACTGTCGTCCTGCCGCTGGCGCTGCCGCGGCCCTCTGCAATCTACATCCTCGTCGGGACCTGCTGGCGCTGCCCCGACCCGTTGTAACTATCATCTTCGTTGGGACCAGCTGGCGCTGCCGCGATCCGTTGTAATCACCGTCCTCGTTGGAACCGGCTGGCGCTGCCGAGATCCGTTGCATCTACCACCTTCATCGGGACCTGCTGGCGCTGCCGCGGCCCGTCCCTCAAGAAACACCGAGCTCGAGGATTGTGAGCTATCCATCATCTCATCGCAACTACCAGTTTGGTAATAAGACTGTCCCGCTACCCCCTTTCCCATCCAAGAGACTAGAATCGAGGGGACCCCTGAGTCCAGACCTCCTTGTACCATTCTACCGTACTTCAAGATTGCTTATAAAGAACGTTAAATCTTATCTTTGTGTGGTGCCTATCTGTGGGGGGGAAGTTACTTGTCTGTACGATCGCTGGAGACGGCTCTCCCCGGAGACCTCTCCCCTTGTCCTCGGCCGACCCTCCAGGTCCCGTCTAACATTTGTGGCCAGCGGCGCGATCCGAACCAACGTGTAATCGTACAGAAAGCAACTCACCCCACGACTAAACCACAATGCCGGCCCAGGAAAGCGGGTCTACAGAGAAATTCCAAATGGACAACCTGGAGGAGTACAACCATCGAGAATTAAAACAATTTTGTATAGAACTGGGCATTGCTACCACCGGTCTGAGCACAAAAGATGACTTTAAACACGCCCTAGAATCATGGGCAGAGGTAAACACAGCTGGTCCCCGGGACCAACACAGCGAAGCCCCGGAAACCAACCCCGCTCCTTCCGAGGAAAGGAGAGCAGGTCTCTCCCGGGAAGAGATCCAAGAGCGAGAGAAAACCAGACTGCATGAATTAGAGTTGGCACGGCTCAAAATGGATGGAGAACTAAAACTAGCGGAACAAAAATTGAACCTAGAACACTTACGGCTTCGAGAAGAGCGGGAGGAAAAACAGAGACAAAGAGAGCTTGAAGAAAAAAGACTGGCATATGAACACGAGTGCAAACTAGCCGAAATAGAACTACGTAAGCAAGGCAAGGACCTGGGGGTGCCCGAGCGACCACGCACCCCAGGAACTTCAGAATCAAAGGTCCACATTCCCAAAGATGTCGTCCGAGAGTTCTACCGAAACGACGACATACAGCAGTGGTTCAAGGCCTATGAAATCGCCATGTCCTCCCACCGGATCGATCGAAGTGACTGGGGAGCCGGTCTATGGGGGAGGTTCGTCAACGAAGGCCGGGATGCCCTGTTACAGCTCCCGGATCACCAAATGACGTCCTATGATCACATGAAGGCCGCCCTCCTCACTCGATATGGGCTAACTCCCGAAATGTACCGCCAGAGGTTCCGCGACTGCACCCGAATCCCGGGTACCACTTGGGTGGAATATGTGAACTATTTCAGCCGAGCCCTCGAGGGACGGATCAAGGGGAGCAACGTAACGACCTACGAGCAGCTTTTTAACCTTGTTGTGTGGGAGCACCTCTCCAATAACTGCTTTGTCGAGCTCAGGCAGCACCTCCTCGACAGTAAAATGACTGATCCACGGCAGCTCGCCGCCGAGGCTGACCGATGGGAGAGCACCCGAGTGGGCCGGGTGGCCCGAACGAGCAGAATAGGAACAACCAAGGCCATCACCGTCCCCGAGGAGGAGGAGGAGGCCAGGGCCGGGGGAAAGACACCGTCCCGGCCGCTCCCACTACCAGCACCCCGCCCCCGGCCAACAGGGGCAACCCCCCGATGCGCCCGGGGTTCAGAGCCAATGTGACGTGTCACCGATGCCAGCGAGTCGGTCACTACGCCAATGACCCGAACTGTCCACAGAACCAGACTCCTAGGCCCCGCCAGGTAGCGGCCGCCTCCCTCGGAGAAGAGCAAGTCTCCGAGGAACAGGAAGAGTACGAACACGAGCAACAAGAGTGGGAACCGGCCGCCATGGTCCTGGCGTGCCTGAGGGGGAGAGACATGGTCCCGCGGGCTCCCCTACCCGCCAACACTAGAAAGTATAGTCAGTGGGTGAGCATAAATGGGCGCAAGGCCGAAGCCCTACGGGACATAGGGGCCAGTGTGACCGCCGTCCGCTGTCACCTGGTGACCCCCGAGCAAATAATACTGAACATTCTCTGCCCCGTCCGTTCAGCCGACAATTCAGAGAGCATGTGTCGGATGGCCTGCGTCCCCTTCGAGTGGGGAGGAGTATCCGGCATGCTGAAGGTGACGGTCCGCGATGATGCCCCCGTGGACTGTCTCCTGGGGAACGATCTCGAGAGTTCCCCATGGGCCGTCGTAGAAAGAAGAGAACACCTGGGGATGCTGGGCCTTCCGGACTGGGCGTGCGTAACCACCCGGTCCATGGCGGCCCGCGCCATCCCCCGACCAGAAGAACCCGAATGGCCAGCACCTCCTCCCCCGATCGCTCCAGTGGGGGACGCCGACACCGTCAACCCCCCAGAACAAACCCAAGAAGAACTCGCTCAGCCCCAGGATCTCCCAGACCTGGCTCAGTGGCGTCAAGAAGGGGGACCCACCCAGGAACAATTCCGTCAAGAGCAAAAGACATGTCCCTCCCTCGAGGGACTCCGACAACAAGCCCTCGCCCAGAGCACGGGAGATACCGCCGGGGCCCACTGGATCTATTGGGACAATGATCTATTGTACAGTGAACAGAGAATCGCCGAGTTGGGGGCCAGTCGAGTGTTAGTGGTGCCCCTCCGTTTTAGAGACTTCCTGCTGAACTTGGCCTACGATGTCCCCCTGGCCGGACACTTGGGTCAGGACAAAACCTACAACCGCCTGGTGACCCACTTTTACTGGCCCAAGATGAGAAATGACGTACTCAACCACTGCCGGTCTTGTCCCACTTGTCAGGCCAGCGGGAAGAGCGGCCGCAAACTCAAGGCGCCCCTGCAGCCCTTTCCGGTGGTCACCACCCCATTCGAAAAAGTGGGAATAGACATTGTGGGGCCCCTGGACCCCCGAACAGCCCAAGGACATCGTTTCATTCTGGTACTGGTGGACCATGCCACCCGCTATCCTGAAGCCATCCCCCTTCGAACTGTAACCGCACCGGTGGTCGGCCGAGCCTTGATGGGGATCTTCTCCCGGGTGGGCTTCCCCCGGGAAGTCGTCAGCGACAGAGGCACGAACTTCATTTCGAAATACATGAAATCCCTCTGGCAGCAGTGCGGGGTCACCTACCGATTCACAACCCCCTATCACCCACAGGGGAACGGAATGGTTGAGCTGTTCAACCGTACACTCAAGGGAATGATTATGGGGTTAGAAGAGCCCCTCCGCCGCCAGTGGGATGTGCTCCTCCCGTGCCTCCTCTTCGCCTACCGAGAAGTCCCTCAGAAGTCCCTCGGCTTCAGCCCCTTCGAGCTCTTGTACGGGCACCCTGTTCGAGGGCCCCTCAGCCTAGTCAAGGAAGGTTGGGAGATGGCCCCCCTGAAAACCCCTCCAGACGTCTACAAGTACCTCCTGACCCTCCGCAATCAGACCAGGCGGTCCCGAGAAATCGCCAAAGCCAATCTTGAAGCCAGTCAGGAGGACATGAAGAAATGGTACGATCAGAACGCCTCCTCCATAGAGTTCGTACCTGGCCAGCAAGTATGGGTGATGTCCCCCACCGAACCTTGTGCCCTGCAAGATAAGTGGACGGGGCCCTTCAAGGTGGTCGAACGCAAGAGCCCCGTCACCTATCTCATCGACATGGAATCTTCCCGGAACCCCCTCCGGGTCCTCCACGCCAACAGACTCAAGCCTCACTTTGTGCGCTCGGAGCTCAGCCTATTGATGGCTACAGACAGTGGGACAGAAGAAGACTCCGAGCCCCTCCCTGACCTACTGAGGACACGTGAAAAGGATGGTTCGGTAGACGGGGTCCGGCTGTCAGATGCCCTGACCTCAGAGCAGCGCCAAGACTGTCGGGCTCTCCTGCTGCAGTTCGCAGCTCTCTTTTCCCTCACCCCCAGGGCGCAAGAACGGTCCGCTTTCTCCACCCCGGATGGCCACTACCATTTCAAAGTGATTCCATTCAGCATGAAAAACGCCCCAGCAACTTTTCAACGCCTGGTGAACCAGGTATTGGCGGGCCTCGAAGAATTCAGCGCCGCCTACCTGGACGATATCGCGGTTTACAGCCGCCACTGGTCAGATCACCTCCGCCACCTCCGAGAGGTCCTGCGGGCCCTCCAACAGGCCGGCCTCACAATCAAGGCCAGCAAATGTCAGATTGGCCAGGGGTCCGTGACATACTTAGGACACCAAGTGGGGAGCGGTCTGGTGGCCCCCCTCCAACTCAAGATCGCTGCCATCCAGTCCTGGCAACCGCCCGTAACGCAAACCGAGGTCCGGGGCTTCCTGGGGCTCACCGGATACTACCGGCGGTTTGGGAAGGACTATGGCAGCATTGTGGGGCCCCTCACGGCCCTGACCTCCAAGAACCAGCCAAAAAGAGTCGACTGGACTCCCGATTGTCAAGTGGCCTTCGAAAAGCTGAAGGTCGCCATGTGCACCGCCCCGGTACTCCAGGCTCCCGACTACAGCCGGGAGTTCATCGTCCAGACTGATGCCTCTGACCATGGCATTGGGGCCGTCCTCTCCCAGCTGAACCCCGAGGGAGTCGACCAACCAGTGGCCTTCATCAGCAGACGTCTGTTGGCCCGAGAACAGCGCTGGAGCACCATCGAGAGGGAGGCCTTCGCTGTGGTATGGGCCCTCAAGAAGCTCCGTCCCTACCTCTTCGGTACCCACTTTCGGGTGCAAACAGATCACCGCCCCCTGCAATGGCTGATGCAGATGCGGGGGGAGAATCCCAAGCTCCTGCGATGGTCCATCTCCCTGCAAGGGATGGACTTCACGGTGGAACACCGCCCCGGCCAGGAGCACGCCAACGCGGATGGCCTGTCACGATTTTTCCGCCTCGACGAGGAGAGTCCCCAAGAAGATGGGTGACTCTCCCCGCCTTCAGCTGGGGGGGACGCATGTTGGACAGGCCACATGACGGGCTCGCTCCCTCCCCGCATGACAGAGCCGGGACGTCAGCTCTCCAGGTGCTACCCACCGAAGCAACTCACACTCCGTCCCCTACGGGACTCCTACTCCCGGAGATCTCTGTATCACGGGCCCGGGCCACCGTCAGCACCATTGCCCGGGCCGGCCGCCATCTTGGACACTGCACCACGAGGCCGCGTGGCCTCAGCCCGACCCCAACCCTGGGCCTGGCCAGGCCCCGACATCCCGGCACCACCATCCACCCAGGAGGTGAAAGGCCCACTTGGCAGGTCAATGGGAGAAAGAAGTGTCGATGGTTCTCCCCCGCCAGGTGCCGATCGCCCCCAGCCTCCCAGGGCGCTGGCTCCACCCCCCTGCTGGGTGTCTGGACTCCCTCATCCCGGACCTCCCGACCTCCAAGTGCGAGGGTCCGGACATCAAAGGCCGCCAGACCTATAACTGGGGCAGCTCCAGAGCAGGAAGGCAGTTGTATCCTGGAGTCGAGAGACACCGAGAAGAACTCATCCTTGACGGACTGCTGGCGCTGCCGCAGCCCTACCTTGTGAACTGTCGTCCTGCCGCTGGCGCTGGCGCTGCCGCGGCCCTCTGCAATCTACATCCTCGTCGGGACCTGCTGGCGCTGCCGCGACCCGTTGTAACTATCATCTTCGTTGGGACCTGCTGGCGCTGCCGCGATCCGTTGTAATCACCGTCCTCGTTGGAACCGGCTGGCGCTGCCGAGATCCGTTGCATCTACCACCTTCATCGGGACCTGCTGGCGCTGCTGCGGCCCGTCCCTCAAGAAACACCGAGCTCGAGGATTGTGAGCTATCCATCATCTCATCGCAACTACCAGTTTGGTAATAAGACTGTCCCGCTACCCCCTTTCCCATCCAAGAAACTAGAATCAAGGGGACCCCTGAGTCCAGACCTCCTTGTACCATTCTACCGTACTTCAAGATTGCTTATAAAGAACGTTAAATCTTATCTTTGTGTGGTGCCTATCTGTGGGGGGGAAGTTACTTGTCTGTACGATCGCTGGAGACGGCTCTCCCCGGAGACCTCTCCCCTTGTCCTCGGCCGACCCTCCAGGTCCCGTCTAACATTTGTGGCCAGCGGCGCGATCCGAACCAACGCGTAATCGTACAGAAAGCAACTCACCCCACGACTAAACCACAATGCCGGGCCAGGAAAGCGGGTCTACAGAGAAATTCCAAATGGACAATTTGGAGGAGTACAACCATCGAGAATTAAAACAATTTTGTATAGAACTGGGCATTGCTACCACCGGTCTGAGCACAAAAGATGACTTTAAACACGCCCTAGAATCATGGGCAGAGGTAAACACCGCTGGTCCCCGGGACCAACACAGCGAAGCCCCGGAAACCAACCCCGCTCCTTCCGAGGAAAGGAGAGCAGGTCTCTCCCGGGAAGAGATCCAAGAGCGAGAGAAAACCAGACTGCATGAATTAGAGTTGGCACGGCTCAAAATGGATGGAGAACTAAAACTAGCGGAACAAAAATTGAACCTAGAACACTTACGGCTCCGAGAAGAGCGGGAGGAAAAACAGAGACAAAGAGAGCTTGAAGAAAAAAGACTGGCATATGAACACAAGTGCAATTTAGCCGAAATAGAACTACGTAAGCAAGGCAAGGACCTGGGGGTGCCCGAGCGACCACGCACCCCAGGAACTTCAGAATCAAAGGTCCACATTCCCAAAGATGTCGTCCGAGAGTTCTACCGAAACGACGACATACAGCAGTGGTTCAAGGCCTATGAAATCGCCATGTCCTCTCACCGGATCGATCGAAGTGACTGGGGAGCCGGTCTATTGGGGAGGTTCGTCAACGAAGGCCGGGATGCCCTGTTACAGCTCCCGGATCACCAAATGACGTCCTATGATCACATGAAGGCCGCCCTCCTCACTCGATATGGGCTAACTCCCGAAATGTACCGCCAGAGGTTCCGCGACTGCACCCGAATCCCGGGTACCACTTGGGTGGAATATGTGAACTATTTCAGCCGAGCCCTCGAGGGATGGATCAAGGGGAGCAACGTAACGACCTACGAGCAGCTTTTTAACCTTGTTGTGTGGGAGCACCTCTCCAATAACTGCTTTCTCGAGCTCAGGCAGCACCTCCTCGACAGTAAAATGACTGATCCACGGCAGCTCGCCGCCGAGGCTGACCGAAGGGAGAGCACCCGAGTGGGCCGGGTGGCCCGAACGAGCAGAATAGGAACAACCAAGGCCATCACCGTCCCCGAGGAGGAGGAGGAGGCCAGGGCCAGGGGAAAGACACCGTCCCGGCCGCTCCCACTACCAGCACCCCGCCCCCGGCCAACAGGAGCAACCCCCCGATGCGCCCGGGGTTCAGAGCCAATGTCACGTGTCACCGATGCCAGCGAGTCGGTCACTACGCCAATGACCCGAACTGTCCACAGAACCAGACTCCTAGGCCCCGCCAGGTAGCGGCCGCCTCCCTCGGAGAAGAGCAAGTCTCCGAGGAACAGGAAGAGTACGAACACGAGCAACAAGAGTGGGAACCGGCCGCCATGGTCCTGGCGTGCCTGGGGGGGAGAGACATGGTCCCGCGGGCTCCCCTACCCGCCAACACTAGAAAGTATAGTCAGTGGGTGAGCATAAATGGGCGCAAGGCCGAAGCCCTACGGGACACAGGGGCCAGTGTGACCGCCATCCGCTGTCACCTGGTGACCCCCGAGCAAATAATACTGAACATTCTCTGCCCCGTCCGTTCAGCCGACAATTCAGAGAGCATGTGTCGGATGGCCTGCGTCCCCTTCGAGTGGGGAGGAGTATCCGGCATGCTGAAGGTGACGGTCCGCGATGATGCCCCCGTGGACTGTCTCCTGGGGAACGATCTCGAGAGTTCCCCATGGGCCGCCGTAGAAAGAAGAGAACACCTGGGGATGCTGGGCCTTCCGGACTGGGCGTGCGTAACGACCCGGTCCATGGCGGCCCGCGCCATCCCCCGACCAGAAGAACCCGAATGGCCAGCACCTCCTCCCCCGATCGCTCCAGTGGGGGACGCCGACACCGTCAACCCCCCAGAACAAACCCAAGAAGAACTCGCTCAGCCCCAGGATCTCCCAGACCTGGCTCAGTGGCGTCAAGAAGGGGGACCCACCCAGGAACAATTCCGTCAAGAGCAAAAGACATGTCCCTCCCTCGAGGGACTCCGACAACAAGCCCTCGCCCAGAGCACGGGAGATACCGCCGGGGCCCACTGGATCTATTGGGACAATGATCTATTGTACAGTGAACAGAGAATCGCCGAGTTGGGGGCCAGTCGAGTGTTAGTGGTGCCCCTCCGTTTTAGAGACTTCCTGCTGAACTTGGCCCACGATGTCCCCCTGGCCGGACACTTGGGTCAGGACAAAACCTACAACCGCCTGGTGACCCACTTTTACTGGCCCAAGATGAGAAATGACGTACTCAACCACTGCCGGTCTTGTCCCACTTGTCAGGCCAGCGGGAAGAGCGGCCGCAAACTCAAGGCGCCCCTGCAGCCCTTTCCGGTGGTCACCACCCCGTTCGAAAAAGTGGGAATAGACATTGTTGGGCCCCTAGACCCCCGAACAGCCCAAGGACATCGTTTCATTCTGGTACTGGTGGACCATGCCACCCGCTATCCTGAAGCCATCCCCCTTCGAACTGTAACCGCACCGGTGGTCGGCCGAGCCTTGATGGGGATCTTCTCCCGGGTGGGCTTCCCCCGGGAAGTCGTCAGCGACAGAGGCACGAACTTCATTTCGAAATACATGAAATCCCTCTGGCAGCAGTGCGGGGTCACCTACCGATTCACAACCCCCTATCACCCACAGGGGAACGGACTGGTTGAGCGGTTCAACCGTACACTCAAGGGAATGATTATGGGGTTAGAAGAGCCCCTCCGCCGCCAGTGGGATGTGCTCCTCCCGTGCCTCCTCTTCGCCTACCGAGAAGTCCCTCAGAAGTCCCTCAGCTTCAGCCCCTTCGAGCTCTTGTACGGGCACCCTGTTCGAGGGCCCCTCAGCCTAGTCAAGGAAGGTTGGGAGATGGCCCCCCTGAAAACCCCTCCAGACGTCTACAAGTACCTCCTGACCCTCCGCAATCAGACCAGGCGGTCCCGAGAAATCGCCAAAGCCAATCTTGAAGCCAGTCAGGAGGACATGAAGAAATGGTACGATCAGAACGCCTCCTCCATAGAGTTCGTACCTGGCCAGCAAGTATGGGTGATGTCCCCCACCGAACCTTGTGCCCTGCAAGATAAGTGGACGGGGCCCTTCAAGGTGGTCGAACGCAAGAGCCCCGTCACCTATCTCATCGACATGGAATCTTCCCGGAACCCCCTCCGGGTCCTCCACGCCAACAGACTCAAGCCTCACTTTGTGCGCTCGGAGCTCAGCCTATTGATGGCTACAGACAGTGGGACAGAAGAAGACTCCGAGCCCCTCCCTGACCTACTGAGGATACGTGAAAAGGATGGTTCGGTAGACGGGGTCCGGCTGTCAGATGCCCTGACCTCAGAGCAGCGCCAAGACTGTCGGGCTCTCCTGCTGCAGTTCGCAGCTCTCTTTTCCCTCACCCCCAGGGCGCAAGAACGGTCCGCTTTCTCCACCCCGGATGGCCACTACCATTTCAAAGTGATGCCATTCAGCATGAAAAACGCCCCAGCAACTTTTCAACGCCTGGTGAACCAGGTATTGGCGGGCCTCGAAGAATTCAGCGCCGCCTACCTGGACGATATCGCGGTTTACAGCCGCCACTGGTCAGATCACCTCCGCCACCTCCGAGAGGTCCTGCGGGCCCTCCAACAGGCCAGCCTCACAATCAAGGCCAGCAAATGTCAGATTGGCCAGGGGTCCGTGACATACTTAGGACACCAAGTGGGGAGCGGTCTGATGGCCCTCCTCCAACTCAAGATCGCTGCCATCCAGTCCTGGCAACCGCCCGTAACGCAAACCGAGGTCCGGTGCTTCCTGGCGCTCACCGGATACTACCGGCGGTTTGTGAGGGACTATGGCAGCATTGTGGGGCCCCTCACGGCCCTGACCTCCAAGAACCAGCCAAAAAGAGTCGACTGGACTCCCGATTGTCAAGTGGCCTTCGAAAAGCTGAAGGTCGCCATGTGCACCGCCCCGGTACTCCAGGCTCCCGACTACAGCCGGGAGTTCATCGTCCAGACTGATGCCTCTGACCATGGCATTGGGGCCGTCCTCTCCCAGCTGAACCCCGAGGGAGTCGACCAACCAGTGGCCTTCATCAGCAGACGTCTGTTGGCCCGAGAACAGCGCTAGAGCACCATCGAGAGGGAGGCCTTCGCTGTGGTATGGGCCCTCAAGAAGCTCCGTCCCTACCTCTTCGGTACCCACTTTCGGGTGCAAACAGATCACCGCCCCCTGCAATGGCTGATGCAGATGCGGGGGGAGAATCCCAAGCTCCTGCGATGGTCCATCTCCCTGCAAGGGATGGACTTCACGGTGGAACACCGCCCCGGCCAGGAGCACGCCAACGCGGATGGCCTGTCACGATTTTTCCGCCTCGACGAGGAGAGTCCCCAAGAAGATGGGTGACTCTCCCCGCCTTCAGCTGGGGGGGACGCATGTTGGACAGGCCACATGACGGGCTCGCTCCCTCCCCGCATGACAGAGCCGGGACGTCAGCTCTCCAGGTGCTACCCACCGAAGCAACTCACACTCCGTCCCCTACGGGACTCCTACTCCCGGACATCTCTGTATCACGGGCCCGGGCCACCGTCAGCACCATTGCCCGGGCCGGCCGCCATCTTGGACACTGCACCACGAGGCTGCGTGGCCTCAGCCCGACCCCAACCCTGGGCCTGGCCAGGCCCCGACATCCCGGCACCACCATCCACCCAGGAGGTGAACGGCCCACTTGGCAGGTCAATGGGAGAAAGAAGTGTCGATGGTTCTCCCCTGCCAGGTGCCGATCGCCCCCAGCCTCCCCGGGCGCTGGCTCCACCCCCCTGCTGGGTGTCTGGACTCCCTCATCCCGGACCTCCCGACCTCCAAGTGCGAGGGTCCGGACATCAAAGGCCGCCAGACCTATAACTGGGGCAGCTCCAGAGCAGGAAGGCAGTTGTATCCTGGAGTCGAGAGACACCGAGAAGAACTCATCCTTGACGGACTGCTGGCGCTGCCGCTGCCCTACCTTGTGAACTATCGTCCTGCCGCTGGCGCTGCCGCGGCCCTCTGCAATCTACATCCTCGTCGGGACCTGCTGGCGCTGCCGCGACCCGTTGTAACTATCATCTTCGTTGGGACCTGCTGGCGCTGCCGCGATCCGTTGTAATCACCGTCCTCGTTGGAACCGGCTGGCGCTGCCGAGATCCGTTGCATCTACCACCTTCATCGGGACCTGCTGGCGCTGCCGCGGCCCGTCCCTCAAGAAACACCGAGCTCGAGGATTGTGAGCTATCCATTATCTCATCGCAACTACCAGTTTGGTAATAAGACTGTCCCGCTACCCCCTTTCCCATCCAAGAGACTAGAATCGAGGGGACCCCTGAGTCCAGACCTCCTTGTACCATTCTACCGTACTTCAAGATTGCTTATAAAGAACGTTAAATCTTATCTTTGTGTGGTGCCTATCTGTGGGGGGGAAGTTACTTGTCTGTACGATCGCTGGAGACGGCTCTCCCCGGAGACCTCTCCCCTTGTCCTCGGCCGACCCTCCAGGTCCCGTCTAACAGTGTGAAATAGGAATGTAAGGTTTGGGTATATTGTTTTCAAATCTATGGATAAAGGTTATGAGCGATTTTTGGTTTAGTGTTCAGTAAACAATTATAGTATATGTTTATAAGTTTAGTAAATAAGCGTTAGATTGCCTGCTTCTGGTGTCGCACAACATGGGCATTTTAAATACAGATTATCAAGTTGTTGTTAGCACTGTTGCCAGTTCCTGCTCAGACTGTTCTATTTCTATCATTTTGTCCATTCAGACTCTATAATTTTCATACTCTGCCTTGTTCAGTTTTGTCTATTTCTTTCATTGCAAGTGAACAGTTTCTAACATGAGTAGAAATGTTGGAAATGGCTGCATCCTTGGTGCTTCCTTTATCATTATTATAGCCGAGTTGGCGTTTTAGTCACCATGATTGTTTTGCCTTTTTGCAATTTCTAGAGTCTGCTAGCATTTTTTATTGTTTTCTATCCTATAAAAACCAGGGGCCTTATTTATGAAGGCCTTGCGCCACCGGTGCGTCACTTTTTCCCATTTTAAAAGTGACGCAAAAGTGGCGCAAGACCTTCATAAATAAGGCCCCAGGGATCGAGACATATTTTTAGAGAGGAACTTTATACCAGGGCTGTCGAGGCGGAAGTCACGCTGGTTTGCAGCACGAGCCTCAGTCGGTGGCAAAGGCTTGGAGAACTGGCATACAGCCGGGAGCTGCTTATGTTTCAGCCTCGAACAAGCTGCATTAGGAAATAGCTAGCTTGATATTTCATAACAAAAACACAGGCATAGTGAGAAACTTGAAAACAGGTTTAACATGTATTGTTTTAGCTAAAACCTAGCAGAGTGCTTAGAAATTGCTTTTGGGTGCTAGAACGATATAAACCTATTAACAATGACAGCGGTTTTCATTCTGTTTTAATTTCTCATGACCTGTTTCACAGCATCACTTACATTCCGTTTGTTTAAAATTCATATTTCAAGCTCCAGGTTAGGATTTTAAAATACATATTTTAAAGTACATATCCTGGTTACAGTTGGGTGAGCCATTGCGAACTTGAGTCAGATGCCTGGCTCTGGCTCAGCTCGGGGTCCTCGAGACCAACACGATGCAAACTCAACCCCACTCCCTCTTACTAATGAACTGTGGCTGTGAAAACCATCATTGTAAAACACAAACACGGAGCATTGTCTATTGCCATCTCTGGCCAGCAGACAATGCACCCATGGTGGTGTTTCTGAGAGTTTTACATTAGTGCTGGTTTTTACAGACTGTGAAAAACAACATTGACTTAAAACTCTAAAAAAACATCATCACAAACGCATTGCCTTTTGGTACCTCTGAATGCATCCGTTTTGTCGTTTCTTAAGAGTTTTAACACAAGTTTGCTATTCATAGTCTGTGAAAACCCTCATTGTGTTAAAACTCTAACACCACCAACATGGATGCAGATGACGTTTTATGAAGTTCTCTTTAAGTATAACTCCGAGGCCTTTACAGATTCTGAAACACATACAAATGGGCAGTCATTTTCTTTTGGAAAGGTGGCATCCCGTGGAAGCCTATGTCAATGCAGGGACCCATTGAATTTTAAATTACCCCATCTACCCATACCCACTCAGACGTGGACTGTGTGAAAATTGTTAGTGATGGGCCACCAAAAAACAATTCGATTCACCTTAAAGGATCTCACAGACCAGAGAAATACTGGCTTTTGCAAATCCTTTGGCTCAGCAGGAAATGTAAAGAGGGTTTCACATGCCAGCCACTCCCTTGGGTCCTCCACCATCACCAGCACATTCACAGTTGCTAGAATTAGGTATTTGACTGTCCTCCAAATGGTGCACCTGAACAGGGAGGGAGGAGATATGGAGGCGGAGGTAGGGGGTGTGCCAGAAAGGTGCACTGAACTCTGCAGCACTAGCTATCCTTATCCTGAGGTAGGAGAGCACTGCAGCATCACACACCAGCAAAGTAAGTGGACTCTGTCCTCCTCCACTTTTCTCCTATTTCCACTTTATGTCATGTTAAGGCTGATTCTGCTGCTTTTTATTTTTTGTGGGCTCGGCTTGTACTTGGGCTTATAGAGCCAAGCCATACCCCTGGCTCGACTCTGGCTCACCTATTCCCATGAATTGTCTGGCTTGCCCACACTGATCCTGGGTCTTAGTGCCATTCATTAGTGTGTTATTCATTAAGGAAACAATGTTTGGAATTCCACTGTGTCTTTTTGGTAATCTTTGTAGGAGTAATCATTACCAGGAAACACTTACTCTAGAGTTGTGCTCAGTGGGTTGTGTATGGGTTACAATCCAACTGGATTTCTAATTTGTATAGTCACACTAAGTCCTTGTGCCATGGGATAGAAATCTGACCCCTGCAATTCTGGGAGAAGAGGTGGTACCCCTGAAGAACATATCAAAGTGAAAAAGAAAAGAAAAAACTTCCATGTGCGGAGACAGGGCCATTTGACTATCTCCTTCTCCTGCACATATTCCTCCTCAGAAACAGCATGCCTATATTTAGCTATGCCATCGTCCAATCTTGGCATGAGGATGTGAAGGACTTAAGGCAGGGCAGAATGTTTTCCTTGATATCTAAGGCCGGATGAGTGTATGAAGTGACGCAAGCATGTAACATCATCACATTAAGGTCTTGCAATGTTTGGCTACCGTTTTAGGATGAGCAATGTGATGTCGGGCCTCAGACACAGACAGCATTAGAGTTAGTGGGGTAACTGGCCAAGAGCACGTGCACCCGGGCCCTTTTATTGACAGGGCCACATCACTCGTGGCACCCGTGATGGATGGGTGTAGGGGTGCAGTGTGTCCAGTCCTCGGGGGAGTGGCTGGGATTGCATTTTCCTGCGGAACACTAGAACGTGTCCCGCAGGACACTACAGGCAAATTAGAATGCAAATCAATAGGTGTGAGGCTCTAAATATTTTCCAAAGAGGCAATTGATGCATCAGATATCTGGGCATCTATAGTTTCTCACATGATCAGTTTACAGTGCAGTCATTGAGGTTCAGGCAGTATGCTTAGCAGAAGATAATCAGGAAATGGTGGAAGGGAAGCGAGCAGTGTTCAGATGGGTGAAGCGATGATACAGGAGATATTTGGAAATATGTATGCAGACAGAGATGAGGAACTCAGGAAAAGAGGAAGTACTGGCTGCTCTGTGTAGCAGAACAAGAAAGAGAGAAGAAATTCTGATTCTGAATTGTGGACCTTTTCTGAGGATAAGTAGGTAGGAAAGACATCTGACAAAGAAAGTTGTGGGAAGAAAAGGCATGTGAGTAAGTGTTTTCAGAGGAGGTGATTTTTGGAACGGCCAAATGAAGGTAACTATCTTTCATTCATAGACTTCAGATGTCCCTCTATCAAAGTTAGGGAAGAGGCTCTTGCAGAGGATTTGAAGCTGCAATGGGCCTCTTGAGTCAGTGGGAGAGAAGCAGCAGGTTCAGAGGCAAAGTGGAAGAGAGTAGATGCTAGGTTGATCTCAAGGTGAGTAAGGAGACAAATTCTGGCTCCTCTCAAGCAAGTGTTGGTGGGAGGTTAAATAGATTTTACAATTAGGTAAAAGTAACAAAGAACCTATGGGTTTCAGAGATAGTAAGAAGATTCAAGGTGTCATTTGTAGTGATACCAGGGCAGGAAAAGGAACCAAGAAAGTTTTGTTTAAAGAGACACAAACAATGTTAGTAGATGTAAGACCTGGCATCCATGACTTTTTTTTGCCTTCACCCCTCCGGTTGTTCCAACATCAATGTTGATGGCTTTAGGACTTTGTGAACTTTTACAACTGCTAAATCATACTAAAGTGCCTGTGCTCTCTCCTTAAAGCATAGTAGGAGTGGCTTACACACAATTAGTGCATGTAATGTTCTTGTAAGTCCTTAGTAAAGTGACACTAAATGTACCCAGGCCTGTATATTAGATTCTACTAATGGGCCTGCAGCGCTGATTGTGCCACCCATTTAAGTAGCCCTTCAAACATGTCTCAGGCCTGCCATTGCAGACTGTATATGCAGTCATTAAGCTGCCATTTTGACCTGGCAAAATACATCTATTGCCAGGACTAAACCTTCCATATAAGTAACCCCTAAGGTAGGCTCTGAACAGCCCATGGGGAAGGGTGCAGTGAATATAAAAATGAGGCCATGTACTTTTAAGTTTTAGATGTCCTGGTAGTGATAAACTCCTAAAGTCATTTTTCACTGCTGCAAGGCCTACCTTTCCTATTGGATAACATTGAACTAACCTTATTACATTTATTTAGCTTTCACTGCCCATTGAGAACAGGCAGACAAGTCGAGTTTGGTGTCTAGAGAATTGTAATTAAAATCCCTCCGAAGTTAGATTTGTAATCACAACTCTGAAATTGCCACTTTTGAAAGTTGGCATTTTCTTATCCTAACCATTTGGTGCCTGCAGCCTGTTCCTGTGTCACATGACTAGGAAGGTGGAGCTAGTGTTTTTTCTTTGTATATTGCTCTCAGAGAGTGAGACAAAGGGATGATAGGTGTTTACAGGATGGGCCACTCTGAGTTAATGAGGAGAGGCACTGTCACCTACCACACTTGCACATCACAAAGGCACTGGATGAGTACTTTCACAACAGGA
Organism: Lissotriton vulgaris; assembly: GCF_964263255.1. Classification (NCBI taxonomy): domain Eukaryota; kingdom Metazoa; phylum Chordata; class Amphibia; order Caudata; family Salamandridae; genus Lissotriton; species Lissotriton vulgaris. The sequence continues at coordinate 364,455,333 of NC_141689.1, forward strand.
ATGTCACTAGTCTATTGTGACGCCATAGTAGCTGGGGCCAAGTCAGGGAGGATAGGGATGCCAGATATCTCAGGGTGTGAAAACCTTTAGAAGCTTCTTCAATTTCAAAGTGGCCACCAGGTATAAATGCTGGGGCTCAGACTCAACCCTTCAGTACACATTTAGACCTGTGGCTAGGAAGAGAGACTGCTCTTCTGAGAAACGAGCGGCACTCTGCTAAACTCCTTCTCTGAAGTATTAATGCCCTGCTGTGCTGACTTGTTGTCTGCTGCCCATTTCCCTGGGTAAGAAGGACTAGCCATGCATCTGTTGAACCCAGGACCCCAAAGTGACTCTAAGGGCTAGTTGGCTTGCCTTTTAATTAGAGCCTCAAGGACACAAGACTCCAATAGCCTTGAACTCAGCACCTGCACTCTGCCATCTGTGAGTCCTACCCTGCCAAGTCACCCCCTCACCCCCACATCAAAGGCACATTTGGGTATCAGAACAGGACTCTGACCCTATCAAGTTAATACACTACTGGACCTGTGAAGAACTCAGCCCAGATTAAGGACTGCTGTGCTACATGGATTGCCACTCTGCTTGACTGACTGTTATAATGTACAGCTTCCCTGCTCTTCTGGGCTGTCCTTGCTGCCTGCTCTCTGGGTCATCAAAGACTTCCTACAATTCTGCTGGTGGTGATGGACTCTGCCATCTGTGAGTCCTATCCATGCCTGATGTGCCCCACCAATCCTGAACCTCAGAAGTGGGTTCTTGCAGCTTTTCCTACATCAACATCATTGCAGCAGTAACTTTACGCCAATCAGAACCTATGCATCGCTTTCAACGCCAAGCATAAGCCGTTCTATGACTTGTGCAGCTGAACTCTGATGGACCGCACAGCTTAACATCGATGCAGAGCCTGCATTGCAAAGGGGTTCAACACCGAAGCTTCCATCAATAGCGCCGATCAGCACCTATGCTTGCCTCCATCCACAGTTTGACGATGATGCAGAGCCTCCTTGACTTCTGGCCTCCAGTCTTCGATGTCAATGCTTTGCTCCATCCAAAGTACTTTGTAAGTGTGACCTATCGGAGTCCTGTAGCCGACCTGACCTCCATCATAGTCAGCCAGAACTATAGATTTACCCCGGTATATTGCAACTACATGTAACCTTTTAGCACGCTTGACTTCTAAGCACTATTTTTGTTTTTTTTCTTTAACAATACATATCTCTGGTTCTACTTCTTGAATTTCTGTTTTCTTGGTCTTGTTTTACTCAGATAAATATCCTCAGTTTTTCTAAACCTGGGTGAAGTCTTCTTGTTTTGTTTTTATTGTGTTATTGTGTGTGCCCTGCACAAACACATTGCCTCTGTAGATAAGCCTGACTGCTCTGTGCAAAGTTACCAGAGGGTGAGCACAGGCTTTCTTTTAGTGTGTATCTAGCTTACCCTGACTAGATTGGTGGTTCTTGCTTGGACAGGTTGCATACATCTGCCAGCCAGAAACCCTATTTCTAACATAGGTGGCAGCAGTTGGATAGGACTTGTGTTTGTGCAATACCATAGTAATTCATAGGTTCACTACATCTCTCACTTTCATCAATTTGGGACTTTTGTTGTTGTTGCACTTGTGATACCTTTCCAGGATGTCCATAGATCTCAACTGCCTAGCATACTACACTGGGAGTGACTACAGGGGATCTGTAAGGAGAGGGGGCTGAGTGTAGGAAGGAAAGCTTCCACAACAGACTTACAGATAGCCCTCAGAGCCTATGAGGAAACCAGGAGGATGCACGCAACAACAGCAAATGAGAACCCTGAGTTGAAGGGAGGGTGCAGTGTAGCTACCAGGGACCTGACACATATGTGTTGGACATCAACAACATTGAGAGCTACAGCATCGCTAAGCTGAGGAAGTTGTGCAGGGAGAGAGGACTGAGAATTTAAAAGGGTGAACCAAAGTTGGAGTACCTGATTGCTATTAGAGCCTGGGCGGACATCCACAGGATGCAATTTGCACCACTGAAGAGTCTGAAGAGGACTACTACAGGACCCTTGAATCAGGGCCCAAATATTGTTGCAAAGTTAATTACAGTTATGTAGATTCATGAGGAGTGTATATCAGTATTAGCTAATACGTAGCCTGCTATGTAACTAACTTGTGAATAGATGATTAGAGGCAGACTAGTTATCAAGAAGAAGGATCTCCAGACTCCAGAGAAAAGAATTAACAATTCCTATGGTACACCAGGAAATTATTTACTCCTCCAACAGTCAACTCCAGTTAATCTCATTTTTATTACTAATTTATATGAGCTATGGAAGTTGAACATCTTAAAGATGCTGAAAATAGTTATATATGGATGGCTGCAGCCAATTTACTATCTTTAAAATTGCGATTTTAAACTTGAAGGACCTCACATTTTCTCAGCTTGTGCCAGACACTACCAATAAAGTCGGGCAGACATGGTTTTACTTTCCACAAAGAGAGACAACGTTTACGCTTGAATCTACCAGACTTACAACTCTGGAGAGACCTCATGGCATCCCAATTTCATTTTCTCTTGCTGTCTACTGCCAAAACTAGACACAGCACCGATAAAAGTTTAAAACACCCTGAAACAAGCATGACAAAACCATTTGTCACATGAAACATCCAGAATTATCTGCTTGGCCATTACATCTGGCTAATCTGCTGCCTGTTAACTCCATAACATCAAATTCCATAGACAACACTCAGGAGGTAGAGTCTCAGTTATGTTATGTTATGTTACTGCTATATGCATAACATATTAGCCAAGAGTAACAAAGTGGCTTCCAGTTTCACACTGAAAACACCATTTCACTACAATAAGAATTTTGACAGATCATTAACAAGTTGGTTATATTGATCAACTTAAAAATCAAGTTTTTTTAAATAGAAGTTTACAAATCTCTGAAACGTGAATGTTTTATTAATATTTGAATCTCTTACATGATTTTGTTTGCCAAGAATAGCTAACTTACTGCTTTGCCAGACTTGTTTGTGTATGGCCCTCTATCTCGGGCACCTGCACTTTCTTCAGCAATTGCACCCAGCCATAGGAAGGGCATGGTTCTTCCTTCTCTTAGAAAATGCTTAACTCTACATGTTACCATGTTTCTGACTCATTTTGGAAAAGATTAGTTTAGTCAAATTGCTGGAATGGGTGATATTTATCAAGCAAAGAGAAACGGAACCTCTAGGTAGGCCTATATTTCTTTCAACAATGGATATATCCTAATAATTAGTAAAGAGATGCCAAAAAAAGATCCTTAAGATATTATTCAAACATGAGAAATTTTTATTTAGACTATTAACATTTATACATGTGTTTGGTGATAATCCAATCATTTCAAGAGCTACCACCTGTATTAGTCCATGTCTTGTATAATTTTGCCGAGTTGTATATATTGTTAGGTATGCACTGTATTCTTTGTTGAGATTGATTGTTGTGTGATGTATGTGTGAATCTGTTGTTCCTGATCTATAGGATCAATTGTTACTAGAGGGCATTTTGAAATGATTGGATTATCACCAAACACATGTATAAATGTTAATTTGCACAGTGACAATGAAATGTATTTATATATATGAGTCTTTAAAATCAACTTTTAAGAAAATGACAAAATAGTCTAAATAAAAATTTCTCATGTTTGAATAATATCTTAAGGATCTTTTTTTGGCATCTCTTTACTAATTATTAGGATATATCCATTGTTGAAAGAAATATAGGCCTACCTAGAGGTTCCGTTTCTCTTTGCTTGGTTTGTCTCCCCCCTCTGGGCCTCAAAATATTTGGGAGAACTCTCTCTTTTCATGGGTGATATTTATCAACATTTGCCAACTTTTACTAAGTCCAATATTGTTCTTCTTGCCGTTCAGATAGGATTTCAAATGGTACATAGCTCGAAAGGTATTATAATGGCTTACCTCAGATGTCTATGGTTTATGGTGGACAACAGCAGTGTAGGGAGTCTGATATAATTGGACACTTAACACATTTAGCACTGTCTCCTGTTCTGCTGGACATAATCCAGCTCATCCTTGTCACTGACAGGGTACTATTCTTCCTGAAGAACTTCAGTAGTTATCCACCTACTTCTCAGTTCTCAAATACAACTGATGTTGTTTGTTGTTCACACAGTCTCAAAACTGCCATTGCTATTGTTCTTGACTTGCTCTAATCACTAGATTATCTTATCCATCTCTCTGAGGTTCAGTTCAAAGAAGCACATGAATATACTCAGCTTTCATTTCAAATCTTGCTGGCTAGTCCGGAAGACACATTGTGTTTTGCCAGATGTTTCCTACTGTGAGAAAGTACCATCTTTCTTGCACTGGTATGACCACTTTTTTCTGAACTGCTGATGTGCTCTGACTGAGTGTGCACTGGGTCCCTGCCAACCAGGTACCCAGAGCCTGTGTTCCTTCCCTAAAGGCTGTGTTGAAACTATAACTTAATTGGCATCTCTGGCCACCTGTCAGCCCCTAGTAATTGGTACCCTAGGTACCCAGGGCATGGTGACCAGGGAAGACCTCTGAGGACTGCAAACCTTATTGTCCCATCCTCAGGGGCCCTGTACCCTGACACCCACACACTGCCTTTGCAGGCTGAGTGTCTAGGTACAGAACTAAATCAAGAGTCGACATGGCACACGACCCTGTGTGCCATGCCCAAAGAACCCACTGTCCTAGCATACTTCAGTCACTGTTCTAGCTGGGTGCTCTATGCCAGATGTGTGGGCACAGGTGCATGAGCCCTGTGCCCCTACAGTACCCAGGACCATTCCTGGGCACTGTAAGTGCAGTGATGCCATCAAGAGTATATGGTGCTGGGAGGTTGTCATTGTGAACTCCACAGCACCAAAATGGATACACTGAAGACTGACAAGTTTGGTACCAAACTTCTCAGCACATTCAACCCCCACTGATGCCAGTGTGGGATTTAATGTAAAATGCACCTGAGGGCATCTTAGAGACGCGCTCTGAAAACCTAACCTACAATCGACATATGGGCTGAGTAGCTGCAGAGGCTGCCACACAGCAGACTTTTTGCTGGACCCCTGGGTGGAGAGCCCCTCGCTCTCCTGGGCCTGCAACAATGCACATCCTGGGCGAGGTGCTAGGTCTCCTCCCCCAGGATGGGCAGGGAGAAGCTTCAAAGGCCTTTGTGAGCCTCTGTGAACCTCTGTGAGCCTCTATGAGCCTCTGTGAGTTTCTCCAGACCATTTGCTGTACCCAGTAACTGGCTCCCACCAGTTATGACCCCCACTCTGGCTGGAAGGCTGGTGGAAAAAACTACGTCAGGAAGGGAGGTGTGCCAGCCTCTGCCAACCCCACCCCTCAGGTCGGGGTGACAAAGTGAGGCACGACCCTGGGCTCTGGCCATCTTGAAGATGGGGAGCCCTGCCCAATCCCAGCTAGGTACCTGCCCCCCTCCCACAGAAGAGGAGCAGGCTAGGGGGTGTACCCACCCCAGGACAGGAACCTATTGGTCCCTGCCCTTGCCCTACCTGTAACGCTCCTGAATTCAGTATTTAGGGGCTCCCTGAACCTTCTTTCCTCAGATCCCGATACCAAAAGAAGAAAGAAGATCAAGAAGAAGTAGATCTGCTAACAACAGGACGACAACAACTGACTTGGCCCCAGCCCTACCGACCTGTCGATTCTGGAACCTGCTCCAGCCTAAATCCCGGTGACTCCTGCGGACAGCAACCTTGGGACACCCAGAGGACCTGCCTGCCTTGACCCTCTTAAAGACTGGGACTCCCATCATTAGAGGCTCTGCTGTAACAACCCCCCCTGGTGCCAGCCAGGTAGCTCCGGACCAGCCCACTGGGCCCGGCCTGTGCCCTAGTGATCCAAGACCAAGAGGACGTCCCTCCAATGACAGGGACCCGAAGTCCAGTACCCAAAGACCCTCCTCGACGAACCAGATGAAACCTGCAGACTCAGAACCAGGCCCCCCACCAACCACGACCAGCTGAGGATAAGCTTTTCTGACACCAAAAGACACCCCTGCATCTGGCGCCATACAGCCCCCTGTGCCTCCTTTTGGGGTACCTACCTGTGTTCCAAGATCCCAACTTACCTCTCGATGTGCTGGTCGCCCCTGGAGAGTCTCCGCCACCGAACCTGCAGCCTTTGTTCTCTTTTGACCTTTTCCATTGGATAACATTGAGCACCCGACGGCTCAGAAGCACCCTGCACCCAGCCACCTGAGTACCGCTGGCCGTGCCACCTTTGTCCTATCCTGCTTCCCCCTTTGCACTGAGCAAGTGACCAGGAGCCCAGGCCCCCCCGCGTGGCCAGCAGCCACCAACCAGAGGCCCCCCGTCCCCCATTGGCTAGAACCACAACTTCACCAGTCGAGTACTCACCAGGAAACCAGTAACTCACTTACCTGCCATTGAATAACATTGACTGGTTTGACTCTAAAAATCTTCTGTGTCTACTTTTGAAAACTTGAAATATTCATATAAAATCATCCGAATTCCAAATTCTGAAAATACTCACCTGTGATTAGGAGAGGAGCCAGTACTGTACCTTGTAGCCCAGTGCTGAAACGCAAAAGTAATCCCTAGTGCGTTTACTAGTAACTTGTATTTTCTCCAAACTAATCCATTGTCTGCTTTTCTATGAAATTTCTTCTGTGTCTACTGAAACGTAATTACTTACCTGTTTTGTGTTGGGACCCCAGTGCTGACCCCAGGAGACCAGTACTGGATTACAAAAGTAACAAGATCATACTTTACCTGCAAACTGCATTTTCTCCCATTGGATAACATTGCCAGATTTCTGTTGAAAAGTTATGTGTGAATAGCTTTTTATTCCTGAAAAATCACCACAATACCTAAAACGTTTTTGTTAAACTGTTTCCAGCTTAGACCCCAGGACTGAACCTAAGGGCCAGTCCCGGAGATACCAAAGTAATCTGCAAAGTAATCACCTGTGTTTATATAAGGTAATCAATTGAGCTCAATGCTGAATTGTGCGTAGAATTGTGTTGCCTACTGAAACACCTGTACCTATTGTCTTTACAAAGTTTATTGCCTTTCTGCAAAGTACTCCTCTGAGACCAGTATATTTTTGACGCCTGTTGGTTCTAGAAATAGAACAACTCTATCTTTTGATATAAAAAAACAATGGAGTTCAGTCTTTGAGTGTGTGAAACCTTTTGCTGACTGAGTGTGTACAACAAATGCTTTACAGTGTCCTCTGGTACTGCCTTACTGCTCGACCAAGCTACCATTTTAGAGAGTAGGGTCACACCTGGCTTTAAACTCTGTCATACCTCTGGGGTTTCTAGTCCAGTGTATATAGAGCCACTTTCTCACATTGGTGGATCAGCAGTGGGATACAAACTTGCATTTGTTGGATTACTTGGTTACCATCTGATCACACGACAGAACTCATAAATTGCCTTTAGAATTCTGAGATTGGTTTTTCCAAAATACTAAAAGTCTGATAGGGGCTTGTTTAAATCCCATTGGAATTCCAGAAAAATAAAAAGTCGATATAGTTAGGGTAGAGGGTTAGAACTGTCAGTTTAGAATGTCTCAACAGAACCCAGCTGTTAGTGAAGATAACATGTACCTGGTTGAGGAGCTCGACCTCACACCTGACTTGCACTTGAATTTAACGGAATGGAGGTCCCTATGTAAACTTAAAAATATAGTCATGGGGCTGCATCCAACCAAATAAGGGGTCCAGGACCTCCTAGCTGAGTATGCAAAAGGCCACCCCTCTGAACAGGGTGACGTCAGTTCAGAGGAAGAAGAGGAGGAGGAGGAGAATAATTAAACCCCCCTCCCCCCCAATCTCTAGGAAAGTAAGGGTCTCTACATCCTTAACTCCAAGAGTCAACTTCTGGGAGCCTGGGTACCACACAGGTGGACTAGGCTCCAGATGACACATTGGGGAGAGCTCCAATGAAGAGGACAACTTTTTAGTAAAGTTGGCCAAGAGATTAGAACTAGAGTCCAGACTCCTGGCTCTAGAGAAGGAAAGGAAAGAGATGGGCTTAGACCCATCTCTGGTGGCAGAAATACCAATAATAAGGATAAAGAGCAATCTTATGATCCTTAAATCCCCAAAGGGATTGTACCTAAGTTTGAGGAAGGTGATGATATCACCAAGTGGTTCACAGCCTTTGAGAGGGCTTGTGATATCAGAAGACTAAAGAAACCTCTCTGGGGGGCACTCCTGTGGGAACTGTTCTCTGGTAACTGCAGAGACAGGTTTCTGACCCTCTCTGGGCCAGATGCAGGGTCTTATGACCTCATGAAGAAAACTCTGATTGAGGGATTTGGACTCACTACTGAGGAGTACAGAATTAGGTTCAGGGGGGCTCACAAGACCCAGACCCAATCCTGAATAGATGTTGTAGACTACTCAGTAAAGACACTGGATGGTTGGTTAACTGGACACACTGTGAATGATTTTACTGGATGTTATAGTTTGCTTATGAAGGAACACATTTTGAGTAATTGCACTAATGAAAAGTTGCATCAGCATTTGGTAGACCTAGGTCTAATTTCTCCCCAAGAATTGGGAAAGAAGACAGACCATTGGTTCAAGACTAGGGTGACCAGGACAGCCACTGGGGGGGTGACCAAAAGAAGGTGATTCCAAAACCTCCCCAGGGGAAAAGTGGAGAGAATCCCCAAGATAAAAAAGTCTGAGTCTTCCAAAGGGCCCAAAAACCTGTCCTGGTGGGTCGGTCCCAAACTACTCCCTATGTGCCTCAGCCCTATAGGGGGAAGAACTTTGAACCTAACAAGGCCTATTTTAACAACTGTAAAAAGTTGGGACATTTAACTGTAGACAAAAACTGCCCCTACAATAAAGCACCTGAGGCACCCAATACAGCTAATCCAGGGACAGTGAATCTACAGATGGGATCAGAGGAGTGCCCAGAGCAAATCTGGGAATACACTCAAGCTAGTCTAGTCTCCTTGGGGGAAAAGGAGGTTGCCAAGGGAGCTGGTTGGCTACCCAACTGTAACAAGTATCTGCAATACCCCTCCATTAATGGAACTAGAGTAGAAGCCCTGGGGGATACAGGTGCCAGCATCACTATGGTAAAGGAAAAGCTGGTTTCCCCAGAGCAATACTTGGTTGGGAAAACTTACCCAGTCACCAATGCTGACAGCATTACCATCCAACACCCTCTGGCTATGGTGACATTAGGGTGGGGGGGAGGTTACTGGCCTGAAACTGGTAGTGGTCTCTCCACAATTGCTAGCTGACTGTCTGCTTGGAAACGACCCGGAAACCTCAGCCTGTGCTGAGGTTGAGCAATTAACCCATGCAACCATGCTGGGTATCCCTAGACTGGTGTGCGTGCAAACCAGAGCACAGAGCAAAAAGAAGGGTGAACAAGTTTGGAGCCTGAAAGTATGGCCCAACCAACCAAGAGAAAAAACAAGAAGACTGGGGAACCAGCTTCTACACAGCAAGCCTCTCAGGACCCCTCTCCTCAGGGAGAGGACTTGGAAACCCTAGAAGGAACTGAGCCCATGGAGTTTGAGCCTTACCAGGCTGGACTCCTGGGCCCAGGGGGACCCAGTAGGGAAGAGCTGTGCCAGGGTCAGCGAGACTGCCCCACTCTTGAAAGCCTTAAGCAGCACGCTGCTGCAGAAGCAAAGGGAGATGTCAGTGGTACCCACAGAGCTTATTGGGAAGAGGGATTGCTGTATTCTGAGGCAATACACCCCAATCCTGGAGCTACCAGGAGGGTGGTAGTGCCACAGAAGTACAGGGATTTCCTCCTAACTTTAGCTCATGAAATCCCCCTAGCTGGACACCTGGGGCAAACCAAAACTTGGGAAAGGCTAGTTAGCCACTTCTACTGGTCCCAGATGAACCAAAAGGTGAAGGAGTGTGTGAGCTCCTGTGCTACCTTTCAGGCCAGTGGCAAGACAGGTGGCAAACCAAAGGGCCCCCTTAGACCACTGCCAGTGGTGGGAGTACCCTTTGAAAGGGTAGGTGTGGACATTGTGGGTCTACTTGATCCTCCCACAGCCTCAGAGAACAAATTCATTCTATTAGTAGTGGATCATGCTACTAGGTACCCTGAAGCAATTCCCCTTAGGGTTACTAAAGCTCCTGCAGTAGCCAAGGCCCTCCTGGGTGTCTTGAGCAGGGTAGGGTTTCCTAAGGAGGTGATTTCAGACAGAGTTACGAACTTCATGTCTGCTTACCTGAAACACACGTGGAAGGAGTGTGGGGTGCAGTACAAGTTTACTACCCCATACCACCCACAAACCAATGGTCTTGTGGAAAGGTTCAACAAGACATTGAAAGGTATGATCATGGGACTCCCTGAAAAACTCAAAAGGAGATCCGATGTCCTGTTGTCATGCCTGCTTTTCGCTTATAGGGAAGTGCCACAGAAGGGAGTGAGGTTTTCACCCTTTGAACTTCTGTTTGGTCATCCTGTATGGGGACCACTTTGTCTGGTGAAAGAGGGTTGGGAGAGGCCTCTCCAAGAACCCAAGCTGCAGAAGCACTGGTATGACCAAAAAACTGCCATGGTTCAAATTCAACCTGGACAACAGGTGTGGGTTTTGGAGCCAGTGGCACCAAGGGCTCTCCAAGATAGATGGAGTGGCCCTTACCCTATTCTGGAGAAAAAGAGTGAGGTCACTTACTTAGTGAACCTAGGCACCCGCAGAACACCCAAAAGGGTTATACATTTGAACCGCCTGAAACTCTACAATGACAGGGCTGACCTCTCCATGCTGATGGTGACTGATGAGGAACAGGAAGCAGAGAGTGAACCTCTCCCTGATCTCCTCTCTTCCAGCCCAAAAGATGGGTCAGTGGATGGAGTGGTCTTTTCAGACACTCTCTCTCCCCAACAGCAGACTGACTGCAAGCAAGTCTTGCAACAGTTTGCTAGCATCTTTTCCTTGACCCCTGGTCTGACCAGCTGGTGTACCCATAATGTGGACACTGGTGACAATAACCCTGTCAAAAACAAAATCTATCGCCAATCAGACCAAGTCAAGGAAAGCATCAAAGCTGAAGTCAGCAAGATGCTTGAGCTAGGGGCAATTGAACACTCTGAGAGCCCCTGGGCTAGCCCAGTGGTTCTGGTCCCCAAACCTCATCAACAGGGTGGAAAGAGAGAGATGAGGTTCTGTGTGGAGTATAGAGGGCTCAACTCTGTCACCAAGACAGATGCTCACCCCAATCCAAGAGCAGCTGAGTTGATAGACTAGCTGGGGGCAGCCAAATTCCTCAGCACCTTTGACCATGGTGTCATACGCTGACGACACCCAGCTGGCGGTCACGCTCAGCGGGGATTCAGCGTTGGATGCCCCAAGATTCCAGAATGGACAACGGGCGGTTGCCAGCTGGATGACGTCCAACTGTCTCCAGCTGAACGCAAAAAAGACGGAGGTTATGATCTTCAGTAAGCAAGCGGAACTCTGGGGCGATTCGTGGTGGCCTTCAGAGCTTGGTCCCACCCCGACTCCGGTTTCGGAGTTGAAAAATCTCGGGGTGTGGTTAGATCCCACTCTCAGCTTTGTCTGCCACACTAAGCGCACTGCTGCCTGCTGCTTTGGCGTCCTTCGTAGCTTAAGACCTGTGTTAACATTTTTCGATCCTTCGACCAGGCAGCTTATTGTGCAGGCGACAGTGATCTCTCGGCTTGACTATGCCAGCTCCCTTTTGGTAGGGTTAAATCAGGCCGAAATCACTCATCTTCAACGCGTGCAAAATGCGGCTGCCAGAGCAGTTGTGGGGCTGCCCAGGTTCTGCCCTGTCGCGAACACCTTGCGTTCTCTCCATTGGCTGCCGATTAAGCAGAGGATCCATTTCAAAGTACTTTGCATGTCTTACAAGATCCTCAAGGGTTCCCCCGCTCAGATTCTTTTGAATCTTTTGTCTCCTTATGTCCCAGTCCGCTGTCTATGCTCTTCAGATCTGGAACTGGCAGTTGTCCCCCGGTTTAAGCGCAGCCGTGCTGGCGGCCGCTCCTTTCGAGTACATGCCGCAGCTTTGTGGAATTCCCTTCCTGCAGAGATACGCACCCTTGGTGATCTGTTTTCGTTCCGTAGAGCCGTTAAGACTTTCTTATTTCCCTAATCTGTTTTTCCTCTGGTCTTCCCTTTTAGCTGTGTTATGTTGGTACCTTGTCAGGCGCCAGGACGCTCCTTTGCTGGAGCATCTGTGCGCGTGATAAATAACTATAACATAACTTAACTGCAGGGTACTGGCAAATTGGCATGGCCCCAGGAGGCAAAGAAAATACAGCATTCTCCACCCCTGATGGGCACTATTAGTTCACTGTAATGCCTTTTGGGTAAAAGAAGGCCCCTGCCACCTTCCAGAGGTTGATGAACCAGGTCCTGACTGGATTGGAGTCCTTTAGTGCAGCTTATCTTGATGATATTGCTGTCTTTAGCTCCACCTGGCAGGATCACCTGATCCACCTTGGGAAGGTTCTACAAGCCCTGCAATCTGCAGGACTGACTATCAAGGCATCCAAATGCCAGATAGGGCAGGGCACTATGGTGTACTTGGGCCACCTTGCTGGTGGAGGCCAAGTCCAACCCTTACAGCCCAAGATCCTGAGCATCATGGACTGGGCAGCTCCAACCACCCAGACCCAAGTCAGGGCATTCCTTGGCTTGACTGGATACTACAGGAAGTTTATGAAATGATATGGGTCTATTGTGGCTCCCCTCACAGAACTCACATCCAATAAAATGCTCAAGAAAGTTAACTGGACTGTTAGCTGCCAAAAGGCTTTTGACACCCTGAAAGAAGCAATGTGCTCAGCACCCATTCTAAAAGCACCAGACTACTCCAAGCAGTTCATAGTGCAGACTGATGCCTCAGAGCTGGGGATAGGAGCAGTCCACTCCCAGATCAATGAGGAAGGCCAAGACCAACCTGTTGCTTTTATAAGCAGGATGCTACTCCCCAAAGAGCAGTGTTGGAGTGCCATTGAGAGGGAGGCCTTTGCTGTGGTTTGGTCCCTGAAGACGTTGAGGCCCTACTTGTTTGGAACTCACTTCCTGGTTCAAACTGACCACAGACCTCTCAGATGGCTAATGCAGTTGAAAGGGGAAAATCCAAAACTATTGAAATGGTCCATCTCCCTACAGGGTATGGACTTTGAAGTGGAACATCGACCAGGGACTGCCCATGCCAATGCAGATGGACTTTCCAGGTTCTTCCACTTAGACAATGAAGACTCCCTAGGGCAAGGTTATTCTCATCACCTTTCGTTTGGGGGGGGGGGGGGGGGGCTGTGTGAGAAAGTACCATCTTTCTTGCACTGGTATGCCCCCACTTTTTTCTGAACTGCTGATGTGCTTTGACTGAGTGTGCCCCTGCCAACCAGGTAACCAGGGCCTGTGTTCCTTCCCTAAAAGCTGTGTTGAAACTAAAACCCAATTGGCATCTCTGGCCACCTGTCAGCCCCTAGTAAATGGTACCCTAGGTACCCAGGGTATGGTGACCAGAGAAGACCACTGAGGACTGCAAACCTTATTGTGCCACCCCCAGGGGTCCTGTACCCTGATACCCACACATCGCCTTTGCAGGCTGAGTGTCTAGGTACAGGACTAAACCAAGAGTCGACTTGACACAAAGCCCTGTGTGCCATGCCCACATAACCCACTGCCCTGGCATACTTTAGCTGGGTGCCATATGCCAGAAGTGTTGGCACAGGTGCATGAGCCCTGTGCCCCTACAGTAGCCAGAGCCATTCCTTGGCACTGTAAGTGCAGTGATGCCATTAAGAGTATATGGTGCTGGGAGGTTGTCATTACGAACTCCACATCATTTTGGAACACAAGGAAACCCGTAGAGGGGCCTTCGGACCATGGGTTAATTCAATTATTATAGGCAACACGGGTCCTAGGGATTTAGGATGTAACAAGAGATGCTAATATAGACCACAATCAGTACTATATTTTTTATAGCCCAGCCGGGCGTAGAGTAATTTATTGAAAATAATATAGAATTACATTGACCAGGAGAAGGTCAAAATATGAAAAACAAGAGAGGGTACAGTCCTGTACCTATCCCGCAAGGTTGGAAAACCAATAGATTCAAGTAAGGTTTGAAGAAAAGAAAGAGGTTTTTCAGGCAAGAAAAGATTTTTGGAGCCAAAGGATGGCTTGCGATTTCAGTAGATAGTTTCGCAAAATACATCCAACAGTGTCAACAGTAAATTATACACATTAGATCATATGTAACACTGTTCAGAGCGTCGACGTTTCGATCCCTAAGGGCTCTCAATAAAATGGGATCATCATCAGGACAATTTACAATCATAGCCTGAATTACAATGCGAATGCCTGTAAGGAAAAAAGTGGGGGGAAAAATTGCAACATACAGTAAGGCATCCGCCTGAATTAATAAGAAATTTAAAAACAATTCGACAGGGCACAAGTGCTATTTACAAGGCCATTGCCGTGTTGCTACTCGCGGGCATTTGAATAATGTGAAGGTGAGTAGTGCTATTCAGAACGTTTAAAAAGGGGTGAAAAACGGCGCAGTGGCATGGTGATAGATCTATATCAGCAAAGATGGTGGTCTCTTCAATGTACTCAATTCGTGAAGCATTGGTTCCATGTGTCGGTTTTTGAGCATGGTTGGGTTCAGTTGACATGCGATGGTAGTGAAAGTGAGTGAGGGATACAAGTGGGCAAACTGACTGTCTGTAGGCAGTCATCAAGGCATGGTCAAGAAAAATACATCCATGTATCGGTTTTTGAGCATGGTTGGGTTCAGTCATGCGGTGGTAGTGAAAGTGAGTGAGGGATACAAGTGGGCAAACTGACTGTCTGTAGGCAGTCATCAAGGCATGGTCAAGAAAAATACCTTCACAAGTCCAAGGTCAAGGTCGTGATGGCATGATTGTTTTTTAGTTGGAGAGGATTTCTCTTTCCGGCTCTAGGAGCTGATTGCTGTATGGTAAAAGAGCATTACCATGAGAGGGTTGATGAGGGCAATAGTGCCGGGGTTGAGGGGCTAAGGATTGAGGCTTACCTGGCCGCACTTTGGGCAGCCGTGGGGAGGAAGTAGAACACAATGGTTTCTTCCCGTTTTAAGAGTAGGGTTGACTCCTTTGTTTTGATCCACAGACTCAATACTAAATGACAAGGATAAAAAGTACGACAGGCCCTCTAATTGGCAATAGGGTGGTGGTTGAGCTGCGTTTGGGAGTGGGCTTACCTGACTTCTCGGTGGAAGTGGCGGTGGGGTGGTGGGAGAAACTCGATGGTCTTCTCCCCCTTCAATGGCAGCGCGAATCCGCTGTCCAGAGGTGTCTCTGGGCTGTTCTATTTAAAGCCGGAAATTGATAAAGGAAGGACTAGGTACCACTTCCTATGTTTGGTGGCCATCTTGGAGTGGCAAGGTCGGGATGACCAGACTGCAACTTGGTTGTGTTTACAGTGGCCATTTTGGAGGGGCGTGGGTGATAACGACCAATTAGAGTGAGTGAATTGTGCAGTTTTGTGCTCTTTACCGCAAGTAGTGAAGGCCGTCTGTGCTCCTCATTCTTACACATTAGAATTGGCAGCAATTTAAGAACACATTGTTTGAGTCTTCACATTTCCAACTCTCAAAGTCTTTTCAGTTGGTGGCGATACAAGAAAGTCACTTATGTACATCCAGTTGAGCATTCATAGTAGGGATGTCCAGTCCTCTGTTCGATTCAATCCTTTGCGAATAGAGTCTAGCAATATGATACATTTCAGCTCTTCTTTGTTCAGGAGACTGGTCATGCTCCCACCTCTTGTTTTAAGTTGCTTTCTGAATGCTAGGTGGTTCTGAGTAAGGCGAAGGTGAGTGGGAAGTGAGTTCCAGGTTTTAGCTGCCAGGTAGGAGAAGGATCTACCTCCCATGGTGGTTTTGTTGATGCGAGGTACAGTGGCAAGGGCTTGGTTGGAGGATCGTAGCTGGCGGGAGGGGGTGTAAAAGGACAGTCGTGTGTTGAGGCATTCGGGTCCGATTTCATAGAGTGCTTTGTGTGCGTGGGTTAGGAGCCCGAAAGTAATCCTCTTATTGACGGGGAGCCAGTGGAGGTTTTTCAGGTGACCAGAGATGTGTTCTTTACGAGGGATGTCTAATATGAGCCTGGCTGAAGCGTTCTGAATGCGTTGGAGTTTTTTCTGGAGTTTTGCGGTGGTACCGGCGTAAAGGGTGTTTCCGTAGTCCAATCGGCTCGTGACCAGAGCGTGGGTGACTGTTTTTCTAGTTTCGGTGGGGATCCAGCGAAATGTTTTTTTGAGCATGCGAAGAATGTTGAAGCAAGATGAAGAAACGGCGTTGACTTGTCTGTTCATCGAGAGAGAGGAATCCAGGATGACGCCCAGGTTCCGTGCGTGGGCCGTCGGGATTGGTGCTTTTCCAAGGGCCTCTGGCCACCAAGAGTCATCCCAGGCGGAGGGGGAGGTGCCTAGGATGAGGACTTCTGTTTTGTCTGAGTTCAGTTTCAAACGGCTGTGCTTCATCCATTCGGCTACTTCTTTCATTCCTTTTTGGCAGTGTTAGGGTCTCTGGTGAGTGATAGGATCAGTTGAGTGTCGTCGGCGTAGGAGATGATGTTGAGGTTGTGTTGGCGTGCGATGACCGCGAGGGGGCTCATGTATAAGTTGAAGAGGGTGGGGCTGAGTGAAGATCCTTGTCGTTCGCCGCAGATGACTTCCGTGGCCTCTGACTTGAATGGTGGAAGGCGGACTCTCTGTGTTCTTCCGGTGAGGAACGAGGTGATCCATTCCAGTGCTTTTCCTTGGATTCCGACGTTTCTGAGGCGTTGTAAAAGGGTGCTATGACAGACCGTGTCGAAGGCTGCGGAGAGGTCGAGGAGGATGAGGGCGACTGTGTCTCCATTGTCCAGGAGAGTTCGAATGTCTTAAAACGGGAAGAAACCATTGTGTTCTACTTCCACCCCACGGCTGCCCAAAGTGCGGCCAGGTAAGCCTCAATCCTTAGCCCCTCAACCCCGGCACTATTGCCCTCATCAACCCTCTCATGGTAATGTTCTTTTACCATACAGCAATCAGCTCCTAGAGCCGGAAAGAGAAATCCTCTCCAACTAAGAAACAATCATGCCATCACGACCTTGACCTTGGACTTGTGAAGGTATTTTTCTTGACCATGCCTTGATGACTGCCTACAGACAGCCAGTTTGCCCACTTGTATCCCTCACTCACTTTCACTACCACCACATGTCAACTGAACCCAACCATGCTCAAAAACCGATACATGGATGTATTTTTCTGGACCATGCCTTGATGACTGCCTACAGACAGTCAGTTTGCCCACTTGTATTCCTCACTCACTTTCACTACCACCGCATGTCAACTGAACCCAACCATGCTCAAAAACCGACACATGAAACCACTGCTTCACGAATTGAGTACATTGAAGAGACCACCATCTTCGCTGATATAGATCTATCACCATGCCACTGCGCCGATTTTCACCCCTTTTTAAACGTTCTGAAAAGCACTACTCACCTTCACATTATTCAAATGCCTGCGAGTAGCAACACGGCAATGGCCTTGTAAATAGCACTTGTGCCCTGTCGAATTGTTTTTAAATTTCTTATTAATTCAGGCGGATGCCTTACTGTATGTTGCAATTTTTTCCCCCACTTTTTTCCTTACAGGCATTCGCATTGTAATTCAGGCTATGATTGTAAATTGTCCTGATGATGATCCCATTTTATTGCGAGCCCTTAGGGATCGAAACGTCGACGCTCTGAACAGTGTTACATATGATCTAATGAGTATAATTTACTGTTGACACTGTTGGATGTATTTTGCGAAACTATCTACTGAAATCGCAAGCCATCCTTTGGCTCCAAAAATCTTTTCTTGCCTGAAAAACCTCTTTCCTTTCTTCAAACCTTACTTGACTCTATTGGTTTTCCAACCTTGCGGGATAGGTACAGGACTGTACCCTCTCTTGTTTTTCATATTTTGACCTTCTCCTGGTCAATGTAATTCTATATTATTTTCAATAAATTACTCTACGCCCGGCTGGGCGATAAAAAATATAGTACTGATTGTGGTCTATATTAGCATCTCTTGTTACATCCTAAATCCCTAGGACCCCTGTTGCCTATAATAATTACGAACTCCACAGCACCATAAAGGCTACACTGAAGACTGACAAGTTTGGTACCAAACTTCTCAGAACATTAAACCCGCACTGATGCCAGTGTGAAATTTAATGTAAAATGCACCCGAGGGCATCTTAGAGATGCCCTTTAGAAAACCTAACCTGAAATCCACGTCTTGGCTGAGTGGCTGCAGAGGCTGCCACACAGCAGACATGTTGCTGGATCCCTGGTTGGAGAGCCCCCCGCTCTCCTGGGCCTACAGCAATGCACATCCTGGGTGAGGTGCTAGGTCTCCTACCCCAGAATAGGCAGGGGGAAGATTCAAAGGCATGCTGCCTCTGTGAGCTTCTCCTGACCATTTGCTGTACCCAGCAACTGCCCCCTCCAGTTCTGACCCCCACTCTGGCGGTTAGACTGGTGGGAAAAACTACGTCAGGAAGGGGGGGTGCCAGCCTGTGCCAACCCCACCCCTCAGGTGGGAGAAACGAGGTGAGGCGCAAACCCGGGCTCTGGCCATCTTGAAGATGGGGATCCCTACCCAATCCCAGCAAGGCTCCTGCCCCCCTCCCACAGGAGAGAAGCAGGCTAGGGGGTGTACCGACCCCAGGGCAGGGACCTATTGGTCCCTGCCCTTTCCCTACCTGTAATGGCCCTAAATTCAGTATTTAGAGCTCCCTGAACCTTCCTTCCTCAGATCCCGATACCAAAAGAAGAATGAAGATCAAGAAGAAGAAGACCTGCCGCGCAGCTGCTAACACCAGGACAACAACTGACTTGGCCCCAGCCCTATGGCCTGTCGATCCTGGAACCTGCTCCTATCTAAATCCCAGCAACTCCTGCAGACAGCAACCTTGGGACACCCAGAGGACCTGCCTGCCTTGACCGTCCTAAAGACTGGGACTCCCATCAGCAGAGGCTCTGCTGCAATAACCCTCTGGGGCCAGCCAGGAAGCTCCGGACCAGCCCACTCTGCACCCACTGAGCCCAGCCCCGTGCCCGAGTGATCCAAGACCTCAAGGACATCCCCCCGGCGACTGGGACCCAAAGTCCAGTGCCCAAAGCCCCTTCCTCGATGAACCAGATGACGCCTGAAGACTCAGAACCAGGGTCCCCTCCAACCGCGACCAGCTGAGGGTAAGCTTTTCCGACACCCAAAGACACCCCTGCACCCGGCGCCCTACAGCCCCCTCTGCCTCCCTTTGGGGTACCTAACTGTGCTCCAAGATCCCAACTTACCTCTCGACGTGCCGGTCGCCAATGGAGAGTGTCCGCCCCGAGCCTGCAGCCTTTGTTCCCTTTTGACCTTTTCCATTTGATAACATTGAGCGCCCGATGGCTCAGAAGCACCCTGCACCCAGCCGCCCGAGTACCGCTGGCCATGCCACCTTTGTCCTATCCTGCTTCCCCCTTTGCCCTGAGCAAGTGACCAGGAGCCCAGGTCCCCCCCGCTTAGCCTGCTAGCCAGCAGCCACCAACCGGAGGCCCCCGTCCCCCATTGGCCAGAAGCACAACTTCACCAGTCGAGTACTCACCAGGAAACCGGTAACTCACTTACCTGCCATTGAATAATATTGACTGGTTTGACTTAAAAAATCTTCTGTGTCTACTTTTGAAAACTTGAAATATTCATATAAAATCATCTGAATTCCGAATTCCAAAATACTCACCTGTGATCAGGAGAGGAGCCAGTACTGTACCTTGTAGCCCAGTGCTAAAACGCAAAAGTAATCCCTATTGGGTTTACTAGTAACTTGTATTTTCTCCAAAATAATCCATTGTCTGCTTTTCTATGGAATTTCTTCTGTCTACTTTTGAAAACTCGTAATATTCATTAAAAATCATATGAAATACTGAAACGTAATTACTTACCTGTTTTGAGTTGAGACCCCAATGCTGGCCCCAGGAGACCAGTACTGGTTTACAAAAGTAATGAGATCGTACTTTACCCGCAACCTGAATTTTCTCCCATTGGATAACATTGCCAGATTTCTGTTGAAAAGTTTGTGTGAACTTTTAAAATAGCTTTTTATTCCTGAAAAATCCACACAATACCTAAAACGTTTGTGCTAAACTGTTTCCAGCTTAGACCCCAGGACTGAACCTAAGGGCCAGTCCCGGAATTACCAAAGTAATCTACAAAGTAATCACCTGTGTTTATATAAGGGAATCAATTGAGCTTAATGCTAAATTGTGTGTAGAATTGTGTTGCCTACTGCAACCCCTGTACCTTTTGTCTTTACAAAGTGTATTGCGTTTCCGCAAAGTACTCCTCTGAGACCTCTCATATTGAGAGCAGTATATTTTTGATGCCTGTTGGTTCTAGAAATAAAACAACTATATCTTTTGATATAAAAACAATTGGCCAAGAGTTCAGTCTTTGAGTATGTGAAACCTTTTGCTGACTGAGTGTGTACAACAAATGCTTTACACTGTCCTCTGGTACTGCCTTACTGCTCAAACAAGCGACCACTTTAGAGAGTAAGGTCACAACTGGCTTTAACCTCTGTTATACTTCTCGCAGAGGCCGCCGCACCCTCCCGTAGGGGGGGGGAGGCTTGAAGGCCGGCGCCATAATCCTTGTGGTGCCACCAGTGGGCTAAACTGGTTCTGGGCGCCTTGATGCACCCAGGAACCAGCGGAAGCGGGGTGCGCACCAGCCACCCGACCGGAAGTAACCTTTTGACCTGAGCGCCCCCAAAGGGCGCCCAATGGTCAACCTGGCATTATTTGAACCCCCCAATCAGGGGGACTCACCTGAGGCCTGCATGGAGGGCTCAAGAGGATTTAAGCGCCGCCGCCCTCCCAGCAGAAGCACAATGCCTTCGAGGAGCTGGGAGAACGGCTCGACAGCAACAACGGCTGAAGGGAAGGAGTCGACGCGGCGGAGGACGAAGGACGCGGCGGAGGACGAAGCTGAAGAAGGCGAGGCCCTGTCGGAGATCCAGGTCATCGTCGCCGAGGACACCTCGTGGAGTACGGCGCACCGTGCCAGCTCCCCGAAGCAAAAAATTAGCGCGAAGGTTTTGAAGGCGCCGGATCGCATCAGGTAAAGCGGCAGCAAGCTCAGAGCCCGGGGTGAGCACACGCATTTGGCTGTGCCCCAGCCGCCGGCCTGACGCAGACACGAGAAACCAAGAAGCCACACGAAAGTGCGCAGAGGCTCACAACATGTCGGAAGGCCAGCCAGACGAGATGGCAGAGATACTGAAGAAGATCCGCGAATTATCGGCCATCCACGGTGACGACTGGCTCCACCCTCACTCGGGTACAGGGAAGGAGAACAGACCAGTGGACCAGGCAGACGAAGAACCAGGGCCTTCCGCACCCAAGAAGCCAAAAAGCACGCAGATGAAAAGAACATCCAAGAAGAACGCTCCCAGGAAAGTACGTCAGAAACCTCTTCCGTCGGAACCGGAGGGCGGCGACCAGGGTGAAACGACCGGCAAAAAGAAAAAGGGTGAGCATATTAGCAACATCGTAAAAGAATGCTTGAAATCGCTGGTGCCGGGATTACTTAATGGCACAGGGCAAGTATTAGCAGGGCCTATGAAGCAGCGCGCAGAAGAAGCGCCAGGCCTAACTTGGCATATGGTCGACCCGTGGTGGGCCCGGCAGACAAGAGTGCAAGAGCATGTAGGCTTGTCCGCCCAAAGTGAACAAATTTCCCCGCTACCCGGGTGGGGTTACAGCCCCGTGTCGGGAAGCCCACCTCCGGGCGGGCTAGGCAACGATCCTTACATCAGGCCATCCCCTGGTCCGGCGTCCCTGACTACGAAAGCCACCGGCTTAGCATGTCTCATCCCCCTTGCGGTTAAAGAGAGGATATGGCGCAAGGAATTCATAGACATATTTTCACTACTGGAAATACAGCTAGAGGGGCTCGATCTAACCACGTGCGACAGGAAGGATGAGGACAGGAGAGAAAGGCGCGGGGCCAGAAAGGAGCGCACCTTCGACAATTGGTTAGATGCATTCAGAATCATGTCATGCATTATAGTGGAAAGGTTCCCCCATTGCGCCGCTGATTTGTGGCTGTACGAGGCCAACATCCACCTAGCACAGAGGCAGTTCCCTGGGGATGCCTGGTTAGAGTACGATAAAGGGTTTAGATTAAAAATGCAGAGGCACCCCGAAATGGAGTGGAATGAGGAGGATGTCTCGGGGTTCATCCACAAGATGCTTACAGCCAAAGAGGTTGGGGCCTGGGCGGGCAAAAGCGACCAGCCCTTTCGGAACTCGTACCAAAAGAGGAAGAATAGTACATATCAGAGGTGGTCTACCGGGAGATCTTACTCCCCAACCGCAACTAAGGCGATCTGTTGGAGATACGAGGCAGGGGATTGCTCATGGGGCGCTTCTTGTAAGTTCCAACACGCATGCGCTAGCTGCTGGGGCGGGCACGCTACCGTTGCATGCAAAGGTTCCAAGCACGAGTCAAAAGGGGAAAAGAAAGAGAAGAGCAAGAAGCGTTAGCCCCAACGCAGGGAGAGGAGGGGATCTGGTGGACATGCGTAAGTGCCAGCTGGCCAGATCCCCCATTATTACACAACAGCTGCGCAGATTGGCGAACAAATATCCGAACAGAGCAGATGCCAGGTTACTGGTGGATGGCTTCGAGGAAGGCTTTGTTATCCCATGCCAGGGCCCACTCCCCTTAGCGGGGGCGAGCGACTTGAAGTCAGCAAGGCAACACCCCGAGGTGGTTAGCGCTAAGATAGAGAAAGAAGTGAACCTGGGTAGAGCTGAGGGCCCCCTCCCAAAGGAGGTCCATGAAGGCATAGTCATCTCCCCGCTGGGCGTGGTCCCCAAGAAAGAAAAAGGGCAATTCAGGCTGTTACACCACCTATCATTTCTGGAAGGTTCCTCCGCGAACGACGGTATTGACCCCGAAGCTTGCTCAGTGGGCTACGCGTCAGTCGACGACGCAATTGAGTTGGCGAAGGCGTCAGGCATAGGATCCCTCATGGTGAAAGCGGATATGGAATCAGCGTTCCGCCTATTGCCGGTCCACCCCTCCGGTTTTCACCTACTGGGTTTACAATGGGGGGAGGAGGTGTTTATTGACAAAGCCATGCCCATGGGCTGCGCGATATCATGTGCCTATTTTGAGCGTTTCGCCACTTTCTTAGAATGGGCGCTTCACGACCGGCAACAGGAAGGTGGTAAACTGCACTACCTAGACGATTTCCTGTCCACAGGCCCGGCAGGATCCTCAGTGTGCGCTAGTACACGGGCAGCCTTTGAGGAATTAGCCAGGTCTATAGGGGTCCCCCCTGGCAAAGGAGAAAACGACAGGCCCGACCACGAGTTGGTGCGCCAGCCAGTGGCCAGACAAGTGGCATGTGCAGGGGCTCACTAGGAACATCACGTTTCTCGAGCTGTTCCCAATAATTGTGGCACTGACCATTTGGAAAGAGGAGATGAAAAACCTGAAACTCACGCTTTGGTCAGATAACATGGGAGTAGTACAGGCCATTAACAGAGGCGCAGCGACATGCCCTGACATATTGAGGCTAATGCGGCGGTTAAGTAAATTGCAGCTGGAGGGGGAATCTGGAGCCGAAGGCACGCCACATGCCAGGGTCAGAGAACACGGCAGCGGATGCACTATCCTAGTCCCAAATGAAGCGGTTCAGAGAGTTGGTACCCGGGGCGGACAGGGAGATGACTCCCCTTTCCACTGTGCCTTTAGGACCTGGGGGGTAGACTTGTCCTGGCTAATAGGGCACTCACTTACCGCAGAGGCAAACAGAAGATACAGGACCTACGCAAGCACAGTAATGAGAGTTGGCGGCATAAAATTACTGGAAGACGAGGCAGAAACTCGCACAGCAGGCGAGAAATTCGTACAATGGGCATTCAACTCCAGGAAAAAGAGATCGTGGGCCCAGGCGCACTTGTCCGCCATCGCCCACTTTGCCAGGCTTTACACAGGCGAGGACCCCACTACCTCGGCCTATCTAAAGACAGCCTTAAAAGGTTGGAGGAGGGTTAAAGGAAAAAAGAGGGACAACAGGCGTCCCATTCGGCTTCGCCTAGTTGGGGCAGCTCCTGGGAGCCCTCACAGGCATAGTATCAGACTAATACGAGCTGCTATTATCTAGGGCGGCATTCACCACGGCCTTCTTCGGAGCAGTCCGAATCAGCGAATTAGTAGCCCCCAACAAGTCGGGCCCAGCACAGCAATGCCTGCAGGCAAGGGACATCAAACCAATGGTGAAGGCCGTGGAATTAACACTGAGACAGTCCAAGACAGACAGGGCAAGGAGGGGGACGAAGGTACGTCTCCATCGCATCCTAGAGGCGGGGCTCTGCGCGGTATGCTGCCTATTTAAGTACATGGGGGCTCGCCCGGCTGGCGAGGGCCACCTCTTTATACAGCAGGATGGAAGGAACCTGAGTGAGTTCCAGTTTACGGCCCTAATGCGCCAAGGCCTTGGTAAAGCCGGGTATTGCGCGGCATCGTTTTGCCTCTCACTCATTCAGGATCGGCGCAGCGACCTCGGCAGCGCAGCGTGGCATGCCAGAGGACAGGATCCAGGCGGTGGGCAGATGGCGCTCCAGGGCGTACAAATCATACATACGCCCTCACCTCAAAAAAAAAAAAAGAAAAACCCAAGGGGGGAGAAGGGGAGGCAGTCACTTTGGGATGCCGCACGGCAGGGTGATAGCTCCTCAACCACACCGGGTGCGCAGCAGCCCACCTTAACAGAATGCACACAAAAAAAAAAAAGGAAAAAGCCAAAGGGGGGAGAAGGGGAGAAGGGGAGGTAGTCCCTTTGGGATGCCGCACGGCAGGGTGTTAACTCCTCAACCACACCCAGTGCGCAGCAGCCCACCTTAACAGAAGGTTTTCGACCTGACCCGGCTAGGGTGAAAAGCAGTCGGGCAGGCCATCCAAAAGGACCTCACCAAAGCAGCAGCAGGGTTGGGCCCCACAACGGTAGTCTGGTCCGAAATGATCAGCGGGAAACATTGGAGAGGTGCTGATTCCAACAAGGCAGTCGATAACGCAAGGAGGAAATTAAATGTTGCGGTGCACAAGTTTTGCTAGGCCAATGGCCTGGAGTCAATCCGGCACGGTCTCATCCACCCGGGCTGCCCGGAATTTTATGGTCAAAACGGGGTGCACCTCTCCAAAAAGGGGAGGAAGGTGTGCTGGGATAACTTGTAGGGTGCAATGACACTCG
This sequence comes from Lissotriton vulgaris, assembly GCF_964263255.1. Lineage (NCBI taxonomy): Eukaryota > Metazoa > Chordata > Amphibia > Caudata > Salamandridae > Lissotriton > Lissotriton vulgaris. The sequence goes on from NC_141689.1 coordinate 364,480,636, forward strand.
CAGGTTCCAGTTTAAAAAAAAACAAGGTGGAGAAAGGTGGGAGCCACGAACAAGGTGCAGGGGGGAGCCGCAGTAAGACGTGAGCCTCCCTGCGGCGTGGCGGAAATCCTACACTGGTTGGCTAATAAAACACACCGGCGGGCGGTGTGTAAGAGGATGGCCACTCACTTTTGAATGCCGCACGGCAGGGTGACGTGGCGGCATAAAGGAGGGGAGTAACAGGAGGAGACGGCACTCGCAGCCCAGACCCGGCCGGACGGCAGGGCGCAAATGGTAGCGAGCTGGGGACCTAACTTCCGACAGGTAAGCTCCCCTCCGCAACACGCAGAAGGCGTGGGCAACCAACCACTGGAGCACCAATAGACCGTAACAAACTGGTTTGTGTACAAGCCCCATTTTCGAACTAAGGAGGGCACAAAAAGACTAACACCTGTTATCACAAGATGGTGTCATAATTTATAATATGCCATGTATGATTGATGATTACTGTTCGCAAAATGGAAGATTGCTTAAAACCAGTTTGTGTTATTAATATGTCTTTGGTTATTAATAAACTGCGGCCAACAACGACCACTACTAATACCAGTTATTGTTGGCTGACATTATTTCCCACCATTGGCAACAGCAGAATGCGGGGGCCGGTAAGTATGTATGCTTGGGTCTCCACGGAATAGGCACTTGCGAGGGTTATCGCAGAGGCCGCCGCACCCTCCCGTAGGGGGGGGGGAGGCTTGAAGGCCGGCGCCATAATCCTCGTGGTGCCACCAGTGGGGTAAACTGATTCTGGGCGCCTTGATGCGCCCAGGAACCAGCGGAAGCGGGGTGTGCACCAGCCACCCGACCGGAAGTAACCTTTTGACCTGAGCGCCCCAAAAGGGCGCCCAATGGTCAACCTGGCGTTATTTGAACCCCCCAATCAGGGGGACTCACCTGAGGCCTGCATGGAGGGCTCAAGAGGATTTAAGCGCCGCCGCCCTCCCAGCAGAAGCACAACGCCTTCGAGGAGCTGGGAGAACGGCGCGACAGCAACAACGACTGAAGCCCACCCACCCACACCTAAGGAACAGCAATGTCGCAGTGCTGGATAAGGGAAGGGGCGTTAGTGGAAATCCTACACTGGTTGGCTAAGAAAACACACCGGCGGGCGGTGTGTAAGAGGATGGCCACTCACTTTTGAATGCCGCACGGCAGGGTGACGTGGCGGCATAAAGGAGGGGAGTAACAGGAGGAGACGGTACTCGCGGCCCAGACCCGGCCGGACGGCAGGGCGCAAATGGTAGCGAGCTGGGGACCTAACTCCTGACAGGTAAGCTCCCCTCCGCAACACGCAGAAGGCGTGGGCAACCAACCACTGGAGCACCAATAGACCGGCAACAAACTGGTTTGTGTACAAGCCCCATTTTCGAACTAAGGAGGGCACAAAAAGACTGACACCTGTTATCACAAGATGGTTTCATAATTTATAATATGCCATGTATGATTGATGATTACTGTTCGCAAAATGGAAGATTGCTTAAAACCAGTTTGTGTTATTAATATGTCTTTGGTTATTAATAAACTGCGGCCAACAACGACCACTACTAATACCAGTTATTGTTGGCTGACATTATTTCCCACCATTGGCAACAGCAGAATGCGGGGGCCGGTAAGTATGTATGCTTGGGTCTCCACGGAATAGGCACTTGCGAGGGTTATGGGGTTTGTGGACTCTATACACACTGTACCTTACTCTGGTCCAGTATATATAGAGCCACTTTCTCACACCTACCCATTGATTGATTTGTACTCCAGAGCAGTCGAGAACTGAAACACACCAATATGAGTCAATGGTAATGGATAGCACTGCATCAAGATAGCCAAAGCAAATTTAGATTACAGATAGAGGTATTTTCTCACTCTGAATAATGACATTTAAGAATCTAAGGATCATGCTTGATGACCAACAAATATACTGCCACCTATATTTCTGAGACTGTGAAAGTACTGTTCTTTCACTTTCTTATATAATAAAGCTATTCAAATTTCTGACGCTATGTACAAGTAACAGGGCATCAATGGTCTACTAGTCTCCAACGTTAACTATGACAACATTGTTTACCTAAACTTATTCCTTCATAACCTGAAACATCAACAAAATACAGCAGTCAGGATTTTCTAAAGATAGAAGCTGCATGATCCTGGGACCCTGCAGTGGTTCTCCACTGGAAATGCCTCCAAGTTTAAGACAATGGTTTAAGTAGATAGTGTTGTCCATGATAATGGTCCACCGTGCAGTGGCTCTCGACTGCAAATGCCTCCAAGTTTAAGACAATGTTTAAAGTAGATAGTGTTGTCCAAGATAATGTTCCACCTTTATCTCTATTAAAACTGTATAACTATGCAGGAATAATAAGTTGACCTTCTGCGAGCTCTTGGTTATCCTAATAATTAGAACAAACATACTGGGGGGATTTGACAAATTAATGATAACAGCAGATCTTTGGACTTCCCCTTCATGAATTTGACATCCCAAAATGAACATTTCACCTTCAAACAATCTCTCATAGTGTTACTACTTATTATGAGATGATCAAGAGTATGCACATTTTAGCAGCAACAGTGCATGATTAATGTTGCGAGGTGTGTTTTAGAAAAAGCTCATAACATAGCAGCAAATACTGAGAAAGAAACAAAAAGACTACCTTAACAAGGATGTCTGGGCAAATAATGCATGAATTATGGATCAGAGTAATTTAGGCTCCATAGTTTATTTGTCGCAATTATATACTAATATACGGCAATATACTCACTAAGTGTTTTGCTTTCCTTAATGTGTGTGAAGCATTTAAATGTACAAATTAAATGTAATCATTGTAGGGACTGTAGATTTACATACGAGTGCACTAATGTACAGTAAAACATGTAATCATGTCTACTTTTATTCTTGTTTTGCATCTATTTTCAAAGTTACACGTGCATATGTATAATCATGTATTCGTAGTTTATGCTGATTGGTAAATTAACTTATCCTGATTATAGGCCGCAATGGAAATGTGCTTAGCTTTGCCAGTGTGTTCTTTCTTACTTTGCAGATGTGAAATCATATTTCTCGTTATCTAGAGAAAGACTTATTGTTTAAATTAGACTGCTGATAGTGAGGCCTGAAGGGAAGAAATCAGCAGTGAATGTGAAAACCTGTTCGTCGGAAGAGGCCTTCTGTTCATCGTGTACCAGGGCGGCGAGATGTTCAAAAATACTGTTTACAGTCACTGATTCAATGTGATGGGAAACGTAAGGAAGTGTCCTGACGCTCCTCTCGCCAAACGACTTGATTGGTTCCTCGTGGTGTGAGAAAGATGAGGAAGTTTCTGAATATCCTGTTGTTTTATTTGGTTTTCCCAGTTAGTAGAGTCAGATTCTTGCTTGATTTGCAGCGGAACAGTGCTTTCTGCTTTCCCGCGAGTGTGAACGTTATGCTAAACATCTATATCCCGTTTTCCTAGAATTCTACTGAAGTCTATATCATACTGATACCTTCTACACTCCCTAAATAGAAACCCTGTTTAGATGATTCTGTAGTCAATCTATGTTTTGAAGAGAGAAGGGAAGTTTCTTTATGGAACACTTAATTACTATACGTTGTTTCTGTATTGATGTGACTGTTACTATTCTTTATCTCACTTTATTATGACTTAATCTACTGAGATATTACAGATTACCAGCTGTGTTATTGCATCTGTTGAACATATTTTATTTTGCTTATATACTGGATTGATTAGTGTCCTACAATAAATCAATTTAACCATAATTTTGTTATTCTTGGTCCTTATAGTGGATTCACATTGGCTGCACAAGTTACAAATGTATTACTGATGTCTTCTCCCTTAAAGCGCTTAAAGTCAGCCAACAAAGGTCCATATGACCAATGGGGAAAAATCTTTGTTGCCTTTACTAAAAGACTGAGGTGTAAGTAACATCATGCTGTCAATTACAATACACATTATAATCCTGAATCTTCCACTGCTTACAGGTCGATGCATGCACCTCTTGCTGTTTTTCCTTCAAACATCACTCTGAAGCTAAAATCTAGAAGCACATTCTGCTCCAGATATAACCTGTCCCCTATAAAAACAAAACTAGGTAGTTACATTCAAAGTGTGTCAAATTCTGATTGGTTCTGTGTAAGTGGTGGCTCATTTTATTGAGCTTTTATTAGTATATCGTAGATGGCAGAGAAACCACAATGAGCAGAATAAAATTAAGCATCACATGGGGCTGTTGAATAGTTTAGATTCCTAGCGTCTTAACAATTTGACAAATGCCCAGTTTCACTGTCCATGTAAAATATAGATAGAGTGGTTTGAGGGTTGCTACTCACTGACAGTGGGCAGCAATCACTCACCCTATTATTTCAGGAGCCAATGCTCAGAGAGGGAACCAATATAGTTGGGGGCAAGCAAATAGAAAAGCAAGATTGTTGAGGGGACTGCAGTGCTGTGAGATGAGGTAAAGCCTTGGATAGCAGTGATATATTTTTGCAGTCTCACTATAGCACACAATACTAACTAATGGCATATACTTCAGAAGGAGCTTTGGCTATGCCTCAAGCTATTGATTGTATGTCATTTGTGCCTTTCAGTTATGTGGTCATGATTCAATGACTTTTATCCCTAATCTTGGTTTTATCCTGCGCTTGGAGAATTTTGGTTTCACCCTGTTTATTAATTTGTTAAGTATGTCGTTTTAGACTTCGGGTACCTATTTTTCTTTTTGCATGTGTGTTAGACCTGGCATCCTTGGTGTGGTATTCCCCTATATTTTTGCCTCTGCCTCCTGTGTTTTTGCTGTGTGCTGGACTTTGTTTTTGCTGGACTAGATGCATTGGGTACTTTACCACTGCTGATTAGTACCAAAGTGAAAGTGCACCCTCTATAAATTGTCAATATGGATTGGTGTTTCCATGTTTGGCTGGTTTGACTTACTACTAAGTCCCTCGAACAGTGCACTGTGTGTGCCCAGGGCCTGCTCTGGGGATGGGGTGTGCATCAGTCCTCATGACTGAATTGAACCCTCGGTTATCTACACAGAACTGGAGTTCTGTTGTGACACCAGTTGCGGCAACCTTTGGGACTAAGATCACTGAGCTGGCCCAATGGCTGTTTGAGGGCTTAATCACCGATAGAGCTACCATATTTTAGACCTCCTCTATGATTTTAGCTTTGACCCTGTCAGTCAACCTGAACATTTTGTTTTTTACAGGAGGACTGTTCCTTGTGTCCACATCATGGACACACTACTGAGTGACACCAGGGGTCAGGGAGAACAAAGCAGCAAACTGCCCCAACAGCTGGTGGCAATCCCTCTGCTGTTCAGGGCTCAGGGCGGGGGAGAGGTTTTCTCCATCCACTGACCCATAATGTTCCTTAGCAGACAGGAGGTCAGGGAGAGGATCCATCTCCTCCTACATTCCATCATCTGGTGCCGGGAGCATGCCCACTTTGTACCTCACCAAGTGGGGCTTAAAGGTTTAAGTGTAGTACCCAGTGCAAGTCCACCAGGTAGGTGACTTTACTCTTGCGTTCCACTACTTCAAAGGGCCCAGTCCACTTATCCTGGAGTGCCCAAGGCTCCACTGGGGTCATGACTAAGCATGGGCGGAAAATCCGTTACGCTCGCGGATTTTGCCGATTTTGGGTAAATTCGCGATCCGCGAACGCTCGCGAATTTACAGAAAATCTGCAAATTCGAACGCAGCAGATTTTGTTTTCTTGGTGATACAATTTTGCGGCGTGCTGCGTAAGTTCGCAATTGCGAACATGTAGGTGCGGCGGGCAGCAACAATCTCCCACTCGCGAAATTACAAAATTTGCAATTCTGCACAAGAAATCCACTAGCAAGCAGCATAGACCTTCTGAAAATGATCATTTTTTTCAGAATAACTCCTCAGGTTGACATTTGCCTACCCTTTTTTGGATTGAGGCCTTTTGACTTTCTTTGGATCACTTTTGGATTAGAAATCAACTTTCACAAGTAAGTTTTTTTGGGGCATTACATTTGCTGTTCTGCAGAAAAACGAGTTTTGCTAAACTGAAAGCACTCAGCAGGTGCAAAAGTTCAAATTCATCATTAGTAACCATTCCCTGTAGTGCTTCCTGACTGGGGCCCCTCCAGAGTTCAGTTGCTAGTTGCAACAATTGTATGACCCTGCTCTGACCCTCACAGCCGGATCATAGAATAGTTACAAGTAGGCCCCAAAGGTCCTGGAAAAAAAATTGCACTGCAACAGAAAGCAAATTACAGATAAGGAAGCAGGTGCCAGACTGGAATTTTAAAACAGTGACACATTAATAAATCAACCCCAAATTAATTCATGTCAGTTGAAGCAGGGTAGGTGTGCTTGCTTTTCTCCCCCATAATCTACAGTGATGATGAAGAACCAGAGGGTGGCATTGATGTATCAGAGGGTGGCATGGGTGAAACAGAGGGTGGCAGTGTTGAAACAGAGGGTGCTGTGAACCTGTGATGATGAACCAGACGTAGAAACAACATAGTCGCGACCGTTGCGTGCCGACAAGTAAGTTCGCAATCGCGAACTGGTACAAAATCCTCGCGAACTGGCAGAAACCCTTGCAAACACTATAAAAACAAAAAAATCCGCAAATTCGGAAGAATTCGCAGATTTTGCGGATTGCGAGTTCGCAAATACGCAAATTCGCGAACGCCAGATTCGCAAAATTTGCCCATGCTTTGTCATGACCAACACTTTTTGACCAGGTTGAAACTCAATCAGAGTGGCAACCTGATCGTACTACCGCTTCATCTCTTCCTGACTGGCATCCAGATTTGCCCGAGCGAGTTGTCTGAAGGGCTTAGTCTGGTTCCTGAAGGCAAGCAAGTAGCTATATTAATCCTGGGGAGGTTTACTGGGAGCTTTCTCCCAGCCTTCTTTGACCAGATTCAGAGGTCCTCTCACAGGATGCCCTCAGAGGAGTTCAAAGTGACTGAACCCTAAGGACTTCTGCGGTACTTCCCTGTAAGCAAAAATCAGGCAGGGTAAGAGGACGTCCCACTTACGCCTCATGGGTTTTCCGAGACCCATAATCTTGCCCTTGAGGGTCCGGTGGAATCTCTCAACCAACCCATTACCTTGTTGGGGTAAGGTGTGAGGAATTTATAGGTAACAGCACACTCCTGCTACAAGGACTTCATACACTTGGATATGAATTTGGTACCCCGGTCCGACACCCCCTCTCTGGGGAACCCACACGGGAAGAGATCCCCATCAATGCCTGGCTCACCATGGGGGGCTGTTGTGATCCCGAGAGGGATAGCAATGGGGTAGCAAGTGGCATGGTCCACCAAGATCAGGATGTACCTGTTGCCCATGGCTGTCTTGGGGTCCAGTGGCCCCACAATGTCAATACCCACCCTCTCAAAGTAGGTGCTGACTATAGGAAAAGGTTGGAGAGAAGCCTTGCACTTCCTCCCACACTTACCACTTGCCTGGCAAGTTTGGCAAGACCTACAATGTGTGTCAGAGTTCTTGCACATTTTGGGCCAGTAAAAAAGGCCCCAAATGCCCTGCCAAAGGTACATCATGAGTCAGCCCCAGAAGGAAGGCTCTCAAGTGCTCCTGGTGGCTGACCGCACTGGGAAGACCACCAACACCCACGGACCACGTACACAACCTAGGGTTTATCCTTGACTCTACTCTCTCCATGACAAAGCACGTCAACGCCATCTTGTCCTCCTGCTTCAACACCCTCTGCATGCGCCGCAGATCTACAGGTGGATCCCCACCGAAACAAGAAGAACGGTCACCCAGGCCCTCGTCAACCGCTGGTTGGACTACGGAAACGCCTGCTACACAGGAGGCTAGGCCAAACTCCTGAAACAACTTCAACTCATCCAAAACGCCTCTGTATGACTGATCTTTGACATCCTTCGCCGCAGCCACATCACACCCCACCTGGGAGACCTGCACTGGCTTCCCATAAACAAGAGGCTCAACTTCAAGCTCCTCACCCATGCACACAAGACACCCCACAACACCGGACCAGCATACCTCAACAGACGACTCAGCTTCTACACCCCCAACCACCAGTTCCGCTCTGCCGACATCGCCCTCGTCACAGTCCCCCGCATCCAAAGAGTGACCTCAGATGGCAGATCGTTCTCCCACCTCGCCACCAAGACCTGGAACACCCTCCCAATCCTCCTACGGCAGACCTAGGACCTGCTAACCTTCAGAAGACTCCTCAAGACCTGGATTTTCGAGCAGTAGCAGCATCCCCCCACGCCAGTGCCTTGAGACCCTCATGGGTAAGTAGTGCTTTTTACAAATGTTTGATTGATTGATTGATTGAAGCACTGGGGTACCACCAGCACATGGACTGGTCTAGGCTTCAAAACCTTATGCTCACTATACGGGAGACCATTCTCCCAGTAAATCCAATGTGATCTAGACTGATCAATTGCATCCTGGTTTGCACCCTACTGCCTCAAACCAACAAGAAAAGGGTATTCCGAATGCTCCTCGAAGAATTCCTCCCTGGAGGGACCTCTTTCCTTCTGCCAATGGGTCAGCTAAGGTGGGTCCGCCAGTTTGGCCATTTTCTCCCCTGTAGGCTCCAGGGCATCCCCTTAAAGGTTTGCCTTCTCCTGGACCGTGGGAACTTCGGGCTGTTTTCCCGTGCCCCCTGCCTCTTCTCTTTCTAGCAGGCACCTGGGCCCCTCTTTCATGCACCAGGTTCTCTTGATTGCCCTCACTGGCTGCCATAGACCGAGTGGTCACACACGCCTACTCAGGCAGACCCAACATCTCCAGATGAGACCTGTGTTCCACCTTCTCCCTAGGGAAACTCTCCAGATCATTACCAAGCAGACAGTCAACAGGCACAGCTGGTCTCACAACTACTTTCAAGATACCTGAGACCACCCCCACTCAAAGGGAACCTGTGCCACTTTGCAGAGGCACTCCAAGTTGTCGGCTGCGACTACTGGGTAAAGTACATTTGGGACCACCTGCTCTTCAAACACTAGCCAACAACTCAGAGCTGTCACACTAGCTTCAGTGTCTCTCAGAGCTTGCATCCTATGGCCATTAATGGTCACCCACTGCCTGTATTTTTTTGTGTTAGCGGGAAGGTGGGTCCTTGGGACCATCGAACTGTCACCTAGTGAGACACGGGTCAAAGCTGCTGGCTCCAACACTCCTTGTGAACCCAACTCCTTCCTCAAGGCTACACTAGTCAACTCACAGGGCCGTGCACCAGTGGGTGCAGTGGTGGTTTTGGGACACTTAGGATCCACTATGAAGTGACACACCTGATCACAAGCATAACACTTGTGGGGACCCTTCTCTGAAGGCTTACCTGAAGAGACCCATGGTTTCTTACCACCGGGGGTACTGCAAACCTTTCCTTTGGTTCCCTTGGGAATTACTTAGGGTCCGTTTTTGGACTTACTGTAAATCAAGTGCTGGCGTAGCTCTGGAAAACTATTAGCAGACAAGTGCTCCCATGCCTTGAAATCATAGAGCCACTGAACATCATTTACCTGGCTACCCTTCACCTAACCATTCAGTGCTCTGCAAAAGTAGGCAACATACTCAACCCAGGTGTGTGATTTAAGTTTCTTACAGGCCCTAAACTTCTGCCTATATGGTTCCTGGGTCAAGCCATATCTCCTGTTAAGGCTTCCTTCATAGGAGCATAAACCATCTTATTCTCCTCTGGTAAGGCTAACAAGGTATCCCTCTCTTCTGCCATGAAGCGGCTCCACAACTCTGCTCCCCAGTCTCTCTCAGGGACTCTGTGGGACCTCATTGCTTCCTCATACCCCTTGAAATGGAAAAGGACTTTAAACATTTTTGAAGTAGCATTGTTGATAATAACTGCGTCTTTTCCATTTAAAGCCTCACTGCCGTAAGTTATGGAAACTTACAGTTTAGCAGAAATCACTTTTAAGAATGGGCGATAAGTTAGGTCGCTAATTGATTTTTGGATAGTCCTAAATGCTGCTGTCACGGCATTTGCTTTCCTATAGATTTCAAGTTTCTGTGGGAAAAAGTTTCCGTTATCATTAAATATAACACCCAAATATCTATAGGTTTCTACTTGATCTCATTGCAACTTTCCCAGAAACCATTTAGATTTGCTTTTCTGTCTTGAGTCTTTTGTAATCACCATTACTTTGGATTTTGATTAATTTATTACCATCCTATTTTCTTTTGCATACTCAAATATTCGCGCTATTAGACGTTGTAATCCCACTTTTGTATTACTTAAGAGAAGAACATCGTCCGCACATAGGAGGTTTGATATATGTTTGTCAGCAAGCTTAGGTGGATGAGCGTTTGTATCATTCAGTGTCTCCATTAAATCTGCTAAAACAGGTTAAATAGTAATGGGGCAAGTACGCACCCTTGCTTTAGGCCCCCTGATTTCAGTATTTCATTAGTTAATGACCGACCATCCCCCATCCGCACTCTGACCCAGGTGTAAGTATGGAGGAGACGTATCAACAGTAATAGTTCTGGTGGGATCCCTTGCAATCATAACTTTTCCCACAATCGTTCTCTATCCACACAGTCGAAAGCTGATTTGAAATCAAAAAAGCATAAGTACAAAGGTTGTTTTATTGCAATTGCTTTGTCCATGAATACCGATAGGGCTAGGATGTTAGTTGCCGTTCCTAGGCCTTTGATAAAACCTGTTTTATTTGGCGGGAGAATGTTATTTCCTTTACCCAGCCAGATAGGCTTGACAAAGACATGCTTGCGAACAGTTTTGCGTCCGTGTCTTGTAATGTTATTAAGCGGTAGTTCTCAGGCCGGACCCAATTTCCCTTTTTAAAGATAGGGGATATTAGTGACCCTTTACATGATTCAGGGATCATCCCTCTCTGTACTACTTTGTTAAAGACTTTAGTTAGATGTTCTGCCCATATAGCTGGATCCTCCTTGTACCGGGCAAAAGGGATACTGTTTGGACCTGGTGCCCTGTCTTTTTGTTTTTTTATTAGCTTATCCACTTGGTCTTGTGTTATTTCAATTTCATTATCCAGTACTAGGTTTGATGTCTCCTTCCTTTTGTGGTCATATCTTTTCATTATTTCGCAATCCGGGTGTAAATGGTTCCCCAAATAATTGACACATTCAATCTCAGTGCAGATGACACAACAGTTTTATCCGGTCCTACTAGGCTATTTATCATTTTCCAAAACTCCCTTGAGTTTGCTTGATTGCTGGCATAAAAATTTTTTGTCCAAAGTTCATGATTGGCTTTGGTGTTTTCATTTCAGATTAGTTTCCTCAGATTTTGATTTAATGTTTTTATGGTGGCTAATATTTCTTTGTTGTTTGGAAGCTTGGTTAACTCTTTCCTGAGTTTGTTTCGAGATTGTTTCATTTTCTGAACCGTATATGTCAAATTAATTTTTGTTTCCCTTTTTCTTTCCGCATTGTATTTTTATTCCTAGTTTTGATGGAGGGGTAGTGTGTATCAACTATTTTTCGTGTAAGGCTTACCCAATGATCAATTGCGGACATGGAGGTTTTTTCTTAAAAGCATTCAGTAACCATTTTTTGAGCTAGTTCACTGGTGCATTCTTTAGTTTTTGGCTTCCAAATTAATTTCCTGTAATTTATGGTTCCAACCTGACCTTGCTTTGACAAATATAATGGATGCTTCATGCTTTTAAATGATGTAGTAATTATTTTCTGGATGTGATCACTCTCAGGGAGCTTCCTTAAATAAAACGAAGTAATGTTGTTAAAGATGCTCAGTGAAACCATTGTGTAATCAATTTGTGATTTCGCATTTTGTGTGTGAAATGACCATGCTGGGGGCAACTTGTCTGGAATCGCCCATTTAGTATGAGTAGCCCCAATGCTTCCATGTCTTTCACGAAGTTTAGACCTGTTTTGTTTTGCTTAGATTTTATTGTTGTGTCCATTGATTGCTCTGGTATAAGCCATTGCTGGTCCTGTGATTGTGTGATATTGTCTCTTGTAAATGGTACTAGCAGATTTAGATTCAAGTCTCCCGTAACTATGAAGTCTGCAAAGGGATCGTCAACCATTTTTTCAAGTAAATAACTGGTAAGAGTAGCACACATAGTCTTCCTTGAGATCCCTGTTGGGGGAATATATATATTAACCAACTTTAAGAATTTTACCTGATCATGCATTTTGTATTCTAACATTACCATTTGGACATTATAGTTGTTCCTAACCAGTTGCTTATGTTTTTGCTTTCAGGTCAATTGATATAAATACTGCTAAGCCTCCACAAGGGCGACCATGTTTGTTTTGCTTAATCGCTGGTTCAAAGCATCCTTTATATCCATGTAGAATAAAAGGGTCCATTGCCCAAGTCTCTTGTATTAGTATGATATGATAGGAATTAAATATTCAAGTTTGAGTAGTGTTATCTAACTTTGTACTTATTCTGTTTATGTTCCATGAGCAGATTATTATTGATTCACTTTCATTTGTTCGTTTTTTATATGTCTTATGTTGTTTATTTTGTCATTGATTATCGTTCCCATGCAAGGCCATTGTTATCCATTTCTCATTTATCCCTCTAGTATTCTCTGTGTTTTTGTCAACCAATTGCTTTTGTAGTGTGGTTTATGGGCCTCTTTCTGCGTGCATGGTAAGTTAGCATGGCTTATTAGGAATTTAAACGCCATTTTACCTTTTTGCTGCTTTTTTGCACACAACACTGCTTAGATGTTTTTGAAGAGTTAGCTTTCACAAAGGTTTACACTTGAGAAAAGGTTTGTTTTTCGACATCTCTAGACATACATCGTGCCCCCAGTCTGTACAGTAAGAACGGCTGAGCCGAGCCGCCAAGGTTATCATAACATGCGAGCCTGTTTATCGGCGTGTCCGGGTAACACATTCTAGACACAACAATTTGGCAGCTGCAAGCCGAGTAGGATTCTGGCGCCTTTATCATAGCACACTTGCCAGAATTTAACACACTTGGAAGATCCCAGGCATGCATAGAGACTAACCGATACTGATGTAATTTACACTTACTGAGCGGACAGGTAAATGGGGTCCTCCTAAGAAAGCTCGAGACCTTCTATAGTTGTATAATACATAGTTCCTGGATAGGGAGGGTGCTTCAAATAGGCGCTTTTATCACCTGTTTCCACTATCATTGTAATATGATTCCTCCTTTTGTATTTTATGGAATTGTAACCATCCTGACCCTATTATTCTTAATCATATGTATGCTTATGTTGATTAAAATACTGCGCTTGAAATCACGCCGTTCAAAAATAAACATTTTATCCTTACTGTGTCTCTATTCTACTCCTGTTGTGGACTGGTATGAACGTATAACAAAAGAGTGTTCTCGCTTCGCACCATTCCTGAGATGGTCCTAAGTTGCATGTTCTAGGTTGCTAATCATTGGTTTCTTTGCTATAGGACGAAGAGATAATGTGACACTGATTGCTAGTCTGGTAGGGGATTTTGGGTACTAAGGTAAGTTTTGGCACACCATAATTCAATGAGGTCCTAGGTCTCTATGGACAGTTCTGTTTCTGAGCAGAATCCCTGTAACACTTTCCGACATCTATGTTTGCCATTTTTCCTTTTTCACCTGTTAGCGGGTTGTCGGCTTTTAACAGTGGAGTGGGATATTCCTTTGGTGTAACTTTGCTAATTATTATCCCCAACTGCGGAAAGTTTCTTGTTCGTTTATAATTTGTTCCACTATAGAGGGTGGTGTTACGGTTATTATTGTTAATGGCTGTGAACCTTCTGGATTTTGTGAGAAACCAACACATTCAATGTCACTAGATGACACGTTGGCTAATGATGATATTGATTTAAAGAGGCACAGAAGATTGCCTCTATTCAACATTTCTTGCTGCCTCAGGACTCATATACAGGTTTGAAGATTAGTTGTTCCGAACCTTTAACAGGTAGTTCCCTTTCTGTGTTGTCTTCCGATTCTTGCTGGGCTTTATGTATAACTCGTTTGTTCTCACCATATCTTACTTTAACTAAGTGGTCCAGTTTTGTTATGTGACTTTTTTCCTCTATTTCATCTCCCTGTTCAATTTGTTTCACAGGTTCTTGGTTTACTTTGTTATTCAGTTGTATCCAACTTGAGGGCTTTACCGATTCGGTAATTGCCATTCATTCCTACGGGCCTCCAGGCCCATAGGAATGAATGGCAATTACCGAATCGGTAAATACCGATTCGGTAATTACCAAAACTTACCGATTCGGTAATTTTTTACGAAAAATTACCTACATCCCATTTACCTATTCTTAAATACCGAATCGGTATGATTCGGTATTTAAGAATAGGTAAATTGAGATTACCTACATCTGGCCCTTGATCTATTGTTTGCTCTGATATATTGGCCTCTACATCCACATTATATGATTTTTTGTCAAATTCTTGCTTTTGCTCAGTTGGTAGTGTGATTACTTTCACATTACTAATAGGCTTTATGGGGACCTGAAGATTACTTATTTCCGGTTCAATTTGACCTGCATCATAGCCCCAGTCGGATCTTTCAAGAAATCAAATTTAAGCCAGACTTTTAAGGATTTTTTTAACATCCATGCTATTGATGATATTAGCGTCTGGTTCGTATCTTTTAGTTGTGCCTTGGCTTTTTTTAATATTCTCGGTGCTTGAGCTTTCCGTGACTGCCGTATTGGAGGGCCCGGTGCCCTTTTACTTTCTGAGCGCATGCTTTTGGGATCGCTCGGTATTACTTAAACTGTATATTACAGTACTTACTTAGAGCGGTATCAACCCCTCTATGGAGCCTTCCAAGTAGTTCCCACCCCCTTCAGCACAACTCAACACATTCCTCCGAACGTCAGACTGCCCCGAATTATTCCACAAATGTAACAGCTCCTGTGGCTCCTCTGGTGACCTAGGGCATGTGTGTGGGGTCTAACGGGCTAGATGTTAAACCTGTTTTTAGTCAGACCTCTGAGGGTCCGGTGAGCTTGCAGGGGTATTTGGTCCACTCTTTACACTCCAACCCCTGCTGAGAAGGCGCTGCAAGGCAAGGTGAGTCTTCCGCCCCTCACACTGTCACCCTCTTTACAGACAGGCAAACGAGACTCCTTCAGCTGATATTTGTCGCCAGCGCAAGCAAGTTGTGTCCCCTCACACGATCCCTCCACTACAGTGTCACACTTTTCTGTATCTGCTTTCCTCACAGGTTTGTCCACCAGGTTTGACTGTGATCACCTATAAGGTTTTCCCTGAGGCTCGCGGTTCGCGGTGCGTGGCTCACCTAGTTTCCCACTGCTACCGCTACCGCTTCCACTGCACCTCCGCCGCCTCAACTTTCCTTGCTTGATGCGCTGAGGCTGTGGCTACAGGTGAAGCGTGTCTCCCATGAAGCGTAGCTCGTGGTCCCGCTCTCGACCACTTGATCTCGCTGCCCCACCTGACTATCGTACCAATGCAGCGCTGTGGCTATGGCTCACTGTACGGTGGCTCACGATTCTACTCTTCGGCACCACCTCCCCCACCGCTTCCTTTACTTTCGTTGGGGCGGCTCCTTTGACTTTCCCTGGTGGCTGCCTGTGAGGTGCGGCGCGGCTCTCGGTTCCTCAGTGCTGCTGCCACTACCGCTGCCGCTTGGTGCTTGGTCTGCTCCGCTCTCTCCGCAAAAACCGCATAACCTGGACTGGATCTCTGCAAGCACCATTGGACATGGTCTCCTCACTCTTGGCTTTTATGTCCAGTTCCTTCAAACTGCTCCCATGCTCTAAGAGCATCCTCTTCTCCTCCATGGCAAGTTTCTACCTCTATAGCTCCAATTTATTATCCTTCATGTTACTCTCTTTCCCAACCTGCGCTTAGCAAGCTCCATCTCATGCACTCTGCTTCTCTCTCTGTCCTCCAGGCCCTCTGTAAACAGACGTCTTGAAGACACACTGCTGCCCTCCCTGGAGAGAACCCTCCCTCAAGGCAGAACCAATGGCCCACCCTGCTGCCCATCTAAATTCCCTTCCTCCACCATAAGCTCCTCGGTATGCTCTCTGACATTCCTTGATTTCAACAGGCCCTCAGCGCCTTTTGGCATTCCTCCTTTCTGGTAAGGCCTCTTATTGAGACTTTACATTTTTTGAAGATGGCTTTCAATTGTGGCACAGTGTAGGTTTCCACCCTATCCACATACAGTAATACAGTGACAACATTAAAAATGGACACCACTCCAGTTTAGAAAAATAAGTGATCTTTATTTAAACCAAACAAGACCAAAATGACTGAAATCCACAATACATTAATCGAAATATGACTTTTAAAAGGTAGAAACAGTTCTGTCCATAGCAAACTATAGATGTGACACTTTCAACACAAAGTACCTTGGATGCTTTACAGTCACAGACAAAAACAGCTGCAGGGAAGGTGATGCGTTGGATCCTTACACCCAGGGAAGGTGATGCGTTGGCTCCTTACTCCAGGGGAGATGATGCATTGGCTCCTTACTGACATGCAGGGGAGGTGACGCGTTGGTTCTTTACTGCGGCCCCAGTGTTTTTGTAGACTTGTCGCCCCGGTGCAATGTGTGAGGATCGGGGATGCGTCAGTTCTCGATGTGGGGCAGTAACAGTGCTGCATTGGTCACTCCAGCTGCAGTCCCATGTTGCGTTTGGTTATTGCAGCCGCACAGCAGGGCCTGCTTCGGAATCGGCATGGTGATCTTAGACTTCGGAGATGAGTGCACAGGATTTGGCATGCAGCGATTTCTCCAGCTGCGGGCAAGCGCTGCATCGGTTTATTCAGTGATGCATCGGAAACCGGTGCGGATGCATCGTGCTTCTTGTAGTTGCATTTCTTTTCCAGCTCCCAGGAGCAGGGTCAACCTTTCAGGGCCAACCTCAGCAACAGGCACCTTGTGGCAGGTCAGAACTCCCAGAAAGGATATTCAGGGGAGATGGTGGTGAAGTATTTGTATCCCTTAGACTTCAAAACAGGAGGCAAGCTCTACTTCAAGCCCTTGGAACTCTTCCTCAAGCATGAGAGAAAGTACTCAGCAAAGCCTTTACCCTCTCCTTGGCAAAAACAGCCACTGCAGGCCAACCCCAAACAGCACACAACAAAGGGGCAGTACTTCTCCTTCAGTCTTCCCAGCTCTTCTTCTTGGAGACGTTCCTCTTGAATTCCCGAAGTAATGAAAAATAAGGGGTCTGGGCCCCAACATTTATAGTCCATTTATATTTGTTCTCTGGTGTCAGAGAGGGTTCAAGCTCAGGCCAAACCAGGTCTTTCCTCTCTGGTGCAGCTTAGTGGCGGGAGGTGGAGACAGCATTATGTATGGCAGACCAGGCCCATTCAGGTGAATGGAAATCTACTCCCCCTACTCTAAATGCAGCCCAGCCCAGGTCTATTCAGACCTGCCCTAAATCATCCAGGAAGGGCAAGACACACCACAACCCCCAGTGGCTGTCTACAGGGAATGAACATCCCCAGCCCCTGTCACTCCAAAACTAACCCTGGGCGTAGCACTTCGCTACGCCCACGGAGTGGACGTAGTGTTGCCTACTTCTCCATTTGCGAAGTAGGCGTAGCAGGCAACACTACGCCCACCCCGCGGGCATAGTGAAGTTGCCCGCCTGTTGCCCTTCACCCGCCTCCCTCCCGCCCTCCCTAAATACTTAAATTGCATTTTAGAAAATGATTAAAAACCACTTACCTGGTCCGCCGCGTTCTAGGGGCTCCCTCTCGTCATTGCGCGATTCGCTCCGACGTCTTTGATAGTAATGCGCATGGACGGCCGCCCGCGCATGCGCATTTCTTGCGAGAAATGCGCATGCGCGGGCGGCCGCACATGCGCATTACTATTCAAGACGGCGGCGCGAATCGCGCTATGACGAGAGGGAGCCCCGGGGACGCGGCAGACAATGGTAAGTGGTTTTTAATCATTTTCTAAAATGTAATTTAAGTATTTAGGGAGGGTGGGAGGGAGGCGGGTGGCGCGTAGTGGGGCTACGCGAAGTGCGTAGGTGGACGTAGTGTCTCGCCCACTTCGCGTAGCTTCGCGAAGCCCCACTACGCCCACTACGCTCACCCTTATCCAAAACCAGGCAGCCATTTCACAAACCAGCAGAGGCACACAGGATTGCTAAGCAAGAAAATACCCACTTTCTAAAAGTGGTATTTTCAAACACAGAGTTAAAAATCATCTTTAATAAAATCTGTGTCTTTATATTCTGAGTTCAGGCATACTAAACTTTACCTTCCCATCTTGTCCCAATGGAAAGTTATATATATATAAGATGTTATAAATACACTCCTATTCTATCCTACTGCACAAATAGCCTTTCAATAGTGAAAAACAAAATTCACTGTAGTTCACTTTCAAGACATGGTTCACACTTCAGGACATGTCCTATCTTTCACATACACTGCACCCTGTCCACAGGGGTACCTTGGGCCTACCTTAGGGGTGGCTCACATGTAAGAAAGGGATGTTTAGGGCCTGGCAAGTGGGTGTACTTGCCAGGTCGACATGGCAGTACCAGGCTGAGCACAGACACTGCAGTGGCAGGTCGGAGAACCTTTTGCAAGGCTGCTTGTGTTGGTGGCACAATCAGTGCTGCAGCCCCACAAGCAGCATTTGACTTACAGGCCCTGGGCCCACAAAGTGCACTGTACTAGGGATTTAGTGGTAAGTCAAATAAGTCAAGTATGAAAACACCAATCCATATCTACAATTTACTCAGGGGATACAATTTACTCAGTGGGAGCACTTGCACTTTAGCACTGATCAGCAGTGGCAAAGAGCCCTAAGCATCTACACCAGCAAAACAAAGTACAGCACACAGTAAAAGCACAGGAGGCAGAGGGAAAAATACAGATAAAAACCATTCCAAGGATACCAGGTCTAACACCGACGCATCACCTCCCCACGCAGTAAGAAACCAATGCATCACCTCCTTCCCCGGAGCAAGGAACCGACGCATTACCTTCCCTGCTACCCTTTTTACTTCTGGTTTTGACGCAGACAAGGTACTTTGTGTTAAAAGTTTTGCATCGTCCCTGTACGGCTGCAACAGGTGAAGAAGCGGGTCATGAGAAAGCACAAAAAGAATCTTTGCTCCTGAAGAATTGTACTTACTGTATCTTGGACATTGAAAAAATTTGGAAATCAAAATAATTTACGCCATAAATGTAAAATTAGCCTTGAGAAAGCCCCGGCGCAAATCGCCAAGAGGGGGCGAAACACGTGTCGGCTGTCCATGCTCTACAAAAAATAATAAAGATATCTTACTGCAATCAAAAATAGTTCTGTCCTCTGTACCACAACTTGAAAGAACGGATATTAATCCTGATAAAAACTCTTACGATTTTCTATGGAGCACACACTCACCACTCCTCAAACATGGCCACCCTGTGTCTAGCCAGAACTAGCAGCATCAAGATCAGACGTCGAGAAGCATCAGGGTAGAATTTAAGAAAACCAGGAAGGCACAGGGGTGGGTCGGGGGCACTGCAGCGCTGATAATGTCAGAAATGGAGGAGCACACCGCCGGCCAGAACTCAGAGACCTTAGGGCTGAGCCACGCTAAATGGGCAAAATCCACGGCAGGAGCAGTGCAATGCACACAATTATCCCCAGGGATTAGCCCGAGCCAGTGGAGTTGCACTGGGGTGCGGTACAACCTGTGCAAATACTTGAAATGGATCAGGCGAAGCTGGGAATTCGGTGACAACCTTTTCGTATGATTACAGCAATAAAGCCAGTCAGCCTCTGAAATATCAATACCGAGTTCCGCACTCCATGCCTCCCGCGTACGAGTCGAGGAAATTGGGGCGGACACTAAAGAAAGAGCATACAGTTTGGTGATTAACTTGTGCGGTGACGGGGAAGTATAAATGAAGTCCAGTGCCGGAATCGAGGAAGGGGGCTGAGGGAATGTGGGGTGTAGCTTCCGGCAAGAGGCACGCAGCTGATAGAATAATAACATGTCCAGCAACGCCAAGGTGTCTGGGAGAGGATAGAAGGAGTTCTCTGGGTATAGATCTGCCACCGTCCTTAAACCCCATTGCGTCGCATGTCGGGACATGCTGGTAGACTGAAGAGAGGGGAAATCTGGGTGGTTTACACTTGGCATGGAGTTGCCAGAAAGCAAAGGAAAATCAGAAAGCTGACGCAGGCCAGACCAGGTGCAATGTAGCATCTCGACCGTGTCAACCTCCACCCGAGGGTGCATTGCGGGCACGAACAAAGCAGTAGAGAGGAAGTGCAGGAAACTGGCCTGAGCACATATGGCATATATCCTGAAGTCAGGCGCGCCCATCTCACCGGCAGACATGGGGAGAGTGAGGATATCGTAAGCCACTCTAGGTTGTTTACCTGCCCAAATGAGTGAGATGACTAGAGAGCGCATTTTGCGAAAAAAATGAGAAGTGAGGGGGTTGAGGATGTTTAAGAAGAGATAAAGGAATTTATGAAGGACCACCATTTTGACTATTGCAATTCGGCCAGCAAGAGATAGTGGAAGTCGGCTCCATGACAGGATCCTGGATTCAAACCAGTCTACCGCCTGCCCGAAATTTGACATCCATTTAATCTCCACTGGGAGGAGCCCATTAGAGACATTATGTCCAAACAGCTCGAAGACGCTATGACCGCATTAGAATTTACCCAGATAGTGACAGGCCCAACACACATGAAGGGTCATACTTTGGACCTAATATGGACCTCTGTACCTGCTCTGTGCCCAGTCACTTCTTTGCCTTGCATTTGGTCGGATCATTACCTTTTTCAGGGTAGCTTAGCCTTTCCGAGACAAGAAAGCATCTCCTCCGACAAATGGCGGGTAGTGAGAAGATGGAACTCCATTAATCCGGATATTCTGCTATCAACTTTACAGCAACCTTCCCACCTAAACAGACTACCTGAAGATGACCTAGAGAGGGCCAGTCAAAAGCTATCGCAAAAATTGGAATCTGCGATTGAGGTGGTGGCCCCAGCACGTAAGATAAAATCAGGGAAAAAGGCAAAGGCGCCCCCTGGTTTAATGACGATTTGAGACTCCTGAAACGGGCCCTGCGACAGTGCGAGAGAGCCTGGCGAAAGGGGTATGATCTTAACTGCCAAACCTTATATAAGGAAAAACTCGCCTTGTATAAACATGCCATTAGGACTAGGAAAAGTGAGTTCTACGAAAGCAGAATTGCCACAGCACCTAACCCCCAGAAGGAAATCTTCCAAGTGCTTACTGAACTGAGGAAAAAGAAGGAACAACCTCCTTCTTTTACACAAGAAGACTGCTATAAATTTCAATCCTTCTTTACCACAAAGATATCCGACCTCTTGATAGAAATCAAAAGCACCCCTAGATTTGACTGCCCGGTAATCCCTCAAGCGCTCCCCCCCACAGTCACTGAGCCGTTAACCTCCCTACCCTTACTTACCAAGGACACCTTGAAAAAAGTGATGAACCAAGTCAAATCTGGCTCTCCGGCGGACCCTTGCCCCCCACAGATATTTAAACAAGCATGGCCAGGTCTGGAGGACGACATTTTATTGCTCCTAAACGGTTCCCTTACCTCTGGACAAGTCCCCTCCATTCTTAAGGAGGCGTGACTGATTCCTCTGCTAAAAAAAGCCGGTGCTGACACCAAGATTCTAAAGAATTACAGGCCCATATCTCAACTGCCTTTTTTAGCTAAAATACTGGAACATCATGTGCTGTCCACCCTCTCTCACCACCTGGAGAGTAACTCACTACTTGAACCCAACCAAGCTGGGTTTAGAGCCCACAACAGCACGGAATTAGTCATGCTATCCGTGCTAGATGACCTGCGTCTTAAAACAGATAATAAAGATCCTTGTGCCCTGGTGCTACTCGACCTCTCCGCGGCATTTGATACGGTCAATTATGACCTCCTTCTGTCGCGGTTTGGGGAGTTTGGCATCAAGGGCACGGCCCACGCCTGGCTGACCTCGTTCCTTGGTGGACGAGTTCAGAAAGTACAACTGGACGACCTGGTGTCAGAGGCAGCTAAGATTACATGCGGCGTCCCTCAGGGCTCAGCCCTGTCCCCCTTGATGTTCAATACATATCTGCAACCCCTCATTTCATCTCTGAATCAGATGGACTGTAATATATACAATTATGCTGACGACACCCAGATCATCATTCAGATAGGCAATTTCCCCTCGGCAGATCAAAAATTGAAGAATATTCTAAAATTTACCGTCAACTGGATGACGGCAAACTTCTTAAAGATCAACCCGGACAAGACAGAGGTTCTTGCTATCACGACATCATCCAGCCCTTGGTGCGACCTCCTATGGCCCTCAGAATTAGGCAACCCCCCAGTACCGGCAACAGCAGTAAAAAGCCTTGGCATAATTATCGACACAAATCTCACTATGTCAGCCCAGGTCTCGGCGGTGGTGGGCACCTGTGTAAGCCTCCTGAGACAACTGCGCAAACTATCTCCCATCCTAAAGGCGGACACCCTCAGAAGAGCAGTGTCAGCTTTAATTCTGGCCCGACTGGATTACGGCAACGCCATGTATTTCGGTATTCCGAAAAAACTCACCAAAAGACTTCAGATCGTCATGAATGACGCGGCCAGACTTATCTATAATAAACCAAGAAGGACACCGGCCACCCCCCTTCTTCGGGAGCTGCACTGGTTGCCAGTGAATCAACGAGCCAAGTTCAAAGGCCTATGCATCACGCAGAAAGCCTTATATGGGCAAGCCCCGAAATACATCAAAAAACGCCTTGTCCCATATGCCCCCAACAGGAACTTACGCTCAGCCGATGCCGCTCTATTGATCTGCCCTAGGATCAAACGGTCCTCCATCGGTGGACGGACGTTCTCCCACACAATGCCCAAAGCTTGGAACCAACTGCCTGAAAATCTGCGCAAAGAAACCAGACTCCTATCTTTTAGGAAAAAGCTAAAAACCGTGCTTTTCCAAGAGGCATGGGGTAATATCTAGTCTGTTTCTTTTTGCCAGTATCCACTTGCCTGTCAAGCGCTTAGAGACCCCGGGGTGATAAGGCGCTCTACAAGTCTAAAATACAAATACAAATACAATTCATCCAAATCCCTATTTAGCCAGATGCCCAAGTAGCGCATGCGGACAGAAGCCCACATGAACGGAAAGTCAGGTGGAAATGGCACAGTGGCATCAGTTAGGGGGAACAGAACAGACTTGCTCCAGTTCACCTGGATACCCGAAAGCCCACCAAAACGTATGATTTCCCAGACCAGGGGGCTGACGTTCTCCTGAGGAAGACGGACATATAGGGTAACATCGTCCTCGTACATTGAGACTAGTAGGGAGCGGTCAAGAATCTGATACCCCTGTGAGTATGGTGCTGCCGAAGCCTGGCGGCCAGGGGCTCTATCGCGATGGCAAAAAGCATGGGCGATAACGGGCACCTCTGGCGTGTGCCATGGGCAATACTAATGGAGTCGGAAACCTGACCATTAATGTGGAGACATGCAGATGGATTGGTGTAAAGGAGTTTAACATTACACAGAAAGTGGACGCCGAAATCCATGCGCAGTAGGATGTAAAATAAGAAGGGCCGCTCCAGCGTATCGAACCCTTTAGTAGCGTCGAGCAGGGCAGCCACTGCCGGCAGATTAGGATTAATACCACCTCAAATACTTTGTCATAGACAGTGTGCCTACATTGAGACGAGGGGGCAACCTCGAAAAAAAGCTCAGACAGTTAGAAACAAAATACATACTACAGCTCGATACCAAGATACCATAAGGTCTCAATATGAATGAGGATTTATATAACTATCTGTAACTCCTGTACTTGGCTCCTATGTGTCCTAAGTGCCCTCTGTATTTAATCTGCTTCCGTTGTGTTCAGTATGCCTCTGTATTTCCATGGTTTCTGATTCTTCCGCTCAATCTATTTCTGGTATCTTGTCACATACTTCCTCATCATACCAGTCCTTCAGACTTCCTTCCCTATGTCCCAATTTTTGGATTTTATCTATGCATTATGCAATACAATTCACCTATGCCTCAGCTGGGACAATAGTATAGGTTACTTTGAACCCTTCTTACCTATTTTGTAAACATATATTTCACATTACTGTATTCGTACAGTGATTATTTGTTTCTAACAACAATGATTATTTTTATTTTCACATGCCTTATCTTATGGTCTCTCTTTGCACTTTCAATCACTATTAGCACTATCTGTATATATATTGTGCACACTTTGTCGTTTACCTTTCACTCATGTGGATGGATTCACCCATCTTCTTTTATTTTTCCACGTACTTCTCGCTGTAAATGTATAGCATTCCCGCCTTGACTTGAGTCTCACATTTCTCCCGACCATTCCCTGGTCAACTGTCCGTCTTTTAATATTGGTGAAACTGCGTCATCATCTATCTTTGCTTTGGGCTCCGTTCATCTTAGGGTTTATCTGCATCATCACTCCTGTGCACATACAGCCCATTAGCCAGTCCCTGCCATTTTTTTTATCAGTTTATCTCAGCTTTTGAGACACCTGGCCGTTTGTGTTGTTCGCAACTGCTCTTCATTTTTTTTCTACCACGGTTTACATGGGCTCAATGATTCCCTTTTTCCACTTTCTTAGGCGCTTTGCACCTTCACTCAGCATTTTGCAGCAATTTGTGGCTTAAACCTATTATAGATTAGTATTTTACTTTTGCTTCAATAATTTTGGGTTAGTAAGATCAATAGAGAACCTTCTACTTCCATACCCGAGCTGTCGGCGTTCATACTAGCCGTTTTATAGTCTTTTCTATATCTCCATGTCTGTTTGCTTACCTTCCTGTCATTTTCCTTCATGATGACTTGGGGCTCTGTCATAAGTCATACTATGAGGCAGCATGAATGTAATTATTGTAAAGCATTTGCAAGTCATACCCGTGAAACAACCGTAAAGCATTACAATGTGTGAATCTAACGTAAAGCAACTTACCTGCCTACTTATGCTGCTACTTGCACGTAGCGCGCCATGTGATCAAGGCCACAGGTCGGCGGCTGAAACACAATTTTTGGACCATGTAACTACATATTAAAAACTTCTGCAACTGCAACTGTGGTCTGTGCCCATGTGTTCTTCTTGGCTGACAGATACCACAGGATTTCTTGGCTATAGGCCGAGATATATACATATATATATATATGTTCGTACACAATGTGACCCTTCAGACCTTGATTGCGCTCTGCTACTGGTGCTTTCCATAGAGGCCGGATCATGGCCCAAATAAACAATTTTACACCAAGGATGCAGCACTCCAGACTTGGGTGATATTTCAGTTTGGTTTATTCAGCAACAACTCGAACCAACGAGTTTCAGCCTAACCTCAGCTTTATTCACGGTAAGTGAGTAATCGTCTATGTTTACTTTATATCACATGTGCCATTAGGGGGTATTATGGGATATGTAGTTTTAGTTACATGTTTATATTCTATTGACAATATAGACAGACATTTAATTATTCCAGGTGCATTTCTTTCTCGTACTTGTTTGCTTTTGTATTTTTCATGGGGTATAGTACCCAGTTCATTTTGCGATCGGAAGTCTCAATAATGATTTTGATCTTACATACAGTTCTTGTAATGGGTATTGTGCTGCGTGCATTTGACAACCAATGTATATTTTTTCCTAAGGTGCAATTTACTTTTGTTTATTCATTATTGTCTTTTAATTCTGGAATTCACTTGAGTTTTATTTGGAAAGCATTTCATTAGCTTATTCTTTTCAATTTTTCTCAGTGTTTTGGGGTATAGTACCCTGTAATGTCACCAGGAATTTAATTTTCAGTGTTGTAGCTGTTCCATTATCACTCGAGATGTACATAAAGCTCTTCGTCATTGTTCATTCCTCTTGGCACCTTAGACTTTAATCTGATGATTAGGCGTGACTCTGCTTGTCTTAACTTTTTCCGTCTGTCACCTCCTCGTTCATTGGGTCTTATCATGAGGATTCCATAATATGTCATGGCTTTCCAATTGCTGTTTTGACAGGATGCCATATGTTTGGCAGTTGCGTAAGACATATCTTTATTCTTTACAGCTCTTATGTGCTCTAGTATCCTCTTTTTCAACATGCATGTCGTGCTTCCAATGTATTGCATTTTGCATTTGCATTCAATGATGTATACCACATGTATGGATGTACAGTTTATTTTCTCTTCTATTGTTGCTATTTTGCCATTTGGTTCTTCAAAACTATTTTTGTTTTGTCCAATTTTACAGGCTTTGCATACGTTACATTTTCTGAAGCCTTTTTGTTGATTAAGTAGCCAATTCGATTTTTCTTCCGGTTTTTTGGTTTCAAAATGGCTTTGGATCAGTTGGTTCCGTAATGATTCTGTTTTCCTGTAACTGATCATTGGGGCATCCCCTAGCATATTTCCTATATCTGGGTCCCCAGATATTAGGTGCCAGTATTTTCTGATTTTCGTGGCAATTATTCCGCTCTCTTTATTGTATGTGGTTATAAATCGTGTTGGACTTTGTGTTTCTTTCTGAGTATTTGCTTTTGGTTTCAGAATCTGCAATCTTGATTTGTTTGCAACTTGTTTTTTGCTTCTCTCAAGACATCTTTCGTGATACCCTCTGGTCTTCAATCTGGTTGCTGTTTCTTCTATTTTTTCTTTCACATATGTTTCCTTTGAGCAATTTTGCTTCATGCGAATAAATTCGCCATAGGGTATACTCGCAATTAGTGGTTGTGGATGGAAACTGGTACCATGTAGTATACTATTAGTAGATGTTTTCTTGCGAAATAGGGTATAATGGATCTTTTCATTTTCGATATAGATTTTCAAATCTAAGAAATCTATTTCTCTTTTGCTCGTTGAGCATGTGAATTCCAAACCCACTTCATTTTGGCAAAGTTTGAGAAAATAGTCATTGAAATCCTGTAGTGTTCCATTCCAGATTAAAAACAAATCATCTATGTAACAGACCCATAGAATGATTTTATCTAGGTCAGTTTGGTTGATTGGGTTCCACGCAATTGTCTTTTCCCACCAGCCCATAGCAATGTTCGCGTAATTCGGCGAAAAAGAAATGCCCATTGCTGTACCGCATTCCTAGTTTTACAGCTGTTGATTGTATAAAAAGACATTGTTGGTAAGGCAAATCTTGATCATGTCCATGAGCATACATGTATGTTGAAGTTCCTTTACATTCCGTTGTTTGAGGAAATAGCCACAGGCATTCAGGCCTATTTCATGTCTAATTGATGTATATAAAGACACTACATCAATTGTTGCCAGTAAATATTCTTTTTCCCATGTGATTTCATTCAAAATCCTTAGAAAATCACCTGTGTCTTTGATATAAGAGCTCATGTTTTTTGCAATTGGCGCCAGATAGATGTCAACGTATTGGGAAACATTTTCGTAAAGGCTATCACATGATGACACTATTGGCCTTCCCGGGGGATCGATTTGGGTTTTAAGAACTTTGGGTAGGAAGTAGATGGTTGGAATCACTGGAAAATCCTTTGATAGAAATTTTAGTTCATCCTCGTTTAATAGTGATGAAAAAAAAAATAATAAATAAAATATATCTATATATATATATATATATGTGTTTGTGTGTGTGTGTGTGTGTGACTGCAGCCTTTCATTCCATGAAATATAAATTTGCCTTCAGCCTTTCATACCATGCAATTACATATGTGCCTGCTGACTTTCTGCCCATGCTCCTTCTAACCCTTACTTTATGCCTCAATATCACATAGTGGCACATTGAAGTACTGATGGGCAGCACTTACTGTTTATCAAGCGTTTACTTTTCCTCAAAGCATTGCGGATGAGCAGTCCAAAGGCAACAGGAAGCCCACACAACGCCATCCTACCTTATTCTGGGATACTCTGTGTCTCTGTGTCATCTGGACTCCCAGTGATTGGACAAACTAACAGTCTCCGTTCTCCCCACTAATAGCAACTGCCTAGCTCACCTTTCAGAGCTCAGATCTATCCCATCATGCCTCTGCCTACTTGAATCATAATCCACTGGGATCACTGATGATCATCACTCTTGGTGGTCACCGACATTCATTACTAGCCAATGGTATTGATTTTCTTTACTGTCTGGGGCCATTAAAGGTTATTACTGCCTGGGTCATTGCTATTGCTCACTCACTGGTGCTGCAAGTGGTAAGTAAAATTGTTCTGCAAGACTTCACCTTTACACAGAGCGTGACATAAAAATGCAACACAAAACAATTAAAAAATACCTAGCAAGGTGCTAGTTTCTTAAATCGTACAACAATAAAAAAAGAGAACAATTTGGAAGACATGGAGAAGAAAGCGTTTCTGAAGCATGCAGGAATTATTTTTTTTTTAAACTGTGCACAAACCAGAGAAGACTGCTAGGGACACTCATGGGCATGCAAGATTGATGCTGACTCAACAGCGACCTCTACAAACAGCCAGTGCAGGCACTAATCAGACAACCTGCCAGGGTCTAAATGAGCATCTTAATGTAGACGTGTGCCACTTACATTTCTAGAAAACTTATCATCACTGACGAAGGTCATTCGAACAGATACATCATATAAAAATCTTTGAAACTCACTGCAAAAATCTTAGCGAAGAACAAGCTGAGGTTGAGTTGAAGCATAGAGTATGTTCTTTCAAAAATACTGAGTTATTGAAACACTGAAGGGGATATTTTCAGGAACGTGTGAAAACCATCGCAAAATTAACTTAACGCAACTTTGCATATCGCAGTCTATCATGAGAAAATAACACCGTCTTAACGACCAATTCCCAACCCAGCGGCACTATGCGATAGTAGCAGAATAACATGCCAAATGACCACATAAAAATCAACGCGATGCACAGAAAAGGCGAAACACAAACGCCCAAAAACTTGGGATGACCCTAAAAGCGATACAAAAATCAGTGACAACCAGCAACAGGCCTGCAATGCCGACACTTCATGCGGAAAAATGCACTATAAAAGCAATAACAAAAAACCCAGCAAAACCAAATCGAACTGCGTAGCACCATAGATGCATCCAGACCGAGTGCAGAGGACAACCCGAACCCGACAAGCCTCACAGAGGACCAGCCTGTTCAGGGAATGGCAAGGAGAAGAGGAAGAGGAAGACGGGGTTCAGTCGGCAGGAAGACCAGATCATCATCACAAGGTGATAGAACACTACCAACAGCTGTTTGTCACCTCCACAGAAACAATGTCAATGCAGTCGGAGTGTCGAGGAGGAAAATGGAGGAGGTCAAGAGGGGCTGGCATGATGTGCAAAGCCAGACCAAACAGAAACTCGCCGCCAACAGGAAGGCAGCAATGGCGAATGGCGGTGAGAGTCGTGGGCCACAGGAGGAGCTGGACGAGCTGGAGGAAACGGTGGCCAAAGTCACCAGTGTGGTGCGGTGGCAGGAGTTGGGGGTCTGGACACAGCACAAAATGACCTGACCCAACAGCAACGGGGTGAGTAACAACCTGGGTCTGGGGATACGGGGGAGATGGGCACAAAGGGACACAAAATCCGAGCTGCAGGGGCAACTCTCCCACAATTCAGTACACACACATAGCAATCACAACACATCAACATTGATGGCAATGTGGTACAAAGTGCAACACCTGTACCACAGGACAGAGGACTCAACAGGTTCCGCTTGTGCATAGAAGATGGTCACTCGCATCTGGCATTGCCTGACACTGTGTGGTGATAATGCACGGGTGCAACCACACATCCATCATGTAGTCAAAATTCCCACTGTCTGCCATCAAAAAGCCTGCTCCACCAAACCAGTCACAATGTACATTGTCATGCAGTCTAAATGTAAAACATCCACAAAGCGTCAACATACATGGGACACTCTGTTAACCTGCATCTCCCCTTTACATTGCAGAGGGACAATCAACACCTACTGCAGAGCAGACCACAAATCTCATCAGCGATAATGAAGAGGACAACCTGCCCATATCCTCAGACACCCTCCAACGGCTAAAGAACAGCCTCCGCATCCCACCCAAAGGAGCAGTGCAGCCCAGTTGCCTCGAGGTGACCCAACCCCCTGCACAGACCACACAGCAGGAAACACACACCACCACAGCTGACTCCCAGGACCCCCCGAACATAACATGGAATTCCAACGCCGTGTGTTGGGTTGCCAAGTGGAGATGTCAGATCAGCTGCGGGTGGGTTTCAAGCTCGCGGCAGCCAAACTCGATGCCATACATGGGTATCTGAGTCCCATCAGGGACCACTTACAGTCCCTAACGGACATCTATTGTGCGCACCATGCTTCCTGACAATCCTTGGCTGATATTGCTGGGGCCATTACTCAGATACAAGAACTGTCTAGTCAGACAGGCACCAGCGAGGACAGGACAGAGTTGGCAGAGATGCGCAGGACAATGGAGACCATGGAGCAGATGCAGGCTGGAAGTATGGCTGCCTCGGCTGAACATTAGCAAGATGTAGCTGGATCTTCCATACCTTGCAGTTCCTCATCTTGCTATTGCTGCCACTGAGCATGTCCCAGATAACTGCAGCGGAAATTTTGACACACACATCTCCGACCCCTGATGTGTCAGTAGCATACAGTGATGCAGCCCTATCACTTTCACACCCTGATGTGTCAGTGGCACACAATGATGCAGCACTATCAACTTTGCACCCTGATATGTAAGTGGCACACTGTGATGCAGCCCTATCACCTTTGCACCCTGATGTGTCAGTGGCACACAGTGATGCAGCCCTATCACCTTCACACCCTGATGTGTCAGTGGCACACAGTGATGCAGCCATTACAGCGCCACACACATCGGACACACAGGACACAGAAGAAGTATCAGAGGAGTAAGATGTGGATGGCAATTACTGTGTGAGGAAGGAGGTAGTAGCATCCATACCCACCATATGACCTGTCCCTGCCTGGTTCAGCAGTATTCATCATGCACTGGGACAACACCTCCCACTGACCCCCGGAACACTCTGTGACATTCACCTGGACCCCGACAATGACTGCCATGTCTTCACTGGTTGCCAATTACACAGCAATCCTGCTGCCGACTGCACTCTCCCTCTTCCAATTCACTTTTCAATTCCCAAAGTACTTTGGTCGGCCCACCACTGGGCTACCATTTAATGTGAGCTTGGCAAGGCGATGTACAGCTCCAGCTCCGGCATTCACCAGAATGTGAATAAAACATTCAAAATCACACTGATGTGTAATGTCTACGTTCACTCAAGTATGAAAGTATGGATGTATGTAGGGACATTGATTGCACAAGAAGGTGCACCTTGGTAAATGACATCAATGCGCATGTTTCACTCTGAGCCATATGGCCAATTAGATGACTGTGAAGGTGTGAACTAGCTGTGGCCTCATTGCACATGAACAACAATCTTGTAACCCCGCAACATAGGCACACGTCCATGTATTAAATAGGGGTGTGTGTAGAAATAACAAAATTGGTAGCAGTTCGGAAGTGGTGTCCTCCATCACATGTGACAACAGAACCTCACTTCGCATACCTACTCACACACATCTGTGTGGACACATTCAGTTTTGATGTCTAACATTGCTCCACATGGCCATAGTTTGGACTGCATACTCACATTGCTGAAGACATGTAAGTGCACAGGTCTGGTAGCAACTATCCCACCACAATGTCTGGCTCACAGAGGTGGAGCTGTCAAAAGGGACCCACCTCCATTGTACAGGCATCAGTCAGTCCCTCCCTGTGTAGGGACGATGCTCATTGTGGCACACGATTTGTCAATCTAATCAACACTCATCACAGTTAGACACCAGTTAAGTTGCGAAGACTTTATTGGCATGTGCGTGTCAGTACGGACAAGGCAAGGGCCACAACATGCAGGGAAATGCTTAAGACACTTACAAGCAGCATGGGAACATGTCAAGGTACAAGAAATGGGGAGGCGAAAATGTACACAAAATCATTACGGATGGCAATGGTTTCATCCCACCTTGCCTTGCTGAACGAGTCATGTGATGTTTGGGGTCTGCTCATTGCTCCATGTGAGGGGACAGGGCTCACAGCCCATGGGATATGGATAGTGCTGTAGCATCAGACAGCGCTGACTGTCTGCTCTGCTGACCGTGAGCAGGTGAAAGGGTCTGCCAAGGTCACATGTCGTGCTACATAGCCATGTTTGCACTCTCCTCCCAGCAGTATGTCTGAATTGGGAACGTTGCCAAATTACGCTGTGCTGCCCCGACCATGAAACTGCATCCCCTTGCAAAGGTGTGTGCACACATGTAGTTCCACGCACATGCATTCTGATTCCAGATGAAGGCAGACATGTCAACTGTTGAGGTGGCATATGTGAGCATTCCCCACGGTGCCACAAGGTGTTGGTACCTGTACTGTGGCTGACATTCCGATGTGGCTGCAGGAAAGTAGTTACTTGTCCATGAATGCGAGCGCATCTTCATAGGCAATCTGTTCCAATAGTACGTCATTGTCGGTTTCAAGAAACACCAGGGTGAGCCAATCCATTAACTGATCCAGGCAGATGTGCTCAGTCCACGCCGTTTCACCAATCCACACCACAGCCCAATAGGGGAACACCCCGATGTGGTCATTGCACACGAGGAGTTGTGCAATCTCCCATGCACAACTGCCAGCACATACGCCAAAGAACAGTGCATCCCATGCATGGGTATCCCTGTGACACTCCTTTTCGTGAGCCAACAGGGAGCGCACTGTCAGGTCATAATCCAATTCCGCTACCGTTGCATTGGATAGGCAGACCTCCATGGGCCACTCGAATGTGCATGATCGACACTGGAACTAGGGCTGGATGCAGGTGATGTAGGCAAGTAGGAAACTCAGATGGAAACTGATTTGCAACACTGCCCTTGGCAGTGAGCCCAACAGATGCAGCATTTTTGCACAGTACAGTTCCACGTGACTCGGGTTGTACATTTGCCAGGGATTGCCTGCCATTGCATTTGTTGGTCTCATAGCACCGGCAATCCTCAGACCGGTGGCAGTTCTGTGGACAATATGACACAGCTCTGGGCAATGAGTCATATATGTGTGTAATGTTTAGACTTTTGGGTTGTTTTTAACCAATCTGTCAAGGGCATCCCTTGCAGCTGTAGCTCATGCAGGGACAGGTGTGTGAAGGCATGGTGGTCTTTCATTAGAGCAGTTCGTGGTGTGGGAGTCGTCGGACGCTGGTATGGTATCTCACGCGGGGTACCAGCCTCATTCAAGGTCGGGGTTTTGGTTGTCTTTCCACCTCGTGTGTTGAGACAAAGGAGCTTTCATTCCTAATTTTAGTCTGACTACTGCTTGCATTTCTTAAATGTGATATGACCTTTGCGCAAACTTTGATGCCAGGCCTGTGATTTGGGGTGCAACAATTACGAAACACACGCAGCAGTTAGCATGTTTGTATGAGCCAAGGGCCCGACAGGCCTTGCGCTCCTTGTTCACTCTCTCTCTTTCTTTCTATTTCTTTCTCTCTCTCTCTCTCGCTGTCCTTTGATGAGTGCCTGACACACCTTCTTATCTTGGATATTGTCTTACAGGCTGTGTCTCACAGATTGTCCAGGGATGCCCCACCATGACTCTTCAAAATAGGTATTTAAGGACAAATCAGGATGTGATATTTTGTTTGGACTTTCAATGGTGAATGTATGAATCAGGTTTTCTGTACTCA
This sequence comes from Lissotriton vulgaris, assembly GCF_964263255.1. NCBI lineage: Eukaryota > Metazoa > Chordata > Amphibia > Caudata > Salamandridae > Lissotriton > Lissotriton vulgaris. The sequence goes on from NC_141689.1 coordinate 364,514,278, forward strand.
CATGTATGTTGATTGTCGATTGTTGTAATTGTGCGACATCAGGCAGGTGCATTTGTTCATGGTGTTGTGCCATTGATGTGCAGTATCTTGGTCTGGGGGAGGTGGGGGGTGCCCGGGGTAGGGCCCGGGGGGAGGGGGGGGGGTCCTGGGGGTGGTGGCGGTAGGTGTTGTGGCCCTCTTGGGTGTCCGGCCCGCATGATCAGTGGCTCCATGGCATCTGTTGCCCTACAGGTGTGGCTGTGGGCTGGGCTCCCTTTTGTGGTGCAGGTTGTCGTCCGACTTTTCACCAGATCTGAGCAGGTGTTACTTTCCTGTAGCTAATGCACCTTATCGCATGTTTTGGACTCTTATCTGGCTAGTCGTTGAGAATGCTGAGGTGTGGTGTTGTCGCTGCTTTTGGCAAGGGAATGCCTACACTGCATCTCATTAGCGGTAGATGACGGGGTCATTTGTGGCAATGTTCTTTGCGGCTGCTATCATGTGTAAACTGGTGATATGGGCTGTTATCACCAGCTTGTGAATGGGGCGTTAGTTTTATCGCAACTTTGGCTGCGATAAAGTGGCGATAACACGGCGATAGTTCCTTGAGAGTATGCCCCTGAGGGTCCGATTCACCAAAATAAGTCAGAGATTTGAGCTGAAAGTTGCTCGTGAGTTTGGAGTCAGATTTAGTGCTTGTTCACAGTCCACATAACTTTCCCAAAGGATGCTTGGAAATTTGCATCATATTTGCAAGTTTTCATTCATTCCGGGAAATGTTTTGTGAGTTCTTGTGCAAGACCATTTTCTGTGGTTTTGCAAAGTGTACAATTGTTCTGCAAGGCCTTGTGCATAGGGTACAATGACACTTGTTGAAAGGTCAGTGACATCATGCAATGGCATGCTTTATTTTTCTGTGTTTTTCTCCCGAGGGGGATATTTTCCACACAGAGAACCACTTCCCCTACACCACCGAAGATTTGGGAATGTTCCACTCCGCTTTCCATCCTAGTGGCTTACTCCTGCTCTTGCCAGGGATAAATACATCACTGACCATTTCCATGGTGGGAAAGGGTCAGAGAGAAGCTTGTAGGAGCCGAAAAAATAGCCAGTTTTAAGGCTGAACACGTTTTGAAAGTTCTGCCTCTGCAGTCATATAATCCTTTATAACATGGTTCTGTCATGGGGTAATATTACATGGGTGTACATTGTTTTGCAGCTGCTAGACCATCTTCAACGAAATTATATCAGTTGTAAACCTTACCGTTTGTTCTTGCACAGCTACCTTACGAGCTTGAATCACTTTGTGAATCAGTCAACACAGCACAAACCCTAAACATAGTTGAAATTTACGTTATGGAAAATGAGGACCTTTAACCCACCAGTTCCCACTGCTACCTAAAAGTTGTAAGAAATCGCCACCACTGGTGACATCACAAATTGTGTAATTAATGACATCACTGATGACATGTCACAATTAGATCATCAGTGATATTACCTGTGTTTTTTTTAACAAATGTATAATAATTACTAGAGAACGACAAAATCCTGTGAACGTTGTTTCCAGTGTATTTGATGGGTTTTTTAATGGTATGTTGCCTACATTACCTGCAAGTCTGGCCTGCAGTAAGTGCACTAACACTTAGTGCTCGTGGCCTCTAGGCGCTTGGCATGGGTTGGTCTTCAGACATGAGCGGTCCCTAGTTTCCATGAACCCATGGGCCTTTGGCCAAGGCGCTTCCAGTAACAACGCCCTAATACTTGGCAGGGCACGGCCTGCACCTGTCCCTGGCGAGCACTGAATATCAGACAGAGTTACCAAGGCTCCTTCTCCGCATCCCCCGCTGGGCACTAGAACATACCTGGCTATGCCTAGTGCCCAGGTCCGCATGGTCTGGGCTAGTGTTGTCATGTGCTTATCTAGGTTCCTGATCGATACTGTGACCTTATGCCCCTATTCGGCTATAAAGCCCTTTATTCCCTATATTGGCATAACCGTTCAAGTACGATTTTCTGAAAAGTCATCTCTGGCCTCACACGAGCAAAGCCACAGAGCCACATTCCAGCATGACTCTCTGCTACTTCCTTTGCGACCAATTAGTGCAATGACAGAGCAGCAGTCACTATCTGATATTCCTAGATAACACTCCGAGTTCTTCAACAAGATAAAAACTTAGCAAACCTGGAAATCCCCGCTTGCTATGTTTTGATTAGTAATAGAACTCTAATGAGCAACTGATAGCTGCCACTTCCTAGTGACATCTTTAATTGACGTCTTATGTCCAGCAAACTTGCGTCAAACCCGGCACCTGTCAGGTATAAATATTACCAACGTTGCCTTAAGCAATGGGAGAGCGAAGCTAGCTGCTGTTGAGCTGCAAGCTACTGTTGCTGATGCCAGCTGCCTGCATGACCAGTGTTGGTAAAAACTAGCACTCTGTCGCTGCAGCCTGCTATCCTGTGGTGGTGAAGCTACTGATTACCATTATCGCCGCTACAGCGCGAACTGTGGTTCAGTACGCTTGAGGAGCCGTGCAGCCGTCCTCTGCGAAGACATCCAGCCCAGCTGCCCGCGGACGCTGTCACCCCTCCTTCCTCCAGACGCGCTGAGAGAAGCCGCTGCCTTTCTCGTGCAGAGAAATCCAGTCCCGGCGCTTCCGGTTTACCCTCGCGGGTGACTGGGATATCGAGAGAGACCCCTGAAGGAGATACCAATCCTCCATCATTCTATTCAGAGGTATGGTGTTGACTAAACCCTTAGACGAGAATTCTTGAAACAAACCTTGGCAAAACCAACTTAACTTAAGCTACTTACTTACTCCCCCTTCTCACGTGTTAGGCTTAGGTCAGGCACACCGGGGTAGGCTTAGTTAGAAGCACCAGTTGAGTATGTTAGCCTAATGTATATATGACTGTATATATGTTTTATTACTTTTAAACCATTGTATGGCTAAGAAACCATATCAATGCTTTTACAGTTCTATTTCGCAATTCTTATCTTACTGTACGTACTTTTTATAATAACAGTTATTGCAATTGTGGCAATACATTTCTCTTGTACGAGAAGAAAGACTGTTCAATAAATGTTAACCTTTATTGATAAACGCCCGTCTCTCTATTCTCTACATATTGTGAAAGTAAACTGCACCAGACTGACTGAGTGAAATCTATGTCTATTGTTTCACACGACCCTAGAGATCGACTCTTGATCTGAGGAGCAAAGTTGTCATGTTGCACGGTTGTTGGAAAACTGAATCCCTTCTTGTCTGTGCCAAGGAAGCTGATCACTTCCTATGCAGAGAAGAAAGTTTCCAGTGACCTCTGAGCTAGTTGGTAACACAACCCAATTAAGTTTAGCATAGTCAGTGGAGGCCTGGAATATCCGCAGTTCCACGTCGATACTACTGTTTATGTTATTCCAATGCGCAGGGCCTAGTGGGAAACTAGGAACTACACTACATGGCGCCCAACGTTTGGTAAGGCGATAAACTAACGTAAGACTTGTAGAGTAACTCAGTCGTGCATATTTCACACCCCTTTCTCCCGTAAATACTCCAATAGACGTCTGGAGTGGGTGAAAGGTTAAAATCCGCCCGACCTTAGTAGGAAGAGATTCCTATGTAAAGCTCCGGTTTATTCAACGTTGAAGGATACAGTGTTCCAAAATATTGTGCATCTAATCTTTGTCTCCTTGGAGACCTACTCTGCAAACCTGCATTTTTTGAAATGTCAGTAAATAACGGAACCTCTGGGGCCGCAGTAGATGCGACTCAGCAAGGTCCCGAAGAAGCAGACCCGGATGCTATCATCATCCCGGTCCAGTTAAGAAGATCTATAACTTTAAAACTTATAGAAAACGGACTGCCACCTCAAGGTGGTACAGTAATTTTCGTGATAGAGGCTCACGAGTATCGGCAGACAGAGGTATTCTATTCATGGATAAACTTTCCAGCGGTAAACGCTATAACACAAGAGTTTCACTATTACAAAATAGAGGAACCTCCGGATGAGTACGCCCCTTTCGAGGAGGTTGAAATTCCACTTAAATTTCAAGAGCACCTGCTCTGGTTTAATGGCGCCCTAAAACACAATGATCACATAACTAGGCTCGGTCCACTAGGTAGACCAGGAGCCACGTGGCCGGTTCTAGCCAGCTACACACCACATCCTGACATTACAAAAATGTCTAGAGAAGAGCTGTTAGCACAGCTAAACACATTAATAAAAATACATAGGCAATTAGTCCAATATGTAATACGGACTGCAACAGTCCAGCCAGCTGTTAATACTCCACAGCTGACCCCTCATCAGGGGAACACAAATAAAATTACACCACAGAACATACAGTCATGTCTTGGTAAAACACCCGTAAAACGGGAACAAATTCCTTTCTGGTTAGCCCAGAAAATCACTCAAATAGAGGCAGTATTTCCTGATACTACCCCTATTGAGAAACACAGAATCTTGACCATCTGCCTTCCTATGGGAATCGCACCACACGTGGAGGACTGCGACACTTGGGGTACAGTCTTTGCTTCCATTTACACAAAAACACACGGTGTTCCGTCTATGGCGGTAATACCAGACGTGCTAAAACAGATTCAAAATGAATTCGGTCCAGAACCAGCTTTAAATCTAGGTATGAAATTACTGAAAGACTTCAAGCAGGTCACGGCTATATTATTAGCCAATGTAAAGGGAGAAGCAGCATCTGTGGCGATTCGCCAGAAGTTGAGGGAAACAGATATAAAAGATCCTGTTGAGCTTGCAAAAATCATAGAAAAATGCTATGAAGAATTAGGTAGAGACAGCTTGGGTGGAAAACCAGTTAAGCCCCAACTGCTCGAAAATCCTGAAAAATTATTTATTAAGAATAATTTAAACACTCCTAAAAAGAGCTGGGATGGAAATAAACAATCCACTCCCAAGGAAAAAGTTTTCCAGTCCAGAGGAAGGTCTCCTCGACGGAGGGAAAGAACTCCGACTCGAGAACGCCAGTCTCCCCAACGGGAGCCCTCTGAGAAAAGATATAACCTTAGAAGTAGGGATAATATAAAAAGACCTGATAGATATCAAAGTATTGATACACGTCCCTCTCGATCTCTTCCACAGACTTCGGAAAGAAGAGGACGGTCAGACCCAGGAGAGCACACCAAGTCCAAAGACAAGGAACCTGCTCAAAATAAGAAATCTCAATTTCAGAAAAAGAAGGTAGCCAGTATTAGAGTAATTAACCATGCCGAGAATACTGAGGACACAGTTGAAAAACGGGGAGTGGGCATTGACAATGTTGGACAGTGCAGCAGAGATCAGTATAGCGCGCAAGAACTTGATGAGTCATCTGGAGACAGTGGACACGAATGAATACATTCAGGTTGAAACTGCCGACACCAGACTTAGCGAGCCCCATAAAATATACGAAATAACATTGCGTATGGAGGGTGATAAGACTAGGAAAATTAAGGGTCTATTTTGGGATAAGCTCTCAAAAGGCTATGATATTCTGTTAGCTAAAAAAGATTGGCCCCCGGAGTTTGTCAGGGAGTGCCCTCGTGGCGAAGAAATGATTATGCCTGCCTTCTCGAATCACATTCCGATTCACAAAAAATACACATATGCAAGGAAATGGGCAGTAGCCCAGGCACCTGCATTATATAAAAATCACGTAGGATGGGATGAGGATTCACCGCCTCACAAAATCCAACTAAAAAGTGAACCAACTGCCCAACGGCAGTATCCCATAAAGCAAGAAGCTAAAAAACAAGTCAGGGAGATCCTAGATCAACTTGAGTACCAGGGGGTGATTGAAACATGCACCTCTCAAATGAACAATCCTTTGTTTCCTGTCTCCAAGCCAGACAATTCATATCGTCTAGTTTTGGACTACAGACACCTTAATACATGTTGCAAAACTTTTGCAGTACAAAACTCGCATAGTGCAGCCCTAATGAATAACATAGTTAGGAAAAAATACAAAACAACATTAGACATTTCTAATGGTTTCTTTTGTCAAAACATTGCACCAGAAAGCAGATACTTGACCGCTTTCTCCGCATTTGGGTCGCAGAAAAAATTCTGTCGACTCCCACAGGGGTTCAAGAACAGCCCAGGACTATTCTCAGCTAGGGTAACAGAGTTACTACAAATCTATGATGATGAAGCATTATCTTACGTAGATGATATTTATCTCACAGATGACGACTTGGATACTCACTTGAAAAGAGTGAACACCATTATACTTGGGTTCGCAGCAGAGGGTTACAAATTCAACTTTAAAAAGTCCCGAATTGCCCATCTGACAGTACTATTTTTAGGGTACGAATTATCAAGTGAAGGGAAAAGCCTAGCGGACAACTTCTTAGAGAAGTGCGCTGTACTCCAAGCACCAAAAACGCTGAAGAATTTACAATCAATACTAGGTTTTCTGAATTTCGGAAGAACTTACATTCTAAATTACGCAGAGAGGGTTAAACCTCTCTACGAACTAATTAAACCTGATTTAAAACAAATCAATTGGACTCAAAAACACACAGAAATTTTGAGATCACTGCAAACAGACATGTTAGCAAAAACAAAATTAGATACACGTGACAACACACGCGATCTGGTAATCCGAGTCATCCCAGGAAGATGCGGATTCACATACCTAACCTCTAATGAGGGAGAAAAGGTACCAATTTCAATAAAATCTCACTTGTACACACAAGCAGAAAAAACATTCAGTCGCACAGAAAAAACTGTGAACGCAGTGCAAATCGCATTAGCAAATGAAAGAGAACTAGCACACGGCAAACGGATTAATATCCTCACAGCGGAATCCGCCTTCGAGGCGCTGTTCAGCCCAGTAAACCTGCCTACAGTGTCACTGAATCCAAAATGGATACAGTGCATAGATTCTCTAGGAGCGGAAGATGTGAAATACTATTTCGCCCCGCAATACACAGAACTGAATGATTTAGATTATGAAGAAGAATATCCTCTGCCAATCGAAATCCTGCCTCTCCCACAATACGCATGTATAATCTACACAGATAGCTTTGTACAGCATTTTAACGTAGAGAGAAAATCCTACGATGCAGCATGTGCGATCATTAAATGTCGTTGGCTGTGCGGTAAAATCAAACCGAAAATAACAAAAACTGAATCAGTTAAGTACTGTTCGGCTCAAAGAACTGAAATCAGATCTTTAAAGATGGCGCTCGAAAATGCAGAACGCGAATTCCCCACACTTATAGTGTGCGATTCTCATTTTTGCGTAAATTCTTTCAACAACAAACTGCAGAGTTGGATCGAAAACGACTACAAAGATGACACAGGTGCCACAATAAAGCATAAAAAGCTCTGGAACAAGGTAGCTCTTTTACACAAAGAACTACAAATGACTCACGTGATTCACGCACAGAGTCTTCAGCGTGATGGCGTTCGCGTTGTAGGGAATTCATTGGCTAATACAGCCAAAGCGGAAGCAACTAAACCGGCTTCCGTAGCCACAAAAAAGCGTACAGATAAGTATATAGACGGGGAAACCATGCTGGCAGTAAGAACGACCGTAAAAGGCGACTGTGCAGCACTACCCGTAAACTATCCACTCAATTATGCATACATAATCGATGCAAACTCCGTTCCTTTTGCTCGAATCCCTGGAGTGGGGGATAGAGTAATTCCAAACAGGAGCAGGAGGGGCTTCCTCTTACTGGAAGCACACATGGGGTTGGGTCTGAAACACCAAACAATCAAAGCCTCTCTGAAAGAATTGCAATCAGAGTACTGGTGGCCAGGAATGAGTATAGATATTCAATGTTTTGCTCAAAATTGTGAAGACTGCAACAGAGATCGCAGTAACGAACAGGCCAGTGTAGTTTCAGGATCCCTTCTAGACAGCATAAGGCGGTCTATCTGCACAATCAAAGAAGAGAAGCGCGTCCCAGTGTACAACGTTTAAGACGAAATACACTTAAATAATGAGGCCTCCAGCGCTCGGCTGACGCTAGAACGGTTATAAAAGATTAGCGAGTCCATATCGGCATATACGCAATTACCACGTTCCATTCTGACCAGGGTCCTGCTTTCAGCTCTCGAGCCTATAAGGAGGCCATGGCTAGCATGGGAATTGGGTTGTGGTATTCTTGTCATTCATACATTAGTGTGATAGAAAGAAAAAACCGGGGCATAAAGCAATCTATAACAGCGAAGGTATTAGGTTCAGGCACTGGGTGGGTCAAACATTTAATAAGTGTCCAGACTAGTCTTAACAACATGCCAAGAAATTCTCTAAAAGGTTTCAGCCCATACGAACTATTGTTCGGAATAAGAATGAACGTTCAGGACCTCGATAGTCAGATGTCAGTGGTACAAGAAGAAACAAAGCAGTTTGAAGTAAAAGACCGTTTGGCTGTTTTACAGGAACTGAATGAAACAAGAAAATCATTAAGCAACATAAAGTTAAAGCAACAGCCAAATACCACTGACGAGGCACCACCCGCAACAGCCCCAGCAAGGCCTGTCTGGATTCCAAAGATTGGGGATCTAGTCAGAGAAAAGATCGCGGTTAAGAAGGAATTTGGGCCTTCTTACAGAAAAGCAGTACCTGTCTTGGCAGTCACCGGAACGAGATCAGTTGTGCTACCGCCCCTTGCTGGTAAAAAGGAGAACAGAATCGTGTCCATCGATCTGGTAAAACCACAAGCATGTGGCCTATAATCAACAGTAGGCCCAGTGGACTCCCAAGAAACAACAGAATACCCAAACTTGCAACAATCCAAGAGGTTCAAACTGAAAGACTAATCACATTCGATCAGCCTGCAGTGCACAATGAAGGACTATGCAATAATGCCATGGAACTCGTGCCTCTTGGACCACAGATTGAAACAGTTCGTCAAGAAACAACACCAGTCTACACTAATGTGGCATCAGAAAGTGCTACCGAAAGACAGATTGAAAGAATTGACAGAACTGCCTCTGGTTATTTCATCAACTTCGACAACTTCTCTGAAGATTTTAACGACCCCGAAGTGATGCCAGAAACAAAAAAGTCTTTTAAAGAAAAAGCAACGGAACTCTTTCATCAACTGAAGAAAATCTACCTTGTTTCCCCTTGGCTAGAGTTCTGGTTCGGTCTAGGTGTATTTTTCCTCCTGCTTTGGCTCATCATGGTACTGTGTTTGGGAAAATTCATTGAAGGAAAATATATTACAATGGACACAGCAAGTCAGAACATCAACCTAGTCCTGAAACCACACAGATCATCCCACGTGAAGAAAAGAGAACTGTCAACAGTAAATGTCACAGCAATTCCAATACCTGGTGGGGTAGTATGGGAGAAAACAGACTATGAGATCTATGGTCCGGTCGAAATCCTGAAGTATCCTCATCAACTAAAGGTTTCCTTAAGTGACTTTGTTACACCAAGTACATTCTCTGATGATTGGGACTTTAACAGTATTAATGACATGATGTCTGATTTAGTAATGTCAGCTAGATTCACAGATCATGATTATTTACAAGGTTCATCTAGTTATGAGCAGTTATTCTGTTATACCCACTATGGTGATCACTACTTGCATAAATCTGCACAGCCTAGAAATGTTTTTATGTATAATCAATGGGAACATTGTTCTACACCACCTAAAAGCAGTTCTAAAGCATTTTTTGAGAAATTCAAATACTTCTCAGGGTTTAACACCAGTGATGCAGAAACGTTTTATTATAAACTGTTAGATAAAACAGGAATGAAAACAATGCTGACAAATTCTAAATTGATATATTCAGAAGCATTTTATGACAAAATGATGACATTTGGTTTTGATTATTGGAAAAATAATATTGAAACGAAAACGATTTGGGGTACAAAAGATTGGCAGGTGCAAGGCTTAGAAGCACTATTTAGAACCTGCATGATACCAGAACAAATGTTATTTTTAAATGACACTGTACACCAAACATCCTGTCTTGGCCTAGCTAAGAACAAAGAAATGAAAACACCGTCTATACCAAAGCCAATACCTGAGAATGCAACTGCAGATATTGAGTTAGACGTGTCACACATTTTACATTTCAACAGAACACATCCTGATTGGAAAAAGTGGTTAATCTGGCCTACAGACACAAATAACTGTCAAGATAGGTTCCTGAATAAAACACAGGGTTTAAAAATGACCAGATTAGACTCTAGATATTCCCAGAGACAACATCCAGGAATAATAACAACATACAGTGTAGGTAAACTCTGCCTAGAATGGCTAGCTACATCCACACTGGCTGAAATTAAGCAACACTTGTCTTTATTAAAAGATGGTGCTGATTTGCGCGATTTCATTCTTGGACCACGCAAACAGCGTCAGAAGCGTTTCATAGCGACCAGCATCTATGCTTCATACAACGAGGCTTGGAAAGTAAAGCAAATTGAAACTGCTGAAAAGATACGAGAAATTGATCGTATTAATTTGGAGAAATCACTTTCTGTGGTAGACAATGGGTTAATGACTCTGTCTTCCAGAATATATTCTTTGGACAATATTGTATCATCTGCCTTTGATGTGATAGACAGAGATTTGCTAATGTTACAACATGGCCAGTCTCAATTACGTTCTATTATAGAACTAGGCTGGACGCTGCAAAATCTTCGTTCAGGCTATGTGCCTTGGCGTTTAATCAACACAACGTCATTGTTTTCCATTTTTAACCTTACTGATAAACAGATCAGTTTGGCACAGAAAGGAGCAGACTATACAATCTTGAGCATCGAGAAACTCGAGAGATTACCATTGACAATGTCAGAGAGTCCTGTCATTGAATGGATAATACACGGAATTATCACAATTCCGATAACAACTTTCCGATTTCATAAATGCCTTGAATACATACCTGCTGGCCAGTATGAACAATTGGGTAAGGGATACTTAAAATCCGAATGGAAATTACCATACACTCATTCTTGCTATAGTGACAGCGACAAAAATGTATTTCTTAGTGGTGACAACTGTAAACACTCACTAAGCGGTATACTTTTGTGTCAGGGTATTAATTTACACGGAGCATGTGATGGAAATTCAAACAACCTCTCATGCCACCAGCTAGTCACACCTGCAACTCAGATAGAGCCCTTCTTTATGCAACTTTCGAACGGGAGTTACATTCTAAGAACGGATCACAGGTGCTGTGGCCTCGCGCCCGGACTAAGTTATCTAGTAGAAGTAACGTCCATGGTCAAATGCTGTATGCAAGCATTGTTCCCGAGCGGGCCTCCAGACATAGTGACTCCCATCTGGCCTCGTCTGAATCTCTATTCTATACGAATTGATACATTAAGCAAAATGAAATCTGTGCTTTTACAGACAACAGTGCCTATAACGTCATCTAAAGCGACGTATGATCGTCTAGTCGCAAGGACGGCTACTGAAGTCCATGACCTTTTATCAACAAATTGCCCCGTGCATTTCGTACAAATACTCGACCAACTCCTTAACATGTCTAGTGCTACAAGCATCCCAGGCATATTTAAGACAGTCTTTACGGGACTGCTAACACCCTTCCAGGCAATTTTGGGAATCTTTCCTAATTTTGTGCACTCCATCTTTGGTGGTATTCCACTATTTTTTGGACTCATCGCAGGGATTCTATTTTTGACCCTCCTGCTACGTTATGGCAAGCCTCGGCTCAGACATAGCTCCCATGGGAATGGAAGAGACAATCCTAGCAATGCGCTACAGGGACAGGATAACTAACGTCCTCGGATTGGCCAGGCTGAGAGATCTAAACATGACCTGGTTCCTTTCATTCAGACCGATATGGCAAAATTGCATTTTACCTGTGCTACGGTGTATGCTTTGCGGCGAGGAATGCGTGTTGGACATCTGTCTTTCACTTCCATCAGCAGTACCAATGGACGTCGATACTTTGCTAAGTCCAATAACGGCTCACGCATTGTGTTGTCCCCAGCGGCTACCAATCCTGATGACGGCATTTGTGGAGACTCCTGTACTACAGCCAAGTGGTAACAGTGGAGCGAGTGACAAAAGCAACATCATCCAGGTACAACGTGCTGTGAGCATTGCTGATCCTGCCTTCGATGACAGCAATCATTCTCACACCTGCCAAGTTACAGCGCTATCTAATTTGGTTGAACTATCACCTGATTTTGTAGACCAATTCTTTGCGAGCCTGTCTGATACGATGTTCTCACCCATAGAGAAACAATAACTTTTGAGAAGCTTTCCGACACACAGCATTCCTATGAACTCTGAATTCGGCCTTCAGTTTTGATCAACAAAAAACTGCCAGGAGCTTTGGTAAACTGATTTTTCTTTGAATTGGACAATTTTTCAAATATTGACCTTTTTTTGGCACGAACAATTCTTCGCTTAACGTAAAAACTATTCTTAGAGAACAGAAGCTTCACACTTCTATTTCTAAACACATCTAGAGACATAACAACATAACACCAGCCTCTAGCACACATGTTATTACAATGCATTTTTATGTGATGATTTATCTCGAATTTCTTCTATCAGAGATACTTCATGTGTAATTCCTTTTTGCATAATCGTTCATTAATTTCATATGCAATACCTTTCGAATGATTATTATGCTTTAAAAAACGTACAGTACCTAAATTCCATGTATTACAAGTACGCCTATTTCGAATGCATTTATGTATTTTGGGGTGGGCTATGTTACACAATGTTACACATGCATCTAATTGCTTAGTTTTAGTAATTTTGATGGACATGAATTCGTGGAGTGGGTGTCATGTGCTTATCTAGGTTCCTGATCGATACTGTGACCTTATGCCCCTATTCGGCTATAAAGCCCTTTATTCCCTATATTGGCATAACCGTTCAAGTACGATTTTCTGAAAAGTCATCTCTGGCCTCACACGAGCAAAGCCACAGAGCCACATTCCAGCATGACTCTCTGCTACTTCCTTTGCGACCAATTAGTGCAATGACAGAGCAGCAGTCACTATCTGATATTCCTAGATAACACTCCGAGTTCTTCAACAAGATAAAAACTTAGCAAACCTGGAAATCCCCGCTTGCTATGTTTTGATTAGTAATAGAACTCTAATGAGCAACTGATAGCTGCCACTTCCTAGTGACATCTTTAATTGACGTCTTATGTCCAGCAAACTTGCGTCAAACCCGGCACCTGTCAGGTATAAATATTACCAACGTTGCCTTAAGCAATGGGAGAGCGAAGCTAGCTGCTGTTGAGCTGCAAGCTACTGTTGCTGATGCCAGCTGCCTGCATGACCAGTGTTGGTAAAAACTAGCACTCTGTCGCTGCAGCCTGCTATCCTGTGGTGGTGAAGCTACTGATTACCATTATCGCCGCTACAGCGCGAACTGTGGTTCAGTACGCTTGAGGAGCCGTGCAGCCGTCCTCTGCGAAGACATCCAGCCCAGCTGCCCGCGGACGCTGTCACCCCTCCTTCCTCCAGACGCGCTGAGAGAAGCCGCTGCCTTTCTCGTGCAGAGAAATCCAGTCCCGGCGCTTCCGGTTTACCCTCGCGGGTGACTGGGATATCGAGAGAGACCCCTGAAGGAGATACCAATCCTCCATCATTCTATTCAGAGGTATGGTGTTGACTAAACCCTTAGACGAGAATTCTTGAAACAAACCTTGGCAAAACCAACTTAACTTAAGCTACTTACTTACTCCCCCTTCTCACGTGTTAGGCTTAGGTCAGGCACACCGGGGTAGGCTTAGTTAGAAGCACCAGTTGAGTATGTTAGCCTAATGTATATATGACTGTATATATGTTTTATTACTTTTAAACCATTGTATGGCTAAGAAACCATATCAATGCTTTTACAGTTCTATTTCGCAATTCTTATCTTACTGTACGTACTTTTTATAATAACAGTTATTGCAATTGTGGCAATACATTTCTCTTGTACGAGAAGAAAGACTGTTCAATAAATGTTAACCTTTATTGATAAACGCCCGTCTCTCTATTCTCTACATATTGTGAAAGTAAACTGCACCAGACTGACTGAGTGAAATCTATGTCTATTGTTTCACACGACCCTAGAGATCGACTCTTGATCTGAGGAGCAAAGTTGTCATGTTGCACGGTTGTTGGAAAACTGAATCCCTTCTTGTCTGTGCCAAGGAAGCTGATCACTTCCTATGCAGAGAAGAAAGTTTCCAGTGACCTCTGAGCTAGTTGGTAACACAACCCAATTAAGTTTAGCATAGTCAGTGGAGGCCTGGAATATCCGCAGTTCCACGTCGATACTACTGTTTATGTTATTCCAATGCGCAGGGCCTAGTGGGAAACTAGGAACTACACTACAGTGTCGATGCCCTGTGTTCAATCCTTCTGCTCAATGGCTTTTCTAACCCTTCTTTTGCCATGCCCTCTTTTAAATCCCTTTTACCACATATGAATACACCCACATTGTAATGCAGAATGCTATTTTTCCGCTACAAAATGAGGATTCTGCAGATGTACACACGTAGGCGCTTATGATAAATGACAGAGATACATTCGCTGGAAGTAAATGTCGACTGCCACTCTCAGCTGGGGAAGTAATGCTTCTACTGACGTCATTCATGCTCATGTACTTAGCATTAAACGTTTCCCATTGCAGAGAGCTTCAGTGGATACATACATTACTCATAATCGGCGAATGTTCAAAAACAATTCTTCCACAGTTTCTATTCTTGCCTGCCATTGAACCAGATCCACGCGAGGACCTCGGAGCATGAAGGGTTTTGCGTTTTCAGACTAACGTTACCTCTTTCTTGATTTCGAGCCATGAACAGAAGTTATAATGTGCTTTCAAATGCTTTTCACACCTCCAGCGCATTCCCATATCTTGTTAATGATAACAAGAACAACAATATGTAAATCTTCCAAAATATTTGACCGAAATTTTATGACACAGTTGTCTAAAGATTAACAAATAAGAACACTTGCACATTCCGAAATTGTCTTTAAGTGCGGTTATCGTTATACACCAGTCCCTAGTGACGTCACTGATGAATTGCCTCGCTTCACATACAGGGTTATTTATTCGAAAGATCTTTGCAGCAAGAGATGTAAGATCAGAAGAAACTTACGTCCTTGTTTCACGCACAAAAGGCAGCTGCAGATTGGCTCTCCGACTGTACCCCGCAAATGAGCGCTCTGCGGGGTTGTCTGTATTATTTGTAGAGCACGACCCAGGCAGGAAGGTTTGCACCCGCGTCCACAGACCGGCCTCTGTTCTGGACCTCTGCGCAACTTTGACATTTCAACACGGTCAGTAAACATCTTACACAACGTCCACAGTTTGTTCTGGCCAAAGATTTGCATAGACTGATCCTCACTCCAAACACAAACAAACCTGATTGGTCGTTCACTGTTTTTGTCCTAATCTTTTTCCGGCCAGTCACTGGCGTGTTGAGTAGGGAGGCTGGGTGGGGGAGGGAGTGCGCAATTTCTATTTGTCCTACCCCCCCCCCCCCCAACCTTACACATACTACGTGCTAACTTAAATACTCGCATAAAGATATATTCTAATCTTTG
This sequence comes from Lissotriton vulgaris, assembly GCF_964263255.1. Classification (NCBI taxonomy): domain Eukaryota; kingdom Metazoa; phylum Chordata; class Amphibia; order Caudata; family Salamandridae; genus Lissotriton; species Lissotriton vulgaris. Next base: position 364,529,771 of record NC_141689.1, read on the forward strand.
CACTAAGATGAAAGTTGGAATTCTTAAGAATTGGATGTGATCCAATATGTACATTATTTATGTAACAGCGAGAAAATATTAAGAACTTATTATACGTGGTGAGAAATACATTATATTTATAAATTCAATACTAAGGCATTTATATTTTTGCAAACTGCAGGCCAGTGGACAATGCACCTTTTTGGTCCGTTTTAACTAACTCTAGTAAAAGAGAGGGACCCAAAGAACCAAAGGGGTAGAGAACCAAAATATAAACAATTGTTGTACAAAGTTCCCCAAGAAGTGATGTTCGGATGGCAGGAGGGGTCTCTCTCTCTCTAAGAGAATGTGTGGAGATTTGTAAGGGAAACAGTCCCTTATCGGAACTTAGGATGCCTCACACAACTAATTAGCTTGACGACAGCTGTCATCTCGCCAGATGGTTGTCTCGTCTCATCATCGGCTTCCTGCTCCAACGTCAAGCCGGCGCTGCAATGCCTGACGGGTAGCACAGAATGCTACACTTTTGTGGAGTTCTTTTGTTCCTGGCCGTTAGTTGGGTGCGTGTGAGGGGCCTAAGTGGTGAAGTAGTGAGCGTGCAAAGGTGTATCTAAAAAAGGTAAGTTAGTCTACTAAGAAAACTTTATTAGTGTAGCTAACTGCCTTATTAAAAGTTGAGTGAAGGGAGGGGTACCGAGGCTCAACAGCAATGTAGATTGGCCTCGTTCATCCCTCACCTATGTTCTGGTCAACATGTTTCATGCCCTATAGGCAATTCTTCAGGACCTAACAGTGCTCATAAACTCATGCGGAGCCCGGTGTGGGCTAAGAATAGTGCAATATACAACCTGAGGGATCAGTCACCATGGCAGGAAGGGGTCCTGTGTGGAGATCAGACCTGAAAGGAAATTAACCTGTCAAAAATTTTTTTTGATTAAGAACACATACAATTTGTTCAATGCGGGTCAAGGTTGTATATAACGACCATAGCCTGAGCGTGGGATATCGCCTCAAATTGGTCGTGTGAAAAAACTAAGAGAGAGAGAGAGAGAGACACACACACACACAAAAATTGCCAAACATCTATTCATGCGTGTATAGAGACGCATTATGGCTATATTCTGTGCTTAACCAAAGACCTGCTCCAATTTCGTCAGTCAGGTTTGATTGGTAGTGCACAAAGCGAGGAGCTATGAGTGCCCAAAAGAACAGCGATGAAGGGAAAAGAGGGTGTGGAAGAGAGAAATCTTACCCTCAGTCCCTAGTATTAGTCTCCACAGACTGTTCTTGTGGGACCTTTGCGTCAGGTAATATACCTGTAAATGGAAGAAAAGAATAGTGGGCAAGGTGACAACCCTGGGTAGTAGGGAACAGACCAGCTGCCCGTCTGTGGTCTCATCCCACCACCCGAAGGCGCCCGTGAGACATACCACTCGAGTCAGGCAGCAGCGCCAGAACAGACGCCGCGGGTGTCTATCGGGCCTCAACCTGGTCACACAGTGCCCCTGGGATGCTTCGCACTCCATCCCCCTTGTGGTGGTAACTCCATAGTCCTTGACAGGGTAGCAGATGGGATCACGATGATCCCCGTGGGGCCCCGTGGTGGCTGATAACCCTAAGGCTTCACGCGGGTCCGAACTGCCCCACTCACCCGGTGGAGAGCAGTCTCCTGGCACCCCTTCGTGGCGGGACCAACACCCAGACAGCTTCGCTGGAGGGTCCGAGTATGTCGTGATAGTTAGTCCCATGGCACAGTGCACCACCTTACCTGTTCAGCGTATGGTCGTGGCTTCTAAACACCTAACCCCACAATATGACGTGGCTCAGCACGTAGAACAGCTGGCACTGTACGGTGCTTACGGCCGCTGTTAAATACGGTCCCGCGAGGCCGTTGTTTGTGGGCATGTCTGAGGCTTCGTTGCTAAGCGACGTGGCCAAACTTAGTCAGGAGATGCATGTGGGAGGGAGCAACTTCATGACGGGGCGCCGTAGTGGCGCGCCATGTTTAACTCCTTCGACGCTCATGACGAGCTCAGCTCGTCATGGAGTCACCTCTCATACACTCATGACGAGCTGAGCTCGTCATAAAGAATGGAGTAAATGAAAAGTCAGCACAGGGGGGGAATTGCCTTAGCAGCCATGGAGTTAAATGGAGTAAAGAATGAGGGGAAGATTGTAAACGGAGTTTATTGGAATCATTGTCGTATGTCTGGATTGTGGGATTATTATGTTGTGTTGGAATAGTCGATCCAGACTTAGCCTCATTAAACTGGGAGTCATGGGTAGCGCTGGCCACTATGTCATGTAAGTTCATAATCAGTGCTAGGTAACACTTGGAATGGGTAGGGGACAAGGATGCCCGCAGTCATATTAACAACCAACCAAAACCAATCAATGGCCCAATGTTTTGAGACCGGCGGCACAACGCGGGTGACTATACACTGGGAGTCTCCCATATCAGCGCCATCTTGCAATGGAGTAATATTATTATGAACGATTGACCCCTCAAGATGACTTAATAAGGGGGTTGGGTTCGGGTGGTGGTAGTGCTCCCCATTGAACTTAGGGATGGCCCCAGGTGGATGAACTATCTGGCCAGCATATTCCACGGGATAGAGTCATTAAGTCCCTGGGTGTCTAGTTGTAGGCGATGTACCCATCTTTGTTCAATTCTGTATAGGGCCTGTTGGCTAATCGAGGGGTGACATTCCAACACGATCCATTGTATGCTTTCTGCAGTGTGGCCTTGTTGTTTGCAATGTTCATACAAGCGTGTATGTGTCTTGTTGCAGCGGATGTTGCTATTATGTTCCATAATGCGTACCTTGACAATACGCATCGTCATCCCAATGTACTTGAGCCCGCAAGGGCAGATGAGCATGCAAATACATTTACTGCTATTACAGTTCGTATGTTTGTTGAGATGCCATGTGAAGGTATCAGTTAGTGTAACCGATTTTTCTTGTTTGGACTGGGGACAGACAACACAATTACCACACCGGTAATGTCCCACAACTGGGGGTAGTTCCCATAGGGTGTTCACGGGACGAGTACTCATTTTCTTGGGGCGGGTGTGTATCAAGGTATCCTTTAGATTTGTTGTTCTTTTGAAGGCGAAACGAGGTCGGGGGATGTCCAGACCCGCTGAATTGAGGATCCCCCAATGAGAGTTCACAGTTTTTTTAATGAACGTAGAGTTCTTGGTGTAAGAAGTTACACATGTAATGATATCCTCTGTCTCCTTAGTATGTGTCTCTAGGAGAGATTCTCTGTTGTTGTTGAGTGCTCTCTTCACCGATTGTTTCAGTAATCTGGTGGGGTACCCCCTATCCAGGAGTTTATGTTGTAGGGTATTCGCCTCCCGCTTGTAGTCGGTGACTGTACTACAAATTCTGCGGACCCTCAGAAATTGGCCAAACGGCAAATTGTCCCTCAAAGCCCTGGTGTGGTGGCTGTTGTAGAGGAGGAGGCTGTTTCTGTCGGTCTCTTTTTTGTAGAGAGTTGTTGTAATTTCTGTGGGTCCTAACAGGATTGTCAAATTCAGGAAGGTTAGTGAGTGTTCAGACATAGTCCCTGTGAATTTTAAGAATGGATCCTGGAGGTTAATCCATGTACAAAAGGCATCGCTGTCATCTCGCCAGATGGTTGTCTCGTCTCATCATCGGCTTCCTGCTCCAACGTCAAGCCGGCGCTGCAATGCCTGACGGGTAGCACAGAATGCTACACTTTTGTGGAGTTCTTTTGTTCCTGGCCGTTAGTTGGGTGCGTGTGAGGGGCCTAAGTGGTGAAGTAGTGAGCGTGCAAAGGTGTATCTAAAAAAGGTAAGTTAGTCTACTAAGAAAACTTTATTAGTGTAGCTAACTGCCTTATTAAAAGTTGAGTGAAGGGAGGGGTACCCGGGCTCAACAGCAATGTAGATTGGCATCGTTCAACCCTCACCTATGTTCTGGTCAACATGTTTCATGCCCTATAGGCAATTCTTCAGGACCTAACAGTGCTCATAAACTCATGCGGAGCCCGGTGTGGGCTAAGAATAGTGCAATATACAACCTGAGGGATCAGTCACCATGGCAGGAAGGAGTCCTGCGTGGAGATCAGACCTGAAAGGAAATTAACCCAGTCAAAAAAATGTTTTGTCTAAGAACACATACAATTTGTTCAATGCGGGTCAAGGTTGTATATAACAACCATAGCCTGAGCGTGGGATATCCCCTCAAATTGGTCGTGTGAAAAAACTAAGAGAGAGAGAGAGAGACACACACACACACAAAAATTGCCAAACATCTATTCATGCGTGTATAGAGACGCATTGTGTCTATATTCTGAAGGTTCTGTGTGACCCCTTTTGAGATATTTAATGTATTTGTGGGATTCATATAATCCATCCTGAAGAAGGTGTTGGCTCTTTAAAATATATGCCCACCGAAACGCATCGATGCAATCCCTGAGTAGCGATACGCTAAGTCTGTGAAACGACTCTAACCAAGATAGTCTTACATGTATAAGAGTTGGATTTTGTGTTTGACTATTGTATCTGCCTCAGTTTAAGAGGAATCATACTTCCCTTCTTTCTGTTTCCTACTTGTGAATATTTTTGACATGTACTATTGCATTAATTTTTATCAAATTATATTGTGTATTGTGTTTATAACTTATATCTGAATAAACTGTACATTTTTTATGAAGCTACTATATGTTTATATTTGCCTCTTTGCTCCTCTTTGAAGTGAATGTTGTGGATATAAATGTGGATGCTGTAGAAAATGTACTCAAAGGGGAGATTTTGTTTTGACATTTGCCGTTTTTAACTAACAAATAACTATATAGGAAACAACATAATTATGAGCGCATATTATTTGTTTTGCACGTAGGTATAAAATAAGTTTTTTAAATTAATAGAAACCTCCACGTGCTTGCATTTGTGTTCACATTCAGTAATACAAACCTTCATTCACGGGCATTATGTTTGCCTACCAATATCAGGAACTGATTAGGATTATAAACAAGCATTGTCAAAGCCAATAGTTTTAGCTTTAATGTGTGTACATGTGCCAACACGGTTATTTTCAAAGCTGTATGCATATGTTGCATGCAAGGCTGCTTTTTTTTCGTATTAAGGCCAGAATATTTGGCTTTGATATTAGCGGAAAAAAATTGCAAAAAAAGTTTGTTTTCTGTATAGAATTAAAGTGACAAATAGAGTCTTGAATGTGGCAAACAGCAGTCGAATTATTATTTGTAGTTTTCAGATATAAAATAGTCCCACATGCATTCCAGCAGGAGACCTTCCTTGAAAGTGTAATGATACAGCAAACATCCAATACCATGAAGTGACAGAAAACACTCTTTTGGGTAAGGTTCTGCCCTCTTGTTTTGATAACAATCAGCCAAGCCACACCTAAAAAGTACAGTAAACAAGGGACCTTAGGATAAAAAAAAATGAAGTACTGAAATTCTCCCATTATGCATTGATCTTTAGGTAGACAAACACAATACGCCCAGTGAACCGCACATGTACTTTACACATGACATAATGAGCTATTTCACAAATAATGATTCATGATTAAATTTGACAATATCTTCACTGACATTTAAAGTGGTTTTAGGACTGAAGTACCCCTGTCATAGGATGATTTTACTGTCACCAATATGGGCATGTAGAAATGTATAAAAACAACTTATTTAATCATATACATTAAAATCAGTTGTATGGCTAGAGCATTGTTGTCAATTGCAATAAAATGGCATGCGTTAATATGTTTTAAATGTGCAAAATCAAAGTACGTGATGTGTATCTTCATACCACCTAGAGAACAATTGGTGCACCAACACATTAATACATTAACAATTATACAATCTGTATCCCGAATTTGTTCTTCAAGCCCTCTTTTACTGATCAGGAGTATCAAAAAACATATAAGGTAGACCAGCCAACGCATTTCGTCCAAAGAGAGGGACTTATTCAGGGCAAAAGCGATAATGTACAAAGAGATGGGCCAATATATCTGTGGCCTGAATGGATGACTAGAGCCCGGACAACTTAATCACTTTGATGATAATTTAAATGGTTGTAACAGCTATATCCGAAAACCAGTTGCTGGGTGGATATAATGCATCCTGAGGAGATACTACACCTTTTATCCAGGTGTTAATAACACAATTCCAAAAGTTCGATTAATCAGTCAGATCCCATGATAAACACTGCTTAGCGCCATGTGAGATGCCAATGCTGAGTATAGGGTATGGTCTATAGCCTTCCGGAATATAAAAGCCCAAAATTGTGGGTAGACAAGCAGCAAGTAAAACACCACATGGGAAATCAGCAAGAAGTATTCATATCAAATATGTCAAAAAGTTCAGCACCATATCAAGCACCGATGTCCAGAGTTGTCGATCCCTGTTTGATCGTGTATCTTCATACCACATTGCTTTGTGCTGCATTTAAACGTAATAAAATGGCTCCCATGAGTTTGGGAATCATGAACTCTGCTGGCCTGGCCATGCTTTTAAGCCTTCTCAGCGCATTCTTCGGCAGCTTTATGCAGAGGAGTTGTATGCTATAGACATTTGAAACGTACCACCACAGCTTGTCGCACAAAAATGATGAATACATCTCTGGATGTATAAACAAACAATAATTGATAAAGCAGTCTGTCTTACTTTGCCAATACTATTTAGTTGTCGTTATTTGCTTTACCAGTTCCAGATGGTTTTGAAATGTGCTGGAACTGGCAAAGCCAATAGAAATGACCGGACATCCTGATAGCATGTTTGTTCTACTTTCAAGATATCTGGGCCATTGTGTTATTCATTGTAGCGTGACGCAACATAGCGGCCATGACAAGTATGGACAGTAAAGTTTTCATACTTTCAAGATGGCGTGGCAGCCATTATAAAGTAAAAAAAAATATTTTTCAATGCTATGTCTGCGGAAATAATAATGGTTAGTTATCAACATGACATTGTCCTTCACGTGCACAGTCCAAACGGTGCTGCAAAATCTTGGTAAATAACCACCAAAGCTTTCTAAATGCATCCTCATTTGATATTTAAAATAAAAAAAGCTTGGTTGAAAAAAACACTAAAAACGCATATTGTTCAGTGAGTTTAATGCAAAACATAATTAGGAGATTTTCTCTACACCCCCTTTCAATACTTGCCCATGAATACGGTCCATCATGTTTCTTTTCCTAATTATTATGACTTTGACTCGCCAAAAGTAATCGAATATGATCTGCATTTCAAAGCTCGAGCCACACCTCGGTAACTAAGCCTCATCTCTTTTGATATAACGATGAGAGTGCCTTGAAGCACTGTTAACACCATAGAGCTACTGACAGGCCACTGGTCCTCTGTGCAGTGATTAAATGTAGATTTATTTTTATTAGAAAGCTACGAGACACAAACTGCAGCTCGACACCTTGGGCTAAAATAAATTAGCATAATTAATAACGCGTCAGCCTATTTTTATAAAACCATTGACACATCTGATATGATTATTCTCAGTCCTTGGACAACACAAAAGAGAGGGCTTGAACGTCCGGAGTCTTTCATCTTTTTAAACAGCTTGTGAAATAATTAACGCTCGCATGTGGAGTCAAATGCTGTTATTACTGTGAAATTATGAAAAATTGCACGTAACCGTTACATAGAGACTTCTGACATTTGCACAGCAAGATAAACGCGCTGCTCCAAAGCTTAATATATTATTTTCTTTATAGCATTTTCATCTAGTTGTGGTTCCTGATTTTATTCACTAATACTAGGAAATATGGATTTGTACACCGTGGTATTTGAAGGAAAAATACCTTGCAATTAAATTAAAAGGTGTGATTGAACAGTTAAGATAAAAAAATCTTCTTTACCTTGTCCTTCAAGAATTCCTTCTCGTCCCATCGTACTTGTCCTTTGGGTCTTGAGGTCTGCCTCGTCGGTGGTTCAGCTTTCATCTATACGACTAAAAACAAACAAAACAAGTAATGACCAAGACAATAGGTCAAGTGTTGTTCGCCAGCTTTTTGGCAATTTCTGTTTGTTCTGTCATGGTTTTTGGGGTAGCTTACGGAGTGTCATTAAATCTAAAAAAGAACAATGACTAGAGGAAAACGTGTTTTTCTGGTTTCAACAAAGGCCACATTACTATGGTGTATGGATATGCTCCTTGTGAAGGGGCAGCATGCCGTAACTCATAGTGAGGTCAGTCAATGTACTTTTGTAATGGTTTTAATTAACCTAAAACAATAAAAATACTTACTTACTTATATAGTGAGGTCAGTCAAAGGCTGAAGTGGGCTAACATTGACCCTTGATGCATGCTGGAGTGGGTGGAAGAAAAATGTGAATGAAACAATCATAGACTAATGGATGAAGTCTGGCTGAAAACCCCTATAAGTAACTATGCTATAAATACTTTCTGTGAAATCAAAACGTCCTGGCTACCACTGACCTCAAAAGCCATTGATATGTCATTAGCTGCTAGCTTTACCTTTGAGAAAAAGGGCAAGGAAGTAAGGTAGAAAGTCAAGAAGGAAGGCAGACAAAAAAAGAAGGAAGGCAGATAAAAAAGAAGGAAGAAGGGCGAAAAAGGAAGGAAGTGAGGGAGGTAAAAAGTGAAGGAAGGAAGGCAAAAAGGAAGAAAGAAGGCAAAAGAAGGTACAACAAAAGAAAAAAGTGAATAATGAAATAAAGAAAGATACAAAGGAGGCAATAAATAAAGGAGGATAGAGTGCAAAAAAGAAAGGAGAAAAGAAGACAACATAGAAAGACAAAAAGAATGAAGGTAAAAAAGGAAGAAATAAGACAAAAATGAAAGAAAAGAAAACGAAAAAGCAAAAAGACAGAAAGACTGCAAAGACGAAAGAAATAAGGAAAAATAAAGAAGGTAACAATGAAAGAAAAAGGCAAAACAGAAGAAAAGGAAGAAAGCAAAAAAGAAAGAATAACATACAAAGGCAAAAAAGAAAGAAGAAAAGAAAAGGGAAAGACATCAAAGAAAGAATACAAGAGATAACTATATAGAAACAAATGTTAGCAGGAAAAATCTTGAACTCATCAAAGTAACCTTCCCTACCGACATAAAGGTAGTTAACGCTGAAACAACAAACAAAGTAAGGGGAAGATATCACTCTGAGAATCCGGTTGACGCAAATGAGTGCTTAGCAGGAATGAGGCAAACAATAAGCGTAGAACAAGAAGCAAAAACATTAACCATGCCACAAAAACGACTCCAGAACGGTGCACATTATCCACTCAAAAACTATCACACCATTAACATAATAGACCCTGGAAGTCGCAAGCAAATGAAACAACGTCAAACTGTAAAAACTTGTGATAATTCACAAATGTCAAAGGAGGAAACTACCAACATAGGGAAACTTCTCTTTATCCCCGAATATGAGCTACAAGGCCCACAAGATCACCTAAACCGAGGCATTATACTTCGTTTAACATCAGCAATCCTAAGCCTTGGGCACCTTACTTCAGCAGATCTTCTGTTGGTTGAGTTTATAACAACGAACGATGAGGCGAAAAAAGAATGCACAGTTACAACATGGAGGGAGGCAAGAATAGTGACCCACATTCTCTCCGAGACGGCCAAATTTAAGAAATGGGGAATCCTTTTGAAGGAAGTGGCCAAAGCAGCGTACCCGTCCCCGCTCCTAAAAAGGAGCAACAAGAGTGCAAATCAAGTACGGACGAATCGACCAACGCGCTCAGTCCTTCAAGGTGCTAGGGGAGACGAAGCAGCTGAGTATGAGCACCTATGGCCGCAATCGTCATCCCCTAATTGAACCTCCCACAAGTCAACCAGCACTGAAAGACATGTCATAAAGGTACTCTCTTGGAACATTGCGGGCGCAAAAGACATTATAAATCAAATTCAAATTTCAAAGCTTTATTCGACATCAGTCATAAAAGCGTTTGCACCCTATCACTATACAATAAATACTAATCTACATACAAAAGAATTAAAACAAGAATTTATAAGTCGAATACAATATGCTTTTGAACATTATTAAGGTCAACATTGATCTTTACTCACAAATAAAAACTCTATTAAAAATATAGTCATCAATACAATACATCACAGCATTTTTCCTAGTAAAGTGCGTGTTCGGATCACCCAAGCCCAGGACAAGAACTTTGCAACAGCATTTACGAACAATGGAGAACAATCAGTCTCCAGAATTCTAAGTGCCGTCGCTTGGTTACGTGTCCCCATATTGAAGCAGACAGGTCTTATCCATTTATGCCGTGGGTTTGCATATAAAGGACAACAAAACAATATATGGGAGACATGCTCAACTTTATCTTTGCAGTGGTAACAATGCTCATCCCAAGATGTAGATCATTTCTTTTTAAACACATTAACTGGGAGAGATCCAACTCTAAACTGAAAGTACAGTTTTCTGTCATGGGGCTTCTCAATCAAGTCCCAATATGCTTCACACAGAGGAGACATTTTTAAGTCCAAAAAACGTCTCGACATCGAACAGCTAGTACCGTTGGCAACAGTTCTAAAATTCACCATCTCCCAATACATCTGTTTTAGCTCGGTCTTTGAGGGAAAACAAGACACATCTTGGTTACCCCACAGGTGGTCTAGTTTTAGCTCTGTCAATAACCCTCGTAGTTCTTTCAACCAGGCTATTTTATGAAACTGGTCAAATGAATCCACATCTGTCAACGCTGTGGCATAGTGGGCTAGCTCAGGGGTCACCATTAACCGCCTCCAATATAACAGTGGACGCAACCTTGCTAGGTCCGCAATATTTTTCCTACCAATATCCAGTTTTAAGGGAATAGTAGGCGTACTTTGCGGCACCCCTATAAAAACCCCTAGGAAACTTATTTTCTGCTGTAGTCAGGTTTACTAGGTAACTAAATCCCCATAACTCTGAACCGTATAAACTGGCACTTATTGCTTTCATTTGATCTCAAGCACACAATTTACCGGTTTAGTTAGAGAAGCTCTGTGTTTTAATAGTAATGCTCCTACTATTTGACTAAACTTTAGTACTGCAGTATCTGTGTGAGTCTTCCATTTCATGTTCCCCTGAATGGTTATTCCAAGGTAGGTAAAAGCATCTACTTGCTCAAGGGGTGTGCCTTTATAGGTAATTGTACCCTTAAATAGTGTCCGGCAGTTCATGCACATAAACTTTGTCTTGCTAGTGTTTAATTCTAAACCTCGCAAGTCACAGAACTCCCCAAATGCATTTACCGCCTTTTGGAGACCGCTTGGTGTGCGTGATAAAATAAGCGTGTTGTCCGCAAACATAAGGACGGGAACACGCGAGCCAGCTATTGTTGGGGCATCAGAGGGGGACATTCTCAGAAAGTCTACTATGCCATTTATGTATATCGAGAACAGTGTGGGCGCTCGTACGCAACCTTGCCTCACCCCGCGCTCTACCGGGAAGGGCTCAGTTACTTCTCCCTGCGACCCCCATCTAATTTTGGCATAGTTGTTTTCATGCAATCGAATAATGAGTGTGTGGAGTTCCTGGCTAATCCCTGCATCGGCTAAGACTTTCCAAAGCTTGTCCCTAGGGACCAAGTCAAAAGCTGACTTAGGTCCACAAAGACAGCATACAAAGGACCATTTTTTAGGGTGACATTCCTCCAATACAAAGCAATAAAGTAAAAAACCTGGTCTATAGAGCTTGTCAAAGGACGGAACACTGCTTGGTATGGAGACAGAAAATTATTTTCATCAATCCATACTTGAAGCTTGTTCTGAACCATACGACCCATCAGTTTCTGGGCAGAATCTATAAGACTGATAGGTCTATAGTTACAGGGAAGAGATTTATCCCCTTTTTTAAAAACAGATATAATTTCCGCTCCTTTCCAGGGGAAAGGACAGGGGAACTTCACCACCCATTGCCAAAGCATTGGCAAGCCAAGAAAAGTATTTACACCATGCATTTCTATCATTTAAGTAAACATCTGCCGGTATACCATCCATGCCAGGCGCTCTTCCCCCCGTTACACAGTCAAGGGCAAGACTTACATCCTCTTCATTAAATACATTGTACTTGAAATAAACAGTTGGTGGCAGGGCTTCACAAGCTAGCGATTGATTACGAGCATATTGTGGTTTAAAAAATTCTAACCAATCATCGACTGCAACATGGTTTTGGGGAGAGGCAGCCGACTCTCTCCTACCCCACTTTACCTTAGACCAAAATACCTTTGAGTCTTTGGCCGCACATGCAAGTTTAAGCTTGCACCATAATTCCTCGTCCCACCGCTTCTTTGCTTGTTTTTGTGTACATCTGTAGACGTCCCTAGCTTCTCTTACAGCAGCAGCATTCCCCAATTTGAGTGCTCTACTAAGTTTGTGCCGTGCCTGTCTACAGCTTTTGTCATACCACCCCTGACAACTTTTCTGTTTTTTACCCTTGTTACTACTTGCTGGTTTTAAAAAGAATGTTTGAAGTGTAAGAAAAAGTTTGTTGTGGGCCTCCATCACAATGTCTCAGAAGTTGGTGTTACGTGAGAGTGAGTTTAGGCGGTTTACTTCCTCTCCTACTACTTTCTTAAGTTTGTCTAGCTCCCCCTCATCCTCTACTAGCTTTCCCCATTTTAGATGGCGCTGATTATTTGAACTTACTAGATCCAGGGTCACCCTTTCATCTTCTGGACTTCCCCCCCTTTCCTCTATGTAGGGCTTGAAGACCATGCACAGCAGATTATGACCGCTTTCCATTCTTTTCACTACGGACATGTCTATCAGTTTATTCCAAGCCCTGATATCTATCAGGAAATAATCAATTCTACTGCATGCCCGCCCATTATCAAACGTGTTGTTTCCAGCACGATCAGAGAGTGTGCGACCATTTGCGGCTCTGAGCCCTCTGGCTAGACAGAGGCTCTTCACTTGAATAGCCACCGTACTCCATCTTTTGACTGCATCAATCTCAAGCTGGGGGATGCCCCATTTACTGTCCTCTTCCTCAGCGAGAAATTTATCCTCCTGTCCCAGGGGTTCGAAAGTAGTGTTTAGATTCCCCCCCCAATGATAATAAACTGTTCTATGGGCAGGGATTCCAGCTCCTGTTCAAAGACCTTTATTACTTTTGAGGTCTTTCCCCCTGTAACACCCCTAGCGTATATATTAAAAAGGGCTAGGCCTTCACCATTGTTCCATCTAATGATGACTGACAGAATATCCCCAGTAGGAAGCATTTTTTGTTTAATCGTACAATTCAATGATTGACGAATACAGATCAGCATACCACCTGAAGGTCTACCTTTACCATTTGCCACTGCAGGGATGAAAAAATTGAGGTACCCCACCCGGTGCACAGGACTTAGTGACCATGTTTCTTGGAGTAATATAATATCATACAGGTCAGTGAAGGCACACCAATCAGGTGATGTAACTTTGGTCGCTATCCCTGCAATATTCCAGGAAATGAAGGACAGTGATTGATTATCTCCTGTAGACCCTGTTTGGACAGATCTTGGGAGATCGCTTACAGTTGGATTCTGTGATGAGATATTTGTGGCTGGCGATTTTAAGGGGCCAACCCGTGCTTCATCCAGGTGCGATACAATTGTTGGATCACTGTCGTTACCCCGGGCTGATTTACTATGCCCTTCCAGATTTAATAATCTCCCCACACTTTTCCTACTATCAGATGTTAGCTTACTATTGTCTAACTGTATTAGAGCTAAAGGACCCTCCTTACTAATGTTACCATTATCTGTTTTCACGTGGTTGGGGTGTCCTAACATATTATGTTGATGAGTGAGTCAATCGCACTCGTTTAAGTTTGATAGGGCGGTGAATCTGTTTTCGAGGTTTATACCCCAGTCACATCTTCGGGCACCTCCAACCCCGCCCCCGCTCCCACCCCCACCCCTTCTATGTGACACTGTGGTCCATTTGGTCCTCAGGACACTGGGTCTAGCAATAAAACCTCTCCTACTATAGAAGAAGTCAAGAGTAAGAGGGATAATTTCCGCTGTTCTACGTTGTGGGGGCAGAAGATTGGGTAGGATTTCAGGCAACACTTCCGGTCCTCTAAAATTAAGTACAACACAGTCGCCTGCAAATCTTTTTGGGCTATTACCTATCCATTTTACCCTTCTGGCAGTTAGTAGTTCCTCTGACAGTTTTTGTTTGCCCCAGTTGGAGATATGCATATTGTTAGTTAGCCAGTATGGGGCTTTACTTAAGAGTGATTGGGGAGACTCTGTTAGGAATCGAGCTAGTCCTATTTTAATGACCATGCCTTAACATCACATGACAGTGGAAAGGAGGATAAATGTTGGTCCTACCTTTAAGTTCATTGCTCGATATTGCCAGTGTTTGGATTCCTATCCTGGTTGTTGGTTGCTGATTATTGCTGAGCAGAGCTTTTTCTGCTGACCCGACGCCTTTTTTGCTGCCTTGCCCTTCCTCGCGGGCTCGTGAGAAGGGTTCGTTATTCTCCCCGTTTTGGTTGGTCCCTTTCCCGTCTTTTTCCTTGATTAGTTAGTTAGCGGGTTCCTGGTTTCCCTTCCCCCTCCCTCGTTCCTTTCCTGACCCAGCATATTTTATTCCTTTGTCCCCAGGTGTTCGGGGGCTCCCGTTCACTCTAGCGTTACGAAGCAAACGCTGATTTTTACGAGGCTTGCAGTCGTTTCCAGCGCGTCTTCGCTGGGACTACTCTTTTCCTCGTTTTGTGCGGAAGTGACGTTTTGGGTCACTCCGCGGATGCTTCGTTGCCGAACGCTGGGTTTGTTTAGCGTTACGCAGGGTTTCCTGCTCCCTGTCCCTTCGGTCTACCTTAATTAGTAAAGGGTTTTTTTTAGGTGGTGGCAAGTGCCATCGTAGGACCTTTTTTCCCCTTGCTATATTTTTGGTACGTGGACATATTTATCAAGGCTCCCTCCCTTTCTCTGCTACAAGCTATTAGCACAGATACCGGAGTACCACGTTTCTTTTGTTGTTTTACTCCACACCTTTACGAGGCAGAGCCTGCACTCTACACTGGTAAGAAGGGTTTTGTATGTTTGGTAAGGCATGGTCATTGGGGGTTGGGATTCACTATTGTAAACAGTGATACATGAAAGGTTTGCTTTTCCCCCATTGTACATAGGTGCAGAAGCGTAAAGACAGGAGGGAGCTGTGTCCTGTTACCTCTAAGGGTGGAAGACTTGGTGTCTCCTCAACATTACCACCCTCTTTTCAGGTCCATTGGTGCACTCATAGAGTTCGTCCTGTGGGTGTCCAGTGGGCAGGTAAAGGGGACTGGTGCATGCTACGTTCCCGCAGTGCTTGGGCTGGCCGGAATCTAACAGAATATCGAGCCCACGTTAAAATAGCACTGCCCGGACTAGCATGGATGAGGACGGGAATCCGATGGGTGGGGGTACGGGTGGTCCCACAAAGCAAGATATAATGGGAGCCGTACATACCCTACAGGCACAGGTACAGGAGTTGAAACAAGAGAATGTAGGACTGAAACAGGAGCTAGTGGCCGTAAGGGCCAGAGAACAGTCACAGCACAGGGGAACGGGTCCCGTTATACAGCCTGCCACATTCCAGTATACCGGAGGGCGGGATCTAGTACTACAAGTGGCGGCAATCCCATAGCTGTAACGGTATCAACCCCTGTGGCAGTACCTTTAGCCCCCCCGGAGAGATTCACAGGAGAGAGCGATAAGTTCGGTACCTTTATGAATCAGTGTCAGCTGCACCTTATGTGTAGAACGAATGCCTTTCCCGACGATTCTGCAAAGATTGCGTTTATACTGTCATATTTGGCTGGTAACGCGGCCCAATGGGCGATTCCATTGGTGGAAAACAATGACCGTGTGTTGTATAACTATCAGGCATTCAAGGAATTGATGCGTAGTCTGTTTGCTAAACATGCGTTTATGCAGGCCAGTGATGCGGAATTGTTGAAATTGCGGCAGGGCAGGCAGGACTTATTGTCTTATATAGCCAACTTTAATCGATTAGTATCTGAGACACATTGGCCGACCGAGAAAAGGACGTCCCTGTTCTATCAGGGTCTTTGTGAAGAGTTGAAGGACATAGTGTCACAGGTGGTGGATCCGCCTGAGGATTGCGCGGCTTTCATCGACCTGGTAGTGAAATTGAATCACCGAGTGACGGAACGGCGCGGAGAACGTAGTCGGTTCCAGTCTTCACGAGGTAGTTATGTGAAACCAGAGGTGAAGTCGGGAGGAGAGAGTAGAGCAGTCCCTGAGCCTATGGAAATAGGTGGAGTACGGGGCCCCCTGACTTCAGAGGAAAAGAAGAGAAGGAGAGAGAAGAATTTGTGTCTGTATTGCGGACAGGGGGGGCATTTTGCACGTGACTGCCCCGTGAAACCATCAGGTGTAGGGTTTGGTAAAAAGGTGGCATGTATACAAGTGGATCAAGGTTCAGAGAAATAAAGGAAAGTGCAGTATGAAGTTGTGGGGGCCATAGACCAGGCCCCAAGACATTTTGTGATTAACGCTCAATTGCTGCTATCGGCGCAGAACCGTGTCCCTGTGTCAGTGTTACTAGATTCCGGGGCCACTGGGAATTTTATAGATATCTCGATGGCGGAGAAATTGATGGTTCCTTGTCATCTAAAAGAACAACCTGAGCCAGTAAGGGCTATCGATGGGACCGAGTTGACCTCGGGGTGTATTACCCGGCAGACTGTACCATTAGGTTTGTTGTGTGAGAATGGGCATGTGGAATCTGTGATCTTTGATTTGATCGATGCACCCTAGTTCGGGTTGGTTTTGGGGGTCCCATGGCTGCAAACACATAACCCGAGGATCGACTGGGTACAAAGACTGGTAACGTTGGACTCGGTGCATTGTTTGAAGAATTGCTATGTTGTGGCAGCTGAGCAGATCGATCCTTTGTCCTGTGCCATGGTCGAGACGAGTATGATTCCTCCACAGTACTCTGCCTATAAGGACGTGTTTGATAAGGGATGTGCCCAGGGTCTTCCACCACATAGGTCGTACGACTGTAAGATCGACTTAATACCAGGGGCTCCATTGCCGTGCAGTCGGGTCTACGCACTGTCTGAGCCTGAGGAGGCTCATCTGAAGACGTATATTGACGAGATGTTGTTGTTGGGTTATATTCGTCCTTCTTCCTCGCCAGTGTCATCAGCTATATTTTTCATACCCAAGAAGGAGGGGTCTTTGAGGGCGTGTGTTGACTACCGAACGTTGAATTCCGCCACTGTTAAGAACAGGTACCCTCTTCCGCTCATCTCCGTGTTACTGGACCAGCTCCGCAAGGCTACGGTATTTACCAAATTAGACTTGCGGGGCGCTTACCATCTCATAAGGGTTCGGCCGAGAGATGAGTGGAAGACGGCATTTAAAACAAAGTACGGACTATTTGAGTATACTGTAATGCCGTTTGGCTTGTGCAATGCGCCTGCGGCGTTTCAGTTTTTTATTAACGAAGTCCTTGGCAAGTACCTGGATCAGTCAGTCATAGTGTATTTGGATGATATACTTATTTATTCAGAGAAAGGGCTTGATCATACCAAGCATGTGTTACAGCTCTTGCAGACTTTACAGGAACATCATTTATATGCTAAGCTGGAGAAGTGCCAGTTTAGTACTCCCGAAGTAGAGTTTTGGGGATTTGTCATATCTGCTGCAGGCATCCGGATGGACCCGAAAAAGATCCAGGCTATAGAGACCTGGCCAGTGCCAACGAATGTGAAACAAATACAGGTGCTCCTGGGCTTCGCTAATTTTTATCGGCGATTTATCCTGCATTTCTCTGACATAGTGGCTCCGATGATTCGCCATTTGAGAAAGGGCGTTCCTTTTGATTGGACAAATGAGACTCAGGATGCTTTTCGTGTGTTGCTAAGGCAGTTCGTGTCTGCACCGGTATTGGTGCATCCTGATCCTGCCCTGCCGTACTTTGTAGAAACCGATGCTTCTTTGTGTGCTGTAGGTGGGGTATTGTCACAGCGGGATGAAGCCACTGGCCATATGCATTCAATTGCGTTCTTTTCTAAAACCTTGTTGCCAGCTGAACGTAATTATACTGTGGCAGAACGAGAGCTGCTGGCGGTCAAACTGGCGTTTGAGGAATGGCGCCATTACTTATGGGGTGCCAGACACGTCATTACCATCTACACTGACCATAAGAATTTAGAATTCTTTCGTTCTGCTAGGGCATTAACTCCTCGTCAGATGAGATGGGTTTTATTCTTTAATGAGTACGACTTCATCATAACATACAGACCTGCAGCCCAACAGGTGAAATCCGATGCTCTTTCCCGAATACACGTTGATGTAAAGGAAGAAGGCTCTTTGAGTGTGAGCAGGGCTATGATTGCTAAAGAAAGGATCATTGGGGCTTTGGTAGTGGAAGATTTCCCTACTCTAGTGAAAGACCAATTGAGCCAATTAGATCTGGCTCCTTGGTTATCCATACCCCAGGTAACAACGCAAGATGGACTTTTGTATAAGGAGGACAGGTTGTTTATTCCCCCCGTGTTGAGGGATGAGGTATTGGAGTGGTGTCATTCCTCTGCCTTGGCCGCTCATCCAGGAATAAGGAAGACCAAGGAATTGTGCATGAGGTGGTTTTGGTGGGAGTCCATGACTAAGGATGTTCTGGGATATGTGAGTGCTTGTCCTGTGTGTGCGACCAGCAAGCCCTCGCATTGTAAACCCTCGGGACTCTTACAGCCTTTGGAGGTACCGCCTGGCCCTTGGCATTCTTTAAGTATGGATTTTGTAACGGATCTGCCCTCTTTCGCGGGCTTCACCGCCATATTGGTGGTGGTGGATTTATTCACCAAAATGCCCACTTCATACCGCTTCCCAAAATCCCTTCTGCGAAGGAGATGGCGGTAGTGTTTATGTCTTCAGTTGTGCGGTAGCATGGGATGCCGGTGGTGATTGTATCGGACAGGGGGGCGCAGTTCGTCTCACACTTTTGGACTGAGTTGTGTCAGGTGCTTAAAACCGAGATACGTTTATCCTCGGCTTACCACCCTCAATCCGACGGTCAGACCGAGCGCACTAACCAGACGATGGAACAATACCTAAGGTGTCTGATAGCATCCTTGTCCTGTGATTGGGTAACTGCTCTGCCCATTGCGGAGTTCGCTTATAACAACAGTGTGCATTCCGCCTTGGGCATGACACCCTTTTACTGTTCACTTGGTTACCATCCTAGGGCGGTAGCTATACAGCCCATGGGTCGCGTGCCAGCCATCGATGACGTGTGTAAGCGATTGGGAGACATATGGGCCTTGGCTAGGAAAAGCCTTTTGGAGGCAAAGGAGGCTATGAAAGCACAGGCGGATAAACATCGAGTCCCTGCTCCTGCATACAAGATGGGGGATCTAGTATGGCTGGCTTCACGTAACTTGAGACTACAAGGATCTCGTAAGTTACAGCCCCGGTTTGTGGGTCCATATCCCATCCTTCAGGTTGTTAAACCCATAGCAATGAAGCTTAAGTTACCACAGGAGTACGGAGTGCACCCCGTTTTTCATACATCATTGCTTAAACCCTATGTACCATCAGGCCAGGTGCTACCACCCCCTCCCCCTGTTCTGATTAATGGGCAGGAGGAATTTGAAGTTCAGGCTATCCTCGATTCAAAGCGAGTCAAGGGTCGTCTTTTGTACTTGGTAGACTGGAAAGGGTACACGAAGGAGGACAGGACATGGGAGCCGGCTGGGGGGGTGCACGCCCCGCGGTTGGTTCGGTTATTCCATAGACTACACCCCTCTAAGCCCCGACCTGTGGGGAGGATTATTGGGGGGGGGGGTACTGTTAGGAATCGAGCTAGTCCTATTTTAATGACCATGCCTTAACATCACATGACAGTGGAAAGGAGGATAAATGTTGGTCCTACCTTTAGTTCATTGCTCGATATTGCCAGTGTTTGGATTCCTATCCTGGTTGTTGGTTGCTGATTATTGCTGAGCAGAGCCTTTTCTGCTGACCCAACGCCTTTTTTGCTGCCTTGCCCTTCCTCGCGGGCTCGTGAGAAGGGTTCGTTATTCTCCCCGTTTTGGTTGGTCCCTTTCCCGTCTTTTTCCTTGATTAGTTAGTTAGCGGGTTCCTGGTTTTCCTTCCCCCTCCCTCGTTCCTTTCCTGACCCAGCATATTTTATTCCTTTGTCCCCGGGTGTTTGGGGGCTCCCGTTCACTCTAGCGTTACGAAGCAAACGCTGATTTTTACGAGGCTTTCAGTCGTTTCCAGCGCGTCTTCGCTGGGACTAATCTTTTCCTCGTTTTGTGCGGAAGTGACGTTTTGGGTCACTCCACGGATGCTTCGTTGCCGAACGCTGGGTTTGTTTAGCGTTACGGAGGGTTTTCCTGCTCCCTGTCCCTTCGGTCTACCTTAATTAGTAAAGGTTTTTTTTTAGGTGGTGGCAAGTGCCATCGTAGGACCTTTTTTCCCCTTGCTATATTTTTGGTACGTGGACATATTTATCAAGGCTCCCTCCCTTTCTCTGCTACAAGCTATTAGCACAGATACCGGAGTACCACGTTTCTTTTGTTGTTTTACTCCACACCTTTACGAGGCAGAGCCTGCACTCTACACTGGTAATATGGGTTTTGTATGTTTGGTAAGGCATGGTCATTGGGGGTTGGGATTCACTATTGTAAACAGTGATACATGAAAGGTTTGCTTTTCCCCCATTGTACATAGGTGCAGAAGCATAAAGACAGGAGGGAGCTGTGTCCTGTTACCTCTAAGGGTAGAAGACTTGGTGTCTCCTCAACATTACCACCCTCTTTTCAGGTCCATTGGTGCACTCATAGAGTTCGTCCTGTGGCTGTCCAGTGGGCAGGTAAAGGGGACTGGTGCATGCTACGTTCCCGCAGTGCTTGGGCTGGCCAGAATCTAACAGACTCTATCTGTCCGTACTTCAAAGTTGGTACATTAGCTAGGACAAGGATCAATGGGGAAGCTTCAACAACTAGTTCCATTGGTCCAGATTCCGCAAGAGGATCTTCGTTAGTCTCGGTACTAATTAATGGGTCTGTAGGGAGGTTGCTGTTCGTTGCCAAGCAAGGGGTAGGGATGAGTGGTTGAGTCAGGACCAGAGTATTCCCAATTCCTCTGGTTCCATCTTCCCTATGATTTGTTTGCTCTATTTTATCTAATACCTTGATTGGCAGTTCCCCCAAGCATTCATTAGTATTCAACAAGAGGCCCTCAAGCTTATTAACCTTATCTGTAAGACGGTCAATCTTAGATAAGAGTGGCTTTATTATGCCCCTCATTTTTTGATCAAACATTCCCAATAGTTTCTTAATATTGGCTTCATCCCATAGCATAGTGCCTTTGTCCTCACCCCCTGTGTCCTCTGCACTATTTTTCCGAGGTGGAGTTGCGGGTCTATTCTTACTAGAACGAAGTCCACCGCGCCTGGGTTGGCCCTTAGTGGGCCCTTTGGTCACCCTGGGCGCAGGGACAGGTACCGGAGTTAAGGTGTTATCCTCCACAATTTGTAGGTCCGGGTCAACACCAGCTTGAACAACCTCATCAGTATTACTAGAAGTGGTAGGTGGAGTCACATTATCAGCGGGGCTCTCAGTCATGTTTTGGGAGAGCACCAATGTTTCACTAATATTTTCTGAATCAATGAGGTTAGTTTGAGATAGTTCGATTGGATTGGTGCTAGAGGTTGGGCTCAGTCCCAGAGAGGACCTTCTATCGTTATTAATCTTGGTGACCACTTGAAATAAGTAATTATCTATTGTGTTTGCAGGTAGTGTACCTTGTTTTTGTTTAGACATACTGGTAACAACTATGGATACACACAATGACCCAAGATGTACAACAAGCCTATGTTCCAGGAGCTGCTACTATCAAAAGTGTATGAAACCTCCCCTTATATCCTTCAGTAATTACTGAGATGTCATGAACTACCGTTAATAACTGATTAACTCACAAGTATTTTTGACAGCGTTCTTGGCCCAGTCCAGTCTCTGGCAGTCGCAGACTGTCCCGCCCTTGTCCCGGGCTTCTCCCGGTCGCTCCTGCTCGCTCCCGCGCAGCGGGGTTACTCTAAGGAATTTATAGGACTATGGGTAAAGGGGAGGGGCAGGCGGGGAGAGCAGCCCAGGTGCAGTTGATCCGGCCGCCGGTGTTTCTGGGACAGGTAGTCCCTGGCCGGCGCTAGCACTCTGCTCGCAGCCTTGCCTTACCCTCGGCAAACCCCAGGAGCAATCACACAGGAGTCCAGGTAGTTGAGCTGGCAATCCAGCGAAGCGGGACCTGCGCAGCGGGTTCCGCGAGAAGTGGCGGATTAAAACACAAAGCCTCGCAGCCCAGCGTCCTCTCAGAGCAGTCTCAGCAAAGCGTTATAAATAAAAATGGCAAAGCTGCCACCTGGGCCCCATACGCAATAATAGCCCGACAAGAAACGTGGCTAACCGAACCAATTGGCATACCAGGCCGGCTATGCTATCATGTAAGTGCGACCCGCCCACAGCGCTTCGGGCGAGCTAGTGGGGGCCTCTCCATCTATATTTCAACAGCCTTAAACATCAAAGCATCACAACTAGCTGCAACAACAGCGGACATGCAAATTCTAAAACGGGAAAGCATGACAATGGCCATAACCAGAACTTTAATTTTAATAAACACATATGCCAATCCCAATAAACCTCTAAAAAAGCACTCTTTCAAAGCATAATCACAGTGGTCTCAAATATGCGTTTGGAACATCCTAACTGGGAGATAATTCTCACTGGTGATTTTAACTCTAATCTGCTACAAGAACCAGAAGACGGAGCTAACATCAACGCAGCAAACAAAATCTGGAATGACTTGCCGCAGGCGTTGTCTCAAGTTAGGAAGAGGGACAAGGAGGGCAAACAATTCATGTGGGATCTTGAAAATCTTGGCCTAAGGGTACTAAATGGAAGATCTAAACAAGGTAACCCTCCCTCCATGACCTGCACAGGCCACAACGCAAGCTACATCCTGGACTACACGTTAGTCACATTACCCCTGCTAAGTCAATTACAAGACTTCCACCTAATTTGTTCCTTGGACAGCGACCATTCAATGCAACATCTTGAGATTAGGATGGGCATAACTAAACACGTACCAGCGCCCATGTTACCAGGCAACACCACAACCATTAACCTGAAGCGCCTTAAGTGGATGAGCGAATCCCTCATTACAAGCGCTCCTTATAGAGAACGTTCTGAGCCCAGAAATTTGGAGTGACTATTTGAAACAACTCCCGAGGACCAGTTCAAATAACAAAACCAAAACACCTCTCAAATTTAACATCAGATTCGATAGCTCAGCACGATCATTAAGGAGGCACTTGAAAAAATGAACGAATCGAGTACATGGTCAAACCCAAAATTCCGGCGTCTTGGTAGCAGTACGTAAGGCCAGGAAACAATATAAGAAATTAATATGGACTGAAAAGCAAAATCTTGTAAATGAATGCTTGTCTAAACTACTGCATAATATAAAGAGAGCAGACTCAAGGGCCTTCTGGTTACAAGTTAACTCCGAACACCGGACAGCCCAATCAATAAGTATGACCTGCATAACCGAAGCGGAATGGACCCAACACATAACGGACACATTTTCAATAAATAATTTGAAGATACCAACAACTTTGCCAAGCAAAGCAACAGACAAATCAGTGTGGGAACACATCGCCCAAGTCCACCAAGGGGACCTCTTAAAA
The DNA here is from genome assembly GCF_964263255.1 of Lissotriton vulgaris. Classification (NCBI taxonomy): domain Eukaryota; kingdom Metazoa; phylum Chordata; class Amphibia; order Caudata; family Salamandridae; genus Lissotriton; species Lissotriton vulgaris. Next base: position 364,553,418 of record NC_141689.1, read on the forward strand.
GCCTTCGAAAGCATGGTATCTTGCCCCAGGCAAGATGACGAACAAAGCATACTAAAAATAATTAAGAAAAGAAGGCAAGATAGCGCCCCTGGTACATACGGCTTTCCGCAAGCTATCTACAAGGAGGACCCACAGTACTGGGCTAGCAAATTTGATTCGCTTTTTCGAACAGTAAACAACACAGGTGGTATCCCAGAGAGCTGGAGGGGGGCAATCATAACTCTAATCTACAAAGGCGGAGACCGTAAAGATCCAAATAACTACCGTCTGATCGCCCTCATCGACGCCGAAGCAAAATACTATGCGTCAATGATACTAGCAGACCTGGCTCTATGGTCAGATAAGAATAACAAAATACCACTGAATCAGTCTGGGTTTCGCCGTGGCATGGGAACAATGACAAATGCTATGGCCCTATGCCTGACCGCAGAGAAAAGCCTACAGAATCGCCAGGAGCTTTACACCTGTTTTGTGGACTTTAAGGCGGCATTTGACCGCGTCAACAGGCAAATGCGCCATGAAACCGCGTGGTATAAGCGCACTATACAAATGTTTTTAAATTCAAATTCAAATGCTATGGGGAAAACTAAAACATCAGTGCCTACCGGATTCAATCCTCTTGCCCATCATTAACCTGTACACTGACACCTGGATGCAGGTAAAAATCGACAATGGGCATCGCTTGACCCGGAAGATCAACACTGCCGACGGTCTAAAGCAAGGGTGTGTTTTGGCCCCACATTTATTTAATCTATTTATGGGTGATCTGGCAGAAAGCTTGGACAAGGTCAATGCACATACTCCCCGGTTAGGTAGCCTCTGTGTAACGCACTTATCGTACGCGGACGACGTGGTACTGCTGAGCCAGACAAAAATTGGCCTTCAACGCCTATTGCATGACATGTCCGATTATACAAAAAAGAATTTGCTAACAATAAACATCAGGAAAACAAAGGTAATGCTCATAACGCAACGACGCAAAACTTCACTAACCTTCCGAATAAACAATGACCAACTGGAAGTGGTAAATAGCTATAAATATCTGGGGGTACATTTAGACAAGCGCCTTAACTTCCAAGTGCATTTTAAGGACATGGAAAAAAAGGGTCCACTTTACTGCACGCCTTCACTAGTTTAGCAACGGAGCTAAAAGGTCCTCTTGTCTCCCCCTTGCTAACCGCAATGAAAGCAAAACTATTACACACAATAGCATATGGGAGTGTATTACATCATGGGAAATCTCTACTCTCATAGACAAAATACAAACTAAAGTCTATAAACAGGTCTTTTCCTTACCGAGCAGTTCCTCACCAGCGCCAGTAAGACTTGAATTCGGATTACAATCTCAAGCACTACTGAAAAAATATGAGGCCATCAAATTCTGGTACAACGTTTGGAGGAACAAGGAGAACAAAATAAATGGGGCACTGTGGGAAGCAATCCACACAAGCCCGAACTCCGAGTACGCAAAGTACCTAAAACTCTCATTAGATACAACCGAGCTGGGACCATTGAGGGAAACAAAATTGCCGGTTTCTTCGTTCAAGCAAGTGGTTATGAGGATCGCCAAGAAACACTCGTTCCTCAACGACAAAATAACCTTCAGCGCCAGGACTCACGCCTGGATGACTATCAAATCATGCATAAAGCCCATACCAGCAGCTTATTTAGATATTGCATTCTCATTCTTCATCAAACGTACATTTCTCCAATTAAGGCTGGGCAATCTTCCGACAAGATTTGACCAACCAAAATGGAAACCACAAAATACAACAGAATGCGACCTTTGCGGTTCAGGCAAACAAGATATTATTCACATAGTTTGCATCTGTCCAGCTATGTACCAAGGTCGGCGGCATTGGCTAAAGGACAAGCTCAATGAGCAAGGAGTACGCACCTGCCGGACTGCGATAGTCCAAATCTTATGCACTGCGGATCCACAACTGATTTGCAGATCAGTTAAATCCTGGATAGTTTCGTGAAAAACCGAGGTCTATAGTCATAGGCCTGACCTTCATCTTGACCTAAGAACCCCGTTATTAAAGACAATTTGTGTTCTGAATAAGTTTACTGAAACTCACGACAGACTCTCGGTCACACAGATTTCTTACTTTTTTTTTCTCTTTATGTAGCTTTAAAAGCTTGTTTTAAATATTGTGGAATTTTATACATTGTAATGGTTTTAATTAACCAACAATAAAGAATGACTTACTTATATAGAAAGACGGATAGAAAGAATGACAATAGAAAGTAAGAAGGTGAAAAAGAAAAAAGAAGAAAAGAAAGAAAAAGGAGAAAAATAACCAAGGAAATACAGATGTAAAAACGTAAGGAGAGTAGGCAAAAAAGAAAGCAAGAAAGAAGGAAAGAACAATGAAAGTAGGCAAAAAAAAAAAATGAAAGAAGGAAAGAAAAAGAAATACTGGTGAAAAGGAAGGAATGAAAAAATTAATGAAGGCAAACGAGAAAGAAAGAAAAAAGAAAGATGAAACAAAAAAAGAAAAGATGTAAAGAAAAAAGGAATGAGGAAGAGAAATTATCAGCATAGTTTTTTTTTCTTTACGTTTTCTATATTCGCGACAACACCATGATCCTTGCGGTCGCGTCGCTAAAATGGAATAAAAAAGCACACATTCAATGACCATCAACACATCCAAAAATAAGATGTAAAAAAGTCCATTCTGAACATTGCCCTTCTCATATTTCTATATACATACTTCTTTTAAAGCATGTTTAAACTCATATTTTGTACTAAGTTTCTTTAAAAACCATCTTTGAGACCTATTTTCTGTTTTGGCGGTTATTCTGGATGTTGCGATGATGTCATTAACTGCGATAATCACGCCTTTTCCATAAAGTGTAAAACACATATCCACACGTATTACAGTTTAACACACTAGTGGTTTCTTTCAGTATTCTCTAAAGTCATGTTTGTCTAGAGAGTTTCTATAAAACCCATCTCTAAAACCTATTTTCTGGTTTTGCTGTGACGCCAGAGATTGCAAAGTCATCAGTAATCGCAAACCCTGAGGACACATCGAGAAAACAGAAAATAAAGCAGACTTTCAATTAAGCATGGGCGAATTTTGCGAATCTCGCGTTCGCGAATTTTGCGGATTTGCGAACTCGCAATCCGCAAAATCCGCGAATTCTCGCGAATTTGCGGATTTTTTTTTTGTGTTTGCGCGGGTTTCTGCCAGTTCGCGAGGGTTTTGTACAATGTCGCAAATTGCGAACTTACCTGTCGGGTCGCAAGTTTCGCGAACTTGTTGTTTCTACGTGTCCAGCCTGTTTGGGACACTCTTCTTCATCACTGCCACTCTCTGTCACCACTGCCACTCTCTGACTACTCATGCCACCCTCTGGCCCACCCATGCCACCCTCTGTTTCATCACAGCACCCTCTGGTTGTCCAGTCAGTGTACATTATTATGGCAACGCAAGCACACCTTCCCTGCCTCAAGTGACCTGAATTAATTTGGGGCTGATTAATGTGTCACAGAATATTTTTTTAGCTGGCACCTGCTTCCTTAGTGCTTCCTGATTAGTGATCTTTTGCACTTGCTAAGTGCTTTCATTGTTGCAATATTAGTTACAACACCTGCCCTGCCCCAACTGACAATAATGAATTAGGGGCTGATTAATGGATTTGAACTTCCAGCCTGGCTCCTGCTTGTCTCCCTTAGCTGTAATTCAGGACCTTTGTGGCATATGTGTAACTATTCTGAGGTTCAGAGCAGGGTCACATAATAGTTGCAACTGGCAACTGAACTCTGGAGGGGCCCCTCAGGAAGCACTACAGGAAATGGCTACTAATGATGAGCCTGAACTTTTGAACCTGGTAAGTAGTTTCAGTTTTGCTAAGATCGTATTTCTGCAATTTTGCACTTATTCGCGGGGCGCGAACTCACGCGAACAGTGCGAACAGTGCGAGCAAAATCCGCTGCTCGCGGATTTGCGGATTTTGCGGGAGATTCGCAAATCTCGCGGATTGCGAATTTACCGAAAATCCGCAACATCCGCGAGCGAAACGGATTTTCCGCCCATGCTTACTTTCAATAGCCACCAACACATCAAAAAATAATATGTAAAAATATCCATTGTGAACATTGCCCTATACATATTACTATATACCTACTACCTTCAAAGCATGCTTAAACTCATATTTTTGTACTAAGTTTCTTTAAAAAACATTTTTCAGAACTATTTTCTGTTATCGCAGTTCTTTGGGACGTCATGAGGACATCGTTAACCGTGAGGATCATGCCTTTTCCACAAAGTGAAAACATATATGCACACATATTACAGTATTTTATACACTGGGGGTTTATTGCTGTACGGTTCAAACTCAACCATCTCTTAAACCTTTTTTCCGTTTTCGCGGTGATGCTGGATACCATGATGACTTCGAAAATCATGGTCCCAGCGGTTACTTTGTGAAAGCAGAAAGCAAAATCAGTATTCAATAGCCACCACCACCTTAAAAAAGTATAACTATATAATTAATTCTAACCATCAAAGTAGATAACTCACCACTTAAATAACTCTATAAAAACATTTATCAAAATCTCAATATGCGCAATGACATTAATAGTCCTGATGTCCCCGCAATGATACATGGAGGAGCCACGCTGGTGGTCACGTCGTCATCGCGAATATCGCCCGTGATTAAAAACATTAATTTTGAACACAACTTGTGTCGCTAACACCCCCATTTCTCAACCATGGGGTCAGAGTATTTCTACCCTGACCCCTAAAGAGGCCTTTCACACAAATTGCCATATATAATCTCAACCATTATTTCTGGAGCTCTCAGGGGCATATTACCAAGCAATAGCGATAATTATCGCTATTGCTTGGTTAGAGACAAAAATTTACCGCAGCGCTGCAGCGATTTTTACCGCAAATAAACCTTGGTATTACCAAGGTTTAACGCAATGCGGTAAAAATCGCCGCAAAGCATGAATATCGGTGAAAAGTCAGCGATATTCATGCATTAGCGAGCTAATGCTCTTAGCCATGTTATCCACCTCCCATTGGATAACATGGCTAAGAACTGCTCAGGGCAGGTGTTAGCTTTTGGAGATATTCCCGCTTAGCGCGAATATCTCCAAAAGTTGGTAATAGGAGATAGCGATGTTAGCGACTGTTTTCAGTCTCTAACATCTTGGCACGCCCACTTTGCATCTCATTAGTGATAAATATCACTGATATGCAAAATGGGGCCCAAGATGGTCGCTATCTCCTACTAGCTGTTGCTAACTGGTGTTAGCGGCAGCTAGGTAATAGGGAGATAATTTTATCTCCGCTTTCTTGGCTTTTAAAGCCAAAAAAACAGAGATAAACCCCCTTGATAATATACCCCTCAATCTTTTAAAAGAAGATTTGAATCTCTTGCAACAAAGACAGGCTTCAACCTGAGCAATAATACAATTGAACTTGGCATTATAAACTCTGAAAATGAATTAAGTGCTGTGACCATAAACACACCAGCCATGTTTTTCTCTATAATATGCAATACATCCCTCATAATACTCAACCTCTTTGCTGCCTTCAGCACAGTCTCCCACCCCATTCTAATCAGAAGACTACATGAGACAGGCACACAAAGACCCACTTCCAAATGGATCTGTTCCTTACTCATGGAAATGATACAGAGAATCAACCTACCACCCTGCACATCAAAGGCCAAGAAACTCTCCCGTGGAGAACACCAAGTATCATGCCCCAGACCAACGCTATTCAACAACTAAATGACCCCAGTGGCAGAGCTCATCCGATCTTACAGCATCAACAAACTCTCCTATAGAGGTGACACCCAGTTGATACTCTCCCTGCCAGACAAGACCCCCACCACCGAAAGCAACTTTACTACATGCATGACCACTGTAGCTTTGTGGATGAAAAGAAACTGCCTAAAACTCAACAAGGGAAAAATTGAAGTAGTGATATTTGGAAAGAAAACACCCCCCTTGGACTCCACCCGGTGGCCTACTTACCTTGGACCCTCACCCACCCCCACCACCAAAGCAAGAAATCTTGGAATCATTCTAGAGCTCAAGCTCAACATGACACCTGCATCCACATCCTCAAGACGCTTTGAAGGAAAACACCAGGAAAACAGTCACTCAGGCTTTTATCACCTGCAAACTCAACTATGGCCACATACATTGTAGGAATCACTAAGAAGCTAGTAAACTGGTCCAGACCATTCAAAACACTGTAGCACAACTCATGCTCAACCTCACACACCCTACACACATCATCCCAATCCTTAGGGAACTACACTGGATCCCAATCCACAAACGCACACAATTCAAATTGCTCAAACACACACACATGCAAAGCACTACACAAACTTGGTCCTGCAAACATGAACAGTTACATACATTCTCACTAGTAAGCATACCCCAAAAAGCCGGATATCATGCCTTCTCCTATCTCTCACCCAAAGCATGGAGCAACCTCCCTCACCACATCAGAGCCTCCTCTTCGCCTCCTCTTCGCTTGTCAAGTTTCACAGGAAGCTGAAAACCTGGCTCTTCGACTAACCTCTCAAGGCTCCTCTACAGGTGATTAGTGCGCTGTACAAATAACTATTACATAACATCTTGTGGTCTCATTTATTGAATTGTAAGAAAATCCAAAAAAAACTGTTGAACTTCCCTGTAGCTAAACAGTTTTCCTTGATCACATCCTATTAGCTGCCCAGAGTAACTTGGGAGAAGACTTGCAACATAGCCACATTCTAATCTGACATTCCTTCATCCCCCCCTGCCGGTTAAGGGGATAAGAAATCAAAGACTGGTGCTACTCATGCCACAAGGACAGCTTTCCATTAAAAAAAATAACCCATCTAATTCCGAGTTGTGGGGATATTTCACCACACTCACCTTTTAGAAATCAACTGGTCGTTCCCCAAGAGATTTTCCATTTCTCCACATCAGGAGTTATGCCGGTGCACACCTTGATTCTTTTCCACCTTTAGATGGCTTCTTAGCAAGGTGTTATTATAAGGTGTTCATTTGGACGGCAGATTATCGTGGCCATAAATATTGTGCTACTAATGGCAAGAGGGAATGTTCATGTGTCAGATGGTCTCCCGGTAGAATGTTATTGTAATCATATGAAGGTGTTGGGTCTGAAGCCTTTATTTGGCAGCCCGGGAGGCAGGGCATTTGCACTTCACCACTACCAAAGCTATGGCGGTCCTGCTGTAAAAACTGGGAAGAGCCCCTGAGGATGTACAGGCTTATCGTCTTCTTTCTATGTTAAATTTGGATTAAAATTTAGTACTGAGTAGAGTCTTGGCAATGGGCTTCTCGCCATTAATGCTAAGCTAATACATACAGACCGATATGGGTTCAATCCTGGGCGTAATACAGCGCATAATATTAGAAGGGTACTGGGGGGGGCATAGCCAGGAACATGGCCGACTACGGCAGCCCTAATAAAATCCTGACAGAGATCCTAAAGACTGAGTGCCCTGCAGTACCACCTTGACCTTGCGGAATACTCAGCATCAACCCCGAATTTGCACGCAGGTGAGAGGGGTTGCGCATGAACCGACAACGATGATTTGGGCGGCCACCCCAGACCCCCTTCCCCCTGAAAAAATGACGGTGCTCTGAAGGAGTGATGGGCAAGAGAAAAGTGCAACCATGAAAGGGGGAGGAAAACAAGGCACAAGACGGGCTCCAAGGGAAGACCTCAGGAGGAGTCATACACCAGAGTCCCTCGCGGATCCTTCCACCAGAGACACAAAAAGGGGTTGGTGAGATAGACGTGGCCGTAGGGAGCCACATCAGGGGTCTGCCCTGTAAAATCGCGGTGGCAGTCACGAAGCGAGTGCAACCCTGGAACGTAGCTGTGGGGAGAGGCTCAGGACGAGACTCAAGACGGAGGTGACCCCCACACATAACGGGAGAGTGAGACAGCCATCAGGGATGTATAGAGCCCCAGCTGAGACTAATATTGGCTACTAGGACCAGGGGCAGATCACTAAATCCACAAGACAACTCACCAAGCTGTGGGAGTGGACACTCTTGACCACACCTGAATCAAGAAAGAGGCCTACATTTTGAGAGGCCATCAAAGGGAACAGCAGCACGACTGGTCCTTAATAAACCATGGCGAATCTCCTCTCGTCCTCTTCTGCAACAGTTGCATTGGCTACCTTTAAGGAAAAGAGCATTGTTCAAGTTACTGGTAATGGTATTCAGAGCTCGGCAGGGGATTGGCCCCCTCTACTTAAGGACAAAGATAACAGCCTACAACCCTGCTATGCATGCGCTAAGATCTAGTAAGTGAAATCTGCTCTGCCCATGTAAAATCAAGAAAACAAAAACGGGAGGACGCACATTCTTGTATCTTGCTCCTCTCCATTGGAATCGGCTGCTGGATGAGCTGCGCACATTACCTAGCCCGGAACAATTTAAGAAGCTATTAAAAACTTGGGGGCATTTTATCAAGAAACGGTGTTAAAATTATCACCGCTTTAGCGGAAGGAAACTGCAGCTAAAGCGGCGATAATGGCCTTATAATATGCCGTAGACAATTCCAATACAAGCCCATGTTAACACCAGAACATGGGCTTCTATTGCAATTCTCAAGGGCATATTATCAAGCCAATTATTGCCGCTTTAGCAGCAGTTTCCTGCAGCTAAAGCAGCAATAATTTTAACGCTGTTCTTTGATAATATGCCCCTCGTTTTTTTTAAAGTTGTAACTCTTGTCCTAGCCGCCTGCACTGTGCCGCCAAAAGCTCAGAGAGATCCCTTCTGGGATGATTAGTTTGCGCGATATAAGTCTTAAAAATAAAATAAATGGTGAAGGAGTGAGTGGTCTGGACAGGCAGACATGCATTAATTGGTGGGTGCAACATGTATAAGAGAGGTTGGGCTTGCCTAACATCTCCGAAAGGGTAACCCAAGCTGAAAATTGTATCTCGGAGGTGGAAGACACGTCGCACAACTTAAAAATGAATGTCTCCAACCTAAAGGTGGCCATGAGAGAGGTGGCATGGAAAGTGGACGATGCAGAAAATAGGGCACGTAGAAACAACCTGCGTTTCATCGGATTTCCGGAGGGGACAGAGGGCTCAGACCCGGGAGCCTTCCTGATGGCATGACTTTGAGACTCTCTCCCAGCTGCAAGGTTCTCACCCATAATTGAGAAAGCTCACAGGATGCCCAATATGAGGCCACAACCTGGCACCCCTTCGCAGCCGCTCATAGCTCCATTCCTAAACTTTCAGGACCAAGATTTAATCCTTAAAGAGTCACGGTGAGTTGGTGAAATCAAGCACGCCAATGTGAAAATAATGATCTTCCCCGACTGCTCACGAGAGCTACAGAAGATGAGACACACATTCAACTCTGTGAAAGTGAAACTGAGAGCCCTACAAATCCAATACATGTTACTTATCCCAGCCAAATTAAAAGTCATTTTTCAGGGCAACTCTCACTTCTTCCAGACCCCAGAAGGAGCATGGGCCTGGATCGAGGAACACCCCCCTAAGAAAGGAGACAAGTACCGTAGGGTCACCATACAGAAACACTCCAAGTAGGCTAGACCCCAAGACACAGATAGAAAAAAGAGGCCCCTACACACAGGAGTGCACAGAACTCAGACAGGGACACCCCTGAAGGGTCCCCCACACACGCTGGAGAAAACGCTAAGTTCGGACTCTGAGGAGGATTCAATGCAAGCCAAATCTAGTAAAAGACACTCCAGCGAATGGGACAGTACCCACACCAAAACTTCGGATAAGGAGTACCTTGCTGACACAGACAGTGATCACTCACTCCTCAAAAATATAACCCACTTGGAAAAGTTAGGCACCGAGACAGGCGATCCAGAGACTACACCCCAGCGGCTGGGCAAGAGCATTGATGAAGGCTGAGATACGGGCCATGCTGACGGCGGATTAACAGTAAAATGGCTAAGAAGCCCCCTAGACATTACCATGCTCAGTTCATCAGGGCGAAAAGGCTTGTTTGAATTTTATGTCCTTTTGCGGGCTTGCTCATTATATTAGAGTACTAGGGGAAGGGGTGGGAATACAGACCTCTGAGGCTTTAGCTACGCCAGGCTGCCATGTTGATAGTTTAGGGGATAGGCATGGGAAGTGGGAGAGTGTGGGGAGGTGGAGACAGGTTGAGGGAGAAGAGATTCATCAACATCCCAGAGGGTAAGTTCTTTCTTAATCAGCCAGCCGTAGGGGCAAGGGAGGAGATACAAGTAAGGAAGCTTTCCCAAACACCTTGGGAGGAAGAAGGGCTACACATGCAATGGGTGAGGAATGCCACACAGCATTTACATGGAATGTTAACGGACTAGGAAACAAGGTCAAGAGTGGACTAGTAGCTAGATATTTTAAGAGGCCCAAGCCCCACATTGTATTTCTGCAGGAAACCCACTTGATGGGTACACATTGCGCTTTCTTGGGTAGGGGGACATACACTACACTTCCACATGCAGTATTTTCCTCTGGTGCCAAGGGAGTCGCAATACTGATGAAGAAAACTCCCCCTTCCACACTACTAAGACCTGGACCGACCCCAGCTGGACTTTTGTTGCTGTGCAGGGAACCGGGAGCTTACATTGATCAGTATCTATGCTCAACCATGACTGCAAACTCAAATGTTAGATGCAGTAGCTGAGGTACTATTGGAATATGGCCACTCCACTCACATTATCGGTGGCAATTTCAATGATGTAATCGACCCGAGCCTCGATCACACACACACTAGTATGGGAACCCGTATTCCCACCCCATTGGCCATATTTGCAAACTCCTTAGGGCTGACCAACCTCTGTCGGTGACACCACCCATTAGACCACACTTACTCATACTTCCTAGGGGCCCACAGAGTCTTCTCCAGACTTGATTATCTCTTCACCCCGGCAGCAGAGTTATGAACAGTGGAGAAGTTGGAGTACCTCGCAAGACGAATCTCTGACCACTCGCCACTTTGGCTAACGGTGGGAGGAAGGGGGAGTAAATCACGTTCGAATGGAGACTGAATGTTTGGGAGCTCCAGGACCAAACCAAAAAAGGAAGCGTAGAGGTACTGACAGAATCACCCTCCAAAGCAAGACTTGTATAACCAAAGAGATTCTATCAATAAGAGTGAATAAGTGATAAATGTTATACTTTAACAAGCACATTGTGCTCCCATCTTTCCATTCTTAAGAGAGAGCCTAGTACCACTTCTAATATAGTTAAAAATTATAAAAATTATCACTTATTCACTTTTATTGATAGAATCTCTTTGGTTATACACAGCTCCAGGACCAAACCAGTACCTGGAGTGATTAGGAGGGATACTAAGCTATATTTCCAAGGAAATGAAGGATCAGTGTCCTCGGACACCTTCTAATGGGAGGCCTATAAGACAGTGATATGAGTTAGGGTGCAGGATATAATAGCGCGGAAACAAAGAGAAGAGACCCGTCAATTCGAGGCGCTGGAACAAACACTCCTGGAACTCGAAAAAGACATACGCTCAGGCGTAGATTTTACTCTGCTTTGCCAGATTGCAGTTACATGCAGGGAACTCAGGGCCCGATTCACAGAATGAACTTAAGACTCAATCCTAAACTTACTACTGTTTTGGTATTCACAGATTGCACTTACTACTTTTGGTATTCACAGAATGAACTTACTACTTTTGACATTCACAGAATGCACTTACTACTTTTGGTATTCACAGAATGAACTTACTCATTTGGGTATTCACAGAAGTTAAGACTCCTAACTTTAGGACTCCTAAATGCCTTCTGTGAATACCGAAAGTCCTAAAATTATGATTTTTCTCAATTTAGTAGTAGTAAAGTTAGGACTCCTAACTTTAGGACTCCTAAATGCCTTCCGTGAATACCGAAAGTCTTAAAATTAGGATTTTTCTCAATTTAGTAGTAGTAAAGTTAGGATTCCTAACTTTAGGACTCCTAAACTGAAAGAAATCCCAATTTTAGGACTTTCGGTATTCACAGAAGGCTTTTAGGAGTCCTAAAGTTAGGAGTCCTAACTTTACTACTACTAAATTGAGAAAAATCCGAATTTTACGACTTTCGGTATTCACAGAAGGCATTTAGGAGTCCTAAAGTTAGGAGTCCAAACTTTACTACTACTAAATTATGAAAAATCCCAATTTTAGGACTTTCGGTATTCACAGAAGGCATTTAGGAGTCCTAAAGTTAGGAGTCCAAACTTTACTACTACTAAATTATGAAAAATCCCAATTTTAGGACTTTCGGTATTCACAGAAGGCATTTAGGAGTCCTAAAGTTAGGAGTCCTAACTTCTGTGAATACCGAAATGAGTAAGTTCATTCTGTGAACACCAAAATTAGTAAGTGCATTTTGTGAATGCCAAAAGTAGTAAGTTCATTCTGTGTATAACAAAGTAGTAAGTGCAATCTGTGAATACCAAAACAGTAGTAAGTTTAGGATTGAGTCTTAAGTTCATTCTGTGAATCGGGCACTCAGAGCCCTGACAGACGGGAGGTACAGACCCAAATCCAGGCCGCTCATCACCGACTTTATGAGTCTGGAGACAGAGCCGGCAGGCTACTGGTCTGGCTGGGCAGAAAGGAGAGAGAAGTGAGATGGGTGGCCAAGATAACCGAGAATGAGGAAATACATGTAACTGCACACACTATAGTGGGGGCATTCGCTCGCTTCTACACAGAGTTATACGATGCCCGGCCACTAGCAGACGATTCACAGATATCAGGCTACCTCAGCAGAATAGCAGAATAGACACCCCTGCCCTGAAGAGGGAGGACAGGGAATCCATTTTTTTGTTTTAAAGAAGTTTATTGCGTAGATCACAGTTGACACAGCTGTTTGCCAACAACTCTCAGGCCGGCAGCATGAAACATATGTAAAGTTAGCAATCAGTACACAGCTCTCACGCCTACAACCCAGTGGCCCGGCAGCGATGTATAGTTCTTGTGTCGCACAGTCTATAATGTCAGCCATTGTTCTGATTAAAACTGTTAACGTAATAGTTATGCTTTGTGAATCCTAACTAAAAAAGAACATCCCCCTCTCCACCTGCCTTGCCCAGCTTACCCTTGCATCACCCTACATGTCGTGTAACTGTTTGCTGTTATTGTGGTCCCGTCGACCCACCAGTCCCTCCGTATACGCTTGTCTGCATTCTCTCTCCACCTGAGTTGCCACTAACCCTGTTCAATAACAGCCGGCCACACGAGGTGCCACTAATCCTGTTCAACACCAGAAGGCCACACGAGGTGCTACTAACTCTGTTCAATGCCAGCCATCCACATGAGGTGCCACTAACCCTGATCAAAGCCAGTCAGCCACACATGGATGAGGGCTCAGGCCTACCCTGTGGATCAGTAGGTCCCACATCCAGCACTTAGTCGTGAATCATGAATGGCAAAGTCCACACCAGTGAATGCATGGAGAGATGTAAGAGGAAGATGCGTCTCAGTCCAGATGAAAGCCGGATCAGAATCACGGAGGTGTTCGAACACTATCAACGACTGACCTGGTGCCATCAACCCTGTACACCACAAGTCCGCGTCCTGCTGTGCCACTGAACCTGAACTACGCAGGCCAGTGGGGCTATCTAACTGAAGCTGGTGACACTCGGTGAATGGCCCATGCTGACCACTGCCTCAGGCCTACCCTGCGGTCCAGTAGGTCACACATGTGGAATGTGTCTTGGGTTGGATGTGGAGGAGTCCACACCATTGAACATGCCTCATCCAAGGTGGCATCTCCTAACAGCACTAATGCCAGTCATTCTATGCGCAATGATTCATGGGCACTATCAGGTTGGACCTTGGTGGTGTCTGCGTCCATGGCCTGGAGGTTTCCTGCATCTTTATCTGGCTGTACCGGACTTGGCGTCTGACATGTGTCTGTTCAATTTATCTCCACAATAGTGTCTGTTTCAGCATGGTCCTGCCCTCTCCATCATGCCCTGGGGGTAGACCATCCAATGTCCAACGAGACACTCTGTGACATTCTCCTTTTAAATCTACAGATACCTGCTCTGCACTCGTAATCCTGCTCTAGTGCCCCACAAGTCAGCGTCCCATGACTGTAAGCCCATGCAGGCAGCTGTGCATCCGGGGCCACTATCTCTGTGCAGAACAGATCATGGGGCCTTTATGGTTGAAGGGATGTGTCCTTTGTGATGTACACTGTTGTCAATTTCTGACTGCACCAGGCAGCCCTTGCCAGCCGGTGTGCACACACCCCACACATCCAACACAGGTGTCACTCCGTATGTGTGACTGCTAATAAATGTGACTGTGCGCACATGCCTGTAGCCTTCACACCATCCGAGCAAGTGTGTCCGTGTGGTCATTGTGTCCGCATGATGGGCACAGGTTCCGCAACATCACAGTGTGCTGTCTTCAGCGGACGTTACCATGTCACCTCAGCGCTGGCAATAACCCTGGACATGTAGTTTCGCATGCACCCCCCTGCATGCACAAGTGGCGTGTGCTGGTTGGGCGTACATCAGGTCAGTGCAGGGGTATGCTGATTCAGCAGGGGGAGCAGAGCGTGGCTTGGACCTGGCCTTGGGCAGGAAGTGCAGTAAGTTTGTCTCTGTGTTGGGGTGTAGTCGCCACCAGGGCCACAGTAGTCCATGTTGCAATGTAGGATGCACCAGGAGGGCGAACCTGCAAGTACGCGGACTTGTAGGAGCGCCAAACCGCCCGGGGTCTTGGCACATGTATGCCAAGTGTTATGTGTAACCGCCCTGCGGCTGCAAGAGTCAGTTGCCTGGCCTCATTTGCCGTACAATCACAACCAGCCATGGGCTGTACACTTGTGTCGTCGGTCCATTGGCCTACGCTCATGTTGCCGCACACCTTCAAAGGCCAGCGTCACTGCATTCCCAGGGTTACAGACATCCGACCACAACCACGCCAGGCTCTGTGCATCTCCTGTATGCATGCAGATGGTGAAGTTACTTTAGGGATGAAAGGTCCTTTGTGGAACTATCAGGCGGTAGCACACCTGCAGCTCCGAGCCGGAAGTGGCATGTGCCCAGCACCCCCTGACAGATTCAATAGCATTTGCTTGCGACTCCCACACTACGCACTGCCAAAGTGAGACCAACATGTACACATCCCACAATCAGCATTCCTTGGTCTTAGTTGGCATGCGTGAAATGGCCTTCAAACGTACTCCCATCCCACTCCACCCCAGGCCTGCACCCGTTGCACACAGACACTGCTCATTGCACCAAGCTGTGCTGTTTTGTCCACAGGGCTACCCAGTGCCGCTTCTAGCAGAGCCACTGATGCAATGGCAGACAATCCCGGACACATGCTCAGATCCAGTCATGTGGACCTGTACCGTGCACGTCTGCTGCATGTACTGGGGGCACTGCCATTGGCCGTCTTGCGGATCAGTTACCGGCTGAGCTTCTGCCTTGCGGACGACACCTGCATTCAGCCTGTGTTGCATTGTCACTTGTGCATATTCGAGTAGTCCATGGATGTCTGCCTCGCCAACGTAACAGTAGCTGACCTGGATTATGACGTGTGTGTATGCCC
This sequence comes from Lissotriton vulgaris, assembly GCF_964263255.1. Lineage (NCBI taxonomy): Eukaryota > Metazoa > Chordata > Amphibia > Caudata > Salamandridae > Lissotriton > Lissotriton vulgaris. Next base: position 364,568,971 of record NC_141689.1, read on the forward strand.
CCTGTTGGCCCATGACCAGGAGTGTCACCTTAATGCCCGTTTATGGCTTGCATGGTTGTTTGGCATGCAGACTAGACACTAGACCTTGGAGATTGCAGAATTCCTTGTGTGCAGTGAGCACATTGAACCAGTCTCCGATTGGGCTTTGGTGCACATTGGGGCCAGTGGTTGGGGTCAGCACATCTTTCCGGGTCAGCTGATGGATTACGTCGACGACATGTCAGATGTGGTGGACGACATTGGAGATGTTGGCCTACACAGCTGTTCATGGAAGAGTGACAAGTTACCTGCAGCCACAACTGGATGTGACCCATTGCACATGTCCCAATGCCTGGTTGTATGTTGTGAATCTGGTCACATGTCCCAAGACAACAGTGGGCATGGGTGCATTGGCCTGGACTCATGATCCATGCACGGACAACCGTGGCACTGACTTGTGTTGGTGATGGACTCCCCCGAGGTGTCAATGGCGCTTTCCTACGTGCCTCATTCATTTGGTCTGCATATCGTGGCACTTTTCTTGGCCGTACTGACACATACTTGTTGATAAAGTTTTTGCTCTTTCACTTGTCTCCGACTGTGCTCTTCTTGATTTGTATGCCAATGTGTTTGTTACAATCTCTGTGGCTCACTGCCAAACGTGCATTGCTACCCCTTCAGGACCCCTTCAGGACCCCTTCAGGACTGTGGGTTTCTACTTGAGCATTGTCATGTCCCTGTTTCGTGCTTAGCCAGATGGGTATGACAGTTTACCAGCAACAGGCGGGTGCACTTGTGTCCTGTGTTCGGTTGTGGAAATGTTGGTGTTTGTGCCACATTGTGTCCGATGTTGGGGTTCCCTGCTTCCTATGTGTGTGTGCTGCATTGTGTGTGAGATGTCCCTTCAGCTCTTATTTGGCTCACCCTTATCCCTTTCAGGCAGTGTGGTTTTCACTTCTGTGCTTGTACAGTGGTGTGATGTTGCCGAGTTGTGCGACTTGTGCTCTTGGTTTGTGTTGTTACTCTTGGGCATGGCTTGTCTGCAGTTGTGCTGTGCTGTGCTTAATTGTGCATGTGTGGCATTGTGCCTATCTCCCCGGTCCCCCCGGTCCCTGCTGGTTCTTCTCCCTGTTGCTGTTGTGTCTGTTTTTTGCAGTTTCCGGTCCCCGGGTCCTGCCACCGTCTCTAGACTGATGTGTGGCGCTGGCCTCCCACCTCCAGGTGTGCATTGCTGCCTTCTTACTGTCTGCATGTTTCTGCTTGTTTGTGCGTTTCGCATCATTCCAGATGTTCACGTTTTCTTTCATTGTCCACCTCAGCTCTCAGGCGGCATTCACCTTGTCCTAGATGGCCTGCCATGTACAATGTGTTGTTGTCAATGGGGCTTGTGGGGTAGTATGCTGGCTCGGATTGCCTCCATTGTGCTTGGCTGTTGTTTTCTATTTGGATTGTCTCTCTTTTTCAGGCTTTTGTCGTGCTTATTAGTGCCTGCCATGTGTGCCTCTGGCCTGGCGGTGCTTATCCCTGCTTTCCTCATTGCGAATGGGCTCTTCGCACGTTTTTTTGTGTTGTGGTTTGTGTTTTTATCTATGTCGAGGTGGTTGTATCGCGGACATTGGCCACGGTTTAGGGAGACCATTGCATTCTACAGCCTTGTTGAAAATTCCACGTTAACACAGGATTATTTTCCTGCGATGGGCTTTGATGTGTAAAGGTGCGTTAGAATATACCCCTTAGCGTTTGTAAGAGAGCACATTTCTCTAAGGAACATGGTGCTAGACTTTTGCCATCATTTGGCAACTTGTATCCCAAAAATAGGGCACTGAGTAAGGCAATTTTGGATTTTAAAACTTTTTATTTAGAGCAATATTCATTGAATGCCAATATTATGTGATCCACCCTAACCAAATGTGTGTTTAAATCATCAGCTTTGTTGTAAATGTTATCTATATAAGACAGCCCCTGAATATCAAGTTCTTGTAAAATTGCGGTTACTTGGGCAGCAAATCGTCCTGGATTGCTCTTATACTCTTGTGGGAGCCTACAGAACCTTCCCTGGGCCCTAAGGGCTGTGAAGGCTGTTTAGTCAAGAAACAACGGTTCTTGTGGGAAAAATAATGGACTATAATGGTAAATATAATGCGCAATGGCAAAAATATTGGGTCATATGGATATCAGACAAAGAGGAGGCCGAATACAGTGTGTTTGAATATTTACAGTTGGTATCAATTATTCTGACTAATTTGCATGTATATACACTGGAACCAGTCGGGTGCTCAGTGTGAGGGAAGGGGGAGAGGCTGGCGGTACGTGATGAGGCAAGGTGGATACCAATGCCTATGTGACAGATCTTCTTATGGAGTGTTATATGTGTTGATCCTCCAGTGGGTCAGGGGTGGGAACAAGATGTCTCCCTTCAATGAATTTCTGCTGAATGAATCAGAAATAGACGTGTGCAGCCGCTGTCTCCTTGTCAGCGTCTGTCTGGTGCAATGATTGGCTGGGTCCAGTGTGAGTCTCTCTTTTTTTTCTCACTTGACTGGTGTTTTTCACTTCAGGCACGTGGCTGCGCATAATAATTGATGAGGGGTCCGGTCGTGAGGCTAAGCCAGGTGCTGACAGGGGTAGCAAACGCTGAGGGCGATGTGCCAGGGACGGTCCTACCCCCCTCCCGAGACCCATGGTGCATTTAGCGCCATATTTTAAAGTGCAGATATATCCTAAATCAGGATTTTTTGGGATGTGACAATTGTCCACCCTTCCTTTTTGCACTTTTTTACAATTCTTTTCTTTTTTCACTTTCACGTCCTCAGGTAGGGTGGATGATGAGAGAATCCATACCGCCGTGGTTACACTAGTCCTGACGAATGCCGAGGTAAATTTAAACCATCTGAAGGCTGAAACATGTTGACTGACTGTAATATTCTGAATTAAACCAATCCATTACCTTTGGCTATAAATTCAGACACATAAGAACAATTTTAACTGTGCTATAGGGATCTACCAATAAAGTATTTTTTGAGATACCCATTAGACACTTTTACTTTATCTTTTTCACTGCACGCCTTATCACACAACCTGCTCCGCAGTCTCCTGGCGTCGTAGCACACCAAGGAGGTACTCGACCTCCGAGGTGGGGCCCTATGATGAAGCATGACACTGACTAGGTCAGTATGTGAGGGCTTTCCTATCCTCCCAAATTGGGCTGGCTATCTTTCTCTTTACATGGCTCCGTCTCTGTGGCTTCTGAGACACATGTAGCCTCTCTTCTGTTGTTGTATGCGCATAATAATTGACATTCTTTCAGATGTCACTATACTTTTAGGTCCTGAAGAGACCCTGTACCCCAAAAATGGTTGAAACGCCGTCGACATAAAAGAGAAACAAATCATTGCATCAGCACTGTCCACTGCTTACAGTGTCTGGAAAAATTGTTATAGTCAGACATGGTTGTTTTTCGCATAATGGAAACCAAGTTGTAAATGACACAAATGTCACTAGTCCGTTTTTCCTTTGTTTCCAATGCACACTGGGGACACTAAACACTAACTGTTGTATATACATGCAAATTTGTCGGAACAATTGATATTAACTGTAAATATTCAATCACACTATTTGGGCTCCTCTTTGTCTGATATCCACATGATCCAATATTTTTGCTATTGCACATTATAATTACCATTAAAGTCTATTATTTTTCCCACAAGAACCGTTGTTTTTTGACATACAGTACTTACCCTGGTTCTCTGTGAGTAGGGTTTCCCTTGTTGTTTTTCTGTGAAGGCTGTTAAGTCACAGCTTTCAGGTGCTATATTTTGACAGAAAAAAAACTTTGGGAATGCCCAACGTAGTTTTGTATTTTTTATGAACAATGTTGTTTCTCAATCCTCTGCTATGTGCATTTTGAAGCGCTCAAGTGCATGTGCGACTAATTGTCTGTAGTCTAAGACTATAAGATAGGAATGATGTGGTTTAAGCACAGGAAACAGTGGATTATTCATGGTGGAGGCACAAGGCTGATTCACACCTTGATATTCTAACTGTGATGGAATCTCCTAAACAGGGAGTATAGCCTCATGTTTAATAGGGCGTTGTGCTTGTGGCTGGATTGTACAGGTACAACATGATAAGGGGACTCCTTGTTCCAGCCTACCTGATTGAGATATAATGCTGGGGCTTGAGTAACACCCATTCTGTAGCATATGCTGTTTTTACATCTCCAGGAACTATAACAGAAAATCACGGCATTATTGCATGGTGTCTTTGTGGGGCTTTTATAACATACTAAGTTGGTCGATCAATCTCAGGCAGGAGAATGTCGTAGTCATTAGTTAAATTCTGCCAGAATATTACTTTAATAGTACACAGTATATCTCCCTCAATTTGTAACTCTATTTCATAGAGCCTATCCAGCGGGATGAGCCACTTATCTGGGCTTTCTACTTGAACATAGTTGTGAGCCAGTCACCACCAGAAACTCTTGAAGAGTCTGGTGAGCTTTGGTGACCTCTACTTTGCTCTTGAGCAGGGTACTCACTCACGTTTTGATCCGAAGACGATTTCTCAGCATTTGTGGCATATTTTGTGGTTGTGCTTTTTATTGTGGACGTTTCTATTCCTTTTTTATGATGACATCAGAAAAGCAGTGTGAGTCCGTTTTCGGTTTCACATACTTCTGTCTGCAGTCGCCTCGAACCCCTCTCTCTGACCATCTGTCTGCAGAGACCTGAAAAGAACAAGAAAAATGTGTATCAGAACACTGATACCTATCAGGCTGTTTAATTCTATTTCTATTACATTAATTGTAACCAGTGGTGGCTGGTGACATTGGAAAGTAGTGAGGCGTAAAAGTTCAGAGTGTCCTGTGGGGAGCAAGCATAGCGAACAAACTCGACCATCATAGGGGGAATTTCGGAGGCGTCCTCCCTCAGAATATTTTTTTAAAAACTGTTGGCAAATGGCGTATTTTTGAAGAAAATTTATTTGAGAAAGCAAGAAGGTTAATAAAGTAATTGTGAACATGTAGATATGACATCAATAAAGAGATTCCATAAGATAATGACGTAGGTAGCTTTAGTTACATCATCTCTAGAGAGCAGTATGCAGTGAAAGCTGTCAAGAGTTGCAATGGGATCTGGTTTACATCAACTCCTAAACATAAAAAAATGACATAGAACATGCCACATAAACTGCCTTTACTCGCAAAATATTCCCCATAATGAGTCCTTTTAATGTCACATAATTTAGTCAACCATGCCACAGATTTCGTCCCCTATAGCCACTTATAGCCAGTACCCTAGTTACAAAGATGGCGAGTAGTTCATGGGTCACAGAAAGTTGACTTTGACAAAACTTTCTACAGATGTATGAAATACAAGATGAGAATATATAAGTGGGAGATCCTCTAAGAGTAACGTGGAGGATGGGGTCAGTCAGTGAGTTAGGGTCTTTTTTTTATCCAGTTTGCATACAGCTCTTTGATTACAATTCATAGCTCACTATGCTAGATTGTGATTGGAACTTATGAACTGCACAGTAACAAAAGGATCTCTGTGACAAAAGCAGTACCCACTGAGCATTTCAAATAAAATACTGCTCTGTGATCTGCCTTGTACATAGTCTATGGAGCAGGCATAGTAACCCTCTGCGCTACCTTAGATGACTCCACACTGCCACCAGACAAATCTCCAATCTCTCACCAGCAAGTATGTTAATTAACAGAGTTATCTTGGCACTTTTGTTGTTGCCTGCAAACTTTTGGATACGAGGAACTCTGCAGTGCTTTTAAAACAGCTGCTCTGCTACAAAATGGGGCCCCCAACACTTCTAGCCCACCTGGAAACGTCTGATGCACAGTACAGCCAGGAAACTGGCCCCCAACCCTTCTAGCCCCCCTGGAAACTCCTGATGCACAGTACAGCCAGCCCGCCCTTGATGCAGGGGCTAATGCACGAGCATTATGATTCAAATTTAATTTAAAAAATATGTCCAATCTCTTATGCTGGCCGGGCTCAGTTCATGCAAAACGGAATGATCAGTAACTGACAATGACAGATTTATTGATGATTTTAAACAAAAGTGCCCTGTGTCGGTGCGCACATCCATTCTGCGCTGTCCTGTCTCTTACTTTCAATTAATGGCATGACTCGGCACACACTCGTCTTGGGTTACAAATAACACTATTTTTTAATCATATTTATTTAAAGTTGAAGCAGTTATAATAAAAAAAAATGTTAAATTTGAATCGGATTTTGGTAACCAATGCCAGACGTGGAGAGGAAATACACCAGAGCACGAGTGAGTGACATCGACATTATCTCTCAAAACATTGTCATAATACGGAGGGGAGGGAGTCACTGTTACTTGGCCTCTTTAATGTGGGCTTTATTTCCAGATGTCAGGAGTCCTTTGATGCCTGAGGTGGTTTGAGTCGCATGGGTCATCATTGAGATTACACTCCTCATGTTCCTGACAACACTCAATGGTGGACCCTCATGAGGAGGGCCTGCTGCCTTCCTGCACGTGGGAGAGCCTATCCATATTAGTCAGCGAAGCCTGACGTGTCAAAGGTGGGATTGGCTCTTTCACAGGCTGTGGTAATGGCCCAGGGGTGGTGTGGGAGCGGGTACAAAGGGAGACGAGGTGGAGCAGAGGATCTGGCCTCTCTCTTTTTACAGCTACACACATACACACACACGCAAAGGAAATGCGCACAAACTTCACCAATCATACTACATATGGGTGCACCATCATTGGCATAAGGAACCACGCTCATACACAAAACATTTAAATATCTAAAACAATCTGAGAGAAGAACGTCATTACTTCACGGGGTTTCCGCAGTTAACCCCACTTACCGGCCATGTCTTAAAATGGGAGCCAATTACAACGCTGCAATAGCAGTGTTGTGTTTGGTAAGGCACAGGGGAGAGCGCCCCAGCCGTGCCAAATTCTCCAACATGGAGAAAAAGGGAGAGTGGGTGGTCCTGGTCGTGGGCATGGGGGGGGAGTGGCTTACCCACTGTTGTGGGTACTGACTGTTTGGTCGGCTCCAGGGGCCGAACAAACAGTCAGTACTAACAACAGTGGGCAAGCCACTCCCCCCTGTCCACGACCAGGACCGCCCACTCTCCTGCCTCCAACCAGGCACTTCTGCTTTCTCGCACTGCAAAAAGCAGAAACGTAAAATGCCAGTTTTTACCATTTTATGTTTCTGCTTCTCGCAGTGTGAGAAAGCAGTGGGGCAATGCCCAAACGCCCCTATGGAGGAGCCGCCACTGATTGTAACATTTGTAGGAAGACTCTAGCTTTGGAGATCCACTCCTGACTTTTGCTTTAGCTTTATTTTTCTCCCAGTACTTTTTAGAAGGCTCTGGTGTCTGCTTAACCTCGGCATCAGATTTGCCTTTAAGTTGTGGTTTATTTGTCCTGATTCCCAGACTATCAAGACCTATAGAGGTATGGATTTCAGAAATAATTTCAGGTAGCTCGAGTTCCTAGTTTGCCACTGGAACTGTAGAAAGCCATTTGCATATCACCAAGGCAGTTGCCCCCCCTTAATGTTACTTAAAATGATTGAGGACACTGTGGCAAAGATGCCAATGAGTTTCATCCCCAAGTTGAGGGCAGGGGCAGCTCCATGTTTATCCTGAATCTGTTTAAGGACGTCAGGTAAAACAACAATGGACTAAATAAAGTGCGGTATATATAGCTGCAAAAACAGTACCTTATGTATTACACTCCTCCACTGAGAAATCCATACCAAGTAGAAGACACATAGTGAGAATTCTGCATTTATCATGAGGTACCATATGGGAAAACACTGCCTCAAGCTGATTTGTTTTTTGTGCAGTCCAAAACTGAATTTCCTCCTGTTTTTTTTCCCAGTGTTTTATATAGTGTGAATTAGACCCGAGGGAGTCGGGTATCAGATCACTTTACGTAAGCACCAGTTTTGTTACGGAAGGGCACATTAATTTTTTGTTAGGCACGGGGAGATGAAGTGATTTTCCCAGAATCACAGGACGTTGAGTGTTGTTGGTAAGACTTGAAACCGGTTCCCTAGCTTCGAGGTGGACTGCTCTAGCTGTAATGCTACATCCTCTGTTTGGTAGCGATTTTACCGACAATGGCATTAATAGTAATAAGACTAATTACATACATAGCCAGTTGAGCCTATTCTGCTTGAGGAGCCCTTGCTGGGGCAGTGGTGATGATATGAAGAACATACTGCATTAGATGTTGATATAGTCTAAATCAATGGTTTAAAAGATCAAGTGTGTGACGCTGTTGTAATTGTTGTGCATTAAGATAAGGTGTATAGGCTGCTAAGGCTTGCCAGGTCACTCCATCATTACTGAGAGGACTCAGTCTGACATTATGTACTGTGCGTGGGAGGGCACCTGGTGCCAATTATGATGTTCCTGGTATGTTAAAGGAATTTATAAATATTCATAAGATCCATATGCAGCTGGAACTGTAGCCTATTCATATGTGTGAAATGTTTGTGTATTGGCATCAACTGCAGAAAAATCAAACGAGGAATAAAAAAAACTCATATCTGTATGCTTCGGGTGCCTTAACCAAGAAGGTAACTTCTCTACCAGTATTGAGGAGCCCATGTGTAGTTATAGGTGCAGTTACTGCTTGCTTGCAATGTACAGGAATAACTACTGGTTGCGCCATATTTAATGAATGGAATTCAAAGAAAGGAAAACACTATAGCGGGCAATCCTTTTAAATAATCAAGCTTGAATAACCTAGAGACATAGATAGGTGCTTCCTATTGAGCTGAAGGAGGATAAAACTCTTAACACCACGGACGTCTCCATATAGAGGTAATGAAGGAGCTTTTGGCACACATAAGTGAACTACTCGGAAGACCCGTTAAATGGGTGCCATACCTAGAATGTTGGTGGCACTATGTCATACGATCTAGTAGATCTCTGTATTTAGGACAACAAAACTACATAATGCAGACACTGTATAATCTGTATATGTTGGTCTGATTAGCTAGCTCACAGTACTGCATCTAAAGTCATAAACCTCCAGAGTTTAGATGTTGTCAGTAACCTAGAACACGACTCCTAGATTCACAAGGAAATCATGGAAACATATCTGACCCTTTTGTTTGTCACCCTTGCATGTTCAATTTGTCAGAAAGAAAATAGACAATATTGCATTTTCATTTATTGAAAAGCTTTAATCTTTGCAAATAAAACATGAACTGTGATTGTAAGAAATATGATACATAATTATAATAAGCATTAATAAAGTAGTAGAAAATGCAAAGAATTTAATCATGGTAGTTGTTCATATTGTTCCTATCTATTGCTAGCCTCTATGCTAGAAAGAGCATATTGAGAGTACCCATCTGCTCGGTCTGTTGGAATGACCTAACCCCATACATTGATAGCATGACAGGAAGCCAGGCTCAGTGTATATAGCTATCTTCTTTCTCGGGATGATGATCAGGGACAGCAGGACTGCATCGCAGAGCAGTGTTCCATGATGACTCAGGCAGGAGGCGGCCTCTCATCGACTTCAGCATGGATGCGTTTCAATAATTAAAATGGCAAATCTAATCAAACTGTGTCAAAGGTGCAGAATAGTGTTTTAATTAGATTAAAGCAGAGAATTTGTCTCCTTGAGAGCACAGAAAATAAGTAAATTAACAAACCCAGCTCACACATACCGTCCTAAAAATTAGCTGGTCTTCCTACTCTCGCCCATAACCCCAAACTCCACAAAAACAGAAAGTCTTTCAAATAGTGTGTTACTGATACAAACTCTGCGACAAAAGAAAGCTGTCACTGCAAGAACAATTGAGCTTCTCAACCCAAGAATAAGAAGTTAACATAACATTGGCAAAGCACTGTCTCCAAAAATCTGCTCCTTAAACTACATCCCAAAATCCTGAAAATCATTTGGGTGAACTGTCAGTAAACAAAAATCTGACTTTGTGTCACACTTTATCATCTTTGCTAATTCCCTTTTTTCCTGATAAACCGTACCGCCTCTTCCTCTCTTGCACATTTAATGAGCTCAGCTTTTGAGGTACAAAGACATTCACCGATGTACGTTCTGGATAAGGTAAAGAGAGTATTAGCCGGAATTTGTCTTCAGCCTTTTTAGTAGGTATGTGCAAAACCATTTACATTTTTTATTAAATTTGATGTAATTCTATCCCGATTTGGTGAAGTTAAGTGAAATGTAGTTTAAAGGAATTGTACATACCTTTTTTTCACCTGGGCAGGCACTTCACATTAGAAATTCTGCCAGAAGGAGACTGGAACAGTATGTCCACTTTTGTTAGCTCTTCTAGCACCCCCCCCCCCCCTGCGCCCCCACCTTAAGCTCTTTCATGCATCCACATTTCCATTCCATTCTGTGATCTAACTTTTTCCACTCAATTCACTCTCATGCTGCAATCCCCTTCTTAGACACCATCTGCTTATTCATCATAAACAATTCATCCATCCCTGATTCATCAATCCCTTCACCAACCACTTTTGCCATCCTCCAAATTCTATTGGTACATGATATTTCATGATCAGCCACCATGCTACACAATAATGCAGTTGAAGTTGAACATTCAGCTGCAGGCTTCTCCGAAGCGGCACTACACAGGCATCAGCATACCTTTGTCCTTCCAGGGCCATACCTGCACTGCTAGCTGTGTCTGACCATGCTCTTTCTTCAGACTGTGGCCACTCAGCTGGATCCAGAATGCTTTTGCCAAACTGATATTGAGCACCTCATCCCCCAATCCATTCGAAGCTTGCAAGACAGCAATCATGGACTCCGCAAAGATGTGCAAAACTTGCTAACAAAAAAGTACATCAACCCACCTACTTCCCTATCTTACCTGACACCTGTCTGTACCCCTTAAATACTCCAGACAAACCAGCCCACTGTTGCCACCATCCTCCTCCAGGATCCTGACACTTTTGTAGGGTTGACTCCTGGACAGTCCCTCACCAATTTGAAAAACGTTTCCATAGACAACCCTTCCAACTTTTGCAGCACATCCATCCTGCTTGTGTCACTGCAATCAATCCCACAGTGCCCCTTTTTGTATAAAATCCAGCATAGCAGCACCCTTCTGTCCTTTGAGGCTTCTAGTGTCCCAGCAAGATGTGTGTTGAGAGAAATGCTCAGTTCCTTCCTCCTCAACCCTACCAAATTAATTATTTGACCAGCTTCCCCTTTACACTGGGCTGGTGCCAAGGTGGTTAAATCTGGCCCAGGAAACAAAGGCTTCTCTTCCCCAGGTCTTCCTTTCCAAATAACTATGAATGGGTAAGCATCACTCAGTTCCCTTTCAGATTAATGAATTTCCTGAACCCTCCCCAGATTCCCTTCCTGATCTGAGCAGATTAACATACCAGGTCTTCCTACCAAAAGGTAATAGCCATTGGTTTTGCTCTAGGTACAGTTTTCGAATCCCATTCAAGTTAAGCACAGACAGGGCCCGAGTGCTGGTAGGCTCAAGCTAATTAGCCAACTGGAGTTTCAAGTAAACAAAGTCCAGCACTTTTAAAGTTACTTTTCCTAAATATCTAAAAATATCTCGGCTTTACCATGAATTGGATTTTGAATGAATATTGAAAATAGTGATTTAGTCAATCCTGTAGCTTATCCTAAATCCAAGTTATCAAAAATAGTAATATATTCTGAACTTCAGTTTCTCTCTTGGGAACTACAACCCTTTAAAGTGAAAAAAGCTTTTAGGGACTAGTCACTGTACATTACATTTTTTCATTTTCCAATTTTAAATATTAGGCACTATACTTTGTAGGCTAGAAGGCTTATTTACTTTTTTCACACATAAACATACACTGAAATGATATGTCAAGGAAATGTTAAGTATTTCTCTTCTTACTATATGAAAAAGATACTCATTAGAGGTGGGGGATTGAGTGCCTCATAACACTGAACAGCACTAGGAACCAAATTACCACAAGCTGCAATTATTTATTACTTCCTCTGGTGTATACCAAAATGGAAATTTGATGATCACTGGAGGTAATCTCAAAGAAATGTTTTAAAACGGTGGTTAAAAACAATGGTTCTTATGTCTACATGTATTAATTCATGTGCACACTATATTGAATAAGAATTGTTATTAGCTAAAATCATGATGTTTCATTGTTAAAACAATTTGATTTATGATCACTTGTAAGATGCTTGTAACACACAAAAGGTGATGGAGGAATGCTTTCAATTTGTCTCACAACTGGCAACCGCTCGGGTAGCATCCCAACCCATTGTTTTTTTACTCATCATGCCACCCCTGTTTGGATCCAGCCATATGCAAATCAGTCTTGACCGTGCTCCCCACGGGAACAGTCCAGCCCAAACTGCTAAACCCTGTCCTCCATGGACCAGAACACAAGCAACCCTGGATCAGCTTCTCTCTAGTTATGGGCTCATCCAATGGGGTGAACAACCTTTACAACGAAACTTTTACAACGCACTACCATTACAACGCAAACCATTACAACGCATTGCGCTGGGGGGCGCTCTAGGATAGGGAATAAGTTTAATTTACTATCCAACACCTTCCCTAGTGTCCACAGGGACTGGAGTTGGAATAGTAAATTAAACTTTTCACTATCCAGCACCCCAAAGCGCTATGCGTTGTAAAGGTTTGCGATGTAAAAACCGCATTGTAAAGGCATGCGTGGTAAAAGTATGCGTTGTAACGTCATACATCCATCAAATGGGTATAGCTTGATTTCAATGGAGAGTGATCACGTGACCCACATCTAGGCATACCCGTGTCACTTAAGCCAGTACATGAAACACACAAAAGGTGATGAGAGGAATGCTTGCCATTTGTCTCATTTAGATTGCTGGCCTGGCAGTTCAGGCTGGGTTGTTCCTGTGAGGAGCAGGGTCAAAGCGGGTTTTGTGTATGAACCGAGGTACCTGAGCAATTATCAGTGGTTAGACAACATGTAAGCATTCCTCCCATCACCTTTTCTGTATTTCACTTCTAAGGCGCTGTCACTCATGCTAAGCACAGAGTTCAGGTTTTGTTTAAATAGATTATTTTTATGCGTTCAAAGTAATGAAACATGACAAGTTAGTATATAATGTGTATTTTTTTGTTAAACAGACAAATCGATTTCGGGATATCTAAACAGACACGTAGACATTGAGATGCATAACTTGATATGCAGGCAGCCAGACCAAGCCACAGAGTAATTTGATAACATTATTGCCGCATTTATTGGTAATTATAGTTTATGCTGCAAACAGAAATCTACCATTAAAATGTATCACAACAGGTTTTTGTAAGCACAGGAAAATTATAATTGAACTTGTGGTAAAGCCCTGTTTTCTCATAGAAATATAGTTAAAAAATGCTATTCTTTTTGCCTTCATGCATTTCCCACATTATTTAGAAAATACCAATATCTCTCATGTAGAGTCGAGCATCATGGTCCGAGATTCGTTATTTTTGTGAATAAACATACATTTCTCAAGCTTTCTTAGGAGACGAAGAAACAAAAATAATTACTATTATTATGCATTTTACTGGCACTGCACCAGCCCACATCACTTGTATCTTTGGCGGGGAACAGGGCAATGTCATTAAGAGTCTTCGCATGCATTTGTCTTGGCAACCAGACACTGTCGGCTAGACTGCCTGGACTGACCCTAGCAACACATGGGTGGCGATGCTCAGCTAATGCACAGCCAGCTCTAAGGTCAAGTCAAAAGAAGATGCCCTTTCTGTAGGGTTTTTAAAGATTGCTTGGTAATATGCCCCCCAATCCTAAATCTATGGGCGAAATTTCAGGATATAGCACAGGCACACTTCTTGTATGAAATGCGCGTATGTAGGCATCGCCAGACCACTGTTTATAATCTTATCTAATTTCAGATTTAATTTTCCTATCATGCAGATTTTGCTGTCCCCTACACAGCTCTGCGGAGCATTCTGTTTACAGCATATCATTAAATTGTCTGTGACGTGAAGGAGGCAGCTGCAATCGGCCTGAGCTGCAGATGCGACACTTTCCACTTCAAACGAAGGTGACATCGCCAAGGATAGCGGATTTGATACATGAAGTACTGGAAGTAGTCTAGGCCGTAAAACAGCTGTGCCGCAGCCTGGCCACGCCCACAGCAGAAGGTAAGCAAATCGACAGTGACTCGTTCAATTTATCTTCTGCAACACATTCCATAAAGCTCTCGTTATAATGCTTTGAATTGTTTACTGCTATTCAAAGCGCAGCTATGAAGAAAAGTGAAAGTGACTACATCTGCCCAGTTCGAACCGTTATTCGTTGAAGCTCTATTTACACAGTATGGGCCTCATTAGGATCGCGGACGGACTTGCGTCCGTCCGCGACCCGAGAGGGAACCTCCGCATGGCATGCGGAGTTCCCTCCTGTGCAATTAGGATGTGACCACCACCCTGGCGGTCACATCCTCTATTTTTAACATTGCGGCGGGTGTGGCTTCAAGCTGCACCCGCTGCAATGTTAAAAATGCAGGTGTTGCATTTGTATGCAGAAAGAGGCAGGCACAGCGCGGTGCCTGCCGCTTTCCGCATACAAATGCAGGGGGGTACCATAGGTACCCCCCATGTTCACCCCCCACCACCCCTTCACCTAGGGGGCCCGCAACGTGCCCCCGCAGTGAAGTTGCACATGCTTTTCCACGGCGGAAAACCCGCCGCGGAAAAGCATCTGCAACAGGCCATCCTAATATGGCGGACGGTATCTGACAGACACCGTCACCATATTAGAGCTTTTCCACCGCGGTTGTAAGCCAGCCGCGGTGGAAAAGCTGCGGACGGAAACCAGGACCCACCAGCCATCCTAATGTGGCGGTGGGTCTTTGGTGGGTCCGCTGCGGATTTTCCGCATCCACCAGGCCGGCGGTGGCTTCCGCCGGCCCAGAGGATGCGGAAAATCCGCAATCATAATAACCCCCTATGTTTGGGATTCACACGGTTTCATCCTTAACTTGGGGCGGCATCTCTGTAAGTATTGTAAAATCGGATGATGTTGAGAATGCAACAAAGTCATCTCTTCACAGCACAACCTCTGACCTCATCATATTCCATAATCACTCTGCTCATCAAGATATTACATCTTAGAACTTTCAACTTAAAATTGCACCTCTAACAATCCTGTTTTACTAAGACAGAACACAGATCAGAATCCAACACGTGATCCCTTCACAAAACACCCAGAAAGTATTAAATTATTCCGTGGGGAGAGGGATTGAGAGCCTGTCCACTTTCTACAGTATTTTTGGGTGAGTAAATGTAAAGGGATACTTGTATAGCGCACTACTCACCCGCAAGGGTCGCAAGGCACTTGTACGAATACCGCTGTGGAACCCATCCTGGCTTTCCCTGTGAGACGTCCACTCCTGGGCACCCCCAAGGTGGAGGCCAGGCATCCTTAGCGTTGTGGGGGCCATTGTGGAGATTAAGCAAGCTATTGCCCAGAGTTGCAGAGTTGGACTCCATGATTGGAATAGGCACTGAGGCGAGAATTATCAGGTCCGTGGAATTTTGAGCCCAAGACCTGCTGAGTCAGGGAATTGAACCCTGGTCCCGGGCCAAACCTCTGCATCAGGGTCTGCCGCTCTAACCATTGATGTTATGAAAAACACTAAGGGTTTGACTCAAAAACTCAGCAAGGCTGAGCCAATAATAACTCGAAAAACAACACAACTGCCTATGCTGAGCAGTTTTTTGGAAATAATTCTTTGTTGATTGTGCATGAACAATAAACATGAACAATGGCTTTTGAAATTGCAACGTTTCTTTTAATTTTTTCGCAGACTATTTTGTTTTTTAGTCTTTTGCTTGTTTTTTGGCATGAGAATACAAAAAAGGGTGTAAGAAAATACTATACATTTACATTAACACAGGAAAAAACACACTTGGGTATGTACAAAATTCATTCAAACTGACATTCAACACATTCTTGGCCATCCAGACATACAAAACACATTCATACAGGTCCCATCATCATAATACAGTTTGTAATAACGCAAGAATAGTAACAGTTGTAAATTTCAAACACAAATGAAACTTTTTCCGTTTTTTAGAAGGAACACTAATCCATCATTTGAATGACACAACCGTAGCAAAAATGATGATATGGGACTGGGTCGGGTCACAGTTTGTAATAACGCAAGAATAGTAACAGTTGTAAATTTCAAACACAAATGAAACTTTTTCCGTTTTTTAGAAGGAACACTAATCCATCATTTGAATGACACAACCGTAGCAAAAATGATGATATGGGACTGGGTCGGGTCGACGCGTTTCGAACCTTATCCTTAACAGGTTCTCATCAGGACCACAATGTAACTAAACGGGGAAGAGGAAAGCAACAATCACTATACTGAACCTTTAGAGGTCACCATCTCAACCTGAATACCCCTGCGCTCAGCCTACCTTAATGCGTGGGTCAGAGCGCCTTAAATCATGTAGAAAGCCGATGTATTCCCATCAAAGGGGAGCGAAGAGGTGCTGTGAGAAAAAGATAGATACATTCAGTCATGCCGGCTCACAACGTGCTGTCTGTGTCTGGATGGGAGCGGGGCTAAGGGAGGTGGCGTGTGCTCACCTAGCAGCGCGTGTGCGCTCGCCAATGCTTGTATAATGGTGCTCGGTCCGCAATTTCTGGATCCGGCGCCTATGGAGAATAAAAAAGTAATAGTGACCGTTTGGAATCGGGCAGGCGGAGGAGGGCGATGAGGGCCGATTATAGATCGTGCTAGCGCGTATCATAGTCCGCTTACCTGAAAACCAAAATAGAACTCTTTTAGCCAGTCTTTCAAACGTCCTCGCTCCTCCTGCAGTCAGCGCTTGCAGGTTACTGAAGCCGTGTAGTCAATGGACTAAGGTGGAGGGAGCCTCCCAAAGCATGAAGGGAGTTGTAGTTTAGACGAAGGGAGTAGTAGTTCGATGTCAGTAGGGAGAATTCTGGGAGATGAAGTCCTGTGGGCTGAATCATGGAACGGTTTTATAGATTTCCGAGATTTCATTGAGTCCACTGACTGCTGTGTCATATTTCATAATCAAAAGTGCCTCTCTTTGATTTAATCTTAATTCTAAGTTCCCCCCTCTGGGATCTTTTTCGATTTTGGACAGGACAGTCCATTTGAGGTCATCTTTCTCATGCTTGTTCATCAACCAGTGGTGTACCAATGGGGCATTCTCCACTTCTCTGCGAATTCTCGATTTATGCTGCGTCATACGTTGTCTGACTTCCTGGGATGTTTTTCCGATGTATAGTTTAGGGCAGGGGCAGACAATCGCGTAAACTACATTCCTGGTTTTGCAGTTGGTAAATGTTTCATGCTTCCAGTGGATGTTATTAAAGGAGAATACTGTTTCTTCCATGGTATCCTGACAACAGGTGCAAGTGCCACATTTGTGGTGCCCTTTTGTCTGGGGGAAGCCAAAAAGGCTTGTGAGAGTTGGTGTTTGTTTACTGGGTAAGGCTGCCCTTACAATGTGGTTCGCCACACTTTTCTCCTTCTTGAATGCAAATAATGGTGAATTTCTCATGTCCTCATGTAGGTCTTGCACTAAATGCCAGTTGAGGTTTATCAGCCTTTTAAGTTGATTAGCCGCAGGGCAAAAGGTTGATACACACACCATACGATTTTGCTCAATCCTGGTTTTCTTAACCATAAGTGTCTCGCGGGGCGTCCACCAAGCTCGCTTAAGTGATTGCTTAAGGAGTTTTCTCGGGTACCCTCTCTGGAGAAGCCTCTCCATGAGTGCATTTGCATGGTGGAAATATTCTTCTTTGTCTGAACAATTCCTGCGAATCCTCAGGAATTGTCCAAAAGGTAGATTCTCTCTTAAACTCCGAGGGTGATTGCTGGTGAACAGCAAGGCCTTGTTCCTATCGGTAGTTTTCCTAAATAGAGTTGTTGACAGGTTGCCATTAGCAGGGACAACTTTCACGTCCAAAAATGTTATAGATTGGCTGGACGATATGCAATTAAATTTAATGTCGTTTGAGCGCCTATTTAGCCATTCAACAAACTCACCAAGGGTTTCTGTAGTCCCAGTCCAGATAAGGAAGATGTCATCTATATACCGCATGTAATGCGTGATCTGATGACTGTAGGGATTGTCGTTGTAAATAAATTTCTTCTCATATAGGCCCATAAACATAATTGCTAGTTCCGGGGCAAAAGGACATCCCATGGCTACTCCCTTCACCTGGAGGAAGTAGTCGGAATCAAAAGTAAAAAAATTCTTTCTCAATGCGAAGGATGCCAGCTGTACAATGAAATCCGAAGGTACTTGGCAGGGTCTGTCACGTGTCTCCAAGAACCATGTTAGTGTCTCAAGGGCCTGGTCTTGGGGAATCTGCGTATACAAGGATACGACGTCTAGCGTCACTAAGAGCTGGGAATCTTGATCAAAAGGAACTGTACTAATTTTTTGGAGGAAGGCCGTGGTATCTTGAAGATGTGCCGGAATTTCTTCAATAAATGGTTTCAGAAAGAATTCGATATACTTGGCCACTGGTTCTAGTAAGGACTCACACCCAGAGACTATGGGTCGTCCTGGTGGATTTAATTCATCTTTGTGGATCTTGGGTAGTAAATAAAATACCGGTGTTCGTGGGTTTTTGTTCTGTAAAAAATTGAATTCCTTCGGTCCAATAAATCCTAGATCAAATCCTGTCTGGATGACTGAAAATAATTCACTCTGGATTTCGAGTGTTGGATTCCTTGTGATGCGTCTGTAGCATGAATTGTCCTCCAATTGTCGAAGTGCTTCTGCTTTATATTTATTGATGTCCCAAATTACTACCGCTCCCCCCTTGTCTGCCTGTTTGACTACTATATTTCTGTCATTTTTCAAGGTGGCCAAAGCTTCTTTCTCTGCTTTGGCGAGATTGAATTTCACAAAATTACGCTTCTTTTCAAGTGCTGATATTCCTGAAAGGACTGTGCGTTCAAACGTAAGTATCTCTTTGGGAATCTTAGAGCCGGCTGGGCAAAAGGTGGATTTTTTCTTTAATCCTGTCACTTCTGTTTGATTTTCCTCGCATGTATCAGAGAAGAATGTCTTCAATCTTAACTTACGACAAAATTCCAAAGTTTCTAACTTCATCTTGGTGAAGTCTGTAAATCTCGACGGGACGAATCCAAGGCCCTTCGTCAAAATGGATGTTTCAGCTTCACTTAAAATCCTGTCCGATAAGTTAAAGATGGATGGAAGGTTTAGTTCTTGTAGAACCGGGATCGCGTCCTCATTTCCCATGGCTGAACGGGACGGGACCGACCTCTCGGTTTCTGTGGGCCTTGTCCTAAAAAAGGTGCCTGGTTTTGTTGTTGACGTTGTCCCTGGTCTTGCTGGTTGCCTTGCCTATTTTGGTAGGATCTGTTGGCGGTATTAGAATCACTTCCAGACGAGGATGTATCCGAGAATGAAACAAAGGCACGTCGAGAGCGGCCCTGGTTGTCCTGAAGGAACCGCCGTGACTCAGAGTTAGAGTAAAAGTCTTTTCTTAAGTAAGGGTATACGGATTCCAACGAGAAATTTTTCTTATCCAGCTCGAACTTATTGTTTTTTTGGGCAACCGTAAAGTCTTTAAATTCGCCGATCTCCTTTTCAACCTTCTCAAGGAGTCCTTTCGAATCAGCTATGAGTTGATTGTCTTGAATTTCTTTTTCTAGTTTTTCAATTTCGGCAAGTTCTTTAACTGAAATTCTGTGTGCGGTCTCAATGGTGAGGACCATCAGGTCTCTACTGCACTTCGTTTCAACCCCACTGAATCCTTTTTTGTATTCAGGGTCGTCGGTAAACACGACCGGGATGTTGCGAATTTGAAGTCCTGCGGGGATGGTACCTGATC
This sequence comes from Lissotriton vulgaris, assembly GCF_964263255.1. Taxonomy (NCBI): domain Eukaryota; kingdom Metazoa; phylum Chordata; class Amphibia; order Caudata; family Salamandridae; genus Lissotriton; species Lissotriton vulgaris. The sequence continues at coordinate 364,588,818 of NC_141689.1, forward strand.
TTAAATGCTGGAGCAAAAAATGCCCGTGAAGATCCGTCCTAATTTGTTTTTTTCGTAGGCGTATAAGTTTATCGGATTCGTTGACGGTGTTAGCCGCGACACTGAGGGTTGCAGAGGCAAAGGGAGGCGGATCTCTCATAAGGTTTTGGATATGTTCCTCTGTGTAAGCTACCGTGTCCTGTTCAGCCATACCCACACTGAACACACGTGCAAAAAGGGAAAGTTTAAGTAAGTATGTGAAGAAGAAAGATGAAAAGATTACAGAAGGACTCAACCCACACCACAAACACAAAGTGAAAGGCACTATTCCAACAGGATAAGTCCTGTGGCAGCTCCTTCTCTGCCCACCAGAACCTCGCGAGCGTGCGCCCGCTAAACAGTATGAAAAACACTAAGGGTTTGACTCAAAAACTCAGCAAGGCTGAGCCAATAATAACTCGAAAAACAACACAACTGCCTATGCTGAGCAGTTTTTTGGAAATAATTCTTTGTTGATTGTGCATGAACAATAAACATGAACAATGGCTTTTGAAATTGCAACGTTTCTTTTAATTTTTTCGCAGACTATTTTGTTTTTTAGTCTTTTGCTTGTTTTTTGGCATGAGAATACAAAAAAGGGTGTAAGAAAATACTATACATTTACATTAACACAGGAAAAAACACACTTGGGTATGTACAAAATTCATTCAAACTGACATTCAACACATTCTTGGCCATCCAGACATACAAAACACATTCATACAGGTCCCATCATCATAATACAGTTTGTAATAACGCAAGAATAGTAACAGTTGTAAATTTCAAACACAAATGAAACTTTTTCCGTTTTTTAGAAGGAACACTAATCCATCATTTGAATGACACAACCGTAGCAAAAATGATGATATGGGACTGGGTCGGGTCACAGTTTGTAATAACGCAAGAATAGTAACAGTTGTAAATTTCAAACACAAATGAAACTTTTTCCGTTTTTTAGAAGGAACACTAATCCATCATTTGAATGACACAACCGTAGCAAAAATGATGATATGGGACTGGGTCGGGTCGACGCGTTTCGAACCTTATCCTTAACAGGTTCTCATCAGGACCACAATGTAACTAAACGGGGAAGAGGAAAGCAACAATCACTATACTGAACCTTTAGAGGTCACCATCTCAACCTGAATACCCCTGCGCTCAGCCTACCTTAATGCGTGGGTCAGAGCGCCTTAAATCATGTAGAAAGCCGATGTATTCCCATCAAAGGGGAGCGAAGAGGTGCTGTGAGAAAAAGATAGATACATTCAGTCATGCCGGCTCACAACGTGCTGTCTGTGTCTGGATGGGAGCGGGGCTAAGGGAGGTGGCGTGTGCTCACCTAGCAGCGCGTGTGCGCTCGCCAATGCTTGTATAATGGTGCTCGGTCCGCAATTTCTGGATCCGGCGCCTATGGAGAATAAAAAAGTAATAGTGACCGTTTGGAATCGGGCAGGCGGAGGAGGGCGATGAGGGCCGATTATAGATCGTGCTAGCGCGTATCATAGTCCGCTTACCTGAAAACCAAAATAGAACTCTTTTAGCCAGTCTTTCAAACGTCCTCGCTCCTCCTGCAGTCAGCGCTTGCAGGTTACTGAAGCCGTGTAGTCAATGGACTAAGGTGGAGGGAGCCTCCCAAAGCATGAAGGGAGTTGTAGTTTAGACGAAGGGAGTAGTAGTTCGATGTCAGTAGGGAGAATTCTGGGAGATGAAGTCCTGTGGGCTGAATCATGGAACGGTTTTATAGATTTCCGAGATTTCATTGAGTCCACTGACTGCTGTGTCATATTTCATAATCAAAAGTGCCTCTCTTTGATTTAATCTTAATTCTAAGTTCCCCCCTCTGGGATCTTTTTCGATTTTGGACAGGACAGTCCATTTGAGGTCATCTTTCTCATGCTTGTTCATCAACCAGTGGTGTACCAATGGGGCATTCTCCACTTCTCTGCGAATTCTCGATTTATGCTGCGTCATACGTTGTCTGACTTCCTGGGATGTTTTTCCGATGTATAGTTTAGGGCAGGGGCAGACAATCGCGTAAACTACATTCCTGGTTTTGCAGTTGGTAAATGTTTCATGCTTCCAGTGGATGTTATTAAAGGAGAATACTGTTTCTTCCATGGTATCCTGACAACAGGTGCAAGTGCCACATTTGTGGTGCCCTTTTGTCTGGGGGAAGCCAAAAAGGCTTGTGAGAGTTGGTGTTTGTTTACTGGGTAAGGCTGCCCTTACAATCCTTGTATACGCAGATTCCCCAAGACCAGGCCCTTGAGACACTAACATGGTTCTTGGAGACACGTGACAGACCCTGCCAAGTACCTTCGGATTTCATTGTACAGCTGGCATCCTTCGCATTGAGAAAGAATTTTTTTACTTTTGATTCCGACTACTTCCTCCAGGTGAAGGGAGTAGCCATGGGATGTCCTTTTGCCCCGGAACTAGCAATTATGTTTATGGGCCTATATGAGAAGAAATTTATTTACAACGACAATCCCTACAGTCATCAGATCACGCATTACATGCGGTATATAGATGACATCTTCCTTATCTGGACTGGGACTACAGAAACCCTTGGTGAGTTTGTTGAATGGCTAAATAGGCGCTCAAACGACATTAAATTTAATTGCATATCGTCCAGCCAATCTATAACATTTTTGGACGTGAAAGTTGTCCCTGCTAATGGCAACCTGTCAACAACTCTATTTAGGAAAACTACCGATAGGAACAAGGCCTTGCTGTTCACCAGCAATCACCCTCGGAGTTTAAGAGAGAATCTACCTTTTGGACAATTCCTGAGGATTCGCAGGAATTGTTCAGACAAAGAAGAATATTTCCACCATGCAAATGCACTCATGGAGAGGCTTCTCCAGAGAGGGTACCCGAGAAAACTCCTTAAGCAATCACTTAAGCGAGCTTGGTGGACGCCCCGCGAGACACTTATGGTTAAGAAAACCAGGATTGAGCAAAATCGTATGGTGTGTGTATCAACCTTTTGCCCTGCGGCTAATCAACTTAAAAGGCTGATAAACCTCAACTGGCATTTAGTGCAAGACCTACATGAGGACATGAGAAATTCACCATTATTTGCATTCAAGAAGGAGAAAAGTGTGGCGAACCACATTGTAAGGGCAGCCTTACCCAGTAAACAAACACCAACTCTCACAAGCCTTTTTGGCTTCCCCCAGACAAAAGGGCACCACAAATGTGGCACTTGCACCTGTTGTCAGGATACCATGGAAGAAACAGTATTCTCCTTTAATAACATCCACTGGAAGCATGAAACATTTACCAACTGCAAAACCAGGAATGTAGTTTACGCGATTGTCTGCCCCTGCCCTAAACTATACATCGGAAAAACATCCCAGGAAGTCAGACAACGTATGACGCAGCATAAATCGAGAATTCGCAGAGAAGTGGAGAATGCCCCATTGGTACACCACTGGTTGATGAACAAGCATGAGAAAGATGACCTCAAATGGACTGTCCTGTCCAAAATCGAAAAAGATCCCAGAGGGGGGAACTTAGAATTAAGATTAAATCAAAGAGAGGCACTTTTGATTATGAAATATGACACAGCAGTCAGTGGACTCAATGAAATCTCGGAAATCTATAAAACCGTTCCATGATTCAGCCCACAGGACTTCATCTCCCAGAATTCTCCCTACTGACATCGAACTACTACTCCCTTCGTCTAAACTACAACTCCCTTCATGCTTTGGGAGGCTCCCTCCACCTTAGTCCATTGACTACACGGCTTCAGTAACCTGCAAGCGCTGACTGCAGGAGGAGCGAGGACGTTTGAAAGACTGGCTAAAAGAGTTCTATTTTGGTTTTCAGGTAAGCGGACTATGATACGCGCTAGCACGATCTATAATCGGCCCTCATCGCCCTCCTCCGCCTGCCCGATTCCAAACGGTCACTATTACTTTTTTATTCTCCATAGGCGCCGGATCCAGAAATTGCGGACCGAGCACCATTATACAAGCATTGGCGAGCGCACACGCGCTGCTAGGTGAGCACACGCCACCTCCCTTAGCCCCGCTCCCATCCAGACACAGACAGCACGTTGTGAGCCGGCATGACTGAATGTATCTATCTTTTTCTCACAGCACCTCTTCGCTCCCCTTTGATGGGAATACATCGGCTTTCTACATGATTTAAGGCGCTCTGACCCACGCATTAAGGTAGGCTGAGCGCAGGGGTATTCAGGTTGAGATGGTGACCTCTAAAGGTTCAGTATAGTGATTGTTGCTTTCCTCTTCCCCGTTTAGTTACATTGTGGTCCTGATGAGAACCTGTTAAGGATAAGGTTCGAAACGCGTCGACCCGACCCAGTCCCATATCATCATTTTTGCTACGGTTGTGTCATTCAAATGATGGATTAGTGTTCCTTCTAAAAAACGGAAAAAGTTTCATTTGTGTTTGAAATTTACAACTGTTACTATTCTTGCGTTATTACAAACTGTGACCCGACCCAGTCCCATATCATCATTTTTGCTACGGTTGTGTCATTCAAATGATGGATTAGTGTTCCTTCTAAAAAACGGAAAAAGTTTCATTTGTGTTTGAAATTTACAACTGTTACTATTCTTGCGTTATTACAAACTGTATTATGATGATGGGACCTGTATGAATGTGTTTTGTATGTCTGGATGGCCAAGAATGTGTTGAATGTCAGTTTGAATGAATTTTGTACATACCCAAGTGTGTTTTTTCCTGTGTTAATGTAAATGTATAGTATTTTCTTACACCCTTTTTTGTATTCTCATGCCAAAAAACAAGCAAAAGACTAAAAAACAAAATAGTCTGCGAAAAAATTAAAAGAAACGTTGCAATTTCAAAAGCCATTGTTCATGTTTATTGTTCATGCACAATCAACAAAGAATTATTTCCAAAAAACTGCTCAGCATAGGCAGTTGTGTTGTTTTTCGAGTTATTATTGGCTCAGCCTTGCTGAGTTTTTGAGTCAAACCCTTAGTGTTTTTCATACTGTTTAGCGGGCGCACGCTCGCGAGGTTCTGGTGGGCAGAGAAGGAGCTGCCACAGGACTTATCCTGTTGGAATAGTGCCTTTCACTTTGTGTTTGTGGTGTGGGTTGAGTCCTTCTGTAATCTTTTCATCTTTCTTCTTCACATACTTACTTAAACTTTCCCTTTTTGCACGTGTGTTCAGTGTGGGTATGGCTGAACAGGACACGGTAGCTTACACAGAGGAACATATCCAAAACCTTATGAGAGATCCGCCTCCCTTTGCCTCTGCAACCCTCAGTGTCGCGGCTAACACCGTCAACGAATCCGATAAACTTATACGCCTACGAAAAAAACAAATTAGGACGGATCTTCACGGGCATTTTTTGCTCCAGCATTTAAGATCAGGTACCATCCCCGCAGGACTTCAAATTCGCAACATCCCGGTCGTGTTTACCGACGACCCTGAATACAAAAAAGGATTCAGTGGGGTTGAAACGAAGTGCAGTAGAGACCTGATGGTCCTCACCATTGAGACCGCACACAGAATTTCAGTTAAAGAACTTGCAGAAATTGAAAAACTAGAAAAAGAAATTCAAGACAATCAACTCATAGCTGATTCGAAAGGACTCCTTGAGAAGGTTGAAAAGGAGATCGGCGAATTTAAAGACTTTACGGTTGCCCAAAAAAACAATAAGTTCGAGCTGGATAAGAAAAATTTCTCGTTGGAATCCGTATACCCTTACTTAAGAAAAGACTTTTACTCTAACTCTGAGTCACGGCGGTTCCTTCAGGACAACCAGGGCCGCTCTCGACGTGCCTTTGTTTCATTCTCGGATACATCCTCGTCTGGAAGTGATTCTAATACCGCCAACAGATCCTACCAAAATAGGCAAGGCAACCAGCAAGACCAGGGACAACGTCAACAACAAAACCAGGCACCTTTTTTAGGACAAGGCCCACAGAAACCGAGAGGTCGGTCCCGTCCCGTTCAGCCATGGGAAATGAGGACGCGATCCCGGTTCTACAAGAACTAAACCTTCCATCCATCTTTAACTTATCGGACAGGATTTTAAGTGAAGCTGAAACATCCATTTTGACGAAGGGCCTTGGATTCGTCCCGTCGAGATTTACAGACTTCACCAAGATGAAGTTAGAAACTTTGGAATTTTGTCGTAAGTTAAGATTGAAGACATTCTTCTCTGATACATGCGAGGAAAATCAAACAGAAGTGACAGGATTAAAGAAAAAATCCACCTTTTGCCCAGCCGGCTCTAAGATTCCCAAAGAGATACTTACGTTTGAACGCACAGTCCTTTCAGGAATATCAGCACTTGAAAAGAAGCGTAATTTTGTGAAATTCAATCTCGCCAAAGCAGAGAAAGAAGCTTTGGCCACCTTGAAAAATGACAGAAATATAGTAGTCAAACAGGCAGACAAGGGGGGAGCGGTAGTAATTTGGGACATCAATAAATATAAAGCAGAAGCACTTCGACAATTGGAGGACAATTCATGCTACAGACGCATCACAAGGAATCCAACACTCGAAATCCAGAGTGAATTATTTTCAGTCATCCAGACAGGATTTGATCTAGGATTTATTGGACCGAAGGAATTCAATTTTTTACAGAACAAAAACCCACGAACACCGGTATTTTATTTACTACCCAAGATCCACAAAGATGAATTAAATCCACCAGGACGACCCATAGTCTCTGGGTGTGAGTCCTTACTAGAACCAGTGGCCAAGTATATCGAATTCTTTCTGAAACCATTTATTGAAGAAATTCCGGCACATCTTCAAGATACCACGGCCTTCCTCCAAAAAATTAGTACAGTTCCTTTTGATCAAGATTCCCAGCTCTTAGTGACGCTAGACGTTGTATCCTTGTATACGCAGATTCCCCAAGACCAGGCCCTTGAGACACTAACATGGTTCTTGGAGACACGTGACAGACCCTGCCAAGTACCTTCGGATTTCATTGTACAGCTGGCATCCTTCGCATTGAGAAAGAATTGTTTTACTTTTGATTCCGACTACTTCCTCCAGGTGAAGGGAGTAGCCATGGGATGTCCTTTTGCCCCGGAACTAGCAATTATGTTTATGGGCCTATATGAGAAGAAATTTATTTACAACGACAATCCCTACAGTCATCAGATCACGCATTACATGCGGTATATAGATGACATCTTCCTTATCTGGACTGGGACTACAGAAACCCTTGGTGAGTTTGTTGAATGGCTAAATAGGCGCTCAAACGACATTAAATTTAATTGCATATCGTCCAGCCAATCTATAACATTTTTGGACGTGAAAGTTGTCCCTGCTAATGGCAACCTGTCAACAACTCTATTTAGGAAAACTACCGATAGGAACAAGGCCTTGCTGTTCACCAGCAATCACCCTCGGAGTTTAAGAGAGAATCTACCTTTTGGACAATTCCTGAGGATTCGCAGGAATTGTTCAGACAAAGAAGAATATTTCCACCATGCAAATGCACTCATGGAGAGGCTTCTCCAGAGAGGGTACCCGAGAAAACTCCTTAAGCAATCACTTAAGCGAGCTTGGTGGACGCCCCGCGAGACACTTATGGTTAAGAAAACCAGGATTGAGCAAAATCGTATGGTGTGTGTATCAACCTTTTGCCCTGCGGCTAATCAACTTAAAAGGCTGATAAACCTCAACTGGCATTTAGTGCAAGACCTACATGAGGACATGAGAAATTCACCATTATTTGCATTCAAGAAGGAGAAAAGTGTGGCGAACCACATTGTAAGGGCAGCCTTACCCAGTAAACAAACACCAACTCTCACAAGCCTTTTTGGCTTCCCCCAGACAAAAGGGCACCACAAATGTGGCACTTGCACCTGTTGTCAGGATACCATGGAAGAAACAGTATTCTCCTTTAATAACATCCACTGGAAGCATGAAACATTTACCAACTGCAAAACCAGGAATGTAGTTTACGCGATTGTCTGCCCCTGCCCTAAACTATACATCGGAAAAACATCCCAGGAAGTCAGACAACGTATGACGCAGCATAAATCGAGAATTCGCAGAGAAGTGGAGAATGCCCCATTGGTACACCACTGGTTGATGAACAAGCATGAGAAAGATGACCTCAAATGGACTGTCCTGTCCAAAATCGAAAAAGATCCCAGAGGGGGGAACTTAGAATTAAGATTAAATCAAAGAGAGGCACTTTTGATTATGAAATATGACACAGCAGTCAGTGGACTCAATGAAATCTCGGAAATCTATAAAACCGTTCCATGATTCAGCCCACAGGACTTCATCTCCCAGAATTCTCCCTACTGACATCGAACTACTACTCCCTTCGTCTAAACTACAACTCCCTTCATGCTTTGGGAGGCTCCCTCCACCTTAGTCCATTGACTACACGGCTTCAGTAACCTGCAAGCGCTGACTGCAGGAGGAGCGAGGACGTTTGAAAGACTGGCTAAAAGAGTTCTATTTTGGTTTTCAGGTAAGCGGACTATGATACGCGCTAGCACGATCTATAATCGGCCCTCATCGCCCTCCTCCGCCTGCCCGATTCCAAACGGTCACTATTACTTTTTTATTCTCCATAGGCGCCGGATCCAGAAATTGCGGACCGAGCACCATTATACAAGCATTGGCGAGCGCACACGCGCTGCTAGGTGAGCACACGCCACCTCCCTTAGCCCCGCTCCCATCCAGACACAGACAGCACGTTGTGAGCCGGCATGACTGAATGTATCTATCTTTTTCTCACAGCACCTCTTCGCTCCCCTTTGATGGGAATACATCGGCTTTCTACATGATTTAAGGCGCTCTGACCCACGCATTAAGGTAGGCTGAGCGCAGGGGTATTCAGGTTGAGATGGTGACCTCTAAAGGTTCAGTATAGTGATTGTTGCTTTCCTCTTCCCCGTTTAGTTACATTGTGGTCCTGATGAGAACCTGTTAAGGATAAGGTTCGAAACGCGTCGACCCGACCCAGTCCCATATCATCATTTTTGCTACGGTTGTGTCATTCAAATGATGGATTAGTGTTCCTTCTAAAAAACGGAAAAAGTTTCATTTGTGTTTGAAATTTACAACTGTTACTATTCTTGCGTTATTACAAACTGTGACCCGACCCAGTCCCATATCATCATTTTTGCTACGGTTGTGTCATTCAAATGATGGATTAGTGTTCCTTCTAAAAAACGGAAAAAGTTTCATTTGTGTTTGAAATTTACAACTGTTACTATTCTTGCGTTATTACAAACTGTATTATGATGATGGGACCTGTATGAATGTGTTTTGTATGTCTGGATGGCCAAGAATGTGTTGAATGTCAGTTTGAATGAATTTTGTACATACCCAAGTGTGTTTTTTCCTGTGTTAATGTAAATGTATAGTATTTTCTTACACCCTTTTTTGTATTCTCATGCCAAAAAACAAGCAAAAGACTAAAAAACAAAATAGTCTGCGAAAAAATTAAAAGAAACGTTGCAATTTCAAAAGCCATTGTTCATGTTTATTGTTCATGCACAATCAACAAAGAATTATTTCCAAAAAACTGCTCAGCATAGGCAGTTGTGTTGTTTTTCGAGCTCTAACCATTGAGCCACACTTCTCCACCCATTGAGCAACACTTCTGTGAGTGGTGTGGCTCACCGTGACCAGCGCGGTAGGAGGGTACGACAGGACCATATGGGAGTCACTGGGGTTCCATGCTGGTAAAATAGCATTGCCACATCGTCACCTGTGCATTAGGTGACTGTATGCTATATTTGTATCAGGTGGAGGTAGGCCGAGGCATAGCTTCTTGCCTGTTGTCATCTGCTCCGGACCAGGTCACAGAAGCGTTCTGCCGGGTGGGTGGCAAGTATGCCGCTGGTGGCAAGAAATGTTGGTTCGTTCACCTCCATATCATCTATCCAGGTTGGGGAGAGTTAGCTCCAGTCAATAGCTAGAAGGCTTGCTTTGTTAGCTGTGGGAGCTAATGTGCCCTTGTGAGCTCTGCATGCACACTCGCTGGTGGTATGTTATGTCATGTTATATAAAAGCATATAAAGCGCTCGAATGCCGAAGCGTCTTGGCGCTGGGGTGTGTGAAGGAAGCAGGGCGTGGGGAAGGACCAGACACTAACTGGCATTAAATAGCCGAGATTTTAGGATTTTCCTGAACGCTAGAAGGTTCGGCTGCAGTCTCAGGGCAACCGGTAGTTTGTTCCACAGTTGGGCAGCACAACAGGAAAAATAGGCGGCCCCCCCATCTGGGGCGCCTGTACCTGGGTACACAGATCAGGCCGTGATTAGCCGAGCGAAGGCATGTAAGGCCTGAGCCTGTTCTGGCAGTCGTCCGCATCTCCCCCGTACTGTGCTTTATGCACCAAGCAGAGTGTTTTGAACTCAATTCTCTGGTGGACAGGGAGCCGGTGTAATGCTCTCCTGCCCAGAGTCGTGGGATGGTGGTTTGGAAGCTTTAGAATCAATCGAACTGCAGCATTAGGCAGAGATTGAAGTTTGCTGATTTGGTACCTATCAATGCCCAGGAACATCGCATTGGAGTAGTCCACTCTGGACATAAAAAGGGCCGCCATAACAGTTTTTTGAAGTGCCAGGGGAATGAAGGAAGATTTTCCTCAGGGTCTTAAGTAAAAAAAAACAGGCTGATGTTAGACTGTTCACATGAGCTGACATATTAAGTTTGTCATCAAAGATGACTCCCAAATTCCTCACTTTCTTTATAGGTAAGGGACATTCCCTGGCTTCCGGTGGCCCCCAATGATTGCCCCACATCGGCGGTCCATTCCCAAATTCAATCACTTCTGTCTTGTCCGTATTGGTTTTTAAGAATCACCGACACATCCACTCCATGACGTCTGTCAAAGAAGCATGAAATCCTTTTGTTGTTAGCTCAGGCTTGTCTGAGATGGAAATCACTAGCTGTGAGTCATCAACATACGACACAAGAGTGAAGCCATGCTTCCTTACTAGTCTGGCTAATGGTCTCACATAGATGTTAAACAGTGTTGGCGACAAAGCTGAGCCCTGCGGAACACCGCAGGGTAGATTAAAACAGTCAGATTGTAGACCGTCCCAGTTCAGACTTTGTTTCCTGTTGTTTGAAAAGGAGGAAAGGAGAGCAAGGGCCACCCCATTTATTAAAATCTCCTGTAGTCGCCGCACCAACACCGGGTGATTCACGGTGTCGAATGCGGCCGACAAGTCGAGGAGCACAACAATGGCCCTCCCTCCCCCGTCCACTACTGTCCGAATTCCCTCTGATGCAGCAATCAAGGCAGATTCAGTAGAGTGTGTGGGGTGGAAGCCATGCTGGGATGGGTCCAGTAACCAGTTGATGTCCAGGTATTTAGTTAAAGTATTCCAGAATCTTCGCTACTCGCTGTAGCCCTGAGATGGGTCGGTAATTTCTACAGTCCGTGGGATCCAGCGTGGCCTTTTTCAGAATTGGCCTAATACTAGCTGTCTTCCAGGCCACCGGGTAGACGCTAGATATCAGGACTTGGTTAATCAGAGAGGTAAGAGTCTCGCTGCCAAATGCATAATGGCTGGTGGACATGTATCATAGGCCGAGCCGGATTTGATGGATTTTAGATATTACTGTCTCTTCTGCTAAAGGGTTAAAACATTGCAACTCATTCGATATTGTTTCTTCTTCCAAAGATGGTTGACTTATGTTTGATTGAGAGATTAATGAACTGGCCATGTCGTCGTATATGATTTGCACCTTATTATGGAAAAAAGCTGCCAACTGTTTGCAAAATGCTTGCTCAGGCTTAAACCCACTACCCTGCTGAGGTCTAGTCAAAGAAGACACAGATTTAAACAGCTCTTTGGCGGAGTTTCCGGCTTCTTGAATTTTGAAATTGGTGATTGATGGGGGAAAGTGGGGGTGGTGGGGTAGACCTCTATCAAATTGATGCCCAAGCACAATTTTTGTCTTGCAGAGAGCAATAAGGTGGGAGAGACTGAGAAGAGAATTAAGGCTATAATGTCTGGGGAACTTTAGACTAGGGTGTCAGCAGGGGACATTCTTCGAGGAAAAGTTGATAGGAAGGCTAATCCCCAATTGACATATTTTACTTTGCAGTAACACCATAGTACATGGGCTAGGAAAATAGACACATCGGATGTCAAGTTAAATGTCACCTGCAAACTGCATTCGGCCATGTCTGAACTCGGGTGGCAGAGTGGGCTAAAGAACGGTGATGGATCATACCCAGATCTGTTGACTGGGTGTGAGTGTTTGATTGGTTTAGATGCTCCGTCTATCAGCACCCCCTTTTGTACCGCTTTGTTCGCCATAACTTGGCAGGGTATGCTCAGACGTGAGTCCCTTGCTCACTTTGCCACTGGATTCAAGCAAGCCTGGCTGAAGACGGCTGTAATGACAGAAACCGGTCCTAGGAAGCTTGAATCCGGTCCAGGGAAGGCATGGCTTGGCAGTTCGGGCTGGACTATTCCCATGAGGCACAGGGTCAGACTGATTTGCATTTGGCCATGTCTGAACTGGGGTGGCAGAGTGGGCTAAAGAACGGTGATGGATCAAACCCAGATCTGTTGACTGGGTGTGAGTGTTTGATTGGTTCAGATGCTCCGTCCATCAACACCCCCTTTTGTACCGCTTTGGTCGCCATATTTTGGCAGGGTATGCTCAGACGTGAGTCCCTTGCTCACTTTGCCACTTGATTCAAGCAAGCCTGGCTGAAGATGGCTGAAATGCCAGAAACCGACCCTAGAAAGCTTGAATCCGGTCCAGGGAAGGCATGGCTTGGCAGTTCGGGCTGGACTGTTCCTATGAGGCACAGGGTCAGACTGATTTGCATATGGCCATGTCTGAACTGGGGTGGCAGAATGGGCTAAAGAACGGTGATGGATCATACCCAGATCGGTTGACTGGGTGTGAGTGTTTGATTGGTTCAGATGCTCTGTCCATCACCAACCCCTTTTGTACTGCTTTGTTCACCATAAGTTGGCAGGGTATGCTCAGACGTGAGTCCCTTGCTCACTTTGCCACTGGATTCAAGCAAGCCTGGCTGAAGACGGCTGTAATGTCGGAAACCGGTCCTAGGAAGCTTGAATCCTGTCCAGGGAAGGCATGGCTTGGCAGTTCGGACTGGACTGTTCCCATGAGGCACAGGGTCAGACTGATTTGCATATGGCCATGTCTGAACTTGGGTGGCAGAGTGGGCTAAAGAACGGTGATGGATCGAACCCGAATCTGTTGACTGGGTGAGAGTGTTTGATTGGTTCCGATGCTCCGTCCATCACCACCCCCTTTTGTACCACCTACAAACTACAGCACATAATCTTTCATCCACTAGACTGGCAAGTAAAGAACATGGCTTTAGGCCTTCCTGTTGATCCCGGCTACTGCAGCTTTGAAACCTGTAGATGAACCTGCCAAGATAACCTTATTTAACAGAATAAAACCCTACTTTAAAAGAAAAGATAGCCACCCCTAAGTAAGCTATCTAAGCAACGTGTAGTGTTTAATGTTTAAAACTGGTACATGTGAGAATTTAGGGCCCGATGTAGGTGGCTCATTACCGGTCGGTAAACCCGAAATTCGGTAAATTTCAGACTTACCGATCGATATTGAGCCTTTTCCAATGTAGGTGATGATTCGGTAAATACAGAATCGGTATTTACCAAATCTGTATTTACCGAATAATTATTTACCGAATCGGGTATGTAGGAAGCACTTTTAAGAGTGCTTATGTGCTTTCAGGATTCGTTATTTACCACCAACTACAAGTTGGTGGTAAATATCGAAAACCTTTGGAAAAGCAATTTTGTGCTTTTTCAACAGTGCCGTGTGGCAGACATACATGCCCTTAGGGCATGTATGTGTGCCACATGTCAATGTGACACCCTGCCATCCTTAAATGTGATTCCCCTATTACCGATTCGGTATTTACCGAATCGGTAATAGTGAATGGCTTTCCATTCACTGGAGGCCCATAGGAGAGAATGGGAATGACTGAATCGGTAAATACCGAAGATTCTGAAATACCAAATCTGTAAAATTCGGAAATTTAGAATTAGTAAATAGTATTTACCTACATATGGTCCTTAGTGTTGACATGCACCTACAGCAACTAGCCCCTAAAAGCTTTTTTCAATTTAAAGTGGAGTGGTGTGGCTCACTGGTTAGGGGCTGCAGACTCAGGAGCAGAGGACGGCCTGGGACCAGGGTTCATTCCCAACGCGGCAGGGTAGTGGACCAGGGTCAGCGGACTCGATAATTCTCACCTCGGTGCCTACTCTAACCAGGGATCACACTCGGCAACTCTGGGCATTAGCTTGCCTCATTTCCACAACGGACCCCACATACGCTGGGGATGCCTGGTTTCACCTTGGAGATACCCAGTAGGGACCATCTTACAGGGTAAGCCAGGACGGGTTCCCCAGCGGTCTACTGCACAGAGATACTCCTTCGGGAGTCGATTCTAGCGCATTACAAACCCACAATTAAAGGGTTAAAATTGCCAAGAGTAAAACTGAAGTCCAGAATATAATACTATTTCTGCTGAATCAGATTTACGATAAGCTACAGAATTAACTAAGCCACTATTTTAAATATTCATTAAAAATCCAGTTCACTGGTGAAGCAGAGCTTACTATAATTTGGGCACCCACCATACCCTACTTATGACCTCACATATTATATCACTCATTGCATGTTGCTGTGACATAATTTATTTACAACAAGGGGTGGTGAGGGACAGAGTCTCTGAATTAAGCAGAAAACTCTCACCCAGTCAAGAGGTCAGGGCTAGATCCAACACCGTTTTTTAGCTCACTGCACCATCCCAGTTTCAGAACCTGGCTGTATGCAAATTAGTCTGTTCCTGTCCCAGTGCATGATGGGAACAGGGCAAACCAAACTACAAAAGCCAATTCTTACACTGGGAAGGAAACAAGCTCCCGGGGACCGGTTTCTGGCATTACAGCCGTCTTCGGCCCGGTTTGCTTGAATCCTGATGGTGCAATGAGCAAGGGACTCACATCTGAGTATACCCTTCCACGCTTAGGGTGGACAAAAATATTTACAACAAGGGGTGGTGAGGGACAGAGTCTCTGAATTAAGCAGAAAACTCTCACCCAGTCAAGAGATCAGGGCTAGATCCAACACCGTTTTTTAGCTCACTGCACCATCCCAGTTTCAGAACCTGGCTGTATGCAAATTAGTCTGTTCCTGTCCCAGTGCATGATGGGAACAGGGCAAACCAAACTACAAAAGCCAATTCTTACACTGGGAAGGAAACAAGCTCCCGGGGACCGGTTTCTGGCATTACAGCCGTCTTCGGCCCGGTTTGCTTGAATCCTGATGGTGCAATGAGCAAGGGACTCACATCTGAGTATACCCTTCCACGCTTAGGGTGGACAAAAATATTTACAACAAGGGGTGGTGAGGGACAGAGTCTCTGAATTAAGCAGAAAACTCTCACCCAGTCAAGAGATCAGGGCTAGATCCAACACCGTTTTTTAGCTCACTGCACCATCCCAGTTTCAGAACCTGGCTGTATGCAAATTAGTCTGTTCCTGTCCCAGTGCATGATGGGAACAGGGCAAACCAAACTACAAAAGCCAATTCTTACACTGGGAAGGAAACAAGCTCCCGGGGACCGGTTTCTGGCATTACAGCCGTCTTCGCCCCGGTTTGCTTGAATCCTGATGGTGCAATGAGCAAGGGACTCACATCTGAGTATACCCTTCCACGCTTAGGGTGGACAAAAATATTTACAACAAGGGGTGTAACTCAGACACTCTGTTCATCACCACCCCCTTTTCTAAATCGTTTTTGGCCACTATAGGTGTGGCAGGGTATACTCAGACATGAGTCCCTTTCTCACTGCTCCATCAGGATTCAAGCAAGCCGGGCCGAAGAAGGCTGAAATGCCAGAAACCGGTCCCCGGTAGCTTGTCTCCTTTCTGGTGAAGAATTGGCTTGGTAGTTTAGTCTGCCCTGTTCCCATGATGCACTGGGCCAGGGACAGACTGATTTGCATATAGCCAGGTTCTGAGCTGGGATGGGGCAGTGAGATAAATAACGGTGATGGATCAAGCCCTGATCTTTGGACTGGGTAAGAGTGGTCTGTTTAACTCAGACACTCTGTTCATCACCACCCCCTTTTCTAAATCGTTTTTGGCCACTATAGGTGTGGCAGGGTATACTCAGACATGAGTCCCTTTCTCACTGCTCCATCAGGATTCAAGCAAGCCGGGCCGAAGAAGGCTGAAATGCCAGAAACCGGTCCCCGGTAGCTTGTCTCCTTTCTGGTGAAGAATTGGCTTGGTAGTTTAGTCTGCCCTGTTCCCATGATGCACTGGGCCAGGGACAGACTGATTTGCATATAGCCAGGTTCTGAGCTGGGATGGGGCAGTGAGATAAATAACGGTGATGGATCAAGCCCTGATCTTTGGACTGGGTAAGAGTGGTCTGTTTAACTCAGACACTCTGTTCATCACCACCCCCTTTTCTAAATCGTGACATAATTTATAGCATGACTGATGACATCCAAATGAAGTCATTGATGACATCACTGATGCATCACTGATTACATCATCCAGTGAGTGTGCTAGTTTATTTTATAGTTTACATGATGGCGAGTACATACCATATTACTTTCTAACTATGTTTGGACAGCCTATCTCTAACTAATCAGTATTAAGTGTTTACAAAAAGTATATACTGCTAATGCACCGTAGGTGTGTTGAGGTATTGAACACATTATATATCTTTGTATTGAAGAGTAAATTTGTACACAGGTGACAGTTTTTTTCAGTCATTTTCTAGAGTTTTTAACACAAAGACCACAGAAGCACGGAAAACCACAGGAGCGCCCTGAAGGAATACCACCAACGCATAAGAGACACCAAACGGACCTTCCTAAGAGACAAAATCCAGACCAACACTACCAACGCCAAGGAACTGTTCAACATCATACAGCAGTCCGCAACACCCCCCAGCGAGGCAACGGACGTCACACCTTCCCAGGAACTCTGCGACAAGCTCAGCTCATACTTCCATCTGAAGATAAATGCCCTCTACAACAATCTCAGCAAACAGACGCTGGACACCCCTCCCCACCCCCAACATCACCAATAAGCCAACCATCATGACCCGTGATCCCGCCACCGTCTAACACATCATGGCTACCATGAAGAAAACGTAATCAGGAGCCCTAACGGAACCCTGCCCACCCCACATATTCCACAGGGCCTCCGCTGCCATCGCACCCAAACTAGGATGGACCATCAATGCCTCCTTCATCTCCGGCATCTTCCCAGATGACTGGAAGCGGGCGGAGGTGAAACTCCTCCTCAAGAAACCTATGGCCGACCCAACAGACCTGAAAAACTACAGGCCCATCTCTCTCCTCCCTTTCACTGCCAAAGTCACTGAGAGACTCATGAACACCCAACTAATCACCTTCATCAAAGAGAACTTCATCCTAGACACCTCCCAGTCTGGATTCCCCAGTAACCACAGCACCAAGGCCGCCCTCCTCGCCGCCACTGATGACATCCGCATGCTACTCGACCAGGGACACACTGCAGCCCTCATCCTACTAGACCTCTCCGTGGCCTTTGATACTGTTTCTCATCACACAATCGCAGCCAGACTTCATGACGGGGGTATAAAAGGAGCCTCCCTCGACTGGATCCAATCCTTTCTATCCGGCAGAACGCAGAGGATCATACTCCCTCCCTTCCTCTCTGAACCCACTGATATCAACTGCGGAGTACCCCAGGGGTCATCGCTCAGCCCCACGCTCTTTAACATCTACATGGCCCCCCTCACCGCCATGGGCTCAGCATTGTATCCTACGCCAAGGACACCTAGCTCATCCTCTCACTCACAAAGAATCCTGAAGACACCAGAATCTGCTTCCAGGAAGGAATGAAGAACGTGGCAGCCTGGATGAAAGACAGTTTTTTGAAGCTCAACTCAGATAAGACCTAGGTCCTCATCCTCAGACCCTGCACCTCTGCCTGGGATGACACCTGGTGGCCCTCCGCCCTCGGCAATCTACCCACTCCTACATATCACGCATGAAACCTCTGGCATCATCCTCGACTCCTCCCTCTCCATGAACAGCCAGATCAACTTAGTCACTTCCACCAGCTTCAACTGCCTGCGCATCCTCAGCAAGACTCTCAAATGGATCCCCCCAACTGTAGAAGGACCATCACCCACAAGCTCATACCCAGCAGACTGGATTATGGCAACACCCTGTATGCAGGAATCAACTGAGCTCTACCACACAAGTTCCAAACCATCCAGAAGACCGCTGCCAGACTCGTCCTCAGGACACCGCATCACAAACACATGACCCAACACCTACAAGACCTCCACTGACGCCCCGTCGAGAAGAGGGTCACCTTCAAACTCCTCACCCACACCTACAAATCGCTCAACAACCCCAGATCCAAATACCTGAATGAGAGAGTATCCTTCCACGTACCCAAGAGAAACCTCTGCTTTGCCGACCTCACCATGGCAGAGGTCCTTGTGCATCCGCAGAAACAGAGCAGGCGGGAGAGCCTTCTACTACATCGCAGCCAAGACCTGGAATGAGTGAGAAATTCTATTATTCTATTATTCTCGAGCGACATATATTCTCAGAAGGAGATTTGTTGCCTTCAACTGTGTTGGAATAGTTCTTTGTTATGAATTGCTAGGTTAATCGATTTTCACTTCTTTTCATGACCTTTTGCTGATTTATTCATGTTCTTGTACTCCTTTTCAATTTTTTCTATATATAAAAAACTGATATTTTCACACAATTAGGATTTGCCGTGTTCTCTGTGCTTACAAATTGCATTGATTGGTGTTGTCTAATGACACTTTGGTGCTTGTTCCGGATGGACAAACCCTCTAAGTAATTTCATATTTACATAAGTTCATTGTAAACAAATTCCCTTGCAGGCACCTTTTACCTTGTATTGTCCTCCTGGACAAATGCCGGTTTCAAACGCTACTCCCATCATTTGAATATTGTATGAAATGCCAGGCAAGGAAAATTGTTCTACTTTTTGATACGGACGTTTCCGCTGACCCCCCCATAACAACACGTACTCCCTATATACATCAGTGTTAAGGGCACGGCTGTAACCATTGATCAACTTCATGGTTCTAGGCTGATTTCCAAAAACAATAGAAGAGTCTTTTTTAGCAAAAGCTACTGTCCTGAAGATGGTCTGACGGACTGATTCCACAAAGACCGAAAAGTCGACTCTGCCTTCTATTCCTGAGAAATTCTATTATTCTAGAGCGACATATATTCTCAGAAGGAGATTTGTTGCCTTCAACTGTGTTGGAATAGTTGTCTGTTATGAATTGCTAGGTTAATCGAATTTCACTTCTTTTCATGACCTTTTGCTGATTGATTCATGTTCTTGTACTCCTTTTCAATTGCTTCTATATACAAAAAAACTGATATTTTCAAAGAATTACGATTTCTCGTGTTCTCTGTGCTTACAAATTGCATTGATTGGTGTTGTCTAATGACACTTTGGGGTTTGTTCCTGATGGACTAAACCTCTAAGTAATTTCATATTTACATAAGTTTGTTGTAAACAAATTATCTTGCAGGCACCTTTTACCTTGTATTGTATAACCCAAAACTGCTTGATTAACTGCTGCTCCCATAGTGCCATCCTATGGAAGTCTAAATGCTGGTGCTGAAATATTAAATGTTATAAATCCATTAATTTATAATTCCTAAATACTTTTCAATCTTTCATTTGATCAAAACATATACTAATGTGAAATAATGAAATACAAGATACATTTCTAAGTAACATTAATTTGTGTCTTATTCCCAACTTCCCCATGTCAGTTTGACTCCATTCATATCATGCATATTAATACCTTGGTTTACTCTGTTCTATATAATGTGCAAAGACGACTGATCCGCAAACCTAATGATGTTGATGTCAGTTCTGTCCACGATTAATGAGCATTAGATTAAAATAGCCACAGCTATATTGATGCTAATTCAGCTGTCTAAGAGATGATCGCATAACTTACAATTTATAAGTCATAAAAGTTATATTCATGTTCACAAATAAATCCACTGGACACCAATAAAATTTTCATATTTTTTTCCATTTATTGCTGTACCTTTCTTTTAATAGTACTATCATCTACAAGTAATACCTAACCTATGATAGCCCCAATAAATTAAAAGCCCCATCTTACACTAAATAAACCTTCCATCCAAAAACGACCACATCAACAAACTCTGAAAAAAACTGATACACTTTTCTTTGTAGAAGGCTAGGCCCTGTGATCTTGGCACTTCCTGCAGACCTACAAGGTGGCCTCAGTGGAGATACAGTCTGTTGAAGCTGGTAAGGGGAAAAACTGTCATGGGTGGGGAAGGTGTTCTGCTGCCATGTTCAGTGTCCTGGGCGGTGAATGGTGCAACAGGTATCAAATGGGTTTCCAGTCTTGCAATCACATTGCTGTGTGACTATAGTTCCATTGTATAGTCAAGCTGGTTCTTATCCAACTGGTGTAACATGTCCTCTAATGCTACGTTTTGCTCACTCATTTGCCTTGTAGATTCCCTTTCTGCTGCAGCCACAAGAATGATTGCACATCTGTTTTTATATCTCTGTCTGTATCTGCAAACTCATATGCATTTTCTTGGCCTCATGCCTAATTTTTATGCAGTGATGCAATGCTGATCTTTTCTCCTGGAGTCCTGTATGTTTGGTAACATTCCCAAAGCAGTGGAAAAGGCTTGTGAGTTGGCAGGGCCGGACTGGGAACCAGAACCGGCCCTGGCAAAGTGCTCGGCCGGCCCCCCTCCCCCCTCCGGGAGGAGAGGGGAGGGGGGAGAGGTGCGACCGCGCTCTGTGACAGGGCCGGTTATCGGCCGTTTTTGTTACAGGGCCGTTTTTGCAGCATAACGGCCCTGTAACAAAAACGGCCCCAGGGGCCCAAAACCGGCCCCCAACCATGCGGCCCACCGGGGAATTGCCTGGTGCCCTCAATGGCCAGTCCGGGCCTGTGAGTTGGCATGAGGACTTTCACATCCAGTCTGTAAACACTCCAGCCTCACCACTATACCCTCCAGCTCCCAACTGAGTTTGGCGACTCAAGAAGTGCTTCGGGATGAGTATCACCATCAATCCTGGAATCTGTGCTTATGCCTTATGTTGTGGAGGGTTCCTCAATCGCCTGGCTCGTTAGCTAGTCAGGCAGCAGTGGCAGCAGAGGTAGTGACACTTACGTGTACACTTACGTGTACAGGAGTTGCTGTAGTAGTGATTATACTGAATGTTCCAGAGGACACTTGTGAAACTGTGCTGGTGCACTGGTTGTTGTTGCAGGTGTGAAAACCTCACATGTGTTCTTATTTTGTTGTAATTTTATATTCCATTAAAGTATTGTTTATTTACTTATATGAACACGAATGTATCAATATTTTATAATCAAATGTGGATGTAATTTTGCGTTGATTTGAGCCAGTTGCTTTGAGTATGCTTGCTCATTTTCACGGTTCTACTAAGCCCAGACTATATGCCATTCAAGCATGTGCATTTACATATTTTCTGAGAATTTTAACCTCACTTTCAAACCTGGCAACTGGAAATGGGATTTTATAAGAAAAGTGAGCTCAGAATTATCTTTATGAATGATGTCTTCTCCTCCTGGTCAACTTGTGCTTCTTGGGGAAAAGATCCGGCTACATTGTCATTAGATAAGCTTTGACTGAAATTAACAAGTTTCTGCACAAGATTTGGTTGCTTAGACTTGTATTGAGGTATTGGGAGGAAAAATATATATTGCCCTATATTTTATGTATTTTAACATCTGTGGCAGTTGGTAATTTGAGTAGGCGGCGGGGTTGGGCGGGCCACACCACACACAGGGACCCTTCTACATGCACACTCATTGACACCCATACCTTCACAAGCAGGCACACATACGCTCACCATTCACACAGGCACACCCATTCACAGAACACACACACTAATACACAGTCATTCATACGTACACACACGCACACATGCACCAGGCTTTAAGAAAAACAATCTTTACCGGGTTGCAGAGGTGATCTCAGATGGTGGGAGGGAAGCCTCTGAGGTCCTTGGAGGGTAGGGACTGCCACCTTCTCACCTTGGCTGACCTCGAGTCAGCCAATGAGAGGTGAAAGTAGTCCCTTACTTGAGACAGAATGGGATGGGTCAATGAGAGTTACTGATCTTACCCCATTCTGTGACAAGGTGCTACTGATAGACACTTGATCCTTGGTGCTTCAGGGCTTAAACCTGAAGCACCCAGGGCCAAGTCTATCAGTGACGTGCCCCCACGTCATGATGGGGGAGGACCTCCAAACCCTTTGCTAGGCTGAGGAGGTCATGCTCACAGGGTTGTGAAAGTCTCAGCCCGGCAAAATTCACCTCAGGCAGCCAGGCACCATCACATTTAGTGCATGTAAAGCACCTAGCTGCCTGACCCATTATACGGAGAGTGCCTGTCAGGCTGACCTTTGCTCAGCCGCATAGACTCTCTTAATGTCTGCAAAAAGAGAGGGGGAGTCAGGCCCCTCCTCCCTTAAGGACGGGCCACATCTGTTTAACATTATGCTCCAACCAATCTTTTTCTATCACAAGCCTTGATCAGCTGAAATAACAATTGCATTTTAATTATTTTGCTGTGCTGCATGCTATTTTACATGAATTGATATTTAGACTTTGGCTTCCCAATGTGTTTAGTTTTATTTTTCACGCAGGTTTTGAAGAGGTAGAGCCTGATAGTTATCCTTTCTTCCTGCATTTTCTCTTTTGTGGTAGGGCATGGCTAGTGGAAGGTTGATCGTCACCCTCATCGTCCTGGCCAATGCCACCTGCAACAAAAATGTATTTGAGATGTTAACATAAGCCATATCTGAATTAAAAAATGTTACTCAACAAAAGTGGCCCATTAATCTTACCATTAAAATGGCATCTCAGAGTAAATTATACATGATGTTGGAAGAATTGAGAGGTGACCAATGTTTTGAAGTATAAGATTCAAAAGCATGAGGGTGCCCTTAGAATTGGGTAATTCCTGGCATATATGCCAAACTCAAGGTTTCCATTTTGCCAGTAACCGCTGTTAATGCTTAATGCAAGCTTTAGACATGGGAATAATATGTAAGTTTAAAGTACAGGAACAGGTAACATTACACTGAATTCCTGCTGCGCACGCCAGTGGAGAATGGTGATAATGAGAGATATCAATAGGGACATGCAAAAATGAAAAACGGCTGCTGTGTATACAAGTATAGACAATGATGAAGTGATAATGGAAAACTGAACCAATGGAGTGAGGATAATAGGCACAAAGTAATGTTGCAAAACATAGTATGCCTATCTGTAAAGTATGCTTACTTTTGGGCATCTCATTGAGTAACATGTTTATTGTTATCCAAGTCAATGGTACTTATTTTAGTGACCTCAAGAGAATGAAAGGATGTGTATACTCATCGATATTAAGGGCCTGATTTTGAGTTTGGCGGATGGGTTCCCCATCAAAAACGTGAAAGATATTGTGTCCACAGTATTACAAGTTCCACTGGATATAAATGAACTGTAATATGCAGGCAGGAAATCCATCACATGTGTGATGGAGTAACTCTGTCTGCCAAACTCTAAAACAGGCCCTTAGAGGCCCATTAGGATAGCAGGCGGATCGCCCCCGCCGGGCCGGCGGTAGGCACTGCTGGCCCGGCGGGGGCGATCCGCCCACCATCCATGCCTGATTGACCCCCGCCATATTAGTATGGCTGGGGGGTCCGCGGCTGACGGAAAGACCGTCTGCCACTTTTCCACAGGTCGACTCGTTGATCGGGCGGTAAAGGGTCATAATATGGTGGTCGCATCGGCAAGACACTGCACTCCATATTATGATGCATGCTGAGATTCGCCTTTCCATGCCGGCGTTGCCGCCATGGAAAGGCTTGTGGTGTCTGGTGTTGGAGGCAGGTGTCAGGAGGGTGGGGGTGCACATGGGGGTACCTATGGTATCCACCCTCTTTGCCATGCACTACGTGGCAGGTACCATGTGGTGCCTGCCATGTAGTGCATGGCATTGATGTGAGCACTCCTTTTGCATTGCAGTCCGGTTTGCAGCCAGCAGATCCACCTGCAATTTAATAGGCCCATGATGCGCCCGCCAATGTGGCTGGCGCGTCATATTATGCATTGCGGGTCCGCCGCAACTTCGACGGTCGATCCCTGGTCTCGTTACTATGGTGGGTGGACTTTGTCCGCCCGCCATCGTAATGGACCCCTACGTTCTGTGACCAGGTCATCAATAACAGATGCCTTTAATAATTGCAGATGTTCACTGAGCTACCAGACCCAGAGATAATGCAAAAAAAAATCTGACATTGAGGAGGGACAACAAGATGAGGGAACACGAGGCAGTGCCTGTGATCCACTGGAGGGAAACTGCACAGTTGTTGCTAATCTCTTGTGCCCTTTTTAGGTTGAGCCTACAGCGTTTGTGCTGCTGGATGATCTGTTGTATGTACTTGTGATCTTTGGAGTATTGCCGCAGGACTTGTCTGCTTCCGCTCTTTTTACTCTCTGGTTAGGGACATTTGTTTTATTTTTTAGCAGCTGCTCTTCACACGTGCGAATGCTTGTTTCTATTTTACTTTCTGCTCAGTAACTATGAACAGCTCTTCACACAGCACGGGCTGGATTCACAGCAACCACGCTTCCTCTGCTGTATGCTGGTTTCGACGCTCACCTCCCCTGCTCTCGGGCCCCCCTGGTTTCCTCTTTTTTTACAATTGTAGTGTGAACTCGACTGGAAGGTATTTGAGCACTTTATGTAAGCACCAGTTCTCCAGTTCCAAAGTGGCAGCTCCCTGTGCTAACATTTTCCAACATGCACATTGTATTATAGTCAGCGCGACTGCTCCGTGCACTAATATGAAGCAGTGTTTTACTTCACTTTGCAATTACGCGTGCATGCACAGTTGGGAACGCTTTGGTGTCTACGAACACATAGGCACTGCTCCTGTTGTTATATATTTTTTTTAGTTGTAGCCAGAACCTGATCAGAAACTATTGGAGCACTTTATGAAAGTACCAGTTCTCCAGTTCCAAAGTGGCAGCTCGCTGTGCTAACATTTTCCAACTAGGAACTCTGAAGGCATTAGGTTTGCTCCTCTACTCACTTGCTGAAAGCCATGACTTCAATAACAGCTTTTACCCTCTCTTTCTTCTACTTTCCTTGATGTGTTTCCCTGTGAAATGGCTCTAAAAAAAGAAAGAAACACTTTGTTGTGCATATCGTCTTTTTCTGACATTTTTCTATTCCAAAGTGCAGCCTCAGAACAGAGAGAAAATAAAAGGTTCAAAATACGAAAAGGCGCCAGATTGGTTTTATTCACAACAAAACAATTTGAAACCACTTTACAAAGTTTGCCATTGAAGTGCTTTCTTTGAAAACCAGTGTTCTTATCTCTTGCTCGGCTGCTGCCCCTCCACTCTCTCTTTTTCCTCTTCCTCTGATATCCTCTCTTTCTGTCTCTGTCTCACCTTTCCTCACTTGCTGAAAACTATGACTTCAACAAATGGCTCTTACCCCCTCTTTCCTCTCCTTTCCTTTATTCGTACCCCTGTGAAATGGATCCAAAAAACACACTTTGGGTCCAAGTGTCTTTTTCAGACATTTTGGACTCGATTATAATGGGGAGCGGAGGGGATCGCCACCGCTCGTATGGCGGTGGCGATCCGCCAGCCATTATACTCCGCCTGCATCCAATTTACCCCCTGCCTGATTATGTTGGCAGGGGTTACCGCGGCGGACTGGAAGACCGTCCGCCATTTTTCCGCCTGGTCACTGAGTTGACCGGGCGGAAAAGGTTTGAATATGGTGGCGGTGTCTGTTAGACAACACCATCCATATTATAATGCATGCGGGCCACCACGGAAAGGCATGCGGATTTCGCAAATGGGGATTTGCTGGCCCCCGGGATGTAGGGGGGTACACGGGGGGAATCTATGGTACCCCCCTGCATTTGCACGGACAAAGTGGCAGGCACCGCGAGGTGCCTGTCACCCTGTGCATGCCAATGCACAACATGCATTCCCAGCATTGTGGCCGGCGTTGCTGTGAGCACCGCCCTCCACAATGCTGGGAATAGAGGATGCCACGGTGGCATCCTAATTACCGGTGCGGGACCGCCTCACCACTGGTGGCCGGTCCTAGCACCGATAGGGTCGCCATCTTAATAGGCCCCTTTGTTTCTATTCGAAAGTGCCACCTCAGGACAGAGAGAAAAAAAAGTGAAACATTTGAAAAATTAAAAATAAACACTAAATAAAGCAATCCAGAGTGGTTGCAAAGTGGCCAGATTGGTTTTATTCACAACCACACACATAAGCACCACTTTACAGAGTTTGACAGTGAAGCGCTACTTTTGTTTTCTCGTCTCTCTTTGAACAACACTGATTTTCCCAGGTGTGGAAGTACACGGTTGTATGACGTTACACCGCATTCTGTTGCAACGCATGCCTTTACCATACATGCGTTACAATGCGAATGCAATTACTACGCATAACCTTTACCTTTCTTAGGACGCATATTTTTACAACGATTTTTGTTGTAAATCCATGCATATTTATAGAATTTTTTTTGGTAAAGGTTATCTCCGATCCCTGCCCCAATTCTATAAAATGCTTCTGATTCCCACCCACAAACCCTTTTATAAAATACCCCTCCCCTTAACCCTAATAATTTACCCCATCTCTTCACAAACCCCTCATCCCTTTAATTTTTATTTTAAAAAACGAAAATCCCCCTTACCTTTCCTCGATCTCTCCTCTCCAAGCTCTTCTGATGTGACGTTGCACGTCGTAAAGAGGAAGCGGAAGTGTCTTTCCGTTTCCTCTAACAACGCCGATTGCCTCCACATTGCGACGGTATCAGTGAGTTTTTTTTGGGGGGAGACCCCCTAAGCCCCCTTCTTTTTTGCATGTTTTTTTGATTTAGGGGGGAGTTCCCCCAACCCCCCTTTTTTAATAATGGCCTTTACCACACATGCCTTTACTACGTATTTTGTAGTAAAGGTATGTGTGGTAAAGGCTATTTGTGGTAATCACACATGCCTTGTAATGCATGCATGGTTAATGTTATGCATGGAAACTGCAGCGTTGTAATGGCCGTTTCCCGAAGTACACAATTCCTGGAGGTACTGTAATAGCTTTTTGATGCACACAGTGAAAACTGTGTTTGCTCCTCGGCTCGTCTTTGATACAATCGCAATAAAACCAACCGATGACATGGATTTATCTGCCTCACCACGATGTAGGAGTCTCCATCTAAATATGATCAACCCCACCTCCTATCCCCCTCACCACACTCATCTCACACTGCTACCTACCTACAGTGTTCGTTTTGCTCTGCCACTGGCAGCTGCCTCCCCTAGCCCCCTCTCTCTTTCTTCCTTTTCCTCTTATTCCCTCTTTCTGTCTCTCTCTCTCTCACTCCTCATCACTTGCTAAAAACCATGACCAACAAACAGCACTTACCCTCTCTTTTCTCTCCTTTCTTTTATTTGTTCCGCTGTAAACCGGATCCAAAAAAGAAAGAAACACTTTTGCTGCAAATGCTGTCTTTTTCTGACATTTTTCTATTCCAAGCAGCATCCTCAGGACAGAGAGAAAGAAAAGGTTCAAAATATAGAACAAAAACAAAAACTAAATAAAGAAATGCAAAGTGATCACAAAATGGCTAGATTGGTTTTAATCACAACCACAGACATTAGCACGACTTTACAGAGTTTGCCAATGATGTGCTAGTTTCGTTTTCTCCTCTTTCTTTAAACATTGTTTTCCCAAGTGGGGAAGTGCACCATTTCTGGAGGTACTGTAATACTCGGTCAATGCATAAAGTGGAAAACTTTAAATGTGATCCTTATCAGCGATTTTCCTGATTTTCGTTTATAAAATGTGTACCGTGACACTGTGTGCAGAGATGTACTCTTTTTAAACCATACTGCTTACGTTTTGTAAGGATATTAACAATGGACATTGAAACAGGTCCCTACCAGCTCTGTAGTCATGTTCTTAACTTTTCAGGCAAAAACACTCAATGATTTCTGAATAATAAGTGTAAAAGTGTTAAGGTAACCATGTTGTATTTCTTACATTTCACATGCTTTACTTAATCTTGCATTCCCTATGAGTGTTTGCTATTTCCAGGATGTTATTACTTGTTTTTCGGCCAGCATATTACTCTTGTCTCCACTCCCTCATAACCTATTTCCAATTTTCTGGTTCTGCTGTGCCGCAAGGTCACACAAATGGCAATAGCCATCACTCCATTGCATACAGAAAAACAAAAGTAAAAAACATTGTCATTTTCAATGCCTAAAGCTGTAACTTTCACAAAAGCAAAACCGAATGCATTGCAAATGTTTGTTTATATGTCCACTCCATTCCAAACCAAAGCACACGGGTAAAAGACATTGCCATTTACAGCGCCAATAGCTCTAACTCTCGCAAATGGGAGACCTATTACATTGCAAATGCTTGCTATAATGGGCTGTGTGCATGAAGAATACCAGGGCACTCAGTGCAAATATGCAAGTGCTTAGGACTTCGGTTGAAGTGATGGTAGTTGAACGTGAGGTCATGCCCAGGACACTAGATCATAAAGGGACACTAAAAGCAGATTGCTTTTTGCGTTATAGCTTGAAATGTAAATACATCTCTATAGAGACATTACACCGAGGTACAAGAACACTGTTCACTCACTCTGCACAAATGCGTGCATGTTTTTCCAAATCTTAATCTCTTGAGATCGCTTCCTAGGTAGGATTTCAAACCCTCGGCTTATTTATAATTAATGTCCTAGCTTGTTGGGGACTTGTTGTACTGGCAGCGTGAACACAGCTGTATTACTTATGCCCCATTATTATTAATGGACAACAATTTGCAGTTTAGTGACATCTTAATCCTTTGACACGTGAATTCCCGCATTTGTTCATAATCTGTTACCGGCACACCTGCACTAGGCACACGAGAGAACACGTCAAATACGTGCCTTTATTCAGAACGAAACATAAGCCAATGCGAAGCTAAGTTGATTGTAACTAGCATGTGTCGGAATACGTTAAAATAACACTATGAATATTTTCATGTGGGTTTTCCTGAAATATCTCATGTGTCACTTAATCCTACATGCATCAAAGTCAATTGCATTCACAAACGGTGCGAATCGCACTTTTCGGCCGTTTGCGAATGCAATTGACTAATTTGGAATGCATCATGCATTTCGTAATTTTAGGAATCACAACCATGTTGCGATTTCTAAAATTGCGATTGCATTCAAGAAATCGCAATTTCAAATTTCTTAAATGCAATGCATGATTATTTTCAAATTGCGAATTCGCAATTTGGAAGGGGTAAATTAGCATGAAGTTGAACTTCATGCTAATTTACCGAAAACTTTCAAACATGCACTAGTTGCATACTTGAAAGTTTTAATTTACACACACATGTCCTTGGGTCATGTATGTGTGTAAATTGCACTTAAAGTTAAATTTCAGGGGTGCAGGGAGGGGTTCTTTGGACCCCCCCCTGCACCCTTGAAATTGCATTCACATTTTGCAATTCGCAAAATGAAATTCGCAAAATGTGAATGCCTTCCTATTGATTCCTATGGGCTTTTTGGCCCATAGGAATCAATGGGAAGGGTTTCCTAAATTGCGATTCGCAAATTGTGAATGCCTTCCTATTGATTCCTATGGGCCTTTTGGCCCATAGGAATAAATGGGAAGGATTTCCTTAATTGCGATTCGCAATTAAGGAAACCCTTCCCATTGATTCCTATGGGCCACAATTTCCTTAATTGTGATTCGCAAATTGTGAATGCCTTCCTATTGATTCCTATGGGCCTTTTGGCCCATAGGAATCAATGGGAAGGGTTTCCTTAATTGCGATTCGCAAATTGTGAATCGCAGTTAAGGAAAAATACTGAATCTCAAAAAAAATGCGAATGTTTCATGCATTGCCGTTTGCGATTTCTAAATTGCGATTCCTTAATTTTCGCAATTTAGGAATCGCAAACGGCAATAATGATGCATGTGGCAGTTACAATCCTTTCCACAACACAATAGCAGTATAGTGATTTTTCTTCAAAATGTTCAAGGACAACCATAAGTCCTTTGAAAAGAAGCTCAAAGCTCTAACTCTCCTATTCCAAGTTAGTCTGAATAATCAGGTTGTAAAACTGCCTTTGAGAAGTGCCATTACCAAAAGGTCATGGTATTACTTCAAGAAGATTTACCACTTGATATGAAGTCTTCACACTTTAAATAGGAACTCAGTGCAGTTTGGATATTACTAACCAGTAAAATTGTATTTAACTCTACATTGAAACCTATAGGGATTTGCTTGTGAAAGAAACCACCTCCTCATGAAAGCTAAAAGTGCAGTTTTGATATTACTAACTAGTAAATCTGTATTTGACTCTACGTTGATAACTGGAGGGATTTGCTTGTGATAAAAAACCACCCCCTCACACAAGCTAAATTTGCATGCAACACAAAAAAGACAATCAGACACTACTACTGCTTGCACCAAATTTTGGATGTACAGCAAGACTGGGAAATAAGGGAGGGGATGAGAGATATAAAGGATATATTTAATCTAAAGTTTGCTCACAGATTAAACGACCACGGAGCAGGGCACTGATTCCAAGCAGTGCGAGGACAGTGAGAGGCAACTCATCTAAGGAGGTGAATTTTAAGATCGGATGTACTGTTTCTGAAAATTTAGAACTGCAACTGTGATTGTGTGCATATAATTGATATTACAAACACTCACTAAGCAGACTAGGGATTATCATCAACCAGGATGCCAGTTTGTTGGAAAGTGAGCACACTTTCAGCAATCATGCTCTTGCTTGTTGAAAGCAGAGCAGTGTTTGCTATGGCATGGCGGGAGCAGTAATGCTCCCGCCAAGCCATAGCAAACACCAATGTCCCTGCGGTGGGCACCCCAGGACATTGCTGGAGCCGGCCCTGGGATGTGGCGATCCGCAGCACAATCTATGTCTCCACAAAGGGGGTTGCATGGCCCACCTCTTTTGAGTATTTAGCCCTGGGAAGGTGGTGTTTCCTGGGGTAGCGGGCAATCCGCATGGCTGCCCCGCAAATATATTATTTCTGCCCTGAGGAGGTGGCATTTTTTTTTAAATAATGTACGTGCCCCAGGCAGGTGGCGGTCCCTGGTGCAGCCGGGGAGCTACACGGCTGCCCCACATATTATTACTGCCCTGGGAAGCTGAAGTCCTTGCTTAGTTTTTTTTTACCTTTTGGTGGGAGTTGTGTATCCTGGCCGACTTACGCCGAAAAAGAAATGCTTTTAATGCTCGTCGGGGTCCCACAGGGACCCAACTGGCATTCCTAATGGGCCAGGGTATACCTATCCAGATCCCTGCCTCTAGTCTTTACAATTTTTCTGATACTCAGCTTCAAGTCAAGTCCCAAGATGTATACCAACACTTCCTGGTTTGAAGTGTTGGTAGCCAATCACATTTCAGCACGGGGACTGTTGGCTCCGCGGAGGATCCACGTCTCTATATATGTATATATATATATATTTTTATTTTATTTTAAAAACTACTGAACGGGTTTACACCAAATCACAAAAAGGCACTTTTTTGGACCAACATTTAATTTGGTGTAATTCTGTTTAACAGTTTGGGCTGTAGCCATGTCTAAAGGGAAATGTGTTTTCAAGCACCCCTTGGTTCTTGGTTCCCGCTTGACAGATCACCCCAAATCTTTCAAGATAGCAGCTGAAGTGAGCATTGTATCAGTTCTGGAAATTTTGTGAATTCGTCAAACTGCAGCAAAGTTATTGGCAAATCAATAAACGCTCTCCCTGTGCAAACTTAGGGCCTCATTAGGATGGCGGATGGACCTTCGTCCGTCCGCCACCCCAGAGTAGGAGAGTCCATCCGCAGGGGCAGCGGCGGTCCCTCCGTGCAGATTAGGTTGTGACCGCCACCCTGGCGGTCACATCCTGTATGTTTAACATTGCGGCGGGTGCTACTTCAAGCAGCACCTGCCGCAATGTTAAAAATGCATGCTTCGCATTTGCATGCACAAAGCGGCAGGCACCGCGCGGTGCCTGCCGCTTTGTGTATGCAAATGCAGGGGGGTACCATAGTTACCCCCCATGTGCACCCCCAGCCCCTGACAACCTGGGGGCCCGCAACGGGCCCCCAAAGAAATTACCATATGTCTTTCCACGGCGGAGAAGCCGCCGCGGAAAGGCATCTATTTACCCCCATCCTAATATGGCTGGCGGTGTCTGTTAGACGCCCCCTCCATATTAGAGCTTTTCCGGCGCGGTCGTAAGGCGACGGCGGCGGAAAAGCGGCGGACGGTCTTCCTGACCCCCCAGCCATCCTAATCTGGCGGGGGGTCTTTGAAGGCTCTGCAGCGGTTTTTCCGCATCCTCCGGGCCGGGGGACACTTCCGCCGGCCCGGAGGATGCGGAAAAACCACAATCCTAATGAGGCCCTAAGTCCTAACGATAACTACCTTTCTCTTTAGAAAGGAGAAGTGATTGCATATTATAGCTAATGTTAATGTTATATATGAAATGTGACCACTGTTTACTGTGAACTTCTATAAATGGCTTCATTTTAAGGATGTATCAATAGTCATTTTTTTGTACTGTTTGTAAAGCTTGGAATTCCCTGTGAAGGCATCCTGGCTCTACAGATTCTGAAAACTGGAAGCAGAAGAAGAGAGACAGTGGGAAAATAAGCAGCAGTTTAGAGGTTTACAGAATGTAAGGTAGCTTACAGTGCCCCAAATGGAAGAGTGAGAGAATTTCAAAATCTTTTCATTAAATAATACAGGGCCACATGTACGAACACATTTCCCCATATAGACAGAATGGGTAAAACCCTTTGCAACATCTGGCCCCCAAGAGCTAGCAGATGTTTTGCAATAGTTGTCAGCAATGTGCACTTAGGTGAAGAAGGCTTCTGGTGAACAGTGAAGACTTCTTGCTTAAAGGACTTATGAAAGACGCTGTTACATATTATGCCTTAGCTGTCTCTTAGGTTCCCATGTATTTACTTAGTTGCTTCTTGAGACCTCAGGCCCTGTAATTCAAAATGTATTTAGTTGATGCATTTATTTTCTTTACCATGCAGAGATGTGTATTACATTTTATTGTATAATCTATTGGTAGGCTTCTAGTTCACACACTCATATATTTATTTAAATGACTGAGGCTTAAGGAAAGGCATGATGGCTTTAGGCTATATTAAGAGAATACTAGTTATATCTCCCACATGGTATCATGGGACGTGGGGTTTATTTTTCTCATAATAAATTATTTGAATTGTATAAATTAGCTTTTCATTGACCTCTTGGGGAGGGACAACTGCCTTCGGGATACTTCAGGCCAGAAGAAAGCAGCACAGCGCTTTTTAGAGCAGCATCAAGACAACTGTCTCATAACATGGTCTTCATACAGGCATCATTTGGCCTCATTTCAGAGACAGCAACTGTGCACTAGAAAATAGACAAAGTTCAGATACCTATGTTTGATGATTATATTTCACTACTAAACCCTTATAATGTCAAACCATTGATGCGAAACCTTACGCATGTCCGAACCTTAAAAAATGCATCATGTAATGTGTTGTAAATTATTAGTGTTATTAAATTCTGTAATTTAGTGTTCACCTCATTTTTATTCATTTCTGTAATTTATTCTGCACCGAAACCGCCTTAAAACAAATTCTTTCAAATAATACTATAGATTTTTATGTGTGCACACTTGTGGTGAAAGGTTTCCAGAACTTTAAGAATAACTCAATATGCCTGACAGCCTCAGACAAGTTTGTTGTCTGCCAAGTACACACTGTCCTAAGGTGAATTTGAGGGAGATGCTTGCCACAATTTGTCTATTCCTTACATTCAAGCTTGAAAGTTGGCCTATACCTACGCTTGTCTGAGGGACAAGAAGGATCTATCTGATGTGTGTTCAGAGAGCACTGTGAAAATGCCACAATTCATGGACACTTGAATATCACAAAGATTGTCCACTGAATCCCAAAGACTTTCATCTTTCACTAACATCAAATACAACTGGCAGTCTTTTGTTATTTCAGTACTGGCTATTAGCCTTCTACCGCCTACTGTTACTACATAGAGTGTGACATAATGATACACAGGAAAGAGTTGTATTCCAAATTGCTATAAACTTTACTTTTTCCAATAGACTAACCAGTGATTGGAAAGGATGACGGACCATCCTACTTCACGTATAGACAAATGCAACATATTCTGCATCATAGGCCTACAAAGGACTGTCTGTTGACCAATGCACTGAGAAGCCACAAGCTACACTACAGATGAAATCCATGGGGTAAGTCCAAGAGAGCACAAGAACAAACTTCTCAGAAAGGTCTGGGAGACCCAATCTAACCAACAGCTCTTCATCCTGTGCCCCTGGATGCACAGGGCAATGAATTACAGTGTGCATTGGTATCTGAAAATGTGTAGGTTAGTGTGCTTTTGTAGGTGTCTTAGTCTGTGCAAATGAACTATATATAAACCACAATTGTGTATTTTATTAATGCTTGTTTACATTTCCACACATTTCTTATCTAGAGCACTGTTTATTCTACTTACGAAAAATGTCTTGCCAGTGGTGACCATGCTAGTATATAAACCTTTTTCAAAACACATTAAAATATTATCCAGTACCTTTTTAGGTCTGGCTTGACAGTGGAGCTACTTGCCAGACCCTATGTGACCGATATAAAAAAGAGATTTCAGGAGTCCTATAGAGAGATGAACCATTGCAATGCACCCAGATATTGGTTTATCTGGGTCAAGCTTTTGATTCACTAAAAGATGTGTGCTGCTACAAAAAGAGTGCTTCTGTTGACTTCGGCTGTTGGAGGGTTCCATTAACCTAGAATGGCTGTAGCATTCAGAAGCGAGATGCAGAAGGCCGCATGTAAACGATATCCTGTGGAAATGCAAAAATAATATTTGTTAGTGCAAAGATTACAGTACTAGGTGTTTGTTCAGAAATCCATTTGGCTGAGAGGTGTTTCCCACAACTAAGATGACCACCGCATTGAAATGTAGTGATTCAGCCACACTGTTTGCAAGAACATGTTTTGATTGAAGAATCATTTTGACAGTTGCTTATTGGTTGAGTGGCTCAGAGTGATGTGTCTTCAATTATTAGTATGGAACTGGTGCATTCCCCGCCTTCTGTCCCTGGGCAGTCTCCAGTGACATCAAAAAAGACATGGTTACCACCTCTGCTAGTCCGTGGGCCAGTGCTTGTAATGGGGACCCCGAGTGAGTAAAGTCTTTGTGGCATCCTCCCCTGGAAGATTATGGGCATGTGGTGCAGGCCAGGTAGAATGGAGGTCAGGATAGGTTGACAGGGTGAGGCCTAAGACTTTAATGACAGTCAACTGTTGGCTGTGGTCCTGACAGTGCATTGTAGTGCTTTCCTTGTAGTGCTTTCCCTGGTTCATCAGAGGGTATAGTTGTCACCTTAGCTTTGTAGCAAATTGGTTGAAGACTGTTATGGATATGGGCAGCGCTGTTCGTGAGGTATTGCGGCAGCTCAGGGATACGGGCCGGGAAAACATGTTTTAATCCAGGCTCCTGGCACCGCCGTGTGTGGGCTTAGTGGGGCCCATGTGAAAAGCAGTGGGTGCCATGGCCCCCATAGTCCATACGGATGGGCTGACCCAGGATGGAGCATTGTCAGATGAGCACAATAGCCAGGGACGTCCCAGGCAGAAGTCTGCAGGAGGGGAGAGTATCTTGGCCGTAGGTACGCCCATTGATGCAGGCATAGTTACCCACAGAGACACTAGCACAGCTGTGATAGGAGGTAGGGGTGGGGAAAAGAGGAATAAAAGTCAAGCCACCTCTGTTGCTTAATATAAGAATGAACTTCAAAATATGGACTTCTGCTTTCTTTTCAAGTGTGTACTGCAAGAGGCACCCTGAGTGATCAGTGGTGATTTTGAAATACATGGACATAAGAAAAGCTCAGAGAGATTTTGTGGGACTGGCCGGGATGTGTTATGATGAAGGGTTTTGAGCCAGGTTAGGAGTGTTTCCAGCAAAACCACTAAGGAAGGTGGAAAGCGACCTGTGGCTACAATGGATGACACCTACTAGACCACCATACAATGAATAGGTTGCTCAGGTTCTCAGATGTCCCACCCTTGGGAGAGTAGGTGCATGAGGGAAGGGGAAAGAGCTTAATGCAGGGGCATGTTAGGGTATACAGGGGCTTCTGCAATAGGAATCATTGTAAGTACAACATGAATATTCTAAATGTGGATAGAAACTCACAATTCCTAAATACCTTGGTGAGCTTCCCTTCACAGGCTACTACTTTTAAAGGAGGGGTTGAGTTTTACAACAGCAGCTTGGGAACAAGGTTGGCTTCTCCACTTAATGTGGAGAGACTCAGGCCCACAGTTACTAAGGGCTTGTGTTGCACTTGCGTAACGCAAGCCCTTAAGTCAGATTTACTATGCCACACAAAGCCACCATGCATGGCTTAGTAAATCTAAAGTAATGCAAGGCAACTCAATTTGCTGCCTTGCATTACTTTGCTTTGGGAAGACATTACATGGGTGAAGTGTGGGTGTTTCCACATATTCACACATGAATTATGGTGCATTCCCAGATTTATTAAGAATGGGAAACCTAGGAATGTATCAAAATGTTAAATCATTCCAACATTGGTTAAAGAAGGGATTTTGGTTGGTGTACTATGGTACTAAAGAAAGACTATTTGCTTTCAAATTACGGTCTGCTAGAGAGATTACAGAGGTGAAAAGCAACACATTGTGCAAAGATGTGCGCGAGGACAGGATTGCAGGGCCTTTTTCATTTCTGGTTATTGAAGAGTATAATGGCTTCACCAATATGGGTAGTTCCAGAAAAGCAAGGTGAATTTAGATCTGTCAGGATCAGAAGAGCAGTCAATGATTTTATTAACGAAGAAGACACATAAGTTAAATTTCTATTAGTGCATGCAGTAATAGGCATGGTGAGAGAGGGTGTTGAATGTGCAGAACTGGCAAAATATGACATTAAATCAGCTTTAAGATTATTGCCACTGCATCCAATTGGTTTTATAGCTTGGTATTGCATATGAAGGACAGTTTTTTTATAAGGTTTTGCCCATCATCTGTAATGTCATGCAAGTTGGCTGAGGCATTCAGAAGCTTTCTACAGTGGTGTTTTTCTGCTGATTCAAGCCATGAATTTGGGATGCATAATTTAGATGATTTTCTGTTTGTCGGAGACAGGAAAAAGGGTTGGTGGTGCAAGGCACTGGGAGAATTTCCAGGGCTTAATGGAAGAATTTGTTGTGTCACTGGCTCTGAAAAAGACTAAAGGTCCCAGTACAACATTACCATTTCTTGGTACTGTGCTAAGTAGACAAATTCATTATACTGCGGGAAGAGGCAAAATCAGCAAATACATTGAAGTTGAGAAAAGTGAGGAAGGTATGGAGCACCGAAATGCTGCATGTAGAGTAGTTTGAGCTGGAAGATCCTTTTATAAGCATATATTGCGTTATCTGGTACAAAAGTGCCAAATCACAGGGTGAAAATTTCAGTGGCAGTGAGGACAGATTGGAAGCTGCGGTTTGGTTTTCTTGAGACATTTTAATGGTGTGCAATTTATCATCTGGAAGGTGAATTCTTCAGGTAGCTAAAGATTGTCTGCAAGGCAGCTGGGGGAGATTGTTTTGGTCTTTTCTTGGATGCCAATGGCGCTCGGAGTGTTGGCCTAAAACACAGACAGGAAGAAGGCAGGAGCATTGCCTCCATGGAGTTTTTTCCATTGCTGGTGGCTATTTCATTGTGGTGAAAAGATTTTGCTAATACAAAAGTCACATTCAAAGTCAATAACCAGATGGTGGTGACACTGGTGAATGGGCAGAAGGCAAAAGACAAAGGTTTGCTAAGATTGCAGCAGCATTTCATGTTGGCTTGCATAGTGTTTAATATTGAATTTAGGTCAGACAAGTGCCAGTTCAACAATAATGCTGAGGCAACCTTGCATGACCACAGTGGCAGAGGTTCAGTCGACTGGCTCGGGAGTGGACGCTCAGAAGATGGTGGTCTCTCAATAAGTCTTGGCCTTGGGAGGGTGAGGGTCTTAAAACTGGCATAGAATTATTTAACTCCATCAGCAATAAAGGCTTATGGACAAGCACGGCCAGAATTTATAGGCAGTGAGGCAGTTCAGAGGGGTTTGCTGATGTACAAAAAGGAAGCTAGGAGGGAAGAAGTTGGTGAGTTTATCATGGGATTGATTGATAACAATGTGTCAGTGTGAGGACAGCAGGGAGAATGACTGGTATTGCAATTTGTGGGGAAATCTTAAGCCCTTTGCAAGCGTATTGGGCAGGAGAATAATATAAGGCTGAACAAAAGCCCATAAACAAAGGAGAAGAGCAAGGGAGCCCTTACCTGTGGAAATGTTGGCACAGATGCTGAGGGAATTGAGGTGGTTGTGCACGTCTGAGTTCGCACACTGCCTTTTTAGGTTATGCATGTTGTGTTTGTATTTTGGAAGTTTCAGAGTACCAAAGTTAGTAAAGAAAAGTACGGAATTTACGGGCAGGGAGGAGAGTGCATAGGGAGGGAAACTAACATTGTGGCTATGATGATGCAAGACAGACCAGTGAGTGAAGGGTAAAATGATACAGTTGTAGGCTTGTGGTGGCTATATGTCTCCAGTAGAGTGCAAAGATTTATGAATTTGGGGGGTTGGAGAGTGGAATTGGTTTTATTGTCTAGCAATAGCAGCCACCTAATGGTGTTTCAGTTATTGGCAGTGATGCATATCGTATTGCAGAGTTTAGGTGAGGAAACTAACTATTTTGGAACACATGCTTTTAGGACAGTAGCAGCTACAGAAACACAGAATGTGGGGCTATCAGTGGATTGCATTAAGATGTTTGGCTGGAGGTCATCTGATTGTTATTTGAGATACATTGTCGACAAAATTATGAACTGCCTGTGTGATGTCGGAGTTGTTGTTTTGTTTCTTTTTCCGGATGCATGGCAAGAGCGTGGCCAGCAGTTTTCGCTATTTTGATAATTGGTCACTCTAGTGTGCATTGGGCAGCAAAACATGCACGGAAAATACCATTCAGGAGGTTGATGGGACTAAGGAAGGATGGGGTCTTTGTTCGAGTGATGGGGTAAAAGTGGCATGCAGTGAGAACAACTATTACTGTGATTGGTATCGGGTAGTGCATTTCCATGTCCTGATATACTATTAACATATTTGGGGGAAGAATTGCTCAAGATGATGAAGAGTGATTTACCCAGAATTGGTAGACTGTGGTCAGATGCTTTTATGGCGTGAACAGAGTTTGTGCTAAGTAGAGTGTGGTGGGGAGCGTTGAGACACAATGCAGAGTAGAAGACTAGCAGGAAGGGGAACAAAGAATGAGAAGATATTGTGGTAGCAAAGGCATTACATTTGTGGAGAATGGAAATATTGTGCAAGAAGACTTTTGGTCAGGCCAGGGTACCTCTTTCATTATGGGCAGGAAGCTTTATTTTGATGGAGCAGACAGGAGTTTCATCCAAACTAGTTGGTTGTTAGGTTATGGTGTTGAGGTATACGAAAGGAGTGGTTATTAGAGTGACAGTACTTTTACTGTTTTGGTGGGCGTTAGGTATATCGTTCAATATGTAAGAAGCCTGAGAAACAACTGTGTTTGTTTAGTTACATAGTTGATTATGTGAATAAGGTAAGGGGGCAGGAAAACACCTTAGTAGGGTTTTTCTTGGTGGCAAGGAAAAGCAATGGCATTAAGATAGAGAGGTTTGGGCATTGCAGGGTAGATGTGAAGCATGGAATGTAACAATTGGTCAGGTTGAAAGAATGGTGGTTGGAGAGAAAATATGTTGGGAATGAAATATGTGTTTGTTTAGTTAGGGGGCTTACAAGTTGAGGGAAGATTAAGGGTGGCGTAGTTAGGTTGTTTATTGTATTAGTGAGGAGGGGTTATTGATTATAAAGTAATGATTGAAATTGAACTGCGAAAAACCTCTAATAAAGCAGCTTTTTTCTCTCAAAATGTGCTCTTTTATTGCACGATCTTACCCGATGAAGACCCCAGGAGGAGTAAAGCCCCTGCAAGATCTCTCCTTAGGGGATTTTGGGAATGTAGTGGAGGGCAGGCAGAATGAAGTTCAGGATAGGGTGGCAGGGTGAGAGGTAGGTATTAAGGGCCACATGTGCCACATGTTTTAGCAGCCGCAAAAAGAGAATCAGTCCATTTCCAACCACTAAAGAGTCTTTTGGTATATACTAACACTATTTTGTGTATCAAGGGTGTCCCTTCCTAATATCGAGTCACAGGGAGATGTTTGAATGTTTTCTGACTGGAATGGGGTTGCAGAACATTAGCAATTTAACGTCTACTTACAGTCGCAGACAGGAGGAGTCTCCAGGGGACCCCTTCCCCTTTGTTAATGGCAGCAAAGATGTTTTTTAAGAGCAGGCAGTATTCCCATGGACCACACCCTACTCTTAAAAAATGAAACTGAAATCTTTCTTTTTTCTGAAACTTTTCATCTTTCTTTTTGAACTACATCCCGTTTTCTTTAAGGAAAGCTAGCTGCATTTTGGAAAGAAATACTTTATTTAAAAACAAATACAGACTTGATGTTCTGCTGTCCCCAGCAGGCCACCACCCCTGTGTTATTAGTGATTCCCAATGGGTCATAATTTGTGACCTACCTCATGAATATTGATGAGGTAGGTCAATTGCAATCCCATTAGGAATCACTAAATGTGTCTGAGACACACTGGTACATCACATTTTGCGACTTCCTAATTGAGAGTTGCAAAAAGTCGCAATTAGGAACTCGCAAAATCTGGCGGTCAAACATGTGGCCCTTAATGAACATTTTCTAGGGACACAGGAATTGTGCCCTGAGTCAACTGTTGGCTGCGGTCTTGACAGGTCATTTTAGTGCTTTTGTCTTCTGTGTATCTGGCAGATTAGGTACTGGAATGATTTTTTGACTGCTAATGTTCACTTTGTGGGGTTGCTGGCTCTGGGCTAAGCTTTTATGATAAATTTAAACATGATTGTGGCATGAAAAAGTAGGAAAGAGGCATTAAGACAGAGGGGTTGGGGCATTGCACAGCAGTCATAAAATGTTTATTCAAGTTGAAAGGATGGTGGTTGGAAAGAAAGCAGGTTGGATGTGAATGCTGTGGTTATTTGGTTTGAGGAGTTATAAGTGGCGGAGGTTAATTGTAGGGGGTTAGGTTGTTAAATTAGTTAGATAGGGAGTTTCTTTATTGCATTGTAATGACTGACAGCGAGCTGTGAACTCGTCCTAGTAAAGCAGCCTTTTTCTCTTAAAATGGTGTCCTGGTTAATGCACGATGTTTATGGGATTAGTGGTCATTCTCCAACTAACAGTAGTTTCAGCAGTAAAGAATGCCACTAATGTCTGTGTGCATGCTTTAAGGGTGTGACAGCTGACTCCTTAACCCTCTATGCCTGCCTGTGCTGCCCTTCAGCTCAGCTTCTGCCCTCACAAGTCTAGACTAGACCCCAGCCATTCAGGCAGATCTGAATTGCTGCATGGTCTGTCCTTCAGGTTTAACAAGCAGATGTGGTGTCCACTGTTCCCCAGGCTCCACACCCATGCCTCGTTAAGGGTGGAGCTTGGTTGGTCCTGCATCTGCTGCTTTCAGGACTCCCATTGTTATGGGTGTTGCTTGGATGCTTGCAACTCAAGTGAACACAAGGCTGTGGCACTTGAGTGTTTATTGTCACTATAACAGTCCATAACATGTTTTGAAATCTAATCAACATTTATGGCCTCAATGTTGGTAACTAAGGGGCATATGTACAAAAGCATTTTTGCAGTCAGAAATGGCCAGATTTGCAGAATCAGGCAGTTACTGACCACAAAAATGCCTTTACGTATGTACAAAATACAGATTGGGATTCAGTAACATGTTACCTAATCACAATTTGTGTTTAGCGATTCGGTATTTTGAAGGGGTGTGTATAGGGCGTCCTCCTTAATACCGAATCACTTTGGTCTGTATGAATGTTTTGCAACCAAATTACGGTCCATAAACATAAATTTTTTACCGACACCTCAAGGGTGGCAGTAACCATGCACAAATCAGAAGGGGTCCCCAAGAGAGCTCTTGCCCTTTGTGAATGTTGAACAATTATTTTTCAAGAGCAGGCCACTGCCTACTCTTAACAAAAATAAAACATTCTAGTTTAATGTTCTGTTTTTTAAACAGATCCATATTAAAAAAGCTATCACAGACATAGCGGTCCACTGACCTCATCAGGCCACCGTTCCTGTGGTGTCAGCGATTCCTAATAAGTTGCAAATTGTGAATTACCTCCTAAATATGGATGAGGTAGGACTATTGCGACCCCATCAACATTTGCCAAATAAAACCAATGGGTTTCATACATTAGCAATTACGATTTCCTATTTGCGATTTTTTTAAGGATCGCAATTAAGAAATCAGAATCCTTAAAATGTATACATATTGCCCCAAGAGTTTTCATTAAAAAAAGAAACATCCCTTGCTTTGTCTCTTGAATCATGGAAGTGCGTTTCAAGTGTACAGTTTTCTAGTTTGTATCTTTTTAGAATGATAGTTCACTGGACGTAAAAAATAATAATAATACACACTAAAATGAAACAATATCCGAGGGGAAAACTTAAGTAAAAAATGTGTTGAAATGGAATAAGGAAAGTACATTATTGAGTGAGGTAAGTTTGCTGCCTCAGGTGGTACCACATGTTGAAATTGCGGTGGACCCTGATTTCTTATCTCTGTTTAGTTCTCCTCCGCTGAGCACCTCCAGGACAGCACCAGTAGGTATTAATGTCCATCGGAGGAGCAGCACCTCTGCAGTATGTGAGTGTGTAACATCCTTGATCCATGACTGGGAAGGGGGTACTAGAGGGGAGTTTATGAGCAAAGGGGATTGGGTGAGAGCAGGACAGTCCTCCTAGAGCACAGATTGTTGGGGGCATAAGTGCAGATGAAAATCATGCACTCTGATGGATGGGAGGCTATATATATATATATATATATATATATATATATATATATATATATATATATATATATATATAAAAATATTTAAACCATAGGTTTCAGGGACCTTATAGTTAGAAATTAGCAGAAAAAGGCCTACTTTGACTGAACCTTTCCACAGACTCATACAAAGTAACCATGTCACTAATCCTTCTCCCAAGATGTCATAAACCTCTCTTTTCTCTTCAAGATTCACTATTCATCGACTGCTCAGAATGTTGGACCTACAAAATGTAAAACAGCAATCCTAACCACATCACTGTTGTAAGTCTCACAAACTTTGTGAAGGTATGCATGCATGTGTGTTTGCTTTTACCTTTGGTTTTGCTTTGTTTGCCCTAAGTTGGCAGGGTATGCCCAGACGTGGGTCCCTTGCTCACTTTGCCACTGGATTCAAGCTAGCCTGGCTGATGATGGATGATTAGCCAGAAACCAGTCCCAGGATGCTTGTTTCCGGTCCAGGGAAGACGTGGCTTGGCAGTTCGGGCAGGACTGTTCCCACGAGGCACAGGATCAGACTGATTTACATATGGCCATGTCTGAACTGGGGTGGGGGAGTGAGCTAAAGAATGATGATGGATTAAACCCAGATCAGTTGACTGGGGGTGAGTGCTTGCAATGTTCAACACTCCATCCATCATCTCCTTTGGTTTTGCTTTACTTTTACCTAGTGACATCTTACATAAAAATAAGCATACAAATACTTGAATAACTCTGTTTCAAACAGCATACTCTATAAATTTGTGTACAAAATGGTGTTTGCATTTCTTTGTGCTCACATTACAGGGTACATGGGTATACAATAGTATATTTGAGGGGCTCTATAACACCTATATACATAAGACATGTCTGCCTGTGCAACCGAATGACAGAGCAGAACTGAGAAAATGTTACCACCTATACGATGTTACCCGCTTTTTAAGCTACCATCATCAGATGCATAAGACATGTAAGAATACATGTAAAAGTAGACATATACCTCAGTCCTGAGAGCACGCAGACCTTTAAACTTGAAAGCATACACATCCCATTTAAGTCCAGAAAGTGAAGTATAGAAAGAGGCAAGAGTGGTGCAGAAAGAAACTAGAGAGGTGCAGAAAGAGGAAGAAAGGTGTAGAAAGAGACAAGCAAGGTGCAGAAAGAGTAAGAAAGGTAAAGGAAGTAGCAAGTGAAGGTTCAGAAAGAGGCAATCATACTGCATGAAGAGGAAGTAAGATGGAGAAACAACCAAGAGAAGTACCGAGAGAAGCAACAGAGGTACAGAAAGAGGCTAGAGTTGTGCAGAAAGTATACAGAGAGGTACAGAAAGAAGCAAGAGAAGTGCAGAAACAGTCAAGAGGGG
Source organism: Lissotriton vulgaris (assembly GCF_964263255.1). Lineage (NCBI taxonomy): Eukaryota > Metazoa > Chordata > Amphibia > Caudata > Salamandridae > Lissotriton > Lissotriton vulgaris. Next base: position 364,633,325 of record NC_141689.1, read on the forward strand.
TATAGAAAGAAGCAACAGAGGTGCAGAATGAGGCAAGGGAAATGCAGAAAGAGGCAAAAGAGAGTTGCAGAAAGAGGTGAAAGAGGTGCAGAAAGAAGCAAGAGCAGTGCAGAAAGAACCAACAGTTGTGTAGAAGGATGTAATAGGGGAGCAGAAATATTCAAGAGATGTGTAGAAAGAGGCAAGAGAGATGCAGAAAGAGGGAAGAAGGGTGCAGAAAGAGGCAAGAGGGATGCAGAAAAAAGCAAGAGAGGTATAGAAAGAAGCAAGAGAAGTGTGAAACAAGCAACAGAGATACAGAAAGAGGCAAGAGGGGTGCAGAAAGAGGCTAGAGAAGTACAGAAAGAAGCAACAGAGGCGCAGAATGAGGCAAGAGAAGTAGAGAAGGAAGCAACAGAGGTACAGAAAGAGTCAAGAGGGGTACAGAAAGAGGCAAGAGAAGTATAAAAAGAAACAGCAAAGGTATGGAAGGAGGCACAATAACTGCAAAAACAGGCAAGAGAGGTGCAGAAAAAGGAAACAGGGGTACAGAAAAAGGCAAGAGAGGTGCAAAAAGGGGAAAGAAGGGTGCAGAAAAAGGCCAGAGGGGTGCAGAAAGAAGGAAGAGAGGAGCACAAAGAAGCTAGAGAAGGGCAGAAAACACAACAGAGGTGCAAAAAGAAGCAAAAGGTCTGTGGAAAGAGACAAGACAAGTACAGACAGAAGCAACAGAGGTGCAGAATGAGGCAAAGGAAGTGCATAAAGAGGCAAGAGAGTTGCAGAAACAGGCAAAAGAAGTGCAGAAAAAAGCGAAAGAGGTAGAGAAAGAGGTAAGAGGGGGTACATAAAGAGGCAAGAGAGTTGCAGAAACAGGCAACAGAGGTACAGAAAGAGGGAGCATGGGATGCAGAAAGAAGTACAGACGGAAAAACGGATGTACAGAAAGAGGAAGTAAATATGCACAAAGAGGCAAGAGAGTTGCAGAAACAGGCAAAAGAGGTGCTGAACAAGGGTACAGAAATAGGGAATTGAGGTGCAGGAAGTGGGAAGAAGGGTGCAGAAAGAAGAGGAAACAGTGATGCAGAAACAAGCAACAGAGGTGCAGACAGAGGCAAGAGGGGTACAGAAAGAGGTAAGTGCATTGCAAAAAAAAGCAATGGAGGTACAGAAAGAGGCAAGGGAAGTACAGAAGGAAACAACAAAGGTGCAGAAAGAAGCAAGAAAATGGCAGAAAAATGCAAAAGAGTTGCTGTAACTGGCAAAAGAAGTGAAGAAAGAGGGAACACGGGTATAAAAAGAGGCAAGCTAAGTACAGAAGGAAGCAACAGAGGTGCCGAAAGAGGGAACAGGGGTGCAGAGAGAGGAAAGAGGGGTACAGAAAGAAGCAAGAGAGGTGCATTAAGAAGTAAGAGAAGTGCAGAAGGAAACAACAGGTGCAGAAAGAGGCAAGAGGGGTACAGAAAGGGAATAGGAGTGCAGAAAGAGACAAGAGGGATGCAGAAAGAAGCAAGAGATGCATAAAGAAGTAAGAGAAGTGCAGAAAGAAGCAACAGAGGTACAGAAAGAGGCAACATTGCGGTACAGAAAGAGGCAAGAGAGGAGCAGAAAGTGGGAAGTAGGTTGCAGATTGAGGCAAGAGGGTGCAGACAGAAGCAACAGAGGTACAGAAAAGACAAGAAAAGTACAGAAGGAAGCAACAGTGGTGCAGAAAGAGGAAAGTGAAGTGCAGCCACAAGGAACAGAGGTGCAGATAGAAACAAATTAGTGCAGAAAGAGGCAAGAGAAGTGCATAAAGAAGCAATAGAGGTAATGAAAGAGACAAGAGAAGTACAGAAGGAAGCAACAGTGGTGCAGAAGGATCAAGAAGAGTGCAGAAAGGGGCAAGAAAGTTGCAGAAATAGACAAAGCGGTGCAGAAAGAGGCAAAAGAGGTGCAGAAAGAAGCAAAAGAAGTGCAGAAACATGCAAATGAGGTACAGAAAGAGGGAACAGGGGTGCAGAAAGAGGCAAGAGAAGTACAGAAGGAAGCACCAGAGATGCAGAAAGAGGCAAGAGGGGTGCAGAAAGCAACAGGAGAGGTGCATAAAGAATCAAGAGAAGTGCAGACACAAGCAACAGAGGTGCAGAAAGAGGCAAGAGGGGTGCAGAAAGAGCCAAGAGATGTGCAGAAAGAAGCAACAGAGGTGGCGAAAGAGACAGGAGAAGCACAGAAGAAGCACCAGAGGTGCAGACAGAGGCTAGAGGGGTATAGAAAGAAGCAGGAGAGGTGCATAAAGAAGCAACAGAGGTGCAGAAAGAGGCAAGAGGGGTGCAGAAAGAGGTAAGAGAAGTACAGCAGGAAGCAACAGATGTTCAGAAAGAGGCAAGAGGGATGCAGAAAGAGGCAAGAAAAGTGCAGAGAGTTTATTACTGTAGTACTATTAGCTCGTAGGGAGTTTTGTATTAAATGGATCTTGCCCTGTCCTCCCACAGAAGAAGAATGGATCAACTCCATTCAGAGGGTATCCTTTTTAGAGCAATCTGGTAAATATACTAAAAAGACAAAATATTGGGAGATATGAGATAACTGGGTGGAGAAAGGGACCAGACACATATAGAGTTTTTTTTTAATGGGTTTTATCTTTGCTCTTTCTGGGTTTATTTCTTATTTTCCGTGCTTTTACGAATTCCGGGTCCAATGATTGAGAACATGCTCTACACTGAGTTCCCTGGAGGGGATGATTATTCCTTACCCTCTGTAAAGAGGGAATACAGCGGTCTATCAACAATTCAAGACTAAGGTTGGAGCCCACACAAGTTATCGAATGTGCGGCTCTGGAGATATGTGGTATCCTTCTCCCCTTTTGGGTGTAACCAGGCCGGTAATTCAAAAGAAATCCTTCAGATACTTGAAAGTGTCAGAGTAACCTCTTCTTGATTTTGGAGCATATTATGGTTAATTGAGGACTAAAAAGAAAGAAAGAAAAAAGAAAAGTGCAGAAGAAGCAACAGAGGTGCAGAATGAGGCACGAGAAGTGCAGAAGGAAGCAGGAGAGGTGTAGAAAGAGGCAAGAGGGGTGCAAAAAAAGCAGGAGAGGTACATAAAAAAGCAAGAGAAGTGCATACAGAAGGAAGAGAGGTGCAGAAAGAGGCAAGAGAAGTACAGTAGGAAGCAACTGAGGTGCAGAAAGAGGCAAGAAGGGTGCAGAAAGAAGCAAGAGATGTGCAAAAAGAAGAAAGGGACATACAGAAAGAAACAACAGAGGTGCATAAAGAGGCAAGAGAAGTACAGAAGGAAGCAACAGAGGTACAGAAAGAGGTAATAAAAGTGCAGAAAGAGGCAAGAGAGTTGCAGAAATAGGCAAAAGAGGTACAGAAAGAGGAAACAGGTACAGAAAGAGGGAAGAAGGGTACAGAAAGAAGAAACAGGGGTGCAGAAAGAACCTAGAGAGGTGCAGAAAGAAGCAAGAGAAGTGCAGAAACAAACAACAGAAGTACGGAAAGAGGGGTGCAGAAAGAGGCACGAGAAGTGCAGAAAGAAGCAACAGAGGTGCAAATAAAGGCCAGAGAAGTATAGAAGGAAGCAACAGAGGTTCTGAAAGAGGCAAGAAAAGTACACATAGATGCAAGGGAGTTGCAGAAACAGGCAAAAGAGGTGCAGAAAGATGGTACAGGGGTACAGAAAGTGGCCAGAGAAGTTCAGAAGGAAGCAAAAGAGGTATAGCAAGAAGGGTATAGAATGAATTAAGAGAGGTGCAGAAAGAAGCAAGAGAAGTGCAGAAGCAAGCAACAGATGTGCAGAAAGAGGCAACAGAGGAGCAGAAAGAGGCAAGGGAAGTACAGAAGGAAGCAACAGATCTGCAGGAAAGAGGAAAGAGGGGGCAGAAAGAGGCAAAAGAAGTACAGAAAGAAGAAACATAGGTGCAAAAAGAGGCAAGTGAAGTACATAAGGAAGCACCAGAGGTGCAGAAAGAGGCAGGAGAGGTGCATACACAAGCATGAAAAGTATGGACAGAAGCAACAGAGGTGCAGAAAGAGGCAAGAGGGGTGCAGAAAGAGGTAAGAGAAGTACAGCAGGAATTATTATTTATTATTTTGTACATTTGTATTGCGCTCAGCTACCCAACAAGGGTTTCCCGGCGCCTTTGACATTAAGTTGGATTGAAGGAATATGCTGAGTTGTATTTTAGCACAGTTGTTTCTGGAAAAGCCAGGTTTTTACATGTTTCCGGAAATTAGAGTAGCTTTCCTCTTTCCGGATATGTGGGGGGAGTGAATTCCATAAGATTGGCCCTCTGACAGAAAACGATCTCCCGCCAGTTCTTTGCAATTTGAATCTGGGAACAGCGAAATTCGCTGCAGTTTGGGAGCGAAGGTTTCTTGTTGGCAGGTAGGGGGAGGCCAAGGCTTGTAGATAGGTAGGTGCCGTTTTGGTTTTGATTTTGAACATGTAGCTCAGGGTTTTAAAGCTGATCCGATGTTCTATCCTGAGCCAATGTAAATCGTTCAGGTGTTTTGATACTCTTTCAGACTTTGGTATCCTACATAGGAGTCGTGCGGCAGAGTTTTGGATCATTTGGAGTCGCTTGATCACTGCTAGGTTCGAGCTTAGGTAGAGGATGTTTCCGTAGTCAATACGCAATGTTATTAGTGCGTTGACTACGGTTTTTTGTGTGACAGGGGGCAGCATCCAAATGATTTTCTTCAACCATTTTATTATGGTGAAGCAGAAGCCGGCGACTTTGTTTGCCTGCTGTTTCATTGACAGAATATTGTCAATAATGACTCCTAGATTTCTTACCTGTGTAGCTGGAGAGGGAAGATTACCCAGCTCAGGTGGCCAATGGGAGGGGTTCCAGAGCTCCTTATTCTTTCCCAATAGGAAGACCTCGGTTTTATCCCCATTTAATTTCAACTGGTTGGTGGTCATCCAGTTGAAAATTTTCTGGAGACCAGCTTTGAGTAGAGAAGGGGCTGAGGGATTTGACTCTGATAGGGGAAAATGATTTGAGAGTTGTCAGCATAGGACATTAAAGTCAGGCCTGCGCAGTCCGCCAGGTCGGCCAGTGGTCTAAGGTACAGATTAAAAAACAACGGGTCCAGGATGGAGCCCTGTGGAACTCCATGTGGAGCGGGAAACGTGTCTGAGCATGCAATACTGGATTTGATCTGGAAGGTCTCTCTGTGAGAAAGGACTTAATCCACTGTAGGGCATCACTGCGAATGCCGTTTCTCTCTAGAGTAGCCAGAAGAGTTTTGTGTGATATGGTATCAAACGCCGCACTCAAGTCTAAAATAATGAGTGCGACCGTTTGACCCTCATCCAGGAGTTTCCGAATTTTTTCCGTTACACCCAGTAGGGCGGTCTCCGTGGAGTATCCTGCTCGGAAGCCTGCTTGCGATGGGTGGAGGAGGTTGTTTTCCTCTGTGAAGGTAGTGAGGGCGGAGTGGATGTGCCTTTCCATGAGTTTGGAAAATGCAGGGAGCAAAGATATAGGTCGATAATTGGAAAGGACAGTGGGGTCGGCTGATGGTTTTTTCAATAGTGGGGTTACCATAGCGTGCTTCCAACTCGACGGGACTGTGGAAGATTGGAGGGAAGCATTTAGCATGTCTGCTATCGTGTTCAGGGGGGTAGTGTCAAGTTGTTTTAGAATACTTACAGGGAGAGGATCGCCAGCCTAGCAAACCAATAGCTCCATTTCTATTAGACTACAAAGATTTTACACTCCTAGGGGAACTAAATCTGCATCTTGAGGACCAAACAAACGTGGCTTGCTGTAATCTAATAGACGATCTAACTGCCCTAAACCTATCACTCCTCAATTCCGGTCCTACGCACAAGGCAGGACACCTATTAGACCCCATAATCACAAATATCCCAGATTTAAAATGGAGCAACAGATGAGCAGACAGAGGCAAGAGGGATGCATAAAGAGGCAACAAAAGTGCAGAAGAAGCAACAGAGGTGCAGAAAGAGGCACTAGAAGTGCAGAAGGAAGCACAAGAGGTGCAGAAAGAGGCAAGAGGGTGCAGAAAGAGGGGCGCTAGGGGGTGCACATGCAAGATGGCTGCACAAGCATGAGGCCCCTGCAGCCCGGTATAATTTATCCTAAAAATATCCTGCCAAATGACTACGTGAATACCTGCTAACTCGCCATCTGAGAAACATAGACAGCCTCTTGCCTCGGTGCGAAAATCTGGCCGATCGGAGCAGAACTGAGCCTGGAATGTGTCGTTGAAAATCTGACCGAGAGTGCCACGGAAGCAAGGTGAAGCTGTGAGGCGGCGGAAGTGGTTGGGACAGACCGCTGCTGCAGGCGGGACAGCTGGGCCGAGGCCGCTACTCGAGAAACAGGAACGTCATACCGTGAGGCCTCCTGCATTGACGTGAGGGATCTGCAACGGCGGACCAGGTGAAAATTGCAGAATTAACTGTAAGGTGAAAGGCTGCTGCATTGATTGAACACTGGCAGCGCCCCGCTTGGAGGCGGCAGTGAGGAGAGAGACAAACACTGCATGGAAGGGGCACACGCTACAACTGCAGAGCCCAGGTGAAGACTGTGGATACCCCCGAATGACAGCACCGCTCACAGCGGGAACGATGACTGGGTCCAGGCCCCATTTGCAAGGCTAGGTGCGCTGGAAGCCCCGGAAACTCGCTCATGAGAATAGCGCTGCTGCTGACATAGCGCAAAACGGACGGCATGCCTTACTGGTATAATAGCTGGGGACCCCCCGGAGGGCCTCTAGAGGGTAGTCCATGATTATTGATCGGCGCACCGCGCTGGAGACAGGCTGTCTGTCCTTTGAGGACCATTAATAGGCGCCATCTCGGGGAGAGAACGCAGCGGCCACCATTTTGAGAGGCTCATCGCGCATAGGAGTAAGTGTAGATGCCACTGCTACGTGGGGCGCTATCAGGTGCCAAATACCATCAGGGACTCTATATTTCAGCTTCCAGCACCCCCCCGGGGAGAGACCGTGTTTCGGACATTTGACTGGAACACATCGAGTGTCAGTGCTCACACATGCGCAGGACGACAATGCTGGCAAACTACAAAACAGAGTTGCGGTGCAGCTGTGAAGGGGTTTGAGGGTGCCTGGAGGTTTGCCTTTGAACATACACTGCTGCGCCCAGTGTGAGGGGAGGACTGGCCTCATGAGACTGGGGTCACCCTCAACACATTGATCCTGGGGCTGGAGGGGTGTGCTGGAGCGGCTGCGGCCCAGTGACAGGAGATAGAAGTGGGACAGGGTCGTAGATGGCTGCGCACAGTGAGAGAAGATGACTGCCCTTGCGAAGCTGGGTGCACCTCCGGCAAATTACCCCTGAGACTCGAGGAGTGGGCTGGTGAAACTACAGAGTAGTGCAAGAAGATAAGTGCTGGGCAGAGACGTACGAATCAGCCCCCCCATGATAGTGCCAGCATGGTCAAACCAGACACGTGACAGCCAAAATTAAATTTTGAAGCTGCAAAGAGAGGGGCGTGCGGTGTGCAGGATGGTCAGGACCTTGAGAGGAGAGAAGAGAGCCAGAATGGGGCCACAGCACAAGCCTCGGATGTGCAGAGCATACTGCAGGAGATTTTCCACAATAGTGGATAAAGTAGATCGAATGTCATCAAGAATGGATGCCATCGCACATAAACTTGACGGACACGAGAACCGCATTAAAGAAACTGAGAGGCGCATATCTGGCACAGAGGATGCTACCACCAGAAATACAACGCAAATAAATCACATGGATAAGCTTCTGAAAATAATTGCAGCCAAGAATGAGGACTTGGAAGCTCGCAGTAGGCAGAACAATATACGCGTCCTAGGTGTTCCCGAATCAACCAACACTGGGAGGATGGAGGAGTACGTCGAAAGGTTTCCAATGCCGACCATAGTACCCGAATCTTTCTCCAGTCAATTTGTGGTGGAAAGGGCGCACAGAACCCTTGGGCCGCGTCTGGCTCCAGGCAACACTCCGCGTCCCATTATTGTGAGACTATTGAATTTCAAAGATCGGGATGAGGCCCTTCGTGTGGCAAGTAGTAAGCAATCCCTCTCCTATGATATCAACACGCTTTCCATCTACCCAGATTTTACACCCATTATACAGGATGAGAGGCATAAATTCATAGATGTCAAGAAAAAACTGCAGGCCGCGCAAATTGACTATGCACTGTTGTACCCTGCGCGCCTCAGGGTTACACACCAGGGGAAGCAGCGATTCTTTACTAACCCGCAGCAGGTCGAGGATTTCCTGCGTTACATGAAACGCGCAAACCGAGCTGATGGAAGCCCGAGAGCCTCCCAGCAAGCCGCAGCTGAGGTGATGGAAGAAGAGCAATAACAATGGAACATATGATGTGCTTAAACATATCTGATATACCTATGCTAGAATTGCTGCATACTTGTAGACTCGCAGGCAAGAGACATGGTTGCTGTTTATTGAATGTGTCATTTGGGCTAGATACATAGCACACCGGGCCCCCACTCCCCCCACTAAGAAGCCTGGGAGGCATAGTCAAGGAGGGCCTGGGGGTGGAGGGTTCCTGTGCTGCCGCCTAGCCATGGCCCCAGGGGGTTTCCCCCATTGGTGTACCACAACACGATACGTGCGAGGATTGTGGTATTGTTGCTTTTAGTTCAGTTTGGGTATGGGGAGGATGGGAGGTAAAATCATTCTGGCAAGTTGGGGTTGCTTCAGTGGGTGGAGGGTGGGAGGGAAGGGAGAGAGTTGGGTTGAACTTACTATGGTAATTCTGTATTGGGAGGCTGACCACCAGAGAAGTAAATGGCTGGCAGGGGAGGAAATTGGAAAGTATCATAGGTGCGCTTCATCAGGTTGTTTTGCTACTGCTACAGATTTGGGTAACATCGAAAGATCAGGATCTCATAAAACATGGCTATGGTAGTTATAGGGGCTATGAATATTATTACATGGAATGTCAGGGGCTTGGGAGATCCGAGGAAAAGTCGGAATATATTTTGTATTTGGATAGGCAAATGTGCATATAGCGATGATTGAAGAGACTCACTTTACACCTCTAAAACCAAATGGCTTTGCCAGTAAATAAGCGGAGCATAGAATCTTTTCCTCTTACTCCACATATTCTAGGGGCACTGCAATTTTGATAAACAGGTTCCTTTTCAGTTATCGGGAGCCACGTGGGACACACAGGGGTGGTACTGTCTGGCGTGGGGGGAACTTGGGGTCACTGTCGGTTACATTGGCTTGTTGTTATGGGCCAATCACTGATGACCCAGACTATTTTACCTCGCTCTGGGACAAGATTTGTGAACTGGACTCTACTCATATCATTTGGGGTGGCGACTTTATTGTCACACATAATCCTAGACTAGATAGATCACACCCCTCCCCCCACCATTACACCAGGGCAGGCGAGGTTGAACTGGACACAATCACTGCCTATGGAATAATTGACAATAGGAGACATGCACATCTACAAACACAAGAAGGCACGCTTTATACAGTTCAGGCGGCGTCATGGGCACGACTAGACTATTATTTCGAATCCAAAGGGTTAGCTCCAGCAATAACTCAAGTATAAACACCTGGCTAGAATATACTTTGATCACGCCCCAGTGCTCCTCGTGCTCTCTTCCGCTGACTCCGAGATTCTGCGCAGTCACTGGAGGCTGCATGCCCCTATCTTATTAGATACGGTCTTTCAAGAAGAATTGCGCGTAGAGATTCAGGATGTTTTGCGCGTAATAAGGACACAGTGAATAGTGTGGAAATTGTTTGGGAGGCATTTAAGGTCACAATTCGTGGGTATTGTATATCAAAAGGATAAGGGGTACTTAGAGATATACTCAACACATTGCGCAGATTAGAGAAAGACCTTAACGCTTTGGAGTTGGAGGCCGCCGAAGGACAGAATGAAGCTGCTAGTGCCAGGTTCAGAGACAAACTCATAGAGTACATGGATGTTATGTTATGTTATGTTATGTTATGTTATGTTATGTTATGTTATAAGAGACTTATAACGGCACAACTACTCTGGAGTATCCTGGCGCCACAACACCACAATGATAAGGCACTGCGATGTAATCTGCGCCAAATACTTATATCCCTTTATGCAGACGATATTACCCTTTACATCCGAGACCCACAGTACAATCTGAACCCAATCCTAAGAGAATTTATAGTGTTCAGGAAATTGTCAGGAATCCAGATTAACTAGGAGAATTCCTGTATTTTCCCATTGACGATCGCAACTACATGCTTCCCGCTGGATTATCCCCTAGAGTGGTGTGAGGAAGAACTGAAGTAGCTGGGGATTAAGATCACCAGAGATAGAGAGGAGCTTATGAGACTAAACTATGGAAAAGCCATTATGCGAATAGCGGATTGTGTCACACGCTGGATAGCACTGCCCCTCTCACTAGCAGGGGAAGTTTCCTTAATAAAAATGGTGATACCCCCACAACTTCTCTACCTTTTTTTAAATATACCATATCACCCAGGGGCCTACTTCTTTAAGACACTTAAATCGGAATTGATATGCCTGGTGTGGGGAGGCAAACAACCACGATTGCAATGGGACGTACTAATTCGACCTTATGCACAGGGAGGGACAGGTATACCGATTTTGAGTTGTATTACACGAGCGCACAAGCGCACTATGCATGGTTTTGGGTTGAACAACCACAACATATACCTCAAGTTGTGGCGGAACATTGGCTCGCACACTCCATTCCATTAGATGGTGTTTTATATGAACGGGTGGGGGCTAGCGACAGACAGCCATCTGCCCTCCCATCCACAATAGCAGCATGGCAATGAATAGGTCGAATGCTGGACGTCCCCCTACTATACCCGCCACTGTTGACCCTCAATTACCATTCAAGCATGCCCCTGCTCCAGGAGGCCGCTTTTCATAATTTCAAAAAGCGGACTCAGATCCACACCTGGTGGGACCTGTATCATACTGGACAATTCTGCACTGCTGAACATATATGTCAGGGCACACAACAGACACCACTTGATGTTTTCTTGTTCATTAGACTCAGGCAGGGGATCCAAGCACTTACCCCAGACTTCCTGGCGGAGCCGCAAACTCTTGCTCCGTTACAGGTGTTACTGAAAGCCGACACGGCTAGACGCCTTGTATCACTGATATACAGAACGGTCCACACTCATAGGGACATGCTTTGATTTGCCCTGACTGATGACCAATGGGAGTTCTGTTGTCTGTAGATGGAACGTGTATCTGCCAGTAGCAGGCTTCGTTAATAAATTATAAATTTCTACACAGACTGTATTATACGCCAGCCAAGATGTGTAAATACAAACTAAGAGACTCTGATAGATGAGACAGATGCAGTGCTGAAGATGCAGACTTCCTGCACTTGGCGTGGGAGTGTCCAGAGGTGAGAATATACTGGGATCAGGTCTTTCACGCCATGCAATTGAGGATTAATACGAAGGTAGACCTCACTAAGTATGGGCGAATTTTGCGGATCTGCGGTCCGCGAATTCACGCGAAATCGCAAAAAGTCCGCAAATTCACGGATTTTCCCGCGAAATCGCAGATTTTTTTGCGATTTCCATCTACTCAACTGGAGTACTTTTTACTGGCTAATCAGTAAGTGCTACCTTGTTGGGTAAATGTATAGTGCTTTTCCTACACTGCAGCTGCGTAAAGGGCCAGAAGATTTATCTCCACTGACCATGTGTGCCTGTAACTTTGCCACCGCGCCAAAAGGCGCCAAGGTCCCTTGAGTGAGCTGTCCATCATAGTTGGGAAAGGGCGGGAAGGTGTTTGATACCGCTAGTGTGTGGTGCGGGGATTCTATACGTGTCAACATGCCTCTTGTGTATAAAGGGTCAGAGAGCGAGCAGGGCAGCAGGTGAGGAGAAAACAGCCTCCTGGTCACAGGAACTACACGGGGGTTGCGCTCGAGTAACTCATGGATTCAAAGACCTTCCTTTGAGTATTACAACTAATTTTCGACGGCAGATATGGGTTTAAAGCACACTTGCCCAGTCTCGACCGTGCTCACTAATGCTTTTGGGTTGATTAAAACGTTACTGACTTTGAGCTTCAACTCGGGCACCTGCTTTATTTATATCAGTAAGTGCTTCCTGTTGAAGTTGAATTTTTGTGACAGGAGCCTCGTGCCGGAATTAATCCTGTCCTGCATAGTTATCCACGAATATGCCACCGTTTTGTGCAATACCTCTACTCAACTGGAGTACTTTCTACTGGCTAATCCAGTAACTGCTACCTCGTTGGGTAAATGATAGTGCTTTTCCTACACTGCAGCTGCGTAGGGCCAGAAGATTTGTCTCCACTGACCATGTGTGCCCGTAACTTTGTCACAGCGCCAAAAGGCGCCGAGGTCCCTTGAGTGAGCTGTCCATCATAGTTGGGAAAGGGCGGGGAGACGCTTGATACCGCTAGTGTGTGGTGCGGGGCTTCTATGCATGTTCACAGGCCTCTTGTGTATAAAGGGTCGGAGAGCAAGCAGGGCAGCAGGTGAGGAGAAAACAGCCTCCTGGTCACAGGAACTGGGATTGCGCTCAGGAATCTCAGGAATGCAAAGACCTCCCTCGGGTATTACTTTCTACTGGCTAATTCAGTAAGTGCTACCTCGTTGGGTAAATGATAGTGCTTTTCCTACACTGCAGCTGTGTAGGGCCAGAAGATTTGTCTCCACTGACGATGTGTGCCCGTAACTTTGCCACAGCACCAAAAGGTGAGTTTTTTTTTTATTTATTTGTTGAATTGGTAAGGCGCTCAGCTACCCAAAAAGGGGTTCCCGGCGCCAGGACGGACATAGGCAGCAAGCGGGTCCTTCAGTAGACATTACTGATCAAGCAACCAGGTTTTAAAGATTTTTCGAAAACGCATGTAATTAGTTTCTTTACGGATGAAAGTGGGAAGAGTATTCCAGATAGAGGGGCCCACATAGGAGAATGATCTCCATCCCATTCTGGAAAGTTTAACCCTGGGCACACAAAAGTTGCCCAAGGTTTCAGCTCTTAAATGGCGGGAAGGCACGTAAGGGCGTACTAGTGCTTGAAGATATTGGGGAGCTGTACCTGCTTTTATCCTAAACATATAGCTCAGGGTTTTGAACTTAATGCGGTTCTCCACCCTGAGCCAATGTAGGTCAAGTAGATATCCTGAAATGCTAGAGGTATTTGGAATCCTACAAAGCAACCTGGCAGCAGAATTCTGGATTAGCTGTTTGACCCAAAATAAAGAATGTTGCCGTAGTCAAGTCTTGATGTAATAAGGGCGTGGACTAGGGTCTTTTGGGTGGAAACGGGCAACATCCATAGGATTTTCTTGAGCCATTTTAGAATGGTGAAACATAGTGCAGCTACCTTGACGGTTTGTTGATGCATGGACAATGTGTTGTCCACAATGACGCCCAGGTTCTGATGCCTTGTTTGAGAAGGGAAGGAACCAGAGGATTAGAGTTAGAGAGGGAGAAGATGATTTGGGAATCATCCGCTTAAGTAAACAAAGTTAGTCCAGCTTGATCTGTTATATACGCTAGAGGTCTAACTTAAAGGTTGAATAGCAGTGGACTGAGGATTGAGCCCTGGGGTACTCCATGAGGAGAGGTATAGATTTTAGAGGAGGCTGTGGTTGACTTGATTTGAAACGTACGATTTTCCAGAAAGGAAATGATCCAATCTAGTGCCGCGCCGCATATGCCGGAGTTTTTAAGCTTATGTATTAGCTGTTTGTGCGAGATGGTATCAAAGGCCGCACTAAGGCCTAATAGAATAAGTGCGACTGTTTGACCTTCATCTAGAAGTTGACAGAGCTTTTCGCTAACGCCTAATAATGCTGTCTCAGTGGAGTAGCCGGCCCAAAAACCGGATTGAGAACGATGGAGAGAATTAAGGTTTTCCGTGAATTGTTTTAGAAGTGAGTGAACATGTCTTTCCAGAATTTTTGAAAAGACTGGTAAGAGAGAAATGGTCCGTAGTTGGAAAAAACCTCCGGGTCAGCCATAGTTTTTTTTAGGAGGGGGTCACCATTGCATGTTTCCAAGGAGCAGGTACAATTGATTGTAAGAGTGAGGTATTAAGAGTATTAGGAATCACCTTCAGATGAGGGTTATCAAGTTGTTTCAAGATGTTGATAGGAAGGGGATCATTAGGTGAACCTGATTTAATACTTTCAAGAATAGTTTTAAGTTCATCCATATTAATGGGAGGCCAACAGTCTAAGGTGCCCATGGGGCACAGAAATGTACAGTGCCCTCTTGGTTAGTGGAAATGATGTTGTCAGAGTTGGAACTAGTCATTTCCAAAATTATATTTTCAATTTTCCCTCTGAAAAATTGAGCGAGATTGTCGCACAGTAGCTCGTTTAATGGCCGAGGGATAGCGACTGTTTGAGATCCCAGTAGATCTTGGACCATGTTGAACAGAGTTTTGGAGCAGTTGGTGGCTTCAGTGATGGTTTTAGAAAAATAGATGGCTTTCTCTTTTATACAGGAGGTGTGAGAATTATTTCTGGCCTTGGTATATATAATTTTTTGCTCAGATGAGTAATGTTTACGCCATTTCCTCTCTAGTGCTTTACATTTGGATTTTTCAATTTTGAGAGAGTCGTTAAACCATGAGGCTGGAGGGCGATGGTTATTGAGTTTTTTGTGAGATGTGGGCAGACATAAATCAACGGCTTTGGAAAGCCAGGTTTGCATGGTCATTTTAAGGTCATCTGGGGGGAATTACCACAGAGAGCTTTATTTAAAGCAGAGAGATCAAGTTTTTTCCAATTCCTTTTCGGAGTTATTTGAGGGGAGAAAGGAGGAGTGGTAGGGGCGGGTAGTCTAAGACTGAATTTAGATAAAAAAATATCTGACCAACATATAGGAATGGCAGGATAGTATACCATCTCAGAAAAACTTGAAAAAATAGGGTCTAGCACATGTCCTGCTTTGTGTGTGGGGCCTGAGTTAAGAAGCTTGATGTTAAGTGCTGCAAGGTCATCTATCAGGTTATTGCAGATTTTGTTTGAAAGATCTTCTAAGTGAAGATTGAAGTCTCCAATGAGAGAGAAGTTCTTAGAGCTAAGATGAAGCGGGATGATGTAGTTGGCGAAGGTGGTAGCCCACAGTGTCGGGTTGCCTGGGGGACGATAAACCAGCATACCCGATAGAGTGAAATCGGGGTTCAAAGTTAATTTGAAAGGGGCAGCTTCACAATCAGGGATGTTCAGGGGGTCGAAACTACATTGCAGGTGGTTTTTAAAAATAATGGCGATACCACCTCCTGTTTTTAGTGCTCTGTCTCTCCACATGATGGCGTAATTGGTGGGGAGAGCTGTGGCTATGTCAGGGCCAGCGCTGTCGTGCAGCCATGTTTCAGTCAGAAAGAGGGCATCTGGCTGTTCTTCCCAAATAAGGAGAAGGAGAAAGGAGAAAGATGTCAAGTTCATGTTTGGGAAGTGAGTGGTAATTTAGACTGCAGAACTGAAAGTTGTCAGCGACAGGAGCGATATGGAGAAGTGTGGCTCACTGGTTAGAGGAGCCATACCCTGAAGCGGAGGTCAGACCCGGGACCAGGGTTCGATTCCCGACGCGGCAGGGTCCTGAACCCAATTGTCCACGGACTCGATAATTCTCGCTTCGGTGCCCACTCTAAGCACGAGTTCACACTATGCAGCTCTGGGCAAAAAGCTTGCTTAATCTCCACAACGGCCCCCCCGCGGCGGGATGCCTGGCTTTCACCTTGGGGATGCCCAGCACGGGTGATCTCACAGGGAAAAACCAGGACGGGTTCCCAAGGCAAGCGCCGAGATGCCCAAGGGTACATCGAGCGCTATATAAGAACACACATACATACATACATACATACATATGAGGGGTATACGATGTACAGATTCTAGTAGTGGGAGGGTGTGGTTGAAAGTTCAAGAGCGAGAAGTTACAGTTAGGCCATGTTGCGTTATTCGCATGCTTTGCTGTTAGTGTTATACATCCTTTTAAAATAGGGGGACGAAGTGCCAGTAATTGTTCGAATGATAGCACATGCGTGTATGGGGTTGTTAGGGCAGGGGTCATGCATGGCCCCTGGTACCGTCCGGGCTCGGACGGGCGCAGACGAGCTAGTCTTTGGCTCGTCTTCGGCGCAACGTTGGTGCGACCGCCGTGCGCGTCCGCTGCGCAGGTTGCCTGACATCAGATTTAAGTAGAGGACGGGCTCTAGGTTAGGTGACTGTCAGGGCTCCCCTTCTACTTACTGGCCCAATAGCGGAGGTCCCCTGGAGGACAGAGACCGCCCTCCACCCTCCACAACAATCAACTCTAGCGCTTGCGGTGGACCGGGGTGTTTGTATCAAGGAGATAGCGCTGCCA
Source organism: Lissotriton vulgaris (assembly GCF_964263255.1). NCBI lineage: Eukaryota > Metazoa > Chordata > Amphibia > Caudata > Salamandridae > Lissotriton > Lissotriton vulgaris. The sequence goes on from NC_141689.1 coordinate 364,649,629, forward strand.
GTAAGTTATAAATGTTTTTAAAAGTTAAGTGCAGGGGAGTTTTAAAAACACAACAGAGCACAATTGCAGGTCAACTTACAGGTTGCGCTGCCGATTTAATAATGCGCGCGTCCGCTGTGCGGGTTGCCTGACATCAGATATAAGTAGAGGACGGGCTCTAGGTCAGGTGACCGTCGGGGCTCCACCTCTACATACTAGCCCAATAGCGTAGGTCCCCTGGAGGACAGAGACCGCCCTACACCCTCCACAACAATCAAACCTAGCGCTTGGGGAAAGGGTGGGAAGACGGTTGATACCGCTAGTGTGTGGTGCGGGGCTTCTATGCATGTCAACATGCCTCGCGTATAAAGGGTCAGAGAGCGAGCAGGGCAGCAGGTGAGGAGAAAGCAGCCTCCTGGTCACAGGAACGGGGATTGCGCTCGAGAAACTCAGGGATGCAAAGACCTCCTTTGGGTATTACAGATAGTTTTCGATGGCAGATATGGGGTTAACCCCTTCGCTGCAGCAGTGATTTTACCGCTGTGCGGTAAACAAAAGAACAGGGCGGGCCGTGACGAACCCCAGCCGTCATCCGCACATGCCCACCGCAGGGCGCGACCGCTGGGGTTCGTCACCAGCATGGGAGGGGTTAAAGCACACTTGCCCAGCCTCGATCGTGCTCACTAATGTTTTGGGCTGATTAAAATGTTACTGAATTTGAGCTTCAACTCGGGCACCTGCTTTATTTATATCTGTAAGTGCTTCCTGTTGGGGTTTAATTTTTTGGCCCACAGGAAGCACTTAGAGAGTTAAAGCTAACTTTGTAACCATTTTAGAATGGCGCCAGCAAGCACTCTGAAAGCTTGCCGGTGCCATTCTAGAATGGTTAAAAAGTTAGCTTCAACTCGAGCAACTGCCTTGACTGTGCTTCCTGTGGGCCCCCAAAAAAATATCCACCTGCTCGCGAATTCGCAAATTTTTCGGCAATTTCGCGAGATTCGTGGTTAGCGAAATTGCCGAAAATTCACACATTTCGCGTGCGGAGCGGATTTTGCACCCATACTTAGACCTCATCCACTGATGGCACTCTTGGGATTTGTCAAACCACTAAGAGCAGAACACCGCAAGTTTGTAGCATTGGCATTACTAATGGCTAAAAGTAGAGTGGCTTGCCGCTGGGGTAGGGGAAGGGCACTTCAATTTAATAATTAGATAGATGACTTTATTTTTTGCCAGGAGCGCCTTACAACATATGCCGAACTGCTGCCTGTGGCATCACAACCAAGAGATATTTGGGCTCCATTGTCGTGTTATTTGCTTACACACCCTAGAACCTAGCATTAGACAGGGCAGACACACAATGGGCGATGTATTGAGGAGGTAATGGATTGCTGGGCGAGAGAAGCGGGAGGACTATTATAGCAAGACTAAGTTGAAGCATGTACTGTAATCCATTTGTCTGGCCCTGAGAGAGGGATCGGCAACGTAACATATCTGTGGAGAAGTGGGACTGAATAATTGGAGGAGGTGGGGAGCTATGGCACTGTTGTATGGTAGGAAACGACGGACCCAAGTACCCTGCATGATTTCTGATTGTTCCCATGATGAATAATGGCCGGGAGCTGTGTGAGAACCTTAAAATGTATTTTATGCACTGTGGATGGACCTTAAATGTGCTTAGATTTGATTGCCATGATGCTGTGATTGAATTACTGTTATCGACATTAATAAACAGAAGTTTAAAAATAAAATGAAATAACAAAGAGGGTGCAGAAAGAAGCAGGAGAGGTGCATACAGAAGGAACATAGGTGTAGAAAGAGGCAAGAGGAATACAGACAGAGGCAAGAGAAGTACAGCCGGAAGCAACAAGGGTACAGAAAGAGGCTAGAAGTGTGCAGAAAGAAGCAAGAGAGGTCCAAAAAGAAGAAAGGGAAGTATAGAAAGAAACAGCAGAGGTGCAGAAAGAGGCAAGAGAAGTACAGAAGGAAGCAACAGAGGCAAGAAAAGTGCAGAAAGAGGCAAGAGAGTTGCAGAAACAGACAAAAGAGGTACAGAAAGAGGGAACAGGGGGTACAAAAATAGGGAAGAAAAGTACAGAAAGAAGCAACAAAGGTGCAGAAAGAGGAAAGAAAAGTGCAGAAAGAGGCAAGAGACTTGCAGACACAGACAAAAGAGGTACAGAAAGAGGGAACAGGTGTGCAGAAAGAGGCAAGAGAGGTACAGAAAGAGGGAAGAAGGGTACAGAATGAAGAAACCGTGGTGCAGACAGAAGCAAGAGAGGTGCCGAAAGAAGCAAGAGAAGTGCAAAAAAAAGCAACAGAGGTGCGGCAAGAGCGGTGCAGAAAGAAGAAAGAAAAGTGCAGAAAGAATCAACAGAGCTCCAGAAAGAGAAGTAAAAAAAGAGGCATGAGAGTTGCAGATACAGGCTAAAGAGGTGCAGAAAGAGGGAACAGGGTTGCAGGAAGAAGCAGAGAAGAACAGAAGGTATGAACAGCAGTGCAGAAAGAGTCATACTGGTGCAGCGAGAAGCAAGAGAGGCATAGAAAGAAGGAAGGGAAGTACAGAAAGAAGCAACAGAGGTGCAGAGAGAGGCAAGAAAACTGTAGAAAGAGGCAGGAAGTTGCAGAAACAGGCAAGAGAGTTGCAGAAAGAGGGAACTGGGGTTTAGAAAGGCAATAGAAGTACAGAAGGAAGCAACAAAGGTGCAGAAAAGGGCAAAACGGGTACAGAAAGAAGCAAGGAAAGTGCAGAAAGAAGCAACAGAGGTGCGAAAAAAGCGAGAGAAGTACAGAAGGAAGCAACAGAGGTGCAGAAAGAGGCAAGAGAGTTGCAGAAACAGACAAAAGAGGTACAGTAAGAGGGAACAGAGGGTGCAGAATGAGGCAAGAGAAGTATAGAAGAAGCAACAGAGGTGCAGAAAGAGGCAGGACAAGTGTAGAAAGAGGCAAGAGAGTTTCAGAAACAGGCAAAAGAGGTACAGAAAAAGGGAACAGGGATGCAGAAAGAGGCAAGAGAGGTGCAGAAAGAGGGAAGAAGAATGCAGAAAGAGGAAACAGGGATGCAGAAAAAAGCAAGAGAGGTGCAGAAAGAAGCAAAAGAAGTGCAGACACACGCAACAAAAGTGAAGAAAGAGGCAACAGGGGTGTAGAAAGAGGCAAAAGAAGTGCAGAAACAAGCAACAGAGGTGTAGAAAGAGGCAAGATAAGTACAGAAGGAGCTGACAGAGGTGCAGAAAGAGGCAAGAGTTGTGCAGAAAGAAGCAAGAGGGGTGTAGAAAGAGGGAAGGGTAGTGCAGAACGAATCAACAGAGGTGCAGAAAGAGGCAAGAGAATTACAGAATGAAACAAGAGGTGCAGAAAGAGGCAAGAAAAGTACAGAAAGAAGCAAGAAACTTGCAAAAACAGGCTAAAGAGGTGCCGAAACAGGGAACATGGGTTTAGAAATGCCCTAGAAGTACAGAAGGAAGCAACAGAGATGCAGAAAAAGGCAAAAAGGATGCAGAAAGAAGCAAGAGATGTACAGAAAGAAGCAAGGGAAGTACAGAAAGAAGCAACAGATGTGCAGAAAGAGGTAATAGAGGGGTATAGAAAGAAGGAAGGGAAGTGCAGAAAGAAGCAAATGAGGTGCAGAAAGAGGCAAGAGAAGTACAGAAGGAAGCAACAGAGGTGCCGAAAGAGGCAAGGAAAGTGCAGAAAGATGCAAGAGAGTTGCAGAAACAGGCAAAAGAGGTGCAGAAAAAGGGAACATGTGTGCAAGAGAAGTACAGAAGGAAGCAACAGAGGTGCAGAAAGAGTCAGGAGTGGTGCAGAAAGTAGCAAGAGAGGTGCAGAAAGTAGCAAGAGAAGTGCAGAAACAAGCAACAGAGGTAAGAGACACATACAGGAAATTCCATGGGCAGCTTCGTACAAATTGGATGTAATATCGCTTTACACAAACATTAACAATGAGATTGGTCTGAATGCTTGAGAATTTTTCTTGCAAGAACGCAATATCCAATTATCCAATCACAATAAAATATTAATGGATATGATCCGGATTTGCCTAATAGAAAACATATTTATGTTTGGAGATGAAATCTATCGTAGGTGAATGATACTGCAATGGGATTTTCATTCAGTCCCAGTTATGCATGCCTCACCATGGGATGGTGGAGTGCAACTTGGCATGGAATACAAAGAATGGTCATTTTGTTAAGAAAATCGTCATGTGGCTGCGCTACATTGACGATTTGTTTATTATATGGGACAGAAGCTCAGAAGATTTTGCAGAATATTTAGAGGTTCTAAATAATACGAAGACCAATTTACAATTCACCTACAACATAATTGATGAGAGAATCATTTTTCTAGATACTGAAATCTATATCCATGAAAATCAAGTCCATACAAATCAAGTCCATACTACACTACACCGTAAGAGCACGGCAACAAATGCCATTTTACATGCTGAAAGTTTTCATCAGCCAAAAAACAATTAACAGCATTCCATTCAGATACTTTTTAAGGATACAGAGAATCTGCTCCCAAGAGGATGAATGGCAAAAAACAGCTTGGTAACCAATGCAAGATTTAGGAAGTGAAAATACAGCTCTAAAGTGATACGAGCCTGCCGACAGAGAATAGATAAGTTAGTAAGAACTGAACTGATTAAAGTTAAAAATCAACAATAGGAAAAAGAGGGGAATAATCATGAAATTTGCCTAATACCGACATTCTCCACAGAAACAAACAAATCAACAAAATACTGCGTAAAAACTGGAATATACTACAGTTAGACCCTATGGTTGCAAGGATAGTAGGAGGCTAGCTTGATGTATCGAAGAGAAAACAACTTAAAGGATCAATTAGTTCACAGCCATTTTGTAAATACAAGATCGAAAAAGTGGCTTAAAGCGACTGGATTTTTTAAATGCACGAACTGCAAAGTGTACACGATTGCTGAAAACATCAAAGAAATCGAAATGGCCAACAAAAGAATCTTGGGGTAGAAATGCAGTATTGGCTTTGGATTTCTCAGCTAACCTGATTTGCCAATAGCCACCTGTCAAATCAAATGTGCTCAAATATTTGGCAGAAGCCAACTTGTCTATGAGCTCATCTGCCCTTGGAATAGGGTGTGCATCTGTCCTGGTGACAGCATTGAGTCCTCTGTAATCCACACAGAACCTCATCTCTCTCTTTCCATCTTTGGTGTGAGGTTTGGGGACCAGAACCACTGGGCTAGCCCAGGGGCTCTCTGAAGGCTCAATAACACCTAATTCCAGCATCTTTTGCACCTCAGTCTTTATACAGTCCCTGACATGGTCAGGTTGCCTGTAAATCTTGTTTTCACAGGAAGACTGTCACCAGTGTCCACCACATGGGTACACCAGTTAATCTGACTGGGTGTCAAGGATAACATATGTCTATATGACTGTAAAACTTGTCTGCAGTCATTTTGCTGATGTTCAGTGAGGCTGCCATCTAAGGCCACACCATCAACTGAGCCATCTTCTGGGTTCTGAGGTAACAGGTCTGGGAGAGGGTTCACTCTCTTCCTCCTGCCCCTCATCTGTAGCCATGAGCAAGCCCATGTCTGCCCTGTCAACATATGCCTTCAATCTGATGACATGGAGCACCCTGTGGGGGCTCCTGGTAGTTCCTAGGTCCACCAAGTAGGTAACCTCTCCCTTCTTTTCAACAATAGTATGGGGTCTAGACCATTTGTCCTGGAGTGCTGCTGGGGCCACTAGCTCAAACACCCATACTTTCTGTCCAGGCTGGTACTCAGTCAAGACAGCCTTTTGGTCATGCCAAGCTTTTTGTAATTCTTGGCTAGCCTCAAGGTTTTTAGATGCCTTCTCCATATACTCAGCCGTCCTGGAGCGGAGACCAAGTACATAGTCCACTATGTCTTGCTTGGGCTTTCTGAGAGGTAACTCCCATCCTTCCCTCACCAAACATAGGACTCCTCTAACAGGGTGCCCAAACAACAATTCAAAGGGGCTGAAGCCAACCCCCTTTTGTGGGACCTCTCTGTATGCAAACAGAAGGCAGGGTAGAAGGATGTCCCATCTTTGCCTGAGCTTCTCAGGTAATCCTTTAATCATACCCTTCAGAGTCTTGTTGAACCTTTCAACAAGCCCATTGCATTGTGGATGATAAGGAGTTGTGAACTTGTAGTTGACACCACATTCCTTCCACATAGCTGTTAAGTATCCTGACATGAAGTTGGCATCTCTATCAGATACTACCTCCTTAGGAAACCCACTCTGGAGAAAACTCCAAGTAGGGCCCTGGCCACAACACGAGCTGTTGTGGTCCTAAGGGGAATTGCCTCTGGGTACTTGGTGGCATGGTCCACCACCACCAGTATGAATCTGTGCCCAGATGCTGTAGGGGGATCAATTGGACCTACAATATCAATTCTCACTCTTTCAAAGGGAACCCCCACCACAGGTAGTGGTATCAGGGGGGCCTTTGTTGTACCACCTGCTTTGCCACTGGCTTGGCAGGTTACACAGGAGCGACAAAACTCCTTGGTATCTTCAGACATGTGAGGCCAGTGAAAGTGAGGGACAAGCCTGTTCCAAGACTTATTCTGGCCTAGGTGTCCTGCTAAAGGAATATCATGGGCAAAGGTTAGAAGGAAGTCCCTAAATTGCAGAGGTATAACCAACCTCCTGGTTGCACCAGGCTTGGGGTCTCTACCCTCTGAATAAAGGAGCCCTTCATCCCAATATACTTTATGGGTACCTTGAGCATTCCCAGCAGCCTCAGCAGCAGCCTGCTGTCTGAGGGGATCAAGAAAGGACAGGTTAACTGAGCCTGCCCCAAGTCTGCCCTAGAAGGTGCCCCTGTTCCCAGAAACGCAACCTGATCAGGTTCAAGTTCTTCAGGGACAGTTCCTTCAGGGGTCTCAAGATCATCTTCCTGTGAAGGCTGTTCCTCACTTGTAGGCAGGTGGGAAGGCACAGCCTTTACCCTCCTGTTCTTCTTCTTGGTAGGTGCTTGGCCCATTGTTCCAGCAGGATCCAAGACCTGAGGTTCAGAGAGGCACTTTTTGGCCTGTGACCTAGTCACAGCAAGTACATGTGATGATATCCCCAACATCTCTGCATGAGTCCTGTACTCAACTTCTGACCATAGAGAGCTCTCCAGGTCATTGCCCAACAAACATTCAACTGGGAGATCTGCACTAACCACAACTCTTTTTAGGCCAGTTACCCCTCCCCAGGAGAAATTAACAATTGCCACACTATGTGTAGTAGTGACATTGCTGGAATTGGTCACCAGGTAATTATCACCTGGTATGTGTTGTTCAGGGTTCACAAAGCTAGGCGTCACCATAGTGACACTGGCACATGTGTCCCTGTATGCTTGAGCCACTTTTTCATTAATCAAAGGTGTCTGTCTGTACTTGCCCAGATTACTGGGGCTTATTGTAGGGGGCAAATCTATGTCCCCATCACAAATCAGAACAGCCTGTGTAGGGGTTCTGACTAGGCCAGACTCCCTCAGTTCCCAAGGTGATAACCACTACCCCCTTAGTTTCTACTTACTGTACTAGTGGGTGCAGGTGCCTTAGGGGCTGCAGTGTTGGGGGCTCCACCCTTTTTACACTCACTGGTCCAGTGAGAGGTGTTTTTACAGGTACTACACCAGGGTTTTCTTTGACCTTCTTTCTTCTTCTTCTTGGAAGTTTGAGACCCACCCTCAGTATTAGTTTTGGGCCCTGTTGAAGACTTCTGGTCTTTAGCTTTCTGCCCCCCACCCTTCTGGTCTGTTTTCTTTTGGTCACCACCCTGGTTCTGCTTCTGGTTCTTTTGCTTAACCCTGATTCTAACCCATTTGTCTACCCTCTTTCCCAATTCTTGGGGAGAGGTCAGATCTGAGTCAACCATGTGTTGATGCAGCTGCTGGTTCTGACAATTATTTAGAATTTGTTCTCTCATAAGCAAATTATACAATCCTGTATAGTCTGTAACCTTACTTCCCAGCAACCAGCACTCCAGAGCCTTAGTGGCACTTTCAACAAATTCAGACCAGTCCTGAGTCTGTGTCTTCTGGGTCTCTCTGAACATTAACCTGTACTGTTCAGTGGTTAAGCCTAACCCATCAATCAGAGCACTCTTCAGGACCAGGTAGTTTCTAGAATCCCCATCACTGACTGTGAGGAGTCTGTCTCGGCCTCTACCTTCAAAGGAGAGCCACAAGATTGCTGCCCACTGCTCCTGGGGGATCTGCTGTACTCTGCAAGCTCTCTCAAGTGAAGTCATCCATTTATGGATGTCATCTCCAGCTTTGTATGGGGGCACAATCTTACTCAGGTTTCTACTGTCGTAGGACCTGTCTTTATCCTTAGGGATAGTGCTGCCACCAGTGGATCCTAATCCACCCTCTCTAGGCTGTCTTGCTTTAGCAAGTTTCTCTTGGGCCAGGGCAACTTCTAATTCTCGCTTATGGATCCTAAGCTCAGCCTCTCTCATGTTGGCCTCATGTTCCCTCCGGTGAGGGGATGTCATCTTCCTTCTGGAGTGACCATGAGAGCCTCTAGAAGCTTGGGAGGTGTTGGATTCACCTGAGTGATTCCACCTCCTCCTTGGCTCCTGGTTAAGCCCACTTGGGGTCTGAGTGGGTTCACCCCTGACTCAGTCCCAAATAGGCTTAAGTTAGCCTGGCTAAGCCTGCTGGCTAGCACCTGACTATTTCTGCCATCATCAGAATCACTGCTCTCCCCTTCTATCTCTTCCTCCTCCTCATCCTCAGGCTGAGTATCTCCAGTGACCTGGTCTTCCTCATCTATCTGGATAACAGGGACAGGGGTGTCAGTATTATCATCTTCAGTGGGAAAGCCTCCTTCCACATTCCCTGTGGGGTCTGCTTTAGAGGTCTTTAGAGCTTCAGACTGGTCTAAAAGCTCTCTGAGGTGGTCTGTGGTAGGGGTTGGACCCGTCTTGAGACCTCTTAAGGTACACAGTTGCCTCAGTTCTTTAAAGTTTAACATAGCAAATTTGGATGGTGCCCTTGGAGGGTCACTCTCAACAGGGGTAGGTCCAGTGAACCCCTCTGCTCCAGACATTGCTCCAGTGTGGGTGGATGTGTTGCAATCTACCTACACAGGTGTGTAGGTAGAGGCCGAGACAGACTCCTCACAGTCAGTGAACCCCTCTGCTCCAGACATTGCTCCAGTGTGGGTGGATGTGTTGCAATCTACCTACACAGGTGTTTACCTACTAAACCTATCTAGTAGTTGTAGTCAGGGTGTGCTACTCCCTATCCTCTACAACAACTAAGTTCAGTAACTAGCAGGTACCTGTATGATCTTTCAAAAGATATTTTCAAAGACTGTAATGGTAAAACAACAGCAAGCTCAAATCCCAACCGCTGCTCACCAATGTGGGAAGTTGGCCTGGTATATGATGCTCACTAGTTCTAGTGACCACCTTGTACCATGCCAAGCAACCCTTATGATGATTGGTTGTAAGTTAGTCAACCTTATAGACCAGCTAACCTAGAGGTAGCGTGGACAAAGCAGTCTTAGGCTAAACTCTGTAAAGGCATGTGAAGCAGGCTGTTTTACCATATACAATCTCCTTGAATACCAAATGAAAGGACACCACACAGATATATATTGAAAATATATATATATTTATTTACTACAAGTATCCCCTATACTCTTTATGAGCACAGAAGCAAATGCGTTTAAAACAAAACACTGTTTAAATATACAAAAGCTGCACAATATGGATGAGCCCTAGGGGCCACCTAAACTATATACTAAAATAGTGGTATAAGTACCACCAATCGGAAAGGAAGTAGGCCTAGGGCCTGGGGAATTGCTGGAGCAGTTCGGGACTAGCAGTGACTAACTCGGGAAAGGCCCACGGGACTCTGGTGCAGCGCTTAAAGCACACGCATGCACCAATGCAAAGTCAATGGTGTGTAAAAGTTACAAAGTTACTGAAAAGGGAACCTTCCGGATGACCTAGAACCTAGCAACTTGGAACATAGACACTAGAGGGATATTGCTACACAGGAGCACCGGAGTGCCAGGGTTACCTCACCCACTGGAAGCCGGTGCATATGTCTCAAAGTGTGTCGGGTTTCGTCGCACTGGTCTATGGAGCCTGTAGATGAAGATGCTGCAGGCAGGTCATCGAGGAGAGTTCAGGTGGATCCAAGGGTGGATCTGAAGAAGTGAAGACCTGAAAGCAGAGGGGACAATGTTCAAAGTCACTAGCCAGTGACTACCGTGGAACCAGGATGGAACCAGGCGATGTCGGGTGCAAACAGGCGAAGAGGTGAAGATTGTCTCTGCAGCCACGTGGACACGAAGAGGTCGAGGACGTCCAGGCATCGGTCTCGAGCTGTCCCACAAAGGCTCTAGCTGATGGCGGGGTCAGCTTCTTGATCGGAGCAAACAGGTCTTGGCTAAGGCAAGCCACGTAGGAAACGATGCAAACTTCTCACTCGGACCAGCAAGGTCAGAGGAGCTGCTCCTTTTTACAGGAGCGAGGGCCAGTCTGGAGCAACCAGACCAGTGGTGTTGATTTCGGATTTCGTCACCAAGATGGCCACTAGCCAACGGGCCAGTAACCGGGATGACGCGTCGAGTGGCAAAATGCAAAAGGGCCCCACGCAGATCGTGGAGATGCTGGGGGGGCTGGTCTTCGGTGCAGATGCTGCTCGGTGGTGGAGCTTCTCAAACCCCAAAGCACAGCGTCGAGGGTGCCTCAGGTGCTGCGTAGTCAGCTTCTCGTGGATCTTCCAAGATGGCCGGTCTCACGTCTCTCGGTGCCTCCACAGGTCTCTTCTTTTCAGGGACTGTGGATTGGGCTCTGAGATGTCTGGGAATCCAGGTCTTGTTGGGCTCTGGGCTCCGGCGGGAGGCGGCGGCAAAGCAGACGTTGAGTTGCTGGATGGTGCCTGTATTCACAGGGTGGTCCCTCCTTGGCCACAAGGGAGATGCTCTTCAGTCTTCTGTGCAGCAGAATGTCGAAGTCCAGTCTTCTTAGTTTCAAGTCGAGTTCAGGATGATCTGAAGTCTTGGGACACAGCTTCACTCTTATTCCAAATCTAGGGGCCGGATCACCTGCTAGGTCCCTCCTCTGGGTGGGAACAGGAAGGGGGTGGTTACTCCCCCTTTCCTTTGTCCAGCTCCGTGCCAGGACTGGGGCTGCAAAGCCCCAGCACCGGTTAGGACTGGCTTATGCACGGGGACATCAGGCATTCTATTCAGCCCTGTCCTACCCAATACACAAAATCCTGTCTGGGTGGTGCTCGCACCTCCCAAGGCAGGAAACCCTTTGTCCAAGCCTCCCTCGCTGGAAGGACTCCCAGCAGCAGGAGGTCAGACTTGTGTCTGTGGTGGCAGCATCCATTTTGTGATGCTGAGGCTCGAGTTAACTTTAACCGGGGTTCAGGTTATGTACATGTCGTGTCCCTCTACAAGAGTGGAATGCTACCCCGTTTCCAGAATTGGCGAGGGGGTAGTATCCCAATTCGTATGACACCTTACTCGACATGTTTTGATAAAGCCAAACTAAAGTTAGCAAGTAACCGCGAGGATTATAATGCACTTTAGAGTATATGGTATGGCAATATCCCGGAACAGCTAAGGGAGTTGTTCCCGACAGCTGCAGATGGGCTCAGCTCGTGCCAGAGCACCATCTCACATGAAACCAAGCACTCTGCCTCCAGGATTGTCGAGGCCTTCCATAGGAGTGGCTTTTATAGGTTAACATGTGTCCAGATAGGTTAGATATAGGTATACTATATCTAAGTAAGAGGTGATTACACCAACTTACCCCAACTGATTGATCAGCCAGTTGTGTCAAATATGGAGGCCAGGCCAGGGGTGGCATAATACATGCTGCAGCCCCTGGTAGGCCTTGGATACAACTATGCCCTGGGTACCTGGGGTACACTGTTGGGGCCTATAAGGTGAACCAGTTCCAATTTGTAATGCACCTAGAGTGCATTGGTATTAATTTAGAGAGAGAACAGCAGTCTGTGGGTCTGATTAGCAGGCCCATAGCCACATTAAGTCATAAACCAGTGAAGCAAAAAGCAAACATTTGGGGTGACCATAGGATAGCAGACCCTACTCTCCTACAGGTAGAAAGGAGGGTCATCCTGGTGATGAAAGCCCTGGTCAAGATAGAGAAGCCCCTGCCCAATCTGTAATTGATAATGACCTAGTACCATGTTCCACCAGATTTACGATATTGGGGGATATACAGCACTAGGAGTCTAATGCCATCCCTGGTTGTGTAAGGGCAACAAAAAAGGTTTGGATCCTGTCTCTGACCGCCTTTGACCTCAACTATCTTACGAAACAGAACAAACTAGCCAGTCAGGTTTATTTTTCTAGTAGTTTAGGAGACACCCAGCCTATCTGTACTGAGTGATCAACAGAGTTATTTAGAAAAGATTTTTATTTTATTTTGTTCAATTTGATTAACTTGTCAGTATGTTTTCAAAGGCACATTTATCAAAACAATCAAGTAAACATTCAGACAATAATGTGCGCAATATATACAAGTGTTGGAACTGTACACAATAAATACTCAAAATTCAGGAACACCAAAAACAAAACTATATGCAAATCAATTGAGACATGAGAAACATTTAACATAAAGAACCAGTCCTTCAAATTATAAACCAAAAGACAGGCGGACACAGGGATTCAATGATACTGCCTGCCTGTCTCAATAGCCCTGTGATTAGGTGTTTTGAGGATTAGACAACTAGGGAGAGAGAAAGTGGTATTATTTGTTCCCTAGCTGCACCCTTCTTCCTTGTCACAGGTTGGGGGTCAACGCGTTTCGAACCACTAATGAGTCATGGGTTCTCTTCAGGACGTGGACTGGGTGAATCCATTTCTGAAAAATAGGGGATTTGGTGTAAATATTGTGTTGCGGAAACATAATAGTAACCTCTCTGACTGAAATAGTGGCTGTGAAAAACTGTACCTGCAGGACGCACGCAGGGGCTGCAAGGTTGCGGAGCAGCTTCCCGCGGTATGGAGTTTCTGAAAACAATAATATGTGGAGGTGAGGGCTACAGGGCCAAACTGGGCAGAACCAGGTGCATAGTAAATTGAAAATGCTGCCTGCAATCCTACCTGAACTTGAGAACGAGTGAGAGACGCGTAGTGGATTTGGAACGCCCGGTAATTAATCCGGAGGTCAGGGAGGGGCACTGCTTGCCTTCAATTGGAAACTGAATGAAAGGATAAAAAAGGGGTTACCAAACGTGCAAAGCCCGTGAATGGCATGTTACAACTAGAATTCATTGGCGGAATTCATTTGTGTACTCACTCTGGTGGGAACTAGACTGAGTCCGTTCTGTGGCCTCCGGCGTGTGGCGTGTAACGCCGCTGGTCAACTGGAGTTATTTAAAGGAACACGGAACTGGGACTGCTCCAAGTGTGGAAATGGAAAGCGGATCAAGCTCAAAGGTAACGCTGAGGCTGGTACTTGTAGTTCAATACCACTGCGGGGGAGGTTCGATTAATCTTAAACGGACAGGATCAATTAATAAAAAGAGTGAGGAGAAACTGATTGAAGCTATCAGCACGGCCCGATTGGTTTAAAAATGTCGCAGACAAAGACTGGAATGGGGAGGGGAGGGGGGCTTCTTGTCCCCGAAGCTTGAGATGTTGACCGGAAATGGACAGTTACAGGTTACCCATTTCGGACAGTTCATTCTGACCGAAGTTGGCTGTATCAAACTTGAGAATGAGGTAGGCCTCTTTCTGGGATAGTCGTGTGTCCAGATCTCCCTGGCTGTGTAGCCATCCCGCCCCAAAGTATAGAAGTAGGAAAGGATTGTGACCTTACAAGCTCCAAAGATAGTTTAGGAACTGTTAGCGACTTAGTTAAACTAGTCTCATTATTGAGAGATTAGATTGAGGTCATGAAAACATTAACCATTAACCTAACTTCAACAATAAAACCTACTCCTGGCGATCCATGGTGTCAACCTGGGGTCGCACAAAAGAAACCTATCGCTTATCCAACCAAACCTACCCAAAGAAATCATCCATCCCTAGGGAAATGTGACTATATAGGAAATAAGCTATCTTCGACTCGTCCTGTAGAAGGAGGTGCAAAAAATTTGCCAAGTATCACTAAGGCTACCACAAGTAGGATATAATGTTCCCCGAAGGAAAATAGATTAAAAAAAAGATTAGAACTAGCGAACAGAGGTTCCTGAGGAGCCCTATATGCAAATCAGTCTGACCCTGTGCCTCATGGGAACAGTCCAGCCCGAACTGCCAAGCCATGTCTTCCCTGGACCGGAAACAAGCTTCTGAGGACCAATTTCTGGCATTCCAGCCGTCTTCAGCCCAGCTTGCTTGAATCCAGAGGCAAAGTGAGCAAGGGACTCACATCTGAGCATACCCTGCCACACTTATGGCGGCCAAAAGTGGTGCAAAAGGGGGTGGTGATGGACAGAGCATCTGAATCAATCAAACACTCACACCCAGTCAAAAGATCTGGGTTTAATCCATCACCGTTCTTTAGCCCACTCTGCCACCCCAGTTCAGACATGGCTATCTGCAAATCAGACTGACCCTGTGCCTCATGGGAACAGTCCAGCCCGAACTACCAAGCCATGTCTTCCCTGGACCGGAAACAAGCTTTCAAGGACCGATTTCTGGCATTCCAGCCGTCTTCAGCCCGGCTTGCTTGAATCCAGTGGCAAAGTGAGCAAGGGACTCACGTCTGAGCATAGCCTGCCACACTTATGGCAGCCAAAAGCGGTGCAAAAGGGGGTGGTGATGGACTGAGCATCTGAATCAATCAAACACTCACACCCAGTCAAAAGATCTGGGTTTAATCCATCACCGTTCTTTAGCCCACTCTGCCACCCCAGTTCAGACATGGCTATATGCAAATCAGTCTGACCCTGTGCCTCATGGGAACAGTCCAGCCCGAACTGCCAAGCCATGTCTTCCCTGGACCGGAAACAAGCTTCCGAGGACCGGTTTCTGGCATTCCAGTCGTCTACAGCCCGGCTAGCTTGAATGCAGTGGCAAAGTGAGCAAGGGACTCACGTCTGAGCATACCCTGCCACACGTATGGCGGCCAAAAGCGGTGCAAAAGGGGGGGTGATGGACGGATCATCTGAATCAATCAAACACTCACACCCAGTCAAAAGATCTGGGTTTAATCCTTCACCGTTCTTTAGCCCACTCTGCCACCCCAGTTCAGACATGGCTATATGGAAATCAGTCTGACCCTGTGCCTCATGGGAACAGTCCAGCCTGAACTGCCAAGCCATGTCGTCCCTGGACCGGAAACAAGCTTCCGAGGACCGGTTTCAGGCATTCCAGCCGTCTTCAGCCCGGCTTGCTTGAATCCAGTGGCAAATTGAGCAACAGACTCACGTCTGAGCATACCTTGCCACACTTATGGCGGCCAAAAGCGGTGCAAAGGAGGTGGTGAAGGACGGAGCATCTGAATCAATCAAACACTCACACCCAGTCAAAAGTTCTGGGTTTAATCCATCACCGTTCTTTAGCCCACTCTGCCACCCCAGTTCAGACATGGCTATATGCAAATCAGTCTGACCCTGTGCCTCATGGGAATAGTCCAGCCCGAACTGCCAGGTCATGTCTTCCCTGGACCGGAAACAAGCTTCCGAGGACCGGTTTCTGGCATTCCAGCCGTCTTCAGCCCGGCTTGCTTGAATCCAGTGGCAAAGTGAGCAAGGGACTCACGTCTGAGCATACCCTGCCACACTTATGGCATCCAAAAGCGGTGCAAAAGTGGGTGGTGTTGGACGGAGCATCTGAATCAATCACACACCCAGTCAAAAGATCTGGGTTTAATCCATCACCGTTCTTTAGCCCACTCTGCTGCCCCAGTTCAGACATGGCTATATGCAAATCAGTCTGACCCGGTGCCTCATGAGAACAGTCCAGCCCGAACTGCCAAGCCATGTCTTCCCTGGACCGGAAACAAGCTTCCGAGGACCGGTTTCTGGTATTCCAGTCATCTTCAGCCCTGCTTGCTTGAATCCAGTGGCAACGTGAGCAAGGGACTCACTTCTGAGCATACCCTGCCACACTTATGGCGGCCAAAAGCGGTGCAAAAGGGGGTGGTGATGGACGGAGCATCTGAATCAATCAAATACTCACACCCAGTCAAAAGATCTGGGTTTAATCCATCACCGTTCTTTAGCCCACTCTGCCGCCCCGGTTCAGACATGGCTATATGCAAATCAGTCTGACCCTGTGCCTCATGAGAACAGTCCAGCCCGAACTGCCAAGCCATGTCTTCCCTGGACCGGAAACAAGCTTCCGAGGACCGGTTTCTGGCATTCCAGTCGTCTTCAGCCCTGCTTGCTTGAATCCAGTGGCAACGTGAGCAAGGGACTCACGTCTGAGCATACCCTGCCACACTTATGGCGGCCAAAAGCGGTGCAAAAGGGGGTGGTGATGGACGGAGCATCTGAATCAATCAAACACTCACACCCAGTCAAAAGATCTGGGTTTAATCCATCACATTAGCCCACTCTGCCACCCCAGTTCAGACATGGCTATATGGAAATCAGTCTGACCCTGTGCCTCAATGGAACAGTCCAGCCCGAACTGCCAAGCCATGTCTTCCCTGGACCGGAAACAAGCTTCCGAGGACCGGTTTCTGGCATTCCAGCCGTCTTCAGCCCGGCTTGCTTGAATCCAGTGGCAAAGTGAGCAAGGGACTCACATCTGAGCATACCCTGCCACACTTATGGCGGCCAAAAGCGGTGCAAAAGGGGGTGGTGATGGACGGAGCATCTGAATCAATCAAACACTCACACCCAGTCAAAAGATCTGGGTTTAATCCATCACCGTTCTTTAGCCCACTCTGCCACCCTTGTTCAGACAAGGCTATATGCAAATGTAAATGAATTTAAATGTGCAGGAATTTATATAGCGCAAATCACCAACCGGTTTCTAAGCGCTTGCTTAGGGAACCCGTCCTGGTATTCCCCTGTGAGATAACCCCGGCAGGGTATCCGCAAGGTGAAAGCCAGGCATCCCGCCACGAGGGGCCGTTGTGGAGATTCAGCAAGCTATTGCCCAGAGTCGCAGAGTGTGAACCCGTGAATCGAGTAGGCACTGGAGCGAGAATTGTCGAGTCCATGGACATATTTAGAACTCAAGACCCCGCCGAGCCAGGAATTGAACCCTGGTCCTGGGCTGACCTCTGCTTCCAGGTCTGCCTCCTCTAACCAGTGAGCCATACTTCTCCACCGGTCCTCGGAACCTTGTTTCCGATCCAGGGAAGACATGGCTTGGCAGTTCGGGCTGTACTGTTCCCATGAGGCACAGGGTCAGACTGATTTGCATATAGCCATGTCTGAACTGGGGTGGCAGAGTGGGCTAAAGAACGGTGATGGATTAAACCCAGATCTTTTGACTGGGTGTGAGTGTTTGATTGATTCAGATGCTCCATCCATCACCACCCCCTTTTGCACCGCTTTTGGCTGTCATAAGTGTGGCAGGGTATGCTCAGACGTGAGTCCCTTGCTCACTTTGCCATTGGATTCAAGCAAGTCGGGCTGAAGACGGCTGGAATGCCAGAAACCGGTCCTCGGAAGCTTGTTTCCGGTCCAGGGAAGACATGGCTTGGCAGTTCGGGCTGGACTGTTCCCATGAGGCACAGGGTCAGACTGATTTGCATATAGCCATGTCTGAACTGGGGTGGCAGAGTGGGCTAAAGAACGGTGATGGATTAAACCCAGATCGTTTGACTGGGTGTGAGTGTCTGACCCTGTGCCTCATGGGAACAGTCCAGCCCGAACTGCCAAGCCATGTCTTCCCTGGACCGGAAACAAGCTTCTGAGGACCGGTTTCTGGCATTTCAGCCGTCTTCAGCCCGGCTTGCTTGAATCCAGTGGCAAAGTGAGCAAGGGACTCACGGCTGAGCATACCCTGCCACACTTATGGCGGCCAAAAGCAGTGCAAAAGGGGGTGGTGATGGACGGAGCATCTGAATCAATCAAACACTCACACCCAGTCAAACGATCTGGGTTTAATCCATCACCGTTCTTTAGCCCACTCTGCCACCCCTGTTCAGACATGGCTATATGCAAATCAGTCTGACCCTGTGCCTCATGGGAACAGTCCAGCCCGAACTGCCAAGCCATGTCTTCCCTGGACCGGAAACAAGCTTCCGAGGACCGGTTCCTGGCATTCCAGTCGTCTTCAGCCCTGCTTGCTTGAATCCAGTGGCAACGTGAGCAAGGGACTCACGTCTGAGCATACCCTGCCACACTTATGGCGGCCAAAAGCGGTGCAAAAGGGGGTGGTGATGGACGGAGCATCTGAATCAATCAAACACTCACACCCAGTCAAAAGATCTGGGTTTAATCCATCACCGTTCTTTAGCCCACTCTGCCACCCCAGTTCAGACATGGCTATATGCAAATCAGTCTGACCCTGTGCCTCATGGGAATAGTCCAGCCCGAACTGCCAGGTCATGTCTTCCCTGGACCGGAAACAAGCTTCTGAGGACCGGTTTCTGGCATTCCAGCCATCTTCAGCCCGGCTTGCTTGAATCCAGTGGCAAAGTGAGCAAGGGACTCACGTCTGAGCATACCCTGCCACACTTATGGCATCCAAAAGCGGTGCAAAAGGGGGTGGTGTTGGACGGAGCATCTGAATCAATCAAACACTCACACCCAGTCAAAAGATCTGGGTTTAATCCATCACCGTTCTTTAGCCCACTCTGCTGCCCCAGTTCAGACATGGCTATATGCAAATCAGTCTGACCTGTGCCTCATGAGAACAGTCCAGCCCGAACTGCCAAGCCATGTCTTCCCTGGACCGGAAACAAGCTTCCGAGGACCGGTTTCTGGCATTCCAGTCGTCTTCAGCCCTGCTTGCTTGAATCCAGTGGCAACGTGAGCAAGGGACTCACGTCTGAGCATACCCTGCCACACTTATGGCGGCCAAAAGCGGTGCAAAAGGGGGTGGTGATGGATGGAGCATCTGAATCAATCAAATACTCACACCCAGTCAAAAGATCTGGGTTTAATCCATCACCGTTCTTTAGCCCACTCTGCCGCCCCAGTTCAGACATGGCTATATACAAATCAGTCTGACCCTGTGCCTCATGAGAACAGTCCAGCCCGAACTGCCAAGCCATGTCTTCCCTGGACCGGAAACAAGCTTCCGAGGACCGGTTTCTGGCATTCCAGTCGTCTTCAGCCCTGCTTGCTTGAATCCAGTGGCAACGTGAGCAAGGGACTCACGTCTGAGCATACCCTGCCACACTTATGGCGGCCAAAAGCGGTGCAAAAGGGGGTGGTGATGGACGGAGCATCTGAATCAATCAAACACTCACACCCAGTCAAAAGATCTGGGTTTAATCCATCACTGTTCATTAGCCCACTCTGCCACCCCAGTTCAGACATGGCTATATGGAAATCAGTCTGACCCTGTGCCTCATTGGAACAGTCCAGCCCGAACTGCCAAGCCATGTCTTCCCTGGACCGGAAACAAGCTTCCGAGGACCGGTTTCTGGCATTCCAGCCGTCTTCAGCCCGGCTTGCTTGAATCCAGTGGCAAAGTGAGCAAGGGACTCACATCTGAGCATACCCTGCCACACTTAAGGCGGCCAAAAGCGGTGCAAAAGGGGGTGGTGTTGGACGGAGCATCTGAATCAATCAAACACTCACACCCAGTCAAAAGATCTGGGTTTAATCCATCACTGTTCATTAGCCCACTCTGCCACCCCAGTTCAGACATGGCTATATGGAAATCAGTCTGACCCTGTGCCTCATGAGAACAGTCCAGCCCGAACTGCCAAGCCATGTCTTCCCTGGACCGGAAACAAGCTTCCGAGGACCGGTTTCTGGCATTCCAGTCGTCTTCAGCCCTGCTTGCTTGAATCCAGTGGCAACGTGAGCAAGGGACTCACGTCTGAGCATACCCTGCCACACTTATGGCGGCCAAAAGCGGTGCAAAAGGGGGTAGTGATGGACGGAGCATCTGAATCAATCAAATACTCACACCCAGTCAAAAGATCTGGGTTTAATCCATCACCGTTCTTTAGCCCACTCTGCCGCCCCAGTTCAGACATGGCTATATGCAAATCAGTCTGACCCTGTGCCTCATGAGAACAGTCCAGCCCGAACTGCCAAGCCATGTCTTCCCTGGACCGGAAACAAGCTTCCGAGGACCGGTTTCTGGCATTCCAGTCGTCTTCAGCCCTGCTTGCTTGAATCCAGTGGCAACGTGAGCAAGGGACTCACGTCTGAGCATACCCTGCCACACTTATGGCGGCCAAAAGCGGTGCAAAAGGGGGTGGTGATGGACGGAGCATCTGAATCAATCAAACACTCACACCCAGTCAAAAGATCTGGGTTTAATCCATCACTGTTCATTAGCCCACTCTGCCACCCCAGTTCAGACATGGCTATATGGAAATCAGTCTGACCCTGTGCCTCATTGGAACAGTCAAGCCCGAACTGCCAAGCCATGTCTTCCTTGGACCAGAAACAAGCTTCCGAGGACCGGTTTCTGGCATTCCAGCCGTCTTCAGCCCGGCTTGCTTGAATCCAGTGGCAAAGTGAGCAAAGGACTCACATCTGAGCATACCCTGCCACACTTATGGCAGCCAAAAGCTGTGCAAAAGGGGGTGGTGATGGACGGAGCATCTGAATCAATCAAACACTCACACCCAGTCAAAAGATCTGGGTTTAATCCATCACCGTTCTTTAGCCCACTCTGCCACCCTTGTTCAGACAAGGCTATATGCAAATGTAAATAAATGTAAATGTGCAGGAATTTATATAGCGCAAATCACCAAACGGTTTCTAAGCGCTTGCTTAGGGAACCCGTCCTGGTATTCCCCTGTGAGATAACCCCGGCAGGGTATCCGCAAGGTGAAAGCCGGGCATCCCGCCACGAGGGGCCGTTGTGGAGATTCAGCAAGCTATTGCCCAGAGTCGCAGAGTGTGAACCCGTGAATCGAGTAGGCACTGGAGCGAGAATTGTCGAGTCCATGGACATATTTAGAACTCAAGACCCCGCCGAGCCAGGAATTGAACCCTGGTCCTGGGCTGACCTCTGCTTCCAGGTCTGCCTCCTCTAACCAGTGAGCCATACTTCTCCACTGGTCCTCGGAAGCTTGTTTCCGATCCAGGGAAGACATGGCTTGGCAGTTCGGGCTGTACTGTTCCCATGAGGCACAGGGTCAGACTGATTTGCATATAGCCATGTCTGAACTGGGGTGGCAGAGTGGGCTAAAGAACGGTGATGGATTAAACCCAGATCTTTTGACTGGGTGTGAGTGTTTGATTGATTCAGATGCTCCATCCATCACCACCCCCTTTTGCACCGCTTTTGGCTGTCATAGGTGTGGCAGGGTATGCTCAGACGTGAGTCCCTTGCTCACTTTGCCACTGGATTCAAGCAAGTCGGGCTGAAGACGGCTGGAATGCCAGAAACCGGTCCTCGGAAGCTTGTTTCCGGTCCAGGGAAGACATGGCTTGGCAGTTCGGGCTGGACTGTTCCCATGAGGCACAGGGTCAGACTGATTTGCATATAGCCATGTCTGAACTGGGGTGGCAGAGTGGGCTAAAGAACGGTGATGGATTAAACCCAGATCGTTTGACGGTGTGAGTGTCTGACCCTGTGCCTCATGGGAACAGTCCAGCCCGAACTGCCAAGCCATGTCTTCCCTGGACTGGAAACAAGCTTCTGAGGACCGGTTTCTGGCATTTCAGTCGTCTTCAGCCCTGCTTGCTTGAATCCAGTGGCAAAGTGAGCAAAGGACTCACATCTGAGCATACCCTGGCACACCACTTTTGGCTGTCATAAGTGTGGCAGGGTATGCTCAGACGTGAGTCCCTTGCTCACTTTGCCACTGGATTCAAGCAAGTCGGGCTGAAGACGGCTGGAATGCCAGAAACCGGTCCTCGGAAGCTTGTTTCCGGTCCAGGGAAGACATGGCTTGGCAGTTCGGGCTGGACTGTTCCCATGAGGCACAGGGTCAGACTGATTTGCATATAGCCATGTCTGAACTGGGGTGGCAGAGTGGGCTAAAGAACGGTGATGGATTAAACCCAGATCGTTTGACGGTGTGAGTGTCTGACCCTGTGCCTCATGGGAACAGTCCAGCCCGAACTGCCAAGCCATGTCTTCCCTGGACTGGAAACAAGCTTCTGAGGACCGGTTTCTGGCATTTCAGCCGTCTTCAGCCCGGCTTGCTTGAATCCAGTGGCAAAGTGAGCAAGGGAATCCCGGCTGAGCATACCCTGCCACACTTATGGCGGCCAAAAGCAGTGCAAAAGGGGGTGGTGATGGACGGAGCATCTTAATCAATCAAACACTCACACCCAGTCAAACGATCTGGGTTTAATCCATCACCGTTCTTTAGCCCACTCTGCCACCCCAGTTCAGACATGGCTATATGCAAATCAGTCTGACCCTGTGCCTCATGGGAACAGTCCAGCCCGAACTGCCAAGCCATGTCTTCCCTGGACCGGAAACAAGCTTCCGAGGACCAGTTTCTGGCATTCCAGCCGTCTTCAGCCCAACTTGCTTGAATCCAGTGGCAAAGTGATCAAGGGACTCACGTCTGAGCATACCCTGCCACACTTATGGCGGCCAAAAGCGGTGCAAAAGGGGGTGGTGATGGACGGAGCATCTGAATGAATCAAACACTCACACTCAGTCAAAGGATCTGGGTTTAATCCATCACCGTTCTTTAGCCCACTCTGCCACCCCAGTTCAGACATGGCTATATGCAAATCAGTCTGACCCTGTGCCTCATGGGAATAGTCCAGCCCGAACTGCCAGGTCATGTCTTCCCTGGACCGGAAACAAGCTTCAGAAGACCGGTTTCTGGCATTCCAGCCGTCTTCAGCCCGGCTTGCTTGAATCCAGTGGCAAAGTGAGCAAGGGACTCACGTCTGAGCATACCCTGCCACACTTATGGCACCAAAAAGCGGTGCAAAAGGGGGTGGTGTTGGACGGAGCATCTGAATCAATCAAACACTCACACCCAGTCAAAAGATCTGGGTTTAATCCATCCCCGTTCTTTAGCCCACTCTGCCGCCCCAGTTCAGACATGGCTATATGCAAATCAGTCTGACCCTGTGCCTCATGAGAACAGTCCAGCCCGAACTGCCCAGCCATGTCTTCCCTGGACCGGAAACAAGCTTCCGAGGACCGGTTCCTGGCATTCCAGTCGTCTTCAGCCCTGCTTGCTTGAATCCAGTGGCAACGTGAGCAAGGGACTCACGTCTGAGCATACCCTGCCACACTTATGGCGGCCAAAAGCGGTGCAAAAGGGGGTGGTGATGGACGGAGCATCTGAATCAATCAAACACTCACACCCAGTCAAAAGATCTGGGTTTAATCCATCACCGTTCTTTAGCCCACTCTGCCGCCCCAGTTCAGACATGGCTATATGCAAATCAGTCTGACCCTGTGCCTCATGAGAACAGTCCAGCCCGAACTGCCAAGCCATGTCTTCCCTGGACCGGAAACAAGCTTCCGAGGACCGGTTTCTGGCATTCCAGTCGTCTTCAGCCCTGCTTGCTTGAATCCAGTGGCAACGTGAGCAAGGGACTCACGTCTGAGCATACCCTGCCACACTTATGGCGGCCAAAAGCGGTGCAAAAGGGGGTGGTGATGGACGGAGCATCTGAATCAATCAAACACTCACACCCAGTCAAAAGATCTGGGTTTAATCCATCACTGTTCATTAGCCCACTCTGCCACCCCAGTTCAGACATGGCTATATGGAAATCAGTCTGACCCTGTGCCTCATTGGAACAGTCCAGCCCGAACTGCCAAGCCATGTCTTCCCTGGACCGGAAACAAGCTTCCGAGGACCGGTTTCTGGCATTCCAGCCGTCTTCAGCCCGGCTTGCTTGAATCCAGTGGCAAAGTGAGCAAGGGACTCACGTCTGAGCATACCCTGCCACACTTATGGCGGCCAAAAGCGGTGCAAAAGGGGGTGTGATGGACGGAGCATCTGAATCAATCAAACACTCACACCCAGTCAAAAGATCTGGGTTTAATCCATCACCGTTCTTTAGCCCACTCTGCCACCCTAGTTCAGACAAGGCTATATGCAAATGTAAATAAATGTAAATGTAAATGTGCAGGAATTTATATAGCGCAAATCACCAACCGGTTTCTAAGCGCTTGCTTAGGGAACCCGTCCTGGTATTCCCCTGTGAGATAACCCCGGCAGGGTATCCGCAAGGTGAAAGCCAGGCCTCCCGCCTCGAGGGGCCGTTGTGGAGATTCAGCAAGCTATTGCCCAGAGTCGCAGAGTGTGAACCCGTGAATCGAGTAGGCACTGGAGCGAGAATTGTCGAGTCCATGGACATATTTAGAACTCAAGACCCCGCCAAGCCAGGAATTGAACCCTGGTCCTGGGCTGACCTCTGCTTCCAGGTCTGCCTCCTCTAACCAGTGAGCCATACTTCTCCACCGGTCCTCGGAAGCTTGTTTCCGATCCAGGGAAGACATGGTTTGGCAGTTCGGGCTGTACTGTTCCCATGAGGCACAGGGTCAGACTGATTTGCATATAGCCATGTCTGAACTGGGGTGGCAGAGTGGGCTAAAGAACGGTGATGGATTAAACCCAGATCTTTTGACTGGGTGTGAGTGTTTGATTGATTCAGATGCTCCATCCATCACCACCCCCTTTTGCACCGCTTTTGGCTGTCATAAGTGTGGCAGGGTATGCTCAGACGTGAGTCCCTTGCTCACTTTGCCACTGGATTCAAGCAAGTCGGGCTGAAGACGGCTGGAATGCCAGAAACCGGTCCTCGGAAGCTTGTTTCCGGTCCAGGGAAGACATGGCTTGGCAGTTCGGGCTGGACTGTTCCCATGAGGCACAGGGTCAGACTGATTTGCATATAGCCATGTCTGAACTGGGGCAGCAGAGTGGGCTAAAGAACGGTGATGGAATAAACCCAGATCGTTTGACTGGGTGTGAGTGTCTGACCCTCTGCCTCATGGGAACAGTCCAGCCCGAACTGCCAAGCCATGTCTTCCCTGGACCGGAAACAAGCTTCTGAGGACCGGTTTCTGGCATTTCAGCCGTCTTCAGCCCGGCTTGCTTGAATCCAGTGGCAAAGTGAGCAAGGGACTCACGTCTGAGCATACCCTGCCACACTTATGGCGGCCAAAAGCGGTGCAAAAGGGGGTGGTTATGGATGGAGCATCTGAATCAATCAAACACTCACACCCAGTCAAAAGATCTGGGTTTAATCCATCACTGTTCTTTAGCCCACTCTGCCACCCCAGTTCAGACATGGCTATATGCAAATCAGTCTGACCCTGTGCCTCATGGGAATAGTACAGCCCGAACTGCCAAGCCATGTCTTCCCTGGATCGGAAACAAGATTCCGAGGACCGGTTTCTGGCATTCCAGCCGTGTTCAGCCCGGCTTGCTTGAATCCAGTGGCAAAATGAGCAAGGGACTCACGTCTGAGCATACCCTGCCACTCTTATGGCGGCCAAAAGCGGTGCAAAAGGGGGTGGTGATGGACGGAGCATCTGAATCAATCAAACACTCACACCCAGTCAAAAGATCTGGGTTCAATCCATCACCGTTCTTTAGCCCACTCTGCCACCCCAGTTCAGACAAGGCTATATGCAAATCAGTCTGACCCTGTGCCTCATGGGAACAGTCCAGCCCGAACTGTCAAGCCATGTCTTCCCTGGACCGGAAACAAGTTTCTGAGGACCGGTTTCTGGCATTCCAGCCGTCTTCAGCCCGGTTTGCTTGAATCCAGTGGCAAAGTGAGCAAGGGACTCACGTCTGAGCATACCCTGCCACACTTATGGTGGCCAAAAGTGGTGCAAAAGGGGGTGGTGATGGACGGGGCATCTGAATCAATCAAACACTCACACCCAGTCAAATGATCTGGGTTTAATCCATCACCGTTCTTTAGCCCACTCTGCCACCCCAGTTCAGACATGGCTATATGCAAATCAGTCTCACCCTGTTCCTCATGGGAATAGTCCGGCCCGAACTGCCAAGCCATGTTTTCCCTGGACCGGAAACAAGCTTCCGAGGACCGGTTTCTGGAATTCCAGCCATCTTCAGCCCGGCTTGCTTGAATCCAGTGGCAAAGTGAGCAAGGGACTCACGTCTGAGCATACCCTGCCACACTTATGGCGGCCAAAAGCGGTGCAAAAGGGGGTGGTGATGGACGGAGCATCTGAATCAATCAAACACTCACACCCAGTCAAAAGATCTGGGTTTAATCCATCACCGTTCTTTATCCCATTCTGCCACCCCAGTTCAGACATGGCTATATGCACATCAGTCTGACCCTGTGCCTCATGGGAACAGTCCAGCCCGAACTGCCAAGCCATGTCTTCCCTGGACCGGAAACAAGCTTCAGAGGACCGGTTTCTGGCATTCCAGGTGTCTTCAGCCCGGCTTGCTTGAATCCAGTGGCAGAGTGAGCAAGGGACTCACTTCTGAGCATACCCTGCCACACTTATGGCGGCCAAAAGCGGTGCAAAAGGGGTCCCATGCTCTCCACACCACTGGAGTCAAGCTATCCAGGCTGAAGACGGCTGATAGCCAGAAACTGGTCCTAGGATGCTTGATTCCGGTCCAGGAAAGACATGGCTTGGCAGTTTGGGCTGGACTGTTCCCATGACGCACAGGGTCAGACTGATTTGCATATAGCCATGTCTGAACTGGGGTGGCAGAGTGGGCTAAAGAAAGGTGATCGATTAAACCCAGATCTTTTGACTCGGTGTGAGTGTTTGATTGATTCAGATGCTCCGTCCATCACCACCCCCTTTTGTACCGCTTCAAATTGAAATAGGTTTAGGAATAGTAGCTCTGGGCTGGAAGCCATAGATTGACTGCCAAATATTGGGATGGGAAAAATGTTCAAGGAAATATCGGGGATGAGAGAGAGGGATCCTGATGTTGCTCACATAGTGGGTGAGGGGACTGATAATGAGGTCCAGGCAGGGGACTACCCCGTAAATGGTGACGAGCCCAGTACTACTGCTGGAGTGGTGTTGTCTCTCCTAAACTTAACTATAAATACAGGAACGAAGAGGCATATTATCAAGGGGGTTTATCTCAGCTTTTTTGGCTTTAAAAGCCAAGAAAGAGGATATAAAATTATCTCCCTATTACCTAGCTGTCGCTAACAGCAGTTAGCGACAGCTAGTAGGAGATAGCGACCATCTTGGGCCCCACTTTGCATGTCAGTGATATTTATCACTAATGACATGCAAAGTGGGCGTGCCAAGATGTTAGCGACTGGAAACAGTCGCTAACATCGCTATCTCCTATTACCAACTTTTGGAGATATTCGCGCTAAGCGCGAATATCTCCAAAAGCTAACACCTGCCCATAGCAGTTTTAGCCATGTTATATAATGGGAGGTGAATAACATGGCTAAGAGCATTAGCTCGGTAATGCATGAATATCAATGACTTTTTAGCGATATTCATGCATTGCGGCTGATTTTTATCGCATTTGCGATAAACCTTGGTAATACCAAGGTTTATCTGCGATAAAAATCGCCGCAGCTCAGCGGTAAATTTTTGTCCCTATCCAAGCAATAGCGATAATTATCGCTATTGCTTGGTTATATGCCCCAAAAGTTTTTAAGTGTGAATGGTTCAAGTACACCTAATCTAGTTACTACGGGGCTACTGCAAGAATTTAGTGTGGATGGGGGAAGATAATCTCCTGGAATATCGCAGGGCTGGGTTCTAGATTGCAATCCCCTGAATGGCTTACTTTTATAAATGGTTTCGATATCTGTCTCTTTCAAGAGACCTGGGCGTGTGAGCCCCAGTTTCTCCAGGGTTTCCTGAATTTTTTTGTGACTGCCCTTAAGGGTCCCAAAGGTCGGCCGAAAGGGGGGCTATCTATTTGGTTACGGCAAGAACTCTTCGATAGAGTCATAGAACTCCCTACTAAGAATAGAGATATTCAGTTGATCAGGCTGACAATGGGTTCTTTGGGTACGTTGGACATCTATAACCTTTATGTTATAGGGTCAGGGGGAGGGAAATCTCAGATTTTGGCAGCCCTGGATTCCCTGATTGGACTGCAGCCCAGCGAGAATAACATGATAATCGCCGGCGACCTAAACATGACCTTTGAGCCACTTACAATAGGTGATTGGTACTCAGGAGAAGAAGAGGATTCCCAGTGGGGGATTCCCAAACTGGATCTAAAACCGATGGATAGATGGGCAGATGGTATAATCCAGATTAATGTGATATGCTGTAAAAGAGGGCTGAGAGCATTGAATGGCAGAACTATGAGTGACGGACAAGGTTAAAACACTTTTGACAATGGTCGCTCAAAAAGCAGGATTGATTACGTTATCTGTAATATGGCAATTTGGCATTTTATGAAGGATATGAAGGTAGTCGCCAGGCAATAGAGTGATTATAACCCCCTATGCATTATCCATCATTTGTGGGGGGGGGGAGCAAGGGGGGTTGAATAGGGTTGAGCAGGCTTTATCTGAGATTGTTCCAACTAATGACATGTGGCGGGTGAGTTGGGCACAAGTCATGATGAATAAAAGGGTGTTGGATAATATTAATGAGGAACTGGAGAAAACTATTTCCGCCAGGGACACCATAGCTGGGGCAGAGAATGATTTGCGGGAAATCACCAATCTCCATGACAGTTTCTTTGAAAACATAAGGGGCCACTTCATTATGGTAGTAACAAAGCCAATGGGCAAAAAATATGCCCAAAAAGAGTGGGGTGGTATAACAATGCTTGTAGATCCGCAAGAACATCCCTAGGAACTGCCATCAAAAGAAGAGACCCTAATGCTGTCAGAATAGCCAGGCAGAATTACAAGAAAAGTTTATATATGGCAAAGAAACTATGGGACGAACAACATTGGCAGGACCTCAAAATAGCTAATACCGCAAATAACTCAAAACTCTTCTGGAGTATTGTTAAGTAGGGGAAAGGAGGCCAACCAGAACCACCTATAAATTATGTAACCCAGAGAAGTTGGGTAGATCATTTTGGTCCCCAATACGCATGCTGCCCTGAGGACAGGTTTAGAGAATCCGTCAATAATACCTTATGTTTAGACCCACCCTTTAATATCAGTGATGTAGCAGTGGCCCTTAATTCTGTCTCGAGGGGAAAAGCACCAGGGCCAGACGGGGTCCCAGCAGACGTCTTTCTCCATGGTAACATGCACTGGGACCTGTATATTATGAAGCTGGCCAATGACGTGGCTTAAGGGGCACCAGTACCAAAGTCATGTCATGGGGCCGTAATAATCCCTGTATATAAGAAAGGCGATAAACACAGCCTGGGAACTATAGGCCTATAAGCTTGATTGACACGGTACAAAAGGTGATTGGAAAAATGACCCTAGACAAAATATTAGATTGGGTAGAAGGAGAAAACATTTTTTCCCCCTTTCAGGCTGGCTTCCGCAAATTAACTATTACTACTGATCAGATCTTTCGTTTTACCTTACTTCACTGGAAGACTGTATTATTAGGAAAAGGCAGCATTTACACCGCTTTTATTGACTTGCGTGCAGCTTTCGACTTGGTGCCACGATCTCAGCTATGGAACGTGTTAAATAAGTTGGGCATGCCACCAGAAACTTTAATGATAGTGATGAGGCTGCACGAGTCGAATTATGCAAAAAATCCAATGGGGGTGGGGATGGAGGGCATGGGCAAGTCACTCCTGAATTGCCGGTGGAGCGTGGGGTGCGCCAAGGCTGTGCTATGGCCCCCACGCTCTTTTCATTATACATCAACGGGGTAGTTGAACGCATGCTCTCGGGATGTGTAGACGCCCCTACTTTGGCTGGCGTGAAAACTCCTATTTTATTATTTGCGGATGATACTCTTATTATAACTAAAACTCCCAGTGGCCTTCAGCGAGCGAGGATTTCTGTGTTGATCAAGGGCTGGAAGTCAATGTAGCAAAAACAAAGCTCATGGCATTTAATCCGCACCCTAGCTTTAAAGGGAATTTCTTTATGAATGGGCAAAAGGTGGAAATGGTGTCGGATTTTATCTATTTGGGTATCCATGTGGCAAAAGGTATTAAGTGGGGGAAACACGTAGAAATGGCGGCTTTAAAACTCCGCCAAAATGCGGGAGCGATAATTTCAGAGCATAAGAAATCCCAGACTAAGCCGATACAGCCAGCTCTCCATGTGTATGAGGCGAAAGCCCTAGGTTCGGCACTCTATGGTGCTTAGATATGGGGCTATGAAAGACTAACATCACTTACACTTGCAGAGAACAAACTCTTGCGTAATCTTGTTGGTCTTCCCTAGAGTACACTGATAAAACCACTGCAATATGACTTAGGCAGAAAGGCCCTAGTAGATATGGCTAGATTGCGCCCTATATTATATTGGCGATGGATCTGGGTAACCCCTGAACGTGCCCATTATGCCCAGGGATTTTTAGACGTAATCAGAAATGATGATTTTCATAAGATACCCTGGCTGAAGGAACTTTGCAAAACTCTGGTGGGAATGGGTATGCAGGGGTTGTGGAGAATCCCGAGGTAGCTCCATTTCCATCTAAGGACATCCTAAAAGAAAAGTACTGGGAAATGGCTGCGTACCGGAATTGGAATGGTGCTGATCCCTCTAAAATGGAGGGTCGTTTCCTGGAATTCAAATCTTCTCCCAGTTTAGAGCCCTATTGGGATGGTATCACAAAACCAGGAGATAGGAAGCTCTATTTTCAGCTCATAGCAGGGTCACTCCCTATAAGATCACTAACCGGTAGATGGGATGAAGGTAGTTCCAATATGTGTCTGGCTTGCCAAACTGACAAAGAGATTATTGCCCATCTTCTTTTTGTCTGTATAGTCTACAACACCCCCAGACCAGTTTGGTTAAAAGCTATGTGCAAATTGTTAGGCACAAGGGATAGCACGGTGGCATTAAGATTAATTTGCACTAGCACTTTACCGGTTATTACAGTTGCAGTTGCTAAATACCTGGGGTGGGTGTGGGCCATCAGAGAAAAAACTTTTGCTATGATTAATTTGAGCTCCCTCAGTGTGTATGTGACTTTAGAAATTTTATGTGTACTAAACTTGTGTCTAAAGCAAATGATAGAGATCATAGGGCTTCCGTGAATATATGAATGTTGTGACTATTTTTTTATTGTTTTTTTTTTAATTAGTGCTGTCAAAATGTTTTTTTACTCCTTTTGGTAAACTCTCTTTTTTTTAATTGTATTATTAAATGTGTCAAACATTGTTAATTGTAAAGATCTTGTATTAACAAAGGAATGTTTTACTTATTATGCTTTTATGAGTTTTTATCTCGAATAAAGCAAATTTTACTGTTACCTCACCCAGGGAAGCCAGGTGCATAGGTGTCGGGTTTCGTCGCCGATTCCTGTGGAGAGCTGCAAAGAAATGCTGCAGGCGACCAGAGGAAAAGTGTTCGGGTGGATCCAAGGGTGGATCGGAGATGTGAAGAACCTGAAAGCAGAGGGGACAGTGTCTGGGTCACTTGCCAGTGAGAAGGATGGCGATGGGACTATGCCAACCAATGTCGGGTGTTTTCAGGTGAAGCTTGACTCTTCAGCCACGAGGACCAGAAAACTTCAACATCGACCAGGAGCCTGATTCGAGCTGTCCCACGAAGGATGTTGAGTGCTGCAGTGTCAGAATCCGGATTGGACCCAATACACTTAAAGCCTGTCTGGGCCTCCCTGGACAGAAAACCTATTGTCCAGGCCTCCCCTGCAGGAGTTTCTTCCAGCAGCAGGAGGGCAGGCTTGTGTCTGTGGCATCAGCATCCATTTTGTGATGCTGGGGCTCTGTTTAACTTTTACTGTGTATACCAGTATGTACATGTCTTCTTCCTCTAGAAGGGTGGAATGCCACCCCCACCACCACAACTGGTGAGGGGTAGTATTCCAAAGTGTTTGACACCAAACACAACATGCTTTGATAAAGCCAAACCAAAGTTAGCATTAACCGTGAGGATTATAATGCACTTGAGTATATGGTATGGCTATGTCATAGAACAGCTATAAGGAGATATTTCCGAAAGCTGCAGAGGGGCTCAGATCATGCTAAGGTACCCTCTCACACAAAACCAAGCACTCTGCCTTCAGGATTGTCAAGGCCTGACATAGGAGTGACTTATAGGTTACTATGTGTCTATATGTAAAGGTAGATATAGGTATACTATATCTAAGTAAGGGGTTCTTACATCACCTTACCCAGGCTGCAAATGCATACCTGTGGTGTCAGTTTGGAAGGCTAACCAGGGAAGGCACAATACATGCTTCAGCCCCTGGTAGGCCTCTGGGGTACCTATGCCCTAGGTACCTAAGGTACCATATACAGGGACTCATAAGGGTGACCCAGTAACCAATCTGGTATGTACCTAAAGTACATGGTATCAATTTAGAGAGAGAACAGCAAGGCTGTGGTCGTGATTGGCAGGGCCACAGCCAGACTAAAGTCGAAAAACCAGTGAAACACAGCAAAAAGTGGGAGTAACCATAAGAAGCAGACCCTACTCTCCTAAAGGCACATGTTGTGCATGCAGGCAGGCAGGGGGGCATGTATTGCTCCCCCCCTGTGTGTAGGCACCTCCAGTTCCTGCAGGGCATAGACTTAACAGTCCATGTGCTGCAGGAACTGCCTTTGATTCTCGCATTGTAGTCCCTTTTTCATAGGCATCACATTGAGACCTTCAAAGAGCGGCCCACCAGAGTAAAAATAAGTTGTACTTTGGCAGGCCGTGTTTAATGACTTTGGTGGTCTCAGAGTGGGACGACAGCATGGCGGCCCCACTCCGAGACCACCAAAGTCATAATAAGGCCTTTAGACAATACTGCCAATTCCTAACATTTTTGCAACACTATTGCTACTGCTTTCTGAGACTTACATCTGTAAGTCTGTTGTATCCTGCCTGCATCTATCTATGCACTCCCCTATGAATCCTTTCAAGCAATCCCAAATGAATCCAGTCACCCATCAATGTATTAGCATATTCAACATTCATTTCTCTGTTAACTCACGTTCTGTATATGTAACCATGCTCCCTGCCGTTTACTTATTCATTCCTCCATTCACTTATCATTCAATGGCTGTCCAAGTGTCACAGTCACCCACTCACCTGTTCTCAACACTACAAACTGACTTGACAAACAATGAAGAATCACTTTCACCTTATTAAAAATGTCAGGCCTATTGACTTTGTTAATGCTTGTTCACAATATTGTGTATTTTCCCTCTTATTAAGGGAATCTATCTCTATTTCAGGATAACAGGATAATAAAATGAGAAACAGCTTCACCACAATACTATCCTTTTTATACCTTGCTTAGTAATTACTTACAATACAACTCAATTCAACTCCATGGATGTGTTAGAGGATGTATTAAATGACTTCTTACTCTCTAGACCAGGAGACGAAGTATTGATTTATCTTCCCGTTGGAAGCTTATTTATTTCTGCAAAGTTATTATGATGTATCCAGGATGTGTAGAGAAGTCTGTAGGGAAATTATTGAGTAGTGGTGGCACGCATGGGGACTGGTATTTCATTTAAAGCACTCTAGTTTTTCAGATTGAATTTCTTTTTTGTTAAAATAGGAACAGGATTAATGTACGCAGATGAATTCTTTTTTAAGTTATCACAATTGAGAATAAACTCTTGTACACCCTTAATCAAAAGGAAAT
The DNA here is from genome assembly GCF_964263255.1 of Lissotriton vulgaris. Classification (NCBI taxonomy): domain Eukaryota; kingdom Metazoa; phylum Chordata; class Amphibia; order Caudata; family Salamandridae; genus Lissotriton; species Lissotriton vulgaris. Next base: position 364,683,275 of record NC_141689.1, read on the forward strand.
GGAGGCGAGTAGATCATGTGCATGCAACCAATTATTAACATTTTATGCGTGATAACAAATATTTCATGTTGGTAATACACTTGTGAACAACTTTGCTGTGCTGTTATTTAACCCGTGTAAGAAATTGGGTTTCTGATTGGCAGAGGTATGCCTCCTGTCCAAGCAGTAATCATGATACTAGTCATGGTAATTCACAAACGCACCCTAAATTAACCTGTGCTTTGCTTTTCTCCTTCCTGGTTTTCCACTGATCTAGGTGCTAGCCTTAGGACTTTCAGTGCATTTGACATTGGCAATGCCAAAGCACTGTGCTTTTCATATACATACTAGTGATTGGTGTGTACATGATTGACTGATTTGAGGCAACTGTAAGTCCCTTGTCTAGGGGAAGACATATACCCAGAGCATATACCTCAAATGCTCCTCCCTGGGCCTGCAGCACTGCTTGTGCCATCCATTGATGTAGCTCATCAATCTTGCCACAGGTTTGCCATGGTGGGGCCTGTGCATGCAGATTACTATTACTCAGCTTGGCATTTCGAAAGCTATGTGCCAAGGTTCTGCATGTCTCTTGCTATACTGGAGTTCTCACTGGGGACAGGGTGCAGTGTTGGGAAGAGGTAGGGCATATTCATGTGTGTGTTACATGTCGTGAATGGCACCGGATGGGGTGTTTGGTACAGCAGAGCCTGCTTCTAACATTGGAATTGCACGGGGGAATGTAGGGAAATGCTATTGAGCAGTATTTCCTATGTGCAGAATACTTGCAGTTTAGTGTTTGCTATCAATGAGTGCGTAATGGCGAATCCTCTCCAGTAGTGCAAGTGGATCCAACATTACACATGTGGGAATGCCACTTTTGGAAAGAGGGCCTTTCAATGTTTGTGGCTCTGTGTGCCTCTCGGCCTGCCTCCAATTCATATCAGTGTGCTGAGGGGGACAGTTGCATCTGTGCATTCCTGATAGAAGGCCATAAACTAAAGGCTCAAGGGAAACTCCAGACCTCTGGGACGGTTAAGTGGGGGTGCATTTGGGACCTGCATTCCAAGGGGCAGGGTCTTGACCCCACTAAAGATAGTGATCCAACCTCCTCGGGTAGGATGGAAGACAGGGCAACATTTTTAAAGGGCCTGTGCATTTCAAAGGTGGTCTTTTGAACTGATCGCATCTTCAATGGCCATTATGGGTATGACTACTGGGGCTCCAGCCTCAGATGTTAGAGACACTTTTGGATGTAAAACCATACTACGCTGGTTCAATGCTGGGACATCAACAAGAGGAATCATTGGTGCAGAAGGGACTGCAACTGGATTATCCGCGGACTTGTGGTGGCTTGGAGCTTGTCGTGCTCCAGGAAGGGAACTATTACTTGGTGGAGTTTTCCTGGAGGTTGCTGGACTACAGCTAAGTGCCAACTGTCATGGCCTCGGTCCCTAAGTACTCTCCAACGGCCGGTTGGCTGGTCTCCTGTCCACGAGTCCCTAGATGAACTTCTAGCCATTAGGCAAGCAAAGAACACATAGGGCCTTCCCCCCTGCAGTCTCTCTGTGGGCCCATTCTGCTGTAGGAGCTGTGGCTTTAAATCATTGGAGCCCACTTCATCTTCTCCCATCCATCCATCTGGCCCTTGTCAGGATATTAAATTGTTTAGTCTCAATTGCTGGTTATTAGTCAAACACTATCTGGATGTGCATGACTTGTTACGCGACAAATCCCCCGATTTCCTTTTATTGACAGAGACATGGCTGTCAGCAGACACGGTGGCAGAACCAGGGTTGGCACTCCCCACGGGCTATAACATCATCACCCTTAATCGGGAGACTAGAGGTGGCAGTGTGGCAGTTGCTTTTAAATCATGCTATACCTGTACATCTGTTAAGGAAACTGTAATGGATTGTGAATGTGGATGATTTGGGATCTCTTTTATTTCCAACTATACCATGCCTGTCATACTGGTATACCGCCTCCCAGGCCCTTCGAGGGAATGCAGGGTTGCACTGGTTGAAAAAGTGGGATCTCTGGTTGTGAGATACGCTAACCTTTCTGTCGTAGGTGACTTAAATCTGCATCTTGACAATCCTCATGACCCAGAAGCAGTCAACTTCTTAACTGACCTAGCGGCCTACCAGCTGCACCAACTAGTACATGGTTCCACCCACTCTGCTGGCCACCTACTTGAACCAGTCTTTTTCAATCTTTCACATCTCTCTGTCTCAAACCCTATTTCATTATGTTGGTTTGATCATTGCTTGATTCCTATGTTGCTTTCCGTGGTTGTTCCCTCTCGGAAATCACCTCAGAAGCTCTCGCCCCGTCACCCCTGGCACAAATTAAACTTTGATCATCTCAGATCCATCCTCTACTCAAACGTGCCTAGCTGGCCGGAAGATCCAGATGCTGCCAATGAAGCACTATCAAGCTTGCTACGACATCCTCTGGATGATATGATCCCTGCCAAACAATTTAAGTGTCGGAGCACCAAATCCAACCCATGTTATAAGACCGACCTTACCTTACCAATATGCGTAAAGCATGTAAACGGATGGAGGCAAGAATCTGATTCCATCTTGAAGAGGTGCTATCAGTCAGCCATTAAGAAATGCCATAGAGCTGTCCAGAAAGCATGGGCAGAACATTTTGCTGATGTGATCAGAAACAGCCACAATCCTTCTTAAATATTTTTTTCTATTCTTAAAAATCTTTAAAATGCTGGGGCACCTGTTTTGTCTGCCATCAAGTCACACAAATACATTGAGGACCTTGCCACCTTCTTTATAAAAAAGTTGGATAACATCTATAAGACCTTCCCTCAGGTTACCATGGGTTCTGATTCTGGGGATGCTCCCCCTTCCGCCTACACACTGGCCACCTTCCTGCCAATTACTGAGGATGCGCTACAAGTACTCTGCAGAAAGGTTAAATCTGGCTACTCAGCTGACCCTATGAAACAATCTTATGAGACTGCTTCCTGTGCTTCTCACACATCTGGGCCAGGTTATCAACATGTCCCTGTCTATGGCCATGGTTCCCAGGTTATGGAAGCAGGCTAGGTAATACCACTATAAAAGTAGACCACCCTCGATCCAGCTAAACTGGAGAACTTTCGCCCTATTTCCCTGCTTCCCTGGGCCTCTAAGATCTCCGAAGCTTATATCAATTCCATCTTGTCAGGCTACCTGGAGGATAATAACATACTGGACTCCTCCCAGTGCGGGTTTCGACCAGGCCTGAGCACGGAGTCAGCCCTCCTAGCTGCGACTGAACATCTGAGAGCAGCACTGGATGAGGGACATACTTCGGCACTGATCCTATTGGATCAGTGCCTCATTTATACGTTCTCTCAACAGATTTTGATAAGGAGGTTGAAGGAGGCTGGCATAGTGGGCCTCGCCCTGGATTGGTTTAGCTCCTTTCTTTCGGACAGGTCCTTCCAGATGTCGGCCCCCCTTTCACCTCCAGATTCCATCCTATCAAACAGGGAGTGCAGCAGGGCTCTGCGTTTAGTCCCACGCTTTTCAACCTGTATGTTCAGCCCCTAGCTGCAGTAGCCAAGAGGAGAGGGCTGACTATAGTACCATATGCTGATGATACACAATTAGTAGTTGCCCTCTCTGATGACTGTTTGAATGATGCAGCAAAATTCCGGATCAGTCTTGCTGATGTCGCAGGGTGGATGACTGCCAACTGTCTCCAGGTCAATGCCAGCAAGTCTGAGGTCTTGCTGGTTGGGAAAGATCTTGAGCTATGGAGTGAACAGTGGTGGCCCACCATACTGGGCCTTGCACCCATGCCCAAACAGGTGGTGAAGAACCTTGGGGTCTGGGTTGATTCAGCCCTTAGTTTCCAAACCCAGACTAAGAAGGTGGTGGTGACATGTTTGGCATCCTGCGTGGGCACAAACCCCTGCTGTTTTTTTTTTTTACCCTTCCATCCGACATTGTCCAGGCATCCGTGTTGTTGATTCCAACAATAAAGGGTCCCGCCTGGATGGCACCTCTCTTGACTTACGCAAAGGACTTAACAAAAAATTAATTAACTCCTTGTCCTTCTAGTGTGTTAATTTACACTACTATATTTAGTCATGGTGCACTTTCAATATTTAAAAGCCATCATCACAGGTCTATACTAATTCGGGAAGAAAATGAAGTGTGTAGAGAGAGAGAGTATCTCACGGTTGCAACACCCGAGGGGGTTACTGACTAATGATCGCCAGTCTACCCACGTCTCATCATTGGCCACTCTCTCTGTGTTGTGTGTAAAAAATATATATACCAAAAATGATATGCTCCCTTTACGTCAACAACTCACATAGTGAAGAACTAGTAGGCGCAGTTAAATGGGCCCACTACACAGACCACTAAGTGCTCAACAGAACCCCAATGAAAATTTAAAAAAAGGAAATTTTTAGAATTCTCACTTGTTTAAAACCGAGTAGTACTTACTGGCCATCCAGTTTTATTCCTGGCTGCAAGCATTCCAACTTAAAAATTGTTACCAGTATACCATCATTTTTGCCAACATGTTTTGTTGCCAAGAGTTTACGCAACTTTGTCATGGCTTTAGGGGTTCTATATTCTTATTCTTCACTCTTGATAGTTCCCAAGACCTGTGACAACATTAAAAAAACGAACCAACATTAGATCACCCAAAGGTTATATATCAAACCACAGTCATTCTGAGAACCAAGGAGGATCAATAAGTATGCTTTAATAATCACTTGTCTCAACAGTACCTGATGGTTGCTGAATCACTGCATACCTACAACCATCAATCGTTTATGGACCCTGTGTCAAAAGATCACATATCCGCCGGGTAGCCCTTCAATGTTGAGCGCCCAATAAAATGTAAAAAATATAAGATGCGACGTGTTTCATACCAGTCAATGTTCACAAATTGTCTGGTGCACAACCCACGTTAAAAACTCCTACAGTACCCTTGTGTGTCCCTGTCTCACTTAAAATATTCACATACTATCTGGTGTTTACTCCTAGATTCAAGTGTGACAGCGTATACCGCCCAGGACCACAAGGGTCACTTATGGGCTCTATTGGTCCATGGCTTGTTTTGGTGGGGTTCGAAATAATGGAGTACAGAAGGGACCCTCGGGTTTGTGTCTCCGAGAGAAGTGTAGAGCCCTCATTGAGTGCCATTTAATCTTACGGTATGATCTCGACCAATGGGCCCATAAGTGACCCTTGTGGTCCTGGGCGGTGTACGCTGTCACACTTGAATCTAGGAGTAAACACCAGATAGTATGTCAATATTTTAAGTGAGACAGGGACACACAAAAGTACTGTAGGAGTTTTTAACGTGGGGTGTGCACCAGACAATTTGTGAACATTGGCTGGGATGTGATACGTGTCATCTTATGTTTTTTACATTTTATAGGGCGCTCAACATTGAAGGGCTACCCGGCGGACACGTGATCTTTTGACAAGGGGTCCATAAACGATTGATGGTTGTAGGTATGCAGTGATTTAGCAACCATCAGGTACTGTTGAGACAAGTGATTATTAAAGAATACTTATTGAACCTCCTTGGTTCTCAGAATGACTGTGGTTCGATATGTAACCTTTGGGTGATCTAATGTTGGTTTGTTTTTTTAATGTTGTCATAGATCCTGGGAACTATCAAGAGTGAAGAATAAGAATATAGAACTTCTAAAGCCCTGACAAAGTTGAGTAAACTCTTGGCAGCGAAACATGTTGGCAAAAATTATGGTGTATTGGTAACCATTTTTTAGTGAGAATGCTTGCAGCCAGGATAGAAACTGGATGGCCAGTTAGCACTACCCGGTTTTAAACAACTGAGAATTCTACAAATTTCCTTTGTTTTAATTTTCACTGGGGTTCTGTTGAGCACTTATGTGGTCTGTGTAGTGGGCTCATTTAACTGTGCCTACTAGTTCTTCACTATATGAGTTGTTGACGTAAAGGGAGCACATAATGTTTGGTATATATATTTTTTACACACAACACAGAGAGAGTGGCCAATGATGAGAAGTGGGTAGACTGGCGATCATTAGTCAGTAACCCCCTCGGGTGTTGCAACCGTGAGGTACTCTATCTCTACACACTTCATTTTCTTCACAAATTAGTATAGACCTGTGATGATGGCTGTTGGACTTGGCCCTTAAGGCAGGTTCACCCCTAATCTTTTTGCTTTTAAATCTGTGATATGCGTGGATGATTTTCTGGTCTGTGCGCACTTTTTCTCTGTGTCCCAGAGTAAAGTGCGTGCATGAAGTTAGGCTGGCCTGCTCTCCCATAGGGATGCATGGGAAATGTCTGTGTCCCTAGTAGTTCCTGATGTGTGGGGAGTTCATGCTCGAATTTGGTATGTGCGTGTTCGTGGGAATGAATGCTTCGCAATGGTGTATGTGGCATGTGTGTGTCATGAGTAGAAATGCCATTTCTGGGACTTGGCATATTACTGTAAAATATGCCTGCAGTGTGATTGGCTGGAGCTGGCTGGTGAGCCTGGCTCCAGGAAGGCTGGATGGGTCTGCCCGGTGGTGAGTGCGAGATTAGCATGCTTGATGGCTTGGGAGGAGTGCACCTGGTCCCTGATGGGCCTGGACTTTCCCCAGACAATGCTGGCTCCACCCCCTGTAGTGCGACTGATGGCCCTAGCCCTGCCAGTGAATAGAGAGGGTGGTTGAGGTAAACAGAGTACTTCAAAACCAGCTGCGACTGGTTTCCCCCCCCCACCCTGCACCCTGAGACAAAGGGGTTTTTCTGTATAAGAAGGGGCTGTGTCCCCATACAATTTGTCCTGTCTTTGGTTCCTTCCAGGATCTTGCCAGAGGGGGCTGCTGCTGCTGCAGGGGCCAAGAGGACCGCCACTTGGCTGTCTCCCTGCCTGGAGACCCAGTGTGCTGGCTCTGGCCCTGCCTTGCCCCTCTGTCTGCCTCCAGACCCTGCTGGAGCTTTGCTGTGCCTGGAAGCGCTTTTAATTGATTTGTAGTGCTAGGAGCGCTTTCCTGGTGCCCCAGCGCTCAATAGCGCTTTGCTTATCTTTTTAGCGCTGAGCGCGCTTTCTGTAGTCCCTAAGCGCTTGGGAGCGCTTTATTTTCATTGCCGGTGCCCACCCGGCATTGGAGCCGATTTCGCCGATTTTTGGGCGAGCGAGTGCCCACCTCGCTTTATCTTTTAATTTGAGAGCCGGTGCCACCCGGCATTGTCCCGTGTTCTTTTATTGATTACGAGCCGGTGCCCACCCGGCATTGCCAAGGAATCACCGCCGCAGCCCAGGAGTACCGAAAGCTGTTGCCGGGCCGCTGCCTTCCGCGACCCGGAAGTCCCGCCTCCTGACCCCCAGGGCCGCGCTGCTATTGGCGGCCCCGGCGGAAGTCAGGCAGACGGACGTCGTGACGAGGCCAGGCGGGAGACCAAGGAAGCCTGCTCCCGTGTCCGCGAGGCTCCCGAGGGAGGAGAGGAGCCCCGCGCTGCTGCCGTCAGGAGACCCGGTGAGTGCAGCGGGGCCAAGGGAGAGCGAGGGAAGGGAGGAGGGCGTCGGAGCACATTGTCGGTGCCCGCCCCTCCCCTTCCGTGTGCGGGCCGAACGAGGCCCTCGTTGTGTTGAGCCCAGAGGCTCCTGGGGCATTGGGTAATTCTTGAGTCCCCCGTGAGGGACTCCAACAATCCCGGCCAATTGATTTGGAGCCCTGCGAGGCACTGGGGGCATTACCTGTTCTCGAGTCCCCAGTGAGGGACTCCAATGTGGCCACAGGGTTGAGATTGGAGCCCCGAGGCTCTGAGGGGCCATTTTGTTCGTTGAGAGCCCAGTGAGGCTCATTGCCCACAGTCAATCAACGCTCACATCGAGTGAGAGCCCTGAGAGAGGCTCTGGGGGCATTTTCATTGATTTAGAGCGCTGAGCTCTATTTGCACATTTCGCTTTGCGAGCCCTGAGAGGCTCCTTGCCCACTTTGTTCTTGAGCCCTCCTGGCTCCAACGTTGTGCATCTGTATTTAACAACTGTCCAGCACTTAGTGGACAGTTGCCACGTTTAGGCTTTGTGTTCTGTGCTGCCTGCGCAGACCTCCCTGACACTGAGACTCAGGGCATTCCGCCCCTTTCGAGGCCAGTTGGCCTGAGGGACATTTGTGAGTGTTGTGCTTTGTGCACCCCGCGCATTGTAATTTTTTGCTATGTAATTCTTGCGCATGTGTTCTAATCTGCACCTCTGTGTTTAATGCCTCATGTGCAATTGTTTATGTCCGCTTACCTTTTCTAAAAGTGACCTGATTAGGTATTTCATGTTTATCCCCTTTGCTAAGAGTGACCTGCATAGAGGATTGTTGATGTCCCATTTTATGTTTATCCACTATGCTAAATGTGACCTGCATAGTAGATTGTTGATGTCCCATTTTATGTTTAGGCTTCCTTCCCTTTGCTAAGAGTGAATTGCTTAGGTGTTGGTATTCCTTCCTTAGGTCCTGCTGACAAGGTCCTAGTTACCTGCGTGATTACCTACAGTGTTTTAGGGTTGCGTAGGAGGTCTTGACTCTGTTCCAGTGATTACTGGATGTGTGTTGCATTTATAATTTTGGTGCTACTCATTCTATGTTTACGACATAAGTGTATATCTACCAGTATTATTTTCTGACAAGTGCCTACCCCTGACAGTGGTCCATGTGGCCCTGTCCTGTACATAATTCCCCTTGAAAATTCTGCCTGTGCCCCTGGCACATTGTACAGTTTGCGTGTGTTATCTAATGTGTTTTGTTTATTATAATACAAAGGCTATTTTTTATATATCCTTGTGTGGAGTCTTTCTTTGTGGTGGGCCTTGGGTGTTGTTGCTGGGGTGCGTGCGCAAATACTTAACTCATACCGCCTCCAAGTTTAGCCTAGACTGCTCGCGCCACGTTACCTAGAGGGCGAGTGGGGGTTACCTTGGTGTGTGACTCCCCTGCCCTGACCTTAGAAATGGTGATCCCTGACTGACCTCGACGCGAGTCTTGGCCGGCCAGGGTCCCGTTTCTAACATTGGCAGGCAGCAGTGAGGATGAGAATTTGTGTTTGCGCTGTACCACAGTGGCGACAGGCCACACTTCAAAGCTCTGCATTTTTTAGATAACCGCATTTTGGGGATTATTGTTTTTTAGGGAAGTTCAGTTTTGCTTCTCCTGAAAGGTGGCATTTTGTATTTTGTCCAGTACCTTGTTCCCCGCCCTGCTCCCAGAGTCTGGTACCTGTGTCGCTAGTGGTCAGGTTGAGAGAATCATGGGTGGTAGAAACTGCCTTACCAGTCCGAGGGGAGGGTTGTGTGTGGATGAGTGTGTGTTACGCTGGACAGTGGAGTGCAAGTTCTGAGATAGGAATCTTGCTGAATTTTGTGGATTGTATTCTCCTGGTTAGCTCAGACCCCCAGGTTCCCTGTGTCAAACTTTTCCTGAGAACATCCGCCAAAATGGAGCCAGTTTTTGATCTCTGTAGTCTGTTTTGGTACAGTAGATTAGAGCTGGTCAGATTCTGCGTAAAGGGAAGCATAGAGGTGAGTGAGTTGGTTACTCAGTCCCAGCTTAGGGACAGCCTGATCCTGTGGCAAAAGGGTCAGTGGGAGCTCGAGCACAGTGAGAGAGATAGGGCCCGGGCCGCACGCCATGAGGGATGTGAGTCTGTGGTGAGCCCTGATGAATGTGAGTTGGATGGTGATGACAGTGGATGGATGTCAGCAGAGAGTGAGGACCCCATAGATAGGGAGTCCCTTGCTGGGTCCAGTGTCAGTACCAGCGCCCCATCCCTTTCCCTGTCCCCAGAGGAGTGGTTGGATAGGAAGGAAAAGAGGGAGCATCAGCTAGCGATGGAACAGCTCAGGTTGGAGCATGCCAAGCTAGAGGCTGAGAGGGCCTTGTTCACGGAGAAGGTAGCCCAATAGAGTAGGTTACCCCCTGAGTGTCGTTGTAATTGTCTGGATTCCCCAGGGAGGGTGGAGTCCAGTGGTGGCAGCTTTTTAAGTGTTGGTGTTGACAGTCCCACTCCCAGTTCCAGAGTATGTTGCCTGTTTCCCCCGCAGAAGAGTTTGGGTTGAAGTTCAGGAGACTTAGGAAACTGCCTCATCAGTCTTGGGAAGACTTTGAAGATGAGTGTTGTGGAGCACTGTTTGATTGGAGAGAGACACACGTGAACGGCAAGTCTGGCAGTTTGTTTAGCATGGTTGTCACAGAGCACTTGCTCAGTTATTGTGTACCAGAGTTGCGCCAGCACCTGTTGAAGTTTGGATCGTTTCGTGCATGTGAGCTTGCAGCGGAAGCCGACCGCTGGGAGAGTGCAAGAGGTTCCTTAGCGCCGCTAGCGAGTGATTCCAATAATAGTGGGTCAGGTTTTCTCCAACCCAGCGTGGTGGAGGAGGATGAGAGTAGCCCAGCTAGGTCTCAGTATAGTGAGGAGGGTGTAGGGGCTTGCTGTCTGTCTCAGTGGAGCGGAAGTAAGTGTGAGACCGAGAGTCCCCAGATGCCCGAAGCCCTGCCTCAGAGCCTGGATGGTTTCTTTAGGGAACACCAGGGTGGGGACTTATGCTTTCCTGTTAGTCCACTTGAGGGAGATCTCCTAGTGTGTGGAGGACCTGGAGCATCTGTGAGCGGAGCTTCTGTAGTTGTGGAGACTGGCAGTACTGCTCCAGGAGGGAGAGTACAGAAGTCCAATAAAAGGAGTGATTGGGGAGTGACCTGTGAGTCCTCAGAAGTCCTGGAGTGCCAGGCAGTGATTCCACCGAAGGTTCTAGACCGGAGGTTGGAGGTCCAGGTTCAGGGTTTGCCTGACCTGAAGGGTGGGAACACTGTAATCAGTGTCCTAACCAGTTCTTTCTCCAGAGGTACCGCCCCGGTTGGGAGGGAGCAGGACTCTGGAAGGGGGTGCAGAGGGTGGGAAAGCCCACTTCTGACCCCGGTACCACCTGAGGGGTTAAACCCTAGGTTGGGAGAGTGGTGTTTAGAGGGTACCCCTCGAAGGAGGAGGAGGAACCCTAGGAGAAGAGGTAAGGGGAGGAGAGCCTTCCCTGAGACTCCTGGTCCACCTAAGGTTGTAGACCCTAGGCTGGAGAACCAGTGGCAGTCTAGCCCTGTCTTGCAGACAGGAAGAGTGGAAAATGGCTGTTATGTGCCAGGGGTTACTACCCCCCACTTGGTGAGTTGGCAGGAACCAGTGGCACCTGGGTGGCCTAGGGCCTGGTCCTCACCGAGGGCAGCTGGAGAGTACCAGTGGGGTAGCCCAGTTAGTCCCTACAGTAGCTTTAGAAAGAACCCCAGGGGTTCACAGTAGCGTAAAACAGGAGGGTGTCCCTGCAGTTGCGGGCCCGCGTCCGTGTTTTATCGCCCCAAGCAGGTAAGTCCATCACGGTGGTGATTGGTCTGCCCTGCGTTTTGGCTGGAAGGGGGTTGTGTTGGACTTGGCCCTTAAGGCAGGTTCACCCCTAATCTTTTTGCTTTTAAATCTGTGATATGCGTGGATGATTTTCTGGTCTGTGCGCACTTTTTCTCTGTGTCCCAGAGTAAAGTGCGTGCATGAAGTTAGGCTGGCCTGCTCTCCCATAGGGATGCATGGGAAATGGCTGTGTCCCTAGTAGTTCCTGATGTGTGGGGAGTGCATGCTCGAATTTGGTATGTGCGTGTTCGTGGGAATGAAAGCTTCGCAATGGTGTATGTGGCATGTGTGTGTCATGAGTAGAAATGCCATTTCTGGGACTTGGCATATTACTGTAAAATATGCCTGCAGTGTGATTGGCTGGAGCTGGCTGGTGAGCCTGGCTCCAGGAAGGCTGGATGGGTCTGCCCGGTGGTGAGTGCGAGATTAGCATGCTTGATGGCTTGGGAGGAGTGCACCTGGTCCCTGATGGGCCTGGACTTTCCCCAGACAATGCTGGCTCCACCCCCTGTAGTGCACTGATGGCCCTAGCCCTGCCAGTGAATAGAGAGGGTGGTTGAGGTAAACAGAGTACTTCAAAACCAGCTGCGACTGGTTTTCCCCCCCCACCCTGCACCCTGAGACAAAGGGGTTTTTCCGTATAAGAAGGGGCTGTGTCCCCATACAATTTGTCCTGTCTTTGGTTCCTTCCAGGATCTTGCCAGAGGGGGCTGCTGCTGCTGCAGGGGCCAAGAGGACCGCCACTTGGCTGTCTCCCTGCCTGGAGACCCAGTGTGCTGGCTCTGGCCCTGCCTTGCCCCTCTGTCTGCCTCCAGACCCTGCTGGAGCTTTGCTGTGCCTGGAAGCGCTTTTAATTGATTTGTAGCGCTAGGAGCGCTTTCCTGGTGCCCCAGCGCTCAATAGCGCTTTGCTTATCTTTTTAGCGCTAAGCGCGCTTTCTGTAGTCCCTAAGCGCTTGGGAGCGCTTTATTTTCATTGCCGGTGCCCTCCCGGCATTGGAGCCGATTTCGCCGATTTTTGGGCGAGCGAGTGCCCACCTCGCTTTATCTAGTAATTTGAGAGCCGGTGCCACCCGGCATTGCCCCGTGTTCTTTTATTGATTACGAGCCGGTGCCCACCCGGCATTGCCAAGGAATCACCGCCGCAGCCCAGGAGCACCGAAAGCTGTTGCCGGGCCGCTGCCTTCCGCGACCCGGAAGTCCCGCCTCCTGACCCCCAGGGCCGCGCTGCCATTGGCGGCCCCGGCGGAAGTCAGGCAGACGGACGTCGTGACGAGGCCAGGCGGGAGACCAAGGAAGCCTGCTCCCGTGTCCGCGAGGCTCCCGAGGGAGGAGAGGAGCCCCGCGCTGCTGCCGTCAAGAGACCCGGTGAGTGCAGCGGGGCCGAGGGAGAGCGAGGGAAGGGAGGAGGGCGTCGGGGCACATTGTCGGTGCCCGCCCCTCCCCTTCCGTGTGCGGGCCGAACGAGGCCCTCGTTGTGTTGAGCCCAGAGGCTCCTGGGGCATTGGGTAATTCTTGAGTCCCCCGTGAGGGACTCCAACGATCCCGGCCATTAGATTTGGAGCCCTGCGAGGCTCTGGGGGCATTACCTGTTCTAGAGTCCCCCGTGAGGGACTCCAACGTGGCCACAGGGTTGAGATTGGAGCCCGAGGCTCTGAGGGGCCATTTTGTTCGTTGAGAGCCCGGCGAGGCTCATTGCCCACAGTCAATCAACGCCCACATCGAGTGAGAGCCCTGAGAGAGGCTCTGGGGGCATTTTCATTGATTTAGAGCGCTGAGCTCTATTTGCACATTTCTCTTTGCGAGCCCTGAGAGGCTCCTTGCCCACTTTGTTCTTGAGCCCTCCTGGCTCCAACGTTGTGCATCTGTATTTAACAACTGTCCAGCACTTAGTGGGCAGTTGCCACGTTTAGGCTTTGTGTTCTGTGCTGCCTGCGCAGACCTCCCTGACACTGAGACTCAGGGCATTCCGCCCCTTTCGAGGCCAGTTGGCCTGAGGGACATTTGTGAGTGTTGTGCTTTGTGCACCCCGCGCATTGTAATTTCTTGCTATGTAATTCTTGCGCATGTGTTCTAATCTGTACCTCTGTGTTTAATGCCTCATGTGCAATTGTTCATGTCCGCTTACCTTTTCTAAAAGTGACCTGATTAGGTATTTCATGTTTATCCCCTTTGCTAAGAGTAACCTGCATAGAGGATTGTTGATGTCCCATTTTATGTTTATCCACTATGCTAAATGTGACCTGCATAGTAGATTGTTGATGTCCCATTTTATGTTTAGGTTTCCTTCCCTTTGCTAAGAGTGAATTGCTTAGGTGTTGGTATTCCTTCCTTAGGTCCTGCTGACAAGGTCCTAGTTACCTGCGTGATTACCTACAGTGTTTTAGGGTTGCGTAGGAGGTCTTGACTCTGTTCCAGTGATTACTGGATGTGTGTTGCATTTATAATTTTGGTGCTACTCATTCTATGTTTACGACATAAGTGTATATCTACCAGTATTATTTTCTGACAAGTGCCTACCCCTGACAGTGGTCCATGTGGCCCTGTCCTGTACATAATTCCCCTTGTAAATTCTGCCCGTGCCCCTGGCACATTGAACAGTTTGCGTGTGTTATCTAATGTGTTTTGTTTATTATAATACAAAGGCTATTTTTTATATATCCTTGTGTGGAGTCTTTCTTTGTGGTGGGCCTTGGGTGTTGTTGCTGGGGTGCGTGCGCAAATACTTAACTCATACCGCCTCCAAGTTTAGCCTAGACTGCTCGCGCCACGTTACCTAGAGGGCGAGTGGGGGTTACCTTGGTGTGTGACTCCCCTGCCCTGACCTTAGAAATGGTGATTCCTGACTGACCTCGACGCGAGTCTTGGCCGGCCAGGGTCCCGTTTCTAACAATGGCTTTTAAGTATTGAAAGTGCACCATGACTAAATATAGTAGTGTAAATTAACACACTAGAAGGACAAGGAGTTAATTAATTTTTTGTTAAGTCCTTTGCGTAAGTCAAGAGTGGTGCCATCCAGGCGGGCCCTTTATTGTTGGAATCTGTTTGAGTGTGAGACGGCCTCCCTGTTTTTTCCCCCTTCTACTCCTTTTTGATTGTTTATCCGTGTTGTGGAGTTGTGGAGACTGGACTAGGCCAGCTCGCTTTACTTGCGAGTCAACAAAATTGTGATTCTGAGACTGCAGAGAGTCCAAAATGTGTCTGCCTGAACTCTTCTTGGCATGCCTAAACGCTGCCCCACCTCCACCACCATTCGTCAGCTTCATTGGCTGCTGGTGGCAAAACGGTTGGAGTACAAGTCCCTCTGCTTTGTGGTCAGGATCTTGATCGCCCCTACACCTGGCATTCTAGCGGGCTTGCTCTCCGCCTACGTTCCTACTGGTCATCTTCGCTCAGCAGGTCAACACCTGGCAGTTGTCTCCCGGGTCAGGAGGGCTTACGCCGGTAGGCGCAACTTTCTCACACTGGGGCTAAACTGTGGAATGCCCTTCACATCTGGAGTCTGGATAACTATTTGACATTTTGGAAAGAACTGAAGACTCATCTTTTCCCATCTCTTTAGGATTTACAGTCCACGCCCTTCTGTACGTCTCTGTGGCTCTTTATGGCCCTCTGGCTTTTTCTCTCGCTCGTCTTGATGGGCTCCTTGCTGTTAGCAGCCTTTTTTGCTTTTAGCACCGGGATGCCCCTCTGCTGGGCAGCTGTGCGCTCCACAAATTAGCCTAACCTTTTCGGGAGGCAATATGGTTAAATTCCCTGCGAAGGTGCAGTGGCAGAGCATTCCAGAGCATGGTGGCATTATATGAAAAAAGCTGGCCACGACTTCTGGTTTTCTTGATCCTAGGGACCAATTCTAAATGGAGCTCATCAGAGCGCAATTTGCTGTTAGACTCATAGGGATGCATCATGGCTGAGTTGACTGATGGTTCATTCCTTGGCAAGGATTTATGGACAACGCAAATGCCTTATAGCTGATTCTTTGCTGCACTGCAAGCCAGTAGAGGGAGTGTAGCATGGGTTTTCCCGAACAGTGATTAGGGACACCCAGCAACAATCTAGCTGCGCAATTTTGTACAGTTCGCAGTTTTGTAACTACTGAGCTTGGAGCTCCTAAATATAAAGCATTACCATAATCTAGTCTTGACAGTATTAGTGATTGAACCAGCTACTTTTTTGCTTGGAAGGGTACAAGAGGAAGCACTTTGCGGGCCATCCTGAGCAGGCCATTGCAAGTAGTCATGTACGTGGAGTGTACTCTTAAAGATCAGCAAACCACCTGAGGTGCCGGGATGTGGGGACTTCGAGGAGGGCGCAGGAATCCTGCAGTGTCCAAGGGACCCATGCCTGCAACTAGGGGTCCTGTGCTAGCTTGCACTCCAGAGGGTGTGGTGTCTGAGGGGTGTTTTGGGACCTGAGCAGGGAGCTGAGATAGTCTTCAACCTCCAAATTGGGAGGATGTCAGTGCCTGACAATGTGACCTCCATCTGAGATCACTGGCTCCCTCTCCCTGTATGCACAGAACAAGGTACTTTATTGTGGAGAACAGTGTAACGGGCAGGAGGGGTTTCGTGTTGCTTTGTGGGCGCCTACAGCTTGCTCGGGAGCTACCGCAGCTCGCACATCTACTTGAGGGGAAACATTTCTTCATATTTGCCAGCACACCAGTTCCCTGGGTCACATGTAGAAAGAACAGATGATGGATAGAATACTGAACAAATTACAGATCTCGGTTATATCCATCGATGTTTTGCTTACCACGCTATTCCAGTTTGGACCCAGCCATATGAAATTCAACTTTGACCCTTGTCACTATGGTAACAGTCCAGCCCAAACTGCCGGGCCAGTGTCTCCCTGAACTAGAAATGAACATCCTGAGACCAGTTTCGGGGGATAATGCCTGATCAGCCAGGGTAGCTTGAATATGGTGGTATAGTGAGCATGGGGCCCACGTCTGGGCATGCCCTTCCCACTTAGGGCGACAAATGCAAAGAGAACAGATCTTGGATGGAATACTGAGCAAATCAAACATTCACCCCCAGTCACAGATCTGGGTCACATCCATCATTTTTTTGCTTGCCACGTCATTCCAGGTAGGACCCTGCTGCCTTTGGCTTCCAGGGTCACAACCTTTTGTCTACAAGGGGAGATAGTGATTCTGTACTTGTGCAGGTGCTGTTGGGCGCCAGGAGGTCTAATCCGGATGGAAAATACGAAATAACTTTCTTTCCGTTTTCGGTGGTTCAGACAATCTAATCAATGTAGCACCAGCAGGGGCAACGTGTATTGTAGACTGGTATAGTTGAGTGACTGAGGGGCTGGGTCATGAGGAGTAGTAAAAGACCTGTGATTGCTTGACCATTGTCACTGTTGGGGTTATGCGATATTGGGGGATTGTCGTGTTGGATGAATACCTCTGATTGGGGCATATTTGTTCATGCCGTTCTGCTGCTAATGTGAAAGTACGCCAATTGCATATAACTGCAAAGTGTTTATACAATGTGTATCTCATTGTGATTTAAATGTCTGTGTAATAGAAAGACCAGTGTTTTATATATACAGTGCCGAGTCTCTTTGTGGTGTAAGCAGTGTGTTGTGAGGGTGTTGTTGTGCCAAAACTTTACACTTGGGCCCTGAGGATAAGCCTGACTTCTCTGTGCCAAGCTACCCAAGGGCGAGCACAGGTTATCAGACATGTGTATTGCACTCCTCCTATCTAGAACGGTGGATTCTGACCGGCTTCGATGCATCCCATCCAACCAGAAACCGCTCTAACAATCCCACTTCTTCCTCAGTAGACTGCCAGCTCCAGCTCACCCACTCTTTAGTAACTTCCCCAGTTTTTTTTTCCATTCAGTGCTTCGTATCCCCCTATAGTTGAACAGGCTCCATTGTATTGGAGCAACTTTTACTTTTTATAAGTCCACTTACATTCATGCACAATTATCAGAAATAACTACTCTCTCCTATTAGTACATTACAACACAATGACCATCCAATGCACACTCGTTTTCTTTGGAAAACATACTGTCGTTCTTAGGGCCAGAATGGACGAAAAGAAACAGAATCCAATGCCAGGCGTCTTTCCTGTAAACCTAAACTTCTCGTTTTCCCAACTGATGGCACATTCATATTATATGAACAATGTTTACTTACCTTTAAATAACTATATATTGCTGCTTAATGACTGCTATCGTGTGCAGCCCATTATTTGTTGCAGGATGCTCTGAGAACGGACACACGGGCAGGAGTTCAGATGCTGTTTCCTCATCATCCCATGAACAGTGCATCTGCGTTACGGATTGCTAAAAGGCATTTTACCAATAGTAATCATGCATTCCTACCAGTGCACATGACTGATAATGATTGTTATTAGGTTCGAAGGCACTGGCTAATCAGCTGAGCAGCCACATTTCTCACTGGAGTTGGCTGATTAAGGCCTCATTAGAAGGGTCTCTGGGGGAATGGCAGACCTCATTGTCATGCAGTTCTGTTCCCAGAGGTGAAAGTGGTGGATGTGTGTTCATTTCAATTAAGGTGATCATACGCTGCGTGGAAGGAAAGTGCTGCTGACAAAAGGTTACTTTTGATTCTGTCCGGGGATGTCATGTCCCATCTAACCTTTTCACACTCATCATTTAATCTCATCGTTTCATGCACATATGAAAAGTCAGACATGGCTGATGTGCAATCTACAATTGTGTCGACAACTGGACTGAAATGATTTCTCCGTATTGCAGTGCAACTGCACAATACATTGTAAGACAATAGACTCCATCTCAGTGTATAAAAGTGAATGTAGTGTATTTCTGCATTTCAATGCAGTTAATGGATCTTGATAGCTTTACAAGCCACAAATAAGATGTATTTATATGAATGACACAAAATGTGCTTACCTTCGACAGAGAAACACAGACTTGCCTTTCGGTGAGACAGAGTAAATAAGAAAGACTACCTGAAGTGTTTTGTGGTCTTAGCGCCAGTGATTGTGCAAAAACACAGTCTTTGTGACCACAAAACCACATTTGCAACACATTGAATTTCAGAAAGAGGAGGGGGTGTGAAAGTAGGGTCTCTGCCACTTACATCGACAAGGTACCATCCATAGGAACCTCTGCCACTGCAAATGAGACAACACTTTAGAATTAAATCGGTTTTATAAGCAGAACTCATAGCCAACCCAACAGGCCTGCTGCATAAAAGTCATGAAGGCCGAAAAGAGCCAATGGATTACAAGCTGTCCGTATAGATAGATTACACAGCATGCCGCCTATAACCCATCCTGGGTCGGCTGCGTTCAACAGGAAGAAACATTAAGTGATCCAGGTTCCATGGAGGTTGAACATTGGAAAGGGTCAGCAACATGCTGAGCATACAAGTGCCCGATAAGCGAAAGACTCGTTATAGCAAGTCGGGGGCGTTAAAGTCTGTCTTTTAAGGAAATATTGGGGCATATTATCAAGGGGGTTTATCTCTGCTTTTTTGGCTTTAAAAGCCAAGAAAGCGGAGATAAAATTATCTCCCTATTACCTAGCTGCCGCTAACACCAGTTAGCGACAGCTAGTAGGAGATAGCGACCATCTTGGGCCCAACTTTGCATGTCAGTGATATTTATCACTAATGAGATGCAAAGTGGGCGTGCCAAGATGTTAGAGACTGAAAAGAGTCGCTAACATCGCTATCTCCTATTACCAACTTTTGGAGATATTTGCGCTAAGCGGGAATATCTCCAAAAGCTAACACCTGCCCTGAGCAGTTCTTAGCCATGTTATCCAATGGGAGGTGGATAACATGGCTAAGAGCATTAGCTCGCTAATGCATGAATATCGCTGACTTTTCAGCGATATTCATGCTTTGCGGCCGTTTTTTATCGCATTTGCGATAAACCTTGCTAATAGCAAGGTTTATCTGCGATAAAAATCGCCGATGTGCGGCGATAATTTTTGTCTCCAAAGAAGTTAGAGACAAAAATTATCGCTAGTTGTTGGTAATATGCCCCTAAGAATCACAAAAAAAGAAACATTAACAGAACTAAAATTAAAAGAGCCGAGACCCTCTCACCACCCCCACCCCTCTCCAGGTAAGCCAGTGAGTGCACTTAAGTGAATGGACGTGGTCCGGTGTGATAGGGACCAACAGCGCATGGCCCTAAGAACCCTTCAGAAGCCTTTAAGTACTAACGACTCCCTTCACTGTCGGGAATCAGTTTCAAAATCCGTAAGTAAGCAGGGCATGTCGGTTCCGGAAACTCTGTGGATATAGGATGGAAATAAAGGGGGCCCATATCTTAGGGTATTTGGATTTGCCCCTAGGGTAGCCATGGAAAGTCTCTCCATGC
Organism: Lissotriton vulgaris; assembly: GCF_964263255.1. Classification (NCBI taxonomy): domain Eukaryota; kingdom Metazoa; phylum Chordata; class Amphibia; order Caudata; family Salamandridae; genus Lissotriton; species Lissotriton vulgaris. Next base: position 364,702,978 of record NC_141689.1, read on the forward strand.
CTAAAACGGACCACAGCTGGTAAAGCCATTGCGTGTGATCTGGAATCCTGTCCGATTTACAACCAGATAAAAGTACCTGATGTGCGGCATTCAACGCCAGGGCAATCTGCCTGCCCTTGCTAGAGTGCAAGGGGAAAGTCAGGTCATTGGGCAATCCTAAGATAGTGTATGCAGGTAACTTGTGGATGGTAGTGTCAAAAGCTTTATCGATCTAATCTTGGATCTTGTCCCAATATCCTGGGCGCTTCGGGAAGTTCCACAGCAAATGAATGAGGGTACCCAGACTCCCACAGACTCGCCAACAGAGACCATCGCAATGTGAGTTCCATTTACTTAAACAAGCCGGGGTGTAGTACCAGTAAGATACGATTGTAAATGCAGTTTCGGTGTGGCCCATGGAGTGTGCAGGGTCATATAAAAAATATCCTCCCATTCCTTGTCCGACAGGGTTCAACCGAGTTCTGCCTCCCACCGCCTCTGTCCAGCTGGTCGAGCCCCAATCGTGCCCTGAGAGAGAAACGTGTAGATTTCCGAGATAAGTTTGCGATCATCTGTTTTAAAAAAAAGCCCCTTTTCGTGTGGGAGCATTGGCCTGCTGACCAAAAGACGTTTTAGAGGCTCAGACACCTAGTGCAGCATTTGCACAAGAAGGAAGTGGTCTTAATCGGTGAGGCCATAATCCACCTGAAGTTGCTCAAAGGGAATATACCCCCGGAGGTCAAACAAATGTCCAAAACGCTTGCAGCCACCCCTCCTCCTTGGAGCACTAGTTCTTGTCGATCAGGTGACAGATCTGTTTAGTGTTGTCCCCACATTGTCTATTCAGAATGAAACCCGACTGATCGGGGTCCATCAAACCGGGCATCAGATGGTTCAGCCTGTGGGCCAGAATGCTAGAGAACAGCTTCTCATCAATATTTAGCAAGGAAATCGGCCAGTAAGAGCTGCATAGCACAGGGTCTTTCTCTAGTTTAGAAATGACCAAAATTGTTGTCTGTAACATAGAGGCCGTGAGAGTGCCTTTATCTGCTAATGAGTTAAACAATCGAGGGAGCAGAGGGGCCAGCTCCATGCAGAAGGTCTTGTAAAACAGCCCACTGAAACTGTCCGGACCCGGCACCTTCAGAACCTTCAGACGAGGAATAGCAGATATCACCTTGTCAATCCACATAGGGGCCTCCAGACCATCCACTTCATTAGACGTGAGAGGGGTGCCCACAGTACCATTGACGTAATCATAGGATTCTGTGAGGGTTGAGGACTCAGCGGAGTAGAGATCCGCATAAAAGGTCCGAAAAGCCGCCGCAAAGTCATTCCTAATCTCGGAACCCTGCTCTCTGCGCCCTATTTTAACTTCCTGTTGTTTACTGCGGAGGCAGTGTGCTGACATGCGACCTCCCTTGTTAGATCCCACATAATATTTATGTTTCAACCGAATCACTGCATGTTCAGCCCTATCCAGATCCAAACGCTTCAACTTGAGCCGCTCCTTCTCCAATTGGCGCCAGATTCGTGGATCACCTGTGCTCTTGTGGATTGCCTTGAGTTCTTTAACCTTTTCCGTGCTCATGACGAGCTGAGCTCGTAATGAGGCACGGTGTTCCGGTGCTCATGATGAGCTGAGCTCGTCATGAGCCGCGGTACGCTCACACGCGGGGATAATTCCCCTGCTGTGCTGAGGGTTCCACTGGAATGGGTGTGTTCATTACGAGCTGAGCTCGTCATGAGCACACGAGCACTGTGCCTCATGACGAGCTGAGCTCATCATGAGCACGGGGGCGCTGTGCCCGCCCTCCAGCCCCCAGAACAGCGGGGAGAATTACCCACGCTGCAAAGGGGTTAACTTTAGATTCTAGTTCCTCTCGTTTGGCCTGCTGAGTCTCATTATCATCAGCCACTTTAGCGATCAAGGTCCCTCTCAAGACCAGCTCAAGAGCCTCCCAAACTGGGTCTAAAGTAGTCCATGTAGCCATCATCGTTAAGTGCTATGCAATCCTTCAATGTGTGTCGAAGGTCTTCTACCACTTGTGGGGACTGCAATAGGGAGTCTCGCAGGCACCCGTGTGAGGGGGTGAAGGAATGGGAGGCAGACATAGAGTCAGTTTTATGTGTGTGTGGTCTGAAAGAGACCAGGCTTCGATAACAGATGCCTGAGTGCATGCCCACACAGCCTGGGTGACAAGAAAGTGGTCCAGTCGGGTGTAGGACTTATGGACCGCAGAGTAATGGATATAGTCTCCATTTTTGGGGTGGAGGCTGCTCCCTGCATTTCTGATCCCACAGTTCTCTAACCACTCCTTACCATTCCCTGAAAAAGCTCCCACCCCACCAGTTCTCGGGCTAGAACGGTCCATAACTAAATTTAAATCACCACCCACCACCACCAAGGAATCGGAAGTGTGGAGAACATCAGCCTGGGCCCCAGTCGAGAACTTCTCTTGATGTTCATTTGGGGAATAGATTTGGGCTATCGTGAGATTGGAGGGGCCGGTTTGTAGCCTTAGCGCTAAGAGGCGCCCCTTAATCTCTGCCACAGAGCGCACTAGGGAACCTCTAAAGTGTTTGGAAAACAAAATAGCCACCCCGCCTTTCTTTCTCGTCCCTGAAGACCAGAACTGCAAGGGAAACCCCTTGTGTTGCATACGCTGAGCGCCTTTGTGAAGCAGGTGAGTTTCTTGAAGAACACATGTATCCCCCTCCGAATGCTCAATTAAGGAGAGCACCACCCTCCGCTTGGTAGGATTGTTAAGGCCTCAGACATTATAGCTGACTACCTTCACTTCCATCAGTTTGGAAAGAACCACAGGGTTATATGTCTAACGCTAAGAAGCCGATAGATAGGAACAGACCATGGAAGGGACCACCTAAGCATATGTGATTGGACTAACCTAACCAGGAGGGCCATAAGTAAAAAGTTCACCGGAGAGAGGACCCACCCACCCAATAACAATGTACACAAACCCTAAAAGAATAATCCAACAGCAAAGGCCAGCACAACAAGTCCATCTCAACAGAGGGCCAGAAAAAAGTGGAGACTGCCAAAAGAGTAAGGGACCTCCCAATTAAGCGAAGGGAAAAACCCCCCCACCCCGCTGGGCCCTGGGAAGAGAAAACAAACCTACACATACGTTACCGTTAGTCATTAGAGTCCAGCGAGTCCCCCTCTGTACCAGCGAGGGTCCGGAAAACTGCTGAACACTCTTTGATCATTGTATCCGGGTCAGGATGAAGGCGATCAAGGCCCCGGGGACCACGTCTTGAGGGACCAGGCATTTCCGGCCCGAAGCATCAGGCTGGGCAATCAGATCATCGAGGTTTAAGTTCAGCACCTTACAGGCCTCGGTCCTGGAGTGAAATCGGTGTAACTTCCCGTCAAGACGGAAAGTGAGATGAAACTGGTTCCACCAGCAATAGGATATTCTCATTGATCACAGGTGGCTGGTCACGGGGCAAAAATGTCTTCCTTTTTAAAGGGTACTGGCTGTCAGGTCTTAGAAAAGCTGTGGTGTGTGCACACAGAAATGTAGAGGTTGATAGGAGCAGGCCGCCTTGAGGATCTCCTCTTTAACCTTAAAATCGTGTATGCACACCAGAATGTCCGCAAGTGGCAGATTTGGCTGACGGGAGGGGCCTACTCAATGACATCGGTCGATCGTTATGGAGGATTTCACTGTTGGGTTCAGAGCTGCCCGGAAGAGCTCTAGAACATATCCTTCCTGATCTTCCCCTTCTGCTCCGGTTGGGACAGCACAAAAACAATGTTGTCCCACCTAAACCTATTCTCCAGGTCTTGGGAGTGCGACTGGATGTCCAGCTGCTGATCCCTCAGAACTAGGATTTCTTGTTGAAGTGCAGCGATCTCTTCGTCCCTGGTAGTGGATGAGACCTCCAGTATGGCCACCCATTTATCGACTACGTCCACATCTCTCCGTACTTCCCGGAGATCGGCCTGCAGGTTCATCTTGATGGACAAGATATCTTCCCTCTGGGAAGCAAACAGGGTTTCCAGAAATTCCTGTATGACCACACCTTCTGAGCCATCCCCATCTGAGACTGGACCAGCTCCTTGAGAGTACCAGCCGATTTCCTAAGAAGATCCCGGACAGACTGGTCTTTTTTATCTATAGCCGTCGAAATAGTGGAATCCCAAAGCTGTCCCACCCTTGTGGAGAAGTTGCGTCAAGGGGAAGGAAAGCGTGGTCTCCAGACAGCCTCCGGACAGGCAAGTATGCGCATCCGCTCCCTCAATCGCTACCACATGTATTCAGCCTCTCCGCAAGCAGCACAGTCGGTGTGCTGCAGCAGGGCCGGGACCCGGTGGCCCTGCTCACCACATGTCAATTGCAGTCAATGGCCTTTATGCTGCCCCTGAGGACTGCCCACGTTCCGTTGTGGCTGAAGTCAAAACTCTGCAGGATGAATAGGCACCCAGTAGATCCACCTGGCTGCAGCCCTGAGGCGCTGCTAGGTTCCAGCCACGTAAGAGAGATGCTTAGTGTCAATGACTCCAGGTTCTGGTTTGAGTTGTAGGCCTCTGGTGTGCATACACCACTCTAAAAGGCCCAATCAAGGGAGAGAGATCCTGGTGCCTCCACTGCACTGCAGGCCACACTGCTGCCCTGTCCAGGTCCTTCGCTGAGGGCCCCAAGGTGTCAGGAGGTCACGCACCCCTCAGTCAATATGAGAGCGGCACACCAGGAGGCTGCAAACACCACCGCAAGTCACTCGCTTCCTTGGCCTGAATGCCCGTCAGTGGTTCATCGGTAGAGTAGTGCGTGGCTCTGCTCCATGGCTGCCTGGCTCCTCCTCTGAATAGGCCTCTCGATGCTCTCACCACTGCAGAGAGGCCGTGCCCAGACTGTGCGTGCCGTTCGTGTGGATGAGTCCGTGACAGACAAGTCGATAGACGCCCACCTTTCCTCAGAGCACTGTCCGTGTGTGGTGCCACAAGCGACCCGGCCCCCCATTACATTATGATGTAATGGGGTAACCCACAATTGTCCAAGGACCTGGGTAGAAATCGATATAGAAATCAATGGTCCTAGACTTATTAACTACAGTTTAGTTATGGGAACAATTTAATTAGAAAGCATTCATTTATCGAAAACCATATCAGATGTGTATACATTCAGCAACTGGTTATAAATGCACAATCATTGATCAAAACTGTACATCCTCAAAAGACACAATGGCACCAAATATATCTCCAATAGTGGCTGTTTATTGTATCTCAATTACTTTTATAACAGATCACCATATTAAATGTTTTCACTGGGAGGTTACTCCAACGGGAGGGTGAAAGAGAAAATGTGCTTGTGAATTTATTTTATTTTATTGTGTTTATAACGTTTTTTATAGCGCCAAAAAGATCTCGGGGGATAACACGGCGCATGGGAGGAAGGACAAAAGCAATATCTATAACAATATCATAAGAGTAAGGGAGAGAGAAAATACAGTGCAAAATACAACTAGGATGGTAATACAATAAAACAAGTGTAGGCAGGTAGCATGGGTGAAACACAGCGTACAAGGGTGAGCTGTATCAAAATAAGAACAAAGTCCGCAGGTGCAATGTCAACGGGCCTGTGAGTCTAACCCTATTAGGGTATATACTTGTTCATTAGGAATCTTTTGGCTTCCACTTTGAACGCTTTCAATGAGGAGATTCTGCGAACTTCCAGTGGGAGAGAGTTCCAAATCTTAGGGGCAGCTCTGGAGAAAGCTCAGTGACAACTTCTCCTTTTCTTAAGGACGAGTGGTTTCAGGAGGAGTGTAGAGGCACTTCTTGAAGCTCTTAAGTCACAGGACAGTTTAAGTTTTTTTGCAAGGTACGTAGGAGTATTAAGGTGAAGGGCTTTGTGTGTAAGAACAGCAATCTTTAATTGAATTTGTGCTTCGAAGGGCAACCAATTGAGGAATTTTAGGACTGGGGATATATGATCTTTTCGCTTGGTATCAGTAACCAATCTGGCAGCCGAGTTAAGTGCAGCTCTTAGTGGAGCCAGAGCATATTTGGGACGGCCACAGAGGGTAGCACAGCCGTAGTCTAACCTCGGCAAGACAAGCGCTTGGGCCACTTGCTTGAAATCATTTAGAGGAAGGAAAGGTTTGATATTTCTGAGAGATCTCAAAAGGTGGTTAGCTTCTTTGCATACATTGCTGGCATGACATTTCATGTTCAGGTGCTTGTCCATAGTGATACAGAGAGACTTGGCTGCGTCTATGATGAGAGGCGTACAGTTGAAAGCAGGGAGGTAACTCAGCCAGAGGTCTAGTTTGGGGATGAGATTTGGATGGGAGATGAGCAGGAATTCCATTTTAGTGGTGTTGAGCAGTAGATGATTCTCTGTTAACCAGTTTTGAGTAAACATTAGGGTAGTGTTGAGTGAGATGATATTTTCCGAGGATGAGATTTTCAGATATAATTGTGTGTCGTCCGCATACATGTGGAAGAGAATGTTCATGGAATTTAGAGAATGTGCAAGAGGTTCCAAGAAAAGATTGAAAAGCAGATATAAAAGAAGGGAAATCTAGTCAGCATAGAGTTCACCAAAACACTTTTTACTTTAGTATCCTAAGCAAACCGGCTTTGATTTCGAATGACACCAGTTCACAACTAGACCTGTCCCTCATAGATAGTTCCAAAATGTTGTTTTCTGATTTTCTGGAGGTGCACAGAGATTTTATCATCCGTGGAATGGGTAGGGCTGGGGTGATATCAGGTACAGGCCCACTGGGGGAGTGTCAAGGTTGCGACCCTGGCGCATAGAGGGTAATTTACATCCTCAGCGAACTGGTCTTCCTCAGGACAAAGGGGAATGGAGGCAACCTATGGTTGGGTAAAGTCATGATATAGTCCCTCGTAAGATGGTCCTCACCGTCTTGTGGCACGGGGCTGCAGGAATGCCAGAGGACGCCCGGCTTCTCACCAGCGAGCATGCAAGTTGTTCTTCACTCCCAGCCTGGAGAGCATCAAAGTTCCATGACTTCCGGTAGGGAATCCGGGCGTCGTGTGTGCTCTAAAGTATGCTAAAGGTCCGGCGGGAGCGGAGCTCGAACAGGAAAAGTCCGCTTACTCTGGCATCTTGGCCACAGTCCCTTGCGAGACAGCATTTTAAAGTGCCTCCCCGCAGAAACTTATATTGCACTCCAGTACTGAGACTGTCACATACTGTAACGCTTTCTCATCCCTCATCAACTAACTATTCACCAGTGTCCCTGCCACGTAACCAGCTACATTGGATTGCCCCAAAAACCTAATCCACAATCATTGGGAAGATTTTCAACAACCCTACTACAATTGCAAACCATTCATGCAATACCACCCCCTCAAATTAGATAATATTGTGTAAGCTGTCCATGATGGCCAGCTTCCACCTTGTGAAACTGACCTTGTTCACTGGAGAGGACATACTGCGGTCCAGGGTATTGCTGCAGGCTACCTCTATAGCTTCGATAGAATGCCTATTTTATTTTTTCATCACCTCAAAGTATCCTCCTAATTTACAGTCTTCAACAAAACAAACCCCACCGATCTCACGTCTGCAGAAAACCTTAATCCTAACTGAATTTCAATACGGCACTTGCACTCAGAAATGCTGTAAGTACCTTTTTCAGTTTCAGCGAGTAATAGAAGATGCATGGAACTGACATCATCGTCACAGTATATAATTCAATTTAATCTTATTAAATGAAATTGCGTGAATCAGTTTCTTGCCACAAACGTACTAATCTCATTATTCTTTCCATCTCTTCTTATCGATGGCTTCTGGCCTCAGTGCTCCCTTCCATAACCTTGTTGACACCACCTTCATCCACACCATGCATTTCTTTTCAGCATTTTTTGATATCTTTAAAATTCTTCAAATTTTGGTTTAATAATATCACCCCAGGAAACTGTACCACATCATTTTCCTCTGGATGCCTTATTAAGAGAATTGGACAGATCATCCCTTCTACATTTGCCCTGCACATTTTCTACCAGTGTACCTGAACTTGAAGGTTATTAGAGGTCAGACTTTCTTTCCTTATGGCTTATAACCTCTTCACAAATTATTTTATATATATATATACAAAAGTGCATCCTTAGGTATAGGTGTCCTTTATGCAGTATGGGCAAAGGGACCATTTATGAGTTTAAACAACAGAAAGGTAGGGGAGAAACCAATTCTCTATAGCAAGTATTATCTCTTTACATACATATTTATTACACACAAATATTCACCCACCTCCCAAGAAAGCAGAACTGCACTTATTAAAAACAGCCCCTTATGCTTCAGTCAACACTTCTATCATAAAAGAATGCCAGATAATTGAACCACATCTGTCCAGACCTCTCGAATCACCAGGCAGAATGGCGGAGGCCTTTCCCTTTCTAGTGTCTGAGCACACCACAAAGCAAGCATATTTAAATCAGCCCACTACCTAATAAGATTAAACTGAAAAATGTCTCCAGACATATGCAACACTTCTCCCTTCCTTCTCCCCTTCCTCTACAGTTTGATCCAGCACAGACAATACAAATACTCTTATCTACTGTAACATAAGCTCATCCCTCATCAACTATTTATCCCCTAGGGCCTCTACCATCCCATTGGCTACACTGAATTTCACTTTCTTGTTAACTAAATCCTTGCCTCTCAAAACCTAGTCACTGATCATTGGGAAACTTAGCAATAATGCGAATCGACACCTCTACGGAACGTAGCTCTCTTGCCAATTTTTTTTCACACCACTTCACAAGATTTACCCTAAAATGAGCCATCTGCACTACCACATTTAAGTACATTTGCATGTGGTAAAGCCTTCTATTCTCAAGCATATTGTGTAATGTGCCAATAATACTCCTATCACTACCTCCTCATACACCTGACAAATATACAACTCCTGGTACTCTACATGCAAAGTAGATGTCCTTAAATAATCGCTGTGCCTTACATAATTTAGTATCCTCAGCCGACAACTCATCTTCAATCAAACCTAATATAACCCTCAACAGCTTCCTTAATGTGTGAATTAAGTTCTCTAAACAAGTGTCAGTCATTTAACAAGGCATTTTGGGACTGCTTTAAAGTTTGGCAGAGATGGTACTCGGTCGCAACAGAGCTGACGTAGGCATAATGAAGGATCGCTCACCCTTTACAGTAGGGTGTACCTTAGGTATGTCAGTGATGGAGCTTACTTAGGCACTCTTGCTGACATTCTCCGCAGAAGGCCCGAACAAGTAGGGAACATAGGAGGTTTGGCCTTTTGACCACCTTCTTGATTTAGAGGGGGTGGTCGAATGGCCAGTTTTTACTTTCCCTTATCGCCTTGAAAAACGTGCAGTGGAAAAAAGTGCCATGGTGTGAGTGTCATTAGTTTTTGTATATTCAACAACAAAAGCACATCTGGAATTTCGTTTTTGAAAACACAAAACAAGCCGGTCGCCAAACTTTTATCTCATTGACAGAAACCTCTGTCATAGTGGTTCCAGTCAATGATTAGAGTTGTCCAGTGGGTCAGCGGGCAACTCTAAATCTGGAGTATGGATACTCCTTCAAGGTGACAGAGTTTTTTGCTCCTTTGCCCTGATAGAATAAATACCATACTCCCTTCTCAAAATCAAGACATATGTCTTCTCCAGTGCCAAGGACAACCCCAGTTCTCTCATTAACACCATGCGCGCTAGCGGAATCCCGCTCGCACGCTGGGTTTTGCGAAAACGCACTTTACGTGACGAGCTGGGCTCGTCATCAGCGTGCGAGGAGGCTACGCCATGACGAGCCCAGCTCGTCATCAGCGTCGAAGGGGTTAATGAAATACCAACAATACCTTGGCATTGAAGCCTGCAATACCCAAACATGTGATTAAGTAGCTCTTATAAAGACCTACTGCAAAAATATACTTGAATACTCAGGGGCCTATTCACAAACTCACTTACTACGAAATACTATTCACTAACCTCCGTGTTGACACACTTGCCTCTGCTACTTCTATATTTTCTGTGCTGAATTCTCTGCTACATGTGTGGAAACCTCCACACTTGTAGTAAACATGGGAGGAACTGGGGGAGTGGCTGAAAAATGGGGATTACTTGGACCTCAATGGTAGAGGTTTTGAAGGAGGTTAGGGAGGGACATGCGCCCAACCACAAAAGAGTGAAGCCATTGCAATTCACAGACTACACGTCTAAAGTTACTACAGCCAAAAATGTCAAAAAACAGCATTAAATGTACTCAAGCCAACTCTTGGAGTAACTCCAGCTGTGCATATGGCTCCTCCGGGTACGACAACATACTCTAATAGAAAACAATGGAGACTAGGGAAGGGGCTTAAAATAAGACCCCCATAGAAATATTGTTAAATTAAATACAATTAGAAAATGTGCGTGTGTCTAGATATATACAATATTTCTTATATTATTTTAACATTTAATAATAAACTTATTTTAGCATTCATTTTAATTTGGATTATACATTCAACATTTTTGTTTAAAAAAAGTAAAACTAATTCTAACCAAACATTTTAAATGCATATTAATTAAAAATAATTACTGGAGGAGTGATTTGGAAAATATTTTACATTTGTTTTATTATTTAAAATTATTATTTATAAATGAAATACATATATTATAATCAATTCATAATAGAATGCCCATTTGCACTAATGTGCTGTAACAGTTTGTTTTAGGAATTCTATGTTAAAAATTAATGTTTACATTTATTTTACATTACTCTTTTATAATAACATTTATATGTGTGAGACCAACATCCCAAATGGTCTTAATACAGGGGATGATTTATACAATTTTTTATAAGAACTTTTTATAAGAACAATTTCTTATGGAATAATTGTATGAATATCTGTTATTTTTCAACATGTTCCCTTTTACTGGATTAGGATTGCACAATTTTGGCATGGGTCAGATATCCACCATCAATGAATATGTATAGGATTACCGATTTACATTTTTGGAATTGACCCGTCTGCTACTATGAATCTGGTGAAATTAATTTTGATGCCATTTTATCCATGTCCTTTGATGCCGGTTTTTATCAGGTTTTAACTGGTTTTACTGATTTTCCTACTTTTACTCGTTCTTAGTCTGGTGGAGATGAGGTATGGGTTTGGGTACCTATTTATTGGGTAAAAGCTTGGTTCTGTGTTATTTTATTAATTGGGAGAATGATATACTGATGATACGTTCTTGAATTCACCATTGTTCTAGCATGCTGTTGCTTTTTCATGATTTTGATATTTCTATCGAGTACATATTTTCAAGTCCCCTTTTATGAAATGTTATATACAGTTTGTCTGGAGATTAATGAATGAATAATTTTGTGTATTTAGGAGGAATATTATCTTTTAGTATGATTGTCCTCTGCACTTACATTTCTGTGATATTTGAGCATCTGCTAATTTGTACATTTAAATGAATTTCCTATGTCTTAATAGGTAAAATTTGCACTTCACATAATTCTTGCACTTTAATCAACACCGTTTGCACCAAACTTCTGCCCTAGAAGAGTTCAGCTCCATATAGCTGAGATCAGATGAGCATATCAGGGATAATATTTGGATTTACGGGCACTGGCCCTTGATTGAATATCTTATCAATTTATTTATTGTAGTTGTGCCGATATTTATATTGTGATTCATTGTATTTATACATTTATTTATTCATGAAATTCTATTTATATTTAGGATATCATTGACTATATTTTATCCCTGTCATCGATCTCAAGTTTATTTTTTTAATTACTTTATTGTTCACTATTACTATCCTCGGGTAGTATTTCTTCACTGTTCTCAAGATTGATGGGAGGAGCATGTGTAAACAGTTGCTGCAGTTAAACTCGCTGCTCACTGGCCACGTCATGTGATCAAGACCGGGTCTCCCACACACTCAAGGAGGAAGAAAGCACTTTTCACTGTCACATCGCATGATCTGTATCTGCTTCATCACGATCTCCATCGTGTCAGGATTCTGGTGTTTCATATATATATATATATATATATTTTTATATATATATATATATATATTTTTATATATATATATATATATATATATATATATATATATATATATATATATATATATATACATATATATATATATATATATATATATATATATATATATATATATATATATTACCTACTGGCGATAGACAGTAGGTATATATATATATATATATATATATATATATATATATATATATATATATATATATATATATATATATATACCTACTGGCGATAGCCAGTAGGTATATATAGTTAGGATTTTTTCTCTATGGAACTTTTGAAAATTCTATGTCTAATAACTTTGGCGTTTGTGGACGGAATCGGCTGAAATTTTCAGGAAAATGGCACATTTTGTTTCTGAGCAGCCCCTGAAAATTTGGGGGGGTTCCGTCAAGGGGGGGGCGAGAAAAAAGGGGGTCCCAAAACGCGTTTTTCCCATTCATTTTTCCATAGGGCCTTTGGCCTCACTTTTAGCTCGAACGGCTGAATGGATTTACACAAACTTGGCAAAATTGTAGGGACTGTTAGCCCGATGTGCCTTTGCTGGGTCTCAATATATGTGCTCCAGTGGATTTTGAGAAATTAACGTTTAAAAAAACAGATATATCTGTGACAGCGTCCCAGATAGCGCTCCAGATCGCGTACTTTTCACGTAACGGAGCTTTGCAAAGCGAAGCTGATTGGCTCTCCGGTGTCTGTCAACATTCTAAACAGTCCGGTGCGGCCGCCATCTTGTCTCTCGGTAGGATCGAGAGACAAGAGGAGGAGAAAAACGAAGGGGAAATTTAATGAAAGGGGGCAAGGTAGACCCCTCTTGACCCCCTAGGAATGATGTTGGGGTTATTAAAGGGTCCCGTGGGGCAAATAAAAAAAATTAGATTTTTCGCGGTAGAAGCGCTTCTCGGTTCGCGAACCGGGTCGCAAACTGGTAGCGAAACGTGAATTCGCCATTTTGTGTTTCGATTTAATTAAATTACTAGATGGAGGAAAAGCAATGTGAGTATTGGGTATAAGGGGGTATGGGAGACGTATCCTGACCCCCTATGTTTTCTGAGGGTGGTTGAGGAGGCTCATATATGTTGATACTTGTCTTCCAGCGGTTGCGCGTGAGCGTTTTTTTTTTTTTTTGCCGCTTGACTTCTGTTAACGTTCGATTCGAAGGAAATTAGGAAGTGTTGATCGCCATTTTGACACTGCGAGTAAATATATTGTTAAAAATAATTGTTATAAATTAATCCGTATTGATAAACATTGTCTGCGCCATCTTGCTTTTTTTCCAATGCCACACTTTTGTTGTGCACGGCAGCCATTTTAGATGCCTTGACCAGACCCACTCTCTGTACGCCGCAGATCCTCAGCATGGCTCCCCACCCTCGCAAGCATCTCCCCCACGCACTGGTCACCCGTGCTCTCTCTCTCATGCATGGGCCATAAACTTCCCCCCATCTGCGCTGTTCTTCCCTGAGTATCACACCCTGTGCCCGCCCGACACCTCCCTTTCACCCTATTCACTACCGCACCCTCTGACACTCCTCTTCCTCTTTGTCTGATTGTCCAGGCCGGTCCCAGGCTATCACCTAGCCTTGCGGATGTAGTTTATGGCCCCAACTGTAAAGAATCACCCCTGTTCAAAGGAGTTACAGTAGATCAAGGTCGCCACCTCATGAGATCTGCCACACCACACGCGTTCCTACTATCTGATAACGATCCTGTATTGTGATTGGGGAGGGGATTCTCACTGTAAGGGTGTGTGGTAAGCATGGGCGGAAAATCCGTTACGCTCGCGGATTTTGCGGATTTTTGGGAAATTCGCAATCCTCGAGATTTGCGAATTTCCCGCAAAATCCGCAAATTCGCACGCAGCGGATTTTTTTTGCGGCTCGCGTCGTTGGTGATACAATTTTTGCGGCGCGCGGCGTTTATCATCGTTTGCCGAGTTCTTTTTCTCGATATTTTGCGAGTGCTGCGCCATTTTGGATCTTGCTGTGTGATCCCGCGGGAATTTGGCGAGCGCGATTACGTCATCGCGGCTTGCCAACTTGCACAGCAAGACTTTGTCAACGCGAGTACGGCGAGATCACGTCTCGCGGTACTTCGCAATTGCGAGATTTGAGATGCGGCGAGCAGCAACAATCTCGCAGAAGCGAAAATATCAAATATGCAATTCTGCACAAGAAATCCACCAGCAAGCAGCATAAACCTTCTTGAAATGATGATTTTTATCTGAATAACTCCTTAGGTTGACATTTGCCTGCACTTTTTTAGCGAGGAGTCCATTTTGGGGAGGGGGGAGGGGGGTGGGAGGAAGGAAGTGCCCCACAGTCTTCAACTTCCTGTTCCTGTCCAGCAGGCTCCTCCCAGTGCTTTGTCCATCTCCTGGTCACTTTTCATTTGGATCTGGAGCTGGAAGGATTACTTTTTGTGGATGCTGCTGGATATTTGGATTTGAGGCCTTTTTGACTTTCTTTGGATCACTGTTGGATTAGAAATTTTACAAGTAAGTTTGTTTGGGGCATTACAGTTGCTGCAACTAAAATTTTGGAATTTTCGATTTTTGGGCTGTTTTGGGGCCTTTTGCCCAGGGGTACTCAGTGGTGGGTGGACTGAGTCTTTCTGTGGGTTGTCTTGAACTTAAACATCATGGAGGGCATGGATGGATTGTGATTGTGCTGATTTTTCAGTGATTTTCGTTTTTTGGGGCTGTACTTGTGGCCTTTTCACCAGGGGTATTTGAGTCTAGCATGGGCCTAGTCTTTCTGTAGGCTGTCTTGAACTTAAACATCATGGAGGGCATGGATGGATTGGGATTGTTCTGATTTTTCAGTGCTTTTCGTTTTTTGGGGCTGTACTTGTGGCCTTTTCACCAGGGGTATTTGAGTCTAGCATGGGCCTAGTCTTTCTGTGGGCTGTCTTGAACTTAAACATCATGGAGGCCATGGATGGAATGGGATTGTGCTGATTTTGCAGTGTTTTTCGATTTTTGGGGGTGTTCATGGGAAGGGACAGGCCATGTGGCTGGTGGCCATTTTGAGTGCTGCTACAGGCACTGGCCATGTGCTGGGAGAGGCAAGTGGCCATTTTGAATGCAGGCTTTGTTGTTAGGCCTGCAACCATTTTGCCTACTTTTCAACCTTTATGCCCAGGGGTAGTGAGTCTTGCATGGGCCTAGTCTTTCTGTGGGTTGTCTTGAATTTAAACATCATGGAGGGCATGGATGGATTGGGATTGTGCTGATTTTTCAGTGATTTTTGTTTTTTGGGCCTGTACTTGTGGCCTTTTCACCAAGGGTATTTGAGTCTAGCATGGGCCTAGTCTTTCTGTGGGCTGTCTTGAACTTAAACATCATGGAGGGCATGGATGGAATGGGATTGTGCTGATTTTGCAGTGTTTTTCGATTTTTGGGGGTGTTCATGGGGAGGGACAGGCCATGTGTCTGGTGGCCATTTTGAGTGCTGCTACAGGCACTGGCCATGTGCTGGGAGAGGCAAGTGGCCATTTTGAATGCAGGCTTTGTTGTTAGGCCTGCAACCATTTTGCCTACTTTTCAACCTTTATGCCCAGGGGTAGTGAGTCTTGCATGGGCCTAGTCTTTCTGTGGGTTGTCTTGAATTTAAACATCATGGAGGGCATGGATGGATTGGGATTGTGCTGATTTTTCAGTGATTTTCGTTTTTTGGGGCTGTACTTGTGGCCTTTTCACCAGGGGTATTTGAGTCTAGCATGGGCCTAGTCTTTCTGTGGGCTGTCTTGAACTTAAACATCATGGAGGGCATGGATGGATTGGGATTGTGCTGATTTTTCAGTGATTTTCGTTTTTTGGGGCTGTACTTGTGGCCTTTTCACCAGGGGTATTTGAGTCTAGCATGGGCCTAGTCTTTCTGTGGGCTGTCTTGAACTTAAACACCATGGAGGCCATGGATGGAATGGGATTGTGCTGATTTTGCAGTGTTTTTCGATTTTTGGGGGTGTTCATGGGGAGGGACAGGCCATGTGGCTGGCCATTTTGGGTGCTGCTACAGGCACTGGCCATGTGCTGGGAGAGGCAAGCGGCCATTTTGAATGCAGGCTTTGTTGTTAGGCCTGCAACCATTTTGCCTACTTTTCAACCTTTATGCCCAGGGGTAGTGAGTCTTGCATGGGCCTAGTCTTTCTGTGGGTTGTCTTGAATTTAAACATCATGGAGGGCATGGATGGATTGGGATTGTGCTGATTTTTCAGTGATTTTCGTTTTTTGGGCCTGTACTTGTGGCCTTTTCACCAGGGGTATTTGAGTCTAGCATGGGCCTAGTCTTTCTGTGGGCTGTCTTGAACTTAAACATCATGGAGGGCATGGATGGATTGGGATTGTGCTGATTTTTCAGTGATTTTCGTTTTTTGGGGCTGTACTTGTGGCCTTTTCACCAGGGGTATTTGAGTCTAGCATGGGCCTAGTCTTTCTGTGGGCTGTCTTGAACTTAAACATCATGGAGGGCATGGATGGATTGGGATTGTGCTGATTTTTCAGTGATTTTCGTTTTTTGGGGCTGTACTTGTGGCCTTTTCACCAGGGGTATTTGAGTCTAGCATGGGCCTAGTCTTTCTGTGGGCTGTCTTGAACTTAAACATCATGGAGGCCATGGATGGAATGGGATTGTGCTGATTTTGCAGTGTTTTTCGATTTTTGGGGGTGTTCATGGGGAGGGACAGGCCATGTGGCTGGTGGCCATTTTGAGTGCTGCTACAGGCACTGGCCATGTGCTGAGAGAGGCAAGTGGCCATTTTGAATGCAGGCTTTGTTGTTAGGCCTGCAACCATTTTGCCTACTTTTCAACCTTTATGCCCCGGGGTGGTGAGTCTTGCATGGGCCTAGTCTTTCTATGGGTTGTCTTGAATTTAAACATCATGGAGGGCATGGATGGATTGGGATTGTGCTGATTTTTCAGTGATTTTCGTTTTCTGGGGCTGTACTTGTGGCCTTTTCACCAGCGGTATTTGAGTCTAGCATGGGCCTAGTCTTTCTGTGGGCTGTCTTGAACTTAAACATCATGGAGGGCATGGATGGATTGGGATTGTGCTGATTTTTCAGTGATTTTCGTTTTTTGGGGCTGTACTTGTGGCCTTTTCACCAGGGGTATTTGAGTCTAGCATGGGCCTAGTCTTTCTGTGGGCTGTCTTGAACTTAAACACCATGGAGGCCATGGATGGAATGGGATTGTGCTGATTTTGCAGTGTTTTTCGATTTTTGGGGGTGTTCATGGGGAGGGACAGGCCATGTGGCTGGCCATTTTGGGTGCTGCTACAGGCACTGGCCATGTGCTGGGAGAGGCAAGCGGCCATTTTGAATGCAGGCTTTGTTGTTAGGCCTGCAACCATTTTGCCTACTTTTCAACCTTTATGCCCAGGGGTAGTGAGTCTTGCATGGGCCTAGTCTTTCTGTGGGTTGTCTTGAATTTAAACATCATGGAGGGCATGGATGGATTGGGATTGTGCTGATTTTTCAGTGATTTTCGTTTTTTGGGCCTGTACTTGTGGCCTTTTCACCAGGGGTATTTGAGTCTAGCATGGGCCTAGTCTTTCTGTGGGCTGTCTTGAACTTAAACATCATGGAGGGCATGGATGGATTGGGATTGTGCTGATTTTTCAGTGATTTTCGTTTTTTGGGGCTGTACTTGTGGCCTTTTCACCAGGGGTATTTGAGTCTAGCATGGGCCTAGTCTTTCTGTGGGCTGTCTTGAACTTAAACATCATGGAGGGCATGGATGGATTGGGATTGTGCTGATTTTTCAGTGATTTTCGTTTTTTGGGGCTGTACTTGTGGCCTTTTCACCAGGGGTATTTGAGTCTAGCATGGGCCTAGTCTTTCTGTGGGCTGTCTTGAACTTAAACATAATGGAGGCCATGGATGGAATGGGATTGTGCTGATTTTGCAGTGTTTTTCGATTTTTGGGGGTGTTCATGGGGAGGGACAGGCCATGTGGCTGGTGGCCATTTTGAGTGCTGCTACAGGCACTGGCCATGTGCTGAGAGAGGCAAGTGGCCATTTTGAATGCAGGCTTTGTTGTTAGGCCTGCAACCATTTTGCCTACTTTTCAACCTTTATGCCCCGGGGTGGTGAGTCTTGCATGGGCCTAGTCTTTCTATGGGTTGTCTTGAATTTAAACATCATGGAGGGCATGGATGGATTGGGATTGTGCTGATTTTTCAGTGATTTTCGTTTTCTGGGGCTGTACTTGTGGCCTTTTCACCAGCGGTATTTGAGTCTAGCATGGGCCTAGTCTTTCTGTGGGCTGTCTTGAACTTAAACATCATGGAGGGCATGGATGGATTGGGATTGTGCTGATTTTTCAGTGATTTTCGTTTTTTGGGGCTGTACTTGTGGCCTTTTCACCAGGGGTATTTGAGTCTAGCATGGGCCTAGTCTTTCTGTGGGCTGTCTTGAACTTAAACATCATGGAGGACATGGATGGAATGGGATTGTGCTGATTTTGCAGTGTTTTTCGATTTTTTTGTGGTGTATAACTGAACTGATGTTCCTCTGTCTTCCATTGTTTTTAGGTGCACAAGACTCAAGAGAACCACCAGTGCCAGGAAGAAGTCCTGCAGCGGTGTGTGTGTGCAGCATAACGTCACGCGACGTCACGTCTGGCCTCAGACAACTCTACAATTCGTGCAACTGCGGCCTGCTGTCTGACCTGCTCTGAAGAAGATGGCCCCAAAAAAAGTTCTCCGTAGCTCCTCTAGCAAGAAAGTTGCTAGTAAGGAGCAGAAGAAGCAAGTTACCAAGGAGGCTGGTGTGCCGACCGCACGTTTTTTGGGAGCAAAAAAAAAAGTACGCCTGCAGCAGCAGCAGGATCTGCTGATCAAGCGTAACTGGGTCGAAGATATCATCATCATCCCGTAAATCCTTGGTCCAGGACAACATTAAAAAGATGTTGTTTACAGAAGCGCAATGAATGAATGAATGAATGAATGAAATATTATTTATAACGCGCAGCTATGCCCAGTGGGCGTCAAGGCGCCTAAACCAAAATATAAAGCTGTTAGCAGACAGAAACAGAGCCTACTGGTATGCCTTAATAAAGAGCCAAGTTTTCAATGACTTCCTAAAGAGGTCAAGGGAAGGAAGTCGTTTGATTTCAAGGGGGAGTGAATTCCAGATCAGAGGTGCCAATATGGAGAAAGCTTTGGACCCCCCTCTAGCCTTCTTGGCTCTGGGGATTACCAGTTGGTGTTGCTCGCTGGATCGTAAACATCTGCTCGGAACATATCTGGTAAGTAATGAACCAAGGGCATCAGCCGAGCCTGCAGTTAGAGCCTTATATGTAAGGCAAAGAAGTTTGAAAGTGATCCTTGACGGAATGGGGAGCCAGTGGAGGTTCTTCCTCGCTAAGGTCATAGATGACAACCAGGGCAAAGCGAGAGCAAACCGCGCTGCGGCGTTCTGTATGACCTGTAGACGCTGGAGCAAGCCCTTGTTGGCCCCGGCGTACACTGAGTTACAGTAATCAAGCCTTGAGCCAACAAGGGCAATCACCACCTGTTTCCGCGCCTGTGGGGACAGATAGTGCACAATCCTTTTTAGGGTCTTAATGACACCCCAACAGGTCGCTACCGTTCTGTTCACCTGTAGCTCCATGGAGAGCTGGGTGTCAAAGATGACACCTAGGTTTCTAGCAGATTTGGTAGGTATGGGGCAGCTGCCTAAAGAAGGGGGCCACCAGTCATCTGACCATATGTCCTGGTCCTTGCCAAAGACCAGGACCTCTGTCTTGTCCCCGTTCAACTTTAGGGAGTTGGAAACCATCCACTCTGCAACAAGTTGCATGCAGGCCCTAAAGTTAGAAGCAGTTTCACTGACAGAGTGGGTCAGGGATACCATAATCTGCGTGTCGTCCGCATACGACACTACCTCCATCCCCTGAGATCTTACAAGTCTTGCAAGGGGGGCCACGTAGATGTTGAACAGGGTCGGACTCAATGCCGACCCCTGTGGCACCCCACATTGCAAAGACTTGGCAGGGGAGAGGTATTCACCTAGCATGACACGTTGCTCTCGTTGACACGTTGAACGCAACCACCCACTGATGCGTCTGTATAACACTAAGCTGGCTAAAATGCTAGCTCTGGACCTTCTCCCTTTTTCTTTTGTAGAAGGGGTTGGTTTTCTAGAATTAGTGGCAGCGCTCTGCCCTAAATGGAAGGTTCCTAGCCGGTTCTATTTTGCCCGAGTTGCGGTTCCAGCACTACATGAAGATGTTCTGAAGGTGATTGGGGCAGCTTTGCAGAAGAGTGCTGTTCACACTATACATATGACAACAGACATGTGGACCAGTGGCGCAGGCGCTGATTACATGTGCATCACTGCACACTGGGTCTCTTTTTCAGGGGCTAAAGCAAAGCTAAACACAGGTGTTGACACGGACATTGTTTTTAAAGCTGCTCGGAAACATGCAACACTAGCCATGTTTGGTTTGGAGAAACGTCACACAGCAGAAAACATTTTGGATGTCTTTAACACAAAGGTCCTTAACTGGCTGTCCCCACTAAAACGCCAGGTTGGTTATGTTTCCACGGACAATGGCGCCAATATAGTTAAGGCCATGAGGGACGGTAACTATTTCAGAGTGCCGTGTTTGGCGCACTGTATAAACCTGGTTGTCCAAAAATTCTTGGGTGATAAAGGCAGTGCAGCGTACAGTGTATTGGACACCTGCCGAAAAATGTGCAAGCATTTCAGCCATTCTTTTAAGGCCCGGAAGCAGCTGAGGAGCCTGCTATATCAACGTAAAATGCCAGTGAAAGCACTCATCCAGGAGGTGGTAACACGTTGGAACTCAACCTTCTACATGCTTGAGCGTCTGTATGAGCAGTATAAGGAACTCGATCAATATTTCCTTACAGAGGGTACAGAGGAGCTGAGGATGGGTGCGGCGCAATGGAACTTAGTTCAAAGCCTGACACGCATGCTTCGTCCTTTTGAGTTCTTCACACGTGCAGTCAGCAAGGAGGACTGTAATTTGGGAAAAGCTATCCCATTATTGTACATGCTGGAGGACCAACTGAAGGAGGTGTGTTCTGTGTTTGAAAAAGATGTAAAAAACCAAGACTCTTTTCTTCTGGCTGAGAAATTATTACAGCTCCTACAAGGTGATGAACGTCTTAAAAAGATCCACTCAGAAGAGCATTACATTTGTGCTACTATTCTGGATCCACGCTACAAAAAGGCGCTGGCAGGCCAAGCATTCTTTCCTTTTGATGATGAACATGTTCCAAAGTACAAACATTGGCTAGCCTTGTCAGCCAAGAGGTTTGAAAGAGAACGGCTGAAAATTGAAGGAAATGGCAGTACATCAGCAGGCCATCCCCAGTCAAAACAATCCACTTCTGCACCTGTGGCTGTGGCAAAAGTGACCTCTCAGCCGTTAAAGACACCGGCAACCGGATCATCTGCACGAGACACAACAGAAACATTGGAGGCTGAAGAGGATTGGCTAGCTCTGCGTGGGTTTGGTTCTCAAAAGGTCAGAGGCACAGCAAGAGCTAAGCAAAGTGGAGGAACCTTGGATGAGGAGGACCTTCAGTCGATGGTGAAGGACTATCTGAATGACTCAACAGAGGTCTATGTTAATTCTGACCCATTGGCGTATTGGCATGGGAAAAAAGAATTGTGGCCACAGCTCACCAACCTGGCTTTAAACTACTTTTCTTGCCCACTCGCAAGCGTGTCTTCTGAACAGGTTTTCAGTGCTGCTGGTGGCATTGTAACTCCCAAACGGAGCCGCCTCTCGCCCAAAAATGTGGAGAGGTTAACAATGATCAAGATGAATCAGCACCTCATTCCACCAGATTTCAGAGTACGAGAAAGCGTGCCGGATGAAGAGGAGGTGGCCAGCAACATAGATGAGGGAATTTCTACTCTGTCAGGTGACACTGATCTCACCCTGCCTGAATTCGCAGAGTATGATGACGAAGCCTTATTCTCATTCCTGGACCGTGATACCGAGCCCTGAAAATGAGACAACAAATCAATAACTTTCTTTTTCATCCTTATTCACTTTTATTCCTGTGTGTCTGTCTTTCTTTGTTGTGCACAGTTAATATATTTCAAACTTTAATCAGATAATCACAAAAACAAGCCCATCAGCAGAACTGTCTTCACTGGTTTGCTAATTGATTTGAAGTTGCCGCAGTCTGCATTCCTCAGGTTCACAAGTTCAGAAGAACATGCTCCTCTATCCTCCTCCTCCAGACTCCTATTTCCATCAAACCAGAGGGCTGGTTTACGCCCAATGAAGAAAGACTCAGCACTTGTGGGGGTGTTGATGTACCTCTTTGCAGGTGAGTTGACGGCTCTGGGACCATTGTTGGGAAGCTCTAATACCGGATAAAAGTGGTTTGGACCAAATCCCAGGCGGAACATTTTTTGTGTTTTTGATGACTTGCTTGCCTTTGAGGTGCTCTTAGGGGGGGTTCCGTCTGTTCGTGGGTGAGTTTCGTGGTCTGGGAGCTCTGCTGGGACACTCTAATCTTGATTGCATTTGCTTTTCAGGAAATCCGTGGTGGCAACCCCGACTTATGGCCTAGCTACGCAGCGCGTTTGGACCGAAGGCCGAGAAATATTGCAAGTATGAGATTTTGCTTTTGGCCTGTTTGGGGGTGTTATGCTTCTTGGCGGGTCTTGGGGCATTCCTGGGAAGGTCTAATACCGGGTAGAAGTGGTTGGGACAAAATCCAGGCCGATTTTATTTTGGCTATTTCTGACATTTTGCTCAATGTAGCGTTTTCGGGGGCCTGTTTGGGGGGCTTCCTGGTGTTTGTGGGTGGGTTTCAGGGTCTGGGCGCACTGCTGGCTATATATACTTTACTTTGCAAGAGGTTTGAAGCAAATCCATGGTGGCAGAGGGGAGTTAGGGCCTAGCTGCAGAGCACGCGCGGAGTGATTTGGGAAATTTGTGAAAAACTGACTAAGTCCCCATTTTTGTACTTTTGCTCTTTGGCTGTTTGGGGGTCTTCTACTCGTTTCCTCCTGGGTTGACGGCTCTGGGGCCATTGCTGGGAAGCTCTAATACCGGATAAAAGTGGTTTGGACCAAATCCCAGGCGGAAATTTTTTTGTGTTTTTGATGACTTGCTTGCCTTTGAGGTGCTCTTAGGGGGGGTTCCGTCTGTTTGTGGGTGAGTTTCGTGGTCTGGGAGCACTGCTGGGACACTCTAATCTTGATTGCATTTGCTTTTCAGGAAATCCGTGGTGGCAACCCCGACTTATGGCCAAGCTACGCAGCGCGTTTGGACCGAAGGCCGAGAAATATTGCAAGTATGAGATTTTGCTTTTGGCCTGTTTGCGGGTGTTATGCTTCTTGGCGGGTGGGTTGGCGGGTCTTGTGGCATTCCTGGGAAGGTCTAATACCGGGTAGAAGTGGTTGGGACAAAATCCTCGCGGAAAAGCCTTTTGGCACTTTTTGTAACTTAGGGTTCGTTAGGGTTAGCCCTAGCAGCAGGATTGCATGTGTTTCGGGGTGTTCTAGATTTTTGCAACTGAGTTCTGGGGTCTTAGAGCACTCGTGAGAATGTGTAATTTTGGTTGCAAGTCATTTGAAGAAAATCCATGGTGGGAAAGGGGGGATTTGGCATAGTTAAAGAAAGCCTTTGCCACTATTCTTAACTTAGGGTTCGTTAGGGTTAGCAGTATTTCTATTGCATGTGTTTGAGTGGGGGGGATTTCGAGTCTTGGAGCGATGCTGGCTATGGATACTTTTGCTTGGTTGCTTGCAAGTGGTTTGAATGCAATCCACGGTGGGTAAGGGGTAATTAGTAAGGGGGTACTTTGGCCTACTTTTACTTTCAAAGTAAGTTTTGTCACCAGTTTTCTGCTAGGCCTCGTTTTTTGAGATTTGATTGGGGGTCTTATACATTTTTGCGACTGGCTTTAGTAAGGGTCTGGGTGGGAGCACTGCTAGGAAGATCTAATTTTGTTCAAAAACACAGTTTACAGTACACCTAGCTTGAGGGGAAAGATCCGCTACATTAATTTGCCCCTACTTATTTATCCTTCAAAAGGTGACTCAGACAGAGTACGCACTTTCAAAAATATTGTACTGTCTACTAGGAAAATCAAATTGTGACTTTTTGCACTCCACAGCCTACATACCTTATATTTATTTATCAGTGGTGTTGTAATATTATATCACTTCCTGTTTTCGTTGAATAATTACAGGCCGGGTTTCAGTCTCTGCAATGGGGAAAAAAGGATGGAGTCAGGCTTCACATTAGCGAGCCACAATTCAGCATCAGGCAGGCAGTGGACAGGGTGTCTTCTGGTGACCAACATCGATGGACGAAGCGTCGGCTGCAATGGAGGAGTGCCGCTAATAAGAGGATTTTTTTTCTGCAGGCAACTTACTTACCACTTCCAACAGGACAACTACAACAACATAGATACAGTATCCCTTGCCTTTTTCTCTGACTGTGACTGCATTTCTTGGATCTCTCTCTGCTTCTAAATTGATCCCTTAACACATCACTTAGTCCACTCCACTATCACATCTGCACCACACATAGTCATTTGTAAGTGCTCCTACGTAATTCCCAAGTCGCAGCACGCCCCAGCCCGTAGAGGACTGGGATGGCCCCAATGATGAAGCATGTCACCAAGGGGCAACCCTGGTGAGTGAGGGGACACCTAGAAAAAAAGCAATTTCTCCTTTTCTATCTACTATACCTTCCAGACCAACCCCATTGAGTGTTGTTGTGAATGGATTTATAGTGACCAGCAAGGCTCTCAGGTATCTGGCTACAGAGACCTTATGTTAAATATAGTTATCAATAATCCCACACACGCCCTGTACTGTCGCATTCTTTCTTCCACAGTTGTCGAAAGTACTACTTACTTCTCACTGACATGCATGCAGTAGCCAGTAGTGCATGCTCTTTCAAAGATTGATGGATAGGTTTGTACCCAAAGAATTGTTTATGTTCAATTGTTTGTCTATGCTGTGCTTTTTTTACAGGGTGTCTTCTGGTGACCAGCATCGATGGATGAAGCGTCGGCTGCAATGGAGGAGTGCCGCTAAGAAGAGGATTTTTTTTCTGCAGGCAACTTATTTACCACTTCCAACAGGACAACTACAACAACATAGATACAGTATCCCTTGCTTTTTTCTCTGACTGTGACTGCATTTCTTGGATCTCTCTCTGCTTCTAAATTGATCCCTTAACACATCACTTAGTCCACTCCACTATCACATCTGCACCACACATAGTCATTTGTAAGTGCTCCTACGTAATTCGCAAGTCGCAGCACGCCCCAGCCCGTAGAGGACTGGGATGGCCCCAATGATGAAGCATGTCACCAAGGGGCAACCCTGGTGAGTGAGGGGACACCGAGAAAAAAAGCAATTTCCCCTTTTCTATCTACTATACCTTCCAGACCAACCCCATTGAGTGTTGTTGTGAATGGATTTATAGTGACCAGCAAGGCTCTCAGGTATCTGGCTACAGAGACCTTATGTTGAATATAGTTATCAATATTTCCACCCACGCCCTGTACTGTCGCATTCTTTCTTCCACAGTTGTCGAAAGTACTACTTACTTTTCACTGACATGCATCATGCAGTAGCCAGTAGTGCATGCACTTTCAAAGATTGATGGATAGGTTTGAACCCAAAGAATTGTTTATGTTCAATTGTTTGTCTATGCTGTGCTTTTTTTACAGGGTGTCTTCTGGTGACCAACATCGATGGATGAAGCGTCGGCTGCAATGGAGGAGTGCCGCTAATAAGAGGATTTTTTTTCTGCAGGCAACTTACTTACCACTTCCAACAGGACAACTACAACAACATAGATACAGTATCCCTTGCTTTTTTCTCTGACTGTGACTGCATTTCTTGGATCTCTCTCTGCTTCTAAATTGATCCCTTAACACATCACTTAGTCCACTCCACTATCACATCTGCACCACACATAGTCATTTGTAAGTGCTCCTACGTAATTCCCAAGTCGCAGCACGCCCCAGCCCGTAGAGGACTGGGATGGCCCCAATGATGAAGCATGTCACCAAGGGGCAACCCTGGTGAGTGAGGGGACACCTAGAAAAAAAGCAATTTCTCCTTTTCTATCTACTATACCTTCCAGACCAACCCCATTGAGTGTTGTTGTGAATGGATTTATAGTGACCAGCAAGGCTCTCAGGTATCTGGCTACAGAGACCTTATGTTAAATATAGTTATCAATAATCCCACACACGCCCTGTACTGTCGCATTCTTTCTTCCACAGTTGTCGAAAGTACTACTTACTTCTCACTGACATTCATGCAGTAGCCAGTAGTGCATGCTCTTTCAAAGATTGATGGATAGGTTTGTACCCAAAGAATTGTTTATGTTCAATTGTTTGTCTATGCTGTGCTTTTTTTACAGGGTGTCTTCTGGTGACCAACATCGATGGATGAAGCGTCGGCTGCAATGGAGGAGTGCCGCTAATAAGAGGATTTTTTTTCTGCAGGCAACTTACTTACCACTTCCAACAGGACAACTACAACAACATAGATACAGTATCCCTTGCTTTTTTCTCTGACTGTGACTGCATTTCTTGGATCTCTCTCTGCTTCTAAATTGATCCCTTAACACATCACTTAGTCCACTCCACTATCACATCTGCACCACACATAGTCATTTGTAAGTGCTCCTACGTAATTCGCAAGTCGCAGCACGCCCCAGCCCGTAGAGGACTGGGATGGCCCCAATGATGAAGCATGTCACCAAGGGGCAACCCTGGTGAGTGAGGGGACACCTAGAAAAAAAGCAATTTCCCCTTTTCTATCTACTATACCTTCCAGACCAACCCCATTGAGTGTTGTTGTGAATGGATTTATAGTGACCAGCAAGGCTCTCAGGTATCTGGCTACAGAGACCTTATGTTGAATATAGTTATCAATATTTCCACCCACGCCCTGTACTGTCGCATTCTTTCTTCCACAGTTGTCGAAAGTACTACTTACTTTTCACTGACATGCATCATGCAGTAGCCAGTAGTGCATGCACTTTCAAAGATTGATGGATAGGTTTGAACCCAAAGATTTGTTTATGTTCACAATTGTTTGTCCATGCTGTGCTATTTTTTCTTGTCTCCCAAAACCTTTCCCAAAAACCCCCGTACCCATCCATTTTTCAAACCCTAACCCTCTTCCCCCGGGCTGTGTGGTTTTGATTGATGTGTGACTAAATTACAGCAATAAATCCACACACTTGTTGGGGAGGATAAGGTGATAGCAACAGGCTGGTGAAGAAATCCGAGGATATATTCTTACTCTGCTTGACAAAGACCCATGGCTAATGTCAAAGAACTTCAACCGAATTAGTTATACTTTAACATTTGTTAGGCTACAATGTGGCACTGTTCTAGTGTACTTCTGTCACCTGCTATATTGTACCGTTGTATTGCTCAGGAGGACAAACCAGATTTCATTTTCTTTTTTTTCATAGGCAAGCAACTGCCACTGTGTCACACCACTAGTACCACCGCTATGAGGAAATTTTATCCGCCCAGGATTGCCAACCTTATTTGCTGTTTCCCGTGGAGCCAGCCCTGGGCCTAGCCCTACTTGCAAACAGAAATTACAGGTAAGATAGGCGTTTGGTTGGAGGTAGTATAATGGAGTATTAGGAGAGACGAGAGATTTGATTGACGGTAGTACTACTAAAGTCCTAGGACTATTCAGGAAAACAAACTTACTGTTTTGTTAAACCCCCACCCACCAGACTCAAAAGCAGTAAAAAACAGGTATGGTGAGATAAAGTTTCAAAAAGTATATTTTTATAGCCCTAACAAAAGAATCTCCCGCAAGACCCTCCCTAACCCCAACGATTGTCCTTCAAAAGTCCCCAAAAATCCCAACTCCCAATTCCCACCCCCCAAAAGTCTCTAAAAAAGGGGCAAGGGACACTATGGCAGGGTGCTGTTGGAATTAGCAGCCAGGGCATCATGCTCCTTGCGGAGGGTGGCAAGTTCGAAGCGGAGGCCCTCCACCACGTTCTTATAGTTATGGACCTCCTGCTCCAGGTAGGACAGTCTGAGGGATAAGCGGCGCCGGTGTGCCTTGCAAATCCTGTGAGGGGCAGCTGCTTTCTTTGCTGCTGGGCGGTGGCGTTTGGCTTTGGTAGCCCGGCTCCGTACCGCTGGAGCACTGTGCTGGCTGGCACTGGCAGCCCGCACGGGTGAGGATGCAGCTGTCCCAGTGGACGTTGTTGTTGTACCAGACTGCGTCTCCTCCTCCTCCAGGGCCACCAGCCGCCGATATTCTGCGACAGTGGCATCCAGCCTCCGTTGCCGGGCCATTCGAGCCAGCTCCTTCCTCCTTGATGGTGTCTTGGATTTGGAAGGAGCAACTACATGAAAAAAGAAAGACATAGTCTGTAACCAATGCTCCTTAACATTAACACAAAATGATTGAGCAGAAAGTTGTCACAGTACAAGTAGCAAATTGAAAGCACAGTACAGAACTATTGAGGACAGTATCTATGTAACCTCCGACTTCTTCATCCTTGCTCTAACATTAGTGGGAGTTTAAGGAACAAATTTTACGAGCACTATGGACTTCTATTACAGTCGACTATGACAGTACACCAGTCTTATTCTTCTTCTTCTCTCTTGTTTAGGAAAATTGGTACGTTATCTTATGCAAGCCGGCATAATGCCAGCGCAGTGAACTTGCACCCGAGAAAAACAGACGCACACCATGGTGAGTGAGACAGACTTGCATTACTGTACCGGTCCAGTACATGCAGGTGGTGAAGCTCTTACTTTTCTATTACGTGTGGCACTGAGAATACTCTGTTAAAAGGGCTACTTCTTAATTAATTTAGCTTTCACCCTACAGTGCAAATGAGTATTAGAAAAGGAAAATGAAGAAGCTAAATTATCTGATTATCTATCACTTCACATGGGATGTATTTGATGACATATGGGATGACTTTAGGTGCTTTGCTTATTATTGAGTGAACAGTGATACCCCCACACATGAATGACGTACTACTACTAAACTAAAGTTATTAAGGGAGGTAGGGAGTGTCCACCGTAATAACCAGATATATGCTGTGCTTGCAGTTGCAATACAAACTACTGCTACTATTCATGGTAGTCTTTGGACAACGTTACAACTTCTTTTCCTTGCCTTTCCTACACTGGAACGGACGTGCGGGTGCGGTGTCATATGCTCTTCAAAGTAACACTTAGTTCATCCAGTGACCGTCTACTCTCTCTAGATACACATATGCTATCTAAGAGTCAGATAGTACCATGAATGATCCAGGCATCCATCCATTCAAAGTATATTGCACACATACAGTTTCTGCCTCACCCACCCAGGCTGTTCTCCTTCCACCCATCCTTGCTTCATCATTCACCCAGCCATGCACCATATCATTTTCTTACCTTCCCAGCCACCTCGGGGACCAAGCAAACACATATCATTCTTCTTTGCCAGTCATCATTACATTTCTCGTGCTTCCACACTTACTTACACCCTTCTTTCGCTTTTCTTTCATCCCATCCATCAAGTTCACCTCAGATCTGATTGGGATTCTTCTCGCCAAAAACTTCACAGCTAAGTCGAAGTACATTTAGAGGAGGCTACTACCTGCTTTTTTTATAATACACCCGTGCAGAAAGCACACTCTGCAGTCTTCAATCTCAATGACTAAGGAATGTATAGCTTACCTCTGCCCGCCACCACCGTGTGAACCCTCACAGGCATGTCCTTGTCCGGCACTTGCACCGCCTCCTCCCCAGAGTTGTCCTCCTCGTCCAATGGCACCACCACCTCCGCGCTGGCCCCGTCTCCAGATGTTCCACCTACAAAGTACATTTAATAATGTTAGAATACACCACTCACTACTATATAATATTTGGTCTAGGAGGAAGAAAGAAATGTGAAAAAAAGTGTACAATTTAATAATTTATGACTGTGTATTCTAGAGTAAAAATGTCCCTTTTTCCAGGGAAGGCTGTTGTCTTGCTGCACTTTTTGGCACAACTGATGAATGTTTGCTTTTTACTTTTTAACACGCACCACTTTTTCTCCTAACAGACAGAACCTTGACTTCTAAGAACACGAGCAGGATCAAGTTCAAACCAGGTGAGAGCTCGGCTCGACCACAAGAAATGTGTCCAATTAATCGTCAGCACTAAGCACTTTTCCATTTTCAGTTACACGTTCACTTTTATGACAAACTTGAATTTAATAAATGTGTTTACTTTTAATAAAGCGTTTTAAACTTAACTAGACTCTGTGGTTTTTGGTCCTATAGACTAGAGTGGATGAGCTAAAGGTTTTCGAATTTTTGCAAGCATGAGTCCAAGCCTCTGCCATCGGTGACTTTGGGAGCTAACAGCCACATGCATCAAACGTTTGCGAATTCGCAAAAATTGCGAATCGCAAAAATAAGGCCATTGCGATCGCAATGGGAAGAGTTGAAATGCATGAACCTTCATTTTGCGAAAATCGCTAAATTTTCGCAAAATAAAGGAATCGCTAAAAAATTCTGCGAAAACCATTGCGATTCCCCGTTTGCGATTCGCAATGAAAGAATCGCAAATAAGGAATCGCAATTCAAATGCATGAAAAATCGCAAATTGCGATTTTGATGAAAATCGCAAGTTTGCTATCGCAAATTAAGAAGGGACACAACCAGGTGTTAAAAATGAGTGCAAATCAGAAACAGCTGAACACCAACTGAAACATATATAAACACACCCACAATTAGGCCCCAGTATCCAAAATGGCTGCCCTGTACCTGATGGCGAGGAGGATGAGGCTGCAAGCGGCTCAACAGAGAGGGAGGCAAACCAATGAGCGCATCTTCAGAATACGCGTCACTCTGCTTGGTCAGGAGGAGGATGAAATATATGACAAGTATAGGCTGAATGGGCAAATGATACTTGATCTGATTCATGAACTGGACCCTATCCTGCAACGACAGACCCATCGGACCAATGCAATCCCAACGCATGTGCAGGTATTATGTTGCCTACATCTACTGGCGTCAGGCACTTTTCAGGGAGTCATAGCAGTAGCAGGAGGTGTGTCTCAAAGTGCAATGTCACGAATATTGGCTGATTTTCTTGATGCTATGATGTTACGGATACACAACCACATAACTTTTCCTACCACAGCCCATGAAATAGCTAGGACCAAGAAGGAGTTCTATCAAATTGCTGGATTCCCCCAAGTACTGGGTTGTATTGATTGCACCCATGTGGCGATATGTCCCCCAGCAGCTCAAGAATATATGTATCGCAATAGGAAATGTTTCCATTCCCTGAATATTCAGGTGGTGTGCAATGCAAAGAACATTATAACGGACATCGTGTCTCAATTCCCTGGCAGTGCACATGATTCTTATATCTTCAGGCAAAGTGGCATTCAGACCCGTCTAGAAAGGGGAGAGTTCGGAGAGGGACATTTGCTAGGTAATTATGTGCAACACATCTTTCCATACCTTGTACACATGTAAAACTAAAACAACCACTGACAGCCTTTCCATTCTCTCATGTAGGTGACAGTGCATACGCCTTGCGAAACTACCTGCTGACACCATACCTAAATCCAGCCACAGCCGCACAAAGGAGATACAATGCAGCACATATATCTACCAGGAACGTGATTGAGCGCACTTTTGGCCTACTCAAGAGCCGATTCAGACGCCTCCATAAGACCGGAGGTGCAATGAAATACAGTCCCGTCAAATGCTGCAAGATAGTGGCAGCATGTGCCATGCTGCACAACATAGCAACAAAGGGAGGTTTGGAAGTAGAGCTTTCTGACAGTGACTCGAAGGACAGAAACCAACAAGTACCACGCCACCCTGCCCAACAGGGCACTGGCGCAGCAGAAGGCCGCAGGCGCAGATTGGAGATTACACAGAATTAC
The DNA here is from genome assembly GCF_964263255.1 of Lissotriton vulgaris. Taxonomy (NCBI): domain Eukaryota; kingdom Metazoa; phylum Chordata; class Amphibia; order Caudata; family Salamandridae; genus Lissotriton; species Lissotriton vulgaris. The sequence goes on from NC_141689.1 coordinate 364,734,887, forward strand.
TTCTGAGGTCAGTAATGAAGACACAAACACAATCATTGAAATGCTAAGTATACTTTATGTAAATGTATTGTGACCGTTGAACATTGGCAAACAGCCATAAGTGACTTATGTCACTATACTTATTTGAATAGGAAAAGCAAGAGAAAAATTAAATGAAATGTACTTGAAAGTCAGTGATATGGTCACATCGTGTCAATGGTTACCTCACCATTTCGCTATAAATGTCAGGTTTGGAGACTAGCGTTTTTTACCCCGTACACCCAGACGTCTGTCTTGCACAGCATCTTCTTGCCTTTCGTTGGCAGTGGATGGGGTAGCGCTGCGAGTAGTGCGTCTCACAGCAATTGCTACAGGCACTGTGCTACTGTTCATGCTTGAGGCACACTCACTGCTGTCATCCTGTGCAGTCATGTGCACTTGCCTACCAGATGCATTCATCAGGTCTACTGCATTGGTCACCTGATGCAGTGCTTGGGCAACCTCTCTACTACAGTGACACATTTCCCTCTGCCAAGTCACTGATCTACGCGCCAGCTGTGTGGTGGCTGTGGCCATACTATTGCTGCTCCTCCCTTGTTGTTTCAGTTGCTGCATCAGTTGCCGGTGCTGTCTTTTGCGCGCTGCATCCCCCTCCTGCATGACCTTTGTCAGTTCCTGTACACTACTGGCCAGTAGAGCAATGTTGCCTGACATCTGTGCAACTTCCTCCTTCACTAACCGAGTGTTCTTGCTCTGCAGGCGATGTGAGCGGAGCATCTGTCCCTCCAAGCCACCCCAGACAGGATTTCTTGCCTCCACCTGCTGTGGTCTGCGTGCCCTGCGTCTTCTCCTTTGCGATCTACACGTGCCTCTCCGGATCAGTGTTGGTGTGGGTGTTGTGACGTCTGTTTGCCGTACACGGACTGCAGGTGCAGCATTGCCCTCATCATCGGAAGCCATGGGACGCAGTGTTGGGACAGGTGCCCTACGGGAATGAGGCACACGTGAATGCGTAGTTGGCAGTGCTTGTGTGTCCTCCTGTTCTGAAGCGCTGCTGTGTTGCATATCCTGTGCATCAATGTCCTGGCCCTCATTGACTTCTGCATCTGTGAGGTAAAACAGTGCAAAACGGCATGAATGTATGCTTGCGAGGGCATGTCACAGTTCTAATTTAAATAAATTGTACATATTCTGAACATCTGCTACTGCTTTTCTTGTAATTTTGTGCATTACTGTGTGTGTGTCATTGTCAGTACTTAGCCAGACTACAACTCCCATGATGCACTTCCCTCAGTAATGTAATAGCAAACAGGCTTTACTGTGTGTGCTCATGCTGTGCTCTACAGACATCCTGACTTATGTACTTGGGGCTATTAACACATGCATTTCTCTTACCTGCTGAAGTGTGTGCAGCACCGGAGGTGTCCAGCCGCGTGACTCCAACAACTGCTTCAGGCTGGATGGTAGACTCCACCAAATCCTCCATGGGAGTGTTCCCTGTGTGTGGCGGTGTGCCCCCTCCTGTCTTCTCTGCCGCCTTCAAACGGTCTGCAATGCTCGCCTTAGCACGACTGCGTAAATCATACCATCTCTTTTTGAGTTCTTCTGTAGAACGGTGAGTGACCCCGATGGCATTGACTTGGTTCTGAATCCGGAGCCATATGTTGCGCTTTTCCTGCTCCGGAACCTTGAGTGAGGCTTTACCAAACAGCTTGTCATTGCTGTCCACTACTCCCTCTATTAAAGTCTCCAGTTCTTTTTCAGAGAATTTCATTTTTCTCTTCCTTGTACTTTGGCTGTTCTGTGGTTCTTTGTCAGCTTCCATTTTGAAGTTCTTGCAAGGTGTAACACAGTCTTTCTCACTCTCTCTCTCAATCTCCTCTGCTCCCAGTGCCAGCTCCCTCCTCCTCCCTGTGCCTCAGCAGTGAGAATGAGGCTTGGACAGCAGTGAAAATGAGGCTTGGACAGCACATTTCCTGGTTGTGATGTCAGCAACATGCATCAATGCGCGACCTCGCAATTAGCAAATTCGCTAATTGCGATATCGCAATTTTTTTCGCAGATTTTTAGCGATTCCTTAAAAAATCGCTATTTTTTTGATGCATTTCGTTTTGCGATTCCTTATTAGCGATTCCTTAAAAATCGCTAATAAGGAATCGCAATTTCTTTCAATGATGCATGTACCTGTAAATGACTCTGCCACACTATCTAGTCAGTAAGGAGATTGGGGGTTCAACTACAAAGTCTGTTATCACTGAGGTATGTGGAAAGTCTAACAGTTACAGCACCTATTATAATTGATAAGCTAAGCGATGCATTATTTAGTGTCCATAGTTCTGTTTGTGCAGATTTGTCCCTGCAACAGTAGTAGAATGGGTTGTCCTCCTATCCAAACCAAAAGTAAAGTAGTATCTTATTCTTTCTTGGTGGTCATTCACCTTTTTATTGTTGGCAATGGTCAAAGCATAAACATTTAGAATACTTGAAACGACATTATGGACAATCCCAGAGGACTGCACTCAGTGCATAGAGCTATTGCTGACTAGAATGGGAGTCCAATGGAAATGCCAAATGTGCAATCTTATTTAGCTACACAGACAGACTAATGAGAATAATCTAGTAATACCACACGGAGTCATAGTCGAGGGAGGATAAGAATTTAGATCCTGTCTACAAGAGATCAAAGACGATTTACAAAAAAATTGAATGAGGAACGCTAGGAAAAAATAAGTACTCTATATTAAAATTGAAACTTACTGGGGCCAGCAAAGGAGCCCTCGCCTGCCCGGTCCTGGCCTGCATCGTCAACAGCACCCTCCTCCTCCTCCTGTGTCCTCCTCTTGCCCCTGGAGGAAGCTGATGTACAACATGAAAGAAAGAAAAACAGAAAACATGGATGATATTTCTCAACCAAATCAAACATTTCAAAAGAACTAACAAAGTAACAAAATATTTTTGCGAAATAGCAAATAGGGAACGACTCCACTGGATATATTATTGACCAATCTCATGTGGTCGACTACGTCATTACTTTAGTATTGCTTGATTTGCGGACCGTCGAATTGGAAACTACCCTATGTAACTCACTAAACAAAGTACTAAAAAGGTTTGCCTAAGATTGGCAGGCAGCAGTCCGCAGCACGCAAAGTGACAGCCAAAGTCCATCGTGATTGAAGATCAGCGACAACACTAAAGTTTCCTACTACATTAACCAGTCATTAAAATACTCAAACTATTAATCCACCACCACTATTTCTTCTTATCGCCATGTGTACAAAGGAAGGACTGGACTTGAGTCTGTAGGGGCTGATTTAGAAGGCCCTTGCGGCTCTTTTGCTCCATTGTTGCATGACTTTTGCGACGCAGCGACAGCACAAAAGAGGCGCAATGGTGCGGCGTATATTAACAACGTGACGCATATGGGAGATGCATCACGTTGTAAAGCCCTGCGCCAATAGGGGGCGTTCCGGCGCAAGGGAGGGCGTTCCTGCGCAGGAACGCATCCTAAAAGTGGCTGAGGGAAATCTACAAGATTTCAATCAGTCACTTTGAGGACAATGATGCGTGACTCAAACCCTGCGCCTGCTTGAAGCAGACGTACGGCTTGACGCAGCATTGGGGAGATAGGGCACCCCAGAGCATTGATGGAGCTGCACCATCGTTGCGACGCAACTCCAGCAATGCGCCGCCTTTACGGCACAGATGCGTAACGCTTTGGTGACGTTTTGGGCCCATGGCGCGCCGCATTGTAAATACGGGGCACCATGGGTGATGGTGGCGTGACGCACAATTACTGGCACATCCCTGCAACTTTGCAGGGATGCGCCGGTAATTAAAAATCTGAACTTTAGTGTGTAGCATTACGCAGTTCTTTCAACTACACTCATACATAATTTCACAGGCCAATGAAATGAACACAAAATCTAAAACAAATAAGCATAGTAGCAACACTACTGAGAAGAAGGAGAGCAGTGTACCTGAAATGCACAGAAGATTTTGAAATAAAATTTACCTACAATGTAATGATCAGCATTATTGCTCTTGGTAAAAAACAAAAAATTGCAATATAATAACACAGCAGGAGAAAACATAGTAGTAAAGACATAGCTACTACTACTCACCAAGCCCAGGGATCTCAAGGCCAAGGAGGTCGAGCAGATCTCGCTCACGGGTCAGGACATCTGTCCAGCGGTGGGTGGCCTGGTTGTAGGTGCGCCAGACCCGAGAGTGGTGGTAAATGGCCTGGCACACCTTCTCCCACCGCTTCCGGCGCTCCTGGGCCCCGTACCCGGCACTGATCTTGCCGCCTCCCATGATGGTCCTGGGGAGGCGGCGCTGAACATAAAAAACGAGTTGGGCCACCTCCTCCGGGGTAAAGATCTCCCGTGGCATCACTAGCTCCCCCCTCAAACGCCCGCACGGGAGCCGGACACGGGGTGCGGGACCCTTCCCCTTCTCGGGATGCTTCCCGGCTCCCTTCACCATTATCTGGGCGGAAAGGAATAAAGAAAATAGAATAGGGAAGAGAAGAAAAGAAAAGAGTTTACAAAAGTAGTTTAAAATTAACCAAAAGTAGCAGTAAACACAAAAATATAGGGCTAGAAAAATAGAGGGATAGATAATAAGTAAAATAGATCAAAAAAAACTTCAAACAAGCAAAGGATGGCAGAGATTGACAGAGGATACAAAGACCATGCCCAGAACCATAGCAATGAATGAGAAACAAGATGGCCGCGCCCGTTCACGACCACGTGGGTAAGTTCGCGCGAGATTTTCCTTGCGAACACGCGCGAAACTGTACTGGCAAGCCGCGGACTTTGCGAGATTACACTTCGCGCCCGGAAACGGAAATACATCAGGCAAACAAGATGGCTGCGCCCTTGAACGACCGCGAGGGTAACTTCGCGCCTTGCGCTACGAGCGGCTCGCAAAAACGCACAAAACCTTGCCAACTAACACGCCGCAAAAAAAACAAATTGCATATTCGCACGAATTTGCGGCTTCCGAATCCGATCTCGCTCGCGCGTGTTCGCGCCCCGCGAACCCCGCGAAATTGCAGAAAAACGCGTTTTTCAAAACTGAAAGCACTCGGCAGGGGCAAGAGTTCAAACTCATCATTAGTAACAATTCCCGGTAGTGCTTCCTGACTGGGGCCCCTCCAGAATTCAGTTGCTAGTTGCAACAATTGTATGACCCTGCTCTGACCCTCACAGCAGGCTCATAGAATAGCTACAAGTAGGCCACAAAGGTCCTGGGGAAAAAAAATGCACTGCAACAGAAAGCAAAATTACAGATAAGGAAGCAGGTGCCAGACTGGAATTTTAAAACAGTGACACATTAATAAACTAACCCCAAATTAATTCATCTCAGTTGAAGCAGGGCTGGTGTGCTTGCTTTTCCCCCCCCATAATCTACAGTAATGATGAACCAGAGGGTGGCATTGATGTAACAGAGGGTTGCAGTGGTGAAACAGAGGGTGCTGGGAACCTGTGATGATGTAGCAGACGTAGAAACAACATAATTCGCGACCGTTGCGCGCCGAAATGTAAGTTCGCAATTGCGAACTGGTACGAAACCCTCGCGAACTGGCAGAAATCCTTGCGAACACAAAAAAAAAAAATCCGCAAATTCGCAAGAATTCGCGGATTTTGCGGATTGCGAGTTCGCAAATCCGCAAAATTCGCGAACGCGAGATTCGCAAAATTCGCCCATACTTAGTGTGTGGGACCTAGCCTGAAGCGGAAGATTCCAGGGATGCCCTTTTGTACATCAAAGTCTTCACAATTATGTGTCACATTAAAAATATATAGCACTCCAACAAAGTAGTAGGATTATAACACTTTAATAACTTATAAATATATACAACGCTCCAACAAAGTAAACACGTTAAAAAAAAACTCTTTAAACAACTATTTATATGACATTGCTTTAACCAGGATAGACAAAGAAGTGACACAGTGATGTAAAAGTTTCTGAAAGAAATGCCAAGAACGTCCCATGTGAAAGTGAATTTTATCTGGCAATTTTTTTCTTTTCCTTCTCATGAAAAGAAAGTTAATGCCAGGTTTGTTACCTGCCTCATCTGCACAAAAAAAACTCTCGAGAGGGACCGAAAAAAAATATAGCTATGGTAATCATACCATGCATCGGCACATGGAGAGGTGGCACCCTCTTAATTATTCTAAAGCACAACTTCGAGATTTGGTGGATAATCCCCTTTCGGCAAAAGCATCCATCAATGACTTAGCAATAAGTGAGTCAGAGACAAGGGAAACGGTCCCAAATCTGCAAAAGAACTTTGGGCAGATGAGATTGACTTGTGTAGCATGTGGAAAATGAATTTCATGCGGAGAGATGAGTATTACTTTAATAAATAGATCATATGAAAATCATCAATGTCCAAAACGTCCTAGAAAGTAATTTTTGTCATTTGTGAGGAAGAGAGATAACCTTTAGTGGTACAGGGTCGTTTTCGTTCAAACTAGGGGGGCCAGGTGACATTCCTTCTGGTGGCTTAGGGGCATTTAAAACAACTTTCCTGATACAGGTAGCATATAAAGTAGAGGGTAAATACCAGGATCTTTATCGATTGCTTTATGCTGTACAAAAATGAAAAACACATACAACAAACATGGACCATTCATATTTTCAATGTTTCTGCTTACTATTCTTTTTAGCCCTTAACTAATTTAGCTGCTTCATTTCACCTACTTTAAAAAAAAAAATAAAAAAAAATCGGAAACAGTGGCCTTTTATTCGAAACTTACCAATCTACGCGTTACAACTACGTTTGCTTTTTCAAAAACCTTTAATAAAAATGTTGGTGCCCAAATACAGGCCTACAGCCCCGTGGGCCGGCCACGGAGCAGGCTGGAACTGTAAATGGGGGAGGGGGGTATTTATTTGTGGAAAACATAACAGAGAGTCAGTGGTCGTTGATTTCATAGTAAAAAGTGCGACAAGTGCAACAAAATCATATCGATAATTCATTGTGAGCAAGTACCAAAAGTGTCGACAATTCGAACCTTCAATAATAAATACAGTAATCAATGATGCATTAGAACTTAATATCAATTCATTGTTCGAACTTGTAATCAGTACCCGTCCCATGTCAATTCATTGTTCGAACGTATAATCAATACCCATCCCGGATCAATTCATTGTCCGAACATATAATCAGTCTTATCCCATATCAATTCATGTGCTAAAAACTGCATACATATCTCATGATATCAAGGCTGAGCAATCGGGCACAACAAGGAGTTGAGAGTTTCATTTGTCCCGGCGCCATTTTGGGTGAGGTCAGGAAGGTCCAAGTATAGTCAAAATGTCTCCACCAACTCGTGGTTGGACCGGGACCTCTTTCGGCAGTCCAAATGTTTTCGTTGAAGGGTAGCAGAGGGGACTGCCGACATGAACCATCAGTCAAAGTGGGGTGGGAGGCAACAATCTCTCCTACCGGGTCATACTGGTGTCCCACCGGAACTGATCAAGTTGGTAGTCTTGCAGGATTTTGGTCATTTCAAGACTGAGGCCGGCGCCGGCATGAGCGCGCCGACGTCCCGCGGCTACGTCGTGGTCGTTCCGTGGGTGATTATGGCAGTCATTCCCCATCGGGGGTCGGGGGCCCCCGTGGCTCTTATAGAATCTTCAAAGTTGAGGAGAACGTTTCTGGACGCAGGACTCATTTTCTAGTTGAACTCAGAAGCGTCGTTGCACCGCAACAGTGGACGAGACCCCCGCTGGGTGAGCGGAGCATCATTGCCTCGCAATAGTGGACAAGACCTTTTGTTGGGTGAGTGCAGCGCCGCTGCATCGCAAGAGTGGAGGAACCCTTGTCGGGTGAGTGGAGCGTTGGGGGTGCAGCTGAGGGGCCCCCACCTGGGGGGGGTGGGAGAGGCTCGTTCGCGCCGCCTCTCCCTCCCAGCGCACCCCACGCCGACACCTGGCGTTGATATCCGTGATGTCCGGACCAGGCGATAAGAGGGGGGGGGTTGGAGGCAGAGGCAAGACATCCCCCCCCCGTGGCCTGCAGGGCGCCGCTTCAGGCCCGAACGGGGAGCTCATATCAAGCACACGTGGGAAGCGGTTCAGCGAGCCCGTCTAGAAGAACACCCTCCGGCCTGGCGGACTGAAACTTCATGGACTCATGCCAGATTGAAGGCAGCGAGCACGTCACCAAGTGTAGGAAGACCTTTACAGTATTCAGCAAACGCGCCGTGCGGTAGGCCAGTGTCCCCGTCAACAACGAGTCCAGGATACAGGGTGATGGCCGCCATTTTGTCAGACCGGCGGGGCCACAGCACACTCCGGTATCAATCCAGCCGCCAGCAGGGTTCAGGGAGAGCCAGCCCGGGACCACCAACGGCACCAACGATGCAGGGAGGCGGGCCACCAAAGCAGTGGAGGTAGTCAGCGCCTCCGGCCCATGGGTACAGACCACCGAGTGCAAGACATCCCCCCCCAGTGTTGTTACAGCCATAATTGAAGAAAGAAGAAGATCCCGTCGGCCTCGGCTCCTCTCCTGGTGCACCTTACGTGACGACCCTTTTGTTGGGTGAGTGGAGCGTTGGGGGTGCAGCTGAGGGGCCCCCACCTGGGGGGGTGGGAGAGGCTCGTTCGCGCCGCCTCTCCCTCCCAGCGCACCCCACGCCGACACCTGGCGTTGATATCCGTGATGTCCGGACCAGGTGATAAGAGGGGGGGGTCGGAGGCAGAGGCAAGACACCCCCCCCGTGGCCTGCAGGGAGCCAGAAGAGAAAGGGAGGACCAGCACATTCCGGGCCGACCATCCCACGACTTCTCCGGCTGATGGCGGCTAGTCGGGCCCGCCCTGCACGTGTCGAGGCCTCATCTTCCGGATGGGCGTAACCGTGGACCTGTTGCACTTCGGGAGTTTCCGGAATGGGGGAAGGCTGATTTGTATCTATTTCATGTTACCGTTATTGGGCGTGGCGGGCGGTGGGACAGACATGCTTGGAGCAGTGGGGGGGTGGCTGAGCCTAGCTACCTCGTGGCTGCCGTAACGTCAAGCTTGGCTTCTTTCACCACTTCCATGTTTCTTATTTCTAGCGAAGTCAAAAACTCATCAGTGGCCTACTGATTTTGTTCGATTTCTTTCCCTTCCTTTTCAAGTGTGTTTCATGCTAAAGTTTCTGTTTAACAGGATATAGTGATTACTTTGTATTTTACATATGTCTTCTTTATTAGGGGTACTCTCCGGTTGAGCCAGATGATGTACCTCTAATAAATGGTCTGGGTGGAACTAGTTTCTCAATCAGTGGGGAGTAGATGGGCATGACAGATTACAATGGGGGACAAAGGTCCGCATTACCCACCCTTCACTACTTGCAAAGACTAGACAGAATATTTCTATTCCATGTTATTTGTAAACAGAGAATACCTCGAAAGAACTATTCCTTGAACAATAAATGTCCAGCCAATCAATCAATCAGTGGGGAGAAAAACAGGCATGATGGATTACAACAGGGGACAAAAGTCCGCATTACCTATCCTTCACTATCTGCAAAGGGAGACAGAATATTTCTATTCTCTGTTTGTAGACAGGGAATATCTCAAAGAGCGATAATCAATAAAAAATTAACAACTTTAAGGTAAATACTCACAATATGACTACTCAACGAAGTTAAAAAGTAACGGATATAGGTACTTGAGAGGTTTTCGGTGGCAGATAATCTACAATATACACTTGTACATATGAGTCTGATACAGGGCGGATCTCTGTATAACTATGGATAATTAGATATTAGGATGGCATACAAAGCTCCCAACCTTCTTACTTTTTCTCTTAAAGGGTTTCAAATTGGGGACAAATATTAGGCTGTGCTCTAGAGGTTGACGGTGTTGCTCCACTGGTACTCGGGCCTTCTCATGAAGCAGAAGGAGCCGCTCTCAATCTCCTTAACTCTTCCCTTGCAAAGTTGACTGGATTCTTAGTCTGCAACTGCTTCAGCATACTTGCAGTTTCACACAAGTCCTTTTTATTGGGGTCTCCTCTTGAAAGCAGTCTTGCATATGCGGCAAGTAACTTTTCTTGCATTCACCTTTTTTAAGACTTGTGAAAATTAATTTCAAAACATTCAATAAATACGGTGTTACTATGCATTGTGTCAAATGCTTTATTAAAAATATGCAGAAAATGTTCCCTTTATTTGTTGTTAAGGTCTTTACAAGAGAATTTGAAAGGCGAAAGTAGGAGATTAATAACACATGTAGGACGTTATATCTCAAACTGCAAAAATTGATAAAGAGGGTGGACCAAAGTCTGCATGATGAATGCCAGTGGAAGCGTTTCAGGCACACTGCGAAGATTTTAAAAAATATAAATATTGTCAAGTTTTACTTTGACTTGTGATGTTTGATCTCATTTAGTCACTTCAATCTAATTTTAAACACTAATTTTCTTTTTGTTTTGCAGATTAACTACAATACTTATTTTGGACTCCATATTATATGTTGTTTAATATATTATTTTGTTACTTATATTTCTAGTTATTTATTGTAGTGTTATCTTTTAGTTATAGTTCCGGTTATTGTTTTAATAAAATTTAATTAAAAAAGTACATACGTCTGTTTTTTTGTTGGGGTAGCAGTCATCAATAGAAATGATATTTATAATTTGAAGTATAATGCTGAAGCTCACTCATTAGCAACATATTGTGGTGAAATTTTAACCTATGTGCTGACGTAAGTGTTCCATAAACTACTACTATGGTAACAGGCAAAATACTGTTTGGGGGTAGGGTATAATACGCAGGAATGCTGTAAAAATAAATGGGTAAGGGCTGTTTTGTTTTCCACTGTTGCAACATAAAGTGATCGATAAAAATCCGATAATCAGGCCTATCAGCGACTAAGACAGCAGGCCGAGTCTCTTTTGCTCAACGGCTCCCTCATGGGACGAAGAAACGCCCTTTTTCACGAAATAGGAATATTTTACTTGCAGGACAGTTGTTAATTTCCTGTGAAAATACATTAGCCTGGAACATTGTTAGTGATAAACTGTAAATGCATCTGGGTCCTTTGCTTAAAAAAAAAATATAAAATATATTTGTGAATTAGAATAAGAATATATGTTACAGCTATAGATATTTGCTATTAAAAAACCATTGAAATTCACTGAAAAAACCATGGGTTTTAGGCCATATATAGTTAGGGATTAGCATTTACAAAACCTTAATTTACTCGCACAAAACCATTAAAATTCGCATATATAGTTAGATGCAATAACTATATATTGCGCACCCGCAATCCACTGCTGATGATGTCACATATTACATCATTCATGACATGGTCAGTGACATCACTGATGACATCACTGATGACAACTCAAATGACATCACTGATGACAACTCAAATGACATCACTAACAACATCACTGATGACATCAATAATGTGATAATACGATCAACCTCTTCAGACTCTAATATAACCTTAGATACACTCAGAGTAAACAGACACTCACAGACTGTCACTCATCCATGGAGTTACTCACACACCTAGTCAGTCATGCACTGAATCAATCACACCTCCATTTCATCAACTATACAGTTATACACACCTTACTTATTCAAACATATACTAACACATATTTACTCTCTTATACAATTCCTGATACAAGTTTTCAATGATCCATTCAGCCACTCACACATTCACTGGCTCTTATACACAGTAATTTATATATGTGAACTCTCACATGTACTGTGTTTTATATATGTACTTACTTTGACATGTAGCACTGAGATATCCATTCACTCACCAATACACTCGTACACAGTCAACCACCCATACAGCTGTTTCCACATGCAGTTTTGAACCCATAGATCTAGTGAATCAACTGTTCACACATGTATGCACAGAGTCACACACCTCCTAGCCACCCCCACACACACACTCACTCTCCCATACAAATACTTGGGCAACCAATCAATAACCCATATAGTTACTCATATAGCTACTGATCAACACATGCAGCAGTTCATAGAACAACAGATATAATGATGCACAAATTAAGACAGTTTAGTCACTAACCCATGCACTCAGTGAGACACATTTAATCACTCTCTCATACAGTCAGTCATGCACCTACTAAATCCTTCATCCAGACACTTATACATCCACTCATTCTTCAATATGTAAGACATATTTTAACTTTACAGAAACATACAGTCACTGGATGATGTCATCAGTGATGTCATCAGTGATGTCACTGACCATGTCATGAATGATGTAATATGTGACATCATCAGCAGTGGATTGCGGGTGCGCGATATATAGTTATTGCATCTAACTATATATGCGAACTTCAATGGTTTTGTGCGAGTAAATTAAGGTTTTGTAAATGCTAATCCCTAACTATATATGGCCTAAAACCTATGGTTTTTTCAGTGAATATATATATATATATGTGTATACGCAATTCGCAGCCAACAGTTGCCTCACTCGCACAAAAATGACGAAAAGCGTCAGATATAGAAATAGTGATTGGAAACACGAGTGGCGAAAACCGGGCGGTGAGTACGGGGCAACGGTGGGAGGCATGGTGTAACCGCCTATCGCGCTGTTCGCGCAGCGAAGGTGGGTGTGTTGCCTGGGCTGAACCCATCAGCACCTGTAAGCCGCCTGTGCGAGTAACTGCTCGGGAGGTACACAAAGCAGAAGCACCTCTGTGGCTTTCGTGATTAATCACTGAGTATTGACAAATTAACGAGTGGCATTACGTCGGACCGGTTTGCTCGTAATTATAAGACGAGTAAACCAAGGGAACGGAACCAATACGGAAAAAAGGAAAATACCAATAAAAAAACGAAAAAACATACGACAACACGCAGTGCAGACATTTGAGAATATTTTTAACCCTAAATAACAGAACTAGATCGAAAAAATGTCCGAAAGGATCACAAACCGTGCGCAGAGTGCAAATGAAGTGTTGGACGATAATGTGGTGGCCCAAGCTCCCCAAAGCTCAACAAGCACAGCAACAGCTTCAGACACAAAAAAGAAATCAATTCAGTGCACCATTAAAGAGCTACAACAGGCCAGAATCGTGGAGGTCAATAAGTGGTGGGAAAAACAACCCTAGAAACATATATTGAATTCAAAAGAGTCCCGAGGGGTTTGAGAATTTTAATTATGCCCACACTCAATGACCTAGACATGGACTTAAATAAAAAAATGGCAAATGGATACCAACGAATGCTCATTAAAGCTCATGAAAACATTGATTATACATGCTGAACGCAAGCTAGAGGGACTATTGGAGAAAATTCAAGAACTTGAAAAAGAGCTGGATAAATATCCCGATAATGAGGAGAAAAAAGAATTGTTGGAAACCATGGAGAAAAAGATTCTCAAACATGAAACTGATGTGGAAAAAAGAAAAACGAGCAAGTTCAATCGAGATGGCATAGATTATGCAAATGGCAGAATATACACCTTCGCCAGGAAATATGACTCATTAAGAAATATAGCAGCCATGGACAGATGTATCAGTCATGATAATCAGGGTGTCTATGATAGTTCTGACCCAAGTTCAACAGATGAAGAATCAGACATCGCAAAGTTGGATTTTTGCGGGGAAATGAGGCTAGCCCAAATGGAGACGCGACAATGAGGAAGAGCTCGAGGAACGACATGGGGAAGGGTAAGGAGATCAAATCCCTCGCAACCAGACGTGGCAAAAGAAGGAACAAGGCCCAAAAGCGGAGAAGAAAAGAATAAACAAAAATAAAAAAGATGGCACTCAATAAGGACTTGGTGATACACCTCTCAAGTATGACTTTGAATAAAGATCACATTAGTCTCCTGAATAAAGGACTTTCCTTCTGCCCCAACACAAAAATGGACACCCGGAATTTCCGTATCGACTTATACAAATTCTGTCGCAAAGCAAAACTAAAGAAACATTTCGAGGAGAGACCCCCCAATAAACCCAACTCACGTGTGACACCAATTGAAACATCTCTGCTGACTCGAAAGGAATTACCAGCCTTAAGGGCAATGTAAAACCTACAGACTGATACTATAGGAAATAACTCTCTTGAGTCCACTAAAAACGAAACTGATATCGACATCTGCCAGAGGGAAGGCATTAAGACCAATAAAGTTGGAGATAGAGGGCTCAAATCACAATAAAAATTCTGCCCACAGCACCCACCTGGTAACAAAATAGATCTATTCCACGAAATCGTTGTAGAGGAAATGAACCAGCTAACAAAGAAGAAAAAAAGATATGAAAAAACATCATGGAACCTCACGATAGGAGAGCAAAAGGCCATGAAAGAACTGAGAGAAAATCAAACTGTAAATATAAAACCGCAGATAAAGGCGGAAATATTGTTATGCAAAATCGAGAGCAATATATCGCAGAGGCCTATCGACAACTGAATAATCAAGAACATTATACAAAGTTAGAGGTTAACCCAACAGAACGCTGGACTAAAGAGTATCATTCACTACTTCTAAACTGGAAAGACAGAGGACTCATAAACTTTGAGGAGTATATGTATCTGAAGGTGGAGAACCCTATAACAGCAACGATCTACTTTCTACCGAAAGAACATAAGTCCCTCATTGACCCACCAGCAGACCCATAGTCAGCTCTATGGGTTCACTACTTGAGAAAACCTCACATTTTATAGATGTGTTCTTAATGGAATATGTGAAATCCCTTCCATCCTATCTTAAGGACACAACTGCCTTCCTTAACAAAGTAAAAAATATGACCTGGAATGAGAATCTAATCATGGTAACAATAGACGTGAACTCATTGTACACGTCCATCCAACATCGAAATGGACTGTCAGACGTGAGGAAATTTTTGGATATGCGATCATTAAGTTTCCTTGAACACTCTGAAATGCTAATGGAAATGTTAAACTATTGCCTTACTCACAATGTTTTTCTTTTTAATGGGGAAATGTATCTCCAAAAGCAGGGCACTGCTATGGGGACATCTGTTGCCCCTACATACGCCAATCTCTTCATGGCAGTATGGGAGGAAAACATACTACAGAGTAGGTACAAGTCCAGTATAAAAACCTGGATAAGGTATATCAACGATTTATTTGTCTTGTGGGAAGGAGACCAATATTGTTTGGCAGAATTTATAAACGATCTAAACCACAATGACCAAAATCTAAAATTCACTTCGTCAAGCAGCAAAAGCAAAGTGACCTACTTAGATGTGGAATTCTTTGTCAAAAATCAACGGTTCTGTACGAAAATACATAGTAAACCCACTGCCACCAACAGTGTTCTTTATGCCAGCAGCGGACACCCTGAACATTTAAAGTGGAGGATCCCATATCGAAAGATGCTCCGCGTAAAAAGAAATTGCTCGGAAGATGAGGATATTGAACAGACTATTGAAGACACAGGTTTAAGATTCTTGGCTAGAGGATATCCTATGGAGGTTGTTGAAGAGGTAATAATTAAAATCAAAGAAAGACCACGATCCACACTACTGGAAACACCGGAGAGGGTGGACAATGAAGAAACAACTTGTATCATCATGGACTTCAATTCAGAAAATTGAAGTCTGAAAAAAATCATAAAGAAAAATTGGAAAATCCTGATGTTGGACGACTCATTGAAAAAAACACTTCCACCCACGCCCCAAATAACATATAGGAAGACAGCCTTGTTTGGTGACATCCTCACACAAAGTCATCTAACCACCTATAATCCTAATAATGAGAAAGGCAAAAAATCATGGCTAACAACAACTGGCTTTTGGAAATGCTCGAAATGCTAAACCTGCGAGCACGGCTGTAAAACTCTCTCATATCAAATACAAAACGGAAAATAGGAAAATATCACTGACCACATAACATGTGAATCCACATTTGTAGTATACGTTCTGCAATGCCCATGTCACAAACTATACGTTGGAAGTACAATAAATAAACTCAAACTACGTATATTACAACATCTAAGGGGAATCAAGAATCAGGATCTCTCTTATCCGTTGGCCAAACAAGTTCTGGAGAAACATTCAAGTAACAACCAGGAACTTAAATTCTTTGGTGCTAAATTGGTAAAACCAAATGAAAGAGGTGGAGATAGAACCTTAGATTTAAGAAGAGCAGAATCGAGGTTCATTCTGGCGCTGGGTACCGAGAGTCCTTTTGGACATAATTTGAATGCTGAACTATATGTGCACTTGTAGAAGAAAAACCTTCTTGGACATCACATGAAGAATATGTTTAATTGATGGGAATTGAATAAACTGACGTACCATGTGATAATACCTTCATGATAAATTTAATAATAATCCAAAACTAAGAAAGCAATTAGGAAGATGATTATAGGAACATAAGATGTGTAGATAAAATCAAAACACGGTGTCGGGGTTATGTATATGGAAGGATTGAAGGAAGTTGACTTACTTATTATCTCACCCTTTTTTTAAAAAAAATATCAAAAAATCAAGTATGTTACTCTCTGTGTTTATCTCTTGAAAGTCTACTTTAGCATGATTGAACACAGGGAGATTGCAAACTGTCTTTCTTTCTTTCCTCCATATATACATATAGAAAGGATGGATTTTGTAAAGAATGGGTTGAAGGATGGTTCAAGAAAAGCAATGCGTTTTTGCACATAAAAGATATTTGCACATAAAATGTTTACACATGATATTTTGCACAATGCACATGGCACTTTATTAGTAAAATCGCTCGTTGATCCATCTGATGGATACTTGCTACTCTTCCCTTTCTCCATTCCCTCTTCTCCCCTATCCTTCCTCTTTTGCTATGAATCTCATTGTTCCATCTCATGATAATTGTTGGTAACTCATTGTACATTTTTCCCATATTTCCGTTTTTATGTAATTTTATAACATGCAATTTTAAACATGGTTTTAGATTGATTGTGAGGGTGTTAACATTTATTTCAAATTGCCTTTCTTGATATAGGGTACTTTACCATTATGTTTCTCTGCCCCAGAGAGTCAACACAAAAATGTATGTCCTAAATGGCCACTTAAAAAGAACAGATTAGCAGGGTTATCAGTCTAGTCTATTTTTAAAGGAAATGAAGAAGGGACTTATGCACTTATCACTTTATATGGACTGTTTGGACTGCGGGACTCTATGGTCCAGTTGAAGGCAATCGCCGGAACGCATTGACCATCCTCCTTGTTTGCAAAAAATGGTGTTGTGAAAATAAAAATTACCCTTACCTGAAGAAATTGCGTATTGGATCCTGTTTGTGCTGTGGTGTATCTGGACTGCTTGGCTGCATACTGGAGCTCGGCTGAGTCCGTTCTTTGCCTAAAACAAAAAAAAAATATATATATATATATATATATTCTCACTGCAAAAACAAAGGTTACAGAGATGTTAAAGTTAGGCTCAGGTTTCACTTGTATAAAACAAGAGAAATTTAGCAGTTATAGTTAGCTGAGCTAACTATAACTTGTGCTCCTGCAATGCACTGCATATGACCTCACATATTACATCACTCATGATATGATCAGTGACATCATTGATGATATTTCAAATGACATCACTGATGAAAACATCCAGTGGCTGTGAGTGTTTAAAAAAAGTTTATGAGTGTTAAATATATATACAAAGGTGTGTTGGCGAACCAGTGGGTGTAAGAGTGCCTGTATGGATGTTTCAATAGGTACGTGACTGACGGTATAAGTGAGTGATTAGGTGTCTTAATGAATGTATTGGTGAGTAACTCAGTTGTGTGAATGTCTGTATCAGTCTGTCAGTTGGTGTCTAAGTGGCTGTATGGGTTAGTGAGTGGGTACATGAGTGGCTGTATGGGTGTTTGATTAAATGTTTGAATACCTGTATGTGTGTATACGTGTCTGTGTGGGTGGGTAAGGGGGTGTGTTACTGTCTGACTGGATGAGTCAGTGGGTGGGTCTGTGGCTATATGGGTTACTAACTGCATCTGTGAGAGGCTGTCTGGTTCACTGAGTGTGTGTTTGGGTGTATCGGTGAGTGAATGGATGTATCAGTGGTATATGGGTGAGTAACTACATATGAGAAAAGCAGTGTAGGTGAGCGTTGGAGTATATGAAGGACTGTATGTGTGAATGAGTGATTTTGAGAGTGGCTGTATGGGTGAGTATGTGCTTGTGTCAATCACTATAGGTGAGTGAGTATGTGTTAGTATCTGTATGAATAAGTGAGTTGGTGTGTGTTTACCTGTATAGGTGAGTAAGGGGGAGACCTAACCAAAAAACTACTCACTGCATATGTGAGCCAAGCGGGACCAGAGCAGCCGAAATCGACTTTGACCACCAGACCACCAGTACCAGACGAGCGCAGGAGCGCAGCATGTCATGCCGCCACCGACCGTGCCGCCGCTCCGGGACTACATATCCCGGCAGTCTTTGCGGTGGCGCGTTGCCCTGACGCGATCAGAGCGCCAGGAGGGGCCAATAAGAAGCTGAGCCCTCGGTGGAGCGGGGGAGACCTAACCAACAAACTACTCACTGCATACGTGAGCCAAGCGGGACCAGAGCAGCCGAAATCGACTTTGACCACCAGACCACCAGTACCAGACGAGCGCAGGAGCGCAGCAGGTCACGCCGCCACCAACCGCGCTGCCGCTCCGGGACTACATATCCCGGCAGCCTTTGCGGCGGCGCGTTGCCCTGACGCGATCAGTGCGCCAGGAGGGGCCAATAAGAAGCTGAGCCCGGGCAAAGGGCGGGCCCTCTACGGCCCTCAGAGGCCAGAAGAGGCCGGGCCGGGCCACCCCTCTTTCAAGACACACATCATCGACCAGGTAACCATCTATTGCTTACTCTGTGTACCCTACCCTTAACTTCTGAGTGGGCAACCTCAGGATTTACCTCTGCACTGATACTTTCTATCCCCTGTGCATCCTCTATCTCTTTGACTTGATACAGTATGAGGAAGGGTTTGAAAACGGGAAGAATGCCTACCCTACGATCAAAAACTAAACAAAAGGAGTCTATCCCTCAACTGGTCCCCACTCTTACTGCAATTGACATTATGTTACAACAGACCATAGGGGTAGTATCTTCTGCTATAGCCTACACAGATAGGAGGCTATCTTTACCACCAACAATACTTGTGCACGACTCCCAGGAGATAGCAGCTGATCCCCTGGCTCCATCTCTAGATGCTACTGATGAGCTGGACTTAAGCCTTGGAGTCACCGCCTCTTTCGCTGAGCTTCCGTGTGGCCAGTCTTCTACTGAGCTACTAGGGGACTCACAAAATACCCTGCCCCACTTAAGTCCTACAAGGGATGGCGGAATGACAAGTAATACAATATCAGGAAAAGGGAGTGTAGGTGGTACTATAGGTAGCGAACATAAGAAAAAGAAAATGTCCAAAGCTAACACACGGAACCACAACCTAGTGACCCCAACTCCTAATTCCTCATCAGGCATACCTTGTTGGGTAGCAAACATGGTAGCTGATCTTAAAGCAGACCTTGAAGACACGATTATCACCCACATTAGGCTTCTCATGTAAAAAATTGACAGACTGACATCACTAATAAACACCAAAGGGACAGGTCCTAACAAGTCAGGCGGAAATGCGGGCATATCATCCCACGGGGTTTCGAAAGGGGGGACATTGGGGGGAACCACTAGTAAACCTCCAAAAGATGTTCGTACACAGCCTAAATTGCTTCTAGTAAATACAGCTACAGCTATGCAACATCCGACCCAAACTGGGAAAAAAGCTGTTGCTGCTGTTTCAACTTCTAACTTTACTGGTTCTACCCCGCAGATCCAGCAGGATTTAGGAACAGGAAAACCCCCTAACCAAGTAGCTAAGGATGCCCAAAGTACCAGTAAATACACAACATTAGTCTCTTCTCCAAATAAAAACCAAGAGGCAAAAACAAGACCGGTTCGCTTCAAGACAATCAATTTGCCACTGGAAGCTTCACCCTTTGTGGTCGTATTAACGGGTGTACCACCACTGAAGGAGGGAAGAAGGGAAACCTATGTTGAGTTAAGAAACAAATGTGCACAATGGCTACAGTTAAATAGACCCTTACCCCTACATATGTTTGGGGAAATACTTGCAGTCAGAAGAGGAGAGTGGATAGGTAGGAACACTAAAACAATAGCAGGGGACGTTATAACTATTAATTTCAGGAACACAGCGGTAGTGAACTATATATGTAATGCACCCATTAGTGGAGCCAACATCCAAATCCACCCATTCCCCCTTTCCTATTTCTACCCATTGGCACCTAGACAACATATCCCGAGAACTAGTTTTCCAACAAACAGGGCTTACTTACAAGCTCCCCACCATACTTTCCACCAGTGGCAGTCACCCTGGCAAGGCCCTCCTGCAGTCGACCCTTTTTTATCCCAGTTTGCACACTGGAACAGGTTCTGTGCCCTTGACGATGTAGATTGACTTACTCTTGAGGTAACCAGTGCCCCACCCCTGGACTTGAAATGGGGGGAGGAGGAGTACACGATGACTGTACCGCAAGCCACGTGTTCTAATCCTCCAACCGTGACAGTCCCTAAACCCAGCCAATATCCTCTATGCAGTTAAGTGAGGGCCTGGGACCCCAAAGCAATAGTAAAAATAACGGTAATTCCGACAAGGGATCAATAAAAATCCTTAGCTGGAACCTTGCAGGTATCTACAGGAGACTGGGTTTGCCTGAATGGAATGACTTGGTTGAGGCGCACAAAATTTGTTTGTTCCAGGAGACCTGGAGTGTTGAACCGCTCCATCGGGTCGGATTTGTAACCCATTTTGTGCCCGCTGAGAAAGCTATACACGGGAAGGGACGTCCCTCGGGGGGTCTCCTCATCTGGGTAAGCATTTCCCTCAACTGCTGCATAACATCTAAGCAGGTTAACAGCCCAGATATACTAGGAATCCTATTGAGAAACCCTAGTAGGGGTCTATCCCTTGTCTTATATAATGTCTATGCTAGAGGCACGAAAAATGGGTCTATGGCATTGGTAATATCCAACTTTGAAGCACAACTCAGAGACCATGCTGAAGGTGACCACACTTTAGTAGCGGGCTATTTTAATTGTACCTATGAGCCACAAACTTTGTTGTTGGCCATACCTGGGTCACTCACACTCGCCACACGCCGCCGCTGGGGCCCAAACGCTGCCTGTTCCCCCTGCCGCCGGTGATTTCCTGCTTCACGGCCGCCGGGGAACTACAGCTCCCAGCAGGCCGAGCGGGTCACTTCCTGGACCAGCGCGCCCGGAGGCGCAGAAAAGGAGGAGGCTCCCACTGAGGAGCGGGGGCACAAACTTTGTTGTTGGCCATACCTGGGACACTCACCACACACCGCCGCTGGGGCCCAAACGCTGCCTGTTCCCCCTGCCGCCGGTGATTTCCTGCGTCACGGCCGCCGGGGAACTACAGCTCCCAGCAGGCCGAGCGGGTCACTTCCTGGACCAGCGCGCCCGGAGACGCAGAAAAGGAGGAGGCTCCCACTGAGGAGCGGGGGCACAAACTTTGTTGTTGGCCATACCTGGGACACTCACCACTCGCCACACGCCGCCGCTGGGGCCCAAACGCTGCCTGTTCCCCCTGCCGCCGGTGATTTCCTGCTTCACGGCCGCCGGGGAACTACAGCTCCCAGCAGGCCGAGCGGGTCACTTCCTGGACCAGCGCGCCCGGAGGCGCAGAAAAGGAGGAGGCTCCCACTGAGGAGCGGGGGCACAAACTTTATTGTTGGCCATACCTGGGACACTCGCCACACGCCGCCGCTGGGGCCCAAACACTGCCTGTTCCCCCTGCCGCCGGTGATTTCCTGCTTCACGGCCGCCGGGGAACTACAGCTCCCAGCAGGCCAAGCGGGTTCACCTCCTGGACCAGCGCGCCAGGAGGCGCAGAAAAGGAGGAGGCTCCCACTGAGGAGCGGGGGCACAAACTTTGTTGTTGGCCATACCTGGGACACTCACCACTCGCCACACGCCGCCGCTGGGGCCCAAACGCTGCCTGTTCCCCCTGCCGCCGGTAATTTCCTGCTTCACGGCCGCCGGGGAACTACAGCTCCCAGCAGGCCGAGCGGGTCACTTCCTGGACCAGCGCACCCGGAGGCGCAGAAAAGGAGGAGGCTTCCACCGCGTCGCGGAACGCGCGCGGGACCGCGCCGGGCTAAGCCCGGGCAAAGGGTGGGCCCTCTGTGGCCCTCAGAGGCCGGAGGAGGCCGGGACGGGCCACCCCACTTGGCCTTCTATGAGGAGGTAAAACCACTTATTGCCCACTCCACTGACTATCACATCTGGCCTGATACTGTTACTCATACCTATAAGGGAGTTGTTACATAATATATCCCCCTGGTTGAACTTATGCCCTATGACACAAGACGGGCATGCTATTGTCAAGGTGGTACGAATGAACAAATAGTACAGCTGTTTGTTTTGTTTCTTTTACATTGTTCACCTTAAACATACCCCTACCAGTATGGATCCCCCTTCTAAACCGTCTAGTACAGCGACCAATCCCCCCTGGTTAGACGATCTAAACAGTATGTGCAATATCAGGTATACCCTAGTTACTACACCCCATCTGGTATCTAATGCCAGCTCGCTAGCCCACATCGTTAGCGCACAGGGGCTTCTACCGACACCCATAAAAGCAAATGCAAAAAGTACAACTCCCGTTAAGGTTACATCTGGTAAAAGGAAACATGACGGGGTTGGAGAAAGTGGGTCCCAAACCAAAACATCTAAACTGCTTAGTGCGTCATCAGATTTTAACCCGCCTGTTAACATGGCTCTGTTAACTCCAGAGATGGGCAAAAAACTAGATGACCCTGCATACTCTCCCCAATTGGTCTTACTAACCATGATTGAACAGTTGATCAAAACTATTATCCATCCCCTGATCGGCAAAATCAACATCTTGGGGGACAGACTGACGGGGATTGAGGAAATTGTTAAACTTAGCTAGGCAAACACAGTAACTTCTAAGTGTTCACCCCAGGCTGATCTTTCTAAT
Source organism: Lissotriton vulgaris (assembly GCF_964263255.1). NCBI lineage: Eukaryota > Metazoa > Chordata > Amphibia > Caudata > Salamandridae > Lissotriton > Lissotriton vulgaris. The sequence continues at coordinate 364,757,833 of NC_141689.1, forward strand.
TTGCCCAAACAAACTATGCAAAACTCAGTTCCCCTATCACCAGAAACAGTCTCCACTACTGTGTGCCCACCTGTCCCTGTCCCTAAAGCACCTCCCATACCTGCCTCAGATCGCAATGTTGAGCCTAGATTAAAAAGTACTAAGACTCTTCGTATTAATCTTCCCCCAGTGGCCGCTCCATTCGTGTCCATCCTATCGGGGGTTCCTCCCCTGAAACATGGAAAATCTGAGAGAACGACCGATTTGCTAAATAAAGTTAAGTTCTGGCTATCAAAGAATAGACCCCTACCCCATAACCTTGATGGCAGGATAGTCAGCGTGAGGAGAGTGGGATGGTTGGGTCCCCTTCGAAAAGATATCGGTGGGGATCTGGTTTTAATCAGATTCAAGAGCAGACAAGTTGTCCCCTATGTCCAGTCTTGGCAGCCCCAGGAAGGTGATGGTCCTATAAAAACTTGGGACCTACATGACTTTTATCCAAGTGAATCATATACCCCCTTCCGGAAACAAACTGCCGATCACAACAATAAGCTGGGTTATAGATTCTGTCCACCAAAAGAGCGCATTTTCCCCTCTCTTAACTTTTATCCGCAATGTCTTTTTAAGCATAGCAACCTACCTCAATTTAACCTTTTACGCCATATAACAACTGTCAATATTAGGCAGGTGTATACCGTGTAAACTTCTTAGACATTAATAACAACTGGATCAGCTAATTTTACTGGACCTATCGAGATTTTGTTGCTTTTAAAATTGTATGATGTTTGTTAATTATGACTGTATTTTTTTATATTGTATGCTTTTATGGTTTGAAACAAAATCGAATAAAGCTTAATGAATGATAATGTCTATGCTAGAGGCATGAAAAATGGGTCTATGGCATTGGTAATATCCAACTTTGAAGCACAACTCAGAGACCATGCTGAAGGTGACCACACTTTAGTAGCGGGCGATTTTAATTGTACCTATGAGCCACTCCCTATGGAGGACATTCCAGATCTAGGTGAGGATGACAGTAGATGGGATATTCCAGCACTAACTATCCCCCCGATAAAAAGATGGTCCCGAAGTGCTATCCAGCTAAATGCGCTGACACTAGAGTTCGGCTTAAGAGCCACGAATGGCCGCACATTTCCAGATCGCCTGGGTGCTCCTACATTCAACAGAATTAATCATACCTCAAGGGTTGATTATATTCTGTTGGATTTAAAACTTTGGGGATTGGTACAGGAAATGGTAGTCTTACCTACTGTGGAAAGCGACCATAACTCGCTTTCCCTATCTTTAACCAATCCTTGGTCTAGTAATGCATTTGTAGCCTTACCCAAACGCACACACAAAACCACTGTCTCTTCCTGTGGAAGACGCTTAAAGTGGAATAAAATCTCTACCGATGTTGCCCAACTTTCCACTATAAACGAACTACTTATGGCCTCACAAATGGAATTAGATACTACCAACTTGGCCTTGTTAGCTGAAAAGGCAACATCCATTTTTGAGGCAGCTGTTAAGTCCATAGGGGAAGTATTTCAGGAAAAGGGCTCTGCAGGAAGGAACTTGCCTCATTGTAAACCCAGGGGAAAGCATGATTGGTACACATTATCATACAGACGGGCAAAGTCTCTTTTAATAGAGGCCGTTAAAGGCAAATCCCAACCCCTGATTCAGATAGCCAGGAAAGAGCATAAGAGAACATTGGCATATGCAAAAAAAGAGTGGGAAGAGGAGTACTGGCGTACTCTTAAAGCGGCCAGCTTTAAAAAAGACCCAAAATGTTTCTGGGACACAATTAGAGCCAGAAATAGACCAGACAGTGATCTTATAACATGCAATATTCCAAGTCAGGCGTGGGTCAATAATTTTTCAAAGCTATACACTCCCCAAGACGGCCCTAATAACACTGATGCCTCCAATGTTGTTGAAGGGAGGGAAAAGGCCTTAACTACGATCCAACTAGATTGGGAGACCCACTCCGAAAAATTTGACTTCACAATAAAAGAAGTGGAGTATGCCATAAGTACCATCATGCCCCAAAAAGCTGCTGGTCCGGATGGCATTCCTGGGGACCTGCTGAGATCAGACATCCCGAAGTGGGGAAAATTCATCCACTGACTACTCGCTGCCATCTGCAGGGGTGCTCCGATTCCCTCATCTTGGAAAGGGGCGGAGGTTGTCCCCATTTTTAAAAAAGGCGCTAGAGATGATCCGTCTAATTATAGACCTATTAGTCTGCTGGACATTAGCCAAAAAGTAGTTGGTAAGGTCCTACTGGTCAGAATACTGGATTGGATAGATGAAAACAAAATCCTCTCTGACTACCAGGCAGTATTTAGAGTAGGTACTGGTACAATTGAACAAGCTTTCAGGTTGATGATGGTGTATTGGAAGGTCGTGGTTATAGGCAAAGGTAGTCTTTATCTCGCGTTTATCGATTTAAAGACTGCCTTTGACCTTGTACCAAGGGAGACCCTTTGGAGATTCCTTGCCGACATGGGGATGCCACATTGCATTCTTTCGTTACTTGTCAGGCTCCACGAAAATAGTTTTGCCCAGATAAGGTGGGCTCAGAAGGTGAAAAAACTAGCAGTATCCCGGTCGAGAGAGGGGTCCGCCAGGGATGTGTGTTAGCTCCCACCCTCTTTTCCCTTTACATCAATGGGGTGGTCGAGCACCTTCTGAAACATCCTTCAGACGAACCATCCCTGGCTGGAGAGCGTATACCTACCCTTCTCTTTGTGGACGATACGCTTTTGATATCAAAAATTCCAATAGGCCTTCAAAGACTTCTGAACAATTTTCAGTCCTTCTGTTCTGAACGGGGCCTGGTAATTAACACTGATAAGACGAAATACCTTGTGTTGAACCCCCCAATAAAAACAGTACGCCCCCTACCTTGAATGCAGAACCTTTGGGGAGGGTAGAAGTATTTGACTACCTAGGCATTCGTCTGTCTCACAAAATGCAATGGGCCCCACATCTTGACAAAATGCTGCTAACCCACAAGAGACTAACAGGAGCCCTCCTGAAAGAACAACGCTCTTGTGCAACCAGACCCATAGCTGCTGTTCTTGAAATCTACACAGCCAAGGGGGTGAATTCTGCTCTCTATGGGGGGGAGTTATGGGGCTCCTGCATTACCAACGAATTGCCAAGATAAGAGAGGAAATTCTGCAGGGCGATTATGTCACTCCCGCAAGGCACTCCCATGGTCCCATTAATGCTGGATCTAGGATGTAGCCCTATTGATGACCTAGCAAAACTTCGGCCACTTTTGCTATGGGCATGCCTGTGGCGAGTTCAAGAACTTGGCAAATATGCGCAAGGCCTTTCAGAAATTATGTCACTACCAGGGTGGCATAAAATTAAATGGCTGAGAGACATGAAAACTTTGCTATCCAACTTGGGTCTAAATGAAGCTTGGACCAATAGATCTTCTCCCCCGAAGGCAACCCTCAAGAATCTTTATTGGAATTGGATTGCGTTACAACGGAATACTAACGATTCTCTGGGCAGACTCACTGAGGATTTTTTGAAATTCAAGGACTTACCGATACGGGAACTCTAGCTTGACATTATTGAGAAACCTTTTGATAGGGCCCTTTATTTTACATTTAGAGCAGGAACTCTCCCTTTGTATGCCTTCTCATCACGGTGGAAACCGCCTGCACAAACTACAGAGTTTTGCCCAGTATGCATAGACAGACCAGAGACAGTGGCGCATTTCATGTTTGAATGCGGAGAGTATGCCTTACCGAGGAAGAAATGGCTTAAACATTTATGCCGTCAGTTGGGCACTAGGTGTCACGCGGAGGCATTACGCATACTAATGTCTGATAGTTGCACTATGTATGCCTGTACTCTCGCTAAGTTTTTATCATGGGCTTGGTCCATCAGAGCTAAAAGGCTTAAATTAACTGTTTAATTCCTTTTTAAATAATTTATGAAATGCTTCTTTTTAATGAATACTGAAACTTTTAAAAATTGTTTGCACACAAATTCTTTGTATCTTTGTTCGCTTGCCTTTTTAAATGAATCTGTGTATTTTAAGTGAAGCTTTTATGATAATTTTTATCGAAATAAAGCCTTTTTGACTTGACTTGACTTGTATAGCTGAGTAAGTGGCAGTGTAAGTTATTCTATGGGTGAGTGAGTAGGTGTGTGAGTAGGTCTATGGGTGACTTACAGTGTGTGAGTGACTGTATGGGTGTATGAGTGGATATATCAGTGGCTGTATTAATAAGTCTGTTGGTGTATGAGTGGCAGCATGGGTGACCAAGTGGATGTGTGTACAGACCTATGAATCATTGAGTGGGTGTGTGAGTACTGGCATGGGTGTGTCAATGGTTTTGAGAATGGTAGTGTCGAAGTTGAAGTGGGTATATAAAAAGCTATATTTGGGTGTGAGTGGGTGCATTAGAGATTCGGTATATGACGCCATCAGTGATGTCAAAAGTGATGTCATTTGAGATGTCATCAGTGATGTAATCAGTGATGTCGCTGACCATGTCATCAGTGATGTAATTTGTGAGGTTATAAGCAGTGTATTGTGAGGGCGTGAGTTATAACTACCTAATTTCTCAGTTTTTTTACAAGTGAAACCTGAGCCAATCTATAACGTCTCTGTAACATTTGGATTTTTCTGTGACTTTCTAAGGTTTTCTAAATGTTAATTCCTAACTATAACATCCCTGTAACCTTTACTTTTTTCAGTGAATTTCTATGGTTTTTTTTTTAACTAGTAGTTGCATTTGCAGAGTGGTGGAGAAAGGGGGCTGGGCCTCTAAACAGCTCCCAGGAATCCCACTGTGTAGGACTAACAGAAGTTACCAGGAGCACTTCTTAGCCCCTGAGGTCCCTCAGGAGTAAAGTGGACTTCATACCCCAACCAGTAGTGCACCACGAGATGCGTTTGCAGAGTGGTGGAGAATGGGGTTATGGCCACCAAAGACCTCTTAGCAAATCCGACCTGGTAGGAGTCTGTGCCCCCTTTCTCCACCACTCTTCAAACGTGCCTCCTGGTGCACTACTAGTATGGGGATGTAGTCTCCTTGGCTATTGAGAGTCCTTGGGGACAAACTAATTTATTTTCAACGAGGGCTGTCTGAAAATAAATTACTTTGGCCAGCACACAGTTTCGTCAACTTGTGGTTTACTACTTGTGAGGACTTATATTTAAAGACCCGAGATTCACTACAGACTTAGTTTTGGCACTCCCTGAGATAATCAAAGAAGCTAGTAAATTTGGAGAGATATCAGGTTATAAACTAAACGTTGGCAAAACCCAAGTAATTGCCAACTACAAACCTGCTCAACTGATATTGGGACTCTGTACTAATGCTATCTATTTAGGAGTTAAGCTTGCAGCAGAAATAGAGAAAATTGTAGCATTGAACTATGACCCTTTACTTAAGGAAATAACTACATCTTTAAAAAACTGGCATAAGATACCATTGAGCCTGGTAGGACGAATACATTTAATAAAGATGAAGATTGTACCAAAATTGCTGTACCTATTTAGATCTATTCCTTTACAACTTAACAACATATATATTAAAAAAAATAGAGAGTATATGTAGCAGTTATATCTGGAGCTATAAAAAGCTTGTAGATCAATGGCTTGTTTGAAACTCCCAATTGAAAAAGGGGGTTTAAATTTCCCGGATTTTAAATTATATTTTTTTGCAACTTTTTTTCAACGCATACGTAGCCTAATAACCAATGATGCTTCCTTATTTTTCCATCAATTTATGTTGGGACAAGATAGTAATCAGTTTTTGTACCGTGTGCATGACCCCAATTATTTTAAGAGAGTCAAGTTTAAGACCACGAGACATATTACAAGAATCTGGGACCAAATAATGATTTTTTGCAAGATACCTTTCTTTAATGCAGAGTTACAGATTTGGGGGAATACAGGGCTACCAGGCTTCTTTTCAGATGGCACGGCAGCCTTGTGGCTGGAACATGGTATAAGTACTCTAGGTGACTTATATGGCTCGGATGGCTTTTTGAGCTTTAATGCATTAAAATTAATTTACAAAATTAGAGACACTATGTATTTCAAATACATTCAGATGAAAGATTTTTTGGTTAATAAAATGAAAATTGAGAAAATAGAAAACTCAGATACCTTAAAATATCTTTACTCGAAACATACTAAATCACTTATTAGTAAGCGCTATGCCTACTTAAGTAGCCACAAGCAAGGAGGCTGTGAAAACATGGCGGAAAAATGGACTAACCGACTAGGTGTGAACATCAATCCTAGCCAGATTGCAGGCTCGCTCAGAAAAATAAACCTAGTGGTCCAATCCTCAAGCTTAAGGCTTCAATTATATAGAACGGTGACTCAAATATACTATACACTTCAAAGAATTGCTAGTTGGACCCCGGGAAATGGTGTCAGCGAGCGAACTAAATGTCCCAAATGCAATCTAGAAGCCGCCGGTATAGAACACATGCTCTATCAATGTCCGGAACGTACAGCATTTTGGAAAGGATTAACCTCGGCTTTAAACAGTAGACAAATTATATTTCCAACACTTTCGGCACATTTAGTATTGCTAGATATACAAGATACTAATAACAAGTATAAAGACTTGATTTCTATTGCTATTGCTTGTGCTAGGTTAGTTATTGCACGGACTTGGATCTCTAAGGAACCACCCATTATTATGGAGTGGTGGAATCTTATTAATGAAATACATACGATGGAACTTTCGTTGGCCAAGCTAAGGGGTACTAAGGCATTGAAAGCGAGGCAAAACATTTGGGGTACTTTCATCTGATCTATATGTACCGGCAGCAACTAAAATTATTTACTTTTGGATGTACACTGTTATCCTCTGTATTTATTTAACGGTTACATTTATGTTTGGATATTTTTGCCTCTGAAATTTGTATGCAATGTGATGTTGTTTTTTCTTTCCTGCAATAAAAATTTGCAAAAAAAAAATATATTTAAAGACCCGACTTCGGAGGTCTTTGTAACGACAAACACCCGCTGTTTGGTTAGCGGCAGCAATTTCGGAAGTAAAGTGGAGTTGATATATATATATATATATATATGTGTGAACAAGAGTACATCGTACTCGAAACGCGTCATTGAAAGGTCCAAATAAATTTTTACATCTTGCCTGAAACGTGGGGTTCTGCTTCTTCTTTTGCCACGCCGTCGGCGTGGAGGTTCGTGGATTTGCTGCATATATATATATATGTATATATATATATATATATATATATATACATATATATATATATATATATATATATATATATATATATATATATATATATATATATATATATATATATATATATATATATATATATAAAAATTACCTACTGGCGGTCGCCAGTAGGTAGTTATAGTTAGGACCTAGTTTCCATAGGAAATCTGCAACATTATATTGGGAATAACTTTGGCACTGGTTGTTGAATCTTTGCGAATTTCTCAAAGAAGATGGCCCACTCCGCTCCGCTCTTTCCCTGAAAGTCTCGGGAAGATTCGTCAAGCGGGGGCTGAGAAAAAAGGGGGGGCCCAAAACGTGTTTTTTCCATAGGACGATTAAACACGGCTACAGCCCGAACTGCTGAACGAAATTACACCAAATTTGGGAAAATGGTAGGGTCTGGGTCGCAGATCACGCTTTTGGTTAAATGGTGTAAATCCCTCCTGTAGTTCCTGAGAAAATCAAAAGAAAAAATATATATATCTGGGCGGAGCCTAACCACACATCTCATCGTAAGCACTTCATCCAAGAAGTGTGGCAGCCATCTTGGGACAAATATACATGATAGCGCCTCATTAAAAAGTATTGCAGTTAATAGAAGGTTTTAGGACTTTAGTTACATTATAAATCATTTGTTGATGGTACCATACTCATTTTAGGAATTGTGGTGTGTTCTAAGGTGATTTTACCATGTGAAAAAGCCTTCTGCTGGGATATCATGAATCATGTTTGAAAAAAAACTATTATCTCATGCTTTTCTCACAGTGGTTTGGCAGGGGATCTATAAGCTAAACTGTCAGCATATTTTCTGTAAATTCACATTATCTTTCTCAGTCATGTGAGAATGAAGTCTGACATTCTCAGTAAAACATGTACATCCAACAAGGACAGAGACTGTCAGTTGATTCCTTTGTGTTCTACTGCAGCTTCCCAGAGTGTTCTAAAGAACAACTAGAGCGCTAACAGTCTTACTTATGACAAAAGTATGACAAACCTGAAGTCATCTTGATTGGAATAAAGTGGTAACACTTAAAACATTTAATTTGCAAAGGAACAAAATGAGGGGGTTCATTTTGCCATAGAAATTATGATTAGTGCTGAAGAAAGAAAAAGTAGGGCACATTTTGACTTCTCAAATTCTCTTCTATTTCATAAAAAAAATTCTGACATGCAGACTGAAACATGCACTTTGAGGACCAGCATCAGACTTCCCTGGTGAGCAGTAGCTTTACTACAGTGATCTAATGAGCAAATAGAGTGCTAACATTCAGAATTTATGGCAAATGTGTGACACATCTGAATGCCTTCTTGATGGAACCAAAGTAAACAAGCATTGAAAATGTAATAGATTTCGCCCTCGTTTAAGTTAAAGCAATTCTGTTTGTAATGAGGTGGCTTTTTAGCTTTGCTTTTATTAGTGTTTTTCAAACTTTCATGTAAATAACATGCATATGTATGCATATATGTATATGTATGCATGCATTTATATTTGTATTTATATAGATATGCAGATTATAGATGTTTATATATGTAAGTATATATATATACACATACATATATATAAATGCATATGCATATATATGGATATATATACGTGTATATGTGTGCGTGTAGAGAGAGGTAGAGAGGGAGAGGTCTAGAAGTAAGAGGTGTAGAGTTAGAGAGGTAGAGGTAGAGAGGTAGAGGTAGAGAGGTAGAGACTAGTAGAGAGAGAAGTAGAGAAAGGTAGATAGATAGAGAGTAGAGAGTGAGTAATAGAGAGTAGAGAGTGAGTAGTAGAGAGTAGTAGAGAGCAGTAGAGAGAGTAGCAGATAGTGAGTAGTAGAGAGTAGTAGAGTGAATAGTAGAGTGAGTAGTAGAGAGTAGTAGAGAGTGAGTAGTAGAGAGTGAGTAGTAGAGAGTAGTAGAGAGTAAGTAGTAGAGTGAGTAGTAGAGAGCAGTAGAGGGTGAGTAGTAGAGAGTAGTAGAGAGTGAGTAGTAGAGAGTGAGTAGCAGAGAGAGAATAGTAGAGAGTAGAAGAGAGTGAGTAGTAGAGAGTAGTAGAGAGTAATTAGTAGAGAGTGAGTGGTAGAGTGAGTAGTAGAGTGAATAGAGTGAGTAGTAGAGAGTAGTAGAGAGAGAGTAGTAGAGAGTGAGTAGTAGAGAGTAGTAGAGAGTGAGAAGTAGAGAGTGAGTAGTAGAGAATGAGTAGTAGAGAGTAGTAGAGAGTGAGTAGTAAAGAGTGAGTATTAGAGAGAGGGTAGTAGAGAGTGAGTAGTAGAGAGTAGAGAGTAGTAGACAGTGAGTAGTAGAGAGTAGATAGTGAGTGAGTAGTAGAGAGAGAGTAATAGAGAGTAGTAGAGTAGTAGAGAATGAGTAGTAGAGAGTGAGTAGTAGAGAGTAGTGGAGTAGTAGAGAGTGAGTAGTAGAGAGTAGTGGAGAATATTCCAAAGTTTGGCACAGCACCACTAGAACAACAAGTCCAATCAAATCATACCACTTAGAGTCCTTATTGAAGCGCTGAATCTTGGTGTATATTAAAATGCTTTTATTTTCCTTAAGTTTATGTACCACAGCCAGCCGACGCGTTTCGTTCTGTACAACAGTACTTCTTAAGGGCATTCTTATTTCCTTCAAGTTAGGTCGGTATCCTGTTATCATATAACTAGATATTTCTTTCAAATGTTAGACGAGTCGTAAGTACATTCTTATTCAAAGTGACTAGGTATCAATTTTACCCACACAATTCGGGCAGACTTGAGTAATTTATAGCATCCTCAAAGTAAGTCTTTCAAAAATTCCAAAGTATAGGACATGATAATCCAAATACAAATGTTTCCCAAGAAAAGTCATTTTCAATCTTACGGAATATCGGCGTTTGGACAGGTATGACCCACGGACACGGTTTATGACTTTTCTTGAGAAACATTTGGATTTGGATTATTATGTCCTATACTTTGGAATTTTTGAAAGACTGACTTTGAGGATGCTATAAATTACTCAAGTCCATGGATGCTGCTGGGAACGCCCCCAGCAACACCCATTGCATGACCCTTTAACGCAGGACACGGCGTTAAAGGGACTGATATTTATCAGGCAGGATTACGCCACAAAAAGTGGCTTAGTCCTGCCTGATAAATATCACTCAGTCTTCTGCGCCACCGGAACGTCACAAAAAGTGACGTTCCGGATACTCAAGGGGCTCGTAAATAAGGCCCCATAGGTTTCACACTCGTTATAGTTAGGAATTAGCATTTAAAAAACCTTTGAAATTCACTGAAAAAAACATAGGTTTCACACAAGTTATAGTTAGCTGGACATTTTACTCATACAAAACCATTGAAATTCCCCCGTTATAGTGAGTTTTACTCACTATAACTTGCGCACCCGAAATCCACTGCTGATGATGTCACATATTACATCATTCATGACATGGTCAGTGACATCACTGATGATGTCACTGATGACATCTCAAATGACATCACTGATGATATCACTGATGACATCACTGATGACATCATCCATGTGACAATCAAATACACCTCATCACACACTAGTATAATCTTTCATCACTCACTGTAAAATAGAAAGTGCCATATTTGAAACCATTGACACATCAATATTACTGTGGCGCTTACTGAGTGTTGCAGAGTGTTGTCAAAAGTGGTGTGGCCTCTGGCCACCTCTCTGCAACGCAGCCCTCTGGCGCATTCTGGAGGTACCTGGTGGGCTAGTTGGTCCCCAGGGACCCACAGGATTGAGGAGGAATTCATTCTCCATCTTAAACCGCGCCACAGGATGTGTTTGCACACATGTGAACTCAGCCCCCTCCCTTCACCACTGTGCAAACACGACTGTGGTGTGTTTTAAGTTGGGTGATTAACTCCCCTTGAATACTGAAGGTCCCTGGGGTGCAACTAGCCCACCACCTACCTCCACTAAGCGCCACAGAGCTGCATTGCAGAGAGGTGTAAAAAGGGGTGTGGCCTCAGAACACCTCTCTGCAACGCAGCCCCCTAGCGCATACTAGAGGTTCCTGGTGGGCTAGTTGGCCCCCATGGACCTCCAGTATTCAAGAGGAATTTGTTCCCTATCTGCAAACCCACCACAGGGTGCGTTTGCAGAGTGATGATGAAAGGAGAGGGCATGGCCTCCGGCACGATGCCGGTCTTATTTTATTTTTCAAGAACCGGGGCAATTTTTGGGGCCCTGGGGACCCCATCCCCCAGGGCCTGCCCCTTAATTAATTTTTAATTTAAAAAATGTGGAAGGGGTCCGCGTGGCCCCCCACCCAAGGCCTTAATTGCCCTGGGGCGAAACCACATCTTCACGTTTGCACGTAAATATGATGACGGGGGTCAAAATACGATTGCCCCTCTGGCCAATAAGAGGGCTGTTAGCATTTCTTCTAGTAATACCGCTGTCTACTCGGTTGACAGCAACCCAGGTTAAGGCCCTAGTGCTACTATTTCAAATCCAAATTTAGCCTCTGATTGTTTTTACGTGAGGTGCAGAGATATCGCCTGGGCAACAAAAAGAAAAATGTAGGCGACAAATAAGATGGGGTGGCAAGAAACACCAGATCGGTCACAAAAGTAAAACTGGGACAAAACAGGTAAGGGCTGCCAATGAGACTGTGCACCACAATGTGGACAGCATATAAAAAAGTGTGGAAACAAAAACTGTAAATTTTGTAAACCTTTCATCTAGACAGTTTGATGCTCATGATAGTGCCATTTTGTGTGAAGGCCTTAATTATTATTTAAACGGGAAACATGCATTGGACAATGTACACCTGGATCTATTCCACTTTGTACGAAAATTGAATTTACGATATCTGAAATAGACACCTCTTATGTAATTGCATCCTTACAAGATCAAGATGACATATGTGATTTAGTAGAACATGCACAGAATCTTGACAATACAACTATAGACAGTGGGTTAAGGAATACATCTAAATTTATACCCCCAAGTTGTACTAGATCTGCTATTGATGAATTTTCTTTGAAAGTGACACAGGATTCATATAAATTGAAAGATAGTCATGCTACTAAAGTGAAATGTGTACATCAGCATAACATGACTAGGGATGAAAGATCCTTTCTCCAGTCCTTACGAGATGACCCTGATTTGGTCATCCGTGAGGCTGGCAAAGGCGGAAATATTGTGATAATGAACTATCAAGGTTATGTAGCTGAGATCAATAGACAACTGAGCCAAAGGCAAGCCCGTCTGCGCCCGTCCGCGCCAGTCCAGCGCCTCTCGCCAGAGAGGCTGGTGTAGATGTACCAGAAAAGGGATTCTACTCAAGAGATGAGCTACTTAGTCTCCGCCCCTCTAAGCTCCAGGTTTGTTCGGCCCCCTTTGATCCCATGAGTGGCCCGTCATGTGTATTTGTGATCACTTCAGTCTCCCTACTCTTACTACTATAGGAGCCCGTGGTACATCTCCTGCACAGCAACGACTAAAGGTGCTGCAGCTGAATGTGAGATCGTTACCGAAACACCATGCGGAAATATTTGATCTCATAGTGGATGAATCCCCGGAAATCCTTTTCCTTACGGAAACATGGATGGGTGACGATCTGACGACTATTGCTAACTTTGCATTACCACCTGAATATTATATCACTTTGATAAACAGGGCCTCTAGAGGTGGAGGCATTACTGTGATTACCAGACTGGCCTATTCCTGCCTTTTTGAGAAGATTAACTTGAAAGGTGGTGAATGTGGACATTTTAACATCACTATTAACACTCATTTTACCTTCTCAGGGTTATTAATATATAGGCCCCCTGGACCCATGTGCGGGTTTAATATCTCTCTCTTGAAGATTGTAGAATCGTTTGCCGTGGGGTCAGCTTATTTTAGCATTTTGGGTGATCTTAATTTTCATTTTGAGTTGGAGCACGACCCGACGGATCTAGCTGCCTTTCAGCTCTTCCAATTAGTTAAAGGTCCAACCCACATTGGAGGCCATATGTTTGATCCAATTTTTAATAGTATCGAGTCGTCCAGCACCACCACCCCTACACCCATAGCTCGGTCAGACCCATTTTTAGTGGAACTGACTTTTTGTATCTCTACCCCCACCATGTGTAAAACTCAAAGAGCAGTGCACAAAAGATCTTGGCGTAAGCTCCGCTTAGTGGACTTCCATGCCCCTTTGGAAGCTGATCCACTGGGCCCTTTTACCGATATTGAAACAGGTTATGACTCTTTCTCCTCTTGGTTAACCCGAGCACTGGATAGACTTATTCCAGCAACGTGGAGTAAAGGTCGCATACAGGACGCCAATCCTTGGTACAATGATACTTTGGCGGGCCTCAAGAAGATCTGTAAAAGATATGAACGCGACTGGAGAAAAGATTATTCCTCTGAGAAAAAGACCTGCTATCTAAAAGAACTTAAGGTATATCAGAAAGCCATCTGCAGGACTCGGGCGGAGTACTATGCAACCGAGATAAAAATTAGCTCTAATCCAGCTAAGGTTATTTTCAAGATTCTTAAGATAAAAAAATCAGCTAACAACATTTTCACTTCGGCGGCTCAGTGCGAAGAGATAGCCTCCTTTTTTGTGGAGAAGATCCGGGGCATTTATCAAGCCTTTATCCCTGTGGCGCAGCCTTGCTGTAGCTCGGCAACGAGACCTAGTCCTGCCTCAAAGCTATTGGCTATTCCTGAAATCTCTGAGGAAAAGATTGATCAGCTAACTAAGCTTATTAAATCTGGTTCCCCGGCGGGCCCGGAGGACCCCATTAAGCCTGCTCAATTCAGAGACTCTTCTCTGCACTGTTTAGCCCCGCTGCATAGCTTTATTAATGCCTCCTTTTCGGCCATTGTGCCAGTTAAGTGGAAGCAGGCATGGGTCTCTTCCATACTTAAAAACCCACCTTAGACCCTTTGAAGCCCGAAAACTTCAGACCCATTTAGCTGCTACCTTGGGCTGTGACGATTGCTGAGGCCCTTGTAAATTCTATTCTTACCAACGTTCTTAATGCCAATGACACTCTGGATGAAACTCAGCATGGGCTGCGAAGATTGCCGAGGCCCATGTAAATTCTATTCTTACCAACGTTCTTAATGCCAATGACACTCTGGATGAAGCTCAGCATGGGTTCCGCGCCGGTCATAGCACGGAGATGGCGCTGTTGGCTATGAGGGAGCATCTTCGGGCCACTCTTGATCATGGCCAAACGGGCGGCACTGATCCTATTGGATCTCAGTGCTGCTTTTGACACTGTCTCAAACCAGAACCTGCTCCATCGGCTTGAAGAAGCAGGGATCACGGATATGGCTCTTGCCTGGTTTAGGTCTTTCCTGACCGACAGATCATTTCGTGTTTCCACTCCTCTCTTCCTTTCCAGGGCGTACTCTATTGGGCAGGGTGTCCCTCAGGGCTCGGCTCTGAGCCCCACCCTGTTCAATCTTTATGTCCAGCCACTGGCTGTTGTCGCCAAAGCGTGGGACCTCAACATCGTGTCATACGCTGACGACACGCAGCTAGTGGTTGCCCTGTCGGAAGGTATCACCATGGACCATGTAAGGTTCAATGCAGGTCTGGCTGCGGTAGCAGAGTGGATGACAGCTAACTGCTTACAACTTAACGCCGCTAAGACAGAGGTCCTATTGGTGGGCAATAAAACTGAGTTATGGGGTTATGGGGAGACCACTGGTGGCCTTCTACTTTGGGGAAATCTCCTACACCTAGGACAGAAGTGAAAAACTTGGGAGTCTGATTAGATTCTACCTTAAGCTTTGGCACCCAAACAAAAAAAGTTGCCGCTACCTGCTTTGGTATACTACGCAGTCTGAAAGCGGTCTTGAAATTATTTGACTCAGCTACTAGGCAACTAATTGTTCAATCTATGGTGTTGTCCAGATTTGACTATGCCTGCTCACTGCTCCTAGGTGCTAATAAGACAGAAATTGCCCGTCTGCAACGCATAAAAAAAGCAGTTTCTAGAGCCTTAGTAGGTCTGCCCCATTTTAGTCCTACCTCTGCTACTATCCGGAAACTTCACTGGCTTCCTGTAGCTCAGCGGATACAGTTTAAGAGCCTATGCATTTCATTTAAAATTTTAAAACTGTCCACCCCTAAAATGTTAGGGCCATTACTAAACATGTATGTGCCCACGCGGGCTCTACAGTCAGCTGGCCAGAACCTGGTTGTGGTCCCCCGGTTCAAGCGAAGCAGAGCGGGTGGACACTCTTTCCGCTTTTTAGCAGCAAAACTATGGAACGCTCTACCAGTCCATATTCGGGAAATGGAGGAGTTATTCCAATTTAAAAAAGCCATCAAAACTCATTTATTACCTTGAAAATATCTTTATTTGGCACTCTTTTCTGACCTCTGTTCTGTTTTCTGCTCAGGATTAGCGCCGGGACGCCCCTGTGCTGGGGCAGCTGTGCTCTTTACAAAATCACATAACATAACATAACATACAGAATGCTATATGAGACCACAGTCAAATCCTACTAAAATGATCAAGTGAAACATTAATAGTAGATTAACTGAGTGGTACAACTCTTGTTTAATAGCTGATCTAGAATACAAATACCTACTAGCAAGTAATTCTAGGCATCCCTGCATCTATGTGCTGCCAGAAATCCACAAAGGGGGGACATTCCCCCCGGGGCGACCAATAATATTGGGTAATGGTGGCCCGACTGAGCATGTGGACACTTTTCTGCAACCCCTGGTGCATAACCTCCCATCTTATCTCAAAGACAGCAGGGAACTTCTTTGTAAACTTGAAGACTTTGGATGGGAGGATGATATCTTCACGTTCATTACTATAGACGTGGAAAGTCTATATACATGTGTAGGGTTGGAAGATTGACTTAGGGCGCTGAAATACTTTTTATTTAAGCACAATGCTTGACATTTGAAGCATACCCAGATGTTGCTGGTGATGGCTTCTTTGTGCAGTAGATTCTTAAGATACAATACGGGGTAGACTGAAGAATTATTATCAGACTCAAGTGGGTTTTGACAAATACTCTTTATGTGATGAGGTTACACTTTTTTCAGTTTGTTTATCTATTACAAATCTATGCCGAAATGTCAGTGAAATTACTGTCTAAAACATCATTTTTAGTTGACATTCCCGATATACTGCTGTGTGAATATAATATATGAAGGTCCATTACCTGATATAAGGGGGATCTGAGCTAGGATGGGACTAGGTTATGTCCTCTTAACAACTCGGGCTATGTATTATATTTGCCTTGGGTTCTTTGGAGCACACTCCAAGATGGCTGCCAAAATGGGGCTTCGTCGGCACAAATAGCATTAACCTGAGAATAGACTTTAGAGCTGACAGGACTGCGTTTTTAGTGTCTGTATAAAGAATAGTTTATTGACATAGTCCTAAAGTGTCATAGCTTTGAACGAAGAATAATATAGGATGATATATAGGATTCTATCTTTTATAATTATTTCAAATTATGTTTTAATATACAGACATCAGAAATAACTCATTGATAAAGGTGTGTTTTAGAATACTATTTGTGAAAATAGCAAGTGAGCTGTTTTACATGGAGATACTTTGTGTATTCCATTTTAGGATACACGCTCAATATTGAAAAAATCATTTGGGGTGAAATATACTCATGGTTCGGGAATCAACTTTATTCAAGTAAGTTGCTTTGAGTGTCTCTTTAAGTATTAAACAATAAAGGGATGGTACCTTTGGCTGTACAATCAAATACAATATTTCTCCAGAGAATGTGTTTTTGATAATTGAGCAGAATTTATACATGTGTACACACTTTTCAATACTGTTAATTAGAATAATAGTGGACATAAATATCTATGTTTCTGGACCACCTAACTTTAAACAGCATAAATATATCGCCGATAATTATTGGTGAATTTACTAAGCTTATTCAATGAATTGGTATACGCCTAGGATACAAAACAATCTTGATTGTATTTTTTCTCTTTGAATCTTCTCACTTATTACAGATTAAACTGGTCTAAATACTTCGATATTTTGTCAGTGATCCACCTCACAGTATGCATTGGATGCGTTTTCACTTGACCAAAATAAAAGTATTTAGACCAGTTTAATCTGTAATAAGTGAGAAGATTCAAAGAGAAAAAATACAATCAAGATTGTTTTGTATCCTAGGCGTATACCAATTCATTGAATAATCTTAGTAAATTCACCAATAATTATCGGCGATGGATCACTGACAAAATATCGATTAAAAAAATTATAGACTTACCAAAATATTGATGCCAAAATATAGAATGCAAAAGTATCGAATTCCTATCTAAAAACAGGTAAGTACAAAAATATCGTATCAAAAATATTGTTGTAAAAAATATAGTTATTCAAAATATCGAGTAATTTAAAATGAATGAAATAAATATAATTAACTAAAAAATACTTTAAAATACTTAAATAACCTTAAAACTATTAAAAAATGAATGTAAGTTATAAAAAAACATACAATTTTTTTAAAAATATACATATATATTAACGTAATATTAATAAAAAATATACAATATTTTTACAGTAGGATAGCGGGAGGGTAAAATGTACTATTACCACTCTAGTGAGTGCAACAGCAGGGAAAACGTTGGATAGCGTACGGGTAAAAATTACTATTCCCACTCCAGTGAGTGCAACAGTAGGAAAAGTGTTGGATAGCGTAGGGGTAAAATTTACTATTCCACTCCAGGGGGTGCAACAGTAGGGAAAACGTTGGATAGCTTAGGGGTGAAAATTACTATTACCACCCCAGAGAGTGCAACAGTGGGGAAAGTGTTGGATAGCGTAGGGGTAAAAATTACTATTCCCACTCCAGAGAGTGCAACAGTAGGGAAAGTAATGATTTAATATATTAATAAAAATAAATGAAATATCAATACCAATAAACAATTAATGAAAATGAATTACCAATTTAATAATATGTAATAATTAATCATTTGAAAATACAAATAATATTAGTTATTAAAATAATTAACAATTCATAATTAATTAACAACTCATTAATTTCCAATAACAACAACTAATTATTAAAAAAAATAATACCAATTAATAAGTAATTAACAGTAAATTAATTATCAATACACAAAAAGTATATTTAATATGTAATTAATTACAATTAAATTACTTCCCACCCTATTCCCCTATACACACACAATCCGCTACAGAAAATAAATTAATACAATTATCGGAATTATCAATTAATTAATTAATCAAAATTAGAGGGGCGGAGCTAGCCAGCAAGCGCGATGGCTGCCTGAAACCGTTGCTCCGCCGAGCACATTGCAATTATCCTGACTTAATACCGGTTAGAGCGACAATCGTCTCCCAATTCCTGCTTCCCCAGACCGCTGAAAGCGGGGTGCACAACAGAGACTTTTGAAGCGGCGTAAAACACTCACTACAGACTGAGAAATTACCCGACTGTGCCCTGGTGGAGGTAGGCCGCCAGCCTGCGCCCTCCCGTGCATTCTGAGCCTGGGTGACGTAACACGACGTGCGGCTGCCGACTGAGGTGTGCCCCGGAACATTGCTGGGCGGCGCACCCAGCGTGAGCAGAGTGCTACCTCTTGAAGTGTTGCTGTGCAGCACCAATTTCTGTAGCAGCACCCCCCTACCCCCCCCCCGTCGGGTATATAAAGCACTGGCAGAGTAATTTTTGAGCCCAGAGACTTTCTTGGACTGGATACCGCCTCCAAGGGCTGCTGCAGCGGCGACTGCCAGACACACAGAGGAGGGGCACTGGATTGCTTGCAGCTGCCCGTGGCTGGGTCCCCCCCACGGTACCGCCGCCTCCAAACTGATGTAGCTGGTTACTGAAGCCGTAGCAGGACTCCCAGCGCCCACAACGCCATTTTGTGGAGCTACGATAGCAGACTAGATGGCCTAGTGTTCGTTGCAATCCTTCCTGTATTGTCTCTGTGGTGTTTCCCTGGGGTGTGAAGGCTCCCTGTGAAGCCGAGCGTGCATGAGCCCTAGTTTGCACCATCACGAAGGGCCTTGCTGGTCTCTCTTGGGGGCAGGGTCTCCTCGGCTACGCCGGACGGCCTTTCGCCCTCCCAGACCACGTGCGAGCCTCAAGATGGGCAAAGGGGACCGGACTCAAAGCAGGCTGCCCTTCGCGCAAAAATGAGTGATGCAACAGAGCCCGCAGACGGACGACGGTGCTGCATCGAGAACTGATGAGGACCAGGGCACAAACTCGGACATTAAAGCCATGCTGCTCTCCATGGAGCAAAGCCTGCAAACTAGCATTTCAGCTCTGGGCACTAAAATGGACGCCATGTCCTATAGGATGGACCGCATGGCGGAGCGGCTGGATAAACATGCAGAGCGCCATGACATGGCGGAAAGACGAATGACTGAGGTGGAGGAGGCACAAACAGACATGGACACAGCGAACAAAAGAATGGAGAGGTTGATGAAAGCCCTACAGGACAAGACTGAGGATTTGGAGGCGCGTTCGAGGCGATGCAACCGCATTATGGGCCTTCCGGAGAGTACGAACATGGGCCCCATGGAACTCTCCGTCGAAAAACTACTGACAACCCTGCTGGGAGACGAAGGGTTTTCTAACATGTTTACTGTGGAGAGGGCACACAGGACACTGGCTCCACGTCCGCAGCCTGGGGCCCCCCAGGCCCATTATAGCAAAGCTGCTAAATTACCGCGATAGAGATGTGGCGCTCAAGCTGGCCAGGGCCAAACAACAGCTGCAGTATGAGGGTTCGGCTATATCTCAGTACCTGGACTTCACAGCGAAGGTACAGGAAGAGAGGAAGCAATTTATCCCCCACAAAAAACACCTCAGGGAAATGGGGCTAGACTATGCCCTGTTATACCCAGCTAAACTACGAGTCAATCGACGTGGACATTCGCACGTATTCACAGACCCCAAGGCATTGCAGCAGGCCATGAAACGCTGGTCGAGGGAACAAGACTCGAACAATGAAGAGACCCCGGAGGCGGAGGAGGGCGGCAGCCGTATGGACGACCAAGACTGAATGTGTTCTGGGGGTGGCGACTTGTTGCGAGACTCTGGTGCAGCACCTAGAACTTGAAGCCCATGAGAACCCTCCTTTTTGAAGAGGTCGTGAGTAAAGAAGTCTCGGACTGAGTTGCGGGCGGAATATACAGATAAGTGCACTGGGGAGCGGGAGCGGGGAGATGTACTTTGGACAATATGCAACATGCCCCCTGAGTTCTCCTTTGACCTGTCCTGCATTGGTGCAATTAACCAGGCTTACTTAAACGCACTGGGTGGGGTTCCGAGGGCTACTTATGGCGGGATTTGGAACATTGGAACGTTGCTCTGATTCAATACTTTGTGCACGGCGGGGGGCGGGTGAAGGGCTACAAGAGTGTTCTGAGAGTTTTGGCAGAGTTTATGTCCCTAGGCTGCCTCTGCCCCCACGCACTACGCACAGTTGTGAGATTGGTATGTTCGGTTGAAGTGTTGGGATTGGGGGGGAGGGGTGGGTGGCGGTAAACTGTCGGACCAGGTTGGGGAGGATCTGCTGTGGGTGGGTGGAGAGGGGGATGGAAGGGGAAGGGTAAAGTTTGCAGAATGTTCGCTGGCTCATCTGGAAAATCTAACGAATGCTTGTGCTCCTGTGATCCCATACTACTGTA
This sequence comes from Lissotriton vulgaris, assembly GCF_964263255.1. Lineage (NCBI taxonomy): Eukaryota > Metazoa > Chordata > Amphibia > Caudata > Salamandridae > Lissotriton > Lissotriton vulgaris. Next base: position 364,778,678 of record NC_141689.1, read on the forward strand.
TTGACTTCCATTGCCTCAGATGTCTAGTGCTCCGGTGACGGAATCAGAAAATCCTTTCAACACCCTCCGAGCTTTGACCTGGAATGTCAGAGGCTTGAATGACCATAGGAAGTTGAGGAAAGTACTCCATTATTTATTTATTTATTTATTTATTTATTTATTTGATTTATATAGCGCGTTATAACCCAGGGTTTCCACAATAGACAACATAACGTGCCTCACCTGCCAAACGACAACCAAACCTCCAAGGACTAGCGGACCTGAGCACTCTTTTGAACGCCGTGAGGGCCAGCTGCAGCCGCCACGCCTCGCCGGACCCGCTTCGCGGGTCCCGCTTCGCGGTCTGCAGCGGCCAGTTTGTAACTGCAAGGGGCTTGCATCCAACAGACCGGCAGGGCTGCGAGCTTGAGCGGTGGACTCCAAGGACCAGGAGTCCCCGCGCGCCCGTGTCCAGCTGGGCTGCTCTCCCTGCCGGCCCCGCCCCCACTCAGTCCGGTGAAAGCGGCGTTCCTCCAGCCATTCTGTGGATTGCAACAAGGGGTGGTGAGGGACAGAGTCTCTGAATTAAGCAGAAAGCTCTCACCCAGTCAAGAGATCAGGGCTAGATCCAACACCGTTTTTTAGCTCACTGCACCATCCCAGTTTCAGAACCTGGCTGTATGCAAATTAGTCTGTTCCTGTCCCAGTGCATGATGGGAACAGGGCAAACCAAACTACAAAAGCCAATTCTTACACTGGGAAGGAAACAAGCTCCCGGGGACCAGTTTCTGGCATTACTGCCGTCTTCGGCCCGGTTTGCTTGAATCCTGATGGTGCAATGAGCAAGGGTCTCACATCTGAGAATACCCTTCCACGCTTAGGGTGGACACAAATATTTACAACAAGGGGTGGTGAGGGACAGAGTCTCTGAATTAAGCAGAAAGCTCTCACCCAGTCAAGAGATCAGGGCTAGATCCAACACCGTTTTTTAGCTCACTGCACCATCCCAGTTTCAGAACCTGGCTGTATGCAAATTAGTCTGTTCCTGTCCCAGTGCATGATGGGAACAGGGCAAACCAAACTACAGAAGCCAATTCTTACACTGGGAAGGAAACAAGCTCCCAGGGACCGGTTTCTGGCATTACAGCCGTCTTCGGCCCGGTTTGCTTGAATCCTGATGGTGCAATGAGCAAGGGTCTCACATCTGAGAATACCCTTCCACGCTTAGGGTGGACAAAAATATTTACAACAAGGGGTGGTGAGGGACAGAGTCTCTGAATTAAGCAGAAAGCTCTCACCCAGTCAAGAGATCAGGGCTAGATCCAACACCGTTTTTTAGCTCACTGCACCATCCCAGTTTCAGAACCTGGCTGTATGCAAATTAGTCTGTTCCTGTCCCAGTGCATTATGGGAACAGGGCAAACCAAACTACAAAAGCCAATTCTTACACTGGGAAGGAAACAAGCTCCCGGGGACCGGTTTCTGGCATTACAGCCGTCTTCGGCCCGGTTTGCTTGAATCCTGATGGTGCAATGAGCAAGGGTTTCACATCTGAGAATACCCTTCCACGCTTAGGGTGGACAAAAATATTTACAACAAGGGGTGGTGAGGGACAGAGTCTCTGAATTAAGCAGAAAGCTCTCACCCAGTCAAGAGATCAGGGCTAGATCCAACACCGTTTTTTAGCTCACTGCACCATCCCAGTTTCAGAACCTGGCTGTATGCAAATTAGTCTGTTCCTGTCCCAGTGCATGATGGGAACAGGGCAAACCAAACTACAAAAGCCAATTCTTACACTGGGAAGGAAACAAGCTCCCGGGGACCGGTTTCTGGCATTACAGCCGTCTTCGGCCCGGTTTGCTTGAATCCTGATGGTGCAATGAGCAAGGGTCTCACATCTGAGAATACCCTTCCACGCTTAGGGTGGACAAAAATATTTACAACAAGGGGTGGTGAGGGACAGAGTCTCTGAATTAAGCAGAAAGCTCTCACCCAGTCAAGAGATCAGGGCTAGATCCAACACCGTTTTTTAGCTCACTGCACCATCCCAGTTTCAGAACCTGGCTGTATGCAAATTAGTCTGTTCCTGTCCCAGTGCATGATAGGAACAGGGCAAACCAAACTACAAAAGCCAATTCTTACACTGGGAAGGAAACAAGCTCCCGGGGACCGGTTTCTGGCATTACAGCCGTCTTCGGCCGGGTTTGCTTGAATCCTGATGGTGCAATGAGCAAGGGTCTCACATCTGAGAATACCCTTCCATGCTTAGGGTGGACAAAAATATTTACAACAAGGGGTGGTGAGGGACAGAGTCTCTGAATTAAGCAGAAAGCTCTCACCCAGTCAAGAGATCAGGGCTAGATCCAACACCGTTTTTTAGCTCACTGCACCATCCCTGTTTCAGAACCTGGCTGTATGCAAATTAGTCTGTTCCTGTCCCAGTGCATGATGGGAACAGAGCAAACCAAACTACAAAAGCCAATTCTTACACTGGGAAGAAAACAAGCTCCCGGGGACCGGTTTCTGGCATTACAGCCGTCTTCGGCCCGGTTTGCTTGAATCCTGATGGTGCAATGAGCAAGGGTCTCACATCTGAGAATACCCTTCCACGCTTAGGGTGGACAAAAATATTTACAACAAGGGGTGGTGAGGGACAGAGTCTCTGAATTAAGCAGAAAGCTCTCACCCAGTCAAGAGATCAGGGCTAGATCCAACACCGTTTTTTAGCTCACTGCACCATCCCAGTTTCAGAACCTGGCTGTATGCAAATTAGTCTGTTCCTGTCCCAGTGCATGATGGGAACAGGGCAAACCAAACTACAAAAGCCAATTCTTACACTGGGAAGGAAACAAGCTCCCGGGGACCGGTTTCTGGCATTACAGCCGTCTTCGGCCCGGTTTGCTTGAATCCTGATGGTGCAATGAGCAAGGGTCTCACATCTGAGAATACCCTTCCACGCTTAGGGTGGACAAAAATATTTACAACAAGGGGTGGTTAGGGACAGAGTCTCTGAATTAAGCAGAAAGCTCTCACCCAGTCAAGAGATCAGGGCTAGATCCAACACCGTTTTTTAGCTCACTGCACCATCCCAGTTTCAGAACCTGGCTGTATGCAAATTAGTCTGTTCCTGTCCCAGTGCATGATGGGAACAGGGCAAACCAAACTACAAAAGCCAATTCTTACACTGGGAAGGAAACAAGCTCCCGGGGACCGGTTTCTGGCATTACAGCCGTCTTCGGCCCGGTTTGCGTGAATCCTGATGGTGCAATGAGCAAGGGTCTCACATCTGAGAATACCCTTCCACGCTTAGGGTAGACAAAAATATTTACAACAAGGGGTGGTGAGGGACAGAGTCTCTGAATTAAGCAGAAAGCTCTCACCCAGTCAAGAGATCAGGGCTAGATCCAACACCGTTTTTTAGCTCACTGCACCATCCCAGTTTCAGAACCTGGCTGTATGCAAATTAGTCTGTTCCTGTCCCAGTGCATGATGGGAACAGGGCAAACCAAACTACAAAAGCCAATTCTTACACTGGGAAGGAAACAAGCTCCCGGGGACCGGTTTCTGGCATTACAGCCGTCTTCGGCCCGGTTTGCTTGAATCCTGATGGTGCAATGAGCAAGGGTCTCACATCTGAGAATACCCTTCCACGCTGAAATGCCAGAAACCGGTCCCCGGTAGCTTGTCTCCTTTCTGGTGAAGAATTGGCTTGGTAGTTTAGTCTGCCCTGTTCCCATGATGCACTGGGCCAGGGACAGACTGATTTGCATATAGCCAGGTTCTGAGCTGGGATGGGGCAGTGAGATAAATAACGGTGATGGATCAAGCCCTGATCTTTGGACTGGGTAAGAGTGGTCTGCTCAATTCAGAGACTCTGTTCATCACCACCCCCTTTTCTGAATCGTTTTTGGCCACTATAGGTGTGGCAGGGTATACTCAGACATGAGTTCCTTTCTCACTGCTCCATCAGGATTCAAGCAAGCCGGGCCGAAGACGGCTGAAATGCCAGAAACCGGTCCCCGGTAGCTTGTCTCCTTTCTGGTGAAGAATTGGCTTGGTAGTTTAGTCTGCCCTGTTCCCATGATGCACTGGGCCAGGGACAGACTGATTTGCATATAGCCAGGTTCTGAGCTGGGATGGGGCAGTGAGATAAATAACGGTGATGGATCAAGCCCTGATCTTTGGACTGGGTAAGAGTGGTCTGCTCAATTCAGACACTCTGTTCATTACCACCCCCTTTTCTGAATCGTTTTTGGCCACTATAGGTGTGGCAGGGTATACTCAGACATGAGTCCCTTTCTCACTGCTCCATCAGGATTCAAGCAAGCCGGGCCGAAGACGGCTGAAATGCCAGAAACCGGTCCCCGGTAGCTTGTCTCCTTTCTGGTGAAGAATGGGCTTGGTAGTTTAGTCTGCCCTGTTCCCATGATGCACTGGGCCAGGGACAGACTGATTTGCATTTAGCCAGGTTCTGAGCTGGGATGGGGCAGTGAGATAAATAACGGTGATGGATCAAGCCCTGATCTTTGGACTGGGTAAGAGTGGTCTGCTCAATTCAGACACTCTGTTCATCACCACCCCCTTTTCTGAATCGTTTTTGGCCACTATAGGTGTGGCAGGGTATACTTAGACATGAGTCCCTTTCTCACTGCTCCATCAGGATTCAAGCAAGCCGGGCCGAAGACGGCTGAAATGCCAGAAACCGGTCCCCGGTAGCTTGTCTCCTTTCTAGTGAAGAATTGGCTTGGTAGTTTAGTCTGCCCTGTTCCCATGATACACTGGGCCAGGGACAGACTGATTTGCATATAGCCAGGTTCTGAGCTGGGATGGGGCAGTGAGATAAATAACGGTGATGGATCAAGCCCTGATCTTTGGACTGGGTAAGAGTGGTCTACTCAATTCAGACACTCTGTTCATCACCACCCCCTTTTCTGAATCGTTTTTGGCCACTATAGGTGTGGCAGGGTATACTCAGACATGAGTCCCTTTCTCACTGCTCCATCAGGATTCAAGCAAGCCGGGCCGAAGACGGCTGAAATGCCAGAAACCGGTCCCCGGTAGCTTGTCTCCTTTCTGGTGAAGAATTGGCTTGGTAGTTTAGTCTGCCCTGTTCCCATGATGCACTGGGCCAGGGACAGACTGATTTGCATATAGCCAGGTTCTGAGCTGGGATGGGGCAGTGAGATAAATAACGGTGATGGATCAAGCCCTGATCTTTGGACTGGGTAAGAGTGGTCTGCTCAATTTAGACACTCTGTTCATCACCACCCCCTTTTCTGAATCATTCTGTGGATTGCCTCACCTGCCAAACGACGACCAAACCTCCAAGGACTAGCAGACCTGAGCTCTCTTTTGAACGCTGTGAGGGCCAGCTGCAGCCGCCACGCCTCGCCGGACCCGCTTCGCGGGTCCCGCTTCGCGGTCTGCAGCGGCCAGTTTGTAACTGCAAGGGGCTTGCATCCAACAGACCGGCAGGGCTGCGAGCTTGAGCGGTGGACTCCAAGGACCAGGAGTCCCCGCGCGCCCGTGTCCAGCTGGGCTGCTCTCCCTGCCGGCCCCGCCCCCACTCAGTCCGGTGAAAGTGGCGTTCCTCCAGCCATTCTGTGGATTGCCTCACCTGCCAAACGACGACCAAACCTCCAAGGACTAGCGGACCTGAGCACTCTTTTGAACGCCGTGAGAGCCAGCTGCAGCCGCCACGCCTCGCCGGACCCGCTTCGCGGGTCCCGCATCGCAGTCTGCAGCGGCCACTTTGGAACTGCAAGGGGCTTGCATCCAACAGACCGGCAGGGCTGCGAGCTTGAGCGGTGGACTCCAAGGACCAGGAGTCCCCGCGCGCCCGTGTCCAGCTGGGCTGCTCTCCCTGCCGGCCCCGCCCCCACTCAGTCCGGTGAAAGCGGCGTTCCTCCAGCCATTCTGTGGATTGCCTCACCTGCCAAACGACGGCCAAACCTCCAAGGACTAGCGGACCTGAGCACTCTTTTGAACGCCGTGAGGGCCAGCTGCAGCCGCCACGCCTCGCCGGACACGCTTCGCGGGTCCCGCTTCGCGGTCTGCAGCGGCCAGTTTGTAACTGCAAGGGGCTTGCATCCAACAGACCGGCAGGGCTGCGAGCTTGAGCGGTGGACTCCAAGGACCAGGAGTCCCCGCGCGCCTGTGTCCAGCTGGGCTGCTCTCCCTGCCCGCCCTGCCCCCACTCAGTCCGGTGAAAGCGGCGTTCCTCCAGCCATTCTGTGGATTGCCTCACCTGCCAAACGACGACCAAACCTCCAAGGACTAGCGGACCTGAGCACTCTTTTGAACGCCGTGAGGGCCAGCTGCAGCCGCCACACCTCGCCGGACCCGCTTCGCGTGGCCCGCTTCGCGGGTCCCGCTTCGCGGTCTGCAGCGGCCAGTTTGTAACTGCAAGGGGCTTTCAACCAACAGACCGGCAGGGCTGCGAGCTTGAGCGGTGGACTCCAAGGACCAGGAGTCCCGCACACCCGTGTCCAGCTGGGCTGCTCTCCCTGCCGGCCCCGCCCCGACTCAGTCCGGTGAAAGCGGCGTTCCTCCAGCCATTCTGTGGATTGCCTCACCTGCCAAACGACGACCAAACCTCCAAGGACTAGCGGACCTGAGCACTCTTTTGAACGCCATGAGGGCCAGCTGCAGCCGCCACGCCTCGCCAGACCCGCTTCGCGGGTCCCGCTTCGCGGTCTGCAGCGGCCAGTTTGTAACTGCAAGGGGCTTGCATCCAACAGACCGGCAGGGCTGCGAGCTTGAGCGGTGGACTCCAAGGACCAGGAGTCCCCGCGCGCCCGTGTCCAGCTGGGCTGCTCTCCCTGCCGGCCCCGCCCCCTCAGCGACCAATCGCATAGCTATTTACAGGTAGAGCCACCCGCGCAGCGCGGGAGGGCGCCGGGAGAAGCCCGGGACAAGGGCGGGACCGTCTGTGGCCGTCCGGGGCCGCAGGAGGCCGGGCTGGGCCAGGTAATTTGCATCTCATTTCTGCATACTGTGTTACTACCATCATCTAGCTTTCTGCCAGTAGTGTGTTAAGTCCGTTTCATTGTGTTGTGCAAGTTCAACTTGTCCTCTTTTGCTATGAGTCACTCTGCCCCCCCAGGTGTAGGTATCTCTGTTCTTGGCCCATTAGACAAATTCTGTAAGAAATCCATCAAGTAGGTAGATATGGACCTACTCCTTGCAGAGAGAAGAGCAGAGCGTCAGCGCTCAATTGAGCAGCTAAAGAAAATCCCACTGCCCACATAGTCAGCCTCAAATCACACCCATGAAATGGCTGCCCAAGGGTTGAGCTCCATTGAGGACGATACCACTGATATTAACCAAACCCCCAGTATATTTAGGTTCCCAATTATCTCCCCGCCTTGTGTCTGTGCTTCCAGCGGAGGCAACCTAGTTTGTCCCCCTATTGATCACTCTAGCTTTGTAGAAACAAACATCCCCGACATCCAAACCACGGATTCAGAATCTCGTCCCATGCTGCCCAACCTGTCTCTGGTTTGCATAGACCCAGGCGAAAGTATACCAGTAACGAGTATATGTAACTCTAGAACCAAGCCTGACTTAACCAAGAGGGTTGTGCATTCTCCCCCTAGGAAAAAAAGGAGAAAGGGTGGGGTAAAAAGGAAAGGTCAAAGCTACCAGTCACCATCACTATCTCTATCGAAACCAAACAACGAGTTAGTGATCCCACCTAACCCAGAGCCACTGCCGCCAGATTTAATGGATTTGGTAACCCCTGAGTTAGTTAGCGAAGGAGTTAACGAGGTGTCCTATGTTATTATAGAGAAGCTTATCAAATCTTATATGCTACCCCTGCTGGAGCGTGTTAGGACAATGGGTGATAAATTGGACTGCCTACTGGCGACCATTGAGCCTACACATCCCTCTTGCCTGGATAAGCCCAAGGGTCCACCCAATAAACCTCCTGGTTCACCCCATGTTCCTGGTAATATAACTAATCCCACTAGCCAACAACCCAATAGTGCATCCAATGCAGCCACTACTACAAATACAATCTCGGCGCTGCCTACTAAACCCCCCAGAGCATCCACTAATGCCAAAGCAAACCCTAGGGTGGTAGTCAACAAACCACCTGCTAAGGGAGCAGCGCCACAGACAAAGAATAGGATGGGTAAACCCGCTAACGTCACTGGTAAAACTAATAAACCCCTACCACAGAAGAAAAATGTAGATCTGCCCCCGGATTCAATGAACTATGTAATTGTTATGACGGGTGTGCCACCAGTTGCGGAGGGGGATAGGGAAAATAACGATAGCCTAAAAAACAAAGTCATCTTTTGGCTGAAAACAAATAGACCCCTTCCTCTTCATCTTAATGGGGATATTGTTACGGTCAGAAGATGTCAGTGGGTAGGGGTTCGCCCTAAGGATATAGAGGGGGACATAGTAATTATTAACTTTAGGGACCATAGAGTAGTATCCCATCTTACAGACTGGTATGTGGGAAGCAATGAGGGAGGGATCTCCACGAGGAATCTTAGCTATTTTTATCCTGAGACCCTGATTAATCCAACAGATCAACCTCCTGCTAAAAACAACAAAAATAGCCTCCTTAAATGGTCCAACTTTACACCCAGCTTCCATGGACCTCATTTTAATCCGGAGGCGCAGTATCGCTCCTACATTCAATCTAGCTACAATTGTCCCGTACAAACGCCTGGCTGGGCTAAGATCAATACCCAGCCCATAGGTCCTCCAGCCCTATAGGATCCGCCTTTCCCCAACAGGCCCCTGTTTCCCACGGTTTCTACAACACCTGCTTTCACACAGATTCAACAGCCCCCACGTTTCTACCCAGCACACCTCTATCCCAATAGGTTTACCCAGCCTAAAGATCTTTGGAATATTCCTCTGAGAAATCTATACGACCCACTATCAGGGCTGTCGACCAATGATTGACCAGTAGCTTCGACAAGGGATGATGAATCTAACCCTGAGTGTTTGGGTGTGGGAGATGACATGTGTATCTCATCAAGTATTGTTGAAAGTCTGGAAGACCATTCCCATTATCGTGTGGAGGGAGGTATGGCTTATTTAGGAGAGTCAGATATACCTGCCTTGGTACCCACCACTATGTCTCTCAATGATGCTAACAGTGTGGGTGCCAACCCGGAGTCAACTGTACAGGCTGGGTCAATATGTCTGCCAATGGAGGGTCTGATTATAGGTGCACCCATGCTTGTAGAATCCTCTCCCCAGTCCATCGATCCCTACCAAACAGCTGTAACAAAAACGTGTGACCAAGTATGTGAAAGGGGTACCACTTTGGGATGTTGGAACGTCGCGGGAATTGAATCCTGTATCTGCATTCCAGACTGGGCTGATTTCATTCGACAAGGTGATGTTTGGTCTTTCCAAGAGACCTGGGCAACCCAACCAGTTTATTTTCCAGGTTTCTTGAATTTTACCAAACTAGCAGTTAGAGGCCAAAGAGGTAGGGCTATGGGTGGCCTCACTACCTGGGTCCGTCAAGCTGCAGGTGTATCTGTTAAGGAAATCCTTATTGATTGCCCCGATATATTGATAATTAGTATGAAAACAAATAGTGGGCTGGACATGCTGCTTATCAATGTATATGCAAGAGGAACTGCGGGTGGCCGAGTTTCAACTACCCTCACTTGTTTGGATGACTTCTTAGGTTCTACTCAAATTACTGGTTATGTGGTTATTATGGGTGATTTTAATACCTGCTTTGAACCTTTAAGTATAGAGGATGGGTTACTAACCGAAGCTGAGGATCTGACCTGGGGGATCCCACAACTTGATCTACCCCCGATCCCTAAATGGTCCCAGTCAGCCACATTCATTAAAGGTCTCTGCCTGAACTGGGGGTTGAGAGCCCTAAATGGACGTGTAAGCTCGGACAGGATGGGTAATTACACATTTTTCAATGGCAGACATAGTAGTCGCATTGATTACATCCTTGTTGACATCAAAATGTGGCCCATAGTAATGGACATGATAGTTAAGCCACGTCCTGAAAGTGACCATGAACCTCTCATAGCAGAACTGAAGGACTTTAGCTTTGTGGGGTTGACCGAACTACAGCCTAACCCTGTCCAGGAGGCCGTGGCTCTTTCAAATGACATGAGGAGGGTGCGCTGGCAAAAGGTCTCTGTAGATGTGGAAGCACGCATAAAAATCAGAACCCTGATTTCAAACTCCTTAATGGAAATTGAAAAGTGTGAAAACCAGGAAACGACGACCACAAACATTACAGACATACATGCTCGCCTGTTCCTGTCCTTAAAATCATTGTTTGTTAAATTTGTTGCCAACAAGGGTAGAGGGAAGGTTAAGAAACCCGCAAACTGGTATAACGAAGCTTGCCGAGTGTCCCATTTGCTTCTATTTAAGGCCTTAAAATTAAAGAACCCAGCCCTAATTTAATCTAGCAGGAAGGCGTACAATGAAGCTAAACGTCATGCTAAAGCTACATGGGATGATGTGCGTAGGACATCCCTAGCCGAGGCCTGTGGCTCCAGGAACTTACAGCAATTTTGGCACCTTCTCAGGTGGGGTCAGTCACAGGACGATCGCCCAAGCCCAGCATCCGTTGAACAACAGAAATGGGTGTCCCATTTTGAGGAACAATTTAGATGCCATAGCACCACACAAGATTCCATTAGCTGGACAATAACATTTGACACACTTGTGTTCTCAGCCAAAGAAGTTGAAACAGTCCTGAATGCCATCCCTAGGGGTAAAGCGCCTGGTCCGGACTGTATCCCAGCGGATATATTCCAACAGGATCAAGATCTATGGGTTCCGTACCTAGTGCGTTTGGTAAATGCGCTGGCCATGGGGGCCAGGGTACCCGATTCTTGGGCTGGCGCGGAAATATTGCCTATCTTTAAAAAGGGTGACCGGTCGGTTCCATCGAACTACCGGCCGATCAGTCTAATTGACGCGGTCCAGAAGATCATATCCCGTCTTGTTTTGTTAAGGGTTCAGGCTTGGATCGAGGAACATAACATCCTTACTCCTCTCCAAGCTGGGTTTAGACCACATGTGAGCACCCTGGATCAGGCATTTCGTTTCATGCTTTTGCACTGGAAAACGGTTACCTTGGGCAAAGGCAACCTTTATGCGGCCTTCGTGGACCTAAGGTCTGCGTTCGATCTTGTCCCGAGGGACGGGCTTTGGAAATGTCTATTAGATTTGGGCATGCCTCCTATTTTGGTACGACTTATTGGGAACCTTCATGCACAGACATTTGCATTCGTACGATGGGGTAAACCGGGTGAGGTGACGGAGAATTTTTCAGTGGCCAAAGGTGTCAGGCAAGGTTGTGTTTTGGCACCCACCTTGTTTTCTCTATATATTAATAGAGTCACTAAGTACTATGACAACTTTTCCACTGATGCTCCAAGTTTGGCTGGTATGAAAATCCCCCTGCTCATGTTCGCTGACGATACTCTCCTGATTTCACGAACCAGACAGGGTCTGCAGCAAGCACTGTCAAGGTTCGAGAGTTTCTGCAGCGAACATGAGCTGGAGGTAAACGTGTCCAAGACCAAATTTATGGTTTTAAGGGGGCAGAAACAAATAAATGCCAGGGTTTCCATGGGGGACACCCCTCTGGAGCAGACAAAGCACTTCACCTATCTGGGAGTTACTTTTAGTGACACCATGAGTTGGACCCAACAGCTCGAGCTCATGACCTTGAAACATCAACAGCTGGGCGGGGCACTGATCAAGGAACACAAAGGGTCTTTTACGAGGCCAATGTCCCCGCTTATCAAGATCTACGGTGGTAAGGTTTTGTCAGCAGTCTTGTATGGCGCGGAACTTTGGGGTGGTAGTAATTTGGACCCGCTAAAACATGCTCAAAACAAATTTCTAAGAATGGCCACAGGGTTGCCACAGTCGACCCCGCTAACCCCCCTACTTTATGACTTAGGATGCCACTCGGTGGAGGACCAAGCAAGACTACGCCCACTTGCATTCTGGCGTCATCTGTGGACAACGCCAGAACTCCATCACTATGCAGAAGCCTGCCTGGAGGTAAAAAATAGCTCTGGTGCCGCAAAAATTGGATGGTTTAGAGACCTTAAGGCAACTTTATTAGCTTTGGGTTATGGCGATTTGTGGTCCTCGCCTGAGTCAGCCAATTTTCCCTCAAAAAAGGAACTTAAACAATGCTATTGGGCATGGGTGACACACAGTATGTATTAAAAAATTAGTTCGAGCAGTCTTACTGGACTGTTCATTGTACATAAGGACATGCCCAAGTTAGAAGGGTATTGAGATATTATAACCAAACCGTTAGACCGCAAATTATTCTTTCAATTTAGATGCGGTTCACTTCCAATTGGGGACTTCACTAAAAAGTGGGGAACAGAAAGGTCGGGGTTTTGTCCTATGTGTCAAGGTATTGGGGAAAGTCTGAGTCACTTTTTGTATGTGTGTCCTCTATACTCTGCCCCCAGAGCCAAATGGCTAAGACCGGTATGTAGAAGTCTAGGAACCAGATCAGCTGCGGAAGCAACTAGATTGTTAAAAACCAACCTGGATTCCCTTATTGTTGTGGGGGTTGCCAAATTCTTTGGGTGGGCGTGGGTGCTCAGAAGTAGGCACATCAAAAATAATCAACTGGGGACCTAAAAGTTGTGATTGTCTGACCCGCGACCTATTAAGCCACGGTTGTACTTGAGTCTTTCTGTAAAGCTTCGCATATTTGCACATGAAGTTGATTAGCTTGTCACTGATTTAATACTTGTTTTAACTGTTTTATATGTATATATTGTATTTTATGTCTTTTATGATGAACTAATCGAATAAAGACTTTTTGAACACTACCATAGGAAGTTGAGGAAAGTACTCCATTATTTATTTATTTATTTATTTATTTATTTGATTTATATAGCGCGTTATAACCCAGGGGTCTCTAAGCGCTTTGTCAGGGTCCACGCAACTGAGTACAGAAAGCAGCTGGTCATAAATTACAGGCCACCCCACGCTTGCTGAAAAAGCACTGTTTTTAATTTCTTCCGGAAGGACAACAAGTTGGTTTCTTTCCGCCGTTCCATTGGCAACTTGTTCCAGAATGCTGGAAGAGTATAGGAGAAGGCGCGACCACCCACGCTGGCCAGTCTACAGCGTGGTTGAGTGAGGAGGGTAGCTTCTGCAGATCGTAGCGCCCTACCCGGCCTATAGGGAGTCAGGCGGGATTTCATGTAGTTTAGCGCTCTTCCATACATGGCTTTGTGCGCAATGCACAGCCCTTTAAACATTACCCTCTGCTTAACTGGCAACCAATGCAGTTCTTGCATGAGGGGGGATGCATATCTGTTCCTTGGCTTTTTAAAGATAAGTCTTGCAGCGTTATTCATGACAACCTGCAACTTGTCCAAGAGTTTTTGCGGCAGCCCTATGTATAACGAGTTACCATAGTCGAACCTGGCTAGGATCGTGGCAGAGACCGCACGCCTCAGGGTGGCGAAGGACAGCAACAAGGAAATTTTCCTAAGTTGTCGAAGAAGGCCGACACAAGTACCCACAACAGCCGTAACTTGCCTCTGCATGGACAACTTACCATCCACATGGATGCCCAAGCTTTAACAACGGCCGCAGGTTCCGGGGGTGACCCTAGTTCTCTTGGCCAGAATTGATCATTCATTCCATGGGTTGCCAGCGACGGTACTTGGCAACACCTCGGTCTTATCAGGATTGATCTTTATGGAGTTCATGGACATCCAGTTGGCTGTGCACTTCAGGATGTTTTGTAATCTTGCGAAAGCACCCAGACCATCATCCAATTGGATGATGATTTGGGTGTCATCCGCATAGTTGTACACCTGACAGTCCATCCGGTTAAGCAGCAGAATCAGAGGCTGTAGGTAGATATTGAATAAAAGGGGTGACAGGGCAGACCCTTGCGGCACCCCACAGGTGATCGATGTTGTGGTGGAGAGCAGATCACCAAGCTGCACTCTCTGTGTCCTCCCTTGGAGGAATGAGGAGAGCCAGGCATGTGCTGTGCCCTGAATGCCGAAATCCCTCAACCTCAATAGTTGTTTATGACAAACGGTGTCAAATGCCGCGGAGAGGTCCAACAGCACCAGGGCACCTGGAGTTTTCTTATCTGCCCTGTTCCTCAGTTTGTCCACAATAGACAACATAACGAGCTCCGTGCTGTGATTCGCACGGAACCCAGCCTGATTCGGCTCAAGCAGGACGTTCCTCTCCAAATGTTCCGACAAAATGGTAAGTACCTACAGAGACACCACATAGACCTGGCTCTCATACAGGAAAACCATTTACCACTCACCAGCACAATGCTACAACACAGAGGTCTAGTGGGGAACACCAATGTGGCAGGGTTCACCACACACGCTAGGGGAGTTCTGCCATGGGTTAATCCACGTTCTAATCTAGACTTACGGCTGGTTCGAGATGATACGGAGGGTAGTTTTTTAATGTCAAGATGCACAGGGAAGGGCCATGACTTGATTGTAGTTAATGTGTACGGCCCGAATTACGACTCCCCAGTCTTTTATGAACAGCTGGCTCGGAGCTGCAGAGAATATTCTTCAGTACACATGCTCTGGGGGGGGGGGGATTTCAACTTGGTGCTAGACCCGGAACAAGATAGGTCCTCTGGGCCCCAACGTAGGCCAGCTGCAGCTCTCCAGGCTGAGCTGCTGACACTGGACTTGGTTGATGTATAGAGAAGTAGGAACGCTGGCAGGGGGGGATACACTCACTACTCGTCATTTCACAACATACACACCAGGATCGATTATTGGTTGGCCTCCTATCCCATCACTAGCCAAATCTTGTCATGCACTATACTTGCGCGCACTTTGTCTGATCAATCGCCGGTAATGCTGGTTATGGAGAGGCCGACACGCAGGATCCCCCCGTTTACATGGCGCTTCCCCCCGTATGCGCTGTTAGACAATGCTTTTAGAGGGGAACTGGCAGACGAAATAGATTTCTTCTTCGAGAGGAATATAGGCTCTGTAGATACCTTCCACACAGTCTGGGAGGCGTTTAAGGTCTTCATCCGGGGGATTGCTATGTCCAAACATTCAAGTGTCTTGAAGGCCATACGACAGCGACTTCGCTCCCTGGAGTCTCAATTAGCCGACCTGGAGAAACAACACCTGACTACTCCAGACCCCACTGCAGCAGATAGAATCCGATCTCTTATCTCGGAATACAACGAGGAGGCGGATAGGGAGGTACGTTATATGGGGAAATATGCCACGGCCAGGACCTATGGTGAGAGCGAGTGCCCTAGCTCACTTTTAGCCAGAATATTGCGCAATACGAGGAGAGCCCCTAAATTGACTGAAATTGTTACCTCGGGTGGGAGCGTTGTCACGACGGATGAGGAGATCATGACAGAATTCAGCGACTACTACTCTAATTTATACATTACAAAAACGGAAAACTTAGAATCGGATATGAACGACTACCTGGAACACATACAGATGCCATTCCTGGCCCCATCTGACAGGGAGTTCCTCATGTCCCCTATACAGGCAGACGAGATCTCTGACGCATTAGCTAGCATGCGCTCCCACAGTGCCCCTGGGATAGACGGTTTGACGGTAGGGTTCTACAAGGCATTCAAGGATAAACTTATTCCACACCTGTCTTCTCTAATTGATGAGATCTGCGAGGATGGCAGCATGCCACGTACTATGAGAGAGGCCTTATTGGTTACCATCTTGAAACCTGGCAGACCCTGTAATTTCTGCAGCTCGTATAGACCGCTATCCCTATTGAACGTGGATGCCAAACTCTATGCCAAAGTTTTGGCCACTCGGCTATCCCATATCGCGCTGAAATAGTGGCCCCGGAACAGTCTGGCTTTGTGCCTGGAAGGAACTTAACCTATAACATACGTACAGTGTTGGGCACCTTACAGCATGTGAGGCAGGACGCGAATGCTGTTGCCATCTTCTTGGATATGGAGAAGGCTTTCGACTCCGTAGAGTGGCCATTCATGCTGAGGGTCCTGCGCAGGCTGGGATTGGGGGAGCCGTTCCTGCAGATGGTTGGAGCTCTGTACTGGAGACCTATGGCTAGGGTGCGCCTGGGAGACCGCGTTTCAGATCCCTTTAATATCAGTAGAGGCGCAAGACAGGGCTGCCCACTATCCCCGCTGCTTTACGCCATCGTGGCTGAGCCACTGGCATGTGCATTATGAGAGTACCACTGGCACCGGGGGGTCAGTTTCCCGACATACAAAATAGTCATCTCGACATTTGTGGATGACATGCTACTCTTTGTGCGGAACCCGGAGACAAACCTCTCCCCAATTCTACGGGAGGTGGTGCGATTCGGGGCTCTCTCTGGCCTCAAGATCAACTGGGAGAAATCAGTTGTGTTCCCGTTGACCCCGGTGACTGACCGCTTTGACATGGAATATCCTCTGCACTGGTCGACAGACCCGGTGAGATACTTTGGCATTCTGATACACAAGAATGCGGTGCTGCTGTTCCGCGAGAACTATGGTGTTGCCTTTAGTAAGTGTGAGGATGACGTGGAAAAGTGGTGCCGAACAGCTGTCATGAAGATGGTGATTCTACCGCGATTTCTTTTCCTGTTCAATACTCTGCCCATTATACTCTCGAAAGCCTTCTTTGGGAAATTAACGAAACTGATGGTTAGATTGGCCTGGGGTGGTCAGCAGCCAAGGGTCAAGTGAAGCACACTCACGCTTCCGTATGAGCTCGGTGGCCTTGGCGTGCCTGATCTTGAGCGATACTATAGGGTGGCTCAGGCCGCTCATTTGCATACGTGGATTCATGGTGAGAGGAACATCCAACATGTGGGGATGGAACAACTCTTTGCGGACCCTCTTCCACTCCCCGCCACGGTCTGCACTCTTGCAGACCGCAGAACTGGAGTGCTCGACTCGATTACGGCTACAAAGCATGCCTGGAACTCGTTGCTGAAGGCCAGGGGAGGCAAGTTATTTACTCCCCCTTAATGGCGGTGGAATGGCTGCAGTGGCTATCCCCTATCGAAGAGAAGGGCGTTGTTCGGGCCTTGCACGAGCTAGGGATTAAGACTGCGGGTGCGATGTTTGCGGAAGGGAAAGTTAAAATATGGGACCAGATAGCCCAGGGAGTGGATCGCCCAACGCTGTTGCAGCGGTTCCAGTTTCACAGAGTCCAAAGTGCCCTGAAGGACGTTCTGGGCCCAGACTTGGATGAGCCGCCAGACCTCCCAGAACTTTCCCACGTCATAGACACTGCGTCATCACGACATATGACAGCGCACTTATACAAGTCCATTACCCCCCGCATAGGGCGCAGGAACCCTCTAAGGCCCGCCTCGCCTGGCAGAGTGACCTGGAGATCACGATAGATGACCCTATGTGGAAATATTGTTGCGTTAAGACCAGAAGGCTGTCCCTGAATGGACGACACAGGTTGATCCATTTTAAATTCTTGCAGAGGGTGCACTACACCCCAGAGCGGCTACACTGTTATGGCCTTCGGCAATCCCCTGATTGCGAGCGTTGCCATGCGCCTGTGGCTGATTTCCTCCACCTGGCGTGGGGATGCCGCAGGATATACGAGTGAACTTACGATATGAACTTCCCGTTGACCCGGCCTTAGCACTGCTGGGTTACTCGAAAGCGTTACCGGTGGCATACAGGCGATTGACAGACATGGGCTTACTATTGGCAAGACGTACAGTAGCACAGTGCTGGAAGAGGGGTCTAACGCCAACGAAGATGCGGTGGGCCAGAGACATGGTATACTGCTGCACGCAAACTGAACACTACAGCGAGCTTCTTCCCCCCACCAGTCACCCCAAAAACTTCTGGAGTTTATATAACACCTTTAGACACACTAGAGAAGACATTGCCGATACACAGCGGAAAGGGGTGGAGGGTACACAGTGATCTACACATTGGTGAAGTCTCTTCATGGCAGTATAGGGAGAGACGCTGGATGGGGACCTGTTGGAGTCAGAGGCGGCTGGGTGGAGTATGGAAACCTGGCCACGCCGTAGTAGGATATCAGCTGTGAAATACACAGGTCACTCACTGGGGGAGCACTGAGCACACACTGCACCCTCTGGGGCGGGTACAACCAGGGCGGGGAGTCACGAGCATTAGAGCATCACGTAGAGTAGCTGTTTGCAGCATGAAGGTCAGCGAACTGGTTGCATAGTTGGGGGGGATTTCAGGGGGTTTTGTATGCAGAGAGGGGGGGTTTACACTAGGAGAGGGGGGGGTTTCTTTCAATATAAAATGCACCTTCATTTCTTACTTCTGAGGATAAGGATTACACGGACCCACTGTATCATTTATGTGGACTTTAGCATGATGCTCTGCCATGGTTCCAACTGTTCCTTGCGGTCATAATATCTTCTCTTAGGAACCCTTGCGCCGCTGTACCCCAGGGTTGACGGCACATGGCTGTGTATTACTAGACACATGATTGCTGAATATATATTTTCTGTTGCATTGCCGGCCCGGAGGGGTTGTAGGCTGCAAGCCGTTGTATGTACCTGTTTGCATTAATAAAGGTGTTTAAAAAAAAAAAATTAATTACCAATGAAAAATTAATTAACAATTAAGTCAAAATGAATAACAATAAATAAATAAAAATATTTAATTAATTACAATTAAACTACTTCCCACCCTATTCCCCTATAAACCCACAACCCGCTACAGAAAGGAAATTAATAAAATTAACATAATTATCAATTAATCAATTAATAAAAAACAATTACAATAAAAAAATTAATTACCAATTAATTCAAAATAAATACCAATAAATAAAAAAAATGTACTTTATTACAACTAAATTATTTCCCACCCTATTCCCCTATAAACCCACAACCCGCTATAGAACTAAAACGGCAATTTAAATTAAAAATAATTAGTAATTTCTAAAAATTCTTATTTAATTTAATATAATTAAATTACCTACCCACCCTATTCCCCTATAAACGCACAACCCACTACAGAATTAAATTACGCAAAAATGAAATAACATAAAATTAATTTCTTAAAATAAATTACAAAAATAATATACACTTTTCACACATATACTAACATGCAAAACACTTTAAAAAATTCAATATAATTGAAAATTCGATATTTTGACTTTCTATATTTTAAAAATCGATATTAAATTACTTACCTTCAATCTGAAATTTTTCACCACTATATTCTGTCCATTCGATATTTTGTCCATTGTATATTTTGACTTTGATATTTTGTCCATTCGATATTCTGAATTCGGTATTTTGTGTAGTTACCCTGTGAGGTATGTGCATTTCCATGGATATATAAAAGTTATCTTTAGGGAAATATACATAGATTTAAAATTGTTTATAAATGATTGAATTATGTCTCTTTGTGTATACTCAGGAGTCGATTCCGATTCGGGAAAAAAAACGTACGAATCGTATACATGCCGTACGACCCGACGAGTACGATCCGGAACAGGGTATGAGGACGCGATTCGTACGGTCCATGTCAGGGAAGGGCGATTCGTACGGAAAAGCACACATTCACATACACACCGTACGGTCCGTACGCCCCATGATTGCGGGGTACGGTGCGTACCCCTTCGATCATGGGGTGTACGCATCGTACCCCTGAGATCGCAGGGTGTACGCACCGTACACCCTGCAAACATGGGGTACGGTCCGTACAACCCATGATCGCGGGGTACGGTGCGTACACCACATGATCGCAGGGGTACGCATTGCACCCCTGCGATCATGGGGGGTACGCACCGTACCCGGGGGGGTGTTCAGTACCTGTTTCAAGGCAAACTCTGCTTTTACGGCTGTTTTTGGCTCTCATAGAAAAAGGGTTGTATGGAACGTACCCGACACAATCGTACTTGCTGGGTCGGAAAAACCAGCCACGAATCATATGGATGTCACGTACAGCGGGTTCGGAGGGAGAATCGTACGGGGATTTGATTTGTACGGTCTCTGTAGGATTCGTACGGAGGACAGCTCCTGGTACGAATCGCACTCCGTTGTACGCGTGGGGGACGTTGCAGGGTACGATTCGTATGGGAAAAACGCTCCAAACGGCTATTTGAAGCGGTTTTTCCCGAATCGGAATCGACCCCATAAGGTTGTCCCACCCTTTTTGTTGTGCTCCGCTTTTGGGTTTTGGCTCTTCCTATTGAGGAAACAGACTGAATTGGACTATATGTGAATTTCACATAAATTTGTATGAAAAATGTTTTTCCATGTCCAAATACTAAAAAAATTGTGTTGATGTTTGCTTTAGATAATTGTCCTAGATTTGATTTTAATTGTTTGTCTGCGATATTGTAAATAGTGTTTTTGTATGTACTTTTGTAGCCCTGAAGAAGTCCAATTGTGGATGAATCACGTTGGCGGTTTTAAAACATTTGTTTTAAAAAAAGAAAAATAATGGATGAAGTTGATTACTACAACATAACATCGACTCTTCTTTGCAAAAACAGCTGTGTTCTAAGATTACTTACTGTGTTGTCTGCACGCGTTTGATATTTATAAGTGTGCTGATCTATCTTTTTGCTGTATGTTTTTGTGGAAAACTGGTAACTCCCTTTTGAGGTATAGGCGATTGTGCCTCAAGCCCTTATGTACCTTTTTGTATTCAACAATCAGGGATGTCAGGACTGGTGCGGGTATTTATGCCTTGATCCTAAAAATGTTATAACATCTCCCGGGGCATGGCCTTTTCCTTTTTTAATTTTTATATTTTTAAAACTGTTGGGGAGGGGGGGCGCGTGGGACGTCTGGATTTTATTAATCCTTTCTTCACTTCTACAAGTAAATGATTACCATGATTACGCTGCCAGTCATAATAGAATCTGTTTTAGAATAGTAATATGCAGTTTTGAGTTGTTCAATCTGACACAAAGATCGTTAAAACTATATTTGACACTCTGTTCATATGGTCCAAGTACCAATACCACTCCTGTAGTATACAGACAGGGGGGTAGCTTAGTCATTTAGATTTGGGGGGGAGGTGTAAAAAAGAGATTTCCCAACCATCACTGCCAGGCAAATTGGATGAAAATAGTATTACATTTAAAATTCTTCTCTGCACCATGCAAGAGGCACTTAGTCCTTTGATTATTCTCACCCTGTTTTGAGGAAGAGGGAGGGGAAGGGTGGTGTGGGTGTATAACAGCTCTGCAAGGTTTCATAGAGATGTGTGTATGTTCTAAGAGAGGCTGCTAATCAGAGTGGAAACCCAACCACAGACACTGCTAACAGGAGACCCCTGGACCCAACTACACCAACCAGAATCCCTTTATCGGTGTGGGGGGGTGGTCACACCCCAAGCACCCCATCGCTGGAGCTACACCCCTGGATACAAAACAACTAGAATGTTTATGTGCCACAATTTCTGTTTAATGCCAAAAGTCTTCTCGACTTTCATTACCTTCAGCTATGCATAAACATATGTTCTCTTACTTGGATGGATTACAACAGTTTGTACTGAAATAGAGAAGTCAAACTGCTGGCCATATGCGAAGAAGGCATCAGACACAGATCACAGCCATAAATTCAACATCTAACAATCTGCACCATGTTTGCCCTGAACTCTTCATTCTACTTGACCCAAGCCAATTTGTACCTTTCTAATGATATTAATGTACTTAAAAAGTCTGAGCACCTCTCAGGATAGTGTAAGAAATACATTGTAGAAAATAAAAAAGCAGGTGCTTATGTCTCTACCATTACACTTTTTCTGATATTGTTGTTGTGTAGTTCCTAAATATACATCGGATTGGCACATTTGTTGGAAAACATAAACAAAGAGATTGGTGTTAAGACTGATTCCAGACACCTCCGCAGGATATGTCGGCCTATAGACCAACTAGCTCACAGTGCCACCATAAGCCCCCTAACCAGAACAAGGAGAGAATTGTTTCTAGCAACCAATGAGCATGACAACTCTTGACTCTTCAGGGATCTGGGAAACAGTACAGTACTATTCGCTGAGTCAATCGTGCTCACATAGTCTCAGAGAGAAACACAGAATAAACTTGGGGGACGTTTTCAATGAGCATTTATTGAAACAGCATCATTCTAGTATAAAACATTTACCTAAGTGTACCTAGCATGTATGGGGATGTAAGGCCAAGAATGCCCTAGGAAAGAGCCAACCAAATTACCTGATGGGAGAGAATGAAGGATCCCGTCTTGACCTCGAGTTTGACACCCTGGAAGCGATGTCAGACCGCTGCATGTTGAAGCTTCAACCAGCGTGGAAGCATCTTCTCTCCTTCCCTAGTGAAGGTGCAGTTCTTTTGTACAGAAAAGGTAGCCTCAGGGGTTCCACGACAATTGATATGTTGTGAGTACAATTATGCAGATGAGTCTAAATCAATAATTGCAATTATGCAAAGTAGCCTGTTCACCCTAGGATAAAAGATAGCAATGACATTTGGGCAGTTATTTGTACGTCAAGGGCAAAGGATTTTACTAGGACTCCTAATACATAATAAATTAGGCTAGTTTCAAGGAAACCAATCAACATTTAGTCAACACGTAATCTAAGTAAAAGGTCAGTGATAGAACTGTTATACAGAGTAAGGTAGGACAAATGTTGGTGAAAGTTCACTTTGCTACTTAGGCCTATATTAGGGAACATAACACTTACTCCTCCTCTGAAGGTCGACAAGGTCAACTAAAGCTGAAAATAAGTCTTCTAAAGGCACAAAAACATTGTCATAAAACCAGTGTCTAAAAACATCTAAAAACATGAGGTATGTAAAAAAGGATGCTATTAAAATTCAAAAATAGTAAATATATGATTAGACTGGCTGAGCACATCGAAAGCCATGGTGCTCAGTAAGAGCAGGAGAAAAATAAAGCAAAACAATGTTTCACATTCCAAGTTGACCTGTTTTGGAAAAAAAGCAGAATTGTTCCCACCACATGGAGAGCCACATTTTTATGTGTCCTGTGTAGGCGACGCAACATCACTGTCTCTCGCATTTGCAGACGGCAGTCCCTGTAACACTTCCTGTACCAGGTCAATGGAGCAAAGGTGATAAATTCCAGGCCTTATAGCAGCTGCTGAGGAAACAGTTGAAGCCTGTGCCCCTGTTGAAGAGCCGTTGTCCATTCCACCAGAAGCTATAGCATCCTGTGGAGGCTCTAAGAATGCCGTCATCAACATGGGAATACGCTGAGGGCACTAATTCATGTGGGCCTCTAAGCGGTCCAGTAGTACGTCTATGTCCGGTGGCACAACCAATGGAAGGGTCATCCACAAGTTTGTTATATCTGTTTTAAAACTTTGCTGCACTCTGTACTTTTAAAACTTTTATTTGCACACTTCTTTGCACATACTTGACAGTGAATACAATTAGCTCTGTTTCGCCAGTCCCTGGTCCACCACGGCTGTTGTGCCGATCGTTGCGGAGGCACATTGCTCCTCCCCTCTCATAGTCATTTCCGGGGGGTGGAACTGACATATAAGGGCCATGCTGAAACGTACGCCCAGCAGGCGTGACGATGGCTGAAGGCGCACCAAAGGCAAGCCCGTCTGCACCCATCCGCATTTGGAATGCGACTAGCGCTAGTCAGGCTGTTCAAAACCTGCCTGTAGCAAGAATTTCCAGGTCTAAAGAAGAGTTACTCGCCTACTCCCGAGTGGGCTGTTTGAGCCAATCCTGTATAGACATGTCTATTATGGAGGGCAGGAAGGATGACTTGAGACCTTGCTGTGATCACTGCACTTTCTCTATGGAAAGATGGCCAAGGAGAGAGGACAGTAGGAGTAGGGCGACTGCCTTGTCACAGCCAGATATAGTTCACCTACCGAGTCCAAGGTTTCATATGCAGGCCTGCTTAATCAGCTGCAGATCCCTGCCAAAAAAAGTAGATGAGATCTTGCTTAATCTGGAAACTAATGCGTGGGATGCCATGTTTTTAACCGAATCCTGGTTAAAAGAAAGTTCTAATCCCGATATAGGTCTTGCAAACCCTGATGGGTATAGGATGGTAAAAGCCAATCATGTCAGAAACAGGCAAGGATAAGGCTGGGAGTGATTCTCAGAAAGGACTGGGACATCTCGTCAAAAACAATTTAGTTGATGGGATCTATAGAGGCAATGTCATTCTGTATTAGACTCTCACCCACTTCCTCTTATGCGGGACTGCTGGTCTATAGATCCCCAGACTCCCTGTCCTCTCACTGGCTGGAGCTGTTGGATACAATTGCAGACCTTTCCTTAAAATACTCTAAATTCCTAGTTCTTGGGGACTTTAATGTCCATGTGGACAAGGATAACTGCCCATTGGCCCTCTAACTGATTGACACTCTTAACAGACTCAATCTTGCACAAATTTTGACCACACCTACCCATGTAGCAGGCCACATGTTGGATCTAACCACACCATGAAAGTGCTAGTTCCATTACTGATGACCTAGACAGATCATCACTATGGGGCCGATTACGATGGCAGACAGAAGGACGACCACCGGCCTGGAGTATGCAGAAAATGCCATTTACAGTCCGCAAGCCACGGATAGTCCGTCCGCCATAATAGGATGGGAAGCACTGCCGAATTTCCGTGCGCCCCGGACATAACCAATCCAGAGACACCGCCGTACGGAATTACGTCCCTACCATCCTCACAATCACCATGGTGGAAACCACACAGCAAATCGCTGTGGAAAAACCACCAGCCCGAACACAGCGGAATCACCACAGCTGAGAGGAAAAACATTGCAGAGAGTCTCACCACAGGCAGACCACCTTCATGGACCCAGCTCTACACGCATTCCCGGTACTCTTCGTGCTCCACCACCAGCAAGTCATGGACCGTCGCAGACGACGACGCAGGTACGCAAACACACAACACACACACCACGCATGTGTTGAAGCCTCTGCCCACAACAGAACCCCAGGTCTGGACTGGAACACACATACATGCACCCCCAGCAAAACCACCTGTGCACAACTGACCTCACGTACCCTGAACAGGCACCGCGAACAAACAGCCACACCACGGGCAACGCAACGTAGCGGAGCAGACAACGGAAATCATACCCACAATCAACTAGGCAGGCAGGCAGGAATGGCTAGGCCACACAGCTCACAGGCCCACATACACACACCAACACACAAAGGCACACCACACATAAGGAGACATGCTGGCCCACCCTCAGGCCAACCCCACACCTACCCCACTAACAGACAGGGGACCATACACGACACACCACAAAAAACAACCCTGCTGCACACACATCAACAACCAACACACACACGATGAGCCCTGACATGTTGACTGACAAAGTCGACACTTAAAAACATACTGGGTAGCCACAAATCATGACTGGAACACCTGCACCATATGAAAAACATCCAAATAACCTGCAGTGTATGGGAAGCCACTGTTGTCCCAAAATAAGCCTCATAGTGCCTCCCCCACCCTTACACAGTCCACAGCCATATTGTAATGACTGTCACCCCTGCCAAACAAAACGAAACAGTGCTAGGCAATGGTCATGGGAAAGTGGCAGACACAGCATGTACGACAGCAGCAATATATCAACAATGCAAGGTGACAACCGGGAATGACACAGATGAACCAAAACACAGGATTAACTTGCTTTATTGCACAGCACAGAGGTTGACTTTGTGAGTAGGCAGGAGTATGCACACTGGATAGAACAGAGCAGGTACAACTGAGGCAGCACATGAGAGGGGCAAATAGCATCAACAGTCCATGGAACAGAACAGATCCAGTACATCTGAGGCAGCACGTGAGAGGGGCAAAGTGCATCAACAGTCAATGGCACAGAACAGAGCAGGCACATCTGAGGCAGCACATGAGAGGGCACAATGCAACATCCTAACAGCAACATTCCATGGCACAGAACATAGCAGGTACATATGAGGCAGCACATGAGAGGGCCAAAGTAGAATCCTAACAGCAACAGTCCATGGCACAGAAAAGAGCAGGTACATCTGAGGCAGCACATGAGAGGGGCAAAGAGCATCAACAGTCCATGGCACAGAACAAAGCAGGTACATCTGAGGCAGCACATGAGGGCACAATGCAGCATCCAAACAGCAACAGTCCATGGCACAGAACAGAGCAGGTACATCTGAGGCAGCACATGAGAGGGGCAAAGAGCATCAACAGTCCATGGCACAGAACAGAGCAGGTACATCTGAGGCAGCACATGAGAGGGCACAATGCAGCATCCTAACAGCAACAGTCCATGGCACAGAACAGAGCATCTTGGCAGCCATTCCTCGGGGTATTACATACTTCAAGCCAATCGGCCAGCCGGTAAACCGGGAGGTGGCGTAGCCGCCATCATCAAACTTTCCCTCAGGTTCACATCCCTTTCTTTACTCACCATCCCCCAGGTGGACTGCCTGGCAATTAGACTCGAATCCTCTGTGTCCCCTCTTACCTGTATCCTGGTATACCGCCCCCCTCAATCTATGCCTAACTTCCCCTCTCACTTTGGTGATCTGCTTTCTCAACTCACAATTAATAACTCCAAACTCCTGGTCCTGGGAGACTTCAACTACTGGCCGTCAGACGCCCATGAAAGCTCCCAATCCTTGGCTTTTACTGATCTACTAACTGGGCTTAATGGCCTTCAACACGTTCACTTACCTACTCACTTTAAGGGCCATATCCTAGACCAGTTGTGGACCTATAATCTTGAAATTAAGTCACTTACGATCTCACCTTGCCACTGGTCAGACCATCATTTAATCTCCTTTCTCCTCCTGGTCCCTCCTCCGCCCTCCCGTAGCCGAGGCCCTAGCCTTTTGGCTCGTAATTGGAACAAAGCAGACCTTGACCTATTTTTTACTTCTTTATCATCTTCGGTTCTGCATAGCTCTGGCCCTATAGACTCCCAAGAAGACGCACTTGTCAAATGGCTAGAGTCCGCCAGCGACAAGGTCGCCCCCCTTAAGTTAATTAGAACTAAGCGCCCCCACGACGCACATCGATGGTTCTCTGATAGCCTTAAATCCTTAAAATTAGGACTCCGCCAAGCCGAGCGCCGCTGGCGTAGAAGCTATGACCCTTCAGAGAAACTACACTTCCTAAAATTATCTGGAGAATACAAACTGGCAATTTCTGCCGCCAAAACTGCCTACTTCTCCGCAAAAATCCTTAACTCCGCGCAAAAATCCAAAGATATTTTCGCCATTGTGGAGGAGCTCTCACATCCAGATAGGG
Organism: Lissotriton vulgaris; assembly: GCF_964263255.1. NCBI lineage: Eukaryota > Metazoa > Chordata > Amphibia > Caudata > Salamandridae > Lissotriton > Lissotriton vulgaris. The sequence goes on from NC_141689.1 coordinate 364,805,852, forward strand.
TGACCATCAAACCCCTTCCATCTCAGGCACTCTGTGATTCCCTTAACTGCTTTTTCATAGAAAAAATTAGCAAAATCAAAAATAGTATTTCTCCTGGACCCCCGGCTACACCCCTCGCAGAGGCCAACCCATCTCTTAACCCTCATTCCTTGACTCAGTTCCCCCCCATATCAGAAGAAGTCTTCCTTGCCCTGCTTAACAAAGTCTCCTCTGGTTCCCCCACAGACTGCTGCCCTCCCGCGATTCTCCGGGCTGCCTTTTCGGCTTGCCCCGTCCTTCCGCTGGCCCTCCTGAACAGCTCCCTTCTGCTCGGTGAGGTCCCCAGCCAGTTTAAGAACGCGGAGGTAGTACCCATATTAAAGAAACCCAACGCCGACCCCACGGTTATGGGCAACTTCCGTCCCATTTCCCTGCTTCCTTACCTAAGCAAAGTACTTGAGGCATATGTAACCAGCGTCCTCAGCTCCTTTATTGAGGACTCCAACTTCCTAGACTCTCAGCAAGCAGGGTTTAGACCCGCCCACTCGACAGAGGCGGTCATCCTCTCTGTAATGGAGGAACTTCGTAGAGGCGCTGATTCCAACATTAGCCAAGCCTTGATTCTCTTGGATTTGTCGGCGGCCTTTGACACGGTCGACCACACCATCCTGGTCGACCGTGTCAAAGAGGCGGGCATCAGAGGGACGGCCCTTAATTGGGTCCGCTCCTTCCTGACGAACCGCCACCAATCTGTCCGACTCTCCCAATTCTCGGCGGACAGGAAGAAGCTCACCTGCGGTGTGCCGCAGGGGTCGTCCTTGTCCCCACTCCTTTTTAATCTGTACCTCACCCCCCTGATCCGCTCCCTCCGGGGAAGGAATGTCACTGCATTTAATTATGCAGATGACATTCAGCTCATTTTCAATCTCGACTCCTCGGATGAAGCAGCTCAGGACTTCCAGTCTACCCTCTGCCATATCAGCAATTGGATGGGCGCTCACCATCTCAAACTTAATCCCGACAAGACGGAGCTTGTTCTTGTCGGAGGCCCATCCAACCCCTGGAATTCCACCTTCTGGCCCCTTTCCCTTGGCCCCTCTCCTTGTCCTGCTGACAAGGTAAAAAGCCTGGGGGTCTACATCTCACACGATCTCTCCATGAAACATCAGGTCAGTGCCACAGTGTCCTCTTGCTTTTTCCAGCTTAGGAAAATTCGTAAAATAGCCCATTTTTTGACTACCGAAGCTCTCACCCTGGTGTTGCTGGCATTAGTCATCTCTCGGATCGACTATGCCAACGCCCTGTATGCAGGTATCCCACAATATCAAATTAAAAGACTTCAGCTAATACAGAATCAGGCAGCCCGCCTGATTTACCATCAACCAAAACATCATCACGTCCGTCCTCTGCTCAAAGCCCTTCATTGGCTTCCTGTATCGGAGCGTTGTAAGTTCAAACTAGGCTGTTTGACCCACAAATCCTTGGCCGGCATCGGTCCCTCCTTCATTTCCTCTCTTCTGCACCCCTATGTCCCCCCCAGACACCTCCGATCTTCTCACCATGCGCTCCTCCAGACACCTAGGTTTAAGCGCAAAAAACACGGAGGTCTCAGATTCTCCTTCCTGGCCCCCTCACTCTGGAACTCTCTCCCGCTGGAACTTAGACTCTCCTCTTCTTACCCTCACTTTAGGTCTCTCCTTAAAACCCACCTTTTCCGCAGCGTCTACACATAATCTTCTTTTTTCTCCCCTACATGCCTCCCGTTGAATTAGTGAACAGCGCCAAGAAACCGCCCGGTGTAAGTTGCGCTATATAAGTCTTTTTTACATTACATTACATTACATTACATTACATTACATTACATTACAGGTACATCTGAGGCAGCACATGAAAGGGCCAAAGTAGAATCCTAACAGCAACAGTCCATGGCACAGAACAGAGCAGGTACATCTGAGGCAGCACATAAGAGGGCACAATGCAGCATCCTAACAGCAACAGTCCATGGCACAGAACAGAGCAGGTACGTATGAGGAAGCACATGAGAGGGTCAAAGAGCATCAACAGTCCATGGCACAGAACATAGCAGGTTCATCTGAAGCAGCACATGGGAGGGCACAATGCAGCATCCTAACAGCAACAGTCCATGGCACAGAACAGAGCAGGTACATCTGAGGCAGCGCATGAGAGGGCACAATGCAGCATCCTAACAGCAACTGTCAATGGCACGGAACAGAGCAGGCACATCTGAGGCAGCGCATGAGAGGGCACAATGCAGCATCCTAACAACAACAGTCCATGACATAGAGCATAGCAGGTACATCTGAGGCAGCACATGAGAGGGCACAATGCAGCATCCTAACAGCAATACTCCATGGCACAGAACAGAGCAGGTACATCTGAGGCAACACATGAGAGGGCACAATGCAGCATCCTAACAGCAACAGTCCATGGCACAGAACAGAGCAGGTACATCAGAGGCAGCACAAGAACGTGTGTCATGCGGTCAGTACCATGGACAATAATATTGCAAAGGTGGTTACAATGGACATTCCAGACATCAAGTACAATGAGATTTGAGTGATTGGAACAGCACCTCACAGCACAGAATCAGGTGGACTGTGGGACCTCGTAGCTTCGGACACAGTGGTAGGACCTTATACAGGAGTGTGAGACACAGCCACAGCTCTACTGACTGACACATGAGCCATAGACCCAGACACACTGGCAGGACTGGATACAGGAGTGTGAGACACAGCCACAGCCCTAGTGACTGACACATAAGCCATAGACCCAGACACACTGGCAGGATCAGATACAGGAGTGTGAGACACAGCCACAGCCCTAGTGACCGACACATGAGCCATAGACCCAGACACACTGGCAGGACCGGATTCAGGAGTGTGAGACAAAGCCACAGCTCTAGTGACCGACACATGAGCCATAGACCCAGACACACTGCAGGACCGGATACAGGAGTGTGAGACACAGCCACAGCCCTAGTGACTGACACATGAGCCATAGACCCAGACACACTGACAGGACCGGAAACAGGAGTGTGAGACACAGCCACAGCCCTAGTGACTGACACATGAGCCGTAGACCCAGACACACTGGCAGGACCGGATACAGGAGTGTGACACAGCCACAGCTCTAGTGACTGACACATGAGCGATAGACCCTGACACACTGGCAGGACGTGTCCCTGGACAGTGACCAACTAATACCATGCCAGCATCTAAGACATGAGAGTGGTGGACACACACAGTGGCAGTACCTGAAACAGGTGAGGGCACGACTGACACAGTGCTACTACATGAAGCATGACTTTGAACAACAGACACAGTGCCACAATCTGACACATGAGAGTAAACTGCAGCTGATCCACTAGGACCACTGAAATGATGAGCCACAGGGCTGTATAGGCCAGGAGGCAGGGTGGCTCTGGGAGCTGGGGACAGCTGTACTGGAGCGACATTGGGGTGGTTAGGTGTCACCGGTGTGTGTTTCCGTTTCTGTGGAATATGTAAGGGCACCCTGGACATGACTGGACTTCATCAGCTGGGCTGGACTGTTCCCACGAGGCTCCGGGTCAAGGCTGATTTGCATATAGCCATTGTCTGACCTAGGGTGGTGTGGAGTGCAAAAAAACGATGGATTTAGGCCCAGATCTTTGTACTGGGGTGAATGTAAGACATTGTTCTGCATTCTGTCCATCAACTGTGTTTTTTGCACTTTTTACCCCGAAGTGGGATGGGTATGCTCAGACGTGAGTCCCAGGCTCTGCACATCACTGGAGTCAAGCTATGCAGGCTGAAGAAGGCTGATAGCCAGAAACCGGTCCTTGGATGCTTGATTCCGGTCTAGGAAAGACATGGCTTGGTAGTTCGGGCTGGACTGTTCTCATGAGGCACAGGGTCAAGGCTGATTTGCATATAGCCATTGTCTGACCTAGGGCGGTGTGGAGTGCAAAAAAACGATGGATTTAGGCCCAGATCTTTGTACTGGGGTGAACGTAAGACATTGTTCTGCATTCTGTCCATCAACTGTGTTTTTTGCAATTTTCACCCCGAGTGGGCTGGGTATGCTCAGACGTGAGTTCCAGGCTCTCCACATCACTGGAGTCAAGCCATCCAGGCTGAAGAAGGCTGATAGCCAGAAACCAGTCCTTGGATGCTTGATTCCGGTCTAGGAAAGACATGGCTTGGTAGTTCGGGCTGGACTGTTCCCATGAGGCACAGGGTCAAGGCTGATTTGCATATAGCCATTGTCTGACCTAGGGCGGTGTGGAGTGCAAAAAAACGATGGGTTTAGGCCCAGATCTTTGTACTGGGGTGAATGTAGAACATTGTTCTGCATTCTGTCCATCAACTGTGTTTTTTGCAATTTTCACCCCGAGTGGGCTGGGTATGCTCAGACGTGAGTCCCAGGCTCTCCAAATAACTGGAGTCAAGCTATCCAGGCTGAAGAAGGCTGATAGCCAGAAACCGGTCCTTGGATGCTTGATTCCGGTCTAGGAAAGACATGACTTGGTAGTTCGGGCAGGACTGTTCCCATGAGGCACAAGGTCAAGGCTGGTTTGCATATAGCCATTGTCTGACCTAGGGTGGTGTGGAGTGCAAAGAAACGATGGATTTAGGCCCAGATCTTTGTACTGGGGTGAATGTAAGACATTGTTCTGCATTATGTCCATCAACTGTGTTTTTTGTAATGGGGAGGCAACAACAGTGTCCTCCTTCCTCTGTTTCTGTGGGGTGTGGATGGGAGTAGAGGTATGGGGGGACTCCACCTCTGACACATGTGGTTTACGTTCCTTCACTAACACCAGCTTCAGGGGACGCACGGGTGATAGCTGCCTGTCCTTGGTGGATGTCCTGTCCATGGGAGACGACTTGGCCCTGGAATCTGCCTGCTTCCTATGAGGTGCCTTATCCATGGGATGTTTTCTGTATTTGGAATGTGCCTTATCCGCGGGCGGTGCTCTGTCCCTGGGAGGCACCCTGTCCATTGAAGGTGCCCTGTCCCTTGTAGGGACCTGGTCCTTGGGAGTGTCCCTATCCTTGGGAGTGTCCATGTCCTTGAGAGATGCCCTGTCCTTGGGAGGTGCCCTGTCCTTTGTAGCGTCCCTGTCCTTGGGAGTGTCCATGTCCTAGGGAGGTGCCCTGTCCATGGGAGGTACTCTGTCCTTGGGAGGTGCCCTGTCCTTTGTAGTGTCCCTGTCCTTGGGAGGTGCCCTGTCCTTTGTAGTGCCCCTGTCCTTGGGATGTGCCCTGTCCTTGGGAGGTGCCCTGTCCTTTGTAGTGTCCCTGTCCTTTGTAGTGTCCCTGTCCTTGGGAGGTGCTCTGTCCTTGGGAGGAGCCGTGTCCATGGGTGGTGTCCTGTCCTTGGTGTGTGAGATGTGCCTTGGCCTTGGCAGTACTTTTTGAGGGGGATGCCTGTTTGCCCGGTAAATCCGTGTCCCCCAACACCCCTTGAGGATCCTCTGTGTCATCTCAAGGGTAGCTGATGTTGTGTTCTGTGAAATATTTCCCTTTCCAAGGGATGATGTCTGTGGCCTCCGTTGCCTGCCTTTCTGCCTGTGCCTGCTTCTAGTGCAATACCCTGAAAATGAGAACTGTTCAGAAAGGTCACTATCCCCTGAGACAGAAAGTGGTGTGGATGGGGGAACAGAAGTAGAACCTTGTCCATGTGACTATTGAATGGCTGCAGACACTGTGTTGGATAAGGACTGTACTGTTCTGTGGAGACCAGCAACATCACCATGCATCCCCTCCATGAATGCTACCACCTTCCCCAACTTACTATTGTGGTCCAGGAATGCATTAATCATGTTTGTCTGGCCAATACACAGCTGTCACAGCAGATCAACTGCCTCAGCACTGAGGGCAGTTTGTGTCACAGGGGCAGGATCAGCGGTGCCTGCACCAAAGGCCACTCTGCTCCCCCTACTCTGGCGAGCACGAGCAGTACTTGTTGCAGTTGGTAGCAGTGTGGGCCCAGTGTGCTGTGTACCGATTGAAGGTGTAGATGTTCCACTCCCTGTGTCTACCATCAGTGCTGAGTCACCACTGCTGTCTGAAGATGAGGACGATGGTGTCTCCACATGTGAGTCCTCAGGGATTGTTCTGTCCCCCTCTCCGGGGCTGCTCTCTTCAGTCTCAGTCTGCGTTTGTGTGATCACTGATTCTGATGCATTGTCACCACTAAGTTCTGTCGTGTGTGGGTCAGTGCCCTCATCCAAAGCTGAAAGAGAGATACAAGAGGTATACCTAAGTGCTACACTCACGTACTGCAAATTACAAACTCAACACTTCCTTGACTGCTGAACAACATGTAGCGCCCATCCTGCACATGAACCACCCCTACCAGACATCCTCATGTCAGAGAATTAGTGGGCCCTGTGACACATGTACATGAAACAAACAGGGCAAGTACATGCAGCCCACCAAACATGTGATGGCATGGGACCACAGACCTGAATGGCATGTCCTGGGTAAGCATGGGCGAATTTTGCGGATCTCGCGTTCGCGAATTTTGCGGATTTGCGGATTCGCAATCCGCAAAATCCGCGAATTCCCGCGAATTTGCGGATTATTTTTTTTTTTGTGTTCGCCCGTGTTTCTGCCAGTTCGCGAGGGTTTTTACAATTTCCCAATTTGCGAACTTACCTGTCGGGTCGCAAGTTTTGCGAACTTGTTGTTTCTACGTGTCCAGCCTGTTTAGGACACTCTTCTTCATCACTGCCACTCTCTGTCACCACTGCCACTCTCTGACTACTCATGCCACCCTCTGGCCCACCCATGCCACCCTCTGTTTCATCACCACACCCTCTGGTTGTCCAGTGTACATTATTTTCGGCAAAGCAAAGCACACCTTCCCTGCCTCAAGTGACCTGAATTAATTTGGGGCTGATTAATGTGTCACAGAATATTTTTTTAGCTGGCACCTGCTTCCTTAGTGCGCCCTGATTAGTGATCTTTTGCACTTGCTAAGTGCTTTCATTGTTGCAAAATTAGTTACAACACCTGCCCTGCCCCAACTGACAATAATGAATTAGGGGCTGATTAATGGATTTTAACTTCCAGCCTGGCTCCTGCTTGTCTCCCTTAGCTGTAATTCAGGACCTTTGTGGCATATGTGTAACTATTCTGAGGTTCAGAGCAGGGTCACATAATAGTTTCAACTGGCAACTGAACTCTGGAGGGGCCCCTCAGGAAGCACTACAGGAAATGGCTACTAATGATGAGCCTGAACTTTTGAACCTGGTAAGTAGTTACTTTCAGTTTTGCTAAAATCGTATTTCTGAAATTTTGCACTTATTCGCGGGGCGCGAACTCACGCGAACAGTGCGAGCAAAATCCGCTGCTCGCGGATTTGCGGATTTTGCGTTAGATTCGCGAATCTCGCGGATTGCGAATTTCCCGAAAATCCGCAAAATCCGCGAGCGGAACGGATTTTCCGCCCACACCTAGTCCTGGGCCCCTGTACTACAATGCAACTGGTATGTCCAGCTGACTGATATGGATGCTAACTCTCACTCCGCTAATGCCACCAACATGCAGTACTGAACTGGGGTGGCTGAGTGAGCTAAAGAATAGTGATGGATTAAACACAGATCAGTCGACTGGGGGTGAGTATTTGATTTGCTCAAACGCTCTGTCCATCATCCCCTTTTGTATTGCTTTGTTCGCCCTAAGTTGGCAGGGTATGCTCAGACGTGAGTCCCTTGCTCACTTGGCCACTGGATTCAAGATAGCCTGGCTGATGAGGATTATAAATCCAAAACCGGTCCCAGGATGCTTGTTTCCGGTCCAGGGAAGACATGGCTTGGCAGTTCGGGCTGGACTGTTCCCGTGAGGCACAGGGTCAGACTGATTTGCATATGGCCATGTCTGAACTGGGGTGGCAGAGTGAGCTAAAGAATGGTGATGGATTAAACCCAGATCAGTTGACTGGGGGTGAGTGTTTGATTTGCTCAAACGCTCCGTCCATCATACCCTTTAGTATGAACAACATGCAATAACAGCACACCATATACACCACGGATGTCACTACTGTGTCTGACCAGCAATGCATGCATGCACTCCCAAGTCACAGACCCATTCAGTATGCTTACCGCTAGTTTGCTGCTGCTCCCCTCTCAACCGTGCGGACAGGTTAGGATGTGTCACAGCCATGATATGTAGCATTCGAGGGGTCATGGTACGTCGTGCAAGATGGCCTGATCTTGGAATGAGCCCCAGTGTCATCTCCGCCACATTCTTGCTGAGCCTGGACTTGTCGTCCCACCGCTTGTGGCAGTGTGCGTGTCGCCTGTTGCACACCCCCACTGCCCGTACATCACGTGCTATGGCCCTCCACAAGGCCTTGTGATGTTGCAGCTTGACCTACCATAATGGTAGACAAGAGGGGGCAAGTCAGTGAACAGTTGGCCGTTCACACAGATAGAAGGTACAGGTATCTGTCAGCAGGCATGCACAGTACAACGTATGGGACGGACAGGGCGATATGGCATTAGTCCATCATGGAAAGCAGGTGAGGTACATACCCACAGGATAGATGCGATTGGTCCTGACCCAGCACATCCACAAGACTACACATGTCATGTTTGTGACCCCTCAAAGATAACACTTCCCAGCATAAAGGTAAATCAGTCAATGACAGAACCAGGAACACATCACAGCGTGCCTGGCCTGCTGGGGCATACCCACACTGCCTCCCACAGAACACCTCCCAGATTGCACACCAACATGTTCCCCACTGCACCTAACACCAGTCCTGGGGGACCGTAGAGCTGTTCCTAGTTGCGAAGCACGCTGTTCACAAGGACCTCCAGCTCCTCTGCACTGAATGGACGGGACCGGATCTGTCCAACTCTCGCCATGGCAAGGTTCAGGACTCTGGCACAACAGCAGAAGTTGGTGGAGTGGGCAGCAGCAGCAGGGAGAGGTGATGGGTACAGGCAGCAGTTGTGGAGTGGGCAGCAGCAGCAAGTAGAGGTGATGGGTGCAGGCAGCAGTTGGTGGAGTGGGCAGCAGCAGCAGGTAGAGTTGATGGGTGCAGGCAGCAGTGGCTGGAAGCAGTGGATGTGTGTTGCTCAAATTCACATATTTATAGGTCCCTGAGCTGATATCAGTGGCACACGTCTGCAGCAATTGGTGTTCCCGGGCTGCCTCATTCAAAATGAGCCAATGACTGGCCCGGCTGTGGAGGGGCATGGCTTCCGTTTTTTTAGAAATCGCTTACGTGTCCTGCGGTACCTCGTTCCATTGGCTGCATGTGCAAGGACCTTCACAGTCACACACCGCCAACCGCATGTGCGCGCTACCGCGATGGTGCATCATTTGAAAATCATAACTCACTGGCATTGAAATGGTGGAGCAAGCATTCAGCGGGGGCGGGGCAGGCTAACAGATACATTTGACTGTGCAAGTGGAAATGACAGTTGGTATTCCCCATTCAGTCACATAGTGGCACCCACCGCCGGGTCCAGGCTTTTACCTACCGCCTGGTCCGAGCGGTTACCTACCACCTGGTTCGGGCGGTGGGTGCCAATATGTGTATTGATGTTACCATGGCATGGAAGGCCATGGCCGGTTACCTCCCTCCTGGTCCAGGCGGTTACCTACCGCTTGTTCCAGGCGGTGGGTGCCAATATGTGTATTGATGTTACCGTGGCATGGAAGGCCATGGCCGGTTACCTCCCGCCTGGTCCGGGCGGTTACCTACTGCCTGGTCTGGGCCGTTACCTACCGCCGGGTCCGGCCGGTAGGTAACCACCCGGACCAGGCGGGAGGTAACCGGCCATGGCCTTCCATGCCATGATAACATCAATACACATATTGGCACCCACCGCCCGGACCAGGCGGTAGGTAACCGCCCGGACCAGGCGGTAGGTAACCGCCCGGATCCGGCGGTGGGTGCCGCTATGTGACTGAATGGGGGCATACCAACTGCCATTTCCACTTGCACAGTCAAATGTATTTGTTAGCCTGCCCCGCCCCCCCGGAATGCGTGCTCCGCCATTTCGATGACAGTGAGTGATGATTTTCAAATGATGCACCATCGCGGTAGCGCGCACATGCGGCTGGCAGTGTGTGACCGTGATGGACCTTTTCCATGCAGGCAAAGATACGCACGATTGCATTAGTAAGGATCATTTACTCTGATGGCGGACGGCGTGCCCTGACGCGGTGTGTAGACACACTGCTTGTCTCCGCACACATCTAATGATAATAGGTGTCCATGTGTGTCAGGGCATGTTCGGAATGCCTCAACACTCATCATGTTATGTCAATGGCACGTGTCCACGTGTCTCATCAATGTCCATTTGTTGCATGTGTGATCATACTATTGACATTGCCAGTAGTTGTCAAAGGACAGTGATGTGAGCTCAAATTGTGTCAGATGTGCAACGGCAATGAGGTGACATCTTGGTTTTGAGATCACACGTTTCAGAGTGTTCACATCTACACAGTCATTAAGGCTGTGTACCCACAGTTTGATCCAGTCGTGAGGGTGTGTTTTGTGTGTCCAAGGAGTAATGATAGGGGATACATGCATTCAGTACATGCATCTGTGTGTCATCTGTTGTATGTCAATGGCTGTCATGTGAGCATGCACAGCATTGTTGGTGGTGTCATGGGTGCATAGAGACAAGGAGGGTGTGTTCCAGGTTCGTTTTGTGAGTGCACATCCATGTGTGTCTGTGGGGATGCTTGTCCACACATGGGTCTCCGTCATGTGATGTTGTCTGTGCTTGCAAGATGTGTGCACGTACCATTGTACATATTTGCTCACAGGATGTTGTTTGTGGGTGTACATTGTGTGTGTAGTTGTCTGTAGTGCCTTATATTTCTGTCACTTCACACATACAATCAGTGTCTGCAACATGGATTATTTGTGGTGTGTTGGTCAAGATGTGATAGTGTGGTTCAGCTGTGCCATGTTGTACAATTGACATCTGCTCCCATCTACTCACACACACACAGGAGGGCTCCAAATGTGCATCGACCATAAACTGTGCTGGAGGACATGGTTGGAGAGGAGGTGATGCGCAAATTCCGGCTTGACCGAACGACATTTCAGGACCTTGTAGCACAGTTTGCACTGCACCTGCAGCCACGCAGGGCATCTCCTGGAGCAATTACACCCACAGCAAAGGTGATGGCGCCACTTCACTTCTTCGCTACGGGCACATTCCAGTACACAGTTGGTCATGCCGGGGGGATGTCCCAATCCATGTTTAGCATGGTACTGCGGGATGTGCTTGAAGCTATGATGCGTTACAAGGATGATTACATCCATTTCCCACGTCCGGCTGATTTGGCAGCAGTGAAAGGGGACTTTTATGCCCTGGCCCAGATTCCACACGTAGTGGGTCCCATTGATATTGGTCTAGTCCCACCCCAGGCACGTGAACCCATCTATCGCAATTGGAGGCACTACCATTCAAACAATGTGCAAGTGGTGTGCCTGGCTGACAACATCATCTCCCATGTGTGTGCCAGATTTCCGGGATCCGCACATGACTCACACATCCTGCGTAGCAGCATTGTCCCCCAACTGATGGCTAATCTGCATCAAGATCATGCGTGGCTTGTAGGTGAGTGTGCTGTGATGACTACTGTGTTGTATGTGTGCCATGCTGTTCCCACCAGTACTCGTACTGATGTATGTGTCTGTATGTGTCTGTCATCCCCCACCTAGGTGACTCTGCATACCCAAACCGCCCGTGGCTGCTGAGCCCCCTACGGAATCCAACTACCCCAGGGGAAATGCGCTATAATGAGGCCTATGGGAAGACATGTCGGGTGGTGGAATGTACATTTGGACTTCTGAAGTCTAGGTTTCGCTGCCTGGATGAAACCGGAGGGGCCCTGCAATACTCAAAGTATGCATAATCGTGGTTGCCTGCTGCATGCTCCACAACCTGGCCTTGTGCAAGAACATTGAAATGATCCTGGACCCTGCAGACCAACAGGTTGCTCCGCCTCCCATCCCACCCATGTCCAGTGATGAGGAAAGTGGGAGTAAGAAGGTGTGGACCAGAGGCGTCAGCTCATTGACCGCTACTTGTCTTGAATGTGAGTAACTAAGTCTTGTGCTGCTGTTCAATGCATGATGTATGTTTTCAGGTGATGGGTGGATGTGGTGTGTGAATGCTGCCTGTTGTGGTATGTTCTGTTCGCAAATGGGTGTGGGACATGGTGTACATGCAATGCTCCCTGATGTGTGTCCTGTGATCAGCTTAATTTGTGATGAGTGTGGTTTGTGGGATGTTGCAGTACGGTGTTGTGTGATGGGTGTGATTCAGTTTCCTGACCTGTGCTTGTTGTTCTCCCATTATCCCTAGGTCACTCCCACAGAGCCATGATTCCGAACAACATTGATCACTGCACCTGGTAATGACAACTACTAAGACAACCCTGTGTTTAAAACATGGAGGTCACACAGCCTTCAGTGTTTCCGTGGTGTTTATTTACAGGGGGGAGATTTATGTTACTACATAGTTACAAAATGGTGTTGGAGGGGAAGGGCGAGTTGAAGGTCATGTAAGATGATCGCACCGTGTAGACACCACATAGTGTGGTGTAAACCTAGTCCAACAGACGTGTGCCAATGCTTGGCAATGTGGGGCAAGATAGTTCACAGAGTGAATGCCAGGCTCAAGGAAGGTTGAAGTCAGTGCCGGCCCCCCTTCTGGCGGGTGGCTGGTGCATTGCCACTGCTCTGTCCTGGATCCAGCCTCTGGAGGCCCCTCGGTCTTCGAGCCGGAGTGGAGCCAGCTGTGGGGGCAGGTTGTTCGGGGGACAACTCCCTCTCAGTGGGCTCAGGTGATGGTGGTGGTGGTTGCGTCCTGTCCCGCTGGCCACTGGGGGAGGGGGTAGGTGGTGTGTTGCAGGATAACCACTCCCTCCAAACAGATTTTTGTTTGCCCATGAGGTCCACCATTTTTCCCATACGGGTGTCCATGGACCTCAACAGCTGGCGGGTCTCAAGTGAGTCTTAGCGCTCACGATCCGCCTGTGCCTGTGACCGCTCGTACGACGCCTGCACTCTTGCAATGAGATCCAGGGTCTCGGTCCTAGGATTGGGTGGGTCTTGTCCCCCACCTGCACTTGCACCTGCCCTCCTGTCCTGAACCTGTGTCCTCACCTATGTCCTCACCCGTTCACTCTCCCTGCTTGCCTGTGATGTTGATGGTCCACCATCGTCCAATGGGTCAGGGAGGGTGGCACAGGCAGGACTGGTGGTGGTGGTGGTGGTAGCTGCACAGGTCACAATGGCAGAAGTTGCTGTGGGTCCAGTGGCCAAGGAGGTGGGGACTGGGATGTCCTGGGAGCCTGATGACCCCGGGAGTGTAGGCGGACAGGCATCGCCCTCCGCATCTGAGGTGTCCAGGGAATCATCACCAGAGAGTCCATGCTGTGAGGGGTGCGACTGGTGCTGGCGGTTGCTGGGTTCTCCTGCCAGTTCTCGGTCAACTGAGGGACAAAAATTTAAGAATCACTTCTGTGGACATTGCAGGTTTGTTGTTGTTACATTTCAATTTCCTAGGGATTCAGGACATGGTTGTTGATATCATCACATTGGTGTGGCACACAGTATTGGGCATTATGGTGGTGTGGAGGTGGGGAGACAATACTTGGATATGGGTTGTGCTGTTCTGCTATTGGATGGTACCCCTAGACTCTATGTAGTTTTGTAGTCTTTTTTACATTGTTGATGTGGCTCAGCAATGTGGACTAGGGCATGTTCACCAGGGCTGTGGACAACCTACCTTACTACTGTACCTGGTCTAGTCATTGTCAAAAGAGGCATATGTTGGTCTTTCATGTGGATGGTCTACCTTGTGTTAGGGACAAGCTTTGGACATTGCATCCATGTGCCTTGTGTCAGGACACACATTGTACTTGCTGTTGTAGGTATGTCAAGTCTCACATCATGCACAGACTGCCTACTACATGGATTGTGTGGACTGCCACCATGTCTGAGTTTCCCCTTGCAAGTTCTTTGATGTGTGCAGATGTGACGGTTTCCTTCCATATGTCCAAGGGTCCTTTATTTGTGGGTCCTTCTGTGGACATATGGTACTTGTTTGTTGTTCGACGAATGCAGTATGCAGGCACTGCATGCTCACCTGTCTCATGTTCAATATCACCTTTTCACCATGGAGTTACTACGAAGCCATGTGTTGTATTGCTACTAGCTGCAATCATGAGGGTGGAGGGTGAACATTTGAATTTGGAGTACAGACTTCCCCCTCACACCCACCCCTCCCTGTGAAGATGTCAACCTACCTGTAAGTTTGAAGAGGGAGATGCACTGGTCAGCACATGGTGGGGGGACTCCATTTTGCTCTGGTGTAGGGCAAGGGGGCCTGTTGGGAGTTGTGGTGCTGGCCTCTCACCCACACCCACCCTCCCTGTGGACATGGGGGCCTGTTGGGAGTTGCAGTGCTGGCCTCTCACCCACCTGTGGAGATGGGGGCCTGTTGGGTGTTGTAGTTCTGGCCTCTCACCCACACCCACCCTCCCTGTGGACATGGGGTCCTGTTGGGAGCTGTAGTGTGTGGTCCACATGCATGGATTGGAGCCTGGGAGATGTGGCTTAGCAGTTGTGCAAGGCAGGACATAACAATGTGATGGTGATCATTGGTTTGTATTAACCAGCCTCCACTCCATCATCTATTCCTTCCAGGCTCTCAGGATGCAGTGTGGCTAGCACCTTCTCCTCCCATTGGGTGTATGGTATTAGATCCAGGGGAGGGCCACCACCAGTTTGATGTGCTCGCAGGTGGTTCTTGGCCCTGATGCCTTTCACCCTTGCCTTGAGGTTGTGCCACCGCCTCTGGATGTCGTGTTTGTTGCGTGGCACGGTCCCTGAAGCATTCACTCTGGTCACTATCCTGTCCCACATTGTGGTCTTGTTTGCCAAGGTGGTCTGCTGGACTAAGTCACCGAACAGATGTGGTTCTACACGGATGATTTCATCCACCATGACCTTCAACTCACTCTCTATGAACTTGGGTTTTTTCTTGGGGGGCATGGTATGTGATGTGCAAGGTCTTGACGGTGTTGGGTGTGGAGGTTTGTGGTATGTAGGGATGGTGTTGTGGGGGTTGGTGTGGTGTGTGTGTTGGTGTGCAGGTTGTATGTGTGTTTGTGTGTGTCTGTTGTGTGTGATGTGTGCCTCTTTCTTGCAGCTGTGCTGTGATGCAAAGGATTGTGGTAATGGGAGGGATTCCTTTTATAATCTGTGTGGTGGTTGTGTTCCAATGGTTTTTTGCAGTCAGGTGTTCTCTGGGTGTGGGGACTTGGATGCTCTTGTTTGTGCTGGGGGTGTGTCATTGGTGCGTGGAGTTGTTGGGGGTGGGTTGTCCATGTAGGTGTGTGTCCTGTTTTTTTGGTTTACTATTTACTTCCATCCGCCATTTTTGTTTCGGTTTGACGGTAGGGGTGATGTTCGTTTGGTTCTTCCGCAGCCAAGTTTCGTTTGTCGATGCTTTTTTTCCGCAGCGGTCATGGACGGTGGTGAGTTCCGTTGGGTTGGCGGGGTTATCCTAATCGTGCGGGCGGTCCCTCCGCTGGCCTTGCGGTGGTTGGGTCTGTTTCCGCAGGCGTTGCATCCGCAGCGGATGGTTTTTCTGTGGTATCGTCCACGTGGGGCGGTCTTTGGTGTGATCCGTCTGCCGCGTTCGATGTGTGCTGGCGGAAAAATCCTAATCGCACGGGCGGTTTGTCCGCGGTGCAGTCGAGAGTATTTTTCCTGCAAACATGGCGGTCGGACACGTTTCCGTCCTCCATCGTAATCGACCTCTTAGTTTCCTTCACCCTTGCTAGTCTGGTCAGCCTTGTTATGTTAAAATTATTTATACAGCACACTTACACCAGGCGGTTTCATGGCGCTAGGAGCGGAAGGACTGCGGCAGAAAGTTGACAAGAGTTTTATTCATAAGCTTGTGATAACAGGAGAGTTTTAAGGAGAGTTCTGAATTGAGTGTAGCAAGTTACCGATCTGAGCTCAGTTGGGAGGGAATTCCCTAAACGGGGTCCAGAAAAGAAAACCTGAGATCACCATGTTTTTTGCGTTTGAAGGTGGGGATAGTGAGCAAGTTAAGGTGAGAGGAGCGGAGTTTGCGTGAAGGAACATAGCGTTGGATCCTGGAAGAGATAAAGGCAGGGCCCTGAAGATGGTACAGCCTAATTTTAATACACAGCGTTTGGCTACCGGGAACCACTGAAGGCTCTTTATCAGGGGGTTAATGTGTTGATGCCTAGGTTGACGTAAAATAAGCCTAGCTGCTTGATTTTGTACGAGCTGTAGGCGATGAAGCTGGTATGCTGGGAAGCCAACATAGAGTGCATTCGCATAATCAATGCGAGAAGTGACCAGGGCCAAGGTAACAAGAGTGAGGGCCTTGGTGGTCAGAAACCTGCAGATCTTCTGAATTCTGCATGATGGAAGAAGCAGGAAGATACCACAGCATTGATTTGTGGCTTCAGGGATAAATCGCTGCAGATGATGACCCCAAGACTTTTTACAGAGTCTGCTGGGTTGGGGGGAAATGCCCAGGAATGTAGGCCAAAACTGGAGTTCCAGGGTTTGGTGGCACCTCCATTCAGTACCAGCTCAGTTTTGTCGGGATTACGTTTTAGTTGATTGGTATACGTCTATTCACTAATAGAGATCATAGTGGATTGGAAATTGCTGATGGATGTGTTGGAAGAATCTATGTTGAACACCAACTGAAGGTCGTCGGCGTAGTTGAAGGTTGTGATGGGGCTGTCGCGTAAAGACACAATCAGAGGTTGCATATATAAATTGAACAAGAGGGGCGATAAAGCAGAGCCCTGGGGGACTCCACAGGTCTGTCTTGTTTTTTCTGCCGAGAAGTTGTCCAGGTGGACTGCCTGGAAGCGCTTATGTAGAAAGGAGGTGATCCATTTGAGGGACAGACCCTGGATGCCGGCATTACTGACACGGTCAATCAGAAGTTCATGATCGACCGTGTCAAAAGCAGTCGACAGATCTAGAGGCACCAGACCTGGGTGAAGTTTTTATCAGCTCCTCTCATTAGCTCGTCTTTGACTGCCAAGATGACTGACTCCGTGGAGTGTGCTGGCCTGAAGCCAGAATGCCGGAGGTCGAGAAACTGGGAATGCTCAATAAATGAGCTGAGGCAGTTTGTGACGTGAGGCTTTAATATCTTGCTGAGATAGTTGAGCAGGGAGATTGGACGGACATTGCTCAGCTCAGCCTCAGTCAGTCTCACCGCGAGTCTGAAGAGAGAAAAAATTGGAGGAAGGTTACACCCGAGCGCATGGGTCCAGAATTATAGGGAATGCCCCCATTTTTGTCAGGAGACCCCAATCAAGATGTGTCTGCCTTTGATGATTGGATTATCTCAGCCCTCGATAAAGTATCCCCCATTAAATTCTCGAAACCGGCAAGAAAAAAAAACACCAGCTCCATGGTTTTCGTTAGAACTTTGCCAGGAAAAAAGCTTATGTAAGCGACTTGAGCATCTATGGCGGGAAGAATATGACCTAGAGGCCAAGAGCACATATGGAACAGCATTAAGAAGATTCCACCCTAAAACGTAATACCTTGAAGGAATTATTTGCAGAACAAATAAAAACCTCAGATAACTCCTCAAGAGAAGTTTTTAAGATCATACAGGGATTTTTGAAGAAACAAGTATTAAAGAGCACGGTTGCTCCTTCAGCTAGTCTATGTGAAGAGCTAGCTTGTTGTTTCCAGGATAAAATTCAGATGATTTACTCGTCTTTTCCTAAAACAGGCCCTGCAAATCTCCCAGTCAAGTCTTTGGCTATAATCCAGCAGGTGGAGAGATGGTCGGATTTTCGGCCTTTTAGCCTTGAAGCTTCGATGTTGGAACTTCATAAACTGAAGTCTGGCTCACCGGCAGATCCCTGTCCACCTAGGTTCTATAAACTTCTTGCTACCTGGTTGAACCCCCCTCCTTAATTCTATCTGGAACGCCTCTCTGAAAGAAGGTATCTATCCTATAAGGTGGAAAACAGCTTTTGTGCAACCAATCCTGAAGAAAGAAGATGCAGACCCGGCAGATCTAAAGTATTTTAGACCTATCTCACTTCTCTTGGCACCAGCTAAGATACTCGAGAAAGAAATGCAAAAACAATTGGCCGAATTCTTAGAGTCTCACAATCTTCTGCATGACTCTCAGTCGGGTTTCAGGTCAGGCTACAGCACCGAGATGGCCTTACTGGAAGTGGCAGAAACGGTAGATCAGGGTAGCTGTGCAATGTTGGTGGTGCTGGACTTGTCAAATGGTGACAAATGCAAAAACAACAGTTGATGGACAGAATGCAGAACAATGTTATACATTCACCCCAGTACAGAGATCTGGGCCTAAATCCATTGTTTTTTTGCTCACCACACCACCCCAGTTCAGACATGGCCATATGCAAATCAGCCTTGACCCTGTGCCTCATGGGAACATTCCAGCCCGAACTGCCAAGCCATGTCTTCCCTGGACCAGAATCAAGCATCCTAGGACCGGTTTCAGGCTATCAGCCGTCTTCAGCCAGGATAGCTTGACTCCAGTGGCGTGGAGAGCTAGGGACTCACGTCTGAGCATACCCGTCCCACTCAGGGTGACAAATGCAAAAACAACAGTTGATGAACAGAATGCAGAACAATGTCATACATTCACCCCAGTACAGAGATCTGGGCCTAAATCCATAGTTTTTTTGCTCACCACGCCACCCCAGTTCAGACATGGCCATATGTAAATTAGCCTTGACCCTGTGCCTCATGGGAACAGTCCAGCCCGAACTGCCAAGCCATGTCTTCCCTGGACCGGAATCAAGCATCCTAGGACCGGTTTCTGGCTATCAGCCGCCTTCAGCCCGGATAGCTTGACTCCAGTGGCGAGGAGAGCACGGGACTCACATCTGAGCATACCCGTCCCACTTGGGGTGACAAATGCAAAAACAACAGTTGATGGACAGAATGCAGAACAATGTCATACATTCACCCCAGTACAGAGATCTGAGCCTAAATCCATTGTTTGTTTGCTCACCACACCACCCCAGTTCAGACATGGCCATATGCAAATCAGCCTTGACCCTGTGCCTCATGGCCGCTGGGACACCTCCTTTGGAGGTAGCTGTGCACTCTATAAGATGCATTATTAATAATAATAATAATAATAATAATAACAAGCATTTGCAATGCAATAGGTCTCGCATTAGGAAAGTTTGAGCAATTGGTTATTCCTGTGTTGGTTTTGAAAATAGTGAAATTAATAGCTTTGTCATTTACAATGCCAATACTTTTAACTTTTGCAAATGGGACACCTATAGCAATTGTAATGCAACATGTTTTGTATTAACGTGTCTTAGATGTATTGATATTACAAATAACAATGGCTATTAATATTTAAATAAAAGTTATTGTAATTTATAATGGCAATATCTTAAACGTTTGTAAATAACTTTTGTGAAGATTATGTTCAGTGTATTTTATTGTGACGAAAATCAAAGAACAGAAGTGAAATATTAACATCTTTTTGTTACATTTGTAATAAAGCTTAAAACATTGAGAGAACATGTTTGAACCAGTTGTTGTTGAATGGTTGTACAGATTGATGCTGTGGTGGCGCTGAGTGATGTTGTGATGGCGAACGAGTGATGCTGTGGCGTTCAGTGATGTGGTTGTAGAGCATAGTGATGTTGTGGTGCCCCTGAGGGATGCTGTATGCTATGCTATGTTTTGTTTTGCTATCCTATGTTTTGTTTTGATTTGTTATGCTATGCTGTGCTGTGTTAGGCTATGCATTGTTCTGCCATGCTATGCTTTGTTATGATATGCTATAGTTTGTTGTGTGTTTATTATGCTATGCTTTGTTTTGCTATGCTGTGTTTTGTTATGCTATGCTATGTTTTGTTGTGTTTGGTATGCTATGCTATGTTTTGCTATGCTATTACATGTTTTGTTTTGCTATGCTATGTTTTGTTGTGTTTTGTTAAACTATGCTACGCTTTGTTGTGTTTTGCAATGTTTTGTTATGCTTTGTGTTGTTGTGTTTTGTTATGCTATGTTTTGTTATGTTAAGCTATGTTTCGTTATGGTATGCTGTGTTTTGTTTTGCTATCCTATTCTTTGTTTTGTTATGCTATGCTATGTTTAGTTTTGCTATCCTATGCTTTGTTTTGGTATGTTAAGCTATGTTTTGTTGTATTTTGTTATGCTATGCTATGTTTTTTGTGTTTTATTATGCTATGCTTTGTTTTGCTATGCTATTTTTGGTTATGCTATGTTGTGTTATGCTATGTTTTGTTATGCTATGCTATGCTTTGTTTTGTTATGCTATGCTATGCTAAGCTTTGTTTTGTTATGCTATGCTATGTTGTGTTTTGTTATGCTATGCTATGCTGTGTTGTGTTTTGTTATGCTATGCTATGTTTTGCTATGCTTTGCTATGCCATGTTTTGATATGTATGCTATCTTTTGTTATGCTATGCTTTTTTTGTTATGTTATATAATGTTTTTTATCTTATGCTACGTTTTGTTCTGCTGTGTTGTGTTGTGTTTTGTTATGCTATGTTTTGTGTTACTATGCTATGTTTTGTTTTGCTATGCATTGTTATGTTATGCTATGCTTTGTTTTGTTATGCTATGTTTTGTTATTCTATGTTTTGTTGTGTTTTGTTTTGCTATGCTATGCTTTGTGTTTTGCTATAATATGTTTTGTTATGCTATGTTTTGCTACCCTATGCTTTGTTTTGTTATGCTATGCTATATTTTGCTATCCTATGCTTTTTTTATTATGCTATGCTATGCTGTGTTTTGTTATGCTATGCTATGTTTTGTCATGCTATGCTGGTGAGGGTGTGTGAGGGTGAGTGAGGGTGAGGTTGTGTGAGGGTGAGAGGGTTGTGAGGGTGAGGGTGTTTGATGGTGAGTGAGGATGTGTGAGGGTGAGGGTGTGAGGGTGAGGGGGTGTGAGGGTGCGAGGTTGAGGGTGTGTGAGGGCAAAGGGGTGTTAGGGTGAGGAGGTGGGAGGTTGAGGGTGTCTGAGGGGGTGAGGGGATGTGAGGGTGTGTGAGGGTATGAGGGGGAGGGTGTGTGAGGGTGAGTGAGGGTGTGTGAGGGTGAGATGGTGTGAGGGTTAGGGGTGTGAGGGTGAGGGTGTGTGAGGGTGAGAGGGTTGTGAGGGTAAAGGGGTGTGAGGATGCAGGTGTGAGGGTGAGTGAGGGTGTGTGAGGGTGAGGGTGTGTGAGGGTAAGGGTGTGTGAGGGTGAGGGGTAGGGGGTGTGAGAATGAGGGGGTGTGAGGGTGAGGTTCTATGAGGGGGTATGAGGGTATGTGAGAGTGTGAGGGTGAGGGGGTGTGAGGGTGTAGGGGTGTTTGAGGGTGAGGGGGTATGAGGGTGAGGGGGTGTGAGTGTGTGGGGGTGTGAGGGTGAGGGGTGTGAGGGTGAGGGTGTGTGATGGTGAGGGTGTGGGGTTGTGAGGGTGTGGGGTTGTGAGGGTAAGGGGGTGTGAGGGTGAGGGTGTAAGGGTGTGAGGGTAAGGGTGACAAGGGTGAGGATGATGGGGGTGAGGGTGTGTGAGGTTGAGGGTTTGTGAGGGTGAGGGTGTGAGGGTGAGGAGTGTGAGGTTGAAGGGGTGTGAGGGTGAGAGGTGTGAGGGAGAGGGTGAGGGTGTGTGAGGGTGAGAGGGTGGGTGAGGGTGTGTGAGGGTGAGGGTGTGTGAGGGTGAGGGTGTGTGAGGGAGAGGGGGTGTGAGGGTGAGAGGGAGTGTGAGGATGAGAGGGTAGGTGAGGGTAAGCAATGATGCATGGTCTGAAAGGTGCTTTTGAATTTCTGAAAGGTAAACACAAGGAAACAGAAACCTTGCACAAATACATATACATTGCACCTATCACTATACTCTAACTATACACTCGTTTGTCGAGGACGAGAATGGTTTATATTTGACTTTTGTAGAACTTAAAATTAAGGAGCACTGTAAACATCCTACTGATCCATGCTCTTAGCAGTATACATACTGGAAACCGAATACCTTGTACACAGAATTCATTAAACAGGCCTCAAAAACTGATAACGGATATTTTAGAAACAGAAACAGGTCTCCATGAATGCGGGGAAACAAAAGAGGTGAAAATATTTGCCTGCAATTGAGACACTGTAATTTAAAATAAGTAGCGTGTATGAATATTGAGGTGGAGCAGTGTAAAAAAAGAGTGCAGCGAAACAGTGGGTGGAGTTTGCATGGAAAAAAAAGACACCTGGGACACGGTGGGGATACTGAGGAAGGGTCCAGTCGTGCAGATGTGACTGAGTCATGGTTGTGCTGCATAGGGAGTGAAAAGGGGTGCGGTGTGTAAAACGAACGATGGGGAGCAGTGCACGGGCACCGGTTGAAGCTGAGCAGAGGAAAGGCAGTGCTGGGAGGGGGCTGGGCAACCATGCCAGCATTCCGATTCATGAGCAGATGGTCTTGTTTATGACCTGCGGAGCGTGTGAAGTGGCTGCTGGCAAATGGAATCAAAGCGGCCGTGGTTGCTTTGATGTTCTTGTCTTGTCTTGCTTTGAGGGAGTGGTAGTGGGAGAAAATTCTTGTGCACGCGCCTGGCTCACATGAACTGTATGCGATCCGCAGTGGGTAGACTTTTGAAAGCAGCTTACTAGAATCTCGCTGAAAACAATGCTTACGTATAGCCTCAGCAAGACCTAAAAAGTCCAACATGCATTCGTATCCGCAGAACAGGCAGCGGAACATAGGCAAGATGCAGTCAAACCAGACTGGTCTGACTGATAGAAACCAATGCTCGCTTAAATCCTGATGCTGAGGTGTGCCCAGATGAAGAAGAGTGCATTCATGACATTGTGGCACTAGCAGGGCCTTTACCATCTCTCAATAAACCTGGACGTCCATTGCGAAGCAGAAAAATTTAAACCAGGATTCCCATTACAAGCAGTAGGACCAGAAGACCTCCAAAACCTATTCCCAATACGGAGTGTAGGAATGCTGGAATAATTCTAAAGATTGTCTGAAACGTGCTCAATAGCCCAGAATCTATACGTTTAAATAGATGCATGATCCCCCTTGTATCAGACATGTTAAAGATATCATGAACCATTTCTATGAAATAGAGGGGGAAGTTTGAACAGACTAGTGCCTGTATTTCAGATAAACCCCTTGCAACCGGGACAGCAAACGTCTATCGGGCTGAGGTTAAGGCGACATCCTTTTGAAGAAGCATAGTTTTCAGTCTGCTCAGAGAATCAAACTGTATAAAGGAAACATTCACTGAAGGCCATAGCATTGCCTCCCTAACTATGTGGGCAGGTTGAAACAATACTTGCATAAAACAAGTAACCCTGGAACTTACCGTCACACGATATGCATTGGCTGGTACCCTCCCACAACAGCCTTGATCAGCATCAAATAGCTCCCATCCGAGAGCAGCTCGAAGACCGGATGAATCATGGCAGCTTCAAGTGACAAGATAGAAAGTGAAGTGTTACAAATCCTGTTCCATTATATCTGTTGCGGAATACACAATGTTGCCCAGTACATACATTTTGGATGTTAGTGGGGTCATGTCATTGTCGACCACAGCCAAACCCTATCAATCTCACGCAATCTCTCTGCAGCCTCCTGCTGGGATATTTTCCATAGCACATTGTAAGTAGCATATAGGAAACACTTTTGACTTGGCTTCTGGGGACCTAACAAAAATCCCTAAGATCCATGTCGTCAGGGAGAAGAGACAAGTGTTGTTTCACTTGGGACAGAGTTGAGGTCTTTAGCCACTCTAGGCTTAACTTCCTAACACTGTAAGACGTCACCACCCAAGTATTCTGAAGTACATAGCGCTGATCAGGCCTATGCATACTAAACCCTTGGGTGGTACCCCTGAATCTAGACTGACACCTATTTGTCTGATACCAAACCAACCATCCCTTCCAATTGGGGTCTGATGAATTGTAAGAACCATTGTGTAGCACGGCATCTAATGTATCCTCACTGCGTTGTGTGTAATTTTGCCAACCCTCAAAGTGTGTAAGCAAGGGATTCAGAGGTGTGTTCAATTCCTTGATCGTAGCTAGCCCAAGACAGTAAGTCTGTTGCACTGTGTCGTTAAGGAAAAGCATTTGATGTGGTAGGAGGCATGCTCTAAATAAGGCCTCAGTTCCCGAACTTGCCAAACTTTGGTCCCCCAGACAGATTTTGTGTCTATAGTGTCCCTCCAAAAGTCAAAACCTTATAAATACAGCTGGGAACTAAAGGAAGCAGAGTATATCAGCTTGGAGAACATCTTTTTCTTTTCAGGTGTAGGTGCAAGCCTATAATAATAAGAGTCTGAGTCTGAAGTGTTAAACCCAGAAAAATAAGCAAAGTTCTGTGCAAATGTTGTTGGACTACCTTTCGGCGGTGGTGGGCAATGTTCCCATTGATAGTAAGTGAAAGCCTTACGTGGTATACTTGCTTTGTGCAAAAAATGGGACCATAGTGTTGGTAACAAAATATGGTGTCAAAATTAGATGTACCATCATACAATTCATAATTTGAAAATGCAGCAGGTTGTTATAAATGACACAGTATAGTATTTACAGTTTCAAAGTCCAAATCATCAGAGAAAGTACTAGAGGTGATATCACTTAGAGACATTTTAAACAAATGGGTTATTTTTTAAATTTCAGTAGGACCATACACACCAAAGAAAACTTTATCCCAAACTATTCCTTCAGAAACTGGAACTGCTGTAATGTTTACTAAGGACCGGTCGCTCTGTTTACGGTGTGATTTTGCATGTGGTTTCAAGACCAAGTTCACATGTTGTACTGCAGAGTGTCCTGGGAGGTAATGTCCATTCAGGAGAAAGAGAAAGACAGTCACTATACCAATCCAGAGGATTAGGAACTGAAGACCAATTGCAATCCAGAGCTGTAGCCAAGGAAAAACAAAGTAAGTATTTTTCAGCCAAAGGTAAAAATCACAAATGTGTTGTTTGTGGGGAACAGGCGCTGGCAGTGACTCAGGTTCACTTGGATCCAATGAGAAATTGTCAAAATAGATGAAGTAACCAGACTCAGTTTGATCTATCTGTGATAGCTTAGCAGGTTTTGTGGAACTGGCAGAGGCCTCCTGTCAAGACATATTCACCCAGATGTTGGTATTTGGCCAAATTGAGATTTGTGTTCAATTTGTAGTTTGTTGCTGTTCAATTTCAACAGGTACAAGTTCCATTCCATTGTTGGTAACTCCTTCATTTCGCGCAGTGGAGTCATCTAAAGTTATTAATCTTTCCGTCTAAACTTCCTGTTCGAGAGGAGATCAGTGGCTACCCAGGAGCCCAAGTGGCATACTGTTGAGTGTAGAACACGTGTGGTTTGATCAGATCAATTGAGAATAATCTCTTTTCTTTCTTCCCGGCAAGGGGCAGAAGAAGAACTGTTCTTGTTCCTTCGACAGCCAGGACAGGTACAGGCACTCTGTAAGATGGCCCAAATTCTTTTTTGTCCACAACTTTTTCTTGGGCCAGGTCTCCAATCTTCAGGACCCAGGCAGGTTTTGCCAGAACAGCTTTCACTTCTCCAGTGGCAGTGCGTTTTACTTGGACGTTGCTTTGTAATGCCTGGAAATCATTGAGTTCCTGTAAAACAGCCAAATGATCATGGATGTCAAATGGTTTTTCATGCGCCAATGTGCTGGTTATTCATGCACCAATGTGCTACCCACATTCTTATCCCGAAGAGAGCTTCATATAGAGTATGGCCGCCTGGGGACTTTCTTGGCATGTTGTTAAGTGCCCTCTGGACCCCACATAGGTGACTGACCCAACTGCCACCTGGACCTAATACCCCCGCTGTTAAGGATTGTTTTAAGTCTAAGTTCTTCCTCTCTAAAATTGAATTTCCCTCGGGATGATACAGGGAGGAGTACAGCAAGACCACACCCAAACTTACCATGGCTTCATTGTAAGCCTGTGAGCTAAACGCAGGTCCACTGTTAGAATGTAATGTGCCAATTGCGTTCGTCCCTATGAATACTCGCAAATCCTTCATAACAGTTTGGGCGTCAGCCAATGGCTGAGGCCAAACGCACAGGAATTTAGAGAGTGAGTCCTCTGCCACCAAGATGTACTTGTAAGCCCCATCAGAGTATAAAGGGCCGCAGTGGTCGAAATAGAAGCATGCAAGAGGTCTGTCTGAAATCAGTAATGGTGTTTGTGGTGGATGTGCTACGGTGGAACCCTTCATCTGCTGACAGATGTTGCACTTAAGGACAAAGCCCTTGGTCTGTTTAGCTAGACCTGGCCACCAATAGTGCTGCTTTAATAGTGAAACAGTCGCAGCAATCCCTGTGTGTGCTGAACCCAGACCCTCGTACGCAGTTAGTATTAATGCTAATCTGTGATCCATGTTTGGCATTACTATAACCCTCACTCCTGGAAATTGAGCATGCAGAATGTTTTCTGCATATAACTAGTAGACGTACTTGAGTGGAAAATCTTTTGGCAAGGTTGAGCTGTTGCGCGTAACTGTCCTTCTATCCTCGTGCTAGAACGAGTGATTGCAACAATGGCAGCAGTTCGCACTGTGGCCTAGGCGGCTTCATCAGACAATGAATTCCCTTCAACATGCACGTCAACAAACTGATGACTCAATGTGTGAATTACATCTGTGAGCAAGCATTTTTTCAGCTTCGCCACTTGTTTCCATAGCAGCTTGTGCTTTATTGTGCAACCAGTGGAGTCTCTAAACCGATTTTGGCACCAGCAGTGAAGATATTCATTGTATGACTGGACACAATAAAATGAATTGCACACAATGAGTGTGGTGAATTCCTGATCCATATCTTGTAGTGCCAGTATCAGGGTTTTTAGTGCTGCCAGCTGTGCCGTGCAATCTCCTAGAGTCTGTATCTGTGTGTTGCTAGGACGGACTTTGCCACCCCGCATACGTCCCTTCATGATCCTACATCCTGCGCTGTATTGCTGTTTACTTATCTGTGGATATGAAATGCATTTCAATGTTTGTGTGCAAATTAGATTTGTATGCTATGGGTGCCGTTTCACCTTCATTGAAGGTGCGATAAGTGTACCCTGAATGACCCGCGACTACACGGATCACCAAATTAGTGGTATTTCCATATGTGTGTAAGTGTTTTGAAGCTATCATGTCAGCTTTTAAAGAACAAACTATTTATGAATGTTCCTGTGTCCAATGTTGGACTGAGAAATCAGGTCTGAGTAGGTCGTAGAAAGGTTTAACCCTTTATGCGTAATAAAAAATGTATGTTCTACCAAAACTTAGGAATCCTAAAATGGATTGTAAGCTTTTCAGAGTCTTTGGAGGTTGGAGCAGCACACCTTTTTCTCAAGAATTAGCTACCAGGCTTTTTCCATCACTTGATAGCTAATATCCCCAAAATAGGACATCGAGGTGGGCAATTTTTGATTTTTTAAAGTTGCATTTGTAGCCCAAAGTGGCGAACCCCAGAATTATGTTATTCACACTGTTCAAATGATCCAATAACACATTGTCCATTAGATAAATCTAATCTACATAGGACTATGCCTCCTCATCACAATTTTGAAGTAACTCTGATACTCTTGCTGAGAACAACCCCTGGGCTATTCTTATACCTTTGGGGCAGTCTACAGAATTGGCACGAGAGCTGAGCACTGAAGAGGCTGTCAAGTATCTGCTTTTAGGTGCTATATTTTGGCAAAAGAATCCATTTGAAATACATAGCGTTGTTTTGAATTTTTTCCTCACAATGTTATTCATTGATGTGGCACTGTGTGCATTTTGTACTGCACATGTTTGTGTGCATGTGTTCAAGTCTAAAACTAGATGGTATGAATTGTCGGGTTCCATTACAGTAAACAAAGGATTATTCAGGGAAGAGGTCCAATTTTCAATCACACCATGGTATTCAAGTTGATCTAAGATCTTTCTGACTAGTTTCTTTGTTTGTTTTATTGGGTACTGCCTCTGTGGTGTAGCATTAGATTTTAATGGGATTTCATGGTGAGGTGACTTAGCATCCCACCCAACATGATAGTGGTAAAGTGCAAGAGCTAGCGCTAGCACCCACTCCTGCACGTATGAATGTTTAAGTGACTCTGAAATGAGGTCAGCGAAAACTGGTAAGATTAAATTGTCCCCCTTTGGGCACTCTATAACGACCTCAGGCCGCCAATGTCTTTCTGCCTAAAGGATGTCACATCTATATGTCAGGTTCTCCCAAAAAAGGCCTATCACTTGCCTGGGTATGTGCAACTCAATTGACAGTCCCCAACTTCATATTTTTGAGACTTTGAGCTCTAATTCACTTGCTTAAAATGTGCATAATCAGTATATACTGGTCCCTCTCTTATGAGCTGAACCTCTGAAGTGCATGAATGTACTATTTTCTAGTTAACCTTTAACCCCACTGCCTTACAATAAATCTTCAGTTGGTTTAGCACCAGACTATTAGTGTATGACTTAAATGGACAATGCCAGGTGTACAAAACATGACTGGGAAATAAGTCCAAGTTTAAATGAAAACACATTCATATTTTAGAATATATCGTGCAGATCAGAAATAAACAGACAAACCATAGAGGGTCCGAGAAGGCAGTCTGCTTTTTCCACTTTTGTATTTGCCACCTTACTGGTTATGCAATTATTACTGAATATAAATATCACATCCCAAATATGTTCATACAGCAGCATTACTTACCTTCAGCAACAATATTGATGGATATATAATTGTCCCACAGGTTCCTTATGAATACTCCGTTCAGACTTCAGACTGGTCTTGAAAACATTGTCCACAGCAATATCTCTGCAGCGCAGCCAGTTGGTGCCACTATACTCCAACCACAACAAATTCTTCAAATAATTCTGGGTTGGCACTATCTTGATACATAGCACTCAACTACCTGGGGGACCAATACACACTGGACTTACAAATCTACTGTGTACATTACATCAAAGAGAGATATCCCAGCACTCAGATAGAAGTTCAAAAAGTGTTGTCAGTCCATAAAGTAAGGATGCACGTAAGAATTTCAATTCTGTGGTTTATGGCAGAGAAAAGCCATGTTCTGTAATCTTCTGTACATTTGCTATTGAATATCAGCAAATAACACCTGACCCATGTTTCATCACACAGTGACTTTTTCAAGGCTAGCACTGATAAGGTACGCTAGCATACATAAAAATTAATGAAGGGGTCGTCTTATGATAAGATGATTTATAGAAGAGAAGCACATCAGATGGTATGTGGCTGGTAATGAAGTCTGGAAAGATATTGTCACAATGGTAGTGTCACATGTAATACATGAGGCAGTAGACCCATCTATTCTAGGGTGTTAGTCAGCGTGTGCGTCCACTGTTTTAAGGTTGTGTCGAAGGACATGTGTGTCCACATCAGCTGTTGGTAGATCTAGTGATATGATCTCTGCAGTTGATGGTGAGGGATTTAGTAAACGTCTATTAACACCCACAATAACTTGACGACTGTAACCTATGGACCATAAAATAAGCTCTGTAGTCCAAAATTAATGCTCTCTGTAGGAAAGGCAGTGGGATCTCAGTGTAAATCTACCTGTAGTTAATGGTGAGATATTTAGTGAACTTTTAATATTACCCGTAACAACTTGATAACTGTCACCTATGGACCATAAAACATGCTCTGTAGTCCAACATAAACTGTGTCTGAAGAAAAGACTGTAAGACCTCAGTATTAATCTACCACTCTGACCACATAAAACGTGTACCAGTCAGATTCTAATTTGATTAACAGGCAGAGTCACTTCCGGGACACCATGCAGAAGCGCTACTTTCTTGTCATTCAGGCAAGAGCTTATCTCTGCCTTGAGAAGAGGCTGGGTAGGTGTAATGAACCAACTTTTCCAAGTAGATAACTGTAAAGGGTGGACAAGGTTCTTCAACCCCACAGGCAGAGGTAGTTGCTACCAACAGAACTGTCTTTAGAGTAAGTAGTAGAACTGTGCATCTGCTGGAATGCATACACCTTGCTGAAAGTTCAAATAAAGTGTATATCCCACTGATGAAAAGTAAAGAGAGTTGAGTGGAAGGAAAAAAGCAAAATACACCTTTTAGAAAATGACAGTCTATGTAGGAATGGTTGATCAATTAGACAACAGATAGGGATACTACATCGACCATAACCACAGCCACCACCAGGCAATGATGAGTGAGGTAAAATTCAAATCAGAGACCCTGTAAAAGTAGGATTTAAAGGGTTTGAGACCTTCTGATTTGTACCATTGAACAAACCTAGTCTAGTAGCCTGTCTAGATGGATGTGGTAGTGTGGAAGTGCCCTGTGTAGATGTTGTCTGCAACCTCATCAATTAATCAATCAATTAGGGTTTTGTAGAGCACACTACTCACCCGTTAGGGTCTCAAGGTGCTGAGGGGAGGTTGTGAGCAGCTGCTTTGGGGTAATTCGAAGAGCCAGGTCTTGAGGCCCCTCCTGTACTGGCGCACTATCGGGCTTCGCCAGAGGTGGAGTGGGAGATCGTTCCAGGTCTTGGCTGTGAGGTAGGAGAAGGACCTTCACCCAATCTGGTCCTGTAGAAGCGTGGGAGGGTGGCTAGGGAGAGGTCGGCTGAGCAGGGGTTTATCAATGGGGCATTGAAGATAAGGCGGTCATTGACTGTTTTCCTGGTGTCGGAGAGGAACCACATGAATGTTTTACATAGTATGCGGAGGGTGTTGAAGCATGTGGAGAAGATGGCGTTTATCTGGCGATTCATAGTGAGGGATGAGTGCAGTATGTTTCCCAGGCATGGTCTATAGGGGTAGGTGGGTTTCCGAGGGCGGGGGACCTTCAGGTGTCGTTCCATGTGGAGGGGATGAGGCCAAGGACGAAGACTTCTGTTTTCTCTGAGTTGAGTTCTTAGCACCTGTTCTTCTTCCAGGTTGCAATGGCTTTCATCCCTTCTTGAAAATTGTGCCTGGTGATGTCGGGCTCCTTGGTGAGGGAAAGGATGAGCTGGGTGTCATCGGTGTAGGAGACAATGTTAAGCCCTTGGTTTTTGATAAGGGTTGCGAGGGGGGCCATGTAGACATTGAAGAGGGTGGGGCAGAGGGAGAATCCCTGGGGGACTCCACATCTGATCTCTGTTGGTTCTGAGATGAAGGGCGGGGGTCTTATTCTTGGTGTTCTGCCCATGAGGAATGGGCATAACCAGTCTAGGGCCTTTCCTTGGATGCCGGCTGCCGGCGTTGTGGAGTCTGCTAGCTACTATGCAGTGGGAGACAGTGCTGAAGGCTGATAGGTCCAGGAGGGATGCCGTTTGCCCTTGGTCGAGGAGGACACAGATGTCATCTGTGGCGGCAAGGAGGGCAGTCTCAGTGCTGTGGTTGCTGCGGAATCTGGATTGAGAGGTGTCTCGGATGTTGATGGCTTCAATGAAGTCTGCTAGCTGGGTGTTGACAGCCTTTTTGATGACCTTGGCAGCACAAGCAGTGAGATGGACCTGAAAATCTTGAGTTCCATTGTGTCTGCAGACGGTTTCCTTTGGAGAGGGTTGACTTCAGCGCGGTTCCAGATGTCGGGGAATGTAGCGGTTTTGAGGGAGCAGTTGATGGTTCGACGTATGCGATGGCTGTGGCGGCCCTGTGGAAGATGTGCAGCGGGTAAGGATCTGAAGGTGCACAAGAGTGGATGCTCTTTATGGACTTTAGGGTGTCTTCTGTCATGAGTGGTGTCCAAGTAAGTAGGGTTTGTTGAGTGGCATCCCTGGGGGTGTGGGTTGGAGTGGTCCAGATGTCTTGGTTGTCGAAGTTGTCGTAGAGCGCCTTGATCTTGAGGTGAAAGAAGGAGCTGAGTCTGTTGCAGGGGTCTTGGGAGAGAGGGACGTCAGTTGTTTTGCTGTTGGGTTTGGCAAATTCCTGTAAGAAAGTGAAGAGTTACATGGATTTGTTGGGTATAGAGAGGATTCTGTCTTGGAGAAAGTTCTTTGTTGTGGAATTGATGAGGTGGTGTTGGGGTCGCTGTGGTTGTCCAGGTAGAAGTTTAGGTCTCCGAGTAGTATGTCATCTGTGAAGGCGAGGGCGTTGGGTGCGATGATGTAGGTGAAAGGGGTGCGGGCCAGGTGGTCTGCAGGTTCCGCATGGAGCATTGTTCTGGGGTTGGTCTGGAGGATCAGTAAGTGGATGTGTCCCATGGGGGACGAGGGATCTTCCGAATCAGCGGTCTTTTCTCAGGATCGTGTATCCATCAGGGATGGCGGTTGTGATTTTGGGTATGGAGCTGGCATTGGTCCAAATCTCTGTGAGGAAGGCGACGTCGGGCGTGTGGGTGTTGATGTGGTCCCAGATTTCTATGGCATCTCTGTGCATGAAGCGTACATTGAAAGACACTTAACTCTGCTGTTCAAAATCCACACAAGCGGCTACAGCAATTGTGGTCGGGGCAGAGGACCTGACCAACCCGCTGCAACAGCAGGTCCACTACATATGGATAAAAGATGGGGAGCAAATGGCGAGGGTCATGGACCATGCCAAACAAACCCATGAATGGAAGCCCCAATATACTGAAGATCACCTTTGTCACTGCAGGTATAGCTGTAATTCTTGGTCCTCCAGTGAGAGGAACCAAGAACACCTACCCTTGCATAGAGTAACTTGAAAGGTGAGTCACTACTATAATAATTCATATTTACAGTACCCACTTTCACAAGCCAATCATTTTCCAACATAGGGTCCACAAGTTCACACTGGCTATTGATATATTGTCACGTTTGGAGTCTTGCTTACCAGTCTTGATATGCTTTAATGTTCCCAGCTTGGGTTCTTGTAACTCCTGATTTGTCCAAGATATGTGCGACCCTTTCCGGTTAGCAATGGTGCTTCAGACAGTGAGAAGCCTGAGCAGCCAGTGCCTTCCAAAAGGAGT
This sequence comes from Lissotriton vulgaris, assembly GCF_964263255.1. Classification (NCBI taxonomy): domain Eukaryota; kingdom Metazoa; phylum Chordata; class Amphibia; order Caudata; family Salamandridae; genus Lissotriton; species Lissotriton vulgaris. The sequence goes on from NC_141689.1 coordinate 364,838,760, forward strand.
CCCAAAAGGAAAAAACCCGTAGGAAAAACCTCAGATGATGAGGCAACTCCAGAAACAAAGAGGAAGGAGAAGACAACGAGCAAGGAAAACGCACAAGGATCAGAAGCCCAAGAGTGAGCAGGAGGCTACAGAAACCCAAATGGGAGAAGGAGGCACAAAGGGGACAAGGAAGCGCCAATTGAAGGAAGGAAACACTGAAACTGGAGCAAGGGCATCAACAAGAGCTAGGACACACCAGCAGGAACAAGGAGTGCTGCAACGTAAGGAAGGGAAAGGTTCTGCCCTTTTTATATCCAAGAATAGAAAGTGATAAACAGGAACAGGAACTGAAAAAACAGGAAGAAGACTGTTACCATCTTGGATTGGGAAAGGAATGAAGAGCAGAATAGGACGGTTGCTGTGTTAGGAAGGTAGAACATCCTTCCCACAAGGTCCTCAGGGAGCACGACTGTGAGGGAGAGAAGGAAAACAGGCAGCAATATGACCCCTAGAGAGATGACCTACAGGAGGCTACCATGCAAAAGGTAAGTGCCCCCAAATAAATAGCACAGGAAGCCGCAGGCCCAAACTGGGAACTGCGGTCTTCCTAAGATATTATGCTGCCGCACAGTTCAGAGGCTTTGCACTATCATGTTGTCCAGAAGGGCACCCCAGCCCAGAGAGGAGGCATATCTGACTAGCCGCTGTGGGTGGTTAAATCAGTAACCCCTCAAAACGTTAGATGAATCTATCCACTATTGCAGATTCTGATGCACCCACTAGAAAATCTTCACCTGAGTGAAGAGTTGCAGTCACTGCCTCTTCCGAAACTACCATCTGAAGCACCAGCAGGATGCACAAGGTAATAAGGCCTAAGATACATAAGACCTGCAGGACTGGGATTCAAGCTTAAGTTAAACATATTGGAAGCATTTCCAGAATACCTGTGATCCTTTGAGGAGGCAGGTAAGCCTTCATAACAGTTGAGTCAAGCATGGCTGCAATAAAAGCCAGTCTTTGTGTAGGAGAGAAGTAACATTGTTGGACGTTGATGGAAAAGCCCAGGTCATGGAGAAGAGTCATTGTCAGCTGCAGGTTGCACTGGACCACACCGGAGATTATGCGTTCACCAGCCAATCATGCAAGTACAGAAATATATAGACTTCCAACCTCCACGCTGACACTGCCATGACCACCACACTTTGAGAAAGACACTTAGGGCTTTGGTCAGTCTGAACAGTTGGAGTGTAAACTGATCGCGTTGGGGCTCCATGTGAACCTCAATTAGTACTTGTGGAGTGAATTGGAAGAGGAAAGTAGGCATCCTAAAGATTCAGGAACACACACAAATATCCTGGGTTCAAGGACAATGGGATCTGGTTTAGAGACAACATGCCAGATGTGATGAGTCAGAAGACGCAGATCCAGGTTAGGGCTCTGGCCTTCACCTTCTTGCAGACAAAGAAGTAAACAAAGTAAATTCCCCTGCTTCTCTCTTCCAAGGCGCCCCTTCCACAGTCTCTTGGTCCAGTAAGGCAAGGATTTCCTATGTTAGGATTGAAGCATGAGTTGATAATCACTCTGAAAAAAGGGGGGCAGTCTGGTGTGTAGTCCTGGTCGATCAGATTCATCATGCAGTGGTCTTACATGATCACCTCTCGCTGATTGACAAAATGGGAGATCCTCCCCTAATGGCATATAAGGTTGTGGAGGAGAGTCATAGGAATGTTTACACAGGAGAGCCTTCAAAATGTAGGGAATGGTGGATCTATTGCTGCTTTGAAGCCTTCTTGAGTCACTTCTGCTCAGATCAATCAAACTGTACTTATATATAGCGCAACATATCACCCATGAGGGCATCCAGGCAGAGTGTCTCAGTCGAAGAGCCAGGTCTTGAGTCCCTTCCTGAAGTCCATCAATGAGGTAATGTTTGAAGGTGGAGGGAAAGGGAGTTTCAGGATATGGCGGCGAGGTGAGAGAATGATCGTCCTCCGGTGAGAAGTTCTTCCTGCTGTTCTGAAAATTGTATTTCGTTGAGGTGGGGTTCGCAGAGAGTGAGATAACGAGCTGGGTGTCATCGACGTAGGAGATTATGTTGATGTTGTGGGCTCTGACGATGACTGCCAGTGGCGTCATGTAGCTGTTTAAGAGGGTGGAACTGATGGATATGTGGTGTGGGATGCCGGTGATGGGGTGCTTTGGCTGTGAAGTGAAGGGAGGGAGACAGATCTTTTGTGTACGCCCTGATGAAATCCATCTAAGAGCAGCGTCTTTGATTCTGCTCTGGTGCAGTCAGTTGATGAGTGTGGGGGTAAATGGTGTTATAGGCCATAGAGAGGTCGAGATGGATCAGGGCGGCTGATTTCCTTCTGAGTAGATTGCAGATGTCATCTGTTTTGTTGCTGTGGTTGCCTCTGAATCCTTATTGGGAGGCGTCTAGAAGGTTCTTTCTTTCCAGGAGTTTGGTGAGTTGGGGGTTGATGGACTTCTCTAGTGCAGGTGATCCAGGTGTTGAAGTTCTCTACTTCTTGGTTCAGGTTGGTGGAAGTGTCGGGCAGGGAGAGGCTCAGACCGTCGGTCCATTGGTGTTGAGTGACCTTGGTTCAGCTGTGGAAAAGAGTGAAATGGTGGTTGGGGTTTGTTCGAGGGGATCCATTGATGGTAAAGTGTATGATGGAATGATCAGACCAAGCGAGTTCCGTGGTGTGGCTGTATCTGATTCTGCTGCTGGACTTGAAGATGGCGTGATATCTTTCCTGTGGCATTTGGCCAGGTTGAGACAGCTGCTGTGTTTAGAACTACACTGCCCTTGAAAAAGGTTTTAACATCAATATTAAAATGAGGCAGGAAGTGATCAGCTTTTAAGTCAGATCAATTTGAGGCACTGTTATCTACTTTAAAAGTAGCATCATAGAAAAGCCCGAATAAATGTGGCATGGCAACTTTGCCATTTTGACTTTGCCCTTACCACCAGGCCTATTGCTCAGAAGGGACTGGAGCCATCACAGCCAAGCCAACAGTAGCTGACCCACCCATGAGGAGTAGGTAAAAGGTTTGCTGATCCATCTTATAAAGATCCATCATTGCTAGCCAGAAGACTTCAACCCGTGTAGGGTCAGTTTAGGAACTGGGTAACTCTTCTGTTTCCATCACCTGGCATATAAGAAGATGTTGGTGTTTAGGAAAACGGAAGAGACTCCAAATGGTTCCATGAAAGGGTCTGATTTCTTGTGAAAATGTTCCCTGGTAGTCTCCCTGTGGTTCTTGTCCAAAAGTACCTTGGCCTCCAATTCCCTGCAGGCCTTCAGATGCATAGAGGTGCCAGAGTCAAAGGCTTCAGTATCATGTCCTGAATGTGGGAGTACAATAGTGACATCTTCTTTCAAAACCGGCTTTAAGGCTTGAATGCTGCAGACCTTTGAAGAAACATGTGATCTAGTGGATGTTGAATAGCTGAGAAATGTGTCGAGAGACACATTTAGAGAGCTCTGGACTGCATCAATGTCGCATGGAGAAACAGGAACTGATGCTTGTATGGCATTTGAGACGTAATATAACTGGTGACATTACGTCCTGAGGTGGAATTGCAGCCATCCGAAGCCTGGTGACAGCATCCATAAAGTGAGGGCTCTGCAGTAAGATGTATCTTATGGAAATTTCACTTATTGCTTCATGCAAAACCTTCGGTTTATACATTGTCAGTGATCCATATTATTCTAGGCACATTTGACTTCAATAAAAGGGCAATACATTGAAGCACTTTTTACTCTTTTTTTAAATTTAGCACTAATCCATCTCTCAAGTAATATTATTTTACAGTGGGTGGATAGGTTTTCACCGAATCCCATTCAGGTGATTGGGAGAGCAGCTTTTTTCACCCTCGGTCTCTAGTTCAGTTTGAACAATTCTGGCGTATACCTTAATGGTAGAGCAAATCATCACAAGAATGTCAAGAGTACTCAAAATCAGTGCCCACCATTAGCAAATACTTAACTACAGGTTTATATGGTTTCTGCTGAGAGTTTGCCCCATTATATACAGACCACAAATGTACCTTTCCTTCACTGATTGAGTGACACTGATTGAGTGTTTGGGATTGGATTACTTGTCCATATGAATTAAGATTAACCTTAAGCAGAGGAGCGCGCGCAAACAAGATGGCCGCCCAGCCCCCGAGCTCCGCATAGTGTCGGAAATGTCGCAGTGATTTTCGCGGCTCCGAACTCTCTTTGGATAACGAAACAGGGAGTTTCATGCACCAGAATTGTTCCTGAGCATCTCCATATGATTGCTATGGCTGTATGTGCTGTTTTGAGGCAAAACCTCTTCAACTTGTGTTAAGCAGGAAGGCAATCAACGAACGAAATAACCTTAAGTATTGCCCGGCGATGTCGCCTCTTAACCCACAAAGTATTAATCAATGAAGAGGCAGGCGCTGGAGACTGGAAGGCAGGAAACAAGGGTTTATTCTCTCCGGAGGAGAACACATCAGATCAGACCAACAGGGAATCTTCTCGAGGTGCTCTAACTGCATCTCTGAGGCCTGGCCTCTTATACACGCATTTATGGCAGGAAGACATTCTTTATTACAATAAAGGTACTTTGAAGTATGAAAGACATCCCCGGAATCTTCTGCTTCAGGCCCATTCCCACACACCCTTACAGTGAGAATCCCCTCCCCAATCACAATACAGGATCGTTATCAGACGGCAGGAACAGCAGGGCATTCCGCCGATTCCCGGAATGCGTGTGGTGTGACGGATCTCATGGGGTGGGAGCCTTGATCTATTGTAACTCCTTTGAAGAGGGGTGATTCTTTACAGTTGGGGCCATAAACTGCATCCGCAGGGTTAGGTGATAGCCTTGGAACGGCCTGGACAATCGGACACGGAGGAAGAGGAGTGTCAGAGGGTGCGATAGTGAATAGGATGAAAGGGAGGTGTCGGGCAGGCACGGGTGTGATTCTCAGGGGAGAGCAGCGCAGATGGAGGGGGTTTATGGCCCATGCATGAGAGAGAGAGCGGGGTGACCAGTGCATGGGGGAGATGTTTGTGAGGGTGGGGAACCACACTGGGGATCGGCGGCGTGCAGAGAGAGGGTCTGACCAAGGCATCTAAAATGGCTGCCGTGTGCGACAAAAGTGTGGCATTGGGAAAAAGGCAAGATGGCGCAGATAATGTTTATCAATACGAATTAATTTTCCACAGTCCTCCCTTTAACATTACCAAGACATCTTGCTGGCCTATTTTCTATCCTTGTCTTTAGTAATAACCACAGGTAGTAAAAAAATGGGAGTTTAGGTGAGGGAACAGTGCATAACATTTACATTTGTGGGGCCGCGCATGTTCAGATCTAGAGGTGGGTACATTACTAGGATGATGCGGGAAGATCATAATACCACTATATCAGACAAAAAAACGTTCTTGCAGTGAGAGTGCATTGGGTACATTTCATAGAGGCCTACAATTATTGGGAATACGAACTAGTGGGTATATCCATATGTATAACTGTCGCTCATATGATTCTTTACCATATAAAGTTTAACGTTTTCTTCGTTACACATATACAGGCGAAGGTGACTGAGGTAGTGTCTCAACAGATAAATCCTTTTTACATCCAATTGAAGCATACTCAATTCAAAGTGGTTTGGGAGAGAAATGCAAATTAATATAAGTGACAGTCGGGGGGTGATAATGTTCAAAAAAAGGTGTCGTTCTTTCCAGCGTCGTATTACAGCGGGTCATCACCGGTAGGTACTTAGTGTTCTTCTTCGTTTTCCGTTGGCACTGTTGAGCACCGGCGGTGGAGCTATGTGTCCAGCTCTATTCCAGATCTCGCGTTGCAGGGCGTGGCCATTCCTTGTCCCTGGCCAAAGGTCCTTTTGTGCCCTGTACCCTAACTACTCTTTCATGGGTACCTTAGACAGGGTATCCATATTCCATTCCTTTTCGTAACAAACCCTATTCTATCTGAATGCTGTGTTTCTTCTTTAAGTCAATTGTCACGAAATCCATGTGGAAAAAGGGGGTGTGAGGGCAATCTTTTCGAAAAGTCGAGGGAAGAGAGGGCGGAGTGGGGTCAGATCGGGAACAGACCAGGGGGACAAGATATTCTATGCAGGTGGGCCCATTGATCGGGCTCAGAGGGCTGGGACTTTCCAGCACATGTTGATCATTGAGCAGGGGCTTCTGGTCAGCCCTTTCTTTCCTCCTTGTCGGAAATAGTGCCTCGTCCTGCGACTCTTTACCTTGCGGCTCCACCTTGGTCGAGGTTGTAGACGTTCCACGATCTGTTGCCAGGCTGTGCATCATCACATCCGGCCCCTCTCCTCCGGCAACTGTATGACATCCTTAAATAAGTTCGAAAAACAAATTTTAGTGAACTGACAGGGGAAGGTAATTATACAAGTCCATTTTTCTCCCAACCCCAAGCAACTGGGGAAACATCCGTCACATTGGTGTTTGCTACTAAGTTATAAACCACTTCTGGTGTGTAGGGCTGCAAGTATTTCCACAACCTTCCATCATAACTTTGTCTTTGGCGTTCGGTTTCGTTACATTTATGATCGTGGTATGAAGTCCGAGACCTATTCTTTACAATTGTTTATCACATTTAGGTCAGCTCCTCTGGCAGAGACCTGTTCTTCTAGTACAAATCCTGCAAAGCTATACCGTCCTTCAGGGCTTTGTAATTCACGAAAAAGTGTGAGGTGCTATCATCATGGGCTGATAGGTATCTTTCTGAGAAAGGAACATGGGCTAAGCAATTTTCCATTATGTCGGTATATCCTATCCTTCAGCTAAACATTTTACTTTCAGCGGGGTCTACTGCAACAATTCTCTATTTTGATCTAATTCAACTTCATAGGCATCATTCTAATTTTCTGTTGGGGTGAGGGGTTACCATCTTACTTTGTGTCATAAGCGCGTTATCTTGCCGAAGGCTACAGTTCAGTCAGCAAGGATTCAGGGACATTTTTTTTTTTCCCGCATTCTAAACTCGGTGGCTTGCTTGTTAATTAAATCATTTCTGGGAACAACGGCTGGCCTGTGTCAGTTGTTAGTCAACCCGTCTCTTACAACCAGGGCGCGAGCCACATTTTTCAAGCTCTGGTCCGGGGCAGCTGATACAAAACTGGGGCCATCCTGGGAAAACAGGGACATCCGGATCACTCTAATTTGGGCATTGAGACAATCTGGACGGTAAAGGTCGGGTTACCTAAGGCATTTTAAAAAAAGAAAACCACTGACATATAGCTCCCCTTTTAAGGGTCAGATTAGGGAACATCAGTCGTCTTACCTGTCCTTTCCTTCTTGGCCAATTTAAGTTTCATCAGTGTTAACAGAAAGGAGAGGTAGTAACATGGCACAATACGATATTTTGTTTCAGTCAATTTGTGCAAATACCGTTGTTTTTGGAGTCAATTGAGTCGTGTACCAGGGGTCAGGGGGGGTGTAGTGGTCGGTCAGTTAGGAGCGAGTCCTCAGGGTGAGAAAGAGAGAGAGAGAGAGAGAGAGAGAGAGAGAGAGAGAGAGAGGGAAAGAGAGAGTAATGCGCAACAATAGGCTATGCAGTACACGTGCAACATCGAAAGGTGGTAAGGAAGAGAGTGGTAAGAGAGGGAGAGAGTAATCGTGTACAAAAATAGACTATTCAGTGCAATACACAACATAGAACATTGCGGGTCTGTTTTACATATAAAGCATGCGGTTTGGGACGTATGAGTATTAGAACAGGACATACATCAAGTACAAAAAGGACAGACGGACTATTTTACATACATTTCGTACTCTCGGCCCCTTGCTTAATTAAAATCAGGATCAGGCGCATTCCTTTTCCCGTATCTCTCAGTGGTTGATCATTGCGGTTGGTGGCCTGTCTTGAAAATACTTACTCCCCTTTAATTGGTCGGACGCTAGTCCAGTCGTGTTTGTACTCACGGTGGAGTCCTCCAATATCCTGCAATAGGGATCCGGGCTGATGCAAAGGAGGAGTGTCGGTCGGATACGAAATGGTGCAAATCTCATTTTTCTAAGTGGGTGGAAGTAGAAGGGGTAAATCTAGAACATAACAATCTCTAATCCTTCGGCGGAGGAGTATTTAGGGTCGTCCCCTGCCCGGGGGACTCTTCGTTTTGTTATTTTATTAGCTCACATGTCAACCCATTGGTGCGTTTTATTTTGGCCTAAGCATCAGGAATGATCATACGTTTGGGCATTTCCTTTCGGAGTTGTTCGACGTTACTGTGATAACCCTCTAGGACCATGTGGTAAGCTATCCTCCTACGTGTCTATTTATTTGTCATATACAAGTACGACGTCCAGGCCTGTTTTCTTCCTCCCAGGGGCCGCTCAGTCGGTATTCTTGTCACACAAAAACATTCCCGGATCAACCTAAGCATACATGATGCAGACGTACTTACTACACGGATCATGATACATGCGTCTTCATACTGCACAAGTTATGCCACCTACGCATTCATACTGTACAAATCATGCCACGTACGCATCCATATCATACGAATCGCTCTTCGCTACCAGAGATAGCCTCTGCACTCAGCATACCACCTAATTGTACTAGTCCTCCTGTTGTGCGGAACACGGTGCGTAGGTCATATTTTGTTCTTGGGTCGAGAATTCCGTTTGTAGCCTGGAGAGGAAGGAAGAAAAAGGAGGGGGGGGCAGCATTCAAAGTACATTTAGCGCGCATGAATACAAAAACCTTTTACTTACCACGTACCCGACTTATCGGCGGTTCACTGCATAGGTCACTCGAGTGTGGTATTGCAGACCGCGTGTAGGAAAGGGTCAAAAGCTAGAAGTACTCAGTATAAGGTGAAGGAGGTGACGGGTTCATGTTTTCCTTTGAAGAAAAGATATGGTCTACAATGGTATGGGGCCGTCCCTATCCATAGAGCATGGAAACTATAGGGGGCGGCAGGTTTCACTGAGGGCTTTTGAGTTTTCAATAGTACGTATCTTGCCTAAGGTCAGACTAGATGACATTCTCTTCGGTGAAGTTTAGGAACAAGTTGCCTCGCTTTTACTTGTCTTTTAAATTCGAGTTTTCTTCCCCGTGCGTGTGTTCCTCGATTAGTCGTACATTATGGGACAGAATACCATACCTCATATTCGACAATCAGTTCAAGTTAAAGCAACCATTCTCTCATAACCTTAAGAAAGACAGGCATGGTGGATAAAAATATCTCAATCAATCCTAATATTCAGGCAAGGAGTCTGTATTATCTGTACTTTTACCTTTATTGTGAAAAAAACGTCAATATACAAATACGGGTCTACAACCATATAGGCCGGCCACGGAGCAGGTTAGAAACGTATAAGGTAAGGGGACATTACGCTGTAGTATATAAAAAAATACGTAACAGTCCAGCCATTATTTGCAAAACTGATTGTGTCCAATAGTTGCAGGATCAGTGAATGTTAATTTAATAATCGAAAGTATAACAGGATCAGTTACGATAAAAATCATCCAGATGCACACCGTGGGCAAGTACCACGAGCAACACTGCTTTGAAGCTACGATAATACAATAATCAATAATCGATCAAAACCAACATCAACAGGGCTGTCTGCATGCCCAATCAGTATCCTTCCCCGCCCGATATGTGCCCAAAGACCAAGTACATATCCTGTAACATCAAGGCTAAGCAGCCAGGGCACCGTAAGGATTTGCAAGTCCCACCTATATTGGCGCCATTTTGGCCGAGGTCGGGCAGGTCCAAAGTTTTAGTTCAAATCCTTCTAACAACCCGCGGCCGGACCAGAACCCCTTTCAGCAGTTCAAAAAGTTTGTCAACACCAACAGAAAGGACAGGCAGCATGGACCGTTACTCAAGGGAGGGGAAAGGCAAAATCTTCCATACCAGGTCACGTTGAGGTTCCAACGGAACTGATCGAGTTAGTAGTCTACAGTGTTCCTTGGTAATTTGGACAAAAGCTGGCGTCAGTATGGGAGCACCACCATCTCGCGGCAACGTCGTGGCCACTCTGGAGAGCGGGACAGTAGGCGTATCCCTCCGCCGACGCACTGGATCAGCCTCTCTCGCAGCACCAGATGGGGATGAGACGGTAGTTGCTCGGAGCAGGGGCACATCAATGGAGGATGATCGAGCAACAGTGGCGGTCGCCCCCACCGGAAGCCCACGGGGGTTGAATGCCCATGACTCCCGGGGGTTCTTTAGAGCTTGGACAATGTCTTCAAGAGTGTGGCTCATGCTCGAGCAGGCAAGCATTCGAGTTCCAGGGTAGTCCAGAGCCGTTCTAGTGGACCGGGCCCAAATCCGGGGAGCCGGCCACCATTTTGAGCGCTCCGCAGCAGCAGCCGCTCTTCACCCCGGCCACCGGAGCGGGTCCCCCGGCCATCCGCAATGGCAGTCCTGGTGCAGCTGTCCGGCAGGTGAAACGCTAATGGCTGTCCTGCTGCAGCTGACCGGCGAGTGAAACGCTAAGGGTCGCCCTGCTGCAGCTGACCGGCGAGTGAAACGCTAAGGGTCGCCCTGCTGCAGCTGAGGAGCCTCCACCTGGGGAGGTGGGGGAGGCCCGTTCGCGTCGCCTCCCCGCAGGGCACCCCACGCCGTCTTTTGGTGCAGCATTATAGGATGGCCGGACCAGGCAACAAAAAGGGGGGAGCCGTCAGTAAGGCATCCCCTGCCCGCAACTGGTTGGGCATCACATCTGGACGATTCGCCGGTCCCTGGCTGCCGGCAAGGTCCCGGCTTCCACGTGTCGGAGGCCTCACCTTCCGGATGGGCGTAGCCGCGGACCTGCTAAACTCCAGAGCTTCCGGAATGGAGGGTAGGTCCCTGCTGACTTTTATCTATCTCATGTTGCCGTTACTGGGCGGGGTGGGTGGTAGGACAGACATGCTTAGGCAGCGAGGGTGGCGGAGCCGAGCTAACTCGTGGCCATCTCGACCGCGAGCTTGGCTCCTCCCCCTAGTTTCATATTTCTCGCGAAGGGCTATTTCCTAGTGTTTCTATTTTAGCAGGGTCAAAAAGATCCTATCAGTGGCCTACTGATTTTACTCGATTTCTTTTCTTTCCTTTTCTAGTGATTTTTATGTCATAGTTAGCTGAAAAGATACTACGACTAATCCGTATTTTATATATATTTCCTTTTTATTAGGGGTGCCTTACGGTGGAGCCGGTGATCTACCTCTAATAAATGGTCCGTGTAGAACCAATTACCAATCAATGGGGAGACGATAGGCATGTCGGGTTTCAAACGGTGGAAAAAATCCGCACTAACCATCCTTCACTATTTGCAAAGACTAGACAGAATTATTTGCAAACAATGAATGCCTCAAGAGAACTAGATCCATACAAACAATCAGTGGGGAGAAGATAGGCACAACAGATTACAAAAGGAGGACAAAGGTCCGTGTTACCTATCCTTCACTATCTGCAAAGGGAGAGAGAATATTTCTATTCCTCACCCTTTGCAGACAGGGAATGCCTCAGAGAACCATCGTTAACAATCAATCAGTGATGAGAAGATAGGCATGACAGATTACAAAGGGGGACAAAGGTCCGCACTACCTATCCTTCGCTGTCTGTAAAGGGGGAGGGAATATTTCTATTCCTCACCGTTTACAGGTAGTGAATGCCTCAAAAAGTAATATTAATACTATTAACCAAACAATCAATCAAACAAATCGCGTCGTGCTGCACGACCTTACCCGGACCGTATGGATAGTTTCCCGTCTTCCGTTTCCAGTGCCCGATCGTCCTCTACTCTCCGTTATTGCCGTGGCAGTCCTGATGGTTCCCAGTCAGGACCGTAGATCACTCGAGAGAGGTCGATTCAGAACCAGTGAAGTTCGGATGATCGGCTGCCAGACGAGGGTCTATCGGGCAGGAGCTCTTTCCCGATCGTTGCAGTCGTTCACTCTGTCGTCAGGACCTGTCCCACTGGACCCACGTGTCGCTGATGGGCCCCACGCTTGGGACGCCAATTGTTAAGCAGGAAGGCAATCAACGAACGAAATAACCTTAAGTATTGCCCGGCGATGTTGCCTCTTAACCCACAAAGTATTAATCAATGAAGAGGCAGGCGCTGGAGACTGGAAGGCAGGAAACAAGGATTTATTCTCTCCGGAGGAGAACACATCAGATCAGACCAACAGGGAATCTTCTTGAGGTGCTCTAACTGCATCTCTGAGGCCTGGCCTCTTATACATGCATTTATGGCAGGAAGACATTCTTTATTACAATAAAGGTACTTTGAAGTATGAAAGACATCCCCAGAATCTTCCGCTTCAGGCCCGTTCCCACACACCCTTACAGTGAGAATCCCCTCCCCAATCACAATACAGGATCGTTATCAGACGGCAGGAACAGCAGGGCATTCCGCCGATTCCCGGAATGCGTGTGGTCTGACGGATCTCATGGGGTGGGAGGCTTGATCTACTGTAACTCCTTTGAAGAGGGGTGATTCTTTACAGTTGGAGCCATAAACTGCATCCGCAGGGCTAGGTGATAGCCTGGGAACGGCCTGGACAATCGGACACGGAGGAAGAGGAGTGTCAGAGGGTGCGATAGTGAATAGGATGAAAGGGAGGTGTGGGGCAGGCACAGGGTGTGATTCTCAGGGGAGAGCAGCGCAGATGGAGGGGGTTTATGGCCCATGCATGAGAGAGAGAGCAGGGGGTGACCAGTGCGTGGGGGAGATGTTTGTGAGGGTGGGGAGCCGCGCTGGGGATCGGCAGCGTGCAGAGAGAGGGTCTGACCAAGGCATCTAAAATGGCTGCCTTGTGCGACAAAAGTGTGGCATTGGGAAAAAGGCAAGATGGCGCAGATAATGTTTATCAATACGAATTAATTTTCCACACTTGATCTGACTTCTTTGCGGCCGCCATTTTGTTTTTATCTGAGAGGCTTTCCTTGCTTCTCTCCTCAAGTACAATGCTGCATTTTTGATTTTTACTACTAACTGTTACTTTCCTGCTACTTTATGCCTGATCAGACCTGTTTCTAATTTTAATAGGAGGATTATTTGACTTTGGAGCTGTTTGCTCTGTTAAATTTTGGAGCCTACCTCACACGCTGTGAGATATTTGCAGATTCATGCTGGTGTGTTTCTTCACCCTCACACAATTTTTCCATCTTTGCTCTATGGGAAGGAGTAAGAAATTATTACTCACAAACAAGAGATCTACAGCTCATTCTCCGGTGTCAAACTCTCCTCCTTCTGCCCCTGCACCTCGAGGTACTAACATTATGGCGCAATCCGGATCTTCAAAGTCAGCAGTTTTGATGCCCCCTTCAATAAGTCGCAAACTCAAGCTTCCACTAACAAAACGTAACAAGCAGGACTCTTCCTCTTCACCAAAGTCTGTTTCTCCGATATCTATACACACTATTTTGGAGGAAATACGTGCTTTGCGCCCTTTTATTGAAGGGACCAACTCCCACCTACAAGCTATGGACACTAAATGGGCTTCTATGGACTCCCGTATCTCCACAGAGGAAAAGCAAGTAGATGAACTTCTAAATGTCTCCACAAAATTAGTTGCCCTTGAGAGGGAGGTTCTTTGGTTGAGGAAATCAGCGGAGGACCTAGAAAATCGAAATAGACACAATAATCTACACTTATATGGTCTTCCAGAGAATTTGGAAGGTGATGATCCTGTTCCCTTCTTCACCAATTTTCTCATAAAGCTTCTGTACCTCCCTGCGTCCACAAATCTGAATGTTCAGAGAGTCCACAGGTTGGGGCTCGTCTGTCTTCGTCAACTGCTCCTTCCAAACCACGAGGTGTGATTTTTAAATGTTTTTAATTTACAGTTTTGCTACTGGTTTTAAATGCAGCTAAACATAAAAAACAGCTTGTCTGGTCATGTGCTAAGTTATTTCTTTCTCAAGATGTTGCCTCAGCAACAGCTAAACGATGGACAGAATTTTTGGATCTTCGACCATCTTTCCGCACACTTGGAGCTTGATATGGACTTTTTCATCCGTGTCTATTCAAGGTTACTTACCAAAACAAAACTTAGACTTTTGAGGAACCAGCAGATTTGAGGAAATTCATTCATTCGCACTCCGCGTCATCGATGGAAGTCTCTGGTTATCTCTCTTCCACATCCTTCATAGCTTGACTTTCTTTTTCTCTGCTACGGATTTAATTTGCTTAGTTTTACTTAATGCTTTTATCTTTGCAGTTTATTATCCATAACTGTATTATATCATTTTATTCTTATCTCATCTTTTTCTTTTCTCTCCTTCTACTTTCCTAGGTAATTATCCTATCGTCTAACACATTTCTTTCTAAATGTCCTGTTTATCGCATAAGATCCCCACTGTGATGTTCCCTTCCCTGTTGGTTGTGCCGTCTCCCTTGTGTTGCCACTCCTTGTATTTCTCTTTAGTCTTCCCCTGGAGGGTACGTATCACAGTCGTCAATCCCTTTATTCTCTCAATTTACATTTCAATTTTGTAATTAGTGGTTGTCATGAACTGTCTTTTCATATTATCTCTTCTTTCATTCTTCTCCTTTTTCAGTCCTTCTCCCCTTTCTCCCTCCTTCCTCCCCTTTCCCTCCTTTTCTCTAATATTGCACTTGCCTATGGCTTGTATGCTTGATTGTAGTATTCAATGCATCATTTTTAATATTGCATGTTCTGTCCTTTATGTATTTTGATGGTTTTACATTCAGAGTTATTTCTTGGAATGTGAAAGGTTTCATTAACCCTATTAAGAGAAAAAACCTTGCCTCTTATAACCCTGACTTGGTCCTTTTACAAGAGACCCACCTTACAGAAGTTGAGGCATTAAAGATGAAGAGAGGTTGGATAGGATCACTTTTATTCTCTCCCACTTCTACTATAGGAAAAATAGTGTTATAATTCTATGCCATAAGAAATTGAAATGTAAAATTATATCATAAGAAATTGATACAGAAGGTAGATGGTTTTTAGCTAAGTTGTTAATTAACAATATTTCTTTGACTGTTTTTAATGTTTATGATTCTAACCATCCTGATTGTTCCTTTTGGCCTCTGATTACACAAAATGTATTCAATTTAGAGATCATTACTTCATTCTAGGAGGTGATTGCAATCAAGTTCCTGACCCTTTTCTAGATCGCCAATCACAGATACGTTTCACCCCTCACAAATCTCATAAGCATTTTCTTGACACTATCTCTCAAGCACATCTTACTTCCACCACATCCCAGGTCCTCCCATTGGCGTTTAAATAATTCTCTTCTTCTAGTCCCACTTTTCTCTTCTTCTTTTATCACCTTTGCTATCAATTTTTTGGACCTAAATAAAGACCCTAATTCCTCCCCTACATAATTTGGGATTCCTTTAAAGCCACTGCAGGGGGTTTCATTACAGACTTTGCCTAAAAAAAGAAATATTTTCTTCAACAACATAAAGCTACCATGCCCACATTAAGGCTTTAGAACACAAATTGTATACTTCATCGGCTGACTCGGTCCTGCCAGCTCTGATTTACACTAAATTAGCATTCAATAAAACTTCAACTGATAATGTGCCTTCCATATTTCTCCGTAGTAGTGCTCGTTTTATACGGAGGTCGTAATAAAGTTGGAAAACTTTTAGCAAATTATCTTAAATGCTGTAAAGACCGTACGCTGATTGACTCTATTTATTCTTCGGGTGGTTCTCTCCTTCCAAAAGATCAAGATATTCTTAACAAATTTAAGCTATTCTATAAGGATCTTTACACCCTGGATTCCCCTCCCTCCAGTTCCCTCTTCCAGACCTATCTTGATAATTTACCATCCCCATCTAATTCTCACCTTTATCTTTCTGCTCTTGAGGTTGACCTATCCCTTAATGACCTATCCTCTTATTTAACCACTTTAAAGAAAGGGAATACTCCTGGTCCAGATGGTTTTTCAATTGAATTTTATTTGCATTTTTCTAACTTACTCCTTCCTAAACTCTTACATCTTTTTCATTCTTTCTTTTTCTCTGGTAAAACAGAAGGTACTTTTCAAGAGGCCACAATTTGCCTTATACATAATGAGGGACGAGATCCTATGTTTTGCAAAAACTATATGCCAATTTACCTGGTCAATGTTGATTATAAAATTTTGCCAAGACACTTGCTTTACGTTCAGATCCACTTTTCCCTCATTTAGTTGGTAAGGAGCAATGGAGTTTTGTCATAGGCAGATTGACCTCAAATAATTCTCGTCTCTTTCCTAATGTTTTAAACAAAGTTCCTTCCCTCTCCACATCCTTAGCGGCCATTTCTGTTGATGCTGAAAAATAATTTGATAGAGTAGATTGGTCCTTTTTATTTGCATCTCTGAAGTGGCATGGTTTTGGTCCCACATTCCCTTCTCTTATATCTTTATTAGATTCTGCCACCAGAGCTTCAGTACTAGTTAACAGTTGTATTTCACCCTACTTCCCTCTCCAATGCGGAGTCCGTCAAGGTTGCCCTCTCTCCCCTCTTCTTTTTGTCCTTGCTCTAGAACCCTTCTTATCCTCAATCTGAAATAATGATTCCATCTCTGTTTTTTTGTATGGTGATCAACATCTAAATCTCCCTGCTTACGCAGATGACATCCTGCTCTTCATTTCTGATCCCGAAATCTCCATTCCCCCTTTATTACATGAATTCACTTCCTTTTCCCTGGTCTCTGGATATAAAATCAATTCTGATAAAACATAAATTCTCCCTCTCACAAAATGTTGTCTTGCACATTCCTTTTCTTATACTGGTTTTGCAAGGAGAGGCTCTAAAATCAAGCTTTTAGGTATGTGGTTCTTCAACTCCATTGCCTCTTCTATTAAATTAAATATAACTGCGATCCTGTCTCGGATTGACAAATTACTTTCCTCTTAGAATCCTCTCTTTCTTTCGTGGTGGGGTCGGTTGGACTCAATTAAGATGATGATTACTCCTATTTTGATTTACACTCTTTCTGTACTTCCTGTCCACATTCCCGACTGTTATTTTATACAAATTGATTCTCGTCTTTCTAAATTTCTTTGGCAAAATAAAAAAGCCAGGATATCTTTATCTTCTCTTTGTAAGACAAAATCTAATGGGGGTGTAAATTTCCCTGATTTTTGCCTTTATCATAAATCATTTTGTCTTCGCAGGCCTCGAAATGGCTCCTTTCTGAACTTTCCATTTCACTCCCCTTTGGCTCTCCATTGAGCGTGCCTCATTATTACCTTTCTCTTCAAAAGAAATGCAAGCCTTTTCTGCCAAAACACCACTTACCGCCCTGCCCTTGTTTAAACACACTTGTTCCTTATTGAAACCTTTGACATACCCCAAACCTATTTCTAGAGAATCCCTTTTAGACTTTCCTATTTTGCATAATTCCCTTATTACTATTAATGGCAGAACGATCTTTTGGGGTTCCTGGAGATCAAGGGGTATAATCTGGGTCAAAGACCTTTTTGATGGTCTATCTCCTTTCCTCTTTCCCCAATTTCAGACAACATTTCATTGTCCCCGTTTCTTCCTACAGAAATTCACTACTCTAATGACGGTGTTCCATCCTCTCCTCTTCCCCCTGTTCATAATTCTCTTCTTAAGATTCTTCTCTTGCTACCTAAAGCTTCTCTTATATATAAATACTTCTCAGCACCTAATCCAGAATGTATCAAAACAAATTGGAACTTTCATGGGAATCTGACCTGGGATGTGAATGGTCTATCATTTTCTGGGACAAACTTTGGTCTGGTTCTCTCAGAATCTCTTGCTCTGCTTCACTTACTCAATCTATGTTCTTTCTCCATCAAAGACTCTATCCTACTCCCACCTCTACTGCTCAATTTTCTCATTACACTACTACAAACTGTTGGACCTGTGGCTCTCCTTATGCTGACCTTCTTCACCTTCTTTTCCGTTGCCCCCCGGTTTCTAATGTTTGGGAGAAAGTGGGTCCTATATTTCTCGCCTACTTATTATTTCCATTCCTTACTCCATCCCTCTTCTTTTCTCTGGAAGTCTCTCTGATTCCTTAGATCTTCTTTCTCACAAACATGGTCTCTTCAACCTTATGCTTGCTTTTGCTTTCCAACACTTCATTCTCAATTGGAAAACACTCACAAAACTTTCTATCCAGCACTGGTTGAACAGTCTCTGTCATTGGCACCAACTTGATATCGCTTTTGCCTCCTCCTTTAAACCATTGATCAATAGAGAACTTGTTTGGTTACCTCTTACTACTTATTTAGATAATTTAGTGTTAACAGATAATTCTATCTTAAATGCTGAAAACTTTAAACCTCCTTGAATGTCTATTCTCTTTCTTCCTTGCCCTTTACCATTTTTGACTTAAATAAGTTATTATACATATTAGGGGTGGGCACACCCAAACGGATAGGAAAACTCGTCTGCGAAATGCAGGGACCCGGTAAGTCGTTACTTCAGTTTCGTGGCAGATTGCAAAAGTTTCGACATTTTCGCTCTCTCCGCGGAACGCGAAAATGTCAAAATATCTCAAATTCCGCAAACGTAAATAAATTTACCGCCCAGGCCTAATACATATTAGCTTGATTAGGATTATCTCTCTCACTCGTTGTAATATGCAGTTTCTCAATTTATCAGTTTTGAAAAATGTTTCCTTCTCTACTTCTTCTTTTCCCTTTTTTCCCCTCCCCTTATTTCCTTAAAATTTTGAAAACAGCTTTATCTTCTTTCTTTATATTAGCCACTCTTTCATTATGTTTTTATCTTATAATGCTGTAATTTGTATTACTGGTTTTCTGTATTACTTATTCTTCGAATAAAGCTTTTAAACTTAAGATTAACCCTAAACATTTGCCAGAATCTACTTATACCTCCTTTAGATACAGCTGCGAACAACTGCTGCAATTTTGTCCAGGCAATTGACTTTTTTATAGATTATGAGGTACTTTAAACCTTTGTCTCGGGCTGTGTATACAAAATGTACTATCATATCAGTGAGTACTAACATCTCTGCTGACCCTTCAAAACTGGTGAAAAAAACTGCCTCCAACTTCTCCTTAAATCATATTCTTGCAATGAAAACCTCTATACTTGAATAATGAACACAAAAGAATGTGGTACATTTTCTACTATTTGTAATGAGTTATACTTCCAGTTCGAACGATTACTAGTAATTTTGGGAATCCACAAATCTTCACTGTTTTAATCGAATGCATTTGCTGTGCTTATTTCTTCAGAGAGTAAGAGGGGTGCTATTTAGAGAGCAAAAACGGAACAATTTTATTAACAATACTTTTATTTCTTCCACATTTTTATCAATAGTTAAGGCAAAGATTTTAAATCATTTTGTAACCACTGTTGGTTAAAAATCATACACCAACATAGCAAAGAAGCAGAAGTTTGTAACTGAACAAATCCTTTCTCACAAGGCTACTTTTTATTTTCGCAGTTCACTAACAGTTATTAACTTTATTTTCAAGAAGAAGTTACAGGAGACAATTTCAATTCTTTAGATTGAAGCCACATTCATGACGGAAATGACACGGTCAATGCAAAGCACACAATTTTACAATGCCTACAAGTTCAAAAAAGGTACTACGTACTGGTACAATATTGTTTTTTTTTAGAACATTGAAACATCAGTTTTAAGACATGTTTATAGGTAAAACGTTTCTTCT
This sequence comes from Lissotriton vulgaris, assembly GCF_964263255.1. Taxonomy (NCBI): domain Eukaryota; kingdom Metazoa; phylum Chordata; class Amphibia; order Caudata; family Salamandridae; genus Lissotriton; species Lissotriton vulgaris. Next base: position 364,858,343 of record NC_141689.1, read on the forward strand.
GGCATTGTGAGTGTGCTTACTCCTGTCTTTCCTAAATGAAAGGTAGGTGTGTGCTGTTCATCAGCAATAAATATTCCTAAATCAGATCGACAATATTACACCAATCCTTCTTTTACTGACCCCAACTGTACATTCGATAATTCCTATTCTTTACACTCTATGTATAATCAAAATAATATACACTCGAATTCCAACAGCTTGTTTGACTAAAATGACACAATACATCAAAAACAGAAAATGACAAGTCTTCTTAAAGCATATATAATAAACAAGTTTAGAAGCTAAGCTGCTGACACTCGAACCAGGAGACCTGTGTTCAATTGCTGGCTTTGGCATTTGATTACAATATTGTATGACTCTGGAAAAGTCCCTTTATTTCCCTATGCCTCTGATTTTTTATAGGTGCAATATAAGGATGTAAAAACACAACTGTCCGACTTGCTGTCTACCACTTTTCAAATTACATGTTCCCATCTACACTTCCCAACACATTTTGGTTGCCGTATTCCTGCCTCTAGAGAGCTGCCCCCTCCACATAGACACATACTGGTTTAAGTACACCGCTAAATATTTGCGTTATTCCCACTGTAATCAACAAGTTCTCTGTGATGTGCTCTGCTGCCTCTTGGAGCTGGGTATATGACAGTTCTACTTTAAATACTCCAAAAATATCAATACCCAAGGTAAGTGATCTGTTCACAAAGCACGTTTGCTCCACTGGAAATTCAAGACCAGGTTTAAATTCTCCAGATACGCTAGAAACGATATGTGTCACTAAAGTCTACACTTCCTAAACACTAGACTGAATGGTGAACATGTTAAATAGCCCTTAGGTGGACAAACAATATTGCTGGTTTCTTACTAAGCCTATTCAACTTGATGGAGGACAGGATAAGATTTAATTCTCTAGGAATATGTGTTTCCACTATATGGGAAAATTCTTGTCGGTACCTTAGCGTGGACCTTATTGACTCTGAAATAGGTTACTTCAGAGTGTACAATGTGTTCCAACCTCTGTTCTAAAGTGGGAGTGTTGTCATGTTTTATCATAATATTTAATGCAATAAACACTGAATTAAAAACATATTTCTTTACCAAGTCAGTACCCTGCCATGAAGAAAATAAAAGCTTCTTGTGCTCACTTTTTTTTTGCTAAATGGTAAATTGTGCTTCCTTTCTTCCAATTAAAGTAATCTTGATATTTCTTTGAATGGTTATTTGTACCCAAAGCCATTTGGTTTGTGTGTAATGGTGCAAGTCCTTGCTGTTGGTGGTATTTCATAAACAATTGCAGGGCAAGCCTAATTAACCCATTTACTGCGGCGGCAATTCCACCGCGGAGCAAGCTTTCTATTGCGCAGGCGGGGCCGCGTCAGACAATGGACGTGCACAGCACTACCGAGGTAGTGCTCGCGACGGACGTTGGCCAAAAAACGCACGCAAGGGTTTAAGTGTAACCTGGGTCATATGTGATATACATAAGAACGTAATTCACATTAGTAGATAAATAATGAAAACACTTCTAATAGTATGTTGGCTAAGTACAATGAATGAATGAAGGTGAGAATGACATAGACCTACATTAGGAATAAAACAAGAATTTTAAACCATAGAATCCACGGAAAATGCATGGTGGATCCCAAATTAAGCCCTTATTCATGTGTTTTTGATAAACTGTATTGTTGTGTTCCTTCCTCACGCTCCCATATTTTCTGTATTATATTTACTCATATTTAGTATTTCTTTGATTACCTTTGAAGAAAGACTTGTTTTTAACGTTTGTATTTTCCATAATACAACTGTCCCTAATTGTTATATACATCCCAAATTCCTTTTTAGAATCAAACTCTTTGAGTCCAATTTTGACATGCATATTGTGGTAGTGGTCATTTTCATACCCATTAACCTTCATCTTTCTCTGAATTTATGAGTATCACATAAACAGGGACAGAGTCAAGACTGATTTGCATAGGGCTGGGTCTGAACTGTGGTGGTGAAGTGAGGTAAAGAACGATGATGGATTCAACCCAGATCTGTGACTGGGGGTTGAGTACTTGAAAAGTTTCAGCGATCCGTCCATCATCTCCTCGTGTTTGCTTTGTTTGCCCTAATTTGTTAGGGTATGCCCAGATGTGTGTGCGTCCCTTGCTCACTTTGCCACTGGATTCAAGCTAGCCTGACTGATATGGGGTGTTAACCCGAAACCGGTCCCTGGATGCTTGTTTCCGGTCCAGGGAAGACCTGACTTGGTAGTTCAGGCTGGACTCTTCCCACGAGGAACAGGATCCAGACTGATTTTCATATGGCTGAGTCTGAACTTGGGTGGCGAAGTGAGCTAACAGACAATAATGGATTCAACCCATATCTGTGATTGGGGGTGAGTGTCTGAAAAGTTTCAGCACTCTGTCCATCATCTCCTTGTGTTTGCTTTAAACAGAACAGCACATCATCTGCTTGTGCACCTTTTGCAGCTTAATCACCTACTGTAAATAAGAACCTTTTCAATCTGTTCAATGGGTCGTCACCACAATATATGTATATAGGACTTGATAAAAATATTTTCTTCGGATAGATACCATTTCTGCAATATAAATTTCTAGTAGGAAGTAATCTGCCACTATGTTCTGGCAATTTTTTTTAAAGATTAATGGATTACCAAAGCCTAATGTTGTCCTATGTTTACACTTATCACTTAAGGGTATCACACATTCTCGCGGAACACTGGACCATCCTTTTTTTGCTTACTTATGTCTTTTAATAGGAATTGTTTGAATTAAAACTAATGTTTCATTTGTATTTAAATTTACGCCCTTTTCATCTTTATTTTTGTGGTGAGCCAAGATGATGTTAAAATCGCATAAATGTTTTTGATAAACCACTAAATAAATCCACTGTTTTCTGTATATCATTGGGGGTAGATCAGCATAATCTGTTAGATGAAAGTACAAAATATTCAGGTGTTAGAAAGACAGGCAATGTGTAATGAGGACAACCAATCAACGAATACCAAGTTATTTTACAGATGAATTAATACTCTTCTACGGACTGTCTCCACGAACAGTAGCTCTTTATGTTTTTTAAGTAGTTCTTTAAGTTAATGATGTGTTATTCTTATTTATTTTAAACCTGTAAAATGTCAGTGGTACCTAAGGCACTGCTGATATTTGTATGGACAGAATTATTAATTGCATATTACAAATAAAGCTGCTTTAAAAGTCTTTGTAATGACTGGGGTGGGAAAAGAGAGCTGGTGTCCTTAATTGGCCTAAATATCTTGCGAAAAAGTCAAAAGATGGATCAGATGATCGCATATATTCAAACAAATCATGTCAAATTGCGCACTTAAGTAGTATAGAATGCATGTTTTAGCACACATCCTAGATATCCGGTCTGTGAGGGGCCTATTTAAAATCACGTCGGTTCGTGGGCCTGATCTACAAAAAAAAGTCCACATATTCATATATTGGCCTATGCATTCATTGCTCATCAAGGATTAGTGGGTATTAAGGCTTGATTCTCTAGAAGAGACCACAGATGTATACAATATGCAGTTAGGAACTCCTGCTATTGTGCACGTGTGTCGGTGAAGCATATGGCATTTTTGAATGAACCTATCATGGCTCCTTAATGACGAATGTGGAAGGACTATATCTGGTGTCTAGATTTTTGGGAACGTTGGATTTAATAATCAGATGAGGCTTACTTTTAGAGTGATTTATCGAAATAAATGTTGAGATATACATAGCGCTGAGATCATTAGAAACCTGCCTTGAGAAAGCCCGGAAAGGGCGAAACGCGGGTCGGCTGTGAAGCACTTGATTTTAAAAGAAAGAAAATAAAGTATTTTGTCTACACTACGTGATTTCCTTGGATTGAGAAGGAGTGGATGGAAAAAGAATTTGCCTTTAAGTCTTGTGCATAAGGCATTGGGATAAAAGTGACTTGATATGATGTGCACGGGTGTTCTTTGTACTTTATGGATGTGATATTCTATTACACCATTGGTGGGCAGATTATCTAATTGTCAATCCTTTCGGTGGATAAGCATTCCACACCCAGTTTGCACTCAATAGTGGGATGATATGACAGATTGTTTTGGAAACATGAAAAGAGACTACGTGTGATGTGCAGATCACATATAGCAAATCCGCCTTTTTGTGTGTTTATGTACAATATGCAGTTAGACCTGTCTAAAAACATGGATGAGTTTGCATCCCGCAAAGAATGAAAAGGATATAATAAATACATCCATTGCTAAGGTCAATCGGATAACTCTGGGTTTAAAAAAACATGATTTCAAGTCTTTGTGGCTACAGCATTGCTATATTGCACTCTTATAATCAATGATGCATTTAGTTGCCCTATAAACCTCTGTGCAAAAGCACTTTTTTACAAGTTAGTTCTGACTGTAATACGAACTCCCCTGTAATAAGTACAATGCAATGCACTCGTGACTGTGCATTCTGATGATGCATTACACAGCAGTAGGCTCACCCTGGAGATCACCCACTTTTCTCAGTGAGAGAAGAGGACAGATGAGCAGATAGTCTTCAGCCTCTGCATCACCAGAGAAGGATGTGTGGCAGTGTCCAGTTCGATAGCACACAAAGGTGTGAGTCCCTTCCTGGACTGCCATCTTTGATTACATACATACAGCCTGGAGCTAGCATCAACTGCAATTAAAGATGAAAAGATCATGACATAGGTGATCTGGGGAGATGGAAGTAGCATGATATCAGTTAAGCTGAAGACAAGAGGATATACCAGTATATATTTGAAGATAGGGAGAATGGGGAAAGAGGGACACGCAGTACAAAGAATGAAATATTCCCACACAAGCGGGATAGAGATATGCTAAGTCAGTCAGAGTTAAGTGAACCTATAAAAGTACTTTACCTAAAATCACTCTGTGCCTTGGAATATCATGAATATACAAAGTTGGGGCTATCATGATTTTTTCATATACAACCCAAGGCACTGACAATGATTATCAGAACGGAGCCTAAGGATGACCACAAACGCCCCGTTCAGACTTTTTGTTGCATTTGGAGAGGTGGGTCAAACTGTTGCTGTCCGTTTCTTTTCAAGTCAAATGAAGACTAATATTTACTAAACCAAATTAAGAAGTGAAGTGAAAGTGTCAAACACTGCAACAGTTAATCACAGTACTTCTGAAATGTCCAAATGTGTCAAATATTTTATAATAGAGACCTTTAGAGTAGATTAACACTCAATGGACCCCCACTATATGTTCCCTGTTACCTTCTTGAGGAGTCACTGGGGCCAGAATGCAGGACACTGGAATGCTTCTTTCCATGAGACATCGAGGATTATATGCTGTTTTACCCCGGATGGGGGAGAACACGTGGGCCCTAGAATAACAGGTCCAATTGTATATTTTATCTCCTATGACTGAAATAACAGCCCTAAGACATTTACCATTGGCTTCAAGTAGGTGCACGCCGCGCCGTGGCTGGTTGAACATTTACACCCTAGGCACATTCCACTTTAGCTTGAACTCGAATGTGGTCATAACACCCGTGTCTCAGGTTTATCCTGGCAAATCACTCCTCCGTTCTGCACTAGGTGGCATTGATCAGGCAGTCAGACTCGACATGTTGCTTTACAACTTGTAGCTCAGAGCTACTTTCGCACTGTATGTGCTTTCCGCTTCTCTTGCACTAGGTTAAAGTGAATTCACAATTTTACCCACAGTGTAGCTTTAATGATAACTATTAGGTTGTATATTGCAGAGTTCTTCTTTTATTAATGTGATGATTTTAAATAATCATACTATGATGCATTTACATACTGAGGTGGGAAGTGTTTTGGGGGGCTTTCCTATGCCTGTGAGGGGGTGGAAGGGTGCAGGGAACGGTGGAAGGGCAGATGTATTTTTCCACAGCTGGAGAGAGCTTATTCTGCTCGCCATGATGAAGGACATTAGAGGCAGGGTCCAGGCAAAGAAGCTGCTTGTAGTCCCCACAGCCCACCCATATCTTCATGTCCAGTGTGTTGGGACGGGTATTAACAGATCAGGGATTTGGTAGCCCAATAAATATTCTGCGTCCGGAGACGTTAAGACAAAAAGAATACCCCAGAGCTGTGTCCATGCTCTGGGCCACTCGTAATTGAGGCTAATAGGTTTCTAAAAAATGTGGATTCTTTCTGGACAAATACTTTGGTAGTTACATTTTCTTGTCTAAATGACTGAATTACAAATTGCTAAGAATCCCAGGGAAATTAAGTGCATCTGACTAAGGGGATGCACATATCTGGCTGACGTTGTCTCAGGTAATAGCATGGTAATTTTTTCTGAAATCAGTTCAGATGAGCAGTACTGAGTGTGGGTTCAACAAATTGCTGTGTTACTTAATTTCTTTTGTTCCACCCTTCTCTGTTGTGTCTTTCCTGATAACTTGAAATTCAAACTGTATGATATCAGCTTCCATTTATAGCTGAGCAATATACATAATTTTACATTCGTGCTCTGAAGGAGCATTGGCATACAATTCTCCCTAAATATAAGTAAATAAAACATCATATCACAAGTATTATATTGTTACTGTATTACAATCTGTTTGAGATCAATGGCATCTAAAAATGGGTGGAAGAGAACAAAAAAAGTTCTTTAATCAGGCATTGTATTATTTTAAATATGATATCAAGCTTGTTGCCCCAAAATGTATGAAAGGTGGAATCTAGTATGCATTTCATGCATCTTGGAGCATAAGTTCGTATAATATTGCCTTGTTTAAAGTCAATTGACACTATTGCTTTGCAATTCTGCTCACAGTGGGCATGGGGGTTTGACGATATAGAGCCCAAGATTGAACCTGAATTCTTATAAAAATTAATATTGGGATCAAGGATACTTTAATTTCTTAAAGGGAAATACAGCTGTCAAACGTGCATCCAAATAACATTACATTTCTTTTTCAATTAAGTAACTTGGTTCAAAGAATTTCCTAATTAATTTCAGACCAGGCACAGCTTGTTGGAAAATGTAAATCAGTGAAAACATTATGCATGTCATAAAGTTGGAAATATTTAGATAAATATAAATTATCGTTCTGTGGTTGTGACATCTTGATGTAAATAGGAGCTCCCAACATCTCTTTGGAATTTTGAAAAAATCAGAACTGAATAGGTGGCTGCATTACTTAAAGTGGTAATGGTTAATGCACCCGCTACAATGATCTGGGTGCAATCTGCAGGTCACATGGCCTGATATAAGTACGTATTTTTTTATCATTCTGAGTTTCCTATGTGGAGTAACATTGAAGCAAAATGAACGTTTACTGCCTCACTTCTCACGTAACTAAGAATTGAAAAGTTTTACACACAAAATTATCATTATTTTAAGACCATTGACCCGTGGTTTGTTAGGAAATTAATGTAAGACAATGTAGCATTATAGCCTTCTGCTGACATCTCCACCAGTTGTAATAAGGCAGTAAGAACGTTCCACTCACTGAACCTAGACTGTTCTACATTAAAAAGCAAGACACAGAAAGTCAAACATTGGAATATTTGAGCAGAAGGCTTATACCAGCCATTGTTAGCCCTGGGCCTTTTCATTGCCTTAATGGAGCTGCCACCACCCCATGTTCTAAATAAATATAATATCACATGAATTGTATGGATTATGTATGGAGACAATACCAAAAAGAGAACGAGGTAACGCTTGTCTGTAATGCAGATTCACAAGTGATTGACATCTAGGGGTTGTGTCTCTTGAGTGGAACAATTGTACCCACTACAACTTGTGCAATGTCTTAATGGTGATGAGCAGTGATGCATAACTCTGATCTATGTGGACGAATAACTTCATACGATTTCAAGATCTGCATTATAAATATATATCAAATCAAATTCCATATTATGGAACCAAAATTATATCATTTGCATATTTATTGGATTATTTTATGTTTTGTTTTGTTAGTTAGCCCAAGTCACATGGTTTTTGCAACCTTAACGCTAGAGACAATGGTCGACTAATAAAAGTATTTTCTGGTGAATGTTACATCAACAATCTTAACAAACCATCACTTTATTTTAATATGTACATTGCCAAATTCAGCTGGTGGTTGTTTTAAGGCTTAGCACAAGCAAACCATAGCTACAAAACAATTGTGTTGATAAGAAGTACATAATAAGTATCAATTATAACTCATACATGATGTATAAAGCAAAGTCAAATGGGAATAAAATAGCAAGTCAGACTGCCTGAAAACCTATTTATGGTCTTGTATTTGAAATGTAAAATAAAAATGGACCAAGGTTTACAGCAAAGTGAGTCAATGTCTCGAAAAAATACAATACGATTTTTATCAGTGGAAGGTTGTCCCTTTGAAAGTGCCTTGCTGGTTTGTGCTCATTTTAGAGTCTATGTGAACAGAGACTTCTGCAAATGGTTAGGTGTACATAACATTCACGCTAGTCCCTGCTAAACAAAAATGTAAGACATCTAATACTAAATACACCTGGATATGTACAGCTTCACTGAGTCTGAAGTAAATCCTCCTGACCCAGATAAAGTGGCCTTTGACTCTGACAGACCATGCCGCAATGCCTATATTTAAATCATAAAGGACAACACATACCAACATTTTGGTTTGTAAGATAACAAACATTACGTTCAAGTCTACAATGCCCATGTTATTCTAATGGTTTTGTGACAATGTGTATGACGCCCCTCCAAACCAGCTTGACTTATACATCTAACCTTCCTTTTCAAATGAGAAAAAATAACTTAATACCCTAGAAAAGGAGTACAATCATAAAAATGAGCCTTCTTTTTCCACCCACTACCAGTTCGAACCACTGCAGATTCATGGGAGATCTGTGTGCAAACTTTCTCACTACAAGGAATATCTTTCTAAATCATCTACTGCATTAACATATATATTATCAAGTGGTGTTGGCTTCTCCTTCGTCCAAGAGATAGTTGAGCTTGATGACCGTGCTAATAAATTCACCAAGTTCTACAAAATCCGCAGTGATGATGTTGATGCCGCTTTCTCCTGGTTTCTGTGTCCGGACCCAGTGCATCATTGCTGGGAGAGCCCTAGTGAGGAAGAAGGAGGAAAGTTATCAAAAAGAAACATAAAACAATGGAATATTTGAACAAATGCTTTTTACTGTGTTCAAATTTCGTATTATGATTCTTTCAATAGGCAGTGGTATTTTTGAAAGTTCAGCACGAATATTACCTAACGTTTTGGGAGTCTACATCAAAAAAGGCATTGTCATATTGAGGCAATACAGGCAGGAGTCTACTCAGCTAATTGACACATTCACGGATATAGGAGAATATTTATCATTCTGTTGCATAGCCCTTTTGTCACTAAGTTAGATTGATCAAGCAACGCAAGTCCACCTTGAGCGGCCCTGAGTGGCTTCATAAATCTAGAGTAACGCAACACAGCATAAATCACTGCATGGCATTACTCTACCCCAAGGAGGCGTTCCATGGGTGGAGCGTGGGTGTTCCCAAACATCACCCATGGATTTTGGCTCATTCCCAGATTTACCATTACTGGTAGACCTGGGAATGCCACAAAATGCTACACCTACCCATGCAAGGCGTAGCAAGAAGAAATATCTTTATTTCTCTTAGTTTTTCCTCTCCATGTGTGCTGCAGCACACACAGAAAGAGGAAAATGCCTCAGAGTACTGTTTTTGTTCAGGAAGGTGTCTCTACCTGCACAAAACCAATGCTGCTTTCAGCTCAGGCACTCTTGCACAATGGTGTAAGGGTGGATGCATTGCTAAAAGGCAGCACATTGTGCACCATCGCAAGGCAAAGACAGGAATGTGCCATATAATGTTAAATATCCCTCAAAGGATTGTTTTTGTGTAGGAAGGTGTCTCTTTCTGCATAAAAACAATGTTGCTTACAATGCAGGCAAACGTGCACTATGGTGCAAGGGAGGTTGCATTGGTGAAAGGCAGTACATTGTGTGCCAGCACAAGGCAAAGACAGGAATCCACCATATAATGTAAAGTGAGGTGCATTCCTGCCCTTTCATGCAGTTCAGAACAGCAAGGTGGCTTATGCGATTTCTTGATTAATGTGCCCATAATGTATAAAGGTGTAAGTTCAAACCAACAGCGCTTTTTGCAGCTGCACCTCTGCGGAGCTGTTCAAGCACATTCAAATTAATTGGTTTATTGACTTTGCTTTCCTTAATTAACAAAAAACAAAATTGTGGTCAAGCCAATTATACAAACTCTCAGGAATTAGATCAATATTCTTAGTTTTCTATTTTCGGACATTATTTGCATACTAGTGATTCATGATATGTTAAAAAACATTTCACAACAAAACCTATACGGCCCACTGAACAAAGCGAGATGTAAGAAATTGCACACAGCTAACAATTCAAATTACACACCATAGTGAGGTTCATACCTATTGAAGATGAAAAAAAAAAACGATTGCAGGGGTAGGCAGCAATGTGAAGAAATGGTTGTATATCTCTTGTACTCCACTTAGCAATTCACTGGACTTTGATATATGCTGCTGGTACCTGGAGCAAGTCCCCAAAACTATCATTTTGAGGACAAACTGATGTTAACAGCTAAATGGCTGTTAGAATGCATGCAACGCTTACACACCTGGGCCAGGTCGTTGCTCGGGACTTGGTGGGAGCTGGAAACTAGCTTCAACTTAAATGGGCCTAAAGGCGGTGCTGAAATGGACAAGAGAAATATAATTTGCGCATACCATGTCAATTTTGCACACCATTCCCAAATTGTGCACTGTATTAGGGAGTAACTTCTGTAAACAGACTTTTTTTTACCTATTTTTTTTCCATGGCATAATCTGAAACCCTTTTTTTCTGGGCATGGAATTTTCGATAGCTGGGTCTGGTAGAAATTGGAAGTGCAAAAATCCAGGAACTGAGCTGCATGAACCTTGTTACTGTAAAACTGGGTGGAAACACTGAGGCATATTTACAAGTTAAGTGGCAGAAATGCAGGGCTGCACCATATTTACAAGAATGTGGTGCAGCCCTGCGTTTCTTCCTGCACTGGCACTAAATGTAGCTGTCTAGCGCCAACGCAGGCACCCTTGCACCCTAGTGCAAGGGTGTCTGCGTTGCAGGGGAAGATTGTTTATGTGCAGGAAGGTATTCCTTTCTGCACATAAACAATCTTTAAATGGCGGTTTGTAACTTCTATGTGTGCTGCTTAATTCAGCACTCATAGAAGTTGCAAAACTTCATTTTCTTTTCATGATTGTTTATGTGCAGGAAGGGACACGTTCCTGCACATAACCAACCATTGGTGTTTTGCTGTTTCCATGTGTGCTGCACAAAACAGCACACATGGAAATAGCAAAAAGGAGGAAAAAATAAACATTTCTCCTCAGTTCGCCAGAGTAAGACCAGGTTTTCCCTAGTCTTAATTTTGGTGCTGCCCCATATTCACGCCGCCTTATAAATATGCGGCAAAATCAAAATCAGTGGGTGTTGTGGTGGAACTACCAAAGCAACACTGATTGGCATAAGGTCACCTGCGCTACCCTGGATCCCATATTCCATTACCATTCGGAGCACCTCTCACCGGACATTGATGAAAATGTCTCCAGGTTAAACTCTACTCTCCTTAAGGCCATTGATTCTATTTCCCCCCAGATAACCATCTCCTCCACCAGGTCGCGGCCCTCTGCTCCCTGGTTCTCCACCTCCCTTCGGGAGGAGAAAAGCAAATGTAAGGCTCTCGAGCGCAAGTGGAGGCTCAACTACGACTATGAAGCCAAACATCTTTACAAAGCGGCACTTAAACAATTTCTTAAACTTAAAAAAAGCGCGATGAAAGTCCACTTTGCCGCTCAAATTAATAAAGCCAAAAACTCTTCAAAAACGCTCTTTTGCGTCGTCAAAGACTTTATTAACCCTCCGGCTAGAGCCCCCCAGAACACCGCCAGTCAGGCCCTTTGTGAGGGACTCTCAGATTTTTTTCTAGAAAAAATAAACAAACTGTGTGTCTCCTTCCCCACTGAGTCAGTCACTCCATCTCCCACTTCTAGCCCCCCTGAGTCTCCATCTCTGCTTGCATTCAACAAACTAAACATGGACGAGGCTATTAGACTGCTCATCGCCTGCAAATCTGGCGCCCCCTCTGACCCTGTTCCCGCCAAAATCATGGGAGAACTGGCACCTTCACTGGCCTGCCCTTTCCTTACCATCTGGAATGCCTCCCTTCACCATGGCTTTTTCCCCACCACCTGGAAGGAGGCACTGGTGATCCCTATTTTGAAAAAGGCAGACGCAGACCCCACTGTCTTCTCTAACTACCGTCCCATCTCCCTCCTTCCTAAACCTGCCAAAGTCCTGGAAAAAGCAGTACAGCTCCAACTTACGGACTATTTAGAAAACCACTCTCTGCTTCATGGATCCCAATCCGGTTTCAGAGCAGGATTCAGTACCGAAACGGCCCTGCTGGAGGTATCTGAGACCATTCGGGAGTGTGTGGACAGGGGCGAGGAGGCCATGTTGGTTCTCCTCGACCTGTCCGCGGCTTTCGATACGGTCTCGCACCCCATCCTCCTGGACCGCCTCAGGCAGATAGGCATCGGTGGCTCTGCCCTCGGCTGGATTGAGTCCTTTCTCTCATCCAGAAGCCAAAGAGTACTGCTACGCCCCTTCAAGTCAGAGGAAAAACCTCTGTCATGTGGGGTTCCTCAGGGCTCCGCCCTTAGCCCCTTATTTTTCAACGTCTATCTGGCCCCCCTGGCTGACGTCGTTGAGTCCTGCGGAGTCAGGGTGGTATCCTACGCCGACGACACACAGTTGGTGTTTTCTTTCCGGGACCACTCGGACTCCGCATTCCTCAACTTTCGCCAATGCCTGAATAACATCAGCGGCTGGATGACTACGAACCACTTAAGATTGAATGCAGATAAAACAGAGGTCCTGTTTTTCAATCAGAAAACCTCTATTCCCTCTTCTTGGTGGTGGCCGACAGCTCTCGATCCTGCCCCAACCCCGGTTCGCTCGGCGCGGAATCTGGGCTTCCAATTCGATGACTCCTTGTCATGTAAAACCCAGATCAATAAGGTTACCTCCGCCTGCTTCATGAAACTACGGATGATAAAAAAGATCCTCCCGTACCTTCCCACGGATTCCCGCCGCACAGTCACCCAGGCCCTCATTACGTCCCACCTGGACTACGCTAATAGCCTCTATGCAGGGGCTCCGCAGTACCTGATTGGTCGACTGCAGATTGTCCAGAATGCTGCAGCCAGACTGATCGGTAACATCCCTTACCGTCAATCTGTCTCTGCATATCGAAGGCAACTCCACTGGCTCCCTGTGGCTAGCCGCATCCAGTTTAAGGTTCTCACCCTTACTTATCGAGCCGTCAACAACCTCGGCCCTACTTACCTGAAAAATCGGGTTTCGATATCCTGCTCCACCAGATCCTTGAGGTCCAATGACCTCCGTCTCCTGATCTCGCCCCGTTTCAGACTTTCCAGAACCGGAGGCAGAGGTTTCGGTGTTATTGCTGCCAGACTTTGGAACTCCCTTCCACTTGAGCTGAGGTTCTGCCCCTCTGAAACCATCTTCCGAGCCAAACTCAAGACCTGGCTCTTCTCCGCACTTTAGATTCCCTGCATCACTTTTTTTGTCCTCCCCTTTTCCACTCAGTAACTCCTGGATTTTAGCGCCGGGACACCCCTCCGGGGGTAGCTGCGCGCTTTACAAATTCCATAAAATAAATAAATAAATAAATTGCCCTCTCTTTTCACGCTAAGTGTAGTGTGCCATGACTCATGATATGTATTACCGTAACCAGTTAGGACTATGATGGTTCATAAATTGTTTTGTCATGATTCTGATTATTTCAGTTTATTCCTACATTGCTTGGTTTTCATCAGACATCATTCAGTGATCAATCATATAATTAGGAACGTTTGACTGAAATGTGTTTTTAATAAGCTTGAACATTGGTTTGAGTGGGTGAAGATTAGGAGCTATTTAGATTCAGATCTCTTTGGTGCCATCAGGGCATATGGACACAGTTCACTTTGGGATGATTGCGGTGCCAGTAAGCTCAAGAACAGCTTCCTTTTGAAAAAAAGTGTGCGAAGCTGTCCACAGTAAATATCTCCAAAGGGTCATCCATCAATCGTGTTCTAGATCAGCTTTTAGGAATCTGTGCTTGGATTACTGCCACCTCAGAACTTGCTTGAAACAAAAATACATGCCTCCTGCAAGAACGAATTCCGCTTTGTGCCAAGGGAATAATGGAGATTGCTCTACCCCGAACTTTTATTTCTGACCTGGAAGAGCATTATTTAGTACAGTAACCAAATTATCCCTTGGTATACATAAATTAAAAAGACATATTATCAGTGCAATAGTTTGTATTCAGCATATTGTGTCTGGATGAAGTTAAAAAATCCTCACTCACAAATCCTTACGGGGTAAAACACTGGCTAATACGCTAACATATAGTATAGAAATATTTATTTATTTATTTTATCCATGCAATTCCTATTAAAACACTCTTCACATATCAAGACACATACACCATAACATTACAATTTACTTTGACATGGTTAAAAAACAATACAATTCTAAAAACAATACATGACATAAAATCATACAACACCTGTCCCACAAAGCCCCTAATCTATAGGGAAAATGAACAAAATTAGACAGTACAATTTGGGGCCCATTAAGATGTCGGGCGGATTGCTTCCGCCAGGCTGGCAGTCGCCACCGCCGGCCTGGCGAAGGCAATCCGCCCGACATCCATTCCCGAATTCCCCCCGCCATATTAGTATGGTGGGGGGGACCGCGGCGGACGGAAAGACCGTCTGCCGCTTTTCCGCCTCGGTCGCCTTGCGGCTGAGGCGGAAAATGTTTAATATGGTGGCGGAGTCTCATAGACACCGCCAGCCATATTAGTATGGGCTGTCAGTCATGCCTTTCCGTGGCAGCAATGCCGCCACGAAAAGGCATGCCAATAAACAAACAACGGTCTTGACTCTTAACTCAGCAGGCTGAGTCCAACTATTATCTACCAAAACAAGGGCCAACGCTGAGACTCTCAGTTAACCAGCAACTAATTAGCAAGAGTAGCTGTTTTGAATGAAGCAAAAACAACTGGCTTAAAGCATAGCAAATGTATTCTTTTTGTTTTTAAATTTTACTTTCACTTATTGCAACATTATTTTTGTGCATGGGAATACAAACAGATTTATATACAATATATACATGAGACAACATCAATTACAATAGGACATTTTACACACTTCATACACACTTGGCCATCCAATCATACACCACATTCACACAAACGTAACCTAAACAAGACTAAAGCGTCCACGTAATGGTTGTAGCTCCAGTGAACAAATCCTTTCGTAGTTTTAGTTATTATAGTCTTTATGAATCACAGTTCAAAGAGAGTGTCAACATCTCTTGTGAATAATGAAAGGGTCGTTGTAAAGCACCACTTGAAAACCAAACACGGGACAGGGTCGGTCGACTCGTTTCGAACCCCTATTTAGTGTTGGGGTTCTCCTCAGGACCAATAGGGTTCTAAAAAAATAACAAAATGTAGCCATCACTTTCTTGGATGTGAAAGTGGAACCCTATGAAGAGGGCCTGAGTACAACCTTGTTCCGCAAACCTTCCGATAGGAATAAAGCCTTGCATTTCAGTAGCAACCACCCACGGAGTCTGAGACAAAATCTCCCTTACGGACAATTTCTTAGAATCCGGCGAAACTGTTCAGGAAAAGAGGAGTATTTCAAGCATGCAGACCATCTGAAAAATCGTCTCATCCAAAGAGGATACCCCAAAAAACTACTAAAAAACTCTATCAAACGTGCGTGGTGGACCCCACGAGAGACTTTACTCGAAAAGAAAACCAAACAGGACCTTAAAAGGATGGTGTGTGTCACGACCTTCTGTCCAGCGGCGAACCAGCACAAAAAACTCATAATGTCCAACTGGCATCTATTGAAAAATCTTCATGAAGACTTTTCTATCCCCCCACTTTTTGCATACCGGAAAGAAAAGAGCGTGGCTAACCATATTGTAAGAGCTGCCCTTCCGATAGTAAAAGCTCCAACATTGCAAAGTCTACTTGGATTACCCCCAACCAAAGGACATCACAAATGCGGGACATGCACCTGTTGCAGTGAAACTATTGAAGGATCTGTATTCACGTATGACAACATTCATTGGAAGCATGACACCTTTACTAACTGTAAAACGAAAATCGTGGTGTACGCGATTGTTTGCCCATGTCCTCTGGTTTACATTGGGAAGACTACACAAGAAGTAAAAAATCGGATAACGCAACATAAATCGCGCATTCGTAGAGGGGTAGAAAATGCACCTTTGGTGAACCATTGGACTAACTTGAAACATGAGTTAACTGACTTAAAATGGACAGTTTTATCTAAAATTGAAAGGGACCCACGAGGAGGCGACCTGGAGGCGAAATTATCACAGCGCGAGGCGTTGTTGATTATGAAATTTAACACGGCTATAAAGGGGTTAAATGAGATTTCTGAAATTTACAAGCCCACTGCTTGAATTCCTTTTCCATCCTTTCCGAACGTTTCATTGCGATGCACACTCATCTTTTGAACTACAAATCCCATAACCCTCAGGGACGCGTGATATTCAGGAAGTACCAGCGCGTTCATGCAGCTACCGAGGGCAGAACATTTGTTACACCCGGAGTGAAGGACGGACGCCTTCCCCTTGCCGGTGCGTGTTCTCTGACTATACTAGCGCTTAGATGGGGGCTCTGATCCCCGCAACAGCGTCTTTAACTGACCTCCTTTCGCTTCATTTTTTCAGCTCTAAGGAATAGGAGGGACTTACACAGACCGCCGAGCTACAAACAAACGCGCAAGCGGGTAAGTGTTACACCGCTAGATAGGATGCACGGAGTGACTGTGTGTAAGCGTGTGGGATTAACTATTGCACATCCACTAACTTTGAATGTGGTGTACGTTTTTCTGCAGCCCCTGGGAATACGTCATTCTTTGATGACTTCGCTTGACTTTGGAATTTGAATCTTGTTGACGTTTGGCTAATCATGGCTTAAGGTAGGGAGCGGCAGGTGGTTGACACTGGAAGTGGTCTTTAGTCTGTTTTGTGCTTTTTTCTGAAATAGTTTTTTTGTTATTTTTTTAGAACCCTATTGGTCCTGAGGAGAACCCCAACACTAAATAGGGGTTCGAAACGCGTCGACCGACCCTGTCCCGTGTTTGGTTTTCAAGTGGTGCTTTACAACGACCCTTTCATTATTCACAAGAGATGTTGACACTCTCTTTGAACTGTGATTCATAAAGACTATAATAACTAAAACTACGAAAGGATTTGTTCACTGGAGCTACAACCATTACGTGGACGCTTTAGTCTTGTTTAGGTTACGTTTGTGTGAATGTGGTGTATGATTGGATGGCCAAGTGTGTATGAAGTGTGTAAAATGTTCTATTGTAATTGATGTTGTCTCATGTATATATTGTATATAAATCTGTTTGTATTCCCATGCACAAAAATAATGTTGCAATAAGTGAAAGTAAAATTTAAAAACAAAAAGAATACATTTGCTATGCTTTAAGCCAGTTGTTTTTGCTTCATTCAAAACAGCTACTCTTGCTAATTAGTTGCTGGTTAACTGAGAGTCTCAGCGTTGGCCCTTGTTTTGGTAGATACAAAAAGGCATGCGGTCTTCACTCTGGGGGCCCACAGGGGGCCCCTAGAGTGAAGGAGGGGTGGGGGCTGCACACGGGGGTACCTGTGGTACCTCCCGACATTTGCATAAACAAAGCAGCAGGCACCGCGCGGTGCCTGCCGCTTTGTTTATGAAAATGCTGAAATGCATTTCTAGCATTGTGGCGGGCAGTGCTGAGAGCACCGCCCGCCATAATGCTAGATATGCAAGATGTGCCCGCCACTGTGGCGGACACATCCTAATGCCCCCCACGGGATCCCCGCCCTTATGGCGGGCGGTCCCAATCCCCGTGAGAATCACGGGCGGACAAAGTCCGCCTGTCATCCAAATGGACCCCTTTGTCTTTTAGTACGACATATCCCAAGGAAAATTTTCTACAAAATTAGCCTGGATACAGAGACTGATTATTTATATCTACAGGTCCAACTTGTCCTTGGAATTATGTACAGAAGTGTGACGATACGTTTCGATGAATGTCTGTTTATTCCATCTTTATCAAGACAACAAAGACGTTCATTTGTTCTTTGCGGTATTAGTGATTTTTATACCCTGAATCCAAAGGTTGGTAAATCTGTTCACTCTTTTTCTGTACAATTCCCTTTTCAATAATACTTGTGAGCAAGTCCTGTCTCGTTCCTTCGAAAATTGTAAAGATTTTGGAGAAAAGAAAACAGGGGTGGGCCAAAGGCCTGTGACTAGGAAGAGCCCAAAACATAGGGATTTAAGAGTATAGTACGGGGAATTCTAAGTGCAAAAATAAGTTTTTAGCCAGTTCTGCTTCGTCCTGAAAGACTGTAATGGTGGCGGGGGGTGGGGGCATTGGCGTGCCAATTTCGGGCAGACACCAACCTAAAATCAAATGCGCAAAAAAAATCTCTGGCGTCAAGTGGGCTTTAGGACCCCCCTGGGAGCAGATTGGTGGCTATAATGGTGGCAGGGTTTGAGGGCATTGGCCTGCCCGTTTTGGACAGCTCCCACCCTAAAACAAATTGTGTAAAATAAAATCCCTGGCATTTAGTGGGGCAGATTGGGGGCTACTGGCCCCAATCTGGGGAAGCTCTTTGTGTGTAAAAAGAATCCCTCTGGTGTCCGCACCAGAGGGATTTCCGGGGCAATGTGTCATGACAGCCGGGAGCCGTCATGAGCACGCGCCCACTGTGTCTCATGACGGCTCCCGGCCGTCATGAGCACGGAAGGGGTTAAAAGCAGCCTGCAAAGCAGGGCTGACCCTTATAATGACATCAGGCCATACAGCAGTGCACACTTAAGTGCATTAAATCTGCTGGGCCTCTCAACCTACATACCCTACCACAAACTATGGATTTATTTTTGTAATTACTCAAATTACAATAATTACAACTAATTACCATGTACTTTTAATTAGAGCACAGGCCCTGGGTTTAGCAGAGCCGAGGGCACAATCAGAGTCATAAAACCAAATTCTAGTAGTCAAAATGGGGGGCAAAAAGTGGGAGGAAACTGCAAAAAGCCATGGTTTCTCACACCTTACCTTACACCTTACAGCTAAATTGGAGCCTTTCTGTAAGAATGTACACTGATTCTACAAATGAAGCTTAATTAGTAGTTGTTATTTTAAGTACAAGAGAACACCTCAGCCAGCTTCTTCTCCACTCCCCAACCACCAAGATTTTGAACCATCACATTCTTAAAACCCTGGGTACATCATACTTCATACTGAACCCTGGGCTCATAATTCCAGCTGCAAAATACCACACACCTTCCCCCTATGTCAACAAACACTGTAAATAACATAATTAAAATGCTGTGATACATTTAGTCATAAAGAACACAGTAAACTTGCAGGTACTTTCTACCCCATTGGGAAATTAATATATCTCCATTACGTAATCTTTCAAGAAAGATTGCTTAATATGCCTTCTTGCGCTTTTCCTCATCTTTATACAGGCATCAGCGCTGTACTATACATTACCCCGATTCACCAAGCCTCATTTTAAGTACGAAGAATTATCTTTAAGTTTATAGTCTCTTCAAAGTCCCTCATATTACACTTGGCCACCGTGCCCTTTTCATGGCATTCCTGAACAGTTTGATGACTTTCATGGCTTTGCTGAACTTAGAAATGTTTTAACACACTCCAGGGAGTTTTTTCTGCACCCAATCTTCACCCAGTCTCCAGCCCTCAAATACGTCACCTTGGCCCTCCAGTGATCATCAAGCTCCTCCTTCCCCTTCATCAGTTTTTCTTTCCACGCCACCCTTCCCTTCAGACTCCTTCACTCTCTGCTCAGCACAACCACCCCTCTTTTTATTAACCCAACTGGGACACATCAGAAACAGTTAGACTTCCCGTGCCTGAAGAACTCAAAAGTTGCCACATCTGTTGTGGAATTAGGGGTCAACCTATTTTCTCTTACTTTATCATTCACTTCCTCTATCCAAAATTTGCACATGCTTGGGAGGGTTGTATGGGCTCTTTCAGCACTTTGTTGAAACTCTCAGCTAAAAATAGCACAAAAAACACAAGTGCCACAAACAGCAACTGGACGCATTCTAGTCATTTGCCCTCACATAAAATTGTGTACAAACCGTGTATGATTACACAATTTTGCATAATAGTGTAATTTCGGAATTTTTGTGTAACAAGCACAAGAAGTAATTAGATGAGATTACGCCTGCCTAATGGAAATTTCGACCTGGTTTATTGGTTCATTGGTTCATAGAAGCATGCAATCTTTTGTGAGTGGTTGGGATCATTTGTCCCAGAATGCATTGTGCAAAGCATTTAGTTTTACAAAGTGTCACTATACAGTTGAACAAATAAATCCATTAGGATCATCCTATCTACTCTCAGAAAGTGGAATCTTGTTTGTTTAGTGGGTAAATTCTAGTTGTTTGTCACTACAGTTTGTGAACAACGGGAGTGGGTTAGGTGCACTGGGCATGCCTGACAATCTGAGCAGTCGGTCTACAGGCAATAACACGTACACTGCTGCTCAGGCAAGGCTAGGGTAGTATGTGTTGAACTTCCTTATAACCAGGCCTCTGAGCCCATGCCCTTCCTTTTTTATATAAACAGGCCTTCATTTACATAGTTGTTTATTTAGTCATTTATGCATTTTTATAAAGCACAGTCAATCTGAGGGTATTAGAGATTTGTGAATGAAACACACATCTAGAACATCTGTCCACACCAGTGCATAGATTAATAAATTCCCATGGGATCTCCACCATCCAAAAACATATCTATCCATCAACACTCAGGGACTCATGATTCAACCCGCAACCAAGAATGTATCCATCCACCCACAAACGCACCCATCAAGCTATGCAACTACATCAAATCATCTATCTACCCACCAATGTGTACACCCAAGGCCACCCAACCATCTAGTCATCCTTGAATACAACAGTCATCAATGCATCAACGCATTGAACGACCATCCACCTGTAATTTGTTTTTTTAAGGTGTTTTATATAGCGGGAACTTGACCCGAAGGAATTCGGGTTCAGAGCGCTTTACACAAGCACCAGTTGCGTTACATGAGGACATATGCATTTATTTTTCTTTATGCACATGGAGATTATGTGATTTGCCCTGAATCACAGGATGTTGCTAGTCCTTGCCGAGACTCGAATCCGGTTCCCCAGATTTGAAGTCGACCACTCTAGACGTTAGGCCAACCAACTCCTCTCCCCTCTGTATGTGCCCTTATGATTGTTTGGCTGCATATGTGATCATGTGGTCAGAGGGAGCCTCTACTTATACCAGTATGCGTGTGTTCTATTGGTGCAGCCAAACATTGCACACAACATAGGACCATTGCAACAAACACAAATGCGTGAAACACTCCAGACCAATTGACTTTGCCTATGCTTGTTTCCTGTGGTCACTAAACAAAGTGATTTTATAGCCATGTGGGAGAACACAAGCATTAATGACTTTTGCTTCCAAGTTCTCTTGTCTAATTTAACAAGATCTTCCTCCTCCGCTCCCTGATCCATTAAAGAAGATCAAAAAGGGCTGCCCTTGAAGCCTCATACCCTCGGAATGTCCATGCTTCCTCCTCTCAAAGTATATGTATGGATATAATTGTGTATCTATGGTGTTAGGTATTCCACAAAATATCAACTCTATCTTTGTTCTGTTTTCTTGCTATGTTCCAGAAATTATCATCGCAATGAGATTATAATTACTTGAAAGATAATGAAATACTCTATATGTAAAATGATGAGTCGTATATCAGTTACCAAAATATAAACAAAAAATAAATAATTATAACATTTATTGTGATGAAGTGAAATGGAGCCTAGCAATAGTATAATTGATACAAATGCATTGCCTCCTGCTGTGAAATGCCCACTCATCTCAGTAGAAATGAGGATAAATAGCACATTGCGCCAGTGGAAATGAAACTGCCCAATACCAATATGTTAATGGCGTGCAGTTAACTGTGTGAAAGTTAGCAATAGAATACAAAATATTCCTTTGTATTTAAAAAAGGTGTCAGAATTTTTGAGAGCTTACATATATTTACAAAATCCCTAAATTGCTTTCATTGGCCTAATAAAATGTATCATCTCTTCATCACACTGGAATAGGATATTCATCAACATCTTTTTCATTTAAAATGATTATTAATATTTGTTATGCACTGTACTGGCAAAGATGTTCATCTCGCAGTAAAAAGACAATTACACCTATATTGGTTTTAAGGTATGTCTGTGCAGGTGTATCACTAAACCAACAAAACTAAGCTGAGTGTACTTCAGACAGTGTACAGCGGAATATCCAGGCGCGGTGCGTCCATTGGGGCGTGGGGGCGTAGCCCCACTAAGCTACTTGGACGCACGCATGCAGACTATTGGCAAAATAAATGCCATTGTATTTTTGCCTGCTTAGCCGCCCGCTAAGCAGGCAAGATACAATTGCATTTGCCAGTGCTCCTTGAGTTCGGAAAGGTCTTTGACTCCTTGTGAAGTAGTGTGGCTCACTGGTTAGAGGCGGCAGACCCGAGAGCAGAGGACGGCCCGGGACCAGGGTTCGATTCCCGGCGCGGCAGGTTTCTGGACCAGGGTCAGCGGACTCGATAATTCTCTCGCCTCGGTGCCCACTCTGATCAGCGGTCACACTCGGCAACTCTGGGCATTAGCTTGCCTCATCTTCACTAACGGCCCCACCAGACCGCCGGGGATGCCTGGTCTCACCCTGGAGATACCCATTAAGGGACGATCTCTCAGGGAAGCCAGGAAGGGTTTCCCAGCGGTCGAAGCGCCTTGGGACCCTATGGGTAAGTAGTGCGCTATATAAATGCCAATACATTTACAATACATTTACATTTACAGTCATGCCGCTGAAGCCAGGAGGTTGGGCAGCTGAGCTGCGGACGGCATCCAAGTCTCGGGCTGGTCTAACCCTGTGTCACTCAAGTTGAGTGACACAGGGTTATGGCCAGCCCGAGCATGCGCGGCGCACTGTACCTTGAGAGTTACAGCGGGTCCCAGGGTGCTGCTCAGGCTGCCAGGGCCAGGAGGATTCAGGGCGATTCAGGGCGAATACAAACTGTGCCCCCCAAGCCAATCTTGCATGCAGTGCCAGGATTGGCTAGGGTGGCACAGTCTGTATTCGTGTCATCATCACACAGGCGAGCGCTGAGGAGATCCGGAGAGCGCGCGTGCCAAGGAGACTTAGGGACCCGAGCAGAGGATACTGTGGTGCCGCAGAGAGAAGTTCGAGGTTTACCTGCAGAGAAGGTTGGGTGATCCATGCAGGGGAGGCTAACGGGCCCACGGAGAAAAGACTGACGATCCGTGCAATGAAGACCCAGGGACCAGTGCAAGGGACACCCTGAGAGGTACTAGTAAAAAATGTAATAATTTTGCCATTTACAATTGGTGGTGCTGCGGTTTATGCTGGGCTCTGTGGCCTGCAACCGGACCGCCTGAGGCCTGAGGGACAGAGACGCTGCATCCAGCCAGGGGGGTGAGACGGTACCTGGGCTCTAGCTAGGCCTGGTGGATCAGCAGTGGAGCCCAAGTGGAGGCCCTCCACTTGGGCTCCACTGCTGATCCACCATCGACTTAATTTAATGCGGGGTACAGTGGCCAGGTTCTGTCCCTCCGACCGTAAAGTGCGTCGAGGAACGTAGGATGAAAGAAGTGGACACAGCATGGGGGGGGGGAGGCAAATTTCAGAATTTTAAAAGCGAGGCATAGAGTTTTAAAATGAATCCTTTTTTCTACCGGGAGCCAGTGTAGACTCCTGAGGGTATTAGTAACAGATTTATGGCGGGGGAGGCCGGTCAGAGCTCTCACGGCAGTATTTTGGACTCGCTGCAATCTGGCTTTCTCAGCTACGTTAGTTCCTAGCGGCAAGGAGCTAGCGTAGTCCAGCCGTGAGAGAATGGCTGATTGTACCACCAATTGGCGGGTGTGGTGATCAAAGTATTTTAAAATTGGTCTTAGGTTTCGTAAAATTCCGAAGCAAGCTTTTTTTTATGGTGGGTGAAGATCAAGGCAGAATCCACCCAAACTCCTAAGTTTTTTACAACATTTTTGGGCACAGTTGGTTGACCCAGCGTTTCAGGCCACCAATTACTCCCCCAGGTTGTTGTGTCTTTACCTAACAGCAGGACCGCTGTCTTGCCGGCATTGAGTTGGAGGTAATTTGATGTCATCCAGCTGGTGATGTCGGCGAGAGTCTGTTTGAAAATCTGCGCACTCAGGCAGCTCTCGTATTTTAATGCTACCACCAACTGGGTATCATCGGTGTAGGACACAAGTGATAATCCGCGCTTCCTGGCTACCTCTGCCAGAGGATGAACATAAACATTAAACAAGGTGGGGCTGAGGGCAGACCCCTGAGGCACTCCCTGTTCAACAGGACATTCTTTAGAGAGATACGGCGGGATGGAGACCCTGAAAGATCTATCTGACAGGAAGGCCTTGAACCAGCTAAGGGCCTGACAAGATACCTCTACTTCCTCAAGCCTGGACATCAGCACCTTGTGTGAAAGCGTATCGAAGGCAGCACTGAGATCTAGAAGGATCAGTGCTGCCGTTCCTCCGGAGTCTAGTATAGTCCGAAGGTGTTCAATAACACTCAGGAGGGCTGTTTCGGTGCTGTGTCCGGCCTGGAAGCCATGTTGGGACTGGTCTAGAATGGAGTTAGACACCAGAAAGTTGGTCAGGGTGGAATTAACATGGGCTTCCGCCACTTTGGCTGGCCAAGGAAGTAGAGAAATGGGCCTGAAGTTTTAGGGTAGGTTAGGGTCAAGTGTGGGTTTCTTTATGATGGGAGAGACCCATGCTTGTTTCCTGCTGGCGGGAATACTGTCCGTGAGTAAAGACAGGTTGATAATGTTTCTAAGAGGGCCTAGTATTGTCTCGCCTGCTTCTTTGAATTGTTCAGGTTTAAGGGGGGTCTGCAGGCAAGCCTGATTTAATTTTATTACATAATGTCAGAAGGTTTTCTTGGTTGAGTGCCGGAATGATGGAGAGTTTGGGCCTGTTAGGGTCGGCTAAGTCAGCCATTACCCATACCTCACTGGACTCCACCAGATGTCTAGTTTTTAAAAATGTGTGGGTTTAGTAGTTTCCCAAGATGGCCACCGAGCCCGGGGCAAATAACCCAGGTGACTCATCTTGCAAAACCAGGTTGTTTTGTGATAGGTCATTTTAATGTTTCCTCAATGGGTTTTGGGCCCTTGCCTGTCGTGGGCACTTGACCCACCCACGCAAGTGAGGTAAAAATTTTATCAGGAGACCTGAGGGAATGCTGTGTGGAAGGAAATTTGTGGATCCACGCAGATTCCATAAGTTTCCAACATAGATATTTGAGAAAAAAGGGATTTTTTCAGCTAAATTTGAGGTTTGCAGGGGATTCTGGGTAGGGAAACTTTGGGGGACCCACACAAGCCATACCTTGCTGGACTCCCCCGGGTATCTAGTTTTTATAAATGTGGGTTTGGGGGTTTTCCAAGATGGCCGCCGAGCCCGGGGCCAAAAATCCAGGTGACTCCCCTTGCAAAACCAGGAAGTTGCCTCAATAGGTTAGGGCCCTTGCTTGTCGCGGGTACCTGACCCATCCACACAAGTGAGGTACTATTTTTCTTGGAAGACTTTGGGAAATGTGGGGTGGGTGGGATTTCTTGAATCCAAGCAGATTCCAGAACTTTTCACCACAGAAATGTGACGAAAATATGTTTTTTTAAAACATATTTAGAGGTTTGCAAGGGATTCTGGGTAACAGAACCTAGTAAGAGCCAGACAAGGCATCCCATCCTGGATTCCACTGGGTGTCTAGTTTTCCAAAATGTATAGGTTTGCTAGGTTTCCCTAGGTGCCAGCTGAGCTAGTGTCCAAAACCTACAGCTAGCTACTTTGCAAAAAAGGGTCTGTTTCCTCTGTGAAATGTGGTGTATCCGCATTGCGTTTTGGGCTATTTCCTGTCGCGGGCACTAAGCCTACCCACACAAGTGAGTTACCATTTTTCTCTGAAGACTTTGGGAAATGCAGGTGTGTGAAATTGTGTGGATCCATGCAGATTCCAGAACTTTCCGCCACAGAAATGTGAGGAAAATGTGTTTTTGTTTTTTTACAAAGTTTGAGGTTTGCCAGGGATTCTGGGTACCCTAACCGGTGAGAGTCAAACAAGTCACCCCATCCTGGATTCCCCTGGGTGTCTTCTTTTAAAAACCTATATAGGTTTGCTAGGTTTCCCTAGGTGCCGACAGAGCTAGGGTTCAAAATCTACAGCTAGGTACTTTGCAAAAAAAGGGTCCGTTTTTACTGTAAAAATGTGGTGTGTCCACGCTACGTTTTGAGCTGTTTCCTGACGTGGGAACTAGGTCTACCCACACAAGTGAGGTACCATTTTTCTCAAAAGACATTGGGGAATACGGGTGGAAGGAATTTTGTGGATCCACGAACATTCCAGAACTTTCCACAACAAAAATATGAGGAACATGTGTTTTTTTAATAAAGTTTGCGGTTTGCAGGGTATTCTGTGTCGGGAACATTGGGGGATCCACAAAAGCCATACCTAACTGGCCTCGCTTGGGTGTCTACTTTTCAGAAATGTGTGGGTTTGATAGTTTCCCAAGATGGCCGCTGAGCCTAGGGCAAAAAACCCAGGTAACCACCCTTGCAAATCCAGGTTGTTTTGTGATAGGTAATTTTGATGTTGCCGCAATACATATTGGGCCCTTGCATGCCACGGATACTTGACCCACCCAAGCGAGTGAAGTATAATTTGTATCAGGAGACAAGGGGGAACCCTGGTTGGTAGGAACTTTGTGGATTGTGGATCCACATACATTCCAGAACTTTCCCAGACAGAAATTTGAGAAACAAGTGATTTTTTCCAGCTGAAATTGAGGTTTGCAGGGGATTCTGGGTAGGAAAACGTTGGGGGACCCACACAAGCCATACCTCTCTAGACTCCCCGGGTGTCTAGTTTTCAGAAATGTGTGGGTTTGGTAGTTTCCCGAGATGGCCGTCGAACCCGGGCCACACACTCAGGTGACTCCACTTGCAAAACCAGGTTGTTTCGTGATGGGTCATTTTGATGTTTCCTCAATACGTTTTGGGCCCTTGCCTGTCACGGGTACTTGACCCACCCATGCGAGTGAGATATTATTTTTATGAGGAGACCTTGGGGAACACTGGGTGATTTTAAATTTGTGGATCTACATAGATTTCAGAACTTTCCCAGAGAGAAATTTGAGGAAAAAACTTAATTTTTTCAGCTAGATTTGAGGTTTATAGGGGATTCTGGGTAGGAAAACCTTGGGGTACCCACACAAGTCATACCTGGCTGGCCTTCCCCGGGTGTCTAGTTTTTATAAATGTATAGGTTTAGTAGTTTCCCAAGATGGCCACCGAGCCCGGGGCAAATAACCTAGGTGACTCACCTTGCAAAACAGGTTGTTTTGGTATGGGTCATTTTCCACAATAGGTTTTGGGCTCTTGCCTGTTGCAGGTACTTGAACCACCCATGCGAGTGAGGTATAATTTTTATGTGAAGACCTGGAGAACACTGGGTGGTGGGAAATTTGTGGATCCACGCAGATTCTAGAAGTTTCCCACACAGAAATTTGAGAAAAAAGTGATTTTTTCAGCAAAATTTGAGGTTTGGAGGGTATTCTGGGTAGAGAAACGTTGGGGGACACATGCAAGCCATACCTTGATGGACTCCACCCGGGTATATAGTTTTCAGAAATGTGAGGATTTTGGGGTTTTCCAAGATGGTCGCCGAGCCCGGTGCAAAAAATCCAGGTGACTCCCATTGCAAAACCAGGATGTTGCTTCTATAGGTTTTGGGCCCTTGCCTGTCGTGGGTACTGGACCCACCAAGACAATTGAACTACAATTTTTCTCTGAAGACTTCGGGGAATGCGGGTGTGTGGGATTTTGTGGATCCATGCAGATTCCAGTACTTTGGTTTGCAAGGGATTCTGCGTAACAGAACCTGGTGAGAGCCAGACAAGTCACCCCATCCTGGATTTCCCTGGGTGTCTTATTTATAAAAATTTACAGGTTTGCTGGGTTTGCCTGGGTGCCGGCAGAGCTACCGTTCAAAACCTACAGCTAGGCACTTTGCAAAAAAAGGGTCAGTTCTCACTGTGAAAATGTGGTGTGTCCATGTTATGTTTTGGGCCGTTTCCTGTCACGGGAACTAGTCTACCCACACAAGTGAGATACCATTCATCTCGGAGGACTTTGGGGAATGCGGGGTGGATGGAATTTTGTGGACCCATGAAGATTCCAGAACTTTCCACCACAAAAATGTGAGGAAAATGTGTTTTTTTAATAAAGTTTGAGGTTAGCAAGGGATTTTGGATAACAGATCCTGGTGAAAGCCAGACAAGTCATCCCATCATGTAATCCCCAGTGTGTCTACTTTTCAAAAATGTATAGGTTTGCTGGGTTTCTAAAGTGCCGGCAGAGCTAAGGTTCAAAATCTACAGCTAGGCAACTTTGCAAAAAATGTGTCAGTTTTCACTGAGAAATTCTGGTGTTTTAGGCCGTTTCCTTCCGTGGGCACAAGCCCTACCCACACAAGTGAGTTACCATTTTTCTCAGAATACTTGGAGTAATGTGGGGTAGGTGGAATTTTGTGGATCCCTACAGATCCCCAAACTTTCCATCACAGAAATGTCAGGAATGTGTTTTTGTAACTAAGTTTGAGGTTTGCAAAGGATTGTGGGTAACAGAACCTGGTGCGAGGCACACAAGTCACCTCATTCTGGATTCCCCTTGGGGTCTAGTTTTGAAAAATGTACAGGTTTGCTAGGTTTCCGTATATGCCGGCTGCGCTAGGGCCCAACATCTACAGGAAGGCTAAAAACAATTCTGTGCATAAAGGGCTTTCTGCCGCCCTGGGAGGCATTTGGGGTGTGGGGGGTTGCCCCAATATGCCCCCAAGGGGGGGGGGGCAGAAAGGCTGCGGCTATTTTTTAGGAGGGAGGGGGCATTGGTATGCCCATTCTGGGCAGCCCCCACTCATAAAAGAGCCAGCATAATCACTGGCGTCCAGTGGGCTTTCTGCCCCCCCCAGGGATCAGATCAGGGGCCAGTGCCCCCATTTGTCCCACCCAGGGTGCGCTACGTGCACCCTGATATTCATTTCCTAGAAACCACGGGGGCCTCTGGAGCTGTCCGATGCACATAAGCACTTACACATCAGATGGCTGCCGCGTGGACTGGAGGACAATCAGGTTTTTTTGCACTGAGCCATGTTGAGCAAACTTGAAATCAACAAAATAGATAAAAAAGTGTTCATGAAATATGGCATAGACCAAATGTGACATCAACTATCACACTGAGCAAACAGTACTTTGAATAATTGGGTCCAATGAAATCACATACCTGTGTTCAGAAAAACATCCCTTCTAATGGCTCTTTAGCATAGGGATGTCTACAACAGCGCTTAATTAGCTGTATTGTGCAAACAAGCATTTGCAATGCAATAGGTCTCACATTTGCGAAAATTTGAACTATTGGCAATGTAAATGACAATGCCTTTTATTTATGTGTTTTGCAAATCTGCAAGAGGTGCGTAGACACACTCTTTGTACATATAGTCGTGGCTTAGGAGAAGCTAGGATGGCAGTAACTACACCTCTTTTACTGCCAGCCTTGCTTCCCATAAGCACCATTTAAAACTGACTGCTTTTAGGAAACGTGGCACTACAAGCAACCTCAAAGTACTCAAAATCTAACAGATGAAAGGTTGAGGTCAGCTCTGTGCAGATTCAAACCACTCTCAGCCACACTCAGCATTTGGCATCAGTGTTGGGTTGCGCTATTTCAACCCGCTCTCAGACACACTCCGCATCTTACAGATGAAACGCTGGCTCGGCTTGTGGGGTTTCAAACCACTCAGCATCCGACAGATGAAATTCTGGTTCGTTTTGTGCTGTTTCAAACCACTCAGCATCGGACAGATAAAATGCTGGCTCTGCCTGTGCTGTTTCAAACCACTCTCACACATACTCCGCATCTGATAGATGAAATGCTGGCCCGTCTTGTGCTGTTTCAATCCTGTCAACAGCATATGCAGCAAAAATCTATACTATGCCGCAGGTGCATAAACCGCAGAACTATAGTACCGGGCAACTTGGTTTATCAGTAACCATGTGTACATCATTGAAATACTGTTCATAATGCTGCTAGGGGAAGGCACAGGCGATCTTCCTCGCAACACGCCGGGTCACATGCAGGAGATTTTCAAAACAAATTTCCACACAGGGCACATCGTGATTCTCAGAAGCATGTGCACAGGACTGTAATAAGAGCATTAAACACATTAAAAGCGGGCACAAAGGTGACATCCTCTGGACTGTGTATGTATAGGAAATGACAATGCCTTTTATTTATGTGTTTTGCAAACGTTCAAGTGGTGCGTAAAACACACACTTTGTACATATAGTTGTTGCTTAGGAGAAGCTAGTATTGAGGGCGCTTGAACTTAAACGTTTTCTATGATTGCAAAGTTTGCAAAGATTAGCAAGTTTTGTTCTCTGAACTTACCTAAACCTTTTTTTGTGGGAAAAACTCTTGCAGACATTTTTATATGGAATTTCGGCCACTAAAGCCCTCATTACAAGTGTCCGGAAGCCGTATCACCGGGGATTGTGAGAAATACCGCTTTGGCTGGCAGTAAAAGAGGGCTAGTTACTGTCAGACAAATCGTTATCTCTGCAAACTTTACAATCACAGAAAACTTTTAAGTTCAAGCGCCCTCAATACAAATTCACCACACACTCTGGTCAGCCTCTGCACATGCGAACAGTTTATGTTTCTCCAAGGTACCAAAAGTACCTCTACCACAGCGTTCTTCCTGTTCCACTTGCTTTCAAGCATACTTATATGCATTAATTTCCCCCACACATGTGCTAAGGCTTGCAAGTGGTTAAACTCATTCAACTCGTCAGCCTCTATGCTGAGCCAACTTCATCTGAGGAGATTGTTCCTCTGCGCCTAATGCTTCCACAAATGCGTAAAGGGCATCTCTCCACCGTCGTGTTGCAGGATCCCAGGTAAGAGACTTAAGCAGTGGCAAGGGCCAAGGTCCATGAAGGTCACTTGAAGGTTACCACCTACTTCTAGTTCACCACCAGGGTACACATGAAGACGCTGAGGCCTCCTATAAAGAGGACTTTGCAACTACTGGGTGCAGAGGCTTCTCTTTTCTTACAGTCCTGGACACACCTCTTGGGCACAAATCTTTTTCATTGCCTTGAAATATAAGCTGCATTTCTTTGATGTCAGCCAATGATTACCCCAAGCACCACCACAAAGAAGGGAAGCACCTGTTTTTGTTTTGCCCAATGACCCCAAATTTCAGGGCCCCAGGCTGCCTCTACAAATTGTACTTGAATATCACAAAAGCAGGGCTTCTTTACTTTTGAGATATGAAATATTGCCAATGAGGCAGCCACTGGGTGCTGTACTATGCTGCAGTTGTCTAGACACGTTTCTCGGACAGGGTTTCTATTGCACACACATCTCTGCATTAACCAATAAGGGAAATTCATGAGTTGACCGAAAACCAAACAAACCTCATCTGTGCAAACAGAGACCTTTTAAGGCACGGTCAAAGTAAGCAATTTCCCGGGGCCCCCACCTCCCAAGGGCCCCACAAGGGAAGCAACCTCTGCCTATTATGTCTATTTCACTATGTAAACCACTCTTCCCGCTGTCTTTCTGCACCTCTTCCTCTGTTGCTCTCTTCCCAGTGTCATCTAACGATTCTTGTGGTCCTGGGCAACACATATTTCAACAATTTTTGGGTGACCGAGTTAGTGAAAGTTTATCATATCTATCAATATAGTTTTGTATTACACGGGCATGGATGAGCAGATAATGCTTTATAAATATCAATGTTGTTTGCAACAAGGACCCCCAAAATCCTTAAGATGACACTGTGCTAGTAAAAAAAAAATATAGAAAATATGAAATGATGGTGTGCTATAATTATCATATTTTGGAGCCTAGCATTCATAAATGAACCCAATGTAAATGTTCAAGTGTGCAAAATAACGGTCCCATTGTAAAGTGTAAGATTCAAGCCGACATCAGGGCCCTGAGATATTCCAAGTCATGATTCACACTTGTGTGTGATTCTAGGCAAATCACGTTTTGTCTCTGTCCCTGAAACTGTAAACATTTGTAAGGTACATATGCTAAACTCAAATGTTCAATGCGCTATTGGAGCAATCCCTCGCAAATCGGACATTGTGTTTTGGCAGCAGCACTGGGGGCTACAAAGAGGATGAGAAACACGCTCCCAGCCTGGAATTTTTGCATACTTCTCACGTTTCCCTCTTTGCGGGAAACGCTCGTAGCTGAATCTGTCTGGCAGCAGCAGTGAGGGCCACGAACAGGTGGAGAACTACGCTCCCCATAATTCAGCGGGGCAGAGAGATGCCCTCCCACCACGCCCTGACCAGGTGCATCCATAAAACCTCTCGCATTTCCCGCTTCGCGGGAAACGCTTGCAAATCGGACATTGTGTTTTGGCAGCCGCACTGGGGGTTTTGAAGAGGAGGAGAACCACGCTCCCCACCTTAGAATTTTTGCATACTTCTCTTGTTTACCGCTTCGCGGGAAACGCTCGTAGCTGAATCTGTCTGGCAGCAGCAGTGGGGGCCACGAACAGGTGGAGAACTACGCTCCCCATAATTCAGCGGGGCAGAGAGACGCCCTCCCGCCACGCCCTGAACAGGTGTCCTTAATCAGCCCTATAGTCCCGCGGAACGCGCGCGGGACGAGCCGAGCCAAGGGTGGGCCGTTTAAGCCCGTTGTAGCACGGTGGAGACCGGACCCAGCCACCCCCTTAACGCCTGCTTCTAAACGGTAGGACCACTTCATTTGTCTAAAATAGTGCATCTACTTTCATATCTATACTAGTGCAATGGCGGGGCGGGAAAGTAGAAGTAAAAAATCCACAATGGGAAGTCATGCTGTGGGGACTTTGGATAATTTTATCCTTAGGGCAAATTCATTATTGGACCATGAGATAACCCTGTTTGAACGTCGGATTTCCCAAGACATTGCCCTCGCGAAAAGATCGTTATTGGGTTATATAGCGAAAGCTCGTACACCAGAACGTGGTCTCTCATTATCCGTGGGGGATGAGCTGGATTCCAGTTCAAACAGTGAGATTATCAAAGCTTTGGAAAGACCCACTCAAAACATTGTAACGCAGCCTCTGCTGGTAACTGAGGCTAATACCCCAATAACTTTTTAACCTAACCAGGGAGTAGGTGGCCTTGATGATCCTACTATTCGACAGTTAAGAGGTAGAACGTAAGGGGCCATACCCAAGAGAAAGTGTGGTGGTACAGTCACTTGTGGCAGAAAGCCCAAAATTGCCAAATGCTCTGAGAATGCTGCACCAGTGGTACCGGTCCGGGCAGCGAAGACCGCAAAGGCTAAAGGGAGTGGGGCAGCTCTAAACTCCTCCTACCTATAGTTCCAATCCAAGAGGGGACAACCATAGCAACAACATTGCCCTCAACGGAGGACTTGCTCCTGGCAAAACTGGGCACTTTATTACAAGCCTCCTTTCAACCGTTTGAACTTAAACTCTCCCGGATAGAGCACCAACTGACAAGTATTGAAAAAGTCACAGCAAAGGCCATGGACTATGTTAAATCGCACAATTTGGGTACTGCCCAAGTGCCAATCGGAAAGGGATGCGCACCACTCCAAAATCTTGTAATGCCTCCTGACCCAGCCTTGGTACAAGTGACAGACCCAGAACATGCAGTTCCTGCCACTCTACCATCCACCCTGCCCTCTGTGGCTACTGCCGAGAACACAAGGAACATTCCAAGTACATCAATTAGAATTGATTTACCCCCGGAATCGAGTCCGTATGCTGTGGTCCTAGCTGGGGTACCTGAACACTAACACCAGAGAGGAATCCCATCAGTCTCTAAAGAACAAAGTTATAGACTGGTTGAGCAGAAGTAGACCGCACCCGCCCTACACCAGTAGTGAGATTCTTCTGGTTAGTAGGATAGCCTGGATAGGGCATAGAGAAAAGAACATCAAGGGAGACTGTGTGTTGGTTAATTTTAGAGATCTGCGTACGGTCCCTGCCACTGTAGTATTTCTATCCCCCAGGCCCCTTCCGCCCAAGGCCAGTTACTGAATGTAGCTGGAAGACGGTGGGGTCACGTGCAGGGGTGGGTTAAGACAGTGAAAGGCTTGGTGCTCCATCAGTACCCTTTGAAATCTGCACACAAAATAGATATACTTGCTTGGACATGGTTGACTGACTGAAGCGTAGGGGCACAAATTGCGGTGGGTCATTGGGAGGGAGTGTGCGGTTTGAAGGAGGTATGGGGTCAAGAGGGATTTGCTCAAGTACCTCCAGCACTAAATGCATAGGGCTAAGGTTGTCAAAGCTAGCTCCCCCTGTTCGGCATATGAACCACCAAATTCCAACTGTAAGCATCCATGAATATATTCTAAATATACCACCCAAGCCCCCACGGTCCATATCGGCTGAAGGCTACCTGCAGGAATCCACGCTTTCTGGCGTGGGAACTTTTTCAGGTGACCAGAACGAATTAATTCTGTGCACTGATCCAGTAAGGAAGGCAGGCACTGTTAAGGTATTGTCGTGGAATGTGGCCGGCCTGCCAAATAAATTGGCTTGCCCTGACTGGGGATCCTTCGTGGGTAATAATGTGTGTCTCTTTCAAGAGACTTGGGCCGGCGAAGAGCAGCACCGGGGGGGGGGGGTTCGCCTCATTCCATGTGCAAGCACTCTGGGGTGGGAAAGGCAGACAATCGGGAGGTCTCACTGTGTGGGTTGGCTCCCATTTGGGATGCACCACATCAACATTAGTTACCCATTTGAGTGATGTCCAATGCGTGGTTCTCACCTGGGCCAACCACCTGAAGTTTCCCTTATTAATATTTATTCCCGTCCTGTGAGTTTAGCAAGTGAGTCTAGGACTATTGAAGAACTTTCCAACTTCTTGCATACCTTCCCGAGTGACATCCATCGGTTGGTAGGGGGTGATTTGAACTGTCACTTTGAGCCACTAGAGGTTTTGAAGGATGATGTCCTAGAAGCAGAGGATGATTACTGGTCCATTCCTGCGATTCAGGCCCCATCCCCTAGAGCATGGTTGCCTTTAGCCATACAGATCATGGCTCTAACATGAAACCACTCTCTACGAGCCTATAACGGGCGCACCCCCTCTGATACCCCAGCTAAATGCACATTTATTAAACCTGGCCAGTTGTCAAGATTGGATTACATTCTGGTAGAAACACGCTTATGGCCACTAGTCATAGATCTTAATGTAGCTGCGCGAGCAGAAAGTGACCATAATCCATTGATCCTTGAGCTGGGCCCACTGGCCATTGGTGGGAGCAGCAGCTCAGCCCTAGTGGATTCAGCTTATAGACTCATTCTTACTAATGACAGGCGCAGAGTCAGATGGAACAAACTTGTTGATCATCCAGAAGAACTCTGCAAACTCTATAGCAGGATTGTTCCTATATTTACTGAGGTAGAGGCGCTTAATAGGCAACCATCATCCCCAGTCTATTATGCCAAATTGCAGGCGCTTCATTTAGACCTAGTTTCCAACCTTGAGGAGGTATTCAACCCGCTGAGTAAAAAGAAGAGTGTGAGGGCTAGGCAGTACTCATGGTTTGATGCAGCTTGTAGGAGGGCTAAGTCTGAACTAGTACAGGTCTTAAAAGACAATACTGACAAGACTAAAATCAAAGCCAGGAGAACACACTACAAGTATATGATAAAATGTGCAAAGGAGGAGTGGACTATGATAAGTGGGCTAATTTATAGGATTCCCCAAGAAATAAAGACGCACAGGAATTTTGGTCAATAGTAAATAATGGTTGGGAGATCTAAAACCGGCAATTGAATCGAATATAGCTTCTGAAGCCCGAGAAAATAAATTTCGGGCTTTTTATCAAACAGAGTACCAGCTAGAAGTACATGATTCTATAACGCTACATCTTGCTTTTAAACAGCAGCAAGAGGTGGAGGTGGATTTCACACTAACTGAAGTCTGTGATGCAATCTCTAAAGTGGCCATGGGCAAAGCCCCAGGTTTAGACAAACTCCCGGGTGACCTTTTTAGGCATGAACCAGGGATCTGGGGGCCGTATTTCCTGATCCTTTTTAAGGCGATCCTGGGAGGTATGGCGGTGCCCGGTACTTGGCTGGGTGCAGAGATAGTTCCTATTTTTAAAAAGGGTTCTATTCTGCTCCCAGCCAACTATAGGCCCATCAGCCTCATAGACGTCCCTCAGAAGATCTTTGCCAGGCTAATCCTGGAACGACTCCAGGACTGGATGGAGGACCACACAATCCTTAGTCCCTACCAAGCGGGGTTTCGAAAGAACACCTCTACCATGGACCAAATATTTTTTCTTTCTCTATTGTTTTGGAAAACAGTAAATATAGAGGGTGGCAGCTTCTATATGGTGTTTGTCGATCTTCTATCTGCCGTTGATTTAGTACCGCGGACGAAATTATGGATTGTCCTCCTTGAACTGGGCATACCAGTCCCACTTCTGACAATACTGATGAGGCTTCATGACGCAAACTTTGCCCAAGTCAGATGTGGGAAAAATGGTGCATTGTCGTCGAGATTTCCCGATGACAGGGGGGTAAGGCAGGGCTGCGTGCTTGCACCGACCCTGTTCTGCCTCTATGTCAACGGGGTAATCGCACACTTGAATGGACTACAGAATAATGATGCCCCAAAGTTGGCTGGCAGTAGGGTCTCCGCCATTATGTTTGCTGATGACACCCTCTTGCTATCTAAGTCCCCGATGGGGATCCAGCGTATTTTGGACGGTTTTGAGGGCTTTTGTTGGGACAGTGGTTTGGAGATCAACTCGCTTAAAACGAAGTTCATGATTTTCAACCTCCCAGCAACTACACGTCCAAATCCGAGACTAGGTACATCATGTCTGGAAAGGGTTTCGACTTTTGACTATCTGGGGGTTACCCTTTATGAGAATCTGACGTGGGGCCTGCAGCTAGTGAAGTCACAACGAAAACTGTCCCAACTAGCCAGTGGAATTATGAAACTATCTAACACCTCCACGTATAAACCGGTTGCTCCACCTTTGGAGGTTTACAAGATGCAAGCGAGGGGTGCGATTGTCTATGGCGGGGAATTATGGGGATACTCATGCATGCCCGAAATGATTAGGACTGAAAATAAATTCATAAGACAGCTCTTGGCCCTACCTTCTAGAACTGCTCTTCTGCCTCTAAGGCTTGATTTAGGACTCAGGCCCATTAATGAGGTGTTAGCACTTAAACCGCTAAGATTTTGGTGCAGGCTATGGGTAACCCCGGAGCTTGCTACTTATAGGCAGGAACTTGCAGAATTACTGACCCTGCCTGGGGTAGGGAAAATTCCCTGGCTCAGATTCATAAAAAATGAATGTTGAAGGTTGGAATTACCCGTTTTGTGGTCTGACCCAGAGAAAGGTTCTAAAATAATCACTCGCGAAAACCTTATGAAGACATATAATGAATACAAACATGCTGCAGTTCTGTCTAACTCTGAAAATGGCACCTTCACGGCTTCTTTTTTAATTGTTAAAGATTGTTATTACTTTGAAGGATTCCTGGATGAAATATACCCTATTTCAGCTAGTAAATTATATATACAGTGGCGATATGGTGTATTACCCCTCCGAGCTCTGACTAATAGGTGGTCTCCACCTACGAATGAAAAATGCCCGGGTTGTAACTGTGACAGGGAAAATTATCTCCATGTGCTTTTCTTCTGTCCAGCTTACAGTAAGTCCAGGAAGTACTGGCTTGTACCCCTGTGTAAGAATGTGGGTTTTAATCACTGTATGCATGTTTTTAGAGTTTTTTAAACAAACACAACTTGAACAATTGTTTTTTCAGTTTCACAATTTTTGTTGGCAATGTGGCACAAGCGAAGGTTGTTAATTAATGTAAACCACACATGATGTGATAGGTTGGACTTTTTTTTCTGTAACAACTTCTGCTTTTTGCACTGCATCCCTTGTTATTTTTGAGATTGTTTGTTCCTTTTTTCTTGGATTGTATGATTTTCCCATCCATGAACCACTGCTTTTATATGCTATGTATCTTTTATGGCGTACAGTCGAAAAAAAGATTTTATTAGTGAGTGCAATCCCTGTTAGATGAAGCTCCTCCCAGTCCTATCCTGTGGTCTGTACTCCTATCTCAAGGGGACCCCACACAGACCATACTCTGGGTAATCTGCTCCCGCATCAATGCAAATGTTCTTTATAAAGCGCTGACTTATCTTTCAGCACGGTACGTGTGCACATCGCCTGTCCCCCTTTGGACTGAAAACCCTCGACAATAGAACTCGCCAAGGCGAACAGCGCATGCGCTGCATCTCTAGGCGAGACCTAACAAGGCGAGCAGCACATGCGCTGCATCACTAGGCGACACCTAAAAATGATTCTGCCTAATCGCGCACAAACTGGAGAATGGAATAGACAAACAATTAAAGCATGCATAAAAGCCAAATGGCTCTTTAATGTCTTCTAAGAATTATGATACATAGTTTGGCCTAAAGCTACGAGGAGGACAAACAATTTGAAAATGTGCATACATACAGCTCACCAGTCCTCGGGTAGTCGGCTGAACGATTTTATACCAGCATGCCCCTCATTTTAATGTCCCGGCTGGTACAAACATTAGGAAAGTATGTAAAGCTGGTAATTTTCCCATTATCAGTATACATTAAGCAGTAAATAGAAGAAGAAATGACTTTAAAATGTGTTCAAGAGCTGCCTTAATGATACCTGACTGATGACTGAAGTAAAAACAACATAAAGGCCAAGTTAAAAATGAAAAACAGAGGATTTTGTATAAAGTTCTATTCATGTAGGGACCTTTGCAGAGTCTTAAAATGTAAACAAATGGTAGATGTTCTGTAGGAAAGGGGGCAACCCTCACCACTGAAGAAACATATGAGACCTAACATTATGAGCCACGGACTGAGAGTCCGAATTGGGAGGGGGGAGAAGTCTATCTCTGACAGTTTGTTACGGATGCAACCAGAGTGGTATTTTACCGATCTGCCCGACATTTTCATTTAACCCCTTCCTGCGCCGCAAATTCTGCCGCTGCGCGGAGGGGCTAATGGGTGAGCGTGGCGCTTCGGTGCTTATGAAGGCTCCAAGTCACGGGCGGCATGTGCTCAGGGCGGCGTGGTTCCGTCATGACCACGCCCGCTCATTGATTCGCCCGCAGAGGCGGGGAATTAGTGCTGCGTGTTTGAGGTAAACAGAAGCATAGTTGTCAAGTTTTCTGATTGTTTAAATGTCACATTTCTTGGTTTTGAGCGTGCTGATGTGTGACATTTCAATGGCCATTTGACTGACAGTTTATCACAAGTACAACAACACAGGTACGTGGCTGTAATGTAGTACATTTCAGAAATTAACCACTTTTTTGCGATATGAGGCTTGCTAAACAGCCTCAAAACAGAATTATTTGCTTATGTGGCAATTGGACAAAAATTATGTGGCATAGAATTTTCTTTTTCTTTCCAGCACTATAACTTCATGGCATAGCTGGGATCACAATAAGCTGTGGCCATCAGAAAAATATAGCCCTTGCGCATTCATGTGTGACATCTTCAACCAGTAGTGGCTTTTTATGAAACAGCGTGGCACACAAGTAATAATTTCTTGCTTTCGACGGGCGTTTTGGCACAGGGCTGTGCCTTCATCAACTCACATTTATTGAGTTGTTCTGACGTACCGTGGCAATCTTCCTTAGACCCCAGGCTAGGTTTGTCACCTGACCAGTTTTATACCCACATGACAATACAAAAACAATTAAAATAACCTAGAGCCTGCATTTAGTTTTATATAAACTTCTATTATAAGCTTATTTCCCGCTGTCGACAGTTATACCAGTTGTTAAATGGCTTGAACCAGAGTTATAGGCCAGAGCCACAGACAAGGGTGTTGTGGTTTACTTAGCGCCCGCACGAAGACCCTTCTTGCCGCGTGCGTATGGCCAACGCTTTACACCGAAATTACATTCCATTTGGAACCTTGGACATAGGCAGCGTTAGGAGTTATCAGTTGGCGTTGAGTCTTGATGGAGAGACGACATTCATCTTGGCATCATGGTATTCTTGAAAAAAGATACTTACCTTCTTCTTACACTCGTTGCCACGTGTATCTTTACAGAGTACCTATAATGAGGGACAGGATCTTTAACAACGGCTATAGAACAAGGCACACAAACTATAAGGATATTAAAATGTTTTACCCACTAAGGGTAGAATGTTCCAAGTTAAATAGAGATAAACATGAAGACAAACATCAGAATGTTGGAGCTTCAGGCTTATACCAGCCATTTTGAGCCCAGAGTTACTCCATTATCTTTAATGAAGCTCTTAATATTCAAATGTTCTTATTAAGAATCATGCCTTTACAGAATGTTAACACGTGAACAGATGGCCAGTACTTTTCTCTGGGAAATGAGGCAACCTTTCCCAGAGCAGAACCTGAATGCTGATAGTGAGTCAGCATAGAAAAGTGACTGACTCACGCTCTGCCAGACACAGGCCTGCATAGCGCACTTCGGGGACCAGGCTGACTTATAAGAGAACACCAGCTTGTGTGACAAGTCAAAGTGCAGTGGTGCGAGTAACTGTACGGTGCACTAACAGCTCTGCGAAGTGAGGTGAAAGTAATGTATTTTAAGGTAATTTACTGCATTACTGCAAGTGCATTAATTTCCTGTGCATTCATAAATTAAGTCACAGCATGTCTCTTGATGCTGAAATGGTATTTTCCCTCAGCGGAAAGGCTGCACACTCCAGTGACAGTGACGGATGGATCCGATGGTCATATTTTGTGAACCATGCAGCCAGAGAACACAAGATGGCTAATCTTTAGTCCCACGCGGTGCGCACTGCACTCTGGGTTGTCTTTACCCTGCTCTCTCTTACGGAGACTGCAACCAGTGGACAAGGGCGTAGCTCCAAGGTGGGTGTTTGGAGTGTTACACCCCTCAAAAAAATTATTCTGTAGTAAACAGTTGGGTACAAGTGCTTTCAGTTGTGTAATGTGAAGTGTCTATCGGATTTCTCCTGGATAGACACGCCCATACTGTAAAGATGTCCACAGCAACTGGTAAGTGTAAGGTCTTTATTTTACATATATTAACCTGACACCAAGGCACATCTGTTCGCTGTCACCCTGAACATCGCAACTGATAATCCCAACTGTCAACCTGCCGGTGGTCAGATAGAACACTCTGACGTCATAATGCACCGGCAGGTCTCTCGTGCAGAGACACAGCACGAGAGCAATACATTAGAGAAAAGTACATGTTAACATAAACACAACACATCTCCCTTCCCAAAGCAACTGAAGTGAGAGAGAATGTCCGGCTGGAACAAGAGGACGAGGAGGATAACCCACTGCTAATCACAAATGTAATCTTGTAACTTAGCTGGTGGTTTAACCACTCTTCCATACCTGCTCACAGAAGGTTCATCCTGACCACTGACGTCCTGTGACGTAACATCTTCATAAATTGAGTCATCAGAATCAGAATCTGT
Organism: Lissotriton vulgaris; assembly: GCF_964263255.1. Taxonomy (NCBI): domain Eukaryota; kingdom Metazoa; phylum Chordata; class Amphibia; order Caudata; family Salamandridae; genus Lissotriton; species Lissotriton vulgaris. Next base: position 364,900,154 of record NC_141689.1, read on the forward strand.
TTCACTGTTAGTCTGATAGCTATATCCTTCACCTGTCTCCTTGCTCTGACTACTACCACTGTCTTCAACCCGAGAGGCATCCGAATAATTCTCACTACCCGAAGGCACTTCATTCATACCCAGAGATACGATACTGGTACCACTCGGTTGAGAACTTTCCCTATCCTCCCGGTCTAGAATCCAATCATAGTCTTGAGAACAGGAAGCCCCTTCCTCATCAGAAGTGGATTGAAAGTCAATCATTCCTTTCCCTTCTTTGCATAATGACAAAGCAGAAAAATGCCAAGATTTTCCATCGCTCAAAAGAGCGGAATTACAAAACACTTCCTTGACTTCCATTGGTTGTGAGTAGTGATTTTTCCCATTCATGGTACTTCTGTTTTTCCTCACCCTCACATAATCCCCTGCTTTAATATTGTCCTCTTTACATGAGTGCTTTTTGTCATGGTATTTTTTTCCTACGGTTTGACACTTTCTTACATTCTCCTTTATCTCCTCTGGAGACCACATTTCTCTTTTTGGGGTAGCCCAACCTACATTATCTTTTGTAATGGGAGTCCTCCCTCTCAGAATTACAAAAGGACTGGTACCTGTGGATACACAAGGCATAACTCGGAATGACCAAAGATTTTTCATAAGTTGTTTCCTCCATGACATGTCATTTTGATTGGCCAATTGAATTATGCCTTTTATCACCCGGTTCAACCTTTCTACTGCCCCATTCCCAGCCGGGTGATAAACAGACGTGGTTTTGTGTTCTATTCCATTGTTTTTCATGAACTCCTTGAAAATTTTAGATTTGAACTGTGGACCATTATCTGACACCATGCAATTTGGAAGGCCTTCTCTAAGGAAAAGCTTTCGCAAAAAACCTACTACACTTTTAGCATCAGCTTCTTGCACTACCTCAACCTCTGGCCATTTTGAGAAGTGGTCTACTAGCACTATTAGGTATAACATTTCACCTTGTTCACGAATAGGCCCACAAATGTCAATTCCTAATCTGATCCAAGGCATATTTGGACATGACAATGGTTGAAGGGGTGGTCTCAACGTTTGTTTTGTCTTGTCCGAGTTTTCACAGGCTGTACAATCCCTGACACATCTCTCAATTTCCATATCACACCCAGGCCACCAATAAGAATTTCCTACCCTACTCTTGGTTTTGCCAATACCAAGGTGTCCTTCATGGCAAATTTCCAACAGTTTATTACGTAAATTCTTGGGTGGAACAACTTTTCCATTTCTCAAAATAAGATCCCCCTCTACAGATAACTCATCTCTTAGTTCCCAAAATGGGCGCAACAGTGGGGACAATTTCTTTTTTCCTGGCCAACCTGTTCTTATTTTCTCCTTCACTTCCATTAGAATCATATCTTTTTCCATCTGTTCACTCCATTCTGCCCCCGAGATACATGGTACTTCTCCCGTGACATTGGCTACACAGAAGGTGTCAATGTCCTGAATCTGGTCATCACTGATTGGAAGAGGTAGACGGCTTAGACAGTCCGCCACCTTGTTTCTCACTCCCGGAAGGTATTCAACTTCGTAGTTATATTCTAACAACTTCATAGATATTCTGGACAACCGAGGAGAAGCAACTTGAAGACCCTTGGTAGAAAGCACTTTCACCAAAGGTTTATGATCACTTCTGAGGGTTATTTTGTACCCCCAAATGTATTGCCTGAAATAGTTCAAAGCCCATGCACAGGCTAGTGCCTCCCTCTCAATCACAGAATACTTTTCCTCTGTAGTAGTGATAGAGCGAAAGGCAAAAGCAACGGTAACCTCTTTACCCCCTTCATCAATCTGTGATATGACTGCTCCCAAACCCTTGTTGCTTGCGTCGGTTGTCACTATGCTTTTTAGAGAGGGATTAAACCCTTGAAGGGGTGGAGCCTCACAAATGTCGTCTTTTATTTTTTTGAATGCTTCTTCGCAACCAACATTCCACTCAAATTTGTTTTTCTGTTTTATGAGTTCTCTCAGGTGTAATGTTTTTGATGAGAAATTCTTCACAAATTTGGCATAAAACTCTGATAGACCCAAGAATGCTCTAACTTCCTCCTTATTCTTGGGTGAGGGCGCTTCCTTGATGGCTGACAGTAGTTCTTTTTTAGGTTTTATACCGTTCCCATCAATCTCATGCCCTAAGTATGTGACTTTATTGGTCGCAAACCTGCACTTACGTAGGTCAGCTGTAAGTCCATGATGTTCTAGTAACCCTAGGACTCTGTTTAGTTTTGCATCATGTTCACCTCTACTTTTGCCTGTTATCATGATGTCGTCCTGGAAAATCAGCAGATTTTTTTCCTTTTTGAAAATTTCACTCATTAACCTCTGAAACATGGCCGCAGCAGAGGCCAATCCAAAAGGTACTCTTTTGAACCTAAAACACCCCAGCGGGGTTACAAATGTAGTTAGGCTTCTGCTCTTTGGATGCAAAGCCACCTGGTGGTAAGCAGAGCTAAGGTCGATGGTTGAAAACCATTTTGCACCATTGGTAAGGGACAGCACCTCATTAATTTTTGGCAAGGGGAATTGATCAACCAGAATGTTTTTATTTAGATCGCGAAGATCAATGCATAGCCTGAGCTTGCCGTTGGGTTTCTTCGCGATAACCAAAGGTGAAACCCATTCAGCCGATTCAACTGGCTCAATGATGCCCTCCCTTTGTAATTTCTTCAACTCATCTTCCACCTCACTAATGATTGAAAATGGGATGTTTCTCGATTTGTGTATGCAAGGTATGGCATCTTTCTTAAGTTTGATTTCATGTACAAATCTTTTTAGTTTCCCTATGCTCTCTGAAAACACCTTTGGATACCTTTTTTTAAAGAAGTTGTTACATTCTTCCTCAGTTTGCAAGATGAGAACTGGCTCAGGACTGTTCGGATCAAGTAGTATACCCAGTTCTCCTTGGTCCATCCACCCCAACACTGATGGACCGACCTTTGATACATACAGTTTTCCCATAGTTTGACGGGATTTAAATTTGAACTCTAGTTCCCTGTAACCTAGCATTTTAATTGGTTCGTAATTAAATGACTTAGGGAAAACATCAGGCTCCTCCAATTTTGTTCCAATAGTTGGAACAAATTTCTCCATCCACACCTTTTCATTTACAATAGTATACGGCGAGCCTGAATCCGCCACAATTGACATGTCGACCCCGCTAATGTTCATCTTACAGATAGGTTTCTTTTTTTTGTTTACACCGTCTTCTACATTTAACACAAACAAGTTCATGTCATCTTCATCAGAGGACGTACAATCTTCTTCTTCTTCATACATTACAGCTTTTACATTTCTTCCCTTTTTTTCCTTTTTAGGACACATTGCACTGAAATGTCCTATCATACTGCAGTTTGAACATTTTTGTCTCACTGCTGGACACGACCTGTCATTAGCCAAATGGTATCTACTGCCACATCTGTAACACCTTCTGTCATCAGAAAGTTTACCCTTATTGCTAGAATCTCCACGCTGTGCATACCCTGAACCAGGCTTATGACTTGACTTCTTAGAACCAATCACTTTTGCTACCATAGACTTATCCTCAGTAGAGGATTTTTCCTCTTGTAAAACCGCTTTGGCACACCTTCCAGTCAATTCTGTACATTTAACTATCTCCACCACCTCCTCCAATGGTAACTCTCCCTTGGCCCACAGTTTCTCCTGCACATGTTTATTTGAGGACCTCATAACGACCTGGTCGCGAATTAGCTCATCATGTAAAGCCCCAAATCTACATGTCAGTGCCAAATTTTTCAACGCAGCAACATAATCTTCAACAGACTCTTCCTGTGCTTGCTTGCGTTGAAAAAATTTAAATCTATTCACAGAAATGGAAATAGTAGGTTTAAAATACAACGTTAAATCTTCCAAAGCATTAGTATATACATCTCCTGTTCTTGTTTTCTTGTTTATGCTATTGTATATTTTCATAGCCTTTGCACCCAAACAATGATGAAGAATCTTTTTTTTCTTTTCAGGAGTCAATTCTTCTTCTCCCTCAAAGGTAGATACATAGTTTTTTCGAAATACTCTCTCCATTCTTCCCATTTTAGGGCGTCATCCCCAGTAGTCGGTATGAAAGGTAAAGGTGGGGATAGATTCCAAACATTTCCAGACGCCATAGTCAATACCTAAGACTAATTGTTAAGTATATATATATATGTATATTTTCCTATCTTAACTATTTGTTCCCTGCAGGATAATATTAAACCTAAATGAATTAGTTTTACTGTAAGTTTGTTTTCCTTAGATTTTTTTCCAAAGTTATTGAATAAATCTCGAAGATTAGTTTGTCTCCTACTCACATAAATCTTCGATTCCACTTTACCCAGGGACAACCTTCAATGGTGTGCGTGTCACCGTTGTAAGTAACAAGCAATAAATCTTCCTTTTTAAAACGGCGTGTTATTTGCTACAAGACGCCTCCTTTTCCTTTTTCCTTTTCGTGAACTGACTAATTATTTCCTCTGCCAGGTGTTTTTCATGCACAAAAATGGCCGCCCGACGTCGTCCTGCGCTGCGTTCCACTGACGTCACTCTTCTGCCTGACAGGACTCTTCCCCCTCAGGCTACCGTGTCTGCGCAGACACACACGCTGAGGCAAAAATCTCTTCGTCGCTTCTGCGCGCCGGAAACTTGACTCGCTCTCACACGTCGCTGTTCAAAGGAATCCTCCCCCGTAAGTGCAATCTTCTGCTCCACGGATACACAGCTCAGGGATGTGTGTGTCGGACTATTCAGTGCTGCGCTGAAGCTGGCCAAATACTCCTCAATTCCTTCTAGCGCCAAACCGAGCCACACGCTCTCTAATTTCCCACCAACGACCACAAGAGCGGAATCTCCCTCATTCATTCCTCGCTCACAGCGCTGGCACCGGAGCCTGGGAAACACTGACTCACCCCTGCATACTAGTGTTCAGCAAGACCTCCAGACCTCCTTTTTCTCCAGGTGTGTTCCTGACCCGAACACAATTCAGCAAAGCTGTTCGTCGATCCTCGACTCACTTCCACATGCCCAACGAGCATGTAGAGAAATGCTGTGTCCTGGATGTTCCGCGCAACTCTATTCTCTAGTTTGCGGAAAGCGATGCTGTTGGTGAACACAGCTGTTCTAGACGTACCCTTCTTAAATCTGTAAGATGGCCTCCCAGTGGGTTCTTCGTGGTGTCTGGTGCTTCACCTCGTCGCCAAGTTGTAAAGATGACCACAGCAACTGGTAAGTGTAAGGTCTTTATTTTACATATATTAACCTGACACCAAAGTACATCTGTTCGCTGTCACCCTGAACATCGCAACTGACAATCCCAACTGTCAACCTGCCGGTGGTCAGATAGAACACTCTGACGTCATAATGCACCGGCAGGTCTCTCGTGCAGAGACACAGCACGAGAGCAATACATTAGAGAAAAGTACATGTTAACATAAACACAACACATACTTTCTCTCTTCTATGTTTTGAGTGTATTTTGTATCCCCCAACAATACTCACTCTTCTCTCTTTCCACTGCCCCTTAAGCCTCAAGTCCTGCTTCTCATATAATGTGTTTTAACAAAACGTCCCAGTGTGATTATTGGGCAATCTGAAGCGCACCCCCCCAATCCCACTGACCAAGCTACACCCCTGCCAGTGGAAGAATACTGGTGACTGAACTGACCTGTCACTAGCTACGATTTCAATTACTGAACCAGTGAGATTATTGAACCTGTCACTGCAGTTGTAATCAGTGTAATAGAATGCTTGTTATTACCCGGACGGCGATGTGGCTATCATGCCAAGTAGGAAGCATCTCAGCTGCACTGGATGGAGTTATGCATGACCTTGTTAGGGCAGGAAGATACTGGTCAACACTGAGTCTAGTTTAAGCTGTAGGAAGCCCGACCTCTAGGCTACACGTCTGACTAATTGATGTTGGTGCTGTCACTAATAGTACCTAAGGCCCTAAATACTCTGGGAATAGCACAAGTTGGGCAGCATGCAACAACACCACTGATGAAGGGTGATGCCCTGAAACCGGTCCCAGGATGCTTATTTCCAGTCCAGGGAGGACCTGACTTGGCAGTTCAGGCTGGACTGTTCCCACAAGGAACAGGGTCAAGACTGATTTGCATATGGCTAGGTCCAAACTGGGGTGGTGCGGTGAGCAAAAGAATGATGGATTAAACCCAGTTCCTTGTGACTGGGGGTGAACGTTTGCATTGTCCGACATTCGATCCATCAATTGTTTCTTTAACACTACCACTAGCAGCACCTGGAACGAGTGTGCCCCTGCTCCCTGCCATCTCTATTGGCACCGGTGTGTAGCTGAACACCAGCCCATGAATCAGGCAGTCTGTTTTACATTTCTAAAAGAATCGATAGGAAAGGAAGGATTAGAACAGGGAGAGAGATAAGAGGAAATAGTAGGGAGGGAATGCGCACTACAGGAGGGGAAGTGAGTTACAGAGAAAAAGAGGGAGAATTATAGAGCTGTGAAGAGTGACAAATTGAGATAGAAGGAAAGAGCGAGAGGATGAAAACCATGGATAGCAGAGGGAGGAGAGAGAAAGAGACAAATAAAGGACAAGGCAAAGATGGTCATTGTTAGAAATGGGGGTTTCTAGTTGGTAGAGGTAGGTACCTTTGTCCATGTAGGTAACCCTTGCTTCTAGTCACTGTAAGGGGGATACACACTTTAGATACCCCTTGCTCACCCCCTTGGTAACCTGGGAGATTGGGAAGGCTTATGCCTTGGAAGAGAAGAAATTGATCTTGCCACACAAGCTGAGAATGAGAGAGCTTGATGTGAAGCTCGAGAGGCTTGAGGTCATGAGTGTCTTAGCCAAGAAAAAGGTAGTTCAGGTAGTGAGTTGGAAGTGACAGCCAGGAGGGTGGAGACCAGCTCAAATGGTGGCCACAAAAAGGTGTTATTTAGTGCTGAGGGAAAAGTAAACACACCCAGAGATGAGGTGCCCAACTTAAAGGAGGAGGGTTTAGGTTTATGAGAAAGCTCCAGTCGTGAGCAGTGTCCCTAATGTGGACTGGGGAATTGGCACAGGAGATCATATTTCATAGTGGTGGGAGGGACACTCTACTGACTCTAGGTGAGAGGTGCAGGGAGGGTGTTCCCTCGTTTTAGAAGCCTTGGTATATGAGTATGGAGACAACCCAGAAGAGTGTGGGTTGAGTGACAGAAATAGTCAGACACTGCTTTGCCAGTCTCAGGGGGGTGATATGAGGTACTTGTGTGAGGCACCTGATGGTGAGGCAAAGAGTAGCTTGGCTAACACTCGTGTGAGGCTGTGTGATTCAATTGCTGGCAAGCCACTGTAAGTCCCTGTTTTTCAGAGTTGTGCCAACACCCGGTGGAGTATGAGTTCTCAGACCCGAGGAAGCTTGCACTGGAGGCAGACCCTGGAGGATTCGAGAGGGCCTGAAGAAGTTTTTGGAAGTGATGCTGAAGGGGGTGGCTCAGGTGTCCCCCAACCAGGTGTGGAAGGGGAGGTTGGTAGTGATCCAGATAGGTCCCAGTGTCTCTACCGGGAGACCATCTACTCCAGGGGATACCAAGGTGTCAGTTGAGCTGGGGGGGACTGCTGTAATGAGTGTCGCACCAGTTACAGTTCTGGTGTCTGGCACCACTGCTGCAGTTGGGAGGCTGTATGAGTCTAAAGAAATTGGTGAGAGGGAAGACAGTCCCCAGTGGAAGGACCAGGGAGTCATGGGTTGCCAGCTCGGAGTTCAGAGCACCCCAGGACTGACCCTGGTGAGGCCACTTACGGCTCTGAGGGGGTCTCCATGCTCTGTTGGGTTGACAGGAGGCTGGAGATTGACCTAGTTTGACCTAGTTTAGGACACCCCCCGCGCCGCACGGCCACCAGCTGCTGCGTGTGCCCCCAACTACCTGCCTCTGTGCTCCGGCTGCCGCCGCGAGACCACGCCCCCTGCTTCGTGCAGCTTGGTCTGTGCTCTGTATCCTGCCTTGCGCCACTGTTTTCTGCTGAATTGTGTCTCTATTTGTACTTGCTGTATTTTGTATATTGTTGTCCTTTTCCCCCTTTATTTGCCTGCTTGCCTGTTGTCCTTGTTCGCCCCGTCTCCTCCCTCCCCGCTCCCGCTTCCCGCCACCGCCGCTAAACCCCGCCCCTTTCTTCATTCTGTACCCTCCCCGCTCCCGCCTCCCAGCTGCTCCGCCCCCCCTCGCACTTCGCCATAAATGGCGACCGTGCGAACGCGCAGCGGTCACGCGCAGCGGTCACGCGCAGCGGGCACGCCGATTGTGCGCCGAAGGCGCGCCAAAGGTAAGCCCGTCTACGCCCGTCCGCGCCTGGACCGCGCCCAGTGCCAGGACCCCTGGACCCCACCGACGGAAGACGACCCAACATTCCTACGACGCCGCAACACTCATCGCACTCAACACCGGCCGAATCCCGGGATGCTACCGTGCCACCCCGAGACGCACCCACGGACCCTTCAGCTGCCACGCCTGCAAGTTCACCTGCATTCGGACCTGCCCTACTCCAGCACCCGCCAAGCCGAACACCAGCAGCAACCACCTCAAGTGCATCCTGCTCAACACCCGCTCCGTCCACAGACACGCCATCGAACTCTGGAACCTCCTCGACACCACAGCTCCTGACGTCGCCTTCCTCACGGAAACCTGGATGAACGCCTCTTCTGTGCCCGACATCGCCATCCCAGAGGGATACAAGATCACTCGGAGGGACCGCTCCGCCAGCCAGATGGGAGGAGGCATCGCCGTCATCCACAGGAACACCATCCGCATCACGACCGACACCGACGACACCCTGACAAGCGCCGAACACCTGCACTTCCAGATCCACACCGACCCGAAGACCACCCTCAGAGGCACCCTGATCTACCGACCCCCGGGACCACGCACACAATTCAGCGAGGACATCGCCGACTTCATCAGCCCGCATGCCCTCCGCTCCGCTGACTACATCCTCCTGGGGGACCTCAACTTCCACCTGGAGAACAACAACGACCGCAACACCTCCACCCTGCTCGACAACCTCGCCAACCTCGGACTCAAGCAGCTGGTGTCCACCCCCACCCACCTCGCCGGACACACACTCGACGCCGTCTTCTCATCCAGCAAAGACATCACCTTCAGCCACGCCACAGGACTCCACTGGACGGACCACAGCTGCGTCCACTTCACCTTCAAAAGAACGACGATCCACCACCACCAGCAACAGGCTGCCCGAAGAAGCTGGAACAAGATCACAGCCGACCAGCTCGCTGCTTCCCTGAGCCAGCACCCTCCTGCCAGCTCAGCGAACCCCAGCCAGGCCGCCGACAACCTCACGAAGTGGATCAGCAACTGCGCGGACGAACTCGCCCCACTGAGGACCCCGCCCAGCAGACCCGGCAGCAAGAAGGCCCCATGGTTCACCGACGAACTCAAGAGCTCCAAGACGAATTGCCGAGCCCTTGAGAAAGCCTGGAGAAAGGAACCAACACCGGACAACATGACCACTCTCAAGCTTGCCATCCGGAAGCACCACCAACTGATCCGCGCCGCCAGGAAAACTGCATTCAAGGACCGGCTGGACAACAACGCACACAACTGCAAGGAACTCTTCAACATCGTGAAAGAGCTCTCCAACCCCAACGCCGGAAACAACGACATCACCCCATCGCAAGACCTCTGCAACTCCCTCGCCTCCTACTTCCACAACAAGATCGCGGACATACACAACAGCTTCAGCATTCAACCAACGCACGCCACGACCACAGCAACGCCGCCCACCACCACCCTCCGCGCCTGGACTCCGACCACCACCGAAGACACCATCCGCATGATGAACTCCGTCCAACCCCTGCCCTCACCACGTCTTCAACAAGGCCGACGCTGTCATCGCACCCCACCTGCGGGACATTATCAACACCTCCTTCAACACCGCCACCTTCCCTGAGAGCTGGAAGCACGCCGAACTCAGCGCTCTACTCAAGAAACCTACAGCGGACCCCACCGAACTCAAGAACTACCGCCCCATCTCACTCCTCCCGTTTCCTGCAAAAGTCATCGAGAAGACCGTCAACAGACAGCTTGCCGCCTTCCTCGAGACGAATGGATCCCTCGACCCCTCACAGTCTGGCTTCCGAGCCAACCACAGCACCGAGACCGCCCTCATCGCCGCCACCGACGACATCCGGGCCCTGATGGACAACGGAGAAACAGCGGCCCTCATCCTCCTAGACCTCTCCGCGGCATTCAACACTGTCTGCCACCGCACCCTAGTGCAGCGCCTCAGCAATGTCGGTATCCAGGAGAAGGCACTGGAATGGATCGTCTCCTTCCTCGACGGAAGAACACAGAGAGTCCGCCTACCACCGTACAAGTCAGAGGCCACCGAAGTCATCTGCGGCGTCCCTCAAGGATCCTCGCTGAGCCCCACCCTCTTCAACGTCTACATGAGCCCCCTCGCGGCCATCGCACGCCAGCACAACCTCAACATCATCTCCTACGCTGACGACACCCAGCTGATCCTCTCCCTGACCAACGACCCCGCCGCTGCCAGAGCCAACCTACACGAAGGGATGAAAGATGTAGCCGAGTGGATGACGACCAGCCGCCTGAAACTGAACTCAGACAAGACGGAGGTCCTCATCTTGGGCCCCTCGCCCTCCGCCTGGGATGACTCCTGGTGGCCCCCCGCCCTGGGCACCGCACCCAAACCGACGGACCATGCACGCAACCTGGGCTTCATCCTGGACTCCTCCCTCTCCATGACCAGACAAGTCAACGCCGTCTCCTCGTCATGCTTCAACATCCTGCGCATGCTACGGAAGATCTTCTGGTGGATCCCCACAGAGACCAGGAAGACAGTCACCCAGGCCCTCGTCACCAGCCGACTGGACTACGGCAACGCCCTCTACGCCGGAACCACCGCCAAGCTCCAGAAGAGACTCCAGCGGATCCAGAACGCCTCAGCCAGACTCATCCTCGACATTCCATGAAACAGCCACATCTCTGGACACCTGAGGAACCTGCACTGGCTCCCCGTCAACAAAAGAATCACCTTCCGTCTCCTCACCCACGCACACAAAGCCCTACATGATCAAGGCCCGAGCTACCTCAACAACCGAACCAACTTCTACGCTCCCAAACGCCACCTCCGATCAGCCAGCCACGCCCTCGCCGCCGTCCCCCGCATCTGAAGAGCGACTACCGGAGGAAGGTCCTTCTCCTACCTGGCCGCCAAGACCTGGAACTCCCTCCCGACTGACCTGCGCTTGACCCAAGACCATCTCTCCTTCAGGAAGAAGCTCAAGACCTGGCTGTTCGAGCAGTAGCGGCACCCCCCCCCCCCCTCCCCAAGCGCCTTGAGACCCTACGGGTAAGTAGTGCGCTCTATAAATGTCATTGATTGATTGATTGATTGATTGAGATCTGATCCAGACAGACTCTTGTTCAGCTCACAAGGCACGTGTTTCCCTTGGAGGGGGTTGGTGTACTCCCCCGGTAGTCCAGGCTTGCCAGGCACAGGTCCAGCCTAAGGGTACAGACCCTAGATTGGAGGGCTAGGTTCAGGGTGTCCCCCCTGACCTGGAGGAAGAAGCGACTGGTAGCAGTGCCCCTACTGGCTTATCTTCTAGGTGTACTACTCCCGGTGGAAGGGTGAAGAGCCGCAGGAGGGGGGCAGGGAGAGGGCAGTCAGGCCCCTGACCCCTGTCCAGCCTAAGGGTGCATACCCTAAGCAGGAGTACCAGTAGCAGTATAACACCCTTAACTGGTGGGAAAATTGTGTGCGACACCTGCCATTGGTGCCTTGACATTTCTGGAGTCTGGGGGTACCGCTACAGGTAGGAGGATGCAGATTCCCAGGTAGGAAGACAGGCTGAGGGATAGCCCACCCCAGTCTCTTTTTCAGACCCTGGGCTGGTGGGCCAGGGTCAGGATTCCATACCTGACTTGGCAGGAGGGGGAGTGGACAAAAATGTCCAAGAACCTGGGGCTACCGCACCACACTCTCTGTTGCCACAGAAGTTAGAGAGCCCTGGGTGGCCTGAGGCTTGGCTCTCATCACTGACAGTTGTCAGAGGCCACTGTGGCTGGCTGTCCTGGTGGACAGAGTTGCCCCTGGGAGGGGAACAGGAGTCATACCTCAGGGTGGACTTGGCCACACCCCTGTGTGAGCCATGTGGGTACTAACTACCTGCTGGTACACATGTATGAGCAAAGTAAGATTAGGCACCACACAGATGGGGTCCACAGGTGAGGAGAAGGATACCATGGGTTAGCTTAGTGGGCCCTGAGAGTATGGATAGATGGATCCAACGGGTTCAGAGAGGCATAGAACTTGAATAGACACCTGCTGTTGCGGGCCAGGTTCCATGTTCTATCGCCCCAAACAGGGAAACACACACAGACACTCTTACCCCAAATGTAATGTTTAAAGTACTCAAAACACACAGTAATAGAGTGGTAACACTACAAATGGACCCCACACCAGTTTAAGTATCTATATGTAATCTCAACAAGACCAAAATGACAAAAATTCAACATACAGGTAGTACAATATCACTTAAAAACAGTTACTTCCAAAATAAAGCTTGTAAAAAAACAAATAGCTCCAACGCAAGCTATTACAACGTCGTCTCAGAAATAAATCCAAAGTACGGCGACGATCATGAAGTGTGCAGCGTCAGGCAGGGGGGTCACTCGGATCCCCAAACAAACAGTACCTTCGGATAATGAAGTATATGACAATGCATGGCATCGTTGAGGTGAGGCATCAGTGCAGAGGTCAAGACTGGCTCCCTGGCTACCACTGGTCTGAAAGGAGACAACATGTCAAATCCAGGACAGGTGAAGTTGGTTGCTTCGGCAGTGAGGCATCAGTTCCAGTGACAGTGCGAAGTCGGCAAGTTCGTGGAGTCACCCTCAGTGATTATCGGTTACGCGATAACAGGATGCAGGCGCTGGCGATAATGGAGTCGGTGCAAGCGCTGGCATCGGGAAATGCTGATAACTGCAGGCACCCACAGGCATCAAAGGGCGTTGGAGCTGAGGTACAGGCCGTGCGGTGCATCGTGAACTTCAAGAGCAGTGCCCCTGGCCTCAGTGCAGGTCACAGTGTCACTGCGGCATCGCTGACGGCATCTGATACAGGTTTTCTTGCTTCTTTCAAGTTGCTTCTCACTCTTGCCAGCAGAAACAACCCCTAGAGACTGAAAACTGGAATTGGCACCTTCTGGCAGATCAGAACTCTCAGCAATAGAGTTCAGGGGAGCTGGGGGTGAAGTCTTTGTGTCCCTGAGGCTTCAAAGTTGGAGGTCAGCACACACAGACCGTTCGAGATTCTTCTTCAAACAGGTTCACAGCAAAGTTCCAGTCTTTGTCCTTTCCTAGGCCTAATCAGCAACTGCAGACCAACCCCCACACACCACACAGCAAAAGGGGCAGTACTACTCACAGCTCCCCAGCTTGGCTCATTGGCAAAGGTTCCTCTTGAGTCCAGGAGTGATCTACAGTTGTGGGCTTTTAGGTCAACTACTTATACTCCATGTTGTCTTTGTTCTTCTTTGTGCAAGGATCTCTGACCCCAGTCCAAACCAGTTCTGTCCTTACTGGTGCAGTATGACCACAGGGGGTGGACACAGGTTGGTGCAAGGGAGACAGACACTGTTCAGGTGCAAGGAAAACTCCTTGCACTACTCTAAATGCAGCCAAGGTCTATTCAGTTCAGCTCTGAGCTATCTAGGAAGGACCATACAGAAAAGGGGTGGTGATGAACAGAGTGTCTGAATTAAGCAGACCACTCTTACCCAGTCCAAAGATCAGGGCTTGATCCATCACCGTTATTTATCTCACTGCACCATCCCAGCTCAGAACCTGGCTATATGCAAATCAGTCTGTCCCTGGCCCAGTGCATCATGGGAACAGGGCAGACTAAACTACCAAGCCAATTCTTCACCAGAAAGGAGACAAGCTACCGGGGACCGGTTTCTGGCATTTCAGCCGTCTTCGGCCCGGCTTGCTTGAATCCTGATGGTGCAGTGAGAAAGGACTCATGTCTGAGTATACCCTGCCACACCTATAGTGGCCAAAAACGATACAGAAAAGGGGGTGGTGATGAACAGAGTGTCTGAATTAAGCAGACCACTCTTACCCAGTCCAAAGATCAGGGCTTGATCCATCACCGTTATTTATCTCACTGCACCATCCCAGCTCAGAACCTGGCTATATGCAAATAAGTCTGTCCCTGGCCCAGTGCATCATGGGAACAGGGCAGACTAAACTACCAAGCCAATTCTTCACCAGAAAGTAGACAAGCTACCGGGGACCGGTTTCTGGCATTTCAGCCGTCTTCGGCACGGCTTGCTTGAATCCTGATGGTGCAGTGAGCAAGGGACTCATGTCTGAGTATACCCTGCCACACCTATAGTGGCCAAAAACGATACAGAAAAGGGGGTGGTGATGAACAGAGTGTCTGAATTAAGCAGACCACTCTTACCCAGTCCAAAGATCAGGGCTTGATCCATCACCGTTATTTATCTCACTGCACCATCCCAGCTCAGAACCTGGCTATATGCAAATCAGTCTGTCCCTGGCCCAGTGCATCATGGGAACAGGGCAGACTAAACTACCAAGCCAATTCTTCACCAGAAAGGAGACAAGCTACCGGGGACCGGTTTCTGGCATTTCAGCCGTCTTCGGCCCGGCTTGCTTGAATCCTGATGGTGCAGTGAGAAAGGGACTCATGTCTGAGTATACCCTGCCACACCTATAGTGGCCAAAAACGATACAGAAAAGGGGGTGGTGATGAACAGAGTGTCTGAATTAAGCAGACCACTCTTACCCAGTCCAAAGATCAGGGCTTGATCCATCACCGTTATTTATCTCACTGCACCATCCCAGGTCCCCGGTAGCTTGTTTCCTTCCCAGTATAAGAATTGGCTTGGTAGTTTGGTCTGCCCTGTTCCCATGATGCACTGGGCCACGGTCAGACTAATTTGCATATAGCCAAGTTCTGAGCTGGGATGGTGCAGTGAGCTAAAAAACGGTGATGGATCAAGCCCTGATCTTTGGACTGGGTAAGAGTGGTCTGCTTAATTCAGACACTCTGTTCATCACCACCCCCTTTTCTGAATCATTTTTGTCCACCATAAGCGTGGAAGGGTATACTCAGATGGAGTCCCTTGCTCATTGCACCATCAGGATTCAAGCAAGCCGGGCCGAAGACGGCTGAAATGCCAGAAACCGGTCCCCGGTAGCTTGTTTCCTTCCCAGTATAAGAATTGGCTTGGTAGTTTGGTCTGCCCTGTTCCCATGATGCACTGGGCCAGGGTCAGACTAATTTGCATATAGCCAAGTTCTGAGCTGGGATGGTGCAGTGAGCTAAAAAACGGTGATGGATCAAGCCCTGAGCTTTGGACTGGGTATGAGTGGTCTGCTTAATTCAGACACTCTGTTCATCACCACCCCCTTTTCTGAATCATTTTTGTCCACCATAAGCGTGGAAGGGTATACTCAGATGTGAGTCCCTTGCTCATTGCACCATCAGGATTCAAGCAAGCCGGGCCGAAGACGGCTGAAATGCCAGAAACCGGTCCCCGGTAGCTTGTTTCCTTCCCAGTATAAGAATAGGCTTGGTAGTTTGGTCTGCCCTGTTCCCATGATGCACTGGGCCAGGGTCAGACTAATTTGCATATAGCCAAGTTCTGAGCTGGGATGGTGCAGTGAGCTAAAAAACGGTGATGGATCAAGCCCTGATCTTTGGACTGGGTAAGAGTGGTCTGCTTAATTCAGACACTCTGTTCATCATCACCCCCTTTTCTGAATCATTTTTGTCCACCATAAGCGTGGAAGGGTATACTCAGATGTGAGTCCCTTGCTCATTGCACCATCAGGATTCAAGCAAGCCGGGCCGAAGACGGCTGAAATGCCAGAAACCGGTCCCCGGTAGCTTGTTTCCTTCCCAGTATAAGAATTGGCATTGGTAGTTTGGTCTGCCCTGTTCCCATGATGCACTGGGCCAGGGTCAGACTAATTTGCATATAGCCAAGTTCTGAGCTGGGATGGTGCAGTGAGCTAAAAAACGGTGATGGATCAAGCCCTGATCTTTGGACTGGGTAAGAGTGGTCTGCTTAATTCAGACACTCTGTTAATCACCACCCCCTTTTCTGAATCATTTTTGTCCACCATAAGCGTGGAAGGGTATACTCCCTTGCTCATTGCACCATCAGGATTCAAGCAAGCCAGGCCGAAGACGGCTGAAATGCCAGAAACCGGTCCCCGGTAGCTTGTTTCCTTCCTAGTATAAGAATTGGCTTGGTAGTTTGGTCTGCCCTGTTCCCTTGATGCACTGGGCCAGGGTCAGACTAATTTGCATATAGCCAAGTTCTGAGCTGGGATGGTGCAGTGAGCTAAAAAACGGTGATGGATCAAGCCTTGATCTTTGGACTGGGTAAGAGTGGTCTGCTTAATTCAGACACTCTGTTCATCACCACCCCCTTTTCTGAATCATTTTTGTCCACCATAAGCGTGGAAGGGTATACTCAGATGTGAGTCCCTTGCTCATTGCACCATCAGGATTCAAGCAAGCCGGGCCGAAGACGGCTGAAATGCCAGAAACCGGTCCCCGGTAGCTTGTTTCCTTCCCAGTATAAGAATTGGCTTGGTAGTTTGGTCTGCCCTGTTCCCATGATGCACTGGGCCAGGGTCAGACTAATTTGCATATAGCCAAGTTCTGAGCTGGGATGGTGCAGTGAGCTAAAACACGGTGATGGATCAAGCCCTGATCTTTGGACTGGGTAAGAGTGGTCTGCTTAATTCAGACACTCTGTTCATCACCACCCCCTTTTCTGAATCATTTTTGTCCACCATAAGCATGGAAGGGTATACTCAGATGTGAGTCCCTTGCTCATTGCACCATCAGGATTCAAGCAAGCCGGGCCGAAGACGGCTGAAATGCCAGAAACTGGTCCCCGGTAGCTTGTTTCCTTCCCAGTATAAGAATTGGCTTGGTAGTTTGGTCTGCCCTGTTCCCATGATGCACTGGGCCAGGGTCAGACTAATTTGCATATAGCCAAGTTCTGAGCTGGGATGGTGCAGTGAGCTAAAAAACGGTGATGGATCAAGCCCTGATCTTTGGACTGGGTAAGAGTGGTCTGCTTAATTCAGACACTCTGTTCATCACCACCCCCTTTTCTGAATCATCTAGGAAGGACCAGGCACACCCCAACCCCTCCCAGTGGCTGTCTACAGTGAAAGCACATTCCAGCCCCTGTCACTCCCAAACCAGACAGTCAATCCACAAACAGTCAGAGGCACACAGAATAGTTAAACAAGAAAATGCCTACTTTCTAAAAGTGGCATTTTCAAACACAGAATTTAAAAACCCTCTATATCAAAAGAAGTGTTATTAAATTCTGAGTTCAGAGAGCCTAAACTGTATTTCTCTATCTTGTCCCAATGGAAGTTGTAAGATGTTGCAAAGTATCTCCCATGTTATTCTATAGTGAAAAATCAAAATACACTGTATTTCACTATCAGGACATGTCTCACACACAACAGTACATGCGTTACCTTCTGCATACACTGCACCCTGCCAGTGTGGGTACCATGGGCCTACCTGAGGGGTGTCTTACATGTAAGAAAAGGGAAGGTTAGGGCTGTCAACGTGGCAGTTTAAAACTGTGCACAGACACTGCAGTTACAGGGCTACTTATGTGGGCGGCACAATCTGTGCTGCAGGTCCACTATTAGCATTTGATTTACAGACCTTGACACACTCAGTGCACTTTACTAGGGGATTACAAGTAAATCTAATATGCCAATCATGGATAGCCAATTAAGTTCACAATTTACACATAGAGCACATACATTTTAGTACTGATTAGCAATGGTAAAGTGCCCAGAGTCCTAAAGCCAACAAAACAGGTAAAGAAAGATAGGAGGAAGAAGCAAAAAGTTTGGGGAGAACCCTGAAAAAAAGGGCCAAGTCCAACAGTCATAATAATAGAGGGAGAGACAGATAAGAGGCAAGAGACAGAATGAAAGAGGCAGGTGGCAGAGAGATGCCCAATGATAGGGAGAAGGTAGGAGAGCCATAAATAGGTGAGAAACAGAAATAGAGATAGAGACTCCTAGGGAAGCTAGTACAGTTATGTCTGGGTTCAAAATGCAGCAACTGGCCAACAGTCAACATGGGGATACTAAAAAGATAACAGTAATAAACAGCAAAACAAATATGCTTAATTATAAAAAATGATGCAAAAGTAATAATGCAACTTCGCATAAATAACAAAGGTGCTTTTAAAGCTAATTATGAACTGGTATATTCCACCCTCACCATTGCTCTTTAACAAAAAAAGTAGCATTGCTTTACTATGCTGATATAACTGTGACACACGTTCGGCATATACTAACATTTTAGCAATTAACCCATGCAAAATACGAAACTGCAAGTGCCAAAATTCATGTGCTGTTGATTCTAGAAAACAGTACTGGCAGAAGGTACAACTCATTATGATATGGCAGGTGCTAGTTCTGGCAGCCATACTGGAACACAGATTCTTCTGTTACTACCATGTTTATGAGGAAGCTGCAGCAACTGAGTAGTAAACTACTTTTACTGCAAGATGTGAGCCTCACATGGCTGTGTCTTGTACAATAGCCAACGTTGGCTACTACCGGATTTTAGCCGAAACTGAGCACCTTGTAAAGTGACTGTGCGTTCCACCAGCTACAGTAAGCCCAGCACCTGTTTTTTTAAGTCTGCTACAATGCTTGAAATCATATTCCTTATGAATTTAAATAGAGATATACATTACATGCTGAAGCATATGGCTGGATTAAGTCTCCTATTTCTATTTAACAAACTAACAAGGCATAAATCAACACAACTTCAGTAAAGTCCTGTTACCAAATAGATTGCATGTTGTTTTTATAGACCACAATATTTTCATGATGTTCATGTTAGACAAGCATTGGCAAAAGCCAATAGATCTGGCCTATGAGAGCTATTGTTAATGTTTTGCAGCCATGCTGTACAGCAGCACGAATGCTTTGAACTCTGGCTAGAATTGATTTTAAAAAGAGGTATGACACAGCAGGGGCGAATGCACAGTTTCTTAAGTGCATTTGAACTAGATGCATCATAGACCTTTTATATTACAAATTTTAGCCATACGGCACAACAGCCAGACTGCTATACAACATGGTGACAAGTCATTGCCAAGGTCTGTAATGCCCATTCTGTACAGCAAGACCAATTGGCTTGCCAATGCCTGTTAAGTCTTGGCACAACACCCCGCGATTCTGAGCAAATCAGTAAATTTCCCCATACATGAAAAAAGTATATGTAATTTGTCAAAAAACTCCTATAACATAAGGAAGCAATTGTGCCAATGTCTTTATAAAAAATACATTTGGAATCAGATAACATCTGTTGTCACAATAAAAGGAGATAACATATGTTGCCACAATTAACATCAATTTCACAGGAGATAAGGGCTCCCTTAACGTGCACATGGCCTAGTAAAAGGCCTCGTAAAACATAGGTATAAATGACAAAAGGTTTAACAAGATTGACAGGGAAGAACAAAACTATTAGTAATGCCTCAATCACAGAGTGATCAGTGGAAGGCAGCAATCAATCTTAAGCAATCAGTGTTTGTGCCATGCTCCAGAAAAGGGAGAGAAGTCAGCTTGCGTTGGCAAATTAGAAGGCTGCAAATAAAAGTGACAGTGAAGTCATTGAATGGAAGCAATGAGCGGGCTGCAAGCCCCTAGCTGTACACAATATCTCAAGTAGAAAGGAGTTAGGTTAGTGGTACTGTATAAATAACACAGGAGTAAGTAAGTAAAAATTTATTTGCACAATTAATTAAAATCATTGCAATATACACATTCAAAATTGACTGTTGTAGAAAAGGAGTGTTCAAGTCTAAAAAAGTCAGTAAGTTTGTTGGTTAAAAGAGCAATGGGAATGTCCCTTAAAGAGGATAAAGCTCAAACTTGGTCAGATGGCAAGATCAGGGAGTTAATTTTTGTAATAAACTTTGCAAAGCGTGTCGCCATCTGAGGTGAGTCCCCCCTCATGCAAGCATCTAGTGCTTCTTGACATGTCCTGATATTCAGAAGAAGCCAAATTGATCTCAGCCAGAAAATTCTTTGGGGTCGTAGGCGATGACAAATACACAAGATGTAGATGAGGTTTTCCTCTTCCTGGTTGCAAAAACGGCATTGGGAGGAAGCTTCTTTCTTATATCCTTGGCCAAACTTATATGCCTTCAGCGGAATTAAGCCGAAACGGAATTTCATTAGTTGAAGTTTTGTATGTGGTTTCATAGAGGATGCCAGATAAGACGGTAAAGTTTTCGGGGTATATAGTTTGGAAGCCCAAGAGCCATGGAAGAGCTGGGGTACCTATTGCGCGTCAAGGTCATTTGATAAGATTTTTGCTTGTTTGCTTAAAAGCTTCGATTTCACCTCGCTGGGCAAGGAAGTTGACCATATATCTTTTGCTTCAAGGGAGTCGAGGCAGAAGGTCAAATATTTATTCCACAGTGTTTTGGGGTTGCTAAGCAATGACCATATGCAGCTCTTTAAGGTAAGAGGGCTAGCTTGTTTCGCTTTTAGGCAATAGGTGATATATCTCGCACTCATAATCCATCGCATGGAGGATAGAGAGAATTCTTTCCGAATTTGGGCATGGGAGGTAGAGTTTGGCAATCGAAAGACCCTGCGGTAACATGATGATTGCGCTCTGTCTAGCCAGTTATTCATTTTGTCTTTAAAAATTATTGCTCCAAAAGAGATTGTCGGAAGGAGTTTTGCAGTAATCAATTTTATCAGTGTGACTAAGTCCTGGGAGTGCAAAGCGCTCTCGTAGCCTCCAGGCTATGAGCAACTGCCTACATCTCAGTTGTATGCACAGAAGATCTCCCTTTATGATCAATCCAGACGCCCAGATACTTATATGCCATGACAGTCTCCAGTGGTTTCCCTTCAATAAACCACATGGACTTTTGTATTTTCGTAGAAGATATTACCATTGCTTTGGTTTTAGTAACATTTACCTCTAGCATATTGATGTTACAGTACTGGGCGAGGGAGTCGAACAATCTTTGAAGGCCCACCTGGGTTTGGTCTAGAAGAATGATGTCTTCTGGGTATTGCAGAGTTTGAATTTTTCTTTGTTCAATTCCAGGGGGAAAAGCTCTGGAACGGGACAACCATTCAGGGAGGTCTGCGAGGTACAGGTTGAAGAGTAATGGTGCAAGGGTGCACCCTTGTTTTAGGCCTCTGCTAGTGTAGATTTTGTTAGAAGTAGACCATCTCGATGTGAATGGATAACTGGTTTGAACCAGTTATGGGTGTCTCTTGAGCACTTTATTTTCCTGGCCTTTCCTTTCCTTTTAGAGAGAGGGGCAGGGTCGCCAGACGCCCAGCAGGAGGTGGAGCCAGCATTGTGGAAGGCAGGCGCAGCCCTATTTAGGTCCAGATGCCATTCCCTCCCACCACTCAAGATGCAGATGCAATCATTCAGCCTAGGGCTGACTCATCCAGCCTCCTGGGGGCTCCTCAGCCCCTGTCACTCTAAAACAAGACAGTCAATTCACAAACAGGCCAAGGCACACAGAAAGGTCAGACAAGAGAACAGACTCTTTCTAAAAATGCTGTTCTCAAAAACAGTATTTAAAAACCACCTTTCCTAAAATATGTGTTAATAAATTCTGAGTTCAGGGATACCAGACATTTATGTCCTAACTTGCTCCTATGGGAAGATATGCTGGTAGCCACTGTAGCCAGCATTCCCCATGATAGCCCATGGGCAAGGTAGCCTTACAATAGTGAAGAACAAAAATGGCTGTCATTCACTACCAGAGAATGTTACCTGCACTAGTACATGCTCTACCTTTCACCTACACTGCACTCTGCCCAAGGCGGTACCTTGGGCCATGGGTGACCAATGTGCACAGAAAGGGAAGGGTCTGGTCAGTGGGGACACTGAACAGGTGGGCATGGCAGTTCACGGACTGCACACAGGGACTGCGGTGGCAGGCCTGATACACCATTTTAGGGCTACTCATGTGGGTGGCACAATCAATGCTGCAGGCCCACTAGTAGAATTTGTATCACCAGCCCTGGCACACTCAGTGCACTTTACTAGGGACTTCTTGGTGATATGTCAATCATGGAAAACCAATTACAATCACAATTTACACAGGGAGCACTTGCACTTTGACACTGATCCGCAGTGGCAAAGTGCCTAAAGCATCTAAACAGGCAAAAACCAAATTCAGTACAGCGTCAAAAATCAAGGAGGCAGATGCAAAAAGACTGGGAAAACCACACAAAAGATGCCAGGTCTAACACCGGCCCAAATGGCATTCCTCCAGTTCTCTACAAACAAGAGCCAAAGCTTTGGGCCGAAGTGCTGGAACCTCTATTTGGAAAAATAAGGGAGCTGAACATCTTGCCATCCTCTTGGAGGGGTTCACTCATCTCACCAATAGCCCTAATAGATAATGAGGAGCTCCAGGCATGGGTCAAAGAACAATCTGCAATCCCATTACATCAGACTGGATTCGCGAAAGCAGTTGGGACAAATACAAACATCCTCAGCATGGCGATGCTTATGGATGAGGCAGAATCTGCAAGAAGGCCCCTTTACTTATGCTTCATCGATTACAAGGCTGACCATGTCAACTGCAATAGACTCTGGCTTAAACTGGCTTGAAGTGGAGAAGTGTGGCTCAATGGTTAGAGCGGCAGACCCTGATGCAGAGGTCTGGCACGGGACCAGGGTTCTATACCCCGCCTCGGCGGGTCTTGGGCTCAATTTCCTCAGACCTGATAATTCTCGCCTCGGTGCTTATTCTAATCATGGGTCCCACTCTGCAACTCTGGGCAATAGCTTGCTTAATCCCCACACAGCCCCAACAGCGCTGGGATGCCTGGCTTCACCTTGGGGGTGCCCAGGAGTGGACATCTCACAGGGAAAAACCAGGAAGGGTTCCTAAGCGGTATACGGACAACGCCGGGACACTTCCATTGGAGGTAGCTGTGCGCTCTACAAATGCCGGCATTTGCATTTAAACTGCAAAGCTCGGGGCTGCCACAGTCCCTAATAAATCTGCTGATAAATCTGCACACCGACACATGGGTACAGATAAAGCTGGGCAATGGTTCGATCCTGTCAAGGCAGATTCCAATGGGAAAAGGGCTGAAACAAGGATGCGTCTGGCTCCCACACCTTTTTTAATCTATTTATAGCGGATCTAGTCCCGAAATCAATCAGTTATAACTGACATGCCCCAAAAAAGGAGACATATTGCTACCCTGTCTCCTATACACTGGCGATGAAGTCCTGGTCAGTCAAACAAAAGTAGGGCTTCAACACCTTTTGAATGCTACACCCAATTTCTCCAAAGCAATCGGCTTACAGATAAATCTTGGCAAAACGAGAACCATGTTGGTTGGGAAAAAAAGGAGACAGCCACTGGTTTGATTCTGGGGAGAGACCAGAATTGAGGACACAATCGAATATTAATACCTGGGAGTAAAGTTAGAAAAAGGTGGCCAATTTCCAGCTCAGAAACACAGCATTAGGCACAAAAGCCTAGCGCTAGCCACCTCCTTAAAAACATTAAACATTAAACTAAAAGGCCCTCCGATCCCCCCCTTGGAACAGGTGGCCCGCGCAAAGCTACTACCAACAATCGCACAAGTTACTTACCCTTCGGTAACGATATATCTGTAAGAAACAGTAGTTAGCATTAGATTCCTTACCTTAAAATATCCCCAGGCGTCAGACTGGATCCGGAATTTTTTGCGTAGCAGTACCCTTGCGCGTCGGTAGGCGTCGTCTGCGGCTCCACGTCCGTGGTCGACATCGTTGGCGCCGGGATGACGTCGCCTGAGTACTGAGACGCCGCCCTCGCGCGCTGACGCCAGTTCTTATACACAGCTTTTCCGTGCCAGAAACGCAGAGCCATGATAAAAACCAACACTGGTGCCATGAAACTAGGGCCCTGAAACGGGATGACCTTAACCCTAGTTATCGGTTCGCAGAACGGGGAGGATAGGTTGGGCGGTAAGGAATCTAATACTAACTACTGTTTCTTACAGATATATCGTTACCGAAGATAAGTAACTTGTGCATCTGAAAGAAACAGGTTAATATTAGATTCCTTCCCTTAGAATAGATACCCCAGCAATACCAACCCCGGTGGTGGGTCTACAAACCAATAATCACACCAGAAAGTCCTGGAGGACAGAACGGCCAAAGAAGCCATCCCTCCGGACTTGGCTGTCCAGGCAGTAGTGTCTTGCAAACGTGTGCAGCGAGGCCCACGTAGCTGCCTGACAGATGTCCTGCAAGGGGACTCCCCGGCCCAGGGCAGGAGTATCCGAGGTAGCCCGAGTGGAATGGGCCCTCAGCCCAACAGGAGGCTCCTTCTTAGCCAAAGAGTAGCATGCCTTGATACACAAGATGACCCACCAAGAGATGGTCCGCTTGTGCACCGCCCATCCCTTCTTAGCGCCCACGTAACCAAAAAAGAGTTGGTCATCCACCCGGAACTGGCGTGTGAGATCTAAATTCAAAAAGAGCGCACGTTGTGGGTCCAGACGGTGGAGCCGCTCTTCCTCTTTAGAGGGATGTGGAGGCAGAAAGAAGGTGGGCAAGGATATGGACTGCCCGATGTCAAAGGCTGTGACTACCTTGGGCAGGAAAGAGGGTCTTGTCCGCAACACAACACAACAACATGTATGGATGGACAGAAAGGA
The DNA here is from genome assembly GCF_964263255.1 of Lissotriton vulgaris. Classification (NCBI taxonomy): domain Eukaryota; kingdom Metazoa; phylum Chordata; class Amphibia; order Caudata; family Salamandridae; genus Lissotriton; species Lissotriton vulgaris. The sequence goes on from NC_141689.1 coordinate 364,924,920, forward strand.
AAGGAGGCTTGGATGAAATAGCTTGGAGCTCACTCACTCTCCTGGCAGAGGTGACGGCAACCAGGAAAGCAGTCTTAAGCGTAAGAAGACGGAGAGGACAGGTATGAAGTGGCTCGAAGGGAGCGCACATCAGATAAGTTAGTACAAGGTTCAAGTCCCACTGAGGCATCACGAAAGGAACAGGGGGGAAACATATGAGTGATGCCCTTCAAGAAACTATTTACAATGGTGGACTTGAACAAAAAGGCTGATCAGTTAGCCTTAAGAAGGCGGAAAGGGCAGAAAGGTAGCCCTTGATAGTGCCCAGAGCAGAGCCCTGCTGGGCAAGAGAACGAAGGAAGAGGAGAACCTCAGAAAGAGGGGCAGAAAGGGGATCCACAACCTTTGCTGTGCACCATGCCACAAATTTGTTCCACCTGCAGGCATATACCGACTTTGTGGAGGGACGCCGGGCTGTCAGAATCACATTACAAACTTCAGGAGCCAAGTCAAATGGCCTCAACTGTCGCCGCTCAATCTCCAAGCATGGAGATGGAGACTGGACAGGTTCGGTTGGAGGACTGTACCCTGTTGCTGCGACAGAAGGTCCTCCTGAAGAGGCACACGAATCGGGGGATCGACTGACATGCTGAGTAGCTCGGGATACCAGTACTTTCGTGCCCAGTCCGAAGCCACAAGGATGGGCCCGGTCGTGTTTGATCTTCTTTAGCACTCTGAGCAGAAGTGGTATAGGCGGAAAGGCGTACAACAGACCGCAGCTCCACTCGCGATAAAAAGCATCTCCGAGCAAGTTCCGCCTTGGAAATTGCGCGGAACTGATGACATTGCGCGTTCTCTTCGGTGGTGAATAGATCTAACCAAGGCTCTCCCCATCGCTGAAAGAGGCCATTCGTGATCCATCATGCTCCGTAGGCTGAGTTCGTCCGCCCTGGCGATCAGAGATGGTGCCAAGTGTTGAACCACCAGGGTCACGCCCTGATGTTCCAGCCACTGCCAGAGGCGCAGAGCCTTCTGGCATAGGGCCCACGACCCCACCCCGCCCTGTTTGTTGCAGTACCACATGGCGGTGGTGTTGTCCGTATACACCTGCACTGCACTCCCCCGGACAGAGGGGAGGAATGCCTTCAGTGCAAGACGAATCGCCTGCAGCTCCAGAAGGTGGATGTGGAGCTGGGACTCTGCCAGAGACAGAGCCCTCTGATCTCCGCCTCTCCCACATGGCCCCCCAGCCCTGGAGGGACGCGTCCGTTACAACTACGTGCTCCGGTTGGGGTAGGGAGAGGGATCTGCCTCTGACCCAATCGCGGTCCGTGAGCCACCACTGCAACTGTCTTGCAGCGCCCTCCGAGATCAAGACCTGATGCTGGGCCCACTGACACTTCACATTCGACTGCAGAGCCCGCATCCGCCACTGGGCGTGATGCACAAGAAGGATGCAGGAGGCCATCAGCCCCAGAAGCCGCAGCCTCAACCTGACCGAGACTCGGGATAACGGCTGAAAGATCGCAATCAGAGCCTGAATATCCCGAACTCGCTGTTCGGGAGGATATACCCGAAACTGCGCTGAGTCTAGAACTGCTCCGATGAAGAGGAACTTCTGAGAGGGACACAGGTGTGACTTTGGCACATTGATGGAGAACCCCAGCAGGTGCAGGAGGTCAGCCGTAGTCTGGAGGTGGCTGACAACTGTCTGGGGCAAGCCTGCCTTCAACAACCAGTCGTCATGGTAGGGGAAGACTGAAACCCCTAACCTGCGCAGATGAGCTGCGACCACCGCCATCACTTTCGTGAACACCCGTGGGGCGTTGGTGAGGCCGAAGGGGAGCATGGTAAACTGAAAGTGCTTGTGGCCTACCGTGAACCGCAGGTAACGCCGGTGGGCCGTCAGGACTGGGATGTGAAAATAAGCGCCCTGCCAGTCCAACGCTACCATCCAGTCTCCCGGGTCCAGGGCAGCTAAGACCTGAGCCAAAGACAGCATCTTGAACATCTCCTTCCGGAGGAAGCGGTTGAGTGAAGAAGTGTGGCTCAATGATTAGAGCGGCAGACCCTGATGCAGAGGTCTGGCCCGGGACCAGGGTTCAATTCCCCGCCTCGGCGGGTCTTGGGCTCAAAATTCCACGGACCTGATAATTCTCGCCTCGGTGCCTATTCCAATCATGGAGTCCCACTCTGCAACTCTGAGCAATAGCTTGCTTAATCTCCACAACGGCCCCCACAACGCTAAGGATGCCTGGCCTCCACCTTGGGGGTGTCCAGGAGTGGACGCCTCACAGGGAAAGCCAGGAAGGGTTCCACAGCGGTATTCGTACAAGCGCCTTGAGACCCTTGCGGGTGAGTAGTGCGCTATACAAGTATCAATTTACATTTACATTTACGTTGAGTAGGTCCAAGATAGGGCGTAGGCCCCCTTTGCCCTTCTTGGGTACCAGAAAGTATTGGGAGTAACAACCACAACCTACTTCTGGTCCAGGAATGCGCTCAATGGCCCCCTTGGCCAAGAGGGCCGTAACTTCCTCTTGTAGAAGTTGCAAGTGATCCCCCGACACGCGGTGGTTCTGCGGTGACATGGCTGGAGAGGTCGCCTCGAAGGGGAGGGAGTAGCCCCTTTGGACGATTTGCAGCACCCATCTGTCCGACCTGACAGTGCATGAGATGATGCCGAACCCTGCCCCCCACTGGCGTCACATGGGCCTGAAAGCTCAGACTAGGAGGGCTTTGAGGCGGATGCTGCAGGGGCAGGTGTGGACTGCTTCACGTTGTCCCCGACCGCCGCCACAGCAGTTTCCACGTCCGCCACCACGCTGGATGGTAGTCTGCGGCCCATGGCTGGCAGGACGTGTGGGGGGCGCCCCTTCCTTGGCCACGAAAGGAGCGAAAGGCAGCTGTTTGCTGGCGTGGGGCCGAGAGGCCCAAGGACTTGGACGTAGCCCTAGAGTCCTTAAAGTGCTCAAGCTCATGGTCTGCCTGGTCGTCAAAGAGGCGACGGCCATCAAATGGGTGGTTTGGACATCAGCCAAAAAGTTTGCGGATCTAAAACCAGACATGGCGATAAAATCGCCACCGTCATTGCCATCGCTCTACCCAGTGAGTCTGTGGTATCCAGCCCACACCAGATGAAATACTGTGCCACATCTCGACCCTCCGCAAGGGCTTGGGCGAGTTTGGTCCGGGGCTCCTACGGATATTGTGGCAGCACATTCGCGACCATGTCCCACAGAGAGTGGGAGTAACGGCCCAAGAGGCACACGGTGTTGACGGACCGCAACCCCATACTCAGGGAGGTGAATACCTTTTTTACGTATTGCTCATACCTCTTGGATTCCCGATCACGGGGAGCCTCCGGTAATGTGTTCTGGGAGTTAGAGGCCTGGATGACCAGGCTCTCGGGGTGGGGTGGGTGGACAGGAAGCAAGGGTCACCCGGAGCCGGGCGGTGGCATCTGGCCACGTTCCTGTCTACAGGCTGACCTGTAGCGGGCTTGGACCAAGTGCCCAGTAGAAGGTCAGACAAGGCCTCATTAAACAGGAGTAGAGGCTCAGCCTCGCTTGCCTGCGGTTTAAGGACCTCAGTGAGGAAGTTAGTCCTCACGGTCGCGACGGGGATCTCCAGGTCCAAGGCCTTGGCCGCCCGCGTCAACACCACACTATAAAAACAGCAAAGCTCTGGCACACAACAAGCAAGGTATTACAATGGTAGTTATGCAAAAGTAAATATTGTAAACATGTAGCCAATGAATTGACAGATGCAATTTCTCATATATATTCTTGAAAGATGGGTAGTTTAATGAACCCACAACCAGCCGACACGTGTTTCGTTGTGTGGGAACAACTCACAATGACTCTTCAGGGCTTGTGACACAACCTACACTAGGTCTGGTGGGAAATATTCAAAAAGGATCAGATTTCATTAATCACAGTAACACTGTTCTGCCCAAGGACCGATGGGTATGAAGCAGGCCGCGACACCTGCGGCTCCGGCGGATCCGCGCGGGCTGTGTCGCCCAAACCCGGGGCCGCGTCGCACGAGCGTCGGGGGAGTCGGAAGAGCGATGATGCCTCTTCGACTTCTTGTGTCCCTTACCTGAGGACTTCGAGCCCGAAGACTGATGATGACTCCCAAAGCAATGATGGCTCCGACGCCGCGACCAGTCCCTCGACCTCCTTTTGGACCGGGACCTCGAGCAGCGCGGGCCGACTGCCGGAGCTCGAGCTGCTTGCGGGACCACTCCCGTTTAGCTTCGATGTCAGGGCCCGGCAGTCGGAGCAGGCCTTGTCGCCGTGGTCAAGGCCCAGACAGTGAAGGCATCGGCGATTGGGGTCGGTAACCGACATCAGTCGGTCACAGTCGGCGCAGGGTTTGAACCCGGCATCCCTACCGGCACCGTCGGAGTCGATAGACTTCGAAACAGGATCAAAAATGATCAAAAAATATTTAGTCAAAAATTGACTAAGGGTACTACTTTTTCCAGATCGGCGCTTGCCGGCGCGGAAAAAAGAAGAACTGACGTCAGGGCGCGAGGGAGGCGTCTAAGTACCTGGCAATGTCATCCCGGCGCCAACGACGCCGACGACGGACGCGGAGCCGCAGATGACTCCTACTGCTACGCAAAAGTCTCCGGATCCAGTCTGACGCCTGGGGATATTCTAAGGTAAGGAATCTAATACTAACCTGTGTCTTTCAGATACCTACGGCCGCGAGGCACAGAATGAAAGAGATGCCAAAACACTTGATGCCACAGTAACAACTGCATACAGGATCATCTTCGGGCTACCTAAATACACATTGCCTGCACTAATTAGACTCAAGTTTGGTCTGCAGAAACAATCAATCGCAAGGCAAGGGGCTTACATCATCAACTGGGATAAAGTGCGGAAAGCCCAACAGGGAACTCTTAACGAACAGTTATGGAAGGAGATTTAATTACATGCTGCAACCCCTGCTGCGGAGTATCTCAACAGCAGTTTACAGAACATGGGGCTAAACGAGCTTTGGGAAACACCCACAACAGCCACCACCTTTAAAAAACTGGTATGGAAGACAGTGAAACATATTTCATGGCTGGGGGACAAGGCCGCCTTATCAAAAAGGTCCCATGGATGGATGACTCTAAACTCCTATGTGAAGCCTACAGCATAAAATTATTTTAACCTGGGGTACGCAAAAAACATAAAGATCAGCTTTATAAAATATAGACTCGGCTTGCTAAAATGTATACAGCACTTACCACCTTGGCTAAGGGAGAAAGAAGGCTCCACATGCTGCTTTTGTGGATCAGCATCAGAAGACCTGCTGTATACACTATGCTCCTGCAAAAAACATTTAAAAGAACATAAACGGTGGTGTGGTAATTGTGGAAATTTCAGGGACTTTTATGCAATGCTATATTACCAGCGACTCCTTAGAAGCACTCCACTGCAGCGACTTTCTAGAGAAGGCGGCAATGCCAGCTCTCAGCGAGGAGCAGGCCGAACACCTAGACAGGGATTTCTTGCCTTAAGCTGGGCAAATCACCAGGGCCGTACGGCTACACAGCAGCCTTTTATAAAACCTTCTGCATACTACGCAACCTCTTCAACACCTTTGCACAAGTCGGGCTCATACCGGAGGAGATGCTGGAAGCATCGTTAGTGGTTATCCCAAAACCCGGGAAGGACAAAACGCAATGCAGCGCTTATGTGCCAATATCTCTATTGAACGTAGATAATAAACTATATACTAGCATTCTCGCCACTCGCCTAGCACCATACATGACCCAATTAATAGAACCCGATCAGGTAGGCTTCATCCCACAACAGCAGACGAGTGATAACACCAAGTGGATACTCCATCTAACAGAAAAAGCACCCCGCACACCAGGTGAGTACATGTTGCTGGTGATCGATGCCTAAAAAGCCTTTGATCGGGTACACTGGCCCTACCTGGAGCAAGTTTTGCTTCGGTTTGGTTTTGGTGAAAAGCTGCGTACCCTGATCCTCAACTGTTATCACTTCTCTAAAGAGACGGTAGGAGTGAACGGCCAGACGTCCTTGTGCTTTTCTGTAGGCATGGGCACTAGGCATGGGTGTGCCCTCTGACCCCTTCTATTCGCGCTCTACCTGGAGCCGCTTGCTTTACGGGTTCGCAACCATACCCTTATAACAGGCATTAAATTTGGAGGCGACATCCACACCATCAGCCTATAGACGGATGATGTTCTGCTCTCCCTTTCCGGTCCGATCCCCGCGAAGCGAGCTCTCTTCACAGAACTGTATTGCTTTGTGCAGGCTTCCAACTTTAAGGTCAATATCGAGAAATCCATCAAACTAGATACCTCTCACTCCCCTGCCACGTTAGCTTACTTGTAAGAGGAACATCCTCTCCAATGGTCAACCTCTTTCATCTCTTATCTGGGAATGGAGCTAGGCCCCACACTACTGGCTACCACCGCCATTAACTATTCTAACCTCCGCACACACATCTGTAAGGAGCTGGGGCAATGGAAGCACCACACACTATCATGGTTGGGGAGAATCGCAGCCACAAAAATGACTATTCTTCCCCACATCCTGTATCTCTACCAGAACCTCCCCCTCCGACCCCCCCTAGGCTGGATCCAACAAGCCTAAGCCGACCTGGTGAATTTCATTTTCATTTAGCAGGGTTGTAAACCCCCGGTTTAAGCACGAGGTCGCAGTCCTCCCACCGGAAAAAGGTGAGTCGGGGTCCCGGCCCTACAACTTTACTTTCAGGCTTCACAACTGGTAGAATGGCATCGCCTTGAGTCGGAAAAACACTGGCTCTTCCAAGACCAGCCGGTGGCAGCTATGCCTCTACAGGGCATCCCCTTTCTTCTTAAATTGGATAGGTCACCCAACCTTTATGCGTCCTATATCACGGGCACGCTCATGGAGGTTTGGGAACAAACTAGTATATTACACAACTTGACTTCCTTTCCCTCCCCCTAACACCCCTCTTTAACAATCCAGAATTTCACCCTGGTACTGACACTAAGGCATGGCTTTCCAAACTGTGTGTCGCGACACAGTGCTGTGTCCCCTCCTATTTGTGAGTGTGTCGCGTGACAATGACATCTCCGGGCGTGTCCGGGCAGATTAGGGCGAATGCTTCCTTGGACGTATTCAGTGATGCAGTACGGCTGAGTAGAATGCCAGAATGCAAAAGCATTAAAGGAGAAAGAGCCAGAGTGCGTCACAGCTGAAGTGGAGTCCCCGCTCGAGAGTGAGGCAGCACCTGCATGAGAAGGGACAGCAGGGACGCGCGCGACAAAAGAGCTCGATGCTCATTGTCTACTTCTGTTGAGTGATGCGCAATAGAAAGTGGTAAGCGAGCCTCATTGGCTGCACACGTCTGCTGTCTGATTGTGTACGATGATGATGACTTGCAGGAGAGTGTTTCACTGCTCACTGACTGCAAGCAATCTGGATGTCAGGTTTGAGTGTCCTGGAAGGCAGTACGCAGGGTTATCAGCCCTGGGGTAGCATTCGACATTGAGATTGTACACCTGATGTTTTACTATCACACATTCTGAGTGGGGATTGTGCACAAGGGGTATGCGCTCAGGAACCGCTTGGAAGGTGAGACAGTAGACATATATAAAATGTCTAAATCCCCAGTATATCACTAGGCCTTTTTTTATCTATTCAGTAATACTGCTCAGTCCTGGTAAATGCCCTCCTAGCATAGTAAATGAAGTATTTTATACCTCTGTAGTCTCTCTGGACCAGCACTGCCCAGGCCACATGAGCTGGTGTCCAGCAAGATTACTGTGTCTCGGCATGGAGCAAAGTGTGCTGTTGTGGTATCCCCTTGCAGGATGCCCCTGGTCTTTTCGAAGCCTCCTACTGTAAAGGCTGCCATACATAAGCAGTGTACATCTTATAAGTTCCATCAGGGGTCCCTGAAGCTGTCCACTTTGTCATTTGCTATGCCTTCTTGAATTAACAGCTCAGTTTTTAAAAGCAAGTGGTATCTAGAAATGCTGTGCTGCCTCCAGTAAAATATACTTACTTCATCAGATGTCTGTTTTTGGAGAAACGGTGCATGAGAGACTGCAATAGGTTCATTATCCGGTATGAATGTTTCACGCAGGCTTAGAATTTTCTTTGCATTATAATTTGTTGTTATTAATTGTACCAAAATGCAAAAAATAAAAGACCAAGTTGAGACACAGTGAATACTTAGAAAACACTTTTCCCCACCCATTACAAGGGCACTAGGTTAGTGCGCTTCAAATTCTAGTGCTTTGCAGATGTTTTAAGATCTTCTTACAGTTTTTTGTTGCTCAAATGGGTGTAATTTCTGACATTTATTTTGTCCCTCGTCTTCATTGCTTGATTTTGCTCGTGAGAAAGTGTCACTCATAGTCGTTGAATTGTCACTCATAATTGTACTGAAATTATAGAAATGTCATACATAGCAAACTAAAACCTTGACAGCTATGTGTGTGTGCTATAATTGTTAAGAAAAGCAGGCTAGCTAGGGTAGGAATGTCATCCTTTTGAAAACATAATCGTGAATGGAATGCATCTGCTATTTATATCATTTCTATAGATTCAGAGGAATTCATTTATTTTGGAAATGTAGATGTGTTATATTACAAATCATATATATATATTTTAAAATCAATGAAAGGTTTTCGTGAGATATGTTGTTTCCCCATACATTTTGATACTTACAATTTCTATGACATATATGTATATGTCCTTATCTCTTATATCCAGTTAATTTTACCTCAAAGTGCTGAATGGTAAAAAATATGACTCATCTTATTTTCTGTTGCCTTTTGGCGCGCTGCGGAAAGCGGTCCCACCTGAGTTCAATGCGCAGAGACCGGCTGATAAGTTGCATGATTATTTTACCACTCACAGTTCCCCCTTCCTGAATGGATTTTTGTATAGCTCATATTCAGCAAGGCAGCAGGCAGACTTTGTGCATGGTTGAAAGGGCTGGCAGTGCTTGCACCCCCACTTTTGGTGCCATAAATCACTGGGGTATGTGTCAATGTGTGCATGATTATATTCTTGTTTCAGGCACAGACCTAACCTTGCTTACACCCAGTTTTTCCAGTCACTGTCTTTCTTAGAACAGATTCACAAGTGCTTTATTAACCTTCCTGCTTTCTCACATTTGCTTGAAAATGGCAAATGCACTATTCGCCCACAATTTTTTCAACCTTTTCTCGAGGGTAGAACCCCCCGAACCTCCCTTAGGTCGCATAACCGTGTCGCAAGATGAATATTGTTGAAAAGGTGTGTCACCAGCATGAAAAGTTTGGAAAGCTGTGCACTAAAGCCTTCGCGGCATGGCGCCCTACTGAGTGCCGACCCCTTGGCAATCTCTTTCATTTAGAAGGGGTCCTTCCATTTCCTCAAATGAAAACACACTATGGCATACCCGAATCGGAACTCCTTCCCTACCTCCAGCTCAGGCACTGGGCACTCCAACCGTCTTTCAAACCAGGTGCCCAACGCCTACTCACCACCTATGAAAAATGGCTCATCACCCGCACCTCCGACAAAAAGCTTATCTCCGATCTAATCCGATCTCTACAAACCATTATTATCGACCACTATCCTCACACACAATGCCGGCTGCATGTGCTGGTAGCGGGAGTTGAGTCGCACCCTTAGCCATAAAGAGTGGGATGGCATCTACCACAGGGAACGACACTCAGCATACCATATGGGGCTCAAAGAGACACTGACGAAGGTAGCCACTTACTGGTATTACACACCGGAATGTCTCCACTGCTTTGAGCACAACAGAGTGCCTTGTGTTGGAGAGGTTGTGGGGAAATAGGCACCCTCACACATCTGTTATGGAGTTGCGACCGCATCCAAGCATATTGGGCTCACATTTTAGATGATGTGGACAGGCACTTTGATACACAGATCCTGTGATTCCCCACCTACGTCCTCATGGGACTATCCAATCCTATTACTTATCCCTAATGAAGCTAGGAAGGGTCGACTGATAGCAATCGCACTGGGGGCAGCCGCCCAAAATATTCTCACACACTGGCGATCCATCCAGCCACCGACACACTCTGGATGGCTACAGCGGCTCTGACAAGTACTGGGCATGGAAAAGCTTAGCCTTACTTTAGCTGGCAAGGTGGCAGAATTTCCGGTATTGTGGCCACCTTTCTTGGCATTGCTCACAGCTGAATTCAGAGTATTGACTTGCCCCGTTATCTCAGACTTCCTCATCTCGCTGACATACAAATCCCGTACACAATTTCCGCCTGCAAACCCAAGCAGACGCGCTGAATGCGTGAGCACTCAATTTTCCTTCCCTTTTAACCTAGTTGTGGATGAGGAGGGGGGAGGGGGTTGTAGTGGGGTCTAATGTTTGTTCCCCTTCCCTATCCCTATTCATTGTCATTTCCCGTAGACCTGCTCCTTGGATTTTACTTTTGTAAAGTTACTTTTTGCAACACTGGGTGTCTTCATTGCACCGTCTTCAGGAGATGGGGGGTCTTTTGTCTCATTGTCTGAAAATTAATAAAAGATTTAAACCATAAGAGAACAGAAACAACTGCTAAAACGACAATTTAACTTACGAGGGGTACGCACCAGGAGGCAAGCAGTACTGGCATGCTTCGCATCCACAACTGAACTGCTGCCTAGTAAAATATCTAGGGTTATGCGAGCAGAAAATGCCAGAAATGCAGCTATAAAAAGCGACTACATACCCTGCAGCTTCACCCGCAGGCGTAGAGCAATGTTTTTAGTAATAATTTATAAATTCAAAAAAATGTGATGACAGTAATTTTAATGCATGTACACTTTTGTTTTTTAAATTGAAATTCTTTTGCATTGCAACGGTTTTATTTAACTACGCAAATAAAATCTTACCTAACCAGTAGCCAACGGGCTACAGTGTATCCCTAATACCTAACTGAGTATTTGTCCTATGCCAAGTCATAAATTGATTTTAACTTTTGCAAAGATATGAAAAATAGTTTTTTTCATTGAGTCCAGCCAAGACATTTCATAGCATGGAATCGTTTAGATCAATTAAGCTTTCATTGACTGTCTTTTCAGCGAACTCTTGATTCTGATTGCAATTCAAAATGGCAGACTGAATGGGCTGCAATAACCTGCGTTTTTTTCAGCTTGTATCTTTTTAAAACTACCAAAGAGGAACATGACTTTAAATCTGATTGATGTAGGACTTTTTCTATTGGCATAAAACACAATGACCTAGTGTCAGAAGCTGATACCCCCGATTTTGGACTGTCAGAGGCAGAAGGCCTTCTGTTAATCTAATAAGAGCCACATTCTATCCAGGGGAGGCTTCTCTATGAGGCCGAAAGGGCATTGACACCCTGTATTTGTTACCATCCGATCCTGTATTAAATACAAAAAATGTTTTCTGGGCTGCGACACAGCATGCTTTTATTTCAGTTTTGTGGATGCCTTATCTTCCTAAGTTAGGGCGGGCAGAAATGGAGTTTTGCAGACTCAGACGGGTCACTCCCTTTCGAGGTAAGTGAAGTGCGTATGTCAGGATGGACAGGTGCCTTTCACTGTCCTTCGCGACATGCGCATTTGAGGGGCCATCTCCCCCTCCCTGCAATTAGTAAGCTAGGAAAGGTGGGATCACAGCTGCAGCTATCCCAGTCTCCTTAGGAGGAATTTATTCCACTGATCTAGCCAATCCTAAAGCTGCTCTAATACTGTTTCAAACATAAACAGCCAGGGAGCAGCATCTAGATTGGCTCTGGGTTTGGAGGTAGGCCTGTAGTCTGTGCTAAACATGAGGCAGTGTGGTGGTGGGGTGCTCAAGTTAGGGTCACAGAAAATGGTTAATCTTTATTAAAAAAGCTGTGTAGTGATTGGCCATTTTCTGTCTCTTGCGCTCTTCGTGCCCAGTGCCATTAACGGCATTACACACGAGGTAGTAGAAAGAGATATTGTTAACTCTCCTCACTCCAGACGCAGCTCTCATCCTCCAGCTCCTACAGTGGATTGCCAGGATGGCTGTTGTTCCCGTCATCCCGTATGCACTGTCTGCACTTGAGGTACAATAAAATTACAAGATCAGAGTTTTGTGGTCAACAAATGATCTGTTCTTCACGCTGAATAACATTGCCCTTCCACGTAGACTGACAGCACCACCTCCACTGTGTGCGGCATTCAGCACTCCCCTCACCACAAAGCGCCCACAAAAGGTGACAAGTTTTCATCAAATAAATTATCACAATATGTAATGTACATAGAAGTAGACAGTGGCGGCTGGTGACATTTGAAAGTGGTGCGGTGCAAAATAATACACGCAATGCACTGTGGTGAGTGAGGGTATCGAGCGAGCCCGAACAACCTAGGGGGGCGTCGGGGGATCTTCCACTGAGAAAAGTTTGAAAAAAGAGTGGACAAATGGTGCATTTTCAAGCAAAATTTGAGGTCACAGAAACCCCTCTCGACTAATTTGCAAATGTCCACTTTCACCTCGTCAAAGTTAATACCAATGAGAGGTTGAACAAAGTGCTGCGCCTGACCTGCTCAATGACGCCGTCAGACCAAGCTTCCTGTCTTCGGTGGTTTTACTGCCCCCATAAGAACATCATTTCAAGTGCTCAGAACGTTTAGCTTAGTTTTTATGTGCAGTGGAATTATTATATTTGCTTTACACTATTGCCAATAGTATAAAAAAGCAAAAGTAAAAAAAAAAAAATTCAAAACTAACAGCTGCTAACTTTAACAAATTCGAAACCTATTGCATTGGAAATGCAATTGGTCTTGCATTTGTTGGAGTTACTTGCATTATAAATGCCAATTAATTTTTTATCTAGACAGATTACAGGGTGACAAAATAATTATTATACTAATTCCGGATTAGGTTCTACTCTGTGTGGAGCTGATGAAGGGTAATTAATAGAACAAAACAAATTCTAAGTCCTAAGCCACAGTTGTGGGGGTAGTATCACAGTCAATCCAAGAAATAGTCTTCTCAAGTGATTCTTCTTGATGTTTATTCTCCTTTTTGATAAAATTGTACTTCAAATCTTCAATATTACATTTAGCCACAGGTTGAGCCAACACATGTTTAGTCTCTAGGTATTAGCCTAAGACTTGGTCAGGGCTTCAAAAAATAAATACAATATTTACCAGTACAATACAAAGAGTAATTTATTGCATTACAGTGATAGAATCTACCACCAAGTCTGGTTCAGAAATAAGAAACACCTATTGTGCATCCCCCATCAATTCAACGGCATTTAGAGAAAGGTGTAAAGGAAAGTGTTATATAAATGGATGGGACAATGAGAAATGTAATCACCAAAGTAATGAAAAGATAAGATAAGTACCGCTGATAAAAAGCCCACAGAGAAAATATCGAAAATCTAAAGGTGCCAGAGTGACTAGACATTAGTAATACTAAATCAGACAAAAGGCTCACCGCAATTGACAGGTATCAGTAGGCAAATCAATCAAACATGTGAAGTGTCCTGCCACACTTATAAGTATTACCGTCCTCAAAGTCAACAGATTATCCTATGCTCCAACATATATATAATAGCTAAAAAATAAATACCAATAAGAGTTCAATATATCAGTATAATTACTTGCTAAAACGGAACTCAGCTTGAGAACACAATTCAATCCAGACTCAACACTGAGTTGTGAAAACATTAGTTCAAGCAGTACGCCCTCCAGATCAAAAAAGAGAACACACGATCATCAAGACTCCAATTAGTGGTCTACAAAGAAAAAACACAAGAAACTGGAATGCTCGTTTTACTAGCCCAATCGCTAAATTCCAATAAAGTAAGTAAATCCATGCAAACAGTCTATCAGTCTCATAATTTAGATTGCCATTCCTATACAGTGCACAATATAAATCCAAGACAAATAACAAGAAAAAAAAATAATAACGCCATAGATACATATTCTGCACAGTATCCTCCCAGTAATTATATAACAACGATAAGTCCTGTGTTAATTATCTATATATAATCCAAGTCATAAACATTAATAAGGGCAGAAAAATAAAATATATAAATATATACCTGAAAAATAAAAAGACTCGTAAAGAAACTCACAACGGAGAGTACTCCGAAACCTCATCCAAATCCCGTCGTGGTGCATCGACTCCATTTTGGAATGACTATTTAACGTTGCCGAAGTTGTAGACAGAGAAAATGTCCCGACTTGAATATACTCTGTAACAAAAGTACTATTACAGCGCCATTTTAGGCTATGCAATAAATAAAATCGTGTATAACTGGCTATGAAAATCCTTAAATTTAAAAGTAATCAACCCACAATGATTATTAATGAATCTAAGAAAACAGCACACGATTGCAAGCATAAATCAAAACCATAATATTAATATAAATTATTTAACAGACTATGTATTTCTAAAATGTTTATCAATTCCTCAAAAATGTTTAATAAAAATAAATTTAAAAAATCAATGTGGTGAGCCACAATTGGTATCCTGATAGGACAAGAATCCAGAGCAATCTAAATAATAATATTGAGCAATTCTGTGCCAAAGTGAGCAATACGATTCACTTCAAGAGTAAGAGTGGATAATACAAATACCCAAAAGGAAAAGAAATTTCTGTGCAAATAGTAAGCCAAGAAAAAGAAAAAATTAGAAACACGAAGAGGAAACCAGACTTGGTGGTAGGTTCTATCACTTTAATGCAATAAATTACTCTTTGTATTATAATGGTAAATTATGTATTTATTTGTTGTAGCCCTGATGAAGTCCTAGGCTAATACCTAGAGACAAAACACATGTTGCCTCAACCTGTGGCTACCTGTAATATTGAAGGATTGAAGTACAATGTTATCAACAAGCATTTGATTAGCCAATAGGCCTTGCCTTTGGGACCTTTTAAGTGTTTAGTTATCCAGCACAATATCCTTGTTGCAACAACATCAAGTGTTGCATGGCTACACACTTTTGAGGTCCCAAAGACTTGTTTAAAGGAGGCTTTCAAAAAGGTCTCTATTGGGCTCTGTTTTGTACCCGGTCACAGGTTCTCAGTTCTTTTCCAGACTGCTATGGCATCAGGCACATTGATGTGTGCATGCTCACACTGCTCACTTCTCAATAGTGGAGAAGTTATGGCATGGAGTCATGCCAGGTGAGTGTTGTAGGGGAATGGAAATCCTTTAAAGAGAGTAATTTTCTTTCAGGATTTCTCTTCTTTTTGAAACTCAGGAGCAGCAACTTTGCCGTGGTGCCACCAGGGCAGTAAGTGGAAGCTTTTTCAATATTATATTCAAGCCGTGGTTTCTACTTATTTATCTTGTGCAACTAAAACCATTGACAAAGCCAATAGCCTGATTTGTTGTAGGTATGATGTTACATGTTATATCATATATCTAGATGCAATGACAGGAACAGTAAATACAAGTCGGGTGGGAGGCGGCACACTATGCTTGAACCAAGCTGTCTTATGTTTACTCGGGACGCATCAAGACAATGCTGGCTTCTGCTAGATGTCAACAAGCAGATTATGATGTCACCACTCTGCGACAGTGTAATATGCTTCCCGCATCTGATTTTTATGGTGGAACCATTTTTAAAATAGAGCATATGCGATAGTGGCGGAAGGTGATTGGAAACATTGTGGGTCACGAAACCTCAAATACCCCAATCAGAAAAATATGCTAAGAATTGGAACATGGGCCCCAGCAAAAATGTGAAGTAATCTACTTAAAAAAAAATTGCATTTTCACCCAGATCTCTGGATGCCGAGCTCTTCCATCCGCTCACACCCAGCACCTAAATAAAAAATGATGCCATTTTTAAATATTATTGACAACGTCAAGAACAATTTATCGTACAGGGGGGAGTGCAAGCCCGAGCAACATAGAGCTGCCAATTCCACTCAAAATCAAAGTTAGGTTATGAATGAGGGGGTTACCCAAATGTAGTCACTGGGACCTGGGTTCAGTAGGTACTAGGAGGAAGGGGTCCCAGTGTGAACAAGGAACATATAGTACAATTCAATGAATCAATCAAAAACAATTATTTTGATCCGAAAAGTTTTATTCACTGTGGGATCCAGTGTAATGAATACACGTAGCAAACAATCAACTGTATTGAAGGTCATACAGTGCCCCAGGAAAGGGGAAGAAAGTGATGGTGGAGAAGTAAGGGAAGTGGTGGGATTGTGTGACAGTAAAATCAATCATTTAAATGAACTTTTCATGGTATAATTGGTATAGCAACAGCTGCCATGAGAGATGGCGACAATAATTTTAGAAAGGCATACAACACAAGGTACAATGTATATACAAATTATTGGTGTGAGGTTGCGACAATTAGAAAAACAGTCGACGTTTCGACCCTCTGATAGTGCAGGAAGAGTTATCCTTGCTGCGGGGTCTTCATCAGGACCAGGGGGAGGGGCAGGGAACCTAATGAAAATGGGTATAATAAACTAAAGTTAGAGGGGTGCTATTCAAGCCTCTCAATATTATCACAGCGGTAGTTTTAAGCGTTGGTCAACACCCTAGTTAAAGGTATTTAGCTGAATGATTAAAAGGGGATTGTGAGTCAGTACACATCAAAGATAAAAATTAACGTGATATGAACGTGTCCAAAGCTTGGAACAAGGTCTAAACACGATTAAGGGCGAGGGCCTGAGCGCCCGGATAGGAAAACCGGCACGATTCTAGGCAACAAACCACTCACAGGGTAAGGCATGTATTGATTGAATTACCTGAAAATAGAACATAGACTAAAGTTCAAAGGATCATAGGTGAGCCTGAAATATAGTGAATGAGACTGTCACAAGTTACTCTAATACATAATGACAACACAGTGAGTTAGAAACTAAGGAGAAAGACATACCACAGGGTAAGGTGTCCTCATTGTGGTCTATGATTAATTAGGGCAACGTCAGTAGTAGAGCTGCACCTAAAATAATGAGCATACACTGATTACTGGTCTGTGTAGAGGAGGACAGTCAAAGAGAGTCACAGCATTATCAAAATGGATACAGACTAGTAATGCTTACCGATAGCGGCGTCAAGCACTCAGTCGGTGCTAGATACATAAGGGCATCGTGGGGAATTGATCCAAAGTTCGTCTGATGAGTCAAAACAATGGGACCATGAGAGAGCAAATCAATATTAAAGGATTTAAAACGGGTGGCGGAACAGGAGGGGAGTCATACTCACTAGGTTAGATTTAATCAGGGAGCTCCGTACGAGGGCAGCCGATGTGTGCTGCGTTTCCTGGTTTAGTGAAATAGTCATGGCAACGTATCACGTGGTGATCGGCAGCGCCGTGGAACGAGAAGAAAGACTTTCAGTCCCGTCAATGATGTTAGTGGAACTGAAGGGGCCAGGCAGTTGAGAAGTGTTACAGAACACGATTAACATGTCATGAGTCCACGACATTGCCGTGAGAGAATAAGCAAATGCGAGACAGCATTCGGAGCATTAAGTCAAACGAAGAACAATTGTGATATCAGTGACATCTCAAATCAACCAATTAGTATTTGTAGGGCGTACCTCTCGAACATGAGGGTAAGGCCCGTAGCGCAGTCAATCAACACATACATTCACAGACTGTGTAATAATCACCAATGGAATAGTAGCGTACCTCTCGAACATGAGGGTAGAGCCACCTTGCTAAGACTAAGCAATAGTTGGAAGAAATTTACTGGGAAAGGGAACCCTACTCAGGATGGTCAAAAGAGGCAGGTTCAAGCATATTCAATGATGAGAAATTTAAAGCATAACTGAGCAGAGAGACCCCTCATGGAAGTGTGGCCAATTGGGAAAATGAACTATCAAGTTCATTGAGGCCAGTTTCAATTGAATTAAAAAAGTAGATCCATTTCAATTCTCGGGTGTTTAGAATGTCAGAGATATTTCCACCTCGTGGTCCCAGCGTTGCCTTTTCAATGACCAGCCATCGTAGACTTTCAGGGGGATGAGAATTCAACTTGAAATGTTCCACGAGTGGTGCGCCAGGGACATCACATCGGATTCGGCTCATGTGTTGTAAAATCCGGGCTTTTACTTTTTGTTGAGTCTGGCCAATGTAGATTTTTTGGCATGGGCAAACGATGTCGTAGATGATGTTATTTGAGTTGCAGTTGCTGAAGGATTTGAGTTTGACTGTAAGGTGGAGATGCAGAAATTCTTTGGTCTGAATAGCAGAATCGCAGGCCTTACAATGGCCACATTTGAATGACCAATAACTGGTGGTAACTTCCACATGGAGGTAATCGTAGGTTGACTGTCTGTGGATAAGAAGGAGCAAACCACATAGTCCTTAATGCTCTTAGCCTTCTTAAACGCATGAAGTGGTGTCTCAGGTTGTTTGATATCATCAGATACCAAATGCCAGTGCTGGTTGATAATCCGTTTGATGCTATTGCTTTTGGTATTGAAGGTGGTGACGCAAACAATACGGCTCTCTTCACGGTTGGTTTTGTCTTGTGGTGATAGTAGTTCTTCGCGGGGATAGAACCACGCACGCTTGCGTGCTTTTTTTATCAGGCGTCTTGGGTATCCCCGGCTTAGCAGGCGGTTTGAAAGATCCTCTGATTCAGAGAAATAATGGTCTTTACTTGAACAATTCCTTCGTATCCTTAGAAACTGCCCGAAGGGCAGGTTATCGCGGAGAGCTCGGGGATGATGACTATTGTAAGCCAATAGAGAATTTCTCTCAGATGGTTTGTGATATAATTTAGTGCAAAGTGATCCAGAATGATGGTAAATCGTGACGTCCAGAAAATCGATGGTGTTGCTGTCCGATTGGATAGTAAACTTGACAAATTGAGATTGTTGGTTTAGCCAAGTAAAGAAACTGCTTAATAGGTCATGACTGCCGTTCCAAACTAGCAAAATGTCATCAATATACCTCATCCAGAGACCAATCTGGTCTCTGAATGGGTTCAATTGATTGAGGACTGTATCTTCTTCAAAGGCTGCCATGTAGAGTATGGCTACATCGGGAGCGAAGGGAGCACCCATGGCTACACCGGAAGTTTGGAGGTAGAAGTTATTGTCAAACAAGAAGAAGTTTCGGGTCATCGCTATTTTGAGCAAAGCTACAATGAACTCAGAAGGAACTTGAACAGGAGCAGGACGCTTCTGAAGACATCTGGCTATCACTGTAAGAGCCTCTTGTTGTGGGATACATGTGTATAAGGAGACTACGTCACATGTAGCTAGTCTCTGGTTTAGCGGATCATAAGATATGCTTTCAACGATGTTAATGGTGTGCATTGTGTCTCGTAGATACGACGGAGTGGACTCAGCAAGTGGTTTAAGGAAAAAGTCAAAGTATTTCCCCAATGGTTCCAATATGGAGCCACAGCCAGAAACAACTGGGCGACCAGGAGGGAATGTCATATTTTTATGAATCTTAGGCAAGGTGTATAGTGTTGCCAAGCGGGGATGTTTATTGTTCAGAAACTGAAATTCATTCTCAGACAGATAGCCTACATCGAGACCTTCCTGGGTTACTTCTAGAATCTCCAATGCGATGGATCTGGTGGGGTCAGACCTCAGTATCCAAACAATACACATCCCCGCTACATGTGACGTAGTCTCCTTATACACATGTATCCCACAACAAGAGGCTCTTACAGTGATAGCGATGACCCGAAACTTCTTCTTGTTTGACAATAACTTCTACCTCCAAACTTCCGGTGTAGCCATGGGTGCTCCCTTCGCTCCCGATGTAGCCATACTCTACATGGCAGCCTTTTAAGAAGATACAGTCCTCAATCAATTGAACCCATTCAGAGACCAGATTGGTCTCTGGATGAGGTATATTGATGACATTTTGCTAGTTTGGAACGGCAGTCATGACCTATTAAGCAGTTTCTTTACTTGTCTAAACCAATAATCTCAATTTGTCAAGTTTACTATCCAATTGGACAGCAACACCATCGATTTTCTGGACGTCACGATTTACCATCATTCTGGATCACTTTGCACTAAATTATATCGCAAACCATCTGAGAGAAATTCTCTATTGGCTTACAATAGTCATCATCCCCGAGCTCTCCGCGATAACCTGCCCTTCGGGCAGTTTCTAAGGATACAAAGGAATTGTTCAAGTAAAGACCATTATTTCTCTGAATCAGAGGATCTTTCAAACCGCTTGCCTAGCCGGGGATACCCAAGACGCCTGATAAAAAAAGCACGCAAGCGTGCGTGGTTCTATCCCCGCGAAGAACTACTATCACCACAAGACAAAACCAACCGTGAAGAGAGCCGTATTGTTTGCGTCACCACCTTCAATACCAAAAGCAATAGCATCAAACGGATTATCAACCAGCACTGGCATTTGGTATCTGATGATATCAAACAACCTGAGACACCACTTCATGCGTTTAAGAAGGCTAAGAGCATTAAGGACTATGTGGTTTGCTCCTTCTTATCCACAGACAGTCAACCTACGATTACCTCCATGTGGAACTTACCACCAGTTATTGGTCATTTCAAATGTGGCCATTGTAAGGCCTGCGATTCTGCTATTCAGACCAAAGAATTTCTGCATCTCCATCTTACAGTCAAACTCAAATCCTTCAGCAACTGCAACTCAAATAACATCATCTACGGCATTGTTTGCCCATGCCAAAAAATCTACATTGGCCAGACTCAACAAAAAGTAAAAGCCCGGATTTTGCAACACATGAGCCGAATCCGATGTGATGTCCCTGGTGCACCACTCGTGGACCATTTCAAGTTGAATTCCCATCCCCCTGAAAGTCTACGATAGCTGGTCATTGAAAAGGCAACGCTGGGACCACGAGGTGGAAATATCTCTGACATTCTAAACACCCGAGAATTGAAATGGATCTACTTTTTTAATTCAATTGAAACTGGCCTCAATGAACTTGATAGTTCATTTTCCCAATTGGCCACACTTCCATGAGGGGTCTCTCTGCTCAGTTATGCTTTAAATTTCTCATCATTGAATATGCTTGAACCTACCTCTTTTGACCATCCTGAGTAGGGTTCCCTTTCCCAGTAAATTTCTTCCAACTATTGCTTAGTCTTAGCAAGGTGGCCCTACCCTCATGTTCGAGAGGTACGCTACTATTCCATTGGTGATTATTACACAGTCTGTGAATTTATGTGTTGATTGACTGCGCTACGGGCCTTACCCTCATGTTCGAGAGGTACGCCCTACAAATACTAATTGGTTGATTTGAGATGTCACTGATATCACAATTGTTCTTCGTTTGACTTAATGCTCCGAATGCTGTCTCGCATTTGCTTATTCTCTCACAGCAATGTCGTGGACTCATGACATGTTAATCGTGTTCTGTAACACTTCTCAACTGCCTGGCCCCTTCAGTTCCACTAACATCATTGACGGGACTGATAGTCTTTCTTCTCGTTCCACGGCTCTGCGGATCACCACGTGATACGTTGCCATGACTATTTCACTAAACCAGGAAACGCAGCACACATCGGCTGCCCTCGTACGGAGATCCCTGATTAAATCTAACCTAGTGAGTATGACTCCCCTCCTGTTCAGCCACCCGTTTTAAATCCTTTAATATTGATTTGCTCTCTCATGGTCCCATTGTTTTGACTCATCAGACGAACTTTGGATCAATTCCCCACGATGCCTTAATGTATCTAGCACCGACTGAGTGCTTGACGCCGCTATCGGTAAGCATTACTAGTCTGTATCCATTTTGATAATGCTGTGACTCTCTTCGACTGTCCTCCTCTACACAGACCTGTAATCAGTGTATGCTCATTATTTTAGGTGCAGCTGTACTCCTGACGTTGCCCTAATTATTCATAGACCACACGGAGGACTGTGTAGAGATGAATAATGTAGAATGTTAATGGTTGCCTAGCAGCTTAGAATGTTATCTCTTGAGAGATGAAACTGAGCTGTGAAGCAGGCTGTGGATGAGCTGGAGGTTCCTGTACTTACTCTTCAATAAAGACTACAATTATAATATTTCTTGGACTCATCTTTACAGACTCCTTACCCTGTGGTATGTCTTTCTCCTTAGTTTCTAACTCACTGTGTTGTCATTATGTATTAGAGTAACTTGTGATAGTCTCATTCACTATATTTCAGGCTCTCCTATGATCCTTTGGGACCGAACTTTAGTCTATGTTCTATTTTCAGGTAATTCAATTAATACATGCCTTACCCTGTGAGTGGTTTGTTGCCTAGAATCGTGCCGGTTTTCCTATCCGGGTGCTCGGGCCCTCGCCTTAATTGTGTTTAGACCTTGTTCCAAGCTTTGGACACGCTCATATCATGTTAATTTTTATCTTTGATGTGTACTGACTCACAATCCCCTTTTAATCATTCAGCTAAATACCTTTAACTAGGGTGTTGACCAACGCTTAAAACTACCGCTGTGATAATAATGAGAGGCTGGAATAGCACCCCTATAACTTTAGTTTATTATACCCATTTTCATTAGGTTCCCTGCCCCTCCCCCTGGTCCTGATGAAGACCCCGCAGCAAGGATAACTCTTCCTGCACTATCAGAGGGTCGAAACGTCGACTGTTTTTCTAATTGCGGCAACCTCACGCCAATATTTTGTATATACATTGTACCTTGTGTTGTATGCCTTTCTAAAATTAATTCACTTCCCTCCCCTTTCCTGGGGCACTGTATGACCTTCAATACAGTTGATTGTTTGCTACGTGTATTCATTACACTGGATCCCACAGTGAATAAAACTTTGCGGATCAAAATAATTGTTTTTGATTAATTCATTGAATTGTACTGTATGTTCCTTGTTCACACTGGGACCCCTTCCTCCTAGTACAAAATCAAAGTTAGTCCCAGGTCACTTCAGAAATCTGCGTTTTCTTAGCCGAGCTATATCGGCGGCAACTCAAACTGGGAGGCAACAAATGCACACCTGAGAAAAATCAGAAAGAAATGCCACCTTTCTGCCTTTCCCTTCCAATAACATTTCATGAACATCAGGGCTATTGAGGTGAGTGCAAGGAGATACCTTTCCACCGATAAATGTTTAGATTTCTCACTAACAGAGAAAGGAAGAAAAAAAAACTGAATGCAAAGAAAACAAGCATGCGAGTGGTGCTTGCGCACGCCACAGTGAGCCAAGTGTTTTGAATTATCGCGCACACGTCTGGGCAGGTTAATTCAAAACACATGGCGCCCGTGCAGGTAACCGCAAGCAATAGGCCACACATGCATGAGCGTGTGGTCAGCTTTCTGAAGCCTCTTACTAAAAGTTTCACAGAGTAGCGCATGCGTGCTGCTCTAGGCTCGACCAAAAAAGGAGAGTAACCATCAAGAACAATCACTTGAGAAGACTATTTCTTGAATTTACTGTGATACTAACGCTACAGCTGTGGCTCAGTACTTTGAATTTGTTTTTTGCCATATGAGTGTGAACATTGTTTGCACCCATTTAACAACGAGGAACGGTCGGTGTTCAATTTTCTTGGAGCACTATCGTAAATGCAACAGATAGAAGTGTTTTTCGTATTTACAGTCAAATCACCGTGCGCAGCCTAAATACCCCTTCCTTTTTCATGGTAATTAATAGGAGGTCTCATATATATGTGAGATGTACTAGTGAGTAAAGTAACCACCGCCAGCTTTACAGAGGAAAAAGTTTGTGTCCTGTCTGTAAACTCTGTAAGAAAGCAGTGCTTTGAGGCTGTAATTAAAAGTTAGGGAGGAACAGCACATGTACCAGGAAGTGTTCCCATGGGAGGATAAAAGAAGAGACAAGGTGGTACTAAGGAGGGATCAATAAGCCTATTGATCAAAAAACACTGTTTACAAAGGACAGGGACAGGAGCCAATTAAAAAGGTAGGGCAGAACATTTAGTTTTGTTTTTATTTGCAGTGAAATTATCATAATTGCATAGCCCTAGTGTAAATCGTATCAAAAAAGCATAAGTAAAAAAACACTGTCATTTTTAATGCCATCAGCTCAAATGCGAGACCTATTGCATTGAAAATGCAATCGTTCTTGCATTTTTTGGAGTTGGAGTTATTGGCATTATAAATGTCAATGTTTACCTAGCCATGTTGCAGGGTGCAGTACCATATGTGGCCACAAGAGGTCCAATGGGCCATCTTTTGGCCACGTATAGTACTGCACACTGCAAAGTTGGTGTTTTTGGCACTATAATGCCAATGTTTTTTAACTTGAAACATTACAGGTTCCAGTACCATATGTGGCCAAAAGGGGCTCCAGGGGACCTCTTTTGGCCACTAATGGTACTGCACCCAGCAGAAGACTTTATAAATCCACCCTACCCATAATGCATTGCATGGAAGACAGTACCACGAGTACATTCAACTAGGTATGTTCATATATGAAATTAGTAGCTTTTAAATGCGACAAAATAATTATTATAATAATTCTGTATTAGGTTCTATGCGGAGCTGATAAAGGGAAATTAATAGAAGGTCTCATATTATGTGAGATGTGCTAGTGAGTAAACTAACCACTGCCAGTCTTACAGAGGACATAGGCTGTGTATTTAAAACCCACCAGTTAAAAAGGTTGTTATTTGTAGTGGAATTATTGTATTGGCTTTGCACTGTTGCCAATGGTGTAAAACAGCAAAAGTAAAAAAACATTGTCATTTTTAACACCAACTGCTTTAACTTTAACACATTCGAGATCTATTGCATTGGAAATGCAATTTTTCCTGCATTTGTTGGAGTTGGAGTTACTGCCACTTTAAATGCCATTTTTTTATCTAGACATGTTGCAGGGTGTAGTACCATATGTGGCCAAAAGGGGTCACAGGGGACCTCTTTTGGCCACTTATTGTACTGCACCCTGCAGAAGACATGATAAATCCACCCTATCCATAATGCATTGCATAGAAGACAGGGGCATATTATCAAGGGGGTTTATCTCCGCTTTTTTGGCTTTAAAAGCCAAGAAAGCGGAGATAAAATTATCTCCCTATTACCAAGCTGTCGCTAACACCAGTTAGTGACAGCTAATAGGAGATAGCGACCATCTTGGGCCCCGCTTTGCATGTCAGTGATATTTATCACTAATGACATGCAAAGTGGGCGTGCCAAGATGTTAGCTACTGGAAACAGTCCCTAACATCGCTATCTCCTATTACCAACTTTTGGAGATATTCGCGCTAAGTGCGAATATCTCCAAAAGCTAACACCTGCCCTGAGCAGTTCTTAGCCATGTTATCCAATGGGAGGTGGATAACATGGCTAAGAGCATTTGCTCGATAATGCATGAATATCGCTGACTTTTCAGCGATATTCATGCATTGCGGCCGTTTTTTATCGCATTTGCGATAAACCTTGCTAATAGCAAGGTTTATCTGCGATAAAAATCGCCGATGTGCGGCGATAATTTTTGTCTCTAAACAAGTTAGAGACAAAAATTATCGCTAGGTGTTGGTAATATGCCCCACAGTACCCAAAGAACACAGAGTTCCCCAAGGCAGGACCAACCACAGCAAAGGAACCAACACCACTGACTGGGACGCCAAGGAAGACAGTACCACAAGTACATTCAACTAGCTATGTCCATATATAAAATAGTAGCTTTGAAATGTGATAAACAAATCATTAAATTATTATAATAATTCTGTATTAGGTCTACTCTGTGTGGAGTTGATGAAGGGAAATTAATATAAATGTGATATGTGATATGTGATATGTGCTAGTGAGCAAAGACACCACTGCCTGCCTTACAGATGACATAGCTTGTGTTCTTAAAAGCAACCATTTACAAAGGACTAGGACAGGAGCCAAAGGACACGGACAGGAGAAAATTAAAAAATGGGGGCAAAATGTTTAGTTTCGTTGTTATTTGCAGTGAAATTATTATATCTGTTTTGCACTATTGCCACTAGTGTAAAAAAGCAAAAGTAAAAAAGATTGGGGCATATTCTCAAGGGGGTTTATCTCCGCTTTTTTGGCTTTAAAAGCCAAGAAAGCGGAGATAAAATTATCTCCCTATTACCTAGCTGTTGCTAACACCAGTTAGCGACAGCTAGTAGGAGATAGCGACCCTCTTGGGCCCCAATTTGTATGTCAGTGATATTTATCACTAATGACATGCAAAGTGGGCGTGCCAAGATGTTAGCGACTGAAAACAGTCGCTAACATCGCTATCTCCTATTACCAACTTTTGGAGATATTCGCGCTAAGCGCGAATATCTCCAAAAGCTAACACCTGCCCTGAGCAGTTCTTAGCCATGTTATCCAATGGGAGGTGGATAACATGGCTAAGAGCATTAGCTCGGTAATGCCTGAATATCGCTGACTTTTCAGCGATATTCATGCATTGCAGCGATTTTTATCGCATTTGCGATAAACCTTGGTAATACCAAGGTTTATTTGCGGTAAAAATCGCCGCAGCCCAGCGGTAAATTTTTGTCTCTAACCATGCAATAGCGATAATTATCGCTATTGCTTGGTAATATGCCCCAGAGTAATTTTCAACACCAACAGCTCTAACTTTAACACATTTGAGACCTATTGCATTGGAAATGCAATTGGTCTTGCATTTGTTGGAGTTGGAGTTATAAATGCCAATTTTTTTTTTTTATCTAGACCTGTTGCAGGGTGCAGTACCATATGTGGCCAAAAGAGGTCACCGGGAACCTCTTTTGGCCACATATGGTACTGCACCCTGCAGAAGCTATGGTAAATCCACCGTACACATACTGCATTGCAGGCAAGACAGTAACACGAGTACATTCAACTAGCTATGTTCATATACAAAATTTGTAGCTCTGAAATGTGACACATGAATTATTATATTAATTCCGGATCAGGTTCTACACTGAGTGGGAAATTAGTAGACGGTCTAATATAAATGTGAGATGGTCTTGTGAGTGAAGTAAGCACTGCCAGCCCAGCTTAGGACCAAATGTGTGTCTTGCCTGAAGCCTTTTAGAAAATAGGGGCATATTATCAAGGGGGTTTATCTCCGCTTTTTTGGCTTCAAAAGCCAAGAAAGCGGAGATAAAATTATCTCCCTATTACCCAGCTGCCGCTAACACCAGTTAGCGACAGCTAGTAGGAGATAGCGACCATCTTGGGCCCTACTTTGCATGTCAGTGATATTTATCAGGTTTCAGGTTTTAATGTCTTTATTTCGATGATAAAATCATAAAAGACCATTTTGACAAAACATTTAAAAACAGTTTCAAAATCTCCACATTATACTCAATTATACTAAATCTTATTAAAAGAATGGTGTCAGTGTATTATCAAATATACAGTAGGCCTAAAATCCACAGTTAAAAAGTTATTAAACATTTTTTGAAAAGAAACAAGACATTAAATATGACTAATCATAAAAGTGGGTTTGACGTATGCAAGAAAACACTATGCACATTGCACTTTGTGATCATGAGGCAGTTAAATTCCTTCTAGCTCTGATTGCCCAGGCCCAACCTAAATACTTGGCCAAACATATCACGGCAAAATCAGAGGTATTTGTTTTTAAAGCCCATATTGCGTCCGAGGATTTTTTACATAACAAGCGTTTGAAGATGGGTTTTAACCATTTTGAACGGGGTTCTCTGTATTGTGGACAGGCGAACAGAAAGTGGCCCTCAGTTTCCTTACATCCGGGGCAACAACTGCAAAGATTAGTGGAGTTATTGCCCCAAGATGAGGTAAAGGAATTAAGGGGTAGTGAGCCCACCCGAAATTGATGGTACAGTTTTTTGTCCACTGGCCTGGAAATAAGGTCCCAGTATGTCTCACGGGCTGGATCCAGTTTAAAGCTTAAAAAGCGCCCCGTCAGGTCTTCAGAACTAGAGGCGTGTGCCAAAGAAAGGCGAGTTGAGGCCCAAAATAAACCCTTAAATTCCTTTTTCGAGGGGAAGTTGTTAGTGCCTGGCGAGACCCACAGATGACTCAAGCCCATATCACACAGGCTCTTTTTCACCGAGCGAAGCCATGGGATTCGCTCCGAACCCCCCATAGCCTTCACCTCGGTTAGCTCCTTTGCAAAAAGCGCCAAATCCTCCGAAGTCCATAAGCGCCTCCAAGTGGACACTACTCTGTATCTTGCCATGTCCGTTATTGGAAGGCAACCCATGTCGTGGCAAAGTGGGATCTGTGGGGTTGATTGGGGCAGCCCCACCAGGTTACGAAGAAACCTACACTGGATTCCATACAGACTCGAGAGGTCCATGAAACCCCATAACTCTGCCCCATAGAGTGTCGCAGCATTAATTTTAACATCATAAATTTGTAGGGCGGGGACAACCCTTTTGGTGATGGATTTCTTTTGCTCACGCAAGAGGCAGCCAGTCAGTTGGGCAAGTTTTAACTGTTGGGTCTCTATTTGTGGTTTCCAGGACAGACGGCAATCCAAAGTGACCCCCAGGTACGTCATCGTGTCAACTTGTTCCAGGTTAACCCTGTTTAGTTGTACACTACTACGTATTGGTTTTTTCCTGGAGAAAACCATAAACTTAGTTTTCCCCACATTTATCTGAAGGTCATTTTGATTGCAATATTCCTCAAAGTGATTTAAAGCCAACTGTAAACCTCCCCTGGTCTTTGATAGGAGGAGGGTGTCGTCAGCAAAGATCAACATTGGGAATTTAGTCCCCGCCAGGGACGGTGCATCAGTGTTGGTAGACCCGAATAATTTCACTACCTGATCTATAAAGAGTAAGAAGAGGGTGGGGGCGAGAACGCACCCCTGGCGGACTCCTCGTGAAACCGGAAATGAGTCCGTAAATTGCCCTTGTGCCCCCCATCTTACCCTAGCAAAGTTGTCTTTGTGTAATCTGATGATCATCTCAACCAATTCCCCCGGCATTCCTAAGTCCCTTAATACCTGCCATAATTTTCCCCTCGGCACCAAATCAAAGGCTGATTTCAAATCTATGAAAGCAGCAAAGATGGTGCCACCGCCAAGTATGACGACCTTCCAAAAGATCATGCAGAACCTCAGGACCTGGTCAATGGTACTTGTACCAGATCTAAAGCCCGCCTGTAATGGGGACAGTATACCTTCGAGTTCCATCCACCCATGAACCCTCGCCAGGATCATACGAGCAAAAACTTTCTGAAAGCAGTCAATTAGGCTGATCGGGCGATAGTTCCCTGGGTTTGATCTATCTCCCTTTTTATGTATAGGGAGGATCTCCGCCCCCTTCCATGTTTTGGGGATACGGGCACCTCTCGCTATGGTGTTAGCTATGCTTGTTAAATAAGGTACCCAAAGGCCTATGTTTGCTTTAAATAGGTCTGCTGGGATTTGATCCAACCCAGGAGCTTTCCCCCTCTTTGTTAAGCCTAGTGCGAGCTCCGTTTCCGCTTCTGTAAAAGACATAGTCACATTGCCAGGGGGTATTGCAGGTAGCAGGTTCGATGTGGACATAGGGTCAACAACTACTGAGCAAAATTGGGAGGAGTAATGATTTATCCAGGCTTCCGGGGATACGTGGTTAGACGGAGTACGGAACTCACCATCCTTTCCACATTTAACAATATCCCAGAATTTAGTCTGGTTATTAGATTTACTGGCGTCCAAAAGGTCTGCCCAAAAATCATCTTCCCATTCCCTCTTTGCCTCCCATTGAACTCTTTTATACCTTTGCCTGGCCACTTTTACTGCACTCAGGTCTCTGGATTTAACTTTCTCTATTAGAAAACTATGGGCCTCTCAACACTCTCTGTTGTACCATTTTGCTCTTGGAGCATTCAAGTGCCTGGTGTTAGACTTACATGGTTTTGAGAGAATAATTTTAAGCTCAGAGAAACATTTGTCATGTATGCCCATAATCTTATCTAATTCGCCCCGGCCCCTCTCAACAACAACAGTCCTCATGTTATTTAAAGCATTCATCACCACATTTTCAATGTTGGCCTGTATCGTTACATCATTTGATATGATTGACCATTTCAGTCTCCTCCGGTCATTTGATATGGTTACAACCCATTGCCCCCTTGGATCTGGTTCCGCTAATCTTGTCAAGTCAAACATTTTAAATTTCAGGGACAGTGGGTTGTGGTCACTTTCCGGACGCATTACAATTTCCATATCAACAATTAGGCTCCAATATTCCATTTTTATGAAGATGTAGTCAATACGACTCTTCCTCACACCATTGTCAAAAGTGGGGTTGGCTCCAATGTCTGATTTGGTGCGACCGTTCACGGCCCTTAATCCCCAAGTGAGGCAGAAAGCGGTCCAATTCAGAGCAGCCTCCGTTGCTTTAACTGGTATTTTGTTGGAAAGTTCGGGGATTTTCCATGTCGCATCTTCTTCAGACCCCCAATTATCCTCCGGCAGGTACAGTGGCTCAATTGTACAATTAATGTCACCTGCTATCATAATGAATGTGCCTTTATTCCAGCCCGTTAATAGTGTGTCTAGGGCGCCTATCAGCTTGGGGCATCGTCCGCCAGGGAGGCCTCTAGAATATATGTTGATAATAAGCATATCCTGCCCCCCTGCTTTGCTCAACCTTATAGCCAATATATTGGGGTTATCCACATACAATTCGGAAACTGAAAAACACCAGGCCTGTTTTACCCATATGGTCAATCCCCCTGACGCCCGCCCTTTTGTACCTTTTATTGCTGGTTTGAAGAAGTTTGTAAATCCAACCATGTAAAACGGAGCTGTAGCCCATGTTTCTTGCAGAAGCACAACCTCATGTTTGCCTATGAACTCCAACCAGTCCTCAGAAACCAAGCGGGTCTTGGCTCCGGCAACGTTCCAAGACAC
This sequence comes from Lissotriton vulgaris, assembly GCF_964263255.1. Lineage (NCBI taxonomy): Eukaryota > Metazoa > Chordata > Amphibia > Caudata > Salamandridae > Lissotriton > Lissotriton vulgaris. The sequence goes on from NC_141689.1 coordinate 364,955,585, forward strand.
CATATGTGAAATTAGTGAATCTATTTCTGCATGGTTGTTGCTGATAGTGGGGGGGGAATGGGGACTCGGTAAGCAGGCATTTGTTAATCTGATTTCTTCTATATTAGAAATGACGGTGTCTTCCCCAACAAGCCCCCCCTGCGTTCTAATTTTGTTAAGGAACAAGGACTGTTGCTCCTTTACTGATTCCGAGGTAGGGGTGAATGGGATGTACACTCCTTCCCCCTTCGCTATAGCTGGATTTGGTGACTGGGTTGGTGCACATAGTCAGTCAACCCATTCTAGGTCTGACAGTGCCTCGAAATGGTTAAAGAGAGGAGGGTAGTATGGGGGGTAATGGGTTATGGGCTCTCGAGGCCTCCCCCCTTTAGATTTCCAATGATTGGGGCCCATTAGATTATTTGGGTACATGTGGGGGTAGAAGTAACCAAGGTGTAAGGTCTGGACGTCACCCAGACGAGCAAATCTAGCTTTCCTTTGGATTCTATCCACCACCCAGGGGTCTCTGAATGAAATTAAAATACAGTCCCCTTCCAGGTCTTTTTCGCCTTTACCTACCCATTCCACTCTCCTTACATAGAGGATTTCGGTGGGGGATGACGGGGGAGTGGGCGATGTTTGTTTAGCCAAAATATGACCTTGTTCCGCAGATCCCCTTGTGATTCTTTAATACCCTCTTTTAGGGGGGCCACTCCAGTTAGGACGATGGTGTATTGTGATGCTTCAGGAGGTAGGTTAACTCTGGGAGGGTGTCGTGTATTTCTATTATCTGTCCTCTGGTTCCTGTCTGGATGAGGGGTTTTCCTCTCCCTACCCATTATAGATGTCTGTGCTGGGGTGTTATTTAGTTGGTTTGATGCACCATTCGCTGGATGTTTTTTCCCCTGTGCGTTGTTGGCTGCCAATGGGCGTTTAGCCTTTGGTGTTTCTTTAGTAGGGGCTCTGTTGACAGTAGTCGATGTGGCAGCTGTTGTTTTTGCCCCTGTTAGTGGTTTCTTATTAATAATATTGGTAGTTGATGTCCCTGCGGGGATAGTTGTGGTTATCCCCCCTTTTTGGTTAGCACCCCCTGTGGAATTAGGGCCCCTTGTCTTAATACTAGTAGTTGTTAAGTTTTGCAAGAGGTCCATATTGATATTGACCGCTGCTTCCAGGACATCTATTTTAGCAGACATTATCCTGGTACTTTCTAAGACCGGAAGCAATAAGGTTTTAAACATTGCTTCCATCTTTGCCAACAAGACATCGTCGCTGCTGAAACATGTTGGGCAAGGGTTAGAAGACCCAGAGTGGGCCAATGATGGACAGTACACTATTGGGGGTTCTTGGATGGTCTGGGAGTGGGAGGAACTATTGACATGATCTATTTTGGGTTGTTTTTGTACCTTTTCTCCCTGTGGGCTTGAAACATATTTTCTTTTCCGTGAAACATGGTTAGTAATTACTGGTAGCAAAACGGGCGTACTAGGTAAGGTAGGAACATTTGAATGTGGGGTTCCAGACGAGCTACTCTCGTCGTCCTCAATGTTTTGGCTATCAGCTTCTAAGCTGGTAAGGTTATTATCGGATTTCAGTTCCATATTTTCGTTGGTCGTAGGTGTTGTGGCTCCGTCCCCATCTACATGGACTATCACTTCAGTCTCTGAGGTAGAAATACAGTTAAATGCTGCATTGGTTAAAGGGCTTTTAACACGGGCCAGGGCACCTATTGAGGAGCGTTTCCCAGTGACTAAGTCCAGGGACAATCTGTGCTCAACCAGTTCAATTTCTTTTTCTAATATTCCTGTGGCTCTGGTGATAAAGGCATCAAGAGGGCCTGAGACAACACCCTTTGAAGTTTGGATATGCACTAGACGCTGTTTACCAGATCTTAGGGCCATATTTAGGAGCTGGTGTTAGAGCCTCAAGATGTTACTAAGTGTGGTATAAAGTATAACAAGATAACAGGATGTGAAATGAACCAGTACTCTAGGCCCAACCCAACCTCGTCCGACCCCGGACGGCCACAGACGGTCCCACCCTTGTCCCGGGCTTCTCCCGGCGCCCTCCCGCGCAGCGGGGGTGTTGCTTCTCTTTTATGGCTATGGGATTGGTGAATGAGGGGGTGGAGCCGGCAGGGAAAGCAGCCCAGGTGGTGACGGGCGCGCGGGGACTCCTGGTCCTTGGAGTCCGCCGCTGCGAGCTCGCAGCCCTGCCGGTCAGTGCAGACGCCAAAACCCCTTGCAGAGATGTGGTGTGGCGGCCGCTGCTAACCGCGCAGCGGGACCCGCAAAGCGGGTCCGGCAAGTTGTGGCGGCAACAGCAGGCAGCAGGCTCCTTGAAGGTGCAAAGGTGAGGTTTCTGTCCGCCGGTCCGTTAGGTGTGTCTTGTGTCCAATTGCCAGGAAGAATCCACTTACAGATTGCTGGGACGCCGCTTTAGTGAGAGCAGGTGGGGGTGGAGCCGGCAGGGAGAGCAGCCCAGGTGGTGACGGGCGCGCGGGGACTCCTGGTCCTTGGAGTCCGCCGCTGCGAGCTCGCAGCCCTGCCGGTCAGTGCAGACGCCAAAACCCCTTGCAGAGATGTGGTGTGGCGGCCGCTGCTAACCGCGCAGCGGGACCCGCGAAGCGGGTCCGGCAAGTTGTGGCGGCAACAGCAGGCAGCAGGCTCCTTGAAGGTGCAAAGGTGAGGTTTCTGTCCGCCGGTCCGTTAGGTGTGGCTTGTGTCCAATTGCCAGGATATTTATCACTAATGAGATGCAAAGTGGGCTTGCCAAGATGTTAGAGACTGAAAACAGTCGCTAACATCGCTATCTCCTATTACCAACTTTTGGAGATATTCGCGCTAAGCGGGAATATCTCCAAAAGCTAACTAGCTCGCTAATGCATGAATATCGCGGACTTTTCAGCGATATTCATGTTTTGCGGCGATTTTTACCGCATTTGCGTTAAACCTTGGTAATACCAAGGTTTATTTGCGGTAAAAATCGCCGCAGCGCTGCGGTAAATTTTTGTCTCTAACCAAGCAATAGCGATAATTATCGCTATTGCTTGGTAATATGCCCCATAGTCCCTTGAGGCTGTAATTAAGACCTAGGGAGTAACCACACATGTAATAAGGGGTGTTCTCATGGGAGGTTACAAGAAAAGACAAGGCCCTTTGTAAGGAGGGACTACTAAGCCTATTGACCAATGAAAAGCCACAATTTACAAAGGACAGGGACAGGAGCCAATTAAAAAGAGGGATGAAAGTGGGCGAGTCTTTATGCACACTTCTGAATACAGCATGTCTGAATACAGCATGTCTCGAAGCGCTGCCTAAGCAAGACCAAAAAAGGAGATAAGTCAAAAGGAATTTACTGGCAATACTATTACTGAAGATCTTTCCAACATATTTTCCTGCATTAGTGACACCGGGCTGTGTTTTACAGTGTTTTAACTCCTGACATGCTCGCTCATGCATTCTCTGCGGTGCCTCTGGTCACTGTGTTGTAAGCATTCCATAGGTCCTCGCAGAGACATTGACCGGTGTCTGTGCATGCCTCTATCAGATGAAGTGCACCATTCTATTTCGATTTCTCTGGATCATTCATAAACAGTCGCAGGGGAACATGGTGCAAATCAGTTCTTAAAGTCTTTAAATTAAAGTATCTGAAAACTTGGATTGAGCCTAGACGACGGGAGGGCATATTAACAGCTCCCAGTTTTGAACTCATTCCACAGACCAATTTATCTATTATTCAGTATTCTTCATTTCAGGGAAGGTTTGTAAACATCGCCTTATGAGCAGGCTCAGCAAAGAGATTGGGCACTTATGAATATTTAACAGAGAATAATCGCAACACCAATATATTTTAAAATCTATCTCATAAACAAAGTGCCTCATTAGCTCTGTGTGTGCTTCGTGTAAATGTAATCTAATTCCCGTACTTTTGCTCATGTGTAATGCAGAGGACATTACCAGACGCTGTAATACAGCCAAAAAAGAAATGTAAAAAATCGAAGGTGCCTTAACTATTAAAGTAGACACAGATATATATTTATAGCCCCAGAGTATATAAGCACAGAATTCAGGCCAGTAGTGTTCCAACCTGTTGCCCGGGTGGTGGGGGGAGGGGTCCACAAAGCCTCCTCAGGGGGTCCATCACTACTTAGAAAATGTAATAATTTTAACAGAATAATAAAGTGTATACAAATAAAGAAGCTGAATGTATGATTGAACGTTTTAAAACGTACAGTATATGTGATGGAATTTGAAACGTGATGTTTAAGATTAAATTAGTATTCTCAGGGCCAACCAGTTGACTGCGTGTTGAGATACGCAGCTATTTTATTCCCGTTCCTGTGGGGGACCTGAAGGCGTCCCTGTCCCCATGTACTTTTAAGAGTGGGAAAACCCTCACACTTCCGTTTGTTGGCCCAAAGAAATTCCACCAGCAGGCTGTCAACGGTTGTTAAATATCGTGGGGGAATTGGATAAAGGGTCCCCTGGAGGACATATAGGCATCTGGGAAGTAGCATCATTTCAGTGATTGCAACTCTACCCATCAAGGAGAGGGGAATCATATACCTTTGTACAAGTCTGTTCCATAATGGCTATGCACAGTTGTATGTCACTTGTGCAGCCATCGCCAATTCACAGCCTATGCCAAAGTCTGCTTTGAGGATACTCCAGGTTTTTCCCCAGTATGCTTTTAATCTGTTTACCGTTAATATACAATGCTGCTATGTTTGGGCACATACGCCAATTGTCTGCTGTTCTGTTATTGTTATTAGAGGATTTCGGAGCAAATGGGGGCAATGCTAGAATGGGTGCTAAAACAGACACAAACCCGGCTACAGTATTAATGTATGCTTGACAGGCCTTGCAGCTTTGTCCTTACTGTTCTGTAGAAAATGCAGGGAAATCACGGCACCCCCTGAATTGGCATTTGATCTCAAGAAAAAGGACAAGGGGAAATTCTGTAACCTCGACTGTCCCAAAATTAAGAGGGTCTTCTGATACTCATGGTTAACATCACTAACTCGAAAACTATGTAAGTGTTTTTTTTTTAATGAAAATTGAACTGTGACTCGGAGGCTGTTGGGTTGCATTTCTGTGTATAGGGTCCAGCACCTGAGATGGCTTGCTGTTGAAAGAATTCCGTAGACTGCCACAGCTGATGGATCGTATTTATTTCCTGACTGCCAGCCTTTTACAACTCGTGTGCATGACCCTATCTTTGGTGCTTTAGAGGGTTCTTACACATTGCTCCCAATCTAACCAATAACCAAACGGGAATCTTTGAGGTTCGAGGCAGTGCAGGAAGGATCCATCTCTAGGAAGTGCTAAAATAGTTACAATTGAAAGCAAGACACTGTATTTAAAAATAGCAGTTTTAACTTAGTTTAAACAACTTTATTGTTCGGTAGAGGACTGGCAAATTAAGACATGATAGTTTAGAGGAACAAGAATGGCACTTGACCGGTTTTCTGTTATAGGAGAAGGTTTTAAAGAGTTAACATAAAGTGGATTATAATGTGGAACATGCAAAAACATGGGAAAGGTAAGTAGAAAGCAAATGTATTTATTTAATGTATTTATTGAGTTTTATACAGCACGAACGTGACCCGTATCAGAGCGCTTTACAGAGTTGGCCAAGTAGATAACATTAAAAAGAAATTGGAAGTTGGGGACATTTTATTGATAACGCATAATGCACGTGAATGTGCAAACAGGTAGGTGGCCATTCAAAAACCGGTTCATACCCAGGTGTCCATTTCCTTAGGCGATCTCACCAAGGGAAACGGTAGACAAACAGCGGAGACAGAAAGAATAAAGGATATTAGTGCAAAGCCACTCGCGGATTAGGCCGCGACCAGGGAAAAAAGAAACTTAATTGAGAGAGTTAAACAGGGAACGATTCAAGCGTTGTTGAGTTTTGAGGACCGCTTCGGAAACATAATTGAATTGACCAGGCGGCAGGAATAAAGCAAACTTTGCTGACGTGAGTGGGTTATATGACTCAGTTGGTCAAATACATTTAAAAGACGTTTATTTAGGGATTATAATACACGCCATAAACCATTACACTTGCATTTCTAAATAAATTCATAATTCATCAAATTCAATAAGAAAGATACAACAAATTATAAATAAATTGATGGCCAGCATTCAATAAACTATTCATGACATCATTTTATATACATCTATCACATCAGTATAGTAATAACAATCCAAATGTCCACCGTCAAAATAATTGGTATACACCTGTTACAACGCATTTGTTACAACGCACTACTGTTACAACGCGACTTTTACAACGCATACCATTACAACGCATTGCGCTGGGGGGCGCTCTAGGATAGGGAATAAGTATAATTTACTATCCAACACCTTCCCTAGGGTCCACGGGGACTGGAGTTAGAATAGTAAATTATACTTACCACTATCCAGCACCCCAAAGTGCTATGCGTTGTAATGGTATGCGTTGTAATGGTCGCGTTGTAACGGTAGGTAGTTGTAATGGTATGCGTTGTAACATGGTACATCCAAATAATTACGTTAAAAAATAAGCAAATCAAGAATTCCAAGGATATGTCACAGAAGTATCAAGAATTAAGTTTTAACTGTAATAAAACAATAGGTGAGCATCTAGAGCAAAGAGCCATGATAATAGGCTGTCTATCAAAATACTGACTTTTAGCACATCAGATGTCATGGTAATAATAACTGGAATGTATTAGGAGCATTACAAATGTAAGTAATGTTAAATGTCAAAATATAAGAGCCAAACAGGATTTTCTATGATTCATTGACAAGGGGCAACGTATATTATCGGGCCAGATAGAAGGAGCCTGGATACTGAGGATGGCTTTTGACTATCCAGGGTGGGTGAATGATATGGGACCTTGAGAAGTTCTTGAGCTCTAGAGACTAATTCTGACGGACAGTTGCACTTTACACTTTTCTGCTGGGTCATCCCCAAACTTTTTGCCTTCACCCTCCTATTTTCTAAACCCGTTTTTGTTGGCTTTTAGGACATGGTTGCAATTTACCACTGCAAATACAGTACAATTGCCTTATTTCCACTTGCCATTTTTAATTTACTCACAGGTTCCTAGTAAAGTAGCACTACCTGTGCTCAGGGCCCTTAAATTAAATGCTTAAATGCTACTTATCAGGAGGCTTTCCCCACTTCCTTAGAACTCATCGTTAATTCTGCCCTTAGTATAGTTTTGAACGTTTGATTAGGCAGTTGAATCACGAGGACCTGCAACCCTTACGGAGAGAGGCAACTCCTTGAATCGAATTGGATGAGGAGGAAGATTCTTTTGATATGTTTTTAAAAATCAGTCCACAGGCGTTTGACCTTGGTCTTCCTTGCGCTGTTGTGTTCATAATAGATAGTCTGGTATTTATATTTTGTAAATACCATTCATATATATTGTTTTACATATGGTTACATGTACCCTAGTACATGTACTTTATCGAGTTGCTTTATCGAGTAAGGAGGGAGAAGGGAGCAGAGTAGGAACAGATTGTAGTCCCCTTTCTATGCCCATTGCGTGCACACAGCACGTCCCGGTCACGTGGGGGGGCCACGGCAAGGACGGCACCTGTGGATTTATGCCACGATAGCTGAGTCAGTGCATGATCGGACCTACATGGCGACTTGTTGCTGCAGTACTTTGGACTGCCGACATTGGATTTGTCGTGAGTTCCGGAGCGCGTTTGACGAGGGAATTTGGTCTCAGACACAACGTGGGTGTGGATTTGATCCGGTTGGTCTCCACATTAACACGATTCCATTTCCCCTTCCTTTATTTCAGTGCACACAGGATGATTCTAGAACCCTGCGATTGACCCCCATGAGTAAAAGATAGGACAGCGCAAGGTAGGATACCGGGGTATGGGGTGTCTTTGTACCTTTAAGTTGTTTTGTCATCTCAGTCCGTTTCAGGTCCCTAGGGTTGTGCCCGACTTACGTGTGCCTTAATTTTGACCCTCTTTTAGAAATAGTTGACGTTTGTCGACATAGCGGGTGGCTTGCCACCGTGAAGTTCAAGTAAGTAGTCTGGTTTAGTTTTGCGGTTACGGTAGTCTTTGCTAATAGTTTTAGGCATGTGGTGATCACTGATTGTGCGCACCTTTTTCTCACTTTGAGCACTGACCTATTCAGATAACCACCTTGATGGTTTTTGCACTATGTGGACCTAGAGCACAGACTTCCCCGACCCTTACTCTTTTTACCTTTTGGGGATGTTACGGTATCACAGGTTAGCTATGGTGTTATTCTTTGCTTCTCTCCCTCTTTTGAGCTGGTTACTTGGATGCAATCCTGATTGGTAGAGACACGTGACCTTAGTTGAAGTAGGATGGTGACGGTTGTGGAGCAGGGCGCTGTGGCACACGGAGTGTTGATCATCTACCTGCAAGTTAATGGAAAGGGGCGACCACTCGGTCCCCCCCCGAACGTATGGTTGGGTGCCCCGATCCCCCGGGAAACCATTTTGGGTGGGAGGCGTGTCTCGGCTGGTATGCCCGAAGTGGCGTAGCCGGGGCGCGCCTTTTCCCGCCCTAGAGGGGTTGTCCTAGACACCTACACCGTTGGACACGCCCCGTAGGCGGTTGGAGGAGGGTCCACGCCCTCCCGAGGAAGAATAAAAGGAGCAACAATCCAAGGAAGCATCCTCTTGTTCCTGTGCTTGGAAGCTGCACCTCCTCGTTGCACGTGAGCCCGAAACGGAACAAGGAGCCAATTTTGAGAACTTGTAATTTTTGTGTTTCTCCTTTCAGTGATTCCGAAGCTTTGATCCAGGACCTCGAGTCGAATATCCGTGAACGATGCCTGGCAAGAAGGTCGGAAAGAAGGTTGGGACCGAACAAATGCTTTGCATGCTGGTGAAGGACATGGCGAACATGAAGAAGCAGATGGCGGCAATGAATGGTACGGGTAGACCGAAAAAAGTCATCGGACCAGCATTGCCGGGAGTAGTCCCTGCCGGGAGAGGTAAAAGGGCCAGGAATAGGGCAGCAGGAGGGGAGGCCCCGGTTCCTGAGTCACCTCCGGCGAGCCCGGTCAGTCCGGTCGAGGCCCCAGTTCCGATCCCGAACGCGGGACAACCGATCCCTGTGGTAGTTACACCTGTTAACGAGGGGGATATGCCTCCCGAGATGGCCGCCCAGTTGGCGGCGTGGTTAGGCAGGAACAACGAGGGTGCTGTGGCACCGGGAGACACGGCCGAGGAGGCCAGGTTAATAATGAAGCAGTTGCGGCAATCGAGAGATGCTGCGAAGGCACCTTGTCCTCTTGTTTCCCCGCAGGTTCCCTCGGAACAACCGGCGTCGAGCGTTGGAACAGCAGCGACAACAGTCCCAGCTACTGGTTCGGGTAAGCAGCCGTTGCCAATGGCGGGGGAGGGATCGTTACCCTCAAGGAGGGAAAAGGTGGTCCAACATATCCCGATGGATGTGAAAGAAAGGATTTGGGCGGATAAATATGTGAACATGTTTTCACTGTTGACCGATCACTATGAGATAGAGCACGTTAAAAATCAGAAGGAGTTGTTGCATCCGAGTGTATGGCATGCCAAAATGGCGGGTTTCAGAGTAGATGAAACGATCGCTAATTGGGCCAGGGCGTTTGGAATGTTCACTGCAATCATGGGGGAACGTAGGCCTGAAGTATTGTCGGAATTAGCTTGTTACCAGACACGTATTATGGAATTTTATGAAACGTATGAAGGCAATCAATGGTTGGGTTATGATAACAAATATTTCGTAAGGCCAAGGAGCACGACTCATCCCTGACGTGGGATTGTTTCGACTCCATTTCCTGGCAGAAACAGGTTATGCCGAACACAGCGAAGTCGTCTTCTTTTGGCGGGAATGGGGCGGAGCCTTCCCGCCATTATTTGGCGGCGCCCTTTCGGGCGGGCGCCAACAGTGATCAGCACACAAAGAATAATGGGAACTCGGGTAGAAAAGGGGTCTGTTGGAGCTTTAACAGAGGCAAGTGCACTAGGCCACAAGGGACATGCAAGTTCAGGCATGAGTGTGCAGGGTGCGGACAGTCTTCACACCCGAGAGTTCGTGCAGAGCCAAGAATGGTGATACAGGAGGTAGAGGAGGGGCCAAACAGGTCTAATATTGACCGAGGGGCACCGTTACCTACTCCCGTTGACATCATGGCAATGATCCCTTGGCTGAACGAATACCCTGATCATGTCTCCGCCGGGGTGTTGCGAGGCGGTTTCTCATATGGTTTCCACATCCCGGCGGGGGATTTTCGGGGGGAAGCACAGTGTAAAAACCAACTATCGGTTCAACAAAATAAGGCGGTGGTACAGGCAAAGATTGCAAAGGAGGTGGCCCGAGGTCGGGTTGCGGGACCATATGGGAACCCGCCAGTTGTTAACTTTGTTTGATCACCGTTGGGAGTAGTCCCCAAGAAGGACCCAGGTGAGTTTAGGTTAATCCATAATTTGTCCGCTCCTAGGGGTCTTTCGGTGAACGATGCGATTGACCCGGGAGTTTGTTCGGTGCGGTCGTCGCCATTTTGAATCGCCTGGGGCCCGGAGCGCTGATGGCTAAATCAGATATCGAGTCAGCTTTCCGGTTGCTCCCGGTACACCCACAGGATCAGCGTCTCTTAGGTTTTGTGTTTCAAGGACGCTACTTCATGGATAAATGTATGCCGATGGGTTGCTCCATCTCTTGTGCATATTTTGAGAAGTTCAGTACTTTTTTGCAATGGGCGTTCACCAGAGCCACGGGCTTTACGCAGGTTATGCATTACCTTGATGATTTTCTGTTCCTGGGGGCGGCAGGGGACACGGAATGTGCACAGGCTTTGATGGAATTCTGTAATCTCATGAAACGATTTGGTGTGCCACTGGCACCAGGCAAGACAGTGGGGCCATCTACTTCACTCGAGTTTCTGGGAATTGAGCTCGATTCTGTAGAGGGGTGCTTCCGTTTGCCCAAGGAGAAGGTAATGAAATTTAAGGCCTCGCTTGAAATGTGCCTCGGCGAGAGAAAAGTAACTCTCCATCAGTTGCAACAAGCTGTGGGTCAGCTTAACTTTGCCCTTAGAGTGATACCGATGGCTCGCCCCTTTTCCCGCTCTATCGCACAAGCCATGGTTGGCCTCAAGGAAGGGCACCACCGCACAAGACTGTCAGCAGAGGTTCGCCAGGATATGCGCATATGGCTGGCATTCCTGGCGGATTTCAACGGTCGCGTCGTGTGGAACAAACCGCCAGCTTCCTCCGAGGAGCTGGGGTTGTGGACCGACTCGGCAGGGAGTGTGGGTTTTGGCGCCATATTTGGTAATCAATGGTCGGCACGAACATGGCCGGCGTGGGTGGTGGCACGATGGTGGGCTCACAGGTAACATTGGGTTTCTTGAGCTGTTCCCCATTCTGGTGGCCTTGAAAACATGGCCAGAGGGGTTTCGTGATCGCTCTGTGGTGTTCTGGTCTGATAATATGACCGTTGTTGAATGTATCAATAATCAGGCAGCACGCTGCAAATGGATTTTGAGATTGCTGAAAGAAATTGTCCTGCTATGTATGAGACTAAACGTCCACTTTAGGGCAAGACACGTGCCGGGGGTACTGAACCAGGCAGCTGATGCACTCTCTCGTTCCCATATGCAGGCCTTCCGGGGTTTTCTGCCCTCAGCGGACTTGGTGGCGGCACCATTTCCCGAAGCTCTCTGGTCTCTCGGTGCCCCGGATTACAAAACCTCGTGGGAGAGAGTCTAGCACCCAGGACAAGGAAGGCATATGAGGGAGCGTTCCGTTCCTATTGGTCATTTTTGGGTTCAGCTAGGGGGGAGCATTGGGGGCAGGAGGAGTATGTCCTGAAATTTCTGGTATCATTACATCAGGCAGGCAGATCAGTGGCTACAGCCAATAGGCACCGGGCCGCCATTTCCTTCATGGCGCGGGCTCATGGCATCCAGGACCCCACATCGTCCTTTCTCGTAAGGAAGGCACTGCATGGGTGGCAATGCCTTGAGGGTCGTAGAGTGGATGAGAGGCACCCGATAGGTCTAGCAAGGTTGTCCCTGTTGATGTCCGTACTCCCTGCGACATGTTCATCTCAATCAGAGACGGTGCTGTTCCGGGCCGCTTTTGCATTAGCATTCCATGGGGCTATGCGGGTAAGCGAACTGGTAGCGAGGAATAAGCAGGATACGGGGGGAGGTCTGTGTCGAGAACACATTCAAATTAAGGGGGAGACGATGGTAGTCTCAATAGCCAGGTCCAAGACCGATCAGGGAGCGATCGGGGACAGTGTGGTAGTCCAGCGGATTCCGGGGTCTCCCATGTGCCCGGTAAAATGCGTGGAGGAGTATTTAGCGCAGAGGGCGGCATCATGGGGGGGAAGCTTGCTGAGGCACACCGACGCCACCCCACTGACTAGGTTTCAGTTTCAGCGGGTGTTAACAATGGCAATCGCGGCAGCGGGCTTGAACCCGAGCGATTTTGGGACCCATTCCTTCCGGATAGGGGCTGCTACAGAGGCTACAGCCAGGGGTCTGAGTGTTGAAGAGGTGAAACAGTTGGGGCGTTGGTCCTCGAATGGTATAAAAGGTATGTGCGGTTGCACATGTTGTGAAGCTAATGTCATGCACTCACGCTTCTTGTTTTCTGTTTGGTTTACAGTTTCGCGAGCAGGCTTTGCGGGGCGGACTGTGCAGTTGACCCGACACCTGGGGACCAGCGGTCAAAGATCACCGGCTGAGGGAAGAGTGGTGTGGGTCGTTGGCCACTCATACGTGAGGCGTGCCACAGACGTATTCAAAGCAGGTGACATGATTCACGTGGCTGGGGAATACGGGTACAGGGTGACCTTCCACGGAAGGGGCGGGCTCTGTATTGACCAGTTTCAAAGTTTTATGGAGGGACTGTTAGGGCGGACGAGGTCACCGCCATCTGTAATCATAGTGCATCTTGGGGGCAATGATTTGGTGACCATTGGTCGACGAGTACTTCTCGAGTTAATTTTATCCACAGTAAGTTGGTTGGCGAGAAGGGTTCCGGGGTGCACGATTGCATGGTCACACATGATTCCTCGGAAGGTGTGGCGGGGGCCCTCTCTGTGTCAGCTCTGAATCAGTCGGTAAAGAAGGTTAATAACAAACTGGGTAGGTTGTTTCGTACAGGAAAATTGCATTGTATTCCGCATGGATGTATCCGGGGGGACCATATGTATCTGGAGGATGGGGTCCATTTGTCCCGGGAGGGGAATGTCTTACTCATAGGAGACTTCATAGCTTGGTTAAAGAGTTTGTGTAGCCATGACCTTTAGTAGGAGTTTTGTGGGGGGGTCCGGATAGCCGGTCAACTATCCGGCCTGTGGCGGTAAGATCATGATCGGTGAGCAGTAATTGGAAGATCCCTAGAGGTGGGGCGCCACCCATTATGGATGGGAGCGCCCGGGGGGAGGCGGCCATTGGCCTCTCACACGGGGAGGCGGTACCCTCTAAGGATGGGGCCGCCGAAAGGGAAGGCGGTCATAGGCCCCTCCCTAGGGAGGAGGGGCTACGGGCCCCTCCTGGGAATTTCCCGGGGCCAGGACATCCGCGATGGCGGATGTGGTAAGCAGTCTGGGGTGGGAGGGGGGTCTACGCTACCTTCTAGACACCTCACACAAGTCCTTGGACGACCACCAAGAGGGCGTCGAGTAAATATGGGGCCCCCGCTAAGGAAATTGGAAGTTGGCACAGAGGTACAGTCCTCTGTGCGCCCGCCCCTCACAAGTAAGGGGGGGAGTTCTGGTATTAGGGATCTGACACCGGTTACGACCTTGCCGTTGGCCCGTAACGTTAGGATGTACAATTTGAATTTTGAGAAATGCATTTACAGGATGTTTTAGAATCGGCTAGGAGAACCTTTGTATTAGAGATATGTTAAGGTTAGCCAATAAACATCGTAATGTGTAAATGAAATTGTACATGATATGAAACTGTTATTTTAATGTTTTAATTTTGTTTCATATTTTTAATAAATACGGCCGGGAGGGTAACTCCCTCCCGTCTTCCAAAAGTTCAAGAACCGTTTCCGTCTTCCCATTCTTGGGGATTGTGTTGGGAGGGGGTGACGGGTATCCCGGCCATATGGAAAGGGGCGACCACTCGGTCCCCCCCGAACGTATGGTTGGGTGCCCCGATCCCCCCGGGAAACCATTTTGGGCGGGAGGCGTGTCTCGGCTGGTATGCCCGAAGTGGCGTAGCCGGGGCGTGCCTTTTCCCGCCCAAGAGGGGTTGTCCTAGACACCTACACCGTTGGACACGCCCCGTAGGCGGTTGGAGGAGGGTCCACGCCCTCCCGAGGAAGAATAAAAGGAGAAACAATCCAAGGAAGCATCCTCTTGTTCCTGTGCTTGGAAGCTGCACCTCCTCGTTGCACGTGAGCCCGAGACGGAACAAGGAGCCAATTTTGACCCACCCACCAACCCCTGATGGCAGCGATTTGTATTGCAATAAAGTCGATTAACGAGGATATTATCTCTTTTTCAGGTTGTTTCTAATAAAGTTGGGATTGTTTGATGTGACAATAAAATGGTTGCTCCTTTAGCATGTACTTAGGCGAAGTATCGCAGCTGAGTTGACAGAGGTGTTATTGCATAGTTAGAAGTTTATACTTGAAATGCCCAGTATAACTGTTTATTCCGTCCTCATTAGGTTAAAAAATGTCGTATTTATTTTTTGGTCGGGCGGTAAGGTCATGATCGGTGAGCAGTAATTGGAGGATCACTAGAGGTGGGGCGCCACCCATTATGGATGGGAGCGCCCGGGGGAGGCGGCCATTGGCCCCTCACACGGGGAGGCGGTACCCTCTAAGGATGGGGCCACCGAAAGGGAAGGCGGTCATAGGCCCCTCCCTGGGGAGGAGGGGCTACGGGCCCCTCCTGGGAATTTCCCGGGGCCAGGACATCCGCGACGGCGGATGTGGTAAGCAGTGTGGGGTGGGAGGGGGGTCTACGCTACCTTCTAGACACCTCACACGAGTCCTCGGACGACCACCAAGATGGCGTCGAGTAAATATGGGGCCCCCGCTAAGACAAGGGAAATTGGAAGTTGGCACAGAGGTACAGTCCTCTGTGCGCCCGCCCCTCACAAGTAAGGGGGGGGAGTTCTGGTATTAGAGATCTGACACCGGTTACGACCTTGCCGTTGGCCCGTAACGTTAGGATGTACAATTAGAATTTTGAGAAATGCATTTACAGGATGTTTTAGAATCGGCTAGGAGAACCTTTGTATTAGAGATATGTTAAGGTTAGCCAATAAACATCGTAATGTGTAAATGAAATTGTACATGATATGAAACTGTTATTTTAATGTTTTAATTTTGTTTCATATTTTTAATAAATACGGCCGGGAGGGTAACTCCCTCCCGCCTTCCAAAAGTTCAAGAACCGTTTCCGTCTTCCCATTCTTGGGGATTGTGTTGGGAGGGGGTGACGGGTATCCCGGCCATATGTATTGTATTATATGTATTCTAGGTTTGTTTCCCCCTACTTTTGTCGCCCTGTCCTGAGGAGGCCTAATTCTTTGGAAGGCCGAAACGCGACCGCGTCAACACTTTCCCATTGGAGGAGTCCTGTTGTTCTCAATTTATTTGTGAAAGATACTTCACTGGACACATGTGAAAAGTGGGGTTCCACAAAGTTTTTGCTTGGAACCGACGTGTCCAACTACCTCCCTATGTACCACCTAGATTCAATAAAAGGACACTTCTGTAGTACTGTTCCATAGGGTGAAAGATAGGAAGTACTTAACAGATATATATATATATATATATATATAAATTATACCCTTCCCCCTTTTTTTGTCATAGATTGTTTTTGTTATATGTTTTTGCTGTATAAAGTGTACATGTTGTTCTATTGTGTATATTTGTTGTATATAGGTATGTACATAGGTAGGCTTATTTGTTGTGTATAATGTATATATTTTTGAGAGGATCTTGTGCTTGTGTTTTGTGATATATATAAAAGAAATGAAAAAAGTATAATTTGAACAGATTACAAGAAATCAAATGTGTAATCTTATCCTCCTGTGGGTGTGATGATATTAGAAAACATTTGAATAATTTTGCAGTGGACGTTAGTCACCGGACCAATAGGAGAATTTACTGTCATCTATTGTGAAAATTTGTCCATATCTGTTCCTCCTTTTGCCATTTTTTCCTTTTCTATATAAATGCTACTCGTGGGCCTGCAACACTGATTGTGCAATACATCTAAGTGTCTCATTAAATTTGTCTCAGGCCTGCTATTACAGCCTGTTTGTGCAGTTTTAAAGTGCCATTTCAACCTTCCAAAATACATCTTTTGTGAGAGCCAAACCTTCCAGAGTGCAGTGTACTTAAAAAGTAGGACATATACTTTAAGTTTTACATATTCCGGTATTGAAAAACTCTGACATTAGTTTTTTAATACTGCAAGGCCTACCTCTCCCATAGTTAACATTGAAGGTACCTTATTACATTTAATAAGCTGTAACCTCCACATGTGTACAGGTAAACAGTTCATGTTTGGTGTCTTTGGAATGGTAATGAAAAATTCTTTCCTATGGTAAAGTCAGATTTTAAATTACAATCTTGAAAATGCTACTTTTAGAAAGTAGTGGCTGCAGCCTGTCTCTGGGTCACATGCCGGGGAATAGCTGAGAGGTAGTCTTTGTGTATTCCTCCTAGACATCCACACACAATAGAGAGCTTAGATGTGCCTGGATGGGTCATCACTGGCAGAATGGGAGGGAGGAGCTGGGCACAACCTACTTATACTTGAGTAGGCTGCATACCCCACTGTAGTTAGTCTGGATCCAGGGCAGGGGAGGCAGGAAGCCTGTGCACCTCTAGGGGAAGCCTCTAGAAGCTTCTCCCACTTCAAAGGAGGCACCTGGTATAAATATTGGACCTCAGACATCAGCTCCTTAGTACTCTTCTGGACCTGTGGAGACTCTTTTAGGAAGAAGGACTGCTGTGCTGCAGAAGGAACTGCCACTCTGTCAGACTCAAGCCTTCAGGACTATCGCCTGGCTGGGCTGCTGCCTTGCTGGAGTGCTCCCTTGCTGCTCTGCTGCCTTCCTTCCTGGGTCAGAGAGATTGGACCTGCACAAGAACCCAGGACTCCAGAGTGACTCCAAGGGCTAGGTTGCTGGCCTCCTGTTCATAGCCACAGGAACACATCAGGCTCCCAACAGATACAGCTGGAGTAAGCCCCTGACCCCAAAGGGTGCCCCTCAAGTCCTGGACCTTTCGTGTGGCCTCCATGGAGCAAAATTGACGTTTGTGGGTATTTTGAGACTGTGAATGGCCCCATTGTTACCTTGTCACTCGCACTGTCAACCAACAGTAGTTCTGTCATCCATCTCTTCACGCTAAAGCATCCACTGCTCATAGAGAGCACCACCGCAAAGTTCTAGAATCTTTGTGCTACAACGACAACCATCCGCTGTGGCAGTCCTGCTCTTTGCACTACTTTGACAATCATCTGCAAAGCTTCCCTGCTCCTTGTTGCCCCCTCCACGGTGAACAGGATTATTTGAGCTGGACTGAGAAGGTCGTTTTTCAGCAGGACTAATATGGTTCCTGTATCCATTTCATGCTCCATCGCGGTCGGTCTGAACTTGTGACTTTTTCCTGGTCTCGTACGACCAGATCACAGCAAGCTGATCTTCTAGGTTCTATTATCAATTAAAACTTTAAAATTGCATATCTCTGGTTATCCTAATTGGATTTTGTCATTTTGTTCTTGGTATATTTATTAAAATCTACTTTATGTTTCTAAATTGGTGTGGTACTTTTCTTGTGTTGTGTTTTCACTTTATTACTGTTTAAGGTGCTGCATGCATACTTTACACATTGACTCTAAATTAAGTCTGGCTTTTGTTTGCCAAGATAGCAGAGGGTTGAGCACAGATTAATTTGACGTTTGTTTGTCACTTCACCCTAACAAGGATTGTGGTTACTGCTTGAGTAGGGTTTTATTGCCCTCAACCACTATCCCAATTTCCCAAAGTGATATAAGTGTAAGGAAACCAACTCTGGCATAAACATTTAGCTCAGTGATGAAGGATCAATATGAGCAAATTAAGCTTTAGAGAATAGGTTAAATTCCGTTGCGGAACATGGGGCCTGATTACGATGGCAGTTAGACAGCAATCATAAGGCCGTCAGTCCACCGCAATCGGACCGTGGAGGTCCGCCTGCCGCATTACAATAGCGGGCGGATGGTGGGCAGTCGGAGAGCCTGTCTGACACTAATCCGACGGGCTCAAAGAGCCTGTTGAACAGACTGTAATCTTACAATAGCGGCGGTGCCTGCTCAGGCACCACCTTAGGGATTACAATGTCAGTTTCCTCCTGAAATTTCATGAGTGTTAACCTGCCATGAACAGGCAGGCAGAAAGTGACTTGTGGGCCCATAGCAGGCATCCCTTTCCCCAGGACCTCCGCCATGGGCCCTGAAGGGCACTGATAGTGTGCCCCTACATATCCCTGCACCATGTGGCAGGCACTGCATGGTGCCTGCCACACAGTGCAGGGATATGCAAAATGTGTTTATTTTGCACTGTGGCATGTGCTGCAGCCCGCAGCACACGCTGTAATACAAAAGATACACATTGCGACTGCCTTGAAGGCGGTTGCATCCTAATAGCGATGGCGGGACCTCTGACAGATAGTTGGACGGTCCCATTTCCAGCAAGATGGCAGTCTGACAGAACTCCAACCGCAATCATAATGAGTCCCATTGTTTGAACGATATAAACAGTGAAGCTAAAGAAAGTGTGCATGACATTGAAGACATAGGGGCTAAACTTTCATCTTCAGACTTGTCATATCTTGGTGGTGACTAGCAGATGGAATCATGGGGAGGTAAGATTTGCTCTTTTCCTGGCATATGAGTAGTCTTTCAGAGTTTACGGGTGTGGTCGACCTTTTTAGTTTGTTCCTACAGTGCTCCCGAAAATATTGCCTCAACAATATTGTCTGATCATAATATATATATATATATATATATATATATATATATATATATATATATATATATATATATATAATAAATTAACTATTTTAAAATAACATTCAAGTTTAAACTATAGTAAATTATCAGTTTGTTATTATTTGGCTTTATATTATATGTTCATTGTATTATTTATGTTATTATGAAATTAATTTTTAAATAATTTAACAATGTTCAATGTTGAGGTTTGGAGTGTTTGCAGTGGCTGGGAGATTTTTCAAGTATTTTGTTCTTAATTTTAATTAATTAATTCAACATTTTTATTTCATTTTCATGTATGTACATGCTTATAATGTTTTTCATTCTTTTATTACATTTTAATGATGGGGTTTAATGGCTGTTAGGGGGTAGATAGTCAGGTTAGCTTTTAAATATTGTCAATTCAGTGATTATTTGTTTATTTGTTATGTATTTGTTTATATGTTTAAATGTTACATTATTAATCAAATATGCGTTTAACCCCTTCCATGCTCATGACGGAACGGTTCCGTCATGAGCGTCGGTTGAGCTGTGCTCATGACGGAACCGTTCCATCATGAGCCGATAGGCTCATTAGAACCTTCAGCACAGCGCGAAAATTCGCGCCGCGCTGAAGGGGTTAATGTTGCGTGGCTATCTTAGTGTTATTTCTTTTTAAATTATAGTAATGTTAATTAAGATTACAAATATTATAATTCCATTATCATGTAACTATATTAGATGACAACATTTCTACCACAATATTGTTTTATGCTTTAAGTTAGTACAATTAATATTTTTGTCGTTAATGTTTCTCTCATGATATTTTTTGCCAACATTTTAGTCATCCTAGTGTCCTAACTACTGACACTTTTAACCTACCCTCCACAAACACTGTAAAAAGGCACATAAATGACGGTGAGATCCTGCAAAGTATTAATAAATGATTAATTAAAATTGTCCAGGAAAAACAGATGCTGCAAACAATGCTAGTTCAAGGTTTTTGAAATATTCAGCTGTTAGGCTAGGAGAAAATAAAGTAAGAACAAGCAAGGTTTTGCAGTCACATGTTAAAAAGTGCTTTTGTGGTGTGCATACAAAGATTGTACAAAAAATAGCATTTTTTTTTAAATTTAATTTGGATTATCTAAAAGGACTTTTGGATTTGCTGGTGCTAAATATAATGGTGCTTATATAAAGTTTGTTGGTTTACCATGACACCCTCAAATATTTGCAAAGGAGTAAACATTAATGATCCATTATAAGACTCTACCCCTAAATTAAATCCAAATTAATGGTATTCTCATTAGAGATCTGGGATGGAAGTCTACAAGAGGTTAAAGATAGCATTGTACTTACCACTGAATGGAATGGTTATGTACAATGTAAAGTTTGCAGTAAATCATCCCGCCCAGCGTTATTTAAATCCCAAAAGAAAATATCATAGCCTGAATACCTTTAGGTTGTTAAGTCCATTTTCCTTTGAAATGTATTCACTTAAAATAAAAAATAAATTGCAATGTATTACTCTCAAGGGGTTTTATTCTTATTAAAAAAGGAGCAATGGAAGAACAAATATACATGGAAGATTGAGTGTAGGATAAGTGCCAACAGGTGACACATTGGTTGATCTACTTAGGATTATGCGTTGACAAATAATGGCAGCCCGTTCTTCAGCAATATTATTGCAAATTGATGGTACACAGTTCTTCCATATCCCTATGGAGGACATTTTTAATAAACTAATCCCATGAATTGCCAAGGAGCATTAGTTGAAATTATATTATTACCCTGGTGTTGACCTCTATCCAAGCATTCAGTTTATTGTAATGGATTGTATGATTTCCTTGCTATTATGGGCTGGTTCTCCTCTCAGAATTAAACTGATCACTCTTAAATTGCCTTATGAAAAAAGGAGCCTGACACTGCCAAATATTGAGTATTAGTATATCGCTGCTCGGCTGTGGCATCTGTTAATGTGCCTTAGCAGTAACCTTAAGAGCACATGTTGCCTCTGGCAATCTGTATGGGATATGATTATTTGGTCACATACAAGGAGAGTGATTTCAGGGAGTTCACATTTGATAACACTTATGTCCCACATGTGTGATAGGTTGTTGTAAAGAGCTATGAAATTTACCTCCTTTTATGCAGAGGCAGATGTCTGAAAGCTGGCCATTTAGTGGCCCTAAAAAAAGGAAAGTGGGCTCCTTTATGAGTATTCATATATTTTGAGTGTGAAGAGTGGGTTACTGCAACACCTTCAATGTACATACAACACTGTCATATCTTGATCCAAAAGTAGCATTTATTTTAAGTGAAGTGATATGAAAAAGGCAAAATTATCATTTCACAATATTTAAAGGCATCTTGTCGCACAGCTTAAAGTACTCCAAATAGTGATCACACAGTATAAGGGTGAAGAAAGTGAAATATATATACTACATATGCATAGCTCTGCAACAAACAGTGATGGTTGCACTGCAGTTTGATATATGCTTTATATATGAAAACATGCCAGTACTGATTGACCCTTTTCCCAATACACATCCTATACAAACTTTCATTTTGCACACACTTTATGCATTGTATTATGATTATGCCCTAGCACTCACAAAACTGCAATCGTTCTGTACTCTAAATGTACTGTTCTGATGATAATCATACAAATTGCAGGACAAGATTGAAAGTCAGTCCATTAAGAAGCAGGCCCTGAGTAGTCTCTTGATTGATGCTCCGTGCTAGTAGTTTAAACGAAAGAATTATGTAGTGTTGATTAATGGCACGCAGAAGTGAAAGGGGAAATTGTGCTCTTTATTCTGGAAAAGGACTCGAGCCTCCTGCCACACCTCACCAGAAACGCACTAACTGTCCCCTCACAGAGCTTTAGAACCACTCATTAGGTCACAGAATACAGTACATGAAATGTGCTTACAGAACCGAGGCCACACATCTTCCCCCATAGACAACACACAGACAAGACGAAGACAAAATGTTCAGTCACAAACAAAGAAAGATAAAAAAAGAAACCCACCACACTACAACATGACAAACACAAGATACGCCTAACAGGATGAAAATATCAATTAATGACATCAATATGTTTTAGATTCCAAATATGTCCATCTTCTGACTTCACAACATTTTTAGACAATTTAACACCTTTGAAAGGCTTGGTGAACTTGGATGGATCACGGTGACTAACAGGATGTTTTACAACCCCTATGACACCAATGGTCACTGTAAAATGGGCCAGAACGAGGTAGAGAACGGAATGAACGGGACTTCCAAGAGGGCGCCTGGCTGGTCGCCATCTCGAAAGGGAGTCAGCTGTCTAGTAGTCGGCAAGGGCGAAGACCTGAGGCCGCAGAAGGAGAACGACGGTTGGGACAGATGGGGCGTGTTGAGTGATTGCAGGGAAGGAAGCGAGGCAGACGCGAGGAGGAAGGCGTGCGGACGAGTATGAAAGAGGACGAACAGAGACAGACACGGACCGGAGGAGCCTTACAGAGAAGAGAACTGTAGTGGAGCGGACCCGAGGAGGGAGGAGTCCCCAACACACACCGCGCTTGTATCCAGTAGTCCCCTGAGGAAACAGGACACTGAGATACCCAACGCTACGGTCCAGGGGGACTGTAGCTCCAGGCAAGTGACTTGGAAGGAAGGGTGGAGGAGGATGTTGGCGGGGAAGGGCTTCTTGGGACTGTGGCACAAGTAGGAGCACTAGTAAGAGTTTGAGTGAAATCCTATACACGGACCCCTTCACTTTCCCAGCCCTACCTACTGTTATTTTTCTCTCAACGCACACCCCTCTGAGCTTTCCAACAATGTCCCAATCAATTAAACTCATTTTCAATTGTATCTTCTTTTGTTCAATGTGGACAAACAGCAATATTAAGTTGCCTTCCCTGAAACATATCAAAAGGACTTTGTTCTGTGGTACTATGTGGGGTAAACCTGAAGCCTCAATCTTTCTCCACAGCTTCTCCTTCCAATCTTTCCCTCTGCAATCTCTCTTTCACAGCCCTGTTGAATTTCTCCTTCATTACATTAGTTTGTGGACGATAGAGACAGCACTTCTTGAGCACCATACAGTTTTTTCAGCAAGAAATTCTACTTCATTTGTGAAGTAAATTGAACTCCATTGTTCGTGAGAACTGTTCTGGAATGGCTCTCTTTGCTAAAAATCTTTTCCAAGAATTTAATTACAGATGCTGTGGTAATGTCTGATACAGTAGCTACTTCAGGGCTCCTTGAAAACTTGTCCATCAAAGCAAGAATATAGATGGGCTTAAATCCCATGTTCAGAGGATCCAAATTCTCTAGGGCAAGCCCATCGCACATGCACAATGGTACATCCCTGCTTACCATGGGAGGTGTTTTCACCCTCTTGTTTTTGTCACTCACAGAACACTCAACACACTCCCTTATAAAACGTTCAAACCTGCATGTCCATACCTGCCATCAACAACCAGGTCTCAATATCCCTTTAGTTTTACTTATGCCTAGGTTTCCTACATGCGCCAAATCTACCAAACACTTCCTCAATGTTCCTGGGAGTATTAGAATGTGGTTTCCCATAACCAAACCATTCTACACAGAGAAATCCTTTCATATTTTAACAAAAACGTCTCATTCTCACTGGATGCTTCTCATTCACTTACAGCAATAATCTTCTTGCGCACCCTTCAAAGTACAGTGTCTCCATTCAACTCATTGATCAACTTAGCATCACCAATAGACCCTTCTGTAGGCACATATACTCTATCTCCATGCACTCACCAGTCATCACTACAGTCAACACCATTATCTGAGGTTACCAAACTTGAGAGAAAATCTGCATTTTTAATGGCAATCCCAGGTACATACTTCGCATTGAATTGAAAATATTGCAAAGCCACAATCCACTTGCAAATGCAACTGGATACTGAATCAGTTCCCTTCTTCTCGAAGATCTCTTGCAAAGGTTTATGGTCAGTGTACACGGTAAATCTCTCTCCCCATAAGAAATTCATATCATTTTTAATTCTCCAGTATACGGCTAATGCCACATATCTATGGTAGAGTATCTTACTTCTGAACCTCTTAATGCTCTGCATGCAAAAACACTGACTACCTCCCAAGCCTCTTGCTTTTGTTTTAATGCTACTCTAACACCCTTATCAGTCGAAAGTGAGCACAATAATCCAGGGACAACGCTACTCAAATTTTGTGCTTCCTTATGACACACCTTTTTATCCTCAAAATCTTTCTGACATTCTTTATTCCACTCAAATACCCCTCCTTTTCTCAACAAACCCCTTATAGCACACATTCTGCTTGCAAAGTTCAGCACAAAATGGCAGAACAGAGACCAAAGGGCATGCGATTGAATCGGGATGTACCAAACAGCGTGAATAAAGGAAGTCAAATCTTTGGAACGATGAGTGAACTTGAGCTGATAATACGCTGACATGAGATCCAGAGTCTTGAACTACCTAGCACCAGATGGAGTCCCACCATTTCGGGTATGTTCAGCAGAGGAAATTGGTCCTCTACTAATGTTTTATTGAGTTCCCTCAAATCAACACACAGTCTAATTGCGTTATTCCGCTTGTGTACAACCACAATGCAAGCCAACCACTTGTTGTTTCCCCCTGCTCGATAAAACCCTCACTACATAGCCTATCCAAATCAAACTTGACCCCTTCTCAGACACTGTATGGAAAAAGGGAGTGGCACCTGCTTTCAATTTTATGTCATGCATGTAGTTCTTGAAGCAACCTACACTCGATGAAAAGAACAATGGAAACTCATGTACCAAAGCTTCAGATGGCCCATCGACCCAGTTGACCTGAACTTGTACTTGGGGATCACCATTGGGGTTAAGTGTTATACACACTAACTTCTGCTACACCCAGCTCTACACAGCATCACAAACTACAAGAATGTAAATTTCTCCTTCCGCCTCATTATCGTAAAACAAAATCGCTCATTGAAGCATCCAAACAATTCTACTGATTGACAGCCATAGGCATAAGGCTTAACATCTGTTTCCAATAACTCGACTCTCCCCTTAAAGTATTATTCAAATAGCACATCAGACATCAAAGTCAAACATGCTCCAGAGTCAAACATATTTTCCACACCAATATTATTCACCAACACAATACCTGAGGGGTGCTTGATCCCATCTCTCACCCCTTGACAACATCAGTTACTTGTAATAGAAATGATTCACTCATCACAGTCATCTCACTAATCAGCCTTGTGTCATTATCCGCTGTTTTAGAATTCACACCACCCCTGCAATATTGAGAAAATGTCCTTTCTTTCCACACACCTTACATGTATGCTTTATGGCAGGACAATCTTTACTATTGGTCCAATGTCCTATATTACCACAACTCAAGCATGCTCCTTTACTCGACTGTGCAAAGTTGTTCTTATGAGTAGGTGTAGGTTAAGAACTGACATTAACATCCTGTGTTTCAGATTTTTTGGGAGAATTAGGATGTGATTCAACAACACATGCCTGGTAATGTTCGATTTGTTTTGCGACGAGTAACAATTCACTGCATTTAAGACCCACCTTTAACCACAACTCCTCCCTCAATCTATCATTAGTACATTTTAACATAAATTGGGCCCTTATCTACTCCTCGGCATTGCTTCTAAAATTTAAAGTAGATGCTAATTGTCTTAAAGCAGTAACATAATCTAGAACAGACTCAGCAGGTTGTTGTGTCCGCATACCAAAATGGTATTATTCTGAGTTTATAGACTGTTTGGGTAAGTAATAACTGTCCAATTTTCTTATGAATACCTAAAACTCATTCACACTGGAAGCTTCATCCCTACTTCTTCATCAGATAAGTCAGGTAAGTATTCAAACACATCCTGCCCGTCGGATCTTACACAATGCAGAAGTAATGAGGCTTTATTTTCTAATGAAATATTTGTACCACAAATGTTCAAATAATTGTTAAATATCTTTTTACACTAAGACCATTTTAGCAATGGTTCCCCTCTCATTGGCAGAACATTTTGTATGCATGGTGAGAGGATACTGGACAAAAGAATACTAATATAGCACAAACACAATAGACACTGACAAACCTTTTACACCAGAAGCCAACCTCACACTCGAGTTCTTCACTGTATTTTAGGACCTGTGGAAACAATAGGTCTAAAAAAAATGCAAACCCAAATATAACTGTCACACCAGAGTATGGTAGTCTATGCAGTTCTGCCCAAAATGTGAGGAGGAAACAAAGTCAATCTTCATAAACAAGAAACGGAATCCAAAACTATCAATATTCTCTTGCAGCCAACTAGGCAGAGAAAGACCATGAAGCTTCACACAGAAACAAAGGAAAAAACATCCAAAAGCTCTAATAGTCTTCCAGAATTTTCGTGGTTGATGAAATGACATCACCACCCAATAGCGTGTCAGAGAGAGGTGCACCGTAAAATCCTGCAACTAAAGAGCACATGGCACAAACACGGAGAGACAAATGAGGAGCGCGTGGTACAAGCACACAGAGACCAATGAGGAGTGAAGAGCGTACACCAGCAGCATCCAGCACGCAGCACTGAGATGAGAGGAGCACAGGCCCAGCAAACGGCACAGACATGAAGAGGCTGGCAGGCACGAGCAGCCTCTGCGGAGAATATCTCAAGACTTGAGGGAGTGTTGTGCGGCCTAAACAATGGTAAGCGCCTGCGAAGAGCTCAGCAACTAAACCCTAACTGGCTCCAGTAATTGCTTTTAATTTAGGAATAAAAGTTTAAGATTCCAGATTTGAGATCTGAGAGTCTAAAATGTAGATCTGGATTTCCACAAAAGAATGGGTGAAAGTAAATCCTCTAATTGTACCTGGTGTGATTAAATCGATTCAATTTGAATTAAGTAGTCGTAGTTGAAGTCCCAGGTCTCATAAATAATCTGTAGGTTCTCCAGTCATTACCAAATTGTGGTATCCATTAATGACACACAGAATTAAAAGTTGAAATTGTGCTCTTTATTCTGGAAAAGGACGTCGGCCTCCTGCTAATTCTTTTCCAGCAAAGCACTAACTGTCCCCTCACAGAATTTTAGAACCTCATTAGGTCGCAGATTACAGTACAGGGAATGTGCTTACAGAACCAATGTCACAAATTCTACTGACTACTAGCACCTCACTTTCTTCACCCATGAACTGTATTATCACAAAAAATTTGATTTGTGATACACTCAGTACAGGGGATATGACTGCAGGATCAGATAAGACAGTAATAGTAATACAGTGATCCCATGAAATGTACCTGCAGAGCCCCACAGGGGTCATCTCTGAGCCCGACCTTCTTCAACATCTTCATGGCCACCTTTGCCGCCATCGTCGGACAACATGGCCTCAACATTTTATCTTACACTGACGACACCCAACTCATCCTCTCCCTCACCAAGGACCCCACCACCGCTAGACTCAACTTCCAGAAAGGAATGCAAGACGTTGTAGTATGAATGACCAACAGCTGCCTGAAGCTCAACGTCGAGAAGACAGAAGTCCTCATCCTTGGAGCCTCCCCTTCAGCATGGGAAAACACCTGGTGGCTGAGTGCCCTCGGAAGCCCACCTACCCCATCGGACCACGCCAAAAACCTCGGTATCCTACTTGACAAATCCCTCACCATGAACCGACAGGTCAATGCTACCACCTCCAGCTTCTTCATCACCCTCTGCATCCACCGCAAGACATTCAAATGGATCCCACCTGAGTCAAGGAAGACAGTCACCCATGCACTCACCACCAGCAGACTGAACTACGGAAACGCACTCTACTCCAGCATCAACAAGTCCCTACTCCGCAAACTCCAGAAATGACAGAACACTGCTGCCAGACTCGTCTTTGGCATCCCCCGGCATGAACACATCAGCCAACACCTACAAAGTCTCCACTGGCTCCCCGTGGAGAAAAGAGTCACTTATGCCTACAAATGCTTACACAACAACGGACCCAAATAATTCAATGATAGAATCAACTTCCACGTACCCAAAAGAAACCTCCGATCTTCCAAACTCGCACTGTCCGAAACAACGCACCTCCACAGAACCATAGCAGGCAGAATATCCTTCTTTCACATTGCAGCCAAGACCTGGAATGAGCTACCTGCAGACATCAGACGCGCCCCCTCCCTGAAAATCTTCAAGGAGACCCTCAAGACCTGGCTCTTCGGCTAACAGATCTGCGAACCCCACACCCCCCACCCCTCAGCGCCTTGAGACTCTCACGGGTGAGTAGCATGCTTACAATTCCCCTGATTGATTCGTTGATTGATTGAAGATCCAACAGCACATCAATGATACCAAGCCTGCTTCATCTCTTACACCCAACTCTTCTAATAGAATCCACAATGGTCATCCTTCAAAGCCTGTTTCTCCCACATGTGGCTGACATACTCAACTCACTCAAATCCAGTTGAACCATGGTCTTCTTTCAGAGCTGTCTCTGTAGATGCTCTTTCACCCTTACTTATCATTGTCAATATCTCCCTCACTCTTGGCATCTTCTCAGAAGCTCTCAAGGCAGGCCAACTGCTCCCACTCCTAAAGAAATCTACACTAGGCCCTGATTATCTTGCTAACTGCCAGCCCATCACTCACCTGCCATTCATCAGCAAAAAAAAAGAATCCTATATACATTCCAAGATACCATCAGTACTAATCTATGCAACTACCAATCTGGCTTCAGATCATGCTGCAGCACAGAGACTGCTATCATGCGCATCACAAATAAAGATGACCTTGCCTCCTGATACTGTTGAACCTTTTATCTGCCTTTGACATAGCTGACCATCCCACCCTTACATGCACCCTGGAGCCTCAAACAGGATTCAAGGTAGTGCCCTTCACTGGTTTTCCTCTTACCTTTCCAAATGACACCAGTGTAGGCATCTTCAGTTCACAAAAAACTCCCTCTCACATGTGGAGTCCTCTAGGGTTCCTTACCTTATCTTGTAGTCTTCAACATTTAAATGGAGGAGATTGGTGCTCTTGACCCTGTGCCTCATGGGAACAGTCCAGACAGAACTGCCAAGCCAGGTCCTCCCTGCACCGGAACCAAGCATCCTGGGACCGGTTCGTGGGTATTACCCTTTATCAGCCAGGCTAGCTTGAATCCAGTGGCACAGTGAGCAAGGGACCCACACCTGGGCATGCCCATCCCACTTAGGGTGAAAAGTGCTACGCAAACAAATGATGGTCGGAATGCTTGTTTCCAGGTCAGGAAAGAATTGGCTTGGCAGTTCAGGCTGGACTAGGTCTGAACTGTGGTGATGAAGTGAGCTAAAGAACAATGATGGATTCAACCCAGATCTGTGACTGAGGGTGACTGTCTGAAAAGTGTCACCGCTCCGTCGATCATCTGTTTGCATTTGCTTTGTTCGACCCAAGTTGGCAGGGTATGTCCAGATGTGGGTCCCTTGCTCAGTTTGCCACTGAATTCAAGCAAGCATGGCTGATTAGGAGTGTTTCCCAGAAATTGATCCCAGGATGCTTCTTTCCGGTTCAGGGAAGAATTGGCTTGGCAGTTAGGGCCGGACTATTCCCATGAGGCACAGGGTCAAGACAAGCTTGCCATCTCTGGTGCATGTTGGCACACTTGCAGCCAGGACCAATAAGCGCAAAATAGTAAAAAAACAAGACAGCAGGCCTTTTTCATCAATGCACCCAGGATCTGGAACAACTTCTCTGTATCCACCAGAACGTCCCAATGCTGCTCAAATTTAGAAAAGAGTTGAAGATGAACCTCTTTAAAGAACACTACATCTCAACGCATTTACAGTCCACAACAGTTTCTCTCCTCTTGGTGAATTTATGTTTGTCTTTGACAATGCATTCGATATCAAAAAGGGGAGGGAAGAGGATAGGGAGTCCATTCGGTTCCCCTATATGAGTAACTGGCAATCAAAAAGAGAATGGACACTAGTTTCTGCAAAAAAACAAATAGTTTTTCATCGAGAACCCTCATAGACTTCCTGGAATTGTATCGTAGCGGTATATCTTTTTTCCGCCCCGTCAGGAGTCATGGCATAGCCATAGGGTCAACGATTAACGTGCAGGATGCCTGCCTCACCAGAGGCTACTTCTGGTATTTACAGAAGTGTCCAGAAATGAAAAGTGGGTAGGAAAATTTTAAAAAATGACTAGATCAAAAATAGACTTTATTTACAAAAACAGGAGACTAATCACTATACTTAAAACCGTTGTGATATATCGGTAGTCGAGTTATTGAACTACTATATCGTTTTCAAAAAAGGTGTCGACAACTACAGCGGTGCCGATTGAAATCCAGGCATTCGAACAAGCAGTGATGAAAGGGATAGATGAAATAAATAACAAGAAAAACATTTATCAAAATATGACAAAGAGAGAAAAACAAGCTCTATCCGAGCTCAGAGACAACGAGGATATTATCATTAAGCCCGCAGACAAGGGGGGCGGGGTAGTTATCCTCACAAAAGAAGGCTATAACGAACAGTGTCTAGCTCTCCTGATGAATGAAACCTTCTATAAACATCTCGACTCTGACCCCACTGAGAGATTGACCAACACGATTGCCATAATGGTGCATGAGGCAGAATCGAACAGTTGGATATCGAAAAAAGAGGCAGAATATCTTACACCCAAGAATCCTAAAACACCTTTCTTCTACTCACTGCCGAAAACTCACAAAAATAGACTCCCTCCGCCAGGACGCCCGATAGTCTCGGGAATAGGGTCTTTATTGGAGCCACTGTCCAAGTTCGCAGACGAATATCTGAAACCCCTGGTCCAGAAAACATCCACATATCTCAAAGACACGAGAGACCTACTGGGCCAGATAACAAATGTAGAATACGATCAAAACAGCATGCTACTAGTGGGACTGGATGTGGAATCCCTCTACACCAGTCTACCACAAGAAGATACCCTCAAAATGTTGGAGGACCTCCTTTTCATGCAAGATTGGAAACACAAGACCCCACGCCACTTTATTCTGGAATGTTGCAGACTGGCATTACAAGAGAATTACTTCGAGTATAATGGGCAACTATTTCTCCAATGCCATGGGACCTCCATGGGGAGTGCGTTTGCGCCCTCAGTAGCTGGACTCTATGTGAGCCGCTTAGAAGAGGAATGCATCCTGAATAACACCAATCCCTACGTTTCCAATATCAAATATTGGAAACGCTACATTGACGATGTCATACTCATATGGGACACACAATCGGATCTCACCACCTTCATAGACTGGCTTAATGGCAGAGACCCTTGGCTGAAATTTACCTTCACATCCAGCAGAACAACAATCGATTTCTTGGACTTGACCATTTTTTCCGAGAATGGAAAACTAGAAACAAAAACCTATACGAAGCCGACGGCCAAAAACTGCCTGCTGTCATACTACAGTTACCACCCCCGGCCGTTACGAGACAACCTTCCGTACAGCCAATTTCTCAGACACAAACGTAACTGCAGCAAAACAACTGATTATAAAAAACAAGCCGAGGAACTCAGTCGGAAATTAAAGAAAAGAAACTACACACCGGCAATAATAAAGAAGTGCGAGAAACGAGCTAAACACCAGCCGAGAGAGTGCCTCCTACAAAGTATCACTAAAGAACCGGGGAAAGATCTCGTGACCTGTGTAACAACCTATTGCCCTGTACCTATGAAGTCCAAAAACTTATAAAGAAAAAATGGCAAATACTTACCTCTGGAAACTTAAATTGGCCTAAACCAAGGTTTGCAAACAGAAGAACGAAAAACATAAAAGACGTTCTTGTTCACACGAGACCAAAAAAATCTTTACCTAGGTCAAACATCAGAGACATCAATATGATACCAGTCACTGGACATTACCCTTGTGGCACATGCGGGGTTTGCAAATTTACCACTTGTACTAAAACTCTTCAACTGAATGATAACCTACTCTGGACACAAAGGAGTCATACGAATTGCAACTCCACACATGTGATTTACTTAATCACATGCCCCTGCCAACAATATATCGGCATGACCTGCCGCAAAGTCAAACTCCGTATAGGAGAACACCGGAGCAATGTAAGGCTGAAAAAGAACACAACCAAACTGTGTGCCCATTTTGTAGAAGCTGGTCATACGTGTGATGATCTAAAATGGACAGTTCTGGAAATGCTAGATTTCAAAGACCAAAATGCTGAGCAAGTCTTGTTCAATAAAGAACAGAGATGGGTCGATCGATTGAGAACTGACGTAGTAGGTATGAATGACCACATTCCATGGCATCAGTTCGGTTAATCCTGCCAATCAATGGAGTTATAACCGCACGGACCCAATCATCTTATCCAAAGGATACCTTAATACTCCACCAGTGAGTCCACCATCTTACAGTGTCAATTCTCTTTCCAGCCATGAGTCCTTTTTTAGTGTCTGCGACCAGTATATAAGCGCAGAGAGTTTAGACCCACCCTGAACCAGGGGCAGAGTCAGCACTAGGCACGAAATCCGGGCCGCATGGGTAAGAATGGCGTTTCCTGACATTTCCTGCAGCAACCAGGTAAGAACGCCTCAGCTAATAACCATAGACCCTCTGTTGTCTCCCACTCAGTAAAACTCCAGGAGCGACTCCCAGTCCCTGTTGATGCCTAATAAACTCATCTAAAAAGGTAACACATTAATGAATGCATGGGTATCCTTTGGATACGTTACACACGGCAGTTGTAAACAGTCACTGATTGTCTGATGTATGGTGTGGTTACAGAGCAGAGATTTGAATCATGCTCACTACCCAATGTTCTGTTCCCAACCCGGTCACCAAATAAAGACTTCTGCATGACATCCGTCTTTAAGACATTGATCACCTAACGGCCATTTGGCTGGTTCCCACTCCCCGTATTTTAGACCTGTCGTTTCTCCCTTTTTACCTCTCCTTAAGGGGAGTCTTATATAGCGTTAATCATGCTTTGTACATAATATGTGCTCTAGAATGCCGTACCTCACATACAAACCAACTTAAAATTTGATTGTTGGTTTCTTCTTCCTTTTTGTTGAATACAGCTTGGAAATTCCATTTCATCAAATATTCGAACCACACAACAAGTGTGTGTGCTTTCATGTATGTTTGTTATTTGTCCTTGTCCTGACGAAAGCTCCCCTGACCCTGTAGGGCCCCGAGAGCTGAAACATGTCGACACCTTTTTTGAAAACGATATGGTAGTTCAATAACTCGACTACCGATATATCACAACGGTTTTAAGTATAGTGATTAGTCTCCTGTTTTTGTAAATAAAGTCTATTTTTGATCTAGTCATTTTTAAAAATTTTCCTACCCACTTTTCATTTCTGGACACTTCTGTAAATACCAGAAGTAGCCTCTGGTGAGGCAGGCATCCTGCACGTTAATCGTTGACCCTATGACTATGCCATGACTCCTGACGGGGCGGAAAAAAGATATACCGCTACAATACAATTCCAGGAAGTCTATGAGGGTTCTCGATAAAAAACTATTTGGTTTTTTGCAGAAACTAGTGTCCATTCTCTTTTTGATTGCCTGTCTTTGACAATGTACAGCGCTGTATTGCCTTTTAGCTAGATTTGTGCTGCATAAATCCCATATACATACATACATACCTCTCCCACCTCTTCTGTTATGTTATGTAATATCCACTCGATATAGCGCACGCATCTCACCCAAAGGTGTATCTCAGAGCTATGCCAGCTTAGTGGTCATGCCACAGCCTAAAACAGCCAGGAGTTGTTTAAATTTGACAAAAGCAGAGCAGCGACGAAGATGAAGCGGCAGTTGATTCCAAGTCGATGGCACAGTAAAGGAAAAAGCTCTCCCACTGCATCTAAAGGTACGAATGCGAGGAACAGAAAGGAGCACCTTGTCGCTAGATCTAAGCACTCGTGAAGGACAGAAGTACTGCAGTTTATCTTTTAGATATGCATAGGTTCCACTCCTTGTAGGTGAGACAACAGATCTTAAAGATGATCCACTTTCTAATTGACAGCCAATTTAAAGCTCTCAATGTGGTCGCTGATGGGTAGCCTGCTGGGAGATTACTAACCATGCTCGCAACTTTGTTTTGCACCACCTGGAGTTTGGCCAATATGGAGTCATTCGCAGCCACGAGCAGGGCATTGTCATTGTCCAAGCAGCTTAAGACTAAGCCCTGGACCAGCGTCTGCCTTGCAGAGGATGGTAGCAAAGGGTAAACATTCTTCAGACTTTGCATGCAATGCATGCCCTGCAAGTGGCGGTAATTTGGCCCTTCATGGATAGAGCCTGATCTTGTTTAATGCCCAGATGTTTAACCACAAGCCTAGGGGAGCCCCCTTCATCAAACAGCATCACTTCTGTTTTTTCTCTATTAAAAGTTGAAGGAAATTATACAGCATCCTTCACATACAGTTCTTGAATTAGAGCGTTGCCCCCTACAGAGTTATGGCCACACAAGATGTTCCAAGCCGCAAGATTTAATAATCTGGGCTCGGGGGGGGGGGGAGGGCTACATTGATGTTAAACAATGTCGAGCTCAAAGACGAGCCCTGTGGCAACCCTTTGGTGACTGAGATGGAGTGGGACTTAAATGATCTGGCTCTTTTATGGCCCACTGATTAAAAAGTCTGCAAGCCATAGCAAGGCATTGCTGCTAATACTGATCACACAGAGTCTGCACACGAGAAAACAGTGTCATGGGAAACAGTGTTGAAGGCTGCTGACAGGTCTAACTGCACTAGCATTACCGGAGAACATGAATCTAAAGACAGTCAGATGGTGTTGTAAACAACCGCCAGTGCTGTCTCAGTGCTGTGGCCTGATCTGAATCCCCATTGTGAGGGGTCTAGGATTTTTAAATCCTCTAGGAATGTCTTCAGCTGTCTGTTGACCAAGCTTTCCAACATTTTACCCAACAATGGAAGAAGGGAGATGGTTGGTAATTAAGCAGAATCCTGGGATCTGCATTTGCTTTTCTTTTTATATTGGAGAGACCAGAGCGGACATCAAAGAGGGTGGAAATTTGGCAGTATCCAGGGATAGATTAAACAGTGAGAGAATAGTAGGAGCATGTTAGACCTGGCACCTTGGCGTGGGTCTCCCTTCCATTTTTTGCTGTTGCCTCATGTGTTTTTGCTGGTGGTAGATGCTTTGGGCACTGTGCCACTGCTGTACAGTGCCACAGTGCGAGTGCTCCCTAGGGTAAATTGATGTGCGAATTAATGACTCCATGATGGACTTGTTTGGTTTGCTTGTCAGACCCTCATATAGTGCACTGAATGTGCCCAGGTCATGTAAACCAAATGCTGCTGGTGGGCTTGCAACACTGGTTGTGCCACCCATGGAAGCAGCCTCGTAAAATGTGTTTCAGGTCAGCCACCGCAGAGCCTATGTGCAGTACGGTACTGCTGTGTCGACTGGGCCAGTGCACCCACTTGCCAGTCCCTAAACCTTCCCTTTTCTGCATATTAGTCGCCCTTACGTAGGCCCGAGGGCAGGGTGCATTGTAGGTAAATGGTAGGACATGCCCTGATGTGTGTGGCATGTCCTAGTAGTGAATTACAGCCATCTTTGTTTTTTACTATTGCAAGGCTACCTATTCCCCATAGGCCAGAATAGGCAGTTTGATTATTACATCCTATAATCCTAACTGACTCAGAGAACCAGGTAGAAATGTGATTTTATATGCCTGATCTCAGAATGATGAAATACTTATTTTAGTGAAGATGATTTTAACATTCTGTGTTTGTAAATACCACTTTCAGAAAGTCAATATGTTCTTGACTAACCATCCGAGGGTGCCTCTGCTACGTTGTGTATTCCTGTCTGGAGTTTGAGTGACAGGGGTTTGGGGATTCCAGGAGACAAGGTGAGTCAGCAGAGGGCTGAATAGAGAGATCTGCATGTAGATGGGTGGGAGGAGTTGCACCTGGGACCTGCATAGGGCTGAGCCTTCCCTCCACTCCCCCTCCTGATCTGATGACCCTGGCCTTCACCATGAAAGGAAAGAGGGAGTCCTGTCAACAAAGTGCTCCAGGACTGACCAGAACTGGTTTGGACTAGGCAAAGACCTCTCTGCCTTCAGAGAACAAAGAGAAACGGAGTGTAAAAAGGGGGACCCAGACCCCAGAATTCTAGTTCAGAATCGCCGAGATCAGAAGGGATCAAGATCGGCTTCCATTGGGAAACAAGAAGGAACCTCTGCTGAGGAGTGGAACCAGAGAGACTAAGGGGAGATTATCCCTAAGCGTGAGGGATTGGCCTGCAGTGGTTGCCTTACTGCCAAAGAGAGAAGAGAGGAACTTTGTGTGTACTTTCATCAACGTGTGACGGATCTCCAAGGGCTTGAGAGAGAGCTTGCCCCCTGACCAAAGTTTCAGGACCACTAGACTTTACCGACCTCTGTGCACGGCTTCTGGAAACGCTGTTTCCGTCGCTACAAAGGAAAGGGAGCTGTGACCGGCCCGACAACTGGGTCTGTGTCCTGACGATACCGCCATGAGCAACGCCCACACGTTACATTGCAACCCTGGTCTCACCGACCTCGATTGTTCAACGTCGCCAACGAGCCGCTGCTTGCTCCGTGACCCATTGGCACCGCACTTCGCACTGCCTCGCTTCACTTAAACCGAACTGGTCTGACAGACGTCAACTCCTGCCGACCGACGCCACAGCTGCATCGCAACCTGCCAGCACCTTTTCGAGCAGCGTCTTGCCCTGCAATGCACAACCTTGGTCTCAACCACGCCATCTTGACGACATCACCGAACTGCTGCCTGCACCTCATCGTGAGGACACCGCGCCCCATCCAGCTCGCACACCCGTGATTGCCTCAACAAGTAAAGGTACTGTGACCAAGTCTGTCCCACTGTGCTGACCTGTATTGACGCGGTCTGCTGGAATTGGGAGACTCTGTTGTGTTACCAACGCCGTAGCCGGAGGAGGCTACCAACTGGTAAAGAACTTTGATTCAAGTATTCCTAAGAAGATCACTATTTTTGATAACAGTATTGTGGATCATTTTGCCGTTTATGGTCTTGTGATAAGTCTATATAAAAATACTTATTTTTATCCTACAACTTGTGTGGTGTCCGTCTGTAGTGTTGAAACTGGGTTACTGTATGTGTTCACAAATGCTTTACATGCTGCCTCTGAGATAAGCCTATCTGCTCGTGCCAAGCTACCAAGGGGGTGAGCAGGGGTTATTTTAGGAGTGTACCCCCTTTCCCTGACCAGACGCAATGGTGCCTATTTATCAAAGGTACCTACCTCTGCCATCTATAGACGCCCAAATCTAAAATAGCAACTATGGATGCAAGATTAACAGAGACCGTAGTTGGAGAGATGCCCGCACATGAACCGGATTTCTCTCTAACCTAAAGCCCTATGATTTGGTCTAGTGTATAAGGGTCAAACCTGTCTAGGAGAGGACAGGGGTCTGATGACCATTAGAGCAGTTAGCTTGGTCTGACTCTGGTTAGAAAGGAATTTCTGTTAGATGGCTTTGATTTTTTCTTGAAAAAAGTTGGCCAAGGAATCACATAATTGCTGTGAGGCATGAAATACCCTAGAGCAAGCATGTGGCTTGGTGAAGTCCATGAGCACTTCGTAGAACTCTTTGGATAAGCTCCTATCACTCTCAGTATTACTAGAGATGTAGCTTCTCCTGGTTTTCCTAATGTGTATGTGATACCTCGCCTGTGGTGCTTTATAGGCTGCTTTGCCTTCCCATGTTTTGGGTTGCCGCCATTGCCTTTCCCGCCTTTTGCAGGTTGCTTTTATCAAACTAAGATCCATAGAGAACCAAGGGGCCTGAGGTCTAGAAGTTGGAAATCAACTCTGTTTAAGCGGTGCCGTTTTGTTGAATGCTACTGTGAGAGCATGATGGTAGTTGGTGAGTGCAGGGTTAATATCTGAGCACTGGGTGACATCCCCAGGAGTGAAGACTTTAGAAAATATTTCAAGTGAGATGGAGTTCCAGGCTCAATAGATGTTTTTCAATTGGGTCGACATGTCCACACTGGCAATTTGCCAATTAATTAGGTAATGGTCTCTCCTGGTCAAAGGTACAGGACATTCAATTCTTAGGCGTGAGGAATCAGTAAATATTAGATCAAAGGTATGACCGCCCTCATGCATTGGACCAACTATGAAGTGGCGTAGGCCGAGTATATGCCTATCAGAGAGGAGTTGGGTGACCTTGGGCTTTGCAGTTCCTTCCCAGTGTTTGTTGAAGTCTCCTAGTAAGAGGAGGTTTCTGTAAGACAGTATGAAAGGGACAATATATTCAGCTAAAGTTATTTTTTGCACCTGGAGGGCGGAAGATACGTGCGCCGTTCCAGTGAGCCCCGACTTGCTGCTCAAATTTAAAAATGAGAATTTACACCCAGTCTTCTGTCCTCTCATTCAGCACAGTTCATACCCATTGTGTTCTCCTCTTGAGGATGAATTCAAACAATTGCATAATTTTACTGGTATCTCTTTTAATGTTGTGTAAACTTTTATTGTTTCTACGTTAATTTAATACGCAGAATTGATAAGTGAACTGTGTTGTTTACATTTGTATTCTCGTTGATGTTTTTATTGGATCTGCTATTTTATTTTCCCATTAATATTTTTGCTGTTACTCAGAGTGGTGTCAGGTCCAAAGGGGGGATGTTTTGGTAAACTTTGTAACCTTTTGTTGTTAATGTTTTTTTGGCGTTGAGATAATAGAAGTTTGATTGCATAAAGTCATTTTCCTTGCTTGGAGCATTTGTCTCTTTCAGTTTATTAGGGTCTTAGTCAGCATTGTGAGGAGGGCTGGCGGATCCTAAGTATCTGGACAAAGAGATATGAGAAGATTGTTATAGTATATACCTGCAAAAATGGAAATGCTGGGTATGGTAAGTAGATCAAGTCAGGGGGCTCAAAACAGATAGAATGGGCCAGGGAGCACTGTGCAACCATGATGGCTAGGCTGCAAGACATTAAATCCACAAGGCTCTTTCTACCCCTATTGATGCCTAGAACACCATATCTTCCCATCACTAACACAGGGTGGGTAGCTTCATGCCTTGCAGCAGTGTAAGCTTCATGGCGCAACACAGTTGATTAACTCTTAGCACATAGCCGACCATATGAGTCCTTCCTGCCTTGCTAAGAGGTTGAATGTGGCTGTACCCCACTGTATCTCACTGTGTGTTTTTAGAATGCTTGCTCATATGTGTTACTGCAATGGAAAAGAAACAGGGCTCATTGATCCTCTCCTGAAGACCTCTGTACTCCTCAGTGATAGCCACCACCATCAACGCAGACCTGAGCTAGCTTTCCACTTATGTCGCACTAGGCATCCCAAGTATGTTGCCTCATGCATTCTCTCTGGCCACACATTCATTATTTCTAGCTCCACGCCCAAGGCCACAAAATGGTGGCTAGGAAGCTGTGTTGCACAAGTGGGTGGGTTTGTGCTACTTTCACTTCACTTGCCAGGTTTCCCTGCTTTCTATTGTTCCCTTTTTTTTGAGAAAACAATATTTTCAAAATCCCAGTAGACCATGCAACAGGTCAAGCAAATAGAAAACCCATTAATGTCTATTATAATTGCAGTAGAGTAGCCCTGTAGTGCCCTGTACTTCCTCTTGTTGGTGTTCTCATCTGTCTCTCAAGAAAGCCCTTGATAGATTATTTGCGTTAATAGCGAAAGAATCACCCTAAAACATTGCAAAATAGTACCCATGTCGCAGGGAGAATAATAGAGATACTATATAGAAATGTCTTACAATCATAACTAACCATAGATATCGTACCCCACCACTAAATCACTCCATAACGAAATAAAACATTATCTTTGAAAATCAAATCCTTCCTTATAAGAGAACATATCAAATAATTGAAAAGAAAGGAATCGTGCTACCCTTCATTAGGAGGGTACAATTGTTTGTTTTACAAAAAAATATGAACTACTGTAGAATCCAAATATCTCCCAGCATTTTTGTCACTGTAACAAAGTGAAATGATCACCTTCCTCAAAAATAGCAGTTACATTGTTTTTGTGCATGGTCACTGTTAGGCTTTAAAATCCTCCAGAAACCTCCGATTTACCACACAAAAGTACAAGGAAAAAATGTTTAAAAAAAAATTCTGATGCATTTGATGAAAAGATCATATTGAAGATGAGCTGACCTTTTACTTTACTTTTACTTTTTCTGTTCTAGCTAATCATATGACGGAAGTGATTAACACGCATTATGACTTTGCTGAGGACTCATGAAGAGTTACCGCATAGAACCTTTGACATTTCAAAACTGTACATTTCACCCTTTCTGTGACAAGATTTCAATTTTTTTTTTTAATCTTTTACCTAGAAGTTCACAGACACATAATTTCAAAGTACATTTACTGTGATGAAATGGAGTAATTAAGAGAATTTCCGTGCTCTTCTCTGTGCCCTGTAGCTTTAATATTCTTTTGTTGTTGACGCGAGTAGGACAGCAGAAAAAAGTATTTGATCACAATTTTAAAGAACAGAGTAGGAACTCCTACTAGACCACTGAGTATATATGTTCTAACTTTGCACTTGTTCCTCTTTAGCAGTGTGTGAAACATAGACAGTCCAAGAGGGGGCATTGTATCAAGAACAGCATGCAGCAGGACACAAAACAACTACAAACACCAGGCATGTGTTTTGATAACAGGGCTGTTGTATCTGCCATTGGAGGTTGCACAAGAAGACTGTTCCCAAGAACCATGGGATAGATATACAAAATAAACTATAGAATAGCTGCAGTAGGTATGGGCATTAAGGAAATTGGCATACCTTTTAGTGCTCCGTCTTAGAGCAGTCTGTTTTCTAGTTTCAGATGTGGAATGTGAGAGTGGGAATTTTATGAAACTAAACGGGTACTGCAAAACGGAAATCCTTCCAATAATCTATAGGATTCTGTTCAAGGATAGTTTATAGTATCATATTCTGGTTTATTTGGGCTATGTATCTGACTGATCATGAAATGTGATCTATGAAAAAATTGGCAAAAATAGACTTAAAAAGACAATGGTCTCACCATTATTAAAGAAATCCTCTTTGAGACCCAGAGGGCCTGCAACTATTGGCATTACTGCCCTTTTCATGCAAGCACACAGTCAGACAGGCTCTCCTACCCACCTGCTGTCTTGCAGCAAGTAGATACCAACACACTACTGCAGGCGCCACTTTATGACACATGGCAGCCCCATCCCCTAAATTAGGTAAAATAACCCCTCCATGCACCCATTCATGGTAGGAAGGGGACTCAACTTTTGGGGGTGAGACCACTGCTTTTGTTCTGTAATCACTGGGTGCAATTGTCTAGCTTCATGGATCAAGCAGCAAACGGAGATTGGAAAGGGGCGACCACTCGGTCCCCCCGAACGTATGGTAGAGTACCCCGATCCCCCCGGGAAACCATTTTGGGCGGGAGGCGTGTCCCGGCTGGTATGCCCGAAGCGGCGTAGCTGGGGCGCGCCTTTTCCCGCCCAAGAGAGGGTTGTCCTAGACACCGACACCGCTAGCCACGCCCGGGAGGCGGATTGGAGGAGGGTCTACGCCCGCCCGAAGAAGGATAAAAGGAGCGACAAGTCAAGGAAGCATCCTCTTGTTCCTGTGCTCTGAAGCTGCACCTCCTCGTTGCACGTGAGCTCGAGACGGAACGAAGAGCCAATTTTGAAATTTGTAATTTCTCTTTTTTCTCTTTTAGCGCTCGAAGCCTTGTCCAGGACCTTCCATCGATCGCGAGAAAATGCTGGGCAAAAGGGTCGGAAAGAAGGTTAGCACTGAGCAAATGCTCCGTATGCTGGTGAAAGACATGGCGGAGATGAAGAGGAAAATGGCGGCCGGGGATGGTACGGGACGGCCAAAAAGAACCATCGGGCCAGCATTGCCAGGGGTGGTCCCGGCCGGGAGAGGAAAGAGGGCCAGGAACAGGGCAAATGAAGACGAGGTTCCAATTCCGGAGGCTCCCCCGGCGAGCCCTCCCAGACCGGTGGAAGCTCCCGTGCCGATTCCCGACGCAGGGCAGCCGATCCCTGTCGTAGTTACCCCTGTAAACGAAGGGGATATGCCACCGGAGTTGGCCGCCCAGCTGGCGGCATGGTTGGGCAGAAACAACGAGGGTTCTGTTGCTCCGAGGGACACGGCCGAGGAGGCCAAACTAATAATGAGGCAGTTGCGGCAATCTCGAGATGCCGCAAAAGCACCTTGTCCTTTTGTTTCCCCGCAGGCTCCCGTGGGTCAACCAGGATCGGGCGTTGGTACGGCGGGGTCTACAGTTACGACGGCAGGTTCAGGTAAGCAGCCATTGCCGATGGTGGGGGAAGGATCGGTACCTTCTAGGAGGGAAAAAATTGTTCAACATATCCCGATCGAGGTAAAAGAAAGGATATGGGCAGACAAATATGTGAACATGTTTTCCTTGTTGACCGATCACTACGAGATCGAGCATGTAAAGAATCAAAAAGAGTTTCTACATCCTAGTGTATGGCGAGCCAGGATGGCCGGTTTCAGAGTCGATGAATCGATAGGCAATTGGGGCAGAGCGTTCGGAATGTTCATTGCAATTATGGGGGAACGTAGGCCCGAATTGTTGGGGGAATTGGCCGTGTACCAGACACGTATCATGGAATTTTATGAAACTTATGGAGGGAATCAATGGTTTTCTTATGATAATAAATTTCGTAAATCCAAGGAGCACGATTCATCCCTGACGTGGGATTGTTTTGACTCCATTTCATGGCAAAAGATGGAAAAACCAGGCGTGGGGAAGTCACCATCGTTGGGGGGTGATGTCGTTGAGTATTCCCGCCATTCGTCAGGGGCGCCCTTTCGGGCAGGTTCAAGTAATGACCGGAACTCAAGGAATAGTGGCAGCTCAGGGAAAAAAGGGGTCTGCTGGGGCTTTAACAGAGGAAAATGTACTAGGCCACAGGGTTCTTGTAAGTTCAGGCACGAATGTTCGGGGTGTGGGCAGTCCTCCCACCCTGAGAATATGTGTAGAGCCAAGGCTAGTGATACGGGGAATAGAGGAGGCACCAAACAGGTCTGAAGTAGCCCAAGGGGCGCCTCTGCCTACCCCGGTTGATATCATGGCAATGATCCCTTGGCTAAATGAATACCCAGATCATATCTCCGCTGGTGTGTTGCGAGATGGTTTCTCATATGGTTTCCGCATCCCGGCGGGGGATTTTCAGGGTGAGGCACAATGTAAGAATCAACTATCGGTGCAGCAGAATGGGGCGGTGGTACAAGCAAAGATTGGTAAAGAGGTGGCCCGAGGTCGGGTTGCTGGACCATACGACAACCCGCCAGTGGCTAATTTTGTTTGTTCACCCCTGGGTGTAGTCCCCAAAAAAGATCCGGGGGAATTCAGGTTGATTCATAATTGCCAGCTCCAAGGGGTCTTTCGGTGAACGATGCGATTGACCCGGGAGTTTATTCGGTGCGGTACGCATCTTTCGATGAGGCCGTCGCCATTTTGAATCGCCTAGGGCCCGGAGCGCTGATGGCTAAATCAGATATCGAGTCAGCGTTCCGGTTGCTCCCGGTACACCCAGATGATCAGCGTCTCCTTGGTTTCATGTTTCAGGGTCGCTA
Organism: Lissotriton vulgaris; assembly: GCF_964263255.1. Taxonomy (NCBI): domain Eukaryota; kingdom Metazoa; phylum Chordata; class Amphibia; order Caudata; family Salamandridae; genus Lissotriton; species Lissotriton vulgaris. Next base: position 364,999,138 of record NC_141689.1, read on the forward strand.
TTACATGGATAAATGTATGCCAATGGGTTGCTCCATCTCTTGTGCGTATTTTGAGAGATTCAGTTGTTTTTGCAATGGGCTTTCACAAGAACAACAGGGTTTACACATGTGATGCATTATCTTGATGATTTTCTATTCCTGGGGGCAGCCGGGGACATAGAGTGTGCACAAGCCTTGAATGAATTTTGTGAACTCATGAGACGCTTTGGCGTGCCGTTGGCACCCGGTAAGACAGTGGGGCCGTCTACTTCACTCGAGTTTCTTGGAATAGAGCTCGATTCCGAAGAGGGGTGCTTCCGCTTGCCTAAGGAAAAGGTGACGAAATTCAAGGCATCGCTGGAAACATGTATTAGTGAGACGAAAGTAAGATTGCATCAGTTGCAGCGGGTTGTGGGTCAACTAAATTTTGCCCTTAGAGTAATGCCAATGGCGCGCCCATTTTCCCGCTCTATTGCTCAGGCCATGGTTGGCCTTAAGGAAGGCCACCACCGCACAAGGCTCTCGGCAGAGGTTCGCCAGGACATGCGCATATGGTTGGCATTCCTGGCGGATTTCAACGGTCGAGTTGTGTGGAGCAAACCCGCGGTTTCCTCTGAGGAGCTGGGGTTGTGGACGGACTCGGCAGGGAGTGTTGGATTTGGCACAATTTTTGGTAATCACTGGTCAGCACAAACCTGGCCGGCATGGTGGCACGAGAATGGGCTCACAGGTAACATTGGGTTTCTCGAGCTGTTCCCTATTATGGTGGCCTTGACAACATGGCCTGAGGGGTTTCGTGACCACACGGTGGTGTTCTGGTCGGATAATATGACCGTTGTTGAGTGTATCAATAGTCAGGCTGCCCGCTGCAGATGGATCTTGAGATTGCTGAAGGAAATTGTTCTGCTGTGTATGAGGCTAAACGTCCACTTTAGGGCAAGACATGTGCCAGGGGTGTTAAATCAGGCAGCTGATGCGCTTTCTCGTTCCCGTATGCAGGCCTTCTGGGGTTTCCTACCCTCAGCGGACCCGGTGGCGGTACCATTTCCCGAAGCTCTCTGGTCTCTCGGTGCCCCGGACTACAAGACCTCGTGGGAGAGAGTTTAGCGCCCAGGACAAGGAAGGCATACGAAGGGGCGTTCCGTTCCTATTGGTCCTTTTTGGGTTCTGCTGAGGGGGAGCTTTGGGGCCAAGAGGAGTATGTCCTGAAGTTTCTGTTATCCTTACATCAGGCAGGCAAATCAGTGGCCACGGCTCAGAGGCACCAGGCCGCCATTTCTTTCATGGCACGGGCTCATGGTATCCAGGACCCCACAGCGTCTTTTGTGGTACAGAAGGCGCTGCGAGGATGGCAACGCCTTGAGGGTCGCAGAGTGGACGAAAGGCACCCAATAGGTCTGGAAAGGTTGGCTCTGTTAATGTCCGTACTCCCTGCAACATGTTCGTCTCCATCAGAGACAGTACTATTTCGAGCCGCTTTTTCATTAGCATTCCATGGGGCTATGCGGGTAAGCGAGCTGGTAGCATGGAACAAGCAGGATACGGGGGGGCTGTGCCGAGAGCACATCCAAATTAAGGGGGATACAATGGTAGTCTCATTTGCCAGGTCCAAGACCGATCAAGGAGCGATCAGGGACTGTGTAGTAGTCCAGCGCATTCCCGGATCTCCCATGTGCCCGGTGGCATGCGTTGAGGAATATTTAGCGCAGAAGGCGACAGCATGGGGGGGAAGCTTACTGAGGCACACCGACGCCACCCCACTGACGAGGTTTCAGTTCCAACGGGTGCTTGCGATGGCAATTGCAGCTGCAGGCCTGAACCCGTGCGAGTTTGGGACCCATTCCTTCCGGATAGGGGCTGCTACTGAGGCCACAGCCAGGGGTCTGAGTGTCGAGAAAGTAAAACAGTTGGGGCGTTGGTCCTCGAATTGTTATAAACGGTACGTGCGGTTGCACATGTTGTGAAGCTAATGTCATGCACTCACGCTTCTTGTTTTTGTTTGGTTTTACAGTTTTGCAAGCTTACGAGGCGGGGCAGACTGTGCAGTTGACCCGACACCTGGGGACCAGCGGTCAAAGAACACCGGCTGAGGAAAGAGTGGTGTGGGTCGTGGGACACTCATACGTGAGGCGTGCCGCAGACGTATTCAAAGCAGGTGACATGATTCACATGGCTGGGGAATACGGGTACAGGGTGACCTTCTACGGAAGGGGCGGGCTCTGTATTGACCAGTTTCAGAATTTTATGGAGGGTTTGTTAGGGCGGACGAGGTCACCGCCATCTATAATCATAGTACATCTTGGGGGCAATGATTTGGTGACCATTGGTCGACGAGTACTTCTCGAGGTAATACTATCCACTGTAAGTTGGTTAGCGAGAAGGGTCCCGGGGTGCACAATTGCATGGTCCCACATGATCCCATGGAAGGTGTGGCGGGGGGCTAATTCTGTGTCTGCTTTAAATCATTCTGTGAAGAAAGTGAATAACAAACTTGGTAGATTGTTTCGTACAAATACATTGCATTCTATTCCGCATGGATGTATCAGGGGGGATCAGATGTATCTAGAGGACGGGGTTCATTTGTCCCGGGTGGGGAATGCTTTACTCATAGGAGACTTCATAGCTTGGTTGAGGAATTTGCAGCCATGACCTTTAAGTAGGTGTTTTTGTGGGGGGTCCGGATAGCCGGTCAACTATCCGGGCCTATGGCGGTAAGGTCATGATCGGTGAGCAGTAATTGGAAGATCCCTAGAGGTTTGGGCGTCACCCATTATGGATGGGAGCGCCCGGGGGGAGGCGGCCATTGGCCCCTCAAACGGGAGGTGGTCCCCTCTAAGGATGGGGACGCCGAAAGGGAAGGCGGCCATAGGCCCCTCCCTGGGGAGGAGGGGCTACGCACCCCTCTAAGGAATTTCCCGGGGCCCGGACATCTGCGACGGCAGATGTGGTAAGTTGTGTGGGGTGGGAGGGGGGTCTACGCTACCTTCTAGACACCTCACACGAGTCCTCGTACGACCACTAAGATGGCGTCGAGTTAACAGGGGGCCCCCGCGAAGACAAGGGAAATTGGAAGTAGGCACAGAGGTACAGTCCGCTGTGCGACCGCCCCTCACAAGTGAGGGGGGAATTGGTATTGGGGATCTGACACCGGTTACGACCTTGCCGTTGGCCCGTAACGTTAGGATGTACAATTTCAATACTCAGAAATGCATTTGCAGGATGTTTAGTATCGGCTAGGAGAACCTTTGTATTAGAGATGTGTTAAGGTCAGCCAAGAACATCGTAATGTGGAAATGAAATTGTACATGATATGAAACTGTTATTTTAATGTTTTAATTTTGTTTCATATTTTAATAAATACGGCCGGGAAGGGTAACTCCCTTCCCGCCTTCCAAAAGTTCAGAACTGTTTCCGTCTTCCCATCCTTGGGGATTTTTGTGTTGAGAGGGGGTGGCGGGTATCTCGGCCATATGGAAAGGGGCGACCACTCGGTCCCCCCAAATGTATGGTAGAGTACCCCGATCCCCCCGGGAAACCATTTTGGGCGGGAGGCGTGTCCCGGCTGGTATGCCCGAAGCGGCGTAGCTGGGGCGCGCCTTTTCCCGCCCAAGAGAGGGTTGTCCTAGACACCGACACCGCTAGCCACGCCCGGGAGGCGGATTGGAGGAGGGTCTACGCCCGCCCGAAGAAGGATAAAAGGAGCGACAAGTCAAGGAAGCATCCTCTTGTTCCTGTGCTCTGAAGCTGCACCTCCTCGTTGCACGTGAGCTCGAGACGGAACGAAGAGCCAATTTTGACCCACCCACCAGCCCCTGATGACAGCGATTTATTTGAATAAAGTTGAATGACGTGATATGGTTTCTCTTACAGGTTGTTTTAAATAAAAATTGGTAATGTGGTATGTAATAAAGTGATGATTTTCGTTTCAACATGTTTTCTCAGCAGAAATGGTTGCAATTGAATTAAACAGTGATGCAGTAGAGTTGATACTTGGAATTGCTTAAGTGTGATTGTTTTCCTTTTCGTTAGCCTAGATTAAATTGTCGTATTTATTTTGGTCGGGCGGTAAGGTCATGATCGGTGAGCAGTAATTGGAAGATCCCTAGAGGTTTGGGCGTCACCCATTATGGATGGGAGCGCCCGGGGGGAGGCGGCCATTGGCCCCTCAAACGGGAGGCGGTCCCCTCTAAGGATGGGGACGCCGAAAGGGAAGGCGGCCATAGGCCCCTCCCTGGGAAGGAGGGGCTACGCACCCCTCCTCGGAATTTCCCGGGGCCCGGACATCTGCGACGGCAGATGTGGTAAGTTGTGTGGGGTGGGAGGGGGGTCTACGCTACCTTCTAGACACCTCACACGAGTCCTCGGACGACCACTAAGATGGCGTCGAGTTAACAGGGGGCCCCCGCGAAGACAAGGGAAATTGGAAGTAGGCACAGAGGTACAGTCCGCTGTGCGACCGCCCCTCACAAGTGAGGGGGGAATTGGTATTGGGGATCTGACACCGGTTACGACCTTGCCGTTGGCCTGTAACGTTAGGATGTACAATTTCAATACTCAGAAATGCATTTGCAGGATGTTTAGTATCGGCTAGGAGAACCTTTGTATTAGAGATGTGTTAAGGTCAGCCAAGAACATCGTAATGTGGAAATGAAATTGTACATGATATGAAACTGTTATTTTAATGTTTTAATTTTGTTTCATATTTTAATAAATACGGCCGGGAAGGGTAACTCCCTTCCCGCCTTCCAAAAGTTCAGAACTGTTTCCGTCTTCCCATCCTTGGGGATTTTTGTGTTGAGAGGGGGTGGCGGGTATCTCGGCCATATGCCCCTCAGTAGCTGATGTTGCTAGGCTATATCCATGCCGACAGCCATCATAGGCTGCACATGGTCATCAGTTTCAAACTGCAATATCTTGCTTCAGTGATGTCACTGACCATGTCATGAATAATGTAATATGTGACATCATCAGCAGTGGATTGCGGGTGCGCGAAATATAGTTAGTACAACTAACTATATAGGAGCAATTTCAATGGTTTTGTATGAGTGAAATGTCCAGCTAACTATAACACCCCTAAAACTTAAAGTTTTTTGAGTTAATTTTAAAGGTTTTTTAAATGCTAATTCCTAACTATATAGGGCCTGAAATCTATGGTTTTTTCAGTGAATTTCAAAGGTTTTTTAAATGCTAATTCCTAACTATATAAGGCCTGAAACCTATGGTTTTTTCAGTGAATTAGCAAGGTTTTTAAATGCTAATTCCTATCTATATAAGGCCTGAAACCTTTGTTTTTTCAGTGAATTTCAAAGGTTTTTTTAATGCTAATTCCTAACTATATAAGACCTGAAAGCCCACCAGGAATCTCCAGTATGCGCCAGGGGACTGCATTGCAGAGAGGTGTGATGAAGCCACGCCCCTTTTTACACCTCTCTGCAACGCAGCCCCCGTGCATGTTTGAAGAGGGGGAACTAATGCCCCCTGCATACTGGGGGCCCCTAGGGGCCAACTAGCCCACCTGGAACCTCTAGTATGCGCCAGGGGGCTGCATTGCAGAGGTGTAATGAGGCTATGCCCCTTGTTACACCTCTCTGCAACGCAGCCCCCTGGCACGTTTGCAGAGGGGGAACTAATTCCCCTTGCATACTGGGGGTCCCTGGGGGCCAACTAGCCCACCAGGAGCCTCCAGTATGCGCCAGGGGGCTGCATTGCAGAGAGGTGTAATGAGGCCACACCCTTTTTTACACCTCTCTGCAACGCAGCCCCCGTGCATGTTTGAAGAGGGGGAACTAATTCCCCTTGCATACTGGGGGTCCCTGGGGGCCAACTAGCACACCTGGAACCTCCAGTATGCGCCAGGGGGCTGCATTGCACAGAGGTGTAATGAGGCTATGCCCCTTTTTCCACCTCTCTGCAACGCAGGCCACTGGAGCATTTGTAGAGGGGGGACTAATTCCCCTTGCATACTGGGGGTCCCTGGGTCATATCTGCCCAAACGCCGATATTCTGAACGATTGAAAATGACTTTTCTTGAGAAACATTTGGATTTGGATTATCATGTCCTATACTTTGGAATTTTTGAAAGAGTGACTTTGAGGATGCTATAAATTACTCAAGTCTGCCCGAATTGTGTGGGTAAAATTGATACCTAGTCACTTTGAATAAGAATGTACTTATGTCTCATCTAACATTTGGAAGAAATATCTAGTTATATTACAACAGGATACCGACATAACTTGAAGGAAATAAGAACGCCCTGAAGACGTCCTGTTGTACAGAACAAAACGCGTCGGCTGGCTGTGGTACATAAACTTAAGGAAAATAAAAGCATTTGAATATACACCAAGATTCAGCGCTTCAATAAGGACTCTAAGTGATATGATTTGATTGGACTTATTGTGCAAGTGGTGCTGTGCCAAACTTTGGAATATTCTCCATTACTCTCTACTATTTGCTCTCTACTACTCCACTACTCTCTAATACTCACTCTCTACTACTCATTCTCTACTACTCTACTACTCTCTACTACTCTCTGTCTACTACTCACTCCCTACTACTCACTATCTAGTACTCTCTACTACTCACTCTCTACTACTATCTACTCTCTACTACTCACTCTCTACTACTCTCTCTCTACTACTCACTCTTTACTACTCACTCTCTACTACTCTCTACCACTCACTCTCTACTACTCTCTACCACTCACTCTCTACTTCTCACTCTCTACTACTCTCTACTACTCACTCTCTACTACTCTCTCTCTACTACTCTCTACTACTCACTCTCTACTACTCACTCTACTACTCACTCTCTACTACTCTCTACTACTCACTCTCTACTACTCACTCTACTACTCACTCTCTACTACTCTCTACTATTCTCTCTCCCTGCTACTCACTCTCTACTACTCTCTACTACTCACTCTCTACTACTCACTGTCTACTACTCTCTACTACTCACTCTTTACTACTCTACTACTCACTCGCTACTGCTCTCTACTACTCACTCTACTACTTACTCTCTACTATTCTCTACTACTCACTCTCTACTACTCACTCTACTATTCGCTCTACTACTCTCTACTACTCACTCTCTGCTACTCTCTCTACTGCTCTCTACTACTCTCTACTACTCACTCTCTACTCTCTATTACTCACTCTCTACTCTCTACCTCTTTGTACTTCTCTCTCTACTAGTCTCTACCTCTGTACCTCTGCCTCTCTACCTCTACCTCTCTACCTCTACACCTCTACCTCTCTACCTCTCTCTACACGCACACATATACACATATATATATATGCATATATATGCATATGCATTTATATATATGTATGTGTATATATATATACATACATATATAAACATATATAATCTGCATATCTATATAAATATAAATATAAATGCATGCATACATATACATATATGCATACATATGCATGTTATTTACATGAAGGTTTTAAAACCACCAATAAAAGCAAAGCTAAAAGCCACCTCATTACAAACAGAATGGCTTTAACTTAAACGAGGTCGAGATCTATTGCATTTTCAATGCTTGTTTACTTTGGTTCTATCAAGAAGGCATTCAGATGTGTCACACATTTGCCATAAATTCTGAATGTTAGCACTCTAGTTGCTCATTAGATCACTGTAGTAAAGCTACTGCTCACCAGGGAAGTCTGCTGCTGGTGTTTAAAGTGCATGTTTCAATCTGCATGTCAGAATTTTTTTAATGAAATAGAAGAGGATTTGAGAAGTCACTCAAAATGTGCCCTAATTTTTCTTTCTGAAGCACTAATCATACTTTCTATGGCAAAATGAGCCCCCTCATTTATTCCTTTTTAAATTAAATGTTTTCACACTTACCACTTCATTCCAATCAAGATGGCTTCTGGTGTGCCATACTTTTGTCATAAGTAAGACTGTTAGCGCTCTAGTTGTTCTTTAGAACACTCTGGGACATTCTGTCATTGGGCTATTCTTGAGCTACATCTGGGTGATATTTGGGCTACATTTGGGCTCTTTTGTCTCTGGTGGCCATCTTGGGAGACTGCATGTCAGAATTTTTTTATGAAATAGAAGAGGATTTGAGAAGTCACTCAAAATGTGCCTGAATTTTTCTTTCTGCAGCACTAATCATACTTTCTATGGCAAAATATACCCCCTCATTTTGGTCCTTTTAAATTAAAGGTTTTAAGAGTTACCACTTTATTCCAATCAAGATGGCTTCAGGTGTGCCAGACCTTTGTAATAAGTAGGACTGTTAGCGCTCTAGTTGTTCTTTAAAACACTCTGGGATATTCTGTCATTGGGCTATACATGGGCTACATCTGGGTGATATTTGGGCTACATTTGGTCTCTTTTGTCTCTGGTGGCCATCTTGGGAGACTGCATGTCAGGATTTTTTTATGAAATTGAAGAGGATTTGAGAAGTCACTCAAAATGTGCCCTAATTTTTCTTTATGCAGCACTAATCATACTTTCTATGACAAAATGAACCCCCTCATTTTGTTCCTTTCTAAATTAAATGTTTTCAGACTTACCACTTCATTCCAATCAAGATGGCTTCTGGTGTGCCATACTTTTGTCATAAGTAAGACTGTTAGCGCTCTAGTTGTTCTTTAGAACACTCAGGGACATTCTGTCATTGGGCTATACTTGGGCTACATCTGGGTGATATTTGGGCTACATTTGGGCTCTTTTGTCTCTGGTGGCCATCTTGGGAGACTGCATGTCAGAATATTTTTTAATGAAATAGAAGAGGATTTGAGAAGTCACTCAAATTGTGCCCTAATTTTTCTTTCTGAAGCACTAATCATACTTTCTATGGCAAAATGAACCCCCTCATTTTGTTCCTTTTCAAATTAAATGTTTTCAGACTTACCACTTCATTCAATCAAGATGGCTTCTGGTGTGCCATACTTTTGTCATAAGTAAGACTGTTAGCGCTCTAGTTGTTCTTTAGAACACTCTGGGACATTCTGTCATTGGGCTACATATGGGTGATATTTAGGCTACATTTGGGCTCTTTTGTCTCTGGTGGCCATCTTGGGAGACTGCATGTCAGCAAATTTGTTACTTTCCAGGTTTCCTAAGGCTGCTGTCACATTTTCTTTGAGGGGGGGAGGGCAGACAAGGGTTTCATTGTTTTAAAACTTTTTCAGCGGAATTGCAAACCCATTGCGTATTGCCCAGAAATTAAAAACATTAATCTTTTTTGGGCCCTCTGGGTCTTTCTGGGTCCCCCTGAGCAGGCCTAGGGGGTCAGGGTGTTTCTACCCTGCCCCCTTCTCTTGTTTCATATCTTGGTTTCTCTATTTTCTGGTGACTCACTTCTATTGAGTCACAAGATGGCTGCCAACACTTCCTGGTTTGGAGTGTTGGCAGCCAATCACAGTGAAGCTTGTGCTCGGGGTTAGGCTCCGCCCAGATATCACAATTTTATTTTTTCAATTTCCCAGCAACTACTGAACAGATTTACACTATTTAAAAAAAGGTCACTTTCTGATCCAAGCACTACCGTTTTGCCAAATTTGGGATAATTCCGTTCAGTAGTTTCGTCTGTAGCCTTGCCCTAAGTTTCCTATGGGAAATAGATTTTTTTTACTCTTATTTTTTGAAGTTCTCAAAAACTACACGGATTTACACAATTTTAAAAAAGTTTGCTTTCTGAACCAAGTTTTACCTTTTTGCCAAATTTGGGGTAATTCTGTTCGGGCTGTAGCCCATCTCAAATTTCCTATGGAAATTAACATAGGGAAATGCGTTTGGGACCCCCTTTTTTTCTCAGCCCCCACTTGACGAAGATTCGTCAAACGACGCCAATGTTATTACCGACCGCCAGTAGGTAATATATACATACTTATACATATATTTATATGTATATATATATATACATATATATATATATATATATGTATATATATATATATATATATATATATATTATATATATATATATATATATACCGGAATGGAGATGGAGTGAGCTTGCATGTTTACGCGAATGCACCTTCACGTTGTAAGCAACCGTCCAGGAGTGCGCTGTCCTTTGGTGCAATTGGAGCGTTGATATATATATATATATATTCACTGAAAAAACCATAGGTTATAGACCATATATAGTTAGGAATTCGCATTTACAAAACCTTATTTTACTCACACAAAACCATTGAAATTCCATATATAGTTAGTTGCACTAACTATATATCGCGCACCCGCAATCCACTGCTGATGATGTCACATATTACATCATTCATGACATGGTCAGTGACATCACTGATGACATCACTGATGACATCTCAAATGACATCACTGATGACATCTCAAACGACATCACTGATGACATCTCATTTGACATTACTGATCACATCACTGATGATATCATTCATGTGATAATACGATGAACCTCTTCAGACTCTAATATAACCTTAGATACAATCAGTGTAAACAGACACTCACAGACTGTCTCTCATCCATGGAGTTACTCACACACCTAGTTAGTCATGCAAAGAATCAATCACACCTCCATTTCCTCAACTATACAGTTATACAAACTTTACTTATTCAAACATATACTAACACATATTTACTCTCTTATACAATCCCTGATACAAGTTCACAATGATCCATACAGCCACTCACACATTCACTGGCTCTTATGCACAGTTATTTATATATGTCAACTCTCACATGTACTGTGTTTTACATATGTACTTACTTTGACATGTAGCACTGAGATATCCATTCACTCACCAATACACTCATGCACACAGTCAACCGCCCATACAGCTGTTTCCACATGCACTTTTGAAACCATACATCTAGTGAAACAACTGCTCACACATCTATGCACAGAGTCATACACCTCCCAGCCACCCACACACACACTCAGTCTCCCATACAAATACTTGGGCAACCAATCAATAACCCATATAGTTACTCATATAGCTACTTATCAACACATGCAACAGTTTACAGAACAACAGACATAATGATGCACAAATTAAGACAGTTTAGTCACTAACCCATGCACTCAGTGAGACACATTTAATCACTCACTCATACAGTCAGTCATGCACCTACTAAATCCTTCATCCAGACACTTATACATCCACTCATTCTTCAATATGTAAGACATATTTTAACTTTACAGAAACATACAGTCACTGGATGTTGTCATCAGTGATGTCATCAGTGATGTCATTTGAGATGTCATCAGTGATGTCATCAGTGATGTCACTGACCATGTCATGAATGATGTAATATGTGACATCATCAGCAGTGGATTGCGGGTGCGCGATATATAGTTAGTGCAACTAACTATATATGGAATTTCAATGGTTTTGTGTGAGTAAAATAAGGTTTTGTAAATGCGAATTCCTAACTATATATGGTCTATAACCTATGGTTTTTTCAGTGAATTTTCAAGGTTTTGTAAATGCTAATTCCTAACTATATATGGTCTATAACCTATGGTTTTTTCAGTGATTTTTCAAGGTTTTGTAAATGCTAATTCCTAACTATATATGGTCTATAGCCTATGGTTTTTTCAGTGAATATATATATATACATACATATATAAACATATATCATCTGTATATCTATATAAATACAAACATAAATGCATGCATACCTATACTTATATGCATACAGATGCATGTTATTTACATGAAAGTTGAAAAAACACTAATAAAAGCAAAGCTAAAAAGCCACCTCATTACAAACAGAATGGCTTTAACTTAAACGAGGGCGAGATCTATTGCATTTTCAATGCTTGTTTACTTTGGTTCCATCAAGAAGGCATTCAGATGTGTCACACATTTGCCATAAATTCTGAATGTTAGCACTCTAGTTGCACATTAGATCACTGTAGTAATGCTACTGCTCACCAGGGACGTCTGCTGCTGGTATTCAAAGTGAATGTTTCAGTCTGCATGTCAGAATTTTTTTAATGAAATAGAAGAGGATTTGAGAAGTCACTCAAAATGATCCCTAATTTTTCTTTCTGAAGCACTAATCATACTTTCTATGGCAAAATTAACCCCCTCATGTTGTTCCTTTTTAAATTGAGTGTTTTCAGACTTACCACTTCATTCCAATCAAGATGGCTTCTGGTGTGCCATACTTTTGTCATAAGTAAGACTGTTAGCGCTCTAGTTGTTCTTCAGAACACTCTGGGACATTCTGTCATTGGGCTATACTTGGGGTACATCTGGGTGATATTTGGGCTACATTTAGGCTCTTTTGTCTCTGGTGGCCATCTTGGGAGACTGTATGTCAGAATTTTTTAATGAAATTGAAGAGGGTTTGAGAAGTCACTCAAAATGTGCCCTAATTTTTCTTTCTACAGCACTAATCATAATTCATATGGCAAAATATACCCCCTCATTTTGTTCCTTTTTAAATTAAATGTTTTAAGAGTTACCACTTTATTCCAATCAAGATGGCTTCAGGGGTGCCATACCTTTGTAATAAGTAGGACTGTTAGCGCTCTAGTTGTTCTTTAGAACACTCTGGGACATTCTGTCATTGGGCTATACTTGGGCTACATCTGGGTGATATTTGGGCTACATTTGGGCTCTATTGTCTCTGGTGGCCATTTTGGGAGACTGCATGTCAGAATTTTTTAATGAAATAGAAGAGGATTTGAAAAGTCACTTAAAATGTGCCCTAATTTTTCTTTCTGCAGCACTAATAATACCTTCTATTGCATAATATACCCCCTCATTTTGTTCCTTTTTAAATTAAATGTTTTAAGAGTTACCACTTTATTCCCATCACGATGGCTCCAGGTGTGCTATACCTTTGTAATAAGTAGGACTGTTAGCGCTCTAGTTGTTCTTTAGAACACTCTGGGACATTCTGTCATTGGGCTATACTTGGGCTACATCTGGGTGATATTTGGGCTACATTTGGGCTCTTTTGTCTCTGGTGGCCATTTTGGGAGACTGCATGTCAGAATGTTTTAATGAAATAGAAAAGGATTTGAGAAGTCACTCAAAATGTGCCCTAATTTTTCATTCTGCAGCACTAATCATACTTTCTATGGCAAAATATACCCCCTCATGTTGTTTCTTTTTAAATTAAATGTTTTAAGAGTTACCACTTTATTCCAATCAAGATGGCTTCAGGTATGCCATACCTTTGTAATATGTAGGACTGTTAGCACTCTAGTTGTTCTTTAGAACACTCTAGGAGGCTGCAGTAGAACACAAAGGAATCAACTGACAGTCTCTGTCCTTGTTGGATGTACATGTTTTACTGAGAATGTCAGACTTCATTTTCACATGACTGAGAAAGATAATGTGAATTTACAGAAAATATGCTTTCAGTTTAGCTTATAGATCCCCTTCCAAACCACTGTGGGAAAATCATGAGATATTAGTTTTCTTTCAAACAATATTCATGATATCACAGCAGAAGGTTTTTTCACATGGTAAAATCACCTTAGAACCCACCACAATTCCTAAAACGAGTATGGTACCATCAACAAATGATTTATAATGTAACTAAAGTCCTAAAACCCTCTATTAACTACAATGCTTTTTAATGAGGTGCTATCATGTATATTGGTCCCAAGATGGCTGCCAACACTTCTTGGATGAAGTGCTGATTTTCAATCAGATCAGATGTGTGGTTAGGCTCCGCCCAGATATATATATCTTTTTTTTAACCTAAATTACTCAAAATCCACTGGAGCACATATATTGAGACCTAGCAAAGGCACATCGGGCTAACAGTCCCTACAATTTTGCCAAGTTTCGTGCAAATCCATTCAGCCTTCGAGCTAAAAGTGAGGCCAACCGCCCTATGGAAATTAACATGGGAAAAACGCGTTTTGGGACCCCCCTTTTTTCTCGGCCCCCCCTTGACGAAACCCCCCCAAATTGTCAGGGGCTGCTCAGAAACAAAATGTGCCATTTTCCTGAAAATTTCAGCCGATTCCATCCACAAACGCCAAAGTTATTAGACATAGAATTTTCAAAAATCCCATAGAGAAAAAATCCTAACTATATATACCTACTGGCGACCGCCAGTAGGTAATATATATATATATATCAACGCTCCAATTGCACCAAAGGACAGCGCACTCCTGGACGGTTGCTTACAACGTGAAGGTGCATTCGCGTAAACATGCAAGCTCACTTCATCTCCATTCCGGTATCAGGAAAGCACCCCAAAGGGACACCAGCAGTCTTCAAATTACTTTAATTTGTTTTACGGGAAACATGTAAAACATGACGCGTTTCGGTGATGCCTTAATCAAATGTTTTCATTATGCACGCCGCGAAGCAGCCAACTTTTGTGACGTGAACCACATGACCAATTGATACAATAAAATCAAAAGTGGACTATGCTATTATGGTATCAGGCGCCATATTGGAGTGTTGCAATAAAACTTTATCAAAAACCCCATTGTCTGCACAAATGTGGATCATATGTGCCACCTCACAATACTATTTCCCCAATTTGAGAAAAATAAAGATAAAGCGGGCAGACAAAAAGGAAAAACATTGCAAAAAACATCACACCATATATCAGAATTACCTGATAAGATGCATACCCAATTGATACATCAACATCAACAGAGGACTAAAAAAATACAATGTTGTCAGGCGCCATATTTGAATGTTTGCTATGGAACTTTATCCAGTCCCCATTGTCCACAGAAAATGTAAATCGAATTAATACAGCGTATGACAAATTTAATTTCCCAAAATCAGAAGAAATAAAAAGGACAAAAATCCGGGACCTCGCAAAACATTATGCCTTGTATCGGCAATGCCTAATGCCTCCTCCACCAAACCTCTTATTGCACAGCTTATCGGCAAGAAACTGTAGATGCTTATCAGCTATTGTTAAAATCAAGAGATTCACGTTTACATGCACTACTACAGATATCACAAATTGTCTTCGTTTAACTTAGAAATCCCCTGCCTTCAGTCCCCAAGATGTACCGCCAACTTTTCATCTATATTCATTCCATTGGGGGCAAGACGGTGGCCGCCCATAACTGGAAGTGCAAGTTGATCCGTGGTAGACATTTGGTGGCTGCCCTCTAGGTTTGCTGAAGATAAACAAACACCGGCTTGAGGACGTGATCGGCCAGGTCGGAGGACTTGAGTGAGAGTGTTGGACGCCGGTAAGTGAATCAATGCAAAATCCATAGGAGGGGAGAATCAGGCATGTGTGGCAGTACTGCAATTTAAAGCAACTGTGTTTTGCAGGCAGAAAGACAAAGTATTCAAACAGCCCACAATGTCTGCAGCAATAATGAGAGAAAGGGAAATGGCGGCAGAGGAAATGTTTGGTAATCCGCCAAGCACCTCAGGGAATTCTGCACAAATGCCCAGTGCGGGAAACGACAAAGATACAGATGCTAAGGCACTTTTGAGAAACTTGAAGAGGAAACAAAAACTGGAAATAACAAAATGGTGGGAGCACATGTCGCTCTCTAAATATGCTGACGTGGGAAGAGTGCCACGGGGGTTGATAATCCTTTTGGTGCCCAGTTTTGATAAACCCAACCCCAATGTGTTGCGCGAATGGAGAGAGAGCAACCTGGCAGCCTCCATGAATTTGGTCAACATCTTGATCAAGTATGCCAATATCGATCGCCTAGAAATACTCAGAGAAATTGATGAAATAAATAAGGAATTGGATACATTTGAAATAACCGAACAAATTAACCTCATAACTGCTATGGAACTTCCAGCTCCAGTGCTGGACGTTCCATTGCGCAGGTGCAGTTCGAACGTTCAACGGCCGATGGCAGCACTACGGAGGTAGTGGTGCCGTCGGCCGGTGAACGTGCACAGCACTAAAGGGGTTAAGAAAATAGGAGAGGCCCTGCAAGATAGATTGAAAAAACACGAAGAAAAAATGAAATTCAGAAAAGAAAAACAAGTTTGCCTGTGATCTGGTGGACTATGAAAATGGACACATTTTTACTTTTTCGCGCAAGTTCGATTCAGCAAAGAGACAACAGTACAGTGAGAAAATCAAAAGCAACGCTGCTAGTATTACCACTCATACAGAGGTTAACGATGATTCCGCTAACAAGCGAATCAAGTGTTGAACTGGACCAACCAACTATAAGGAAAACAAAAATGAGTGTGGGTCAGGAACTTGATTTTTTAGTAGAGGAAAGACTGCAAACACTACGGCTGAGACAACAAAGGAGGCCTGTAGACAACGCAGACACAAAAGAATACGCAACCAACACAAAAGGTGGAAACAAAAGCACGAAAAAGAAACCACCATGGCAGCAGAAAAAACTGTGCTAAATGATAATAGTGTCATTAATTTATCAACAGTGAAGCTAACTAAAGCGGAAGAACAGCTGTTAACACTAGGATTTAATTTTTGCCAAGGTGATGATTTTAACTATGCACGTACGCGTATTGATGTGTATTGTTACTTCAGGAAACTCAAATGAAACAAATTCTTTGCGCTCAAAACCTGTAGAGAAAAAATTGATAAAAGTGTGGGGCAAGAAGATGAGATGGGCCCAATGTTGGCGGCCCCTGACATTCCAAATCTGCTCATGCTACATGAGCTCAATGAACAAACCAATTCCCAAGCATCAGATGAGGGCATTGATATGGTCGCTCTCGAGAGAGTGATGAAAATCTATAATACACAGACAGGGGCAGGATCATTACATGGTGCCCTAATAATATTTTTTTTCTTTTTGATAAAGATATTTTTAAACAAGTTAGCGGTGTGGCGATGGGGACCTGTTTCTCCCGCAGCTATGCATGCTTGCATGTTGACTGGTGGGAGGAGCAGGTACTCAAGACAACCCATCAGGCACTATTTGAATCGCATGTTGTGACATATTTAAGATACCTAGACCATGTTTTCATGTTGTGGAAAAGGTAGTGAGAATGAAGCACAACATTTTATTGAAGAAATCAATAATACTTCCATGAACCTTAGATTTACATCCTGCATTCATAAGACGCAGATTGAACTCTTAGATGTGAGGCTTCACATAAATGATGGAAAATTAGGGAGTACTTTGTACAGAAAACCAACCTCAGGCAACATCACGTTGCATGCTACTAGTTCCCACCCTAAACACCTTATTGCAAGTATACCATATGGAGAAATCCTTAGACTTAAACGTATATGTAGCAATGAGGATGATTTCAATAGGTGGCAGATTGATATGGTGAACAGATTAAAAGCTAGAGGGTACTCATATAGAACCATCAGTGATGCAATAACAAAAGTTAGCACACGACCCAGACATAGTCTTTTTGAAAATAATAACATGAAAGAGACAGAATCTCTTTCTAGGTCTAAAAATATGGACACCCCCAGATTGATCACTACCTATTGCAAGGAAGAACTAGAATAAGAGCCATCATTATTAAACATTGGCCGATAATGTTAACTGATAATGTTTTCCGGAATAGACTAACAGAAACCCCTATGAACATATTCAGAAAGGGGAAATCTATGGGTACAATTCTGGATAAGAATTCCCCGGAGACCAGAAAAGCTGCTTCATGGTTGCAACCTACAAAAGGATTTAGAAAACGTGCAACATGTAGGGCATGCAAATTTGGCTGCAACATGACACACTATTCCACCCCATTCAGTGAACTGCCGATTCCAATCCATGGCAATTACAACTGCAACTGCAAGACCAAATATGCTGTGTATGTTCTGACGT
Source organism: Lissotriton vulgaris (assembly GCF_964263255.1). Classification (NCBI taxonomy): domain Eukaryota; kingdom Metazoa; phylum Chordata; class Amphibia; order Caudata; family Salamandridae; genus Lissotriton; species Lissotriton vulgaris. The sequence goes on from NC_141689.1 coordinate 365,016,797, forward strand.
GCACCTGCGGCCTTAACTATATTGGTAGTACGAAGCTGCAGGTGCACGTCAGAATTTTGCAGCATATAAGGGCTATTCTCTTTAGTGAGCTAGCATGCCCAGTGGCACGACATTTGAAACAAACTCATGCAAATGATATCAATTGTCTTTCCTATTATGTCATCAATGCTATCCCTAAATACAGAAGGGGTGGCAATAGGGAACGTCAACTCAGACAATTAGAAACAAAAATCATTTTAGAGTTCCACAGTAAGTGGTCTAATGGGTTGAATAACACGGAGGATATGCATGACTTTTTAAACAAGTAATTTGGTGTTTATTGTTGTGCATATAGGTTTTTGCTGTACTCTAAGGTCATCATACCCTGTGGGCAGTTAATAAAAATAAAGTTTTTTGCAAGATTTTCCCAGGTAAATATAGACTACAATACAATAATATTAATTGAAGAATTTCAGTGCACTAGTCTAATAAAACCTACTGCCACTGAGAAGGAAACAGAGAAGAAAAACTTTTCCCTTTTTATAGATCTGATTTTAAGTGTAATGGAGTTTTTAATGCAAACAAATGTTTTTTAGATGCTTTTTGATAGTACTTTCCCTCAGGGGAGTTTTACTGTTATCAATATAATTGCTTTCAATGTTTGCACTATAATTTTACTACAACTGATCTATTTGTATATATTTCGTATCACACTTTATATTTGCCTTTTTTGCACAAAATGCACTATGTTGCACAATAAATAATTACTGGATTTTTTTGCTGCTCATCACATATGCACTTTATTTCAATGTCATATTGGATTTAACCTAAAAAAAGTCTTTGACAAGTAATGACAGCTATTGCATGTACTATGTGGATTTATCCAGCAATACTCATATATCTGAAGAATATATTTTCTATTTTTAGATTTAGCAACTTTTGCACATATTTAGGACATTAACATGCATTAAATCTGTGTTTTATTTAAATGTACAAATGAGTGCATCACAGATGTTTTCGGCTTTTGAGACAAACGGCCGGTCAAATCGAGTCTTTTTTCTATGACTATGGACATGTGACTTGCAATGGTGAAGTGGGTGGTCACTAGAGATATAAAGAAATGCACTGGCGATTAACCAAGACTGCATGTGAACAAGGGTTCCTGTGACCCAAAACTCGTCATGCGTGAGGTTGTTTTTGACAAAATAAAACATCCTGCCTGAAGTCCTGTGGGGTCCGAGTCTCCTTCCTCGCAACCGCCGCCGCCGAGTGGTGTTGGAAGTAGCAGGAGCTGAACGTTGTGTATATATATATCCAGAAAACCACTTCACCCAAAGGAAAGCGCGGAGGCCAGAGGGAACCTTTGAAGAAACTTTATTTCCAAGCTGCGCAGGTAGGTGGCGGCGAATGCATTTCGGCTCGTATTGCCTTCCTCAGCGCCCTGCACCCACCAAAGTCTTGAGTAAATGTCCAGTTTCTGTGCTCTACCTATGTAGTGGTGATGTCACAGGAACTCCTCCCCAAAGAGTAGTCCGTTTACCTGCTGGATACCGCCCACCATGAAGCAGATTCCAGCTTCCAGAATGCACCAGGATACTGTATATATATATATATATATATATATATATATATATATATATATATATATATATATATATATATATATGTCCAAAAGGTCGTCGTAGTATACTCTGCCTTCCACGCAGAACAACGAAGAAAGCGAGACCACAAGATAAGTGCAGTTTCTTAGAGTGATTTATTTCGTGCCAAAGTTAAAGCCTGCAATTCCGCCATGACGCGTTTCACCTCGAGAGAGGCTTGTTCACATAGCGTGTCATGAACACAAACGAGGGTTTTTAAAGTGCGAATGCATAATTCATTTCACCTGTGCAAATTGCATTTTTTTAGAAGTCATAAACAGTGAAGACATACTTCGTTCATTTAAACATGGATAAAGGGCATGGTGCCCGAGGGGTTCCAATGTGCAAAAACGCAATGGTAGAGTATAATCGCTATTATTGTAAACTTTTGTATAACTGTATAAATAAATTTCATTTTATATATATACACATGGTTAAAAAATATATATATTAATTAAACCATAAATAAATTTCATTTCATATATATACACATGGTTAAAATTTATTAAACCATAATAATAAAATTCATTGATTATACTTCATATATATACACGAAATTCAGTCAGTATATATAACACATATAGTTTCAGGAACCCTCATTTATCACTTATAGTGACACATGGCTTCACTCACAAAAAGAGATATTATGCCCCAGTGGGCGTATGTAAAACAATTGCACAAGCTGAATAATGAAAATAAAGACATGCACTTTTTAAGACATCCTCTTATAGTTACTGCAGAGCAAAGAGTGTTTGTAAAGTGAATTAGTGCTAATACTGGTGATTAAAAAACATGCTACAGTTAACTGCAGGTAGCAAAGTCAGATAAAAACAGATTGAGAGTCAGCTGGGGGAAATTATTATTTACATCCAGAATAATTCTTCAAGAATATATTATACAGCTAGAGGCAGGTGTAAAGATCCTCGCTATTATTAAGACCTCCCGGGCTCTTTGTGTTGAATTCAAGAATGAATCTGGTTTCCAGGAGGTGCAGTTTTGCGTCCCGGTTACCCCCTCTCTTCAGAGGCAACACTGAGTCGACAAGGAAGTATTGTAAGCTACTGGGGTCACTATCATGTGTGGTTTCAAAGTGCCTGGCCACTGGGTAGGCCTGATCCTTCCCGGAGATTGCCCTCAGATGTTGTAAAATGCGCTTGTGTGCAGGTGGACGCGTGCTCCCAACATATTGCAATCCACAAGGGCATTGCAAGACATATACAACGTATTCCGTCTTGCATGTTAATCTTTTGTTGATAATGAAGGGTTTATCAGAGAAAGGACGTTGGACTTGAGTTTTGTTAATCCTGTGGCGACAAGCCTTACAGGTAAGACACTTTTTGAAACCAGTGATGTGATCCATCCAGGACTTAGTGGGTTCTAACATGTTACTGACTAGGGCACTGGCAAGGCTAGGAGATTTGCGAAAAGTTATGCTTGGTTTATCTGGTACTAGGTCACCTATGATAGGGTCACCTTTGACCAGATTCCAGTTTTTATTTAGGATTTTTCTAATCTGGGAATGTTGGTTACTGTAAGTTACAATGGCTCTAGATGTAATTCGCTCATTGCTATTTTCTTCTGCACTAGATTTAGTTTTAGGCATAAGTGCATCCTCCCTCGAGATATTCCTAGTACGTCTAATGGCTCCTTCTATTAGAGTACTGCTATACCCTCTTTGCAAAAATCTCGCTTTACTGGCTTGTTGTGCCAGATCACATTTCAAATTGGAACTGCAAATCCTCCGCAGTCTTAGCATCTCCCCGTAGGGGATGCTGCGGATCAGGTGTTGGGGATGCTGACTGCTGGCGTGTAAGACTGTATTGCCAGCAGTTATTTTTCTGTGTAGCCTAGTTTGCAGAGTTCCTTCCCTGACATATACCTCCACATCTAGGAAAGTAACCTTTTCCTTGTCAATGTGTGATGTGAATTCCAAGTTCAAGTTATTCATATTCAGTTGTTTTACAAAATCAGTAGCCTCTTCCTGTGTTCCCCTCCAAATGAAAAACAGGTCATCAATGTACCTCAGGTAGAGCATAACCTTGTTTTGCATGGTTTCTATGTGGTCCCCCATCAGGACCTGCGCCTCCCATAGCCCTATATGAAGGCAAGCGAAGCTTGGGGAGAAACAGGCCCCCATGGCCACTCCCCTCATTTGTTGGTATATTTGGTTATTAAAAATAAAGAAGTTTTGTTCCAAACAGATCTTTAACATACCAACAATCATTTTGTTATGCTGTATGCATTCAATGGGGCGTTTACCAAGGTAATACTCAACAGCCTTAATACCATCACGGTGTCGAATTGATGTATACAAAGAAGTTACATCCATGGTAATAAGCAATAGTTCATCATCCCAGGTAATTGAGGCTAGTTTACACAGAAAGTCCGTTGTGTCCTTAACATATGAACCCACGCTCTTCACCCACTCCTGTAGGAAGTAGTCTATATAGCGGGAAATACATTCCGTGGAGCTGTCTATGGCCGATATTATTGGCCTGCCAGGGGGTATATATGTGTGTATATTCAGCAGTTTTCAAATGTATAACCTATCTACAGACCGCTTAAAATGGGAGGCATATTTACTTATGTTAAACCAATCATACAGATGCTGGGGCAGGTGCCTTTACTAAATAAATCAATTATATCCCCGTCGAGGGGGAGACCAAGGGGGAAATTGGGGATTTACATCTCGGTGGCGGTTGCGTGCAAAGTGCACGTAGTGCCCACCTCACACCCAGGCACTTAGTTGGGGACTCGTTAATTTCTATAATTCCATTTCTTCTCCGACTGAGGATAGTAATATATTTGCCCTGAGTAAATGTATAAATCCCTACTTGAGCCATAGCCTACATATCCTCATGGTTGCCGGTGACTTTAATATTCATCCCTGCGGCAACCCGCTAAAGTCCTGGGCCCTTAATTATGAGGCCTTGCATCAGTTTTGCTCCGCCGGTGCGTCACTTTTTGTGACACACCAGAGGCGTAAAATATGCGCCTTATTGCGCCATATTTAAAAAGTGACGCATCTAGGTAGATGCGTCACTTTTTAAACCCCTGGGCCACATTATACCTGCGTCAGGTATAATGTATGCAGAGGGGGCGTTCCCCCGCAAAAAGCCTCGTAATAGTGACGCAGTGAAATCTATGAGATTTCACTGCGTCACTTTTAGGATGCTGTTGCGTCAAAATCTTGCGCCTGCCTCACAGCAGGCGTAAGACTGACGCAAGCCCTTTCCCATGGGGCTTTCCCCATGTGAAAGGACGCATTGCTGGAGTTGCGTCACTTTTGTGACACACTCCAGCAATGCGTCACTTTTGCGCTCACAGATACGTCAGAAATACTGACGTATCTGTAAGTCCTTGCGACATGATGCGTCATACATTAAATATGACGCATCATTGGTGTCGCAAGGAGTGCGCAGTGAAAAGTGACGCATCGCTGTTTTCACGCAGCGATGCGTCACTTTTCATAAATGAGGCCCCTGTATCCTTGGGCTGGGCTGCCCTCGAATGTATAGCTTCCACTTTGAGCACACAGCTGAAGGGGTGCGGTTAAATGCCCTGATTAACGATCTAGATCTGATACCCACCATGGCTGTAACGGACCCCTGCACTAATTTTATGGTACCCACGTTCAAGGGACACGGGAATGGGTCTTTTATTGATTTTGTTTTAATATCACAATAGTTTATAGGGTCCTTCTCAATTTTTGAGAGTGAATTTAGTGACCACAACCGTATATATTTTCACCTGACAGGTCCTTTGGTGGAAAAATAGGGGAAGCTCCTAAACTAGGATCACTACAACCATCTGATGGAATGTGCAGATAAAGATGGTTGCAAGTAACCCCAGAAATACTTTTTAATAAATTTAAAATGGCCTGTGTAGACGAATTAGCCCTTTGTACTATGGATGGGCATTCGCCAAAAGAGATCCTAGGAGCCTTTACGGCTATTACTGAAAAGGTGATGGGCTGCTGTCTGTTCCAGTTAAGAGTCAAACACGTATGGGTCCTAGATGGTTTGCTTGCCACTGCTCTAAAGCAGCCAGGAGGCTGAGGGAATCCCTGTCAATTAAACCCAGAATCCAAGCTAATGTCTCCGCGTGTCGCAGGGAATATAAGTCGGCCTTAGTTAAACAAAAGAGAGCACTGAAGGACGAAGCTTGGGGGGAGTTGCGAGATCCAGGCACTCTTAGAAACAGCTCGAAATTCTGGAGTGTGAAAAATAAACCACTTTTTGATCAGGAGGGGGGGGCGGCCTTGAATGTTATATAACTAAGGAGGAGTGGGAATCCCATTATGAGCTAATGTTTGACTGTCTCTATGAGCTAAATGACAAGACAACATCTGTTTCTGAGGCAGCGGTATTAAGATTTGAGCGGGGTGAAATACTGAAAGGTATACTCCGCCTGACTGCTGGTAAAGCTCCCGGCCCTGATGGATCCCTCCAGATCTTTTTAAGTCTGACCCCTCCTTTTGGGCCCCGATCTTCGAGTCTGTTTTTAACGCTGCAGCTCAGTTTGGCTGCCCTCAGTCGTGGGCAACCTCCACCATAGTTCCAGTTTTAAAAAAAGTTGATAAAAGCAGCCCCCATTGCTATAGACCCATCTCGCTCCTAGTCTCTCTGGTAAAAGTAGTGGCGTGTGTCCTTTGGCAGAAACTTTTATCCTGGGCAGAGGATAAAAAGATACTGTCTGAAGTCCAGTATGGGTTCTGCCAGGGAGGATCTACTATCGCCCAGTGTCTTAACCTTTTTCTGATACTGAGTAAGTACACTGTGGCTCGCCCGGGGACCATTCACCTTGCCTTCATGGATATGCCTTCAGCTTTTGACTGTGTTAACAAGAATAAGCTTTGGCAGTCCATGAGGGCAATGGGAGTGGAAAATGGTGTTGTAAACTTCCTAGAGGACCTACACAGGTCCACAAAAGCTAACGTCAGGTTTTCCCAGGACCTGAGTGTAACGAGGGATTTTAATATCAAAAAGGGTGTTTGACAAGGATGTATTTTGGTTCCCTTATTGTGTAATCTTTATATTAACAAATTAGATAGCGTTTTGAGGGTGTTAGGGGCGGATTGCCTCAAAATAGGTCAGTGAGGGATACCTGTCCTGTTATATGCGGACAATGCCATCCTCATATCCAGGACGGAAAAGGGATTACAAGCACTTCTAACCGCTTTCTCTGCATTCATGTCAGACAGGGATTTGTCAATAAACAACACTAAATCTAATGTTATGCAAGTGGGCCTCCCTCTCAAAAAGAATTTACATTTTACAATTGGAGACTCAAAGATTTCCCTTACCAATGTGTTTTTTATTTAGGAGTCCTCTTTGACAATAAGCTTAATTAGGGTCCCCTCTTATTGAAAAAAAAGGGACGTCGGGAGGGTGAATGCAGCAATTTTCAATTATACTTCCAAATTGGGAAAGAAGCCCACCGGAGCTTTGCTGCAAGTCTACCAGATAAATCCTTGGCCATAGTCTCCTATGGCAGCGAGGTTTGGGGACACAAGGCGGGAGATTCCTTACAAATTGTGGAGAACGATTTCCTGAAACGTTTACTGTGTGTCCCACACAGTATATCTAATCTAGCTGTTCATGAGGAGTTGGGGGCCCAGTACATTAGTGATATACTTTCCCTGCGACCCCTGACCTGCTGGTTAAAACTGTGGCTGAATCCAGATCACTCCTTGACTCATTTGATCCTAAGAGATTGCATGACTCTGGACAATGCGGCCGCTGTGCCGTTGTCGAATTACATTAATAATAGTCTTGCATGCTTATGGCAAGGGGAATTATTTGGCAACCTTGACTGTAATAAAAGGGGAGATGTGGAGGTAATTAAAACTGCATTTTATTAGAAAGGAAACTGGCTAGGGAAGCTAAGGAGGTACCGAAACCTAGTGTACGTTCATATATCATGCTGAAAACAACTCCAAGAGCAGAGCCATTTCCTATGGGCTCATTATCTACTCACGAGAAATTTTTACTTACTATGTTTCGAATGAACCTTTTCCACCGACTGCTTGTCAGACCTAAATGTTTCATTTATAACAAAGAGGCAGCTCCCTGCGGCTGCGACGGAAAGTCTTATCAGGATATGCTGCATTTTATCTTTTTATGTTGATTGTATGAATTCCCCCGAAAACGCTATCTGGCCCCTCTTTTAAAAAGACTTAGGGGCCGATTAGGATTGCGGTGATTCCGCATCCTCCCGGCCGGCAGAAGCCACCGCCGGCCCGGAGGATGCGGAATCACCGCAACAGTGCCTCCAAAGAACCCCCCGCCAGATTAGGAGGGCCGGGGGGTCATCGGCGGACGGGAAAACCGTCTGCCACTTTTCCGCCGCGGTCGCCTTCCGACTGTGCCGGAAAAGCTCTAATATGGTGGCGGTGTCTATCAGACACCGCTAGCCATATTAGGATGGGGCAGGAAACATGCTTTTCCACGGCGGCTTTTCCACCGTGGAAAAACATGTGGTCTTTTCAGTTTGGGGGCCCGTTGCGGGCCCCCAGGGTGTCAAGGGGTGAGGGGTGCACATGGGGGGTACCTATGGTACCCCCCTGCATTTACATGAACAAAGTGGCAGGCACCGCGCGGGGCCTGCCGCTTTGTGCATGTAAATGCAATACAATGCATTTTTAACCTTGCGGCGGGTGCTGCTTCAAGCAGCACCCGCCGCAAGGTTAAAGATATGGGATGTGACCGCCAGGGTGGCGGTCACATCCTAATTTCCATGGAGGGACCACCACTTCCCATGCGGACGGTCCCTCTACCTCGGGGGTGGCGGACGGACGTAGGTCCGTCCGCCATCCTAATGACCCCCTTAATTTTTGGGCAGGTTCGACCCGCATTGTTGTATATACAGTTATTGAAGGAGGATTGTTTATTTTTTATTGTGGAATTTTTAAAAGCAACTGTTAAATCCAGAAAGTATATGGATCTGTAATGAACTCTTTTAGGTCTTTTTTAATTACTCATTTATTGAATGCTGCTATGGTTATTGCTTTAACAATGCTGTCACCGTTGATGTACTATGATGTGTAACGTTTATGGTTTGGAAACTAAACCGAATAAAGTTTCTTTGAATTAAATTATTTTAAATTGAAATTTATAAACAATACAATATTTAACATACTTATTTAAATCGATTTAAAGAAACATATTTAAACATTGTTTTTAAATATCTAAAGACTCAATAACAGTTACAATATTTATTTGCAAATACACCCACCCTACTCTCCTTGCAAAACCTGAAACCCCAGAAAAATATGCAAATTTTACGGAAATTAATAGTCATTAAACATTAGTAATTAGTTAACATATTTACATAAATCTTCACATAACATAAAAAATAATATATTATCATAAAAAACTTCCCACGCAATACCATAATAAATTCTAAATCTTCAGAAGCAAAATCAATCAAATAAATGATAAAATATATTCCAATATTCACAAATAAATTTAAGAAATGCATTTAACCAAACAAAATTAAAATACAGTGAAAGAAACTTTATTGACTACAACATTCATATGTTAATCATTAATAATATTGTTAAATAAATATATATAAGTAATCCTTTATATTACCGTTGTCAATATCTTTGTAGTCAGAGTAATATGACCCCAATTTTATGGTTACATGATATTCTGGAGTGGATATTCAAGGTCTCCACCTCAGTGCAACAGCACAATGAAATAACTAAATCAGAGATGCCCTTTAATGACATAATAAATTGATGGTTACTACAACAGACTACATAATATTTATAATTTATGGTCCACCTTAATTGGTTCTTTAGAGGGGATAGGACAGATCAGGGAAATGTTCTGCTTTCTGGTTTTCTCAGACTATATATAAGGCTCCCCAAGGCACAGTGGACCAGAGCCTTTTTTTATATATTATTCTTCAAAGCATGTCAACTACATCACACTGATATGATCCAAACATGCCCTTTGTGGAGTGGAGTGCATTAGGAGGAATGTTTATTTTTTGCTTCATCAGTGTGTTTGCCAGTTATTTCTGTCATCCCTTACTTACCATATATTTTGGGTTGTTTGGTTTGAGTCCTTAGGAACCTGATGGTCCTGTAAATGTTAAAGTTCATTCTTCAGCGGCATAGACGCAGTTTTTCCTGCATGGGGCTCGTCGGTGTGATGTAGTTGACATGCATTGAGATGAACTCAGCTACATTACACTGACAAGCTCCATTCAGCATCTAATTTCGGAGATTGCAATCACAGATTTGCCCCTAAAGGCACACATCGCATTATAACACTTCTCATATTTTTCTATCATTTGCTGCATACGAAGAAGCAAGTGCATCAACTGAAAGTAGCATGCAAAAATTAAAATAAAATAAAAAGATTTGCATGGAAGTCGGTCAAGTAATATTTGAGCAAGATCAAATTGTATCTTAAGTGCTCAGCGTTGAGAACTATGTTTAACCAGCATTGCATTTTGAGATGACTCTGTTTGTCATCTTTTAGAGGTTGGCAAATTATTATCATTGAGATGGGCATTAGTAACACTTGTGATTTCCGCTGCTTTGAAATGACAAAAATTAGATCAGCTGCACGTTTGAATAAAGTACACAATAAACATATTGCAAACACACACAAATGATTCACTTAAGTAGTGAACTTAGGACCTAATTATGGTGTTGGGTTGAGTTATCTCCACCTGACATCGTCTGGGTAAGGGGACTGACCGACATACGGTCGGCGGTCCCGAACGACTGATTAGGATGCGACCGAACACTGTTCGGTCACCCTCCAATACTTTACAATGGGAGCATGCAATCAGTTCCAGCTGGAATGCATGCTTCCATTGTAAAATACGAGGTGCAGTTCATCCCTGCAACCCATGGCGGGCACCTCAAGGTGCCTGCCACAAGGTACAGGGATCAACTGGGGGGCACCATAGGGGAAACCTCTGCCTCCAACTGGAGGTCGCGCACCAAAGGTCCCCAAATGGCCCCAAAAGTCGGCTTCCGACAGCCTTTCTATGTCACAAAAGGCCGGCACAGAAAGGCTGTGTTAACCTGACATCGTAATCCTTTGGGAGGAAAGAGCCCGCTTTCCAACTGGCGGATGGGCTCTCCAAACTCATTGGTAGCCAGTCAGCGGGCCTGTTCAGATTCCTTTCCAACCGACTACATGATATTGAATACTGCCAAAATTTAACAGGAGAAACATATACAGTAGTTATCACAACATGTAGACTTTGGTCTGTTAAACACCAAAATCCACGTTATTCCCCAGTAACTTGTAATAAGTGCTATTTATTGCACCTGATAAATAACAAACTCCAGGGTATCGTTTTTTACCAGGTGCAGCAAATCACACCTTTATTTGTAATCAATACTATAGTGAATGGTCAGTAAATTGAGTGCTGATAGACATAATTAGGGAGCACATTGACGTTGTTAAACAAAACAATTAGATTATTGCTAACAATAATTAACCAATTGAGGCCACAATTGAATAAAAAATGTCCTACATTACTCATAAAGCATAACATCTTAGCCACCCGTTACCTGAAAAATAAGCTGAGCATCTCAGGAGGTAAGAGGCTGCCTCTAGTCCTCAATACCGAAAGGACAAAGACACTGAAACAGTCATTCTCTTGCCAAGCTCTGAGAATAAGGAATTAACTCCCAGAAAATCAAAGACTGAACCCTTATCCACATTCCTTTGGAAATTACCTTACATCCACTTCTTCTTGCATTGCATTTTATTTAGCAATTTGAACACTGCCATATATCTAGGTATCATCATGATGAGCTCCTGCATCTACCTCTCCGTTGGGTCCTCAACAAAGACCATGAGATGTGATGGGGAATGTTCTGCTGTAAGTAGCTAACGCAAATTCCTAGCCTGCTCTGCCAGTCAGCCTACGTAAAGAGGGTTGGCTGAGGCTGGAGAGTTAGGTACTCTTTTTGCAAGGTTCTGTGAGCTCCATATTCAAAGTGAGTCGAAGTATGCAGTGAAAAATCAGAATTTGTACGCTGATGCAGCTGCAGTATTATATGCAGCAGAAGTCACAAGGCTCCTGGCCCAGATTAGTCAGAGGTACAGTGATTAATATCACAGTAGGAACTGAACTAGAAGGAGAGAAGACCAGTGTTATTGCTCATAACTCAGCAAGTGTTATACAATCTGCACATAGATCCAAGCAATTGACTTCAGTGGTTTTGAGTACTGACTGCGCCCACGTGTGAGTATCTCATCCCCACACTTCGCCTGAGTGTGCTGGGAGTATTAGCCAGGCTCTGATTTGGCATCCAGTTTGCATGAATTGTCTGATAAATACACTGCAAATACCTCATACTATAAAGTAATGATGTTCAGATGTTTTAATACTAATCTCCCATCCATAAATAGTATTATTTGTTGCCTCCAGAATGACATAGGATTTCTTGCATATATCCCACAAATTGAAAATACTGCAAAACAAGCAAGCCAATTATGAAAAAGCCCTTACAAAGTTAAATACTGCTTTTCGGGTCTGACTGGCTGGCCTCTTCACTAACCTCATTCCTCTCAGGGAGCTGGGAAGTAAAGGTAAGGAGAAGAGAGATTGGATTGAGTATCGATCAGCAGGGGACAGATTTCTTTCTAAAGCTGGAGCTTGATAAAGTCCACTCAATTCACTAAGAGCAAACAAAATAGCTAGCAACTCACAGGGCACACAAGGCCAATGGAAAAATTAGAACCATAAATAGAGAAATTTCTTTCTGACAAACATACGTGGAAATATTGTCCATTTTCCCTTTGAACCATTACTCTGGGTCTTACACTACGGCTATATAAGACATATTACAAAAATATCCTAATTTATCATCTGGTGTAGCAAAAAGTGCTAATTGAGCATCATCCAATTTTTGAAGTATGCAAAACTATGTTGTAGATGGGGTTCCAGTTAAATCACAAGCATCAATCCAGTCACCATCCTCCAGACTTTGATGTGTACCTAATATGATGGCTTGAGTATAACTGAGAAGTAATGCCCGATTGTCAAAAATTGCGCCAAATGCACCGGCTCCTGCTAGAAGTTCAAGAAATTAAAACTTTCAACCTGAAACCTTAGCGACAAACATAGACCCAGATTGACTACATGCACAAATGCACGGAAACCTTTTTGGGCAACACTGATTATTTAGAAACAACACTTTCTCAAACAGAGGGTGGCCTGCACAATCAGAAATGCAGTTTTTGTTTGGTCCCAAAGAGACTGTCATACTGAAATCAAAACTAGAAGACCTAAAACAATTAATTACATAGGTGGAATTTCCATATCATGGGATTTCCCAAAGCAAAAGAGGAAGGACAGAATATGATTAATTCTGTGAACCATTTGATCAAAAAGCATGTTAACCCTTTTTCCTTGGAAGATTGTACCATTTCAAGTGCTTATCTAGTTCCATTTAATGGTTCTAAATATAGCTCATTGTCACAAACCACTCTTGTCACTTTCATGGACTGTAGGATAAAATAACTAATTCTATGTAAAGCTATGCGGAAAAAAAGTGATTCATGGGGCAAATGTGTGATTTACCAACATATCTGTTATGAAACATCTAGTAAAAGAAAATGTATTTAAAAAATGATGGAAACGTTTAAAAATTATGGCATACAGGCACAAATCCTGCATCTGTCAAGATTAAAAGTATAATTGATTTTATGTTAACTCATGGCCAATCAACCGAAACCTTGCTAAATGAAATTCAAGAAGCCAATTAACTATTAGGAAAATTATAGAAGCAGCAAAGGAGCCAGATAAGTGAAAGTTGTTGTGATATCCCATATATGACTTTTTAAAAATAATAACATTTTTGCTGGGTAAGGCTCAAACCCAATCATAGGTGGAAAATATGACACCAAAGTTGGTGCGTGGTTTACCAATAACTGGTAGAAGTATTCGGAAAGATACTGTCCAGGCTACAGGACAGGATGGGATTGTCTGGTAATGTGTTGAGATTGTTCAATTCGTTCCTAAGCAACAGAACTCAACGATTCCGGGTTAACCAAGCAATTTCAACCCCTTGTCCCAATGCAATTGGGGTCCCGCAAGGCTCAACACTATCCCCAGATCTATTCAACTTGTATGTCGAACCTCTTACAGACATCCTTCGGAAATCAACGATATCCTACCACATGTATGCTGACGACACGCAAATATACTTAAAGATCGCCTCCCTGGATGACATAGATCTAATGAATAAGACACTAAAGATGGCTATGCAATGGTTAACGACGAATCATCTGAAACTAAATGCCCAGAAAACAGAATTCGTGCTAATTGCTCCTCCAAGGAGCCACCCGGAAGTAAAGGAATGGACCAAATTGGTGACCGCGCTTAACTGCACACCAACCCTAGTCAACTCAGCTAAATCATTAGGAATCATATTAGATGAGAACCTCGACATGAAAGCACACATTAATTCAATGGCGAAAAGTGCCCGCTTCCATCTGAACTACTTAAGAAAATTAAAACCATTCATATCAGAGGCAGACTTAAAATTGGCTATACAGTCCCTAGTCATATCCAGGATCCAATATGGTTGCTCTACATTAACTGGCCTACCTAAAACATCCACAGCACCATTAAAAGCCTGTCTCAACGCTGCGGCAAGACTTATCACTGGATCGAGGAAATTTGATCATATATCTCCTCACCTGAAAGCACTAAACTGGCTACCTTATGAGGCCAGAATTCAAATGAAGACAGCATGTATTACTCACAAAGCGGTTCACTATAACACGCCAGGATACCTAAGCAAGAAAATAAAGCTATCAGGAGGAAACAGATCAACGAGAAGCGCCAAGGAGCTGCTGTTGAGGCCGGCCTTTTTTCGAAAGAAAAAGACCTATGATCGAGCATTCACTGGAGCAGCCCCCAGAGTTTGGAACTCACTCCCTCCAAGCATTAGGACGATTGAAAATATTGCAACATTCAAGCGGGAATTGAAAAGCCATATGATGAGTAAATATCTTGCATAGGGAAGCCGACAGAGCGCTGGTATGGACTCCTACCCCAGCTGAAGAGTGGTCCCTCTCCATGAATACTAACATTGTCAAGAGACTGACTCCACTCACAAGCCTCGGCTGTACTCTGATCGATACCACAGTCTTGTGTGAACCAACTGCTGTTTTCATAACCAAACTATATAACCTCTACCTCACCTTATCTACTGATATGGATCGTGTTATAAGCTAGGCCTTTCTCACCTTTTATTTACTAATTGCACATGGGTTTGGAATATACTTATCTATGCACCCCTTATAGCCACAGCTTCTTTAACCTTATATCTGCTGGTTTTGAAGTGATATCTGACTGTCAATGTGTAACCTACCTTGATGTTATGTTATATAATGTGCTGAGATGGTTCAACTCGTTCCTAAGCAACAGAACGCAGCGATTCCGGGTTAACCCCTTCGAGGCTGATGACGAGCTGGGCTCGTCATGGTGTAGCCTCCTCAAACACTGATGACGAGCCCAGCTCGTCATGAACAATGGGAAATGGCAATATCCAGCACAGGAGAAAAATAACCACAGCAGCAATGTGGTTAATCAAGCAATCTCAATAGCTGTTTCCTTAGCCAAACTATATAACCTCTACCTCACCTTATCTACTGATATGGATCGTGTTATAAGATAGGCCTCTCTCACCTTTTATTACTAATTGCACATGCGTTTGGAACAGATTTATTTAGGCACCCCTCATAGCCACAGCTTCTTTTACCTTATATCTGTTGGTTGTTAGAATTGATATTTGACTGTCAACGTGTAACCTACTTCGAAGTATTGTGATGTAATGTGCTGAGTTGGGAGATGGTTCAATCCGCTCCTAAGCAGCAGAACTCAACGAGTCCGGGTTAACCAAGTAATCTCAACACCTTGTCCTAATGCAATTGGGGTCTCGCAAGGCCCACCTTATCTACTGATAGGGATCGTGTTATAAAATAGGCCTTCTCACCTTTTATTACTAATTGCACATGTGTTTGGAATATATTTATTTAGGCACCCCTATAGCCATAGCGTCTTTTACCTTATATCTGTTTGTTTTTAGAATTGATATTTGACCGTCAATGTGTAACCTACCTCGATGTTAAGCGCTCTGATACCCACGGGTCTTGTTCGCGCTATACAAAACTTTATAATAAAAAATAAATAAATACTGGGTATTGAGAAGAAGGCCAAGGAGGGAGACAGTTGAGGGTGGCTGGGTAAAAATTAGGAGAAGGAGAGAAAAGTAAAACGTGGATATGAAGGAGTTAGCCCATTGTTGTACCAGTCAACTAAGAACTCTTTTCATATTACCCAATGGTAACTACAACACTTTGTCTCATTAGTTTAAAGGGTTGCATTTTAAACAGTCTAGGAAAGCTTTAGCATTTATTAGAAAGGGTGAAAATTTGAACTCCAGATATGATATTGCTTCTAGAAACCAATTTGGTTATGTGTGTGTAAAGAAAGTATGAATACATGTTCTGGGGCTCTTTTTTGATCACATGTGGAGTTGCAATTATGACCAATAAAAAAAGCCGATCTGATTGTTATCACAAAGCCCATACACAATAATTATGACAGGTGGATCTCTTTTATCATTTAAAGTAGGGGTACATCTTATAAATGTAGCTTCACATTATGATCAACTTTAAGACAGCCCCACTTCACTGCAAAAAATAGTCTGGTAGTAAGCACAGTCACCTGGCTTTATTCGCATTGGAGGATGGTTTTAATTTCTCACTAATCCAAATCGAGTATAAAGGAAAAATCCCACATTATCATAGATTTTTAAGAGGTATATTTCACTTTGAATTTTGCAGGTCAATGGAGACTTACTTATCTCAATGGGAAGATATAAACCTGCACCTCTGGCAGATTTAAGTCTGCTTATTGGGTAAACTGCTTTTTGATATCATCTACTCTCCCAGAAGCTAAAGTAAGCCATGAGTCAGTTATTTTTTCACTGCTTAGTAATATTACAGATTCCTAAGATGTTGAGCCCATAGCTTTATAGATAATGAATCACACTTTGCTCTTAAAGCAATAATGTGTTTCTAGAATCAAAGCAGAAATAATAGATTATTTTAGGCATAACCATGCTTCTTCTTATTTGGCAATTGCATGGCTAATCTTTAAGGCTACCATTTTTTTGTATCTCCTTGAAATCATATTAGTGTAAAACGCTGAGAATAGTTTTTTTTCAAGCACAATGCCTGTTAAGAGAAAAAAAACTTAGCGTTCCTATTAAAATCAACTGTAGCTACTTTTGCCCTATTGAATTGGGCAAAGTCAGATTTAGGGGTTATTTTCATACAAAAAGAAATAACAGAAAATATAAATTAGACCCAAGTGCACAAAGAAAAAGAAAAAATAGAGTAGACGTCTCTTAGCTGGGTTCATGAGAGAAAGGACAAATAGAAACTTAAATACAAAAATCTAAAGTAAGCAGGAATGAGCAGGAAGAGTTTATTTCTCCATTTAAAATGTCTTAATACAGGACAACGGCTATCAATTACAAAAAGATGAGTCTAAACTCTTTTTGTCCCGGCTTTCCATTGCTACCAGGGTATAACTGGTAGAGCCAACATTTGAACAGAAGTAAGTAAAAGCTCCAATCAACTAATTGTCTAACTGCAAATCTCCTTGCAAAGATGCGTTGATTGTCAAATTCTATAAAATATTTTCTCTGGAGTTACTTTCCCCATTGATGCAACTCATAAGTACAGTACTTGAAGGACGAACATTTTCCCAGGGTCATCACAGAACTTTTTGCCTTCTTCCTGTATTTTGTCTGACCTGTTGTTGGTGGTTTCATGACTCTGGGTTCTTTGTCACTGCTGATCAGTGCTAAAATGCATGTGCTCTCTCTTGTAAACTTGGTGGGATTGGTCTACACCTTTTTGGCATATTTAATTTACCTGTATGTCCCTTGTACAGTGGTATCCCATATACCCAGGGCTGGTAAATCAAATGCTACTAGTGGGCTTGCAGCGCTGCTTGCGCCACCCACCAAAGTAGGTTTTAAACCTGTCTCAGGCCTCTGCCGCTGCAGGGCCTGCACACACAGTTTACTGCCACAGTGTTGTGGCATGGCACGTGGTTGCCACGTCCAAACTCCCCTTTTAGTACATATAAGTCACCTCTAAGGTAGGCCTAGCTAGCCCTATGGGCAGGGTGCAGTGTACCTAGAAGGTAGGACATGTGCCTTAACTGTGTGGCATGTCATGTTAGTGACAAACAGCCTATTTGGTTTCTAATTGTTGTGAGACTGCCCTCTCATAGGTTTGCATTAGGGATTCCCTGATATGTGCTACGGTACACAGTCAAAATATCGATTTTTTAATTTCGACTTACACTTATATCGAGTTGCTAATATCGATGGGACAGAATATCGATGTCCAGAATATCGATGGCCAGAATATCGACCCTAAGGTAAGTAATATCGAAATTACTTATATTGATAGCATATATATCGATGTAAGTAATTTCGATTTACTAATATGTGTTAGAAATTTTAGTTAAGTATTTAAATTAATTGTTATAATATGTGTTTAATATGTTTTTATAAATAAAAAATATATAAAAGTAAATAATATGTTATACTACCAGAGCGGGTTGTGGGTTTTTAGGGGAATAGGGTGGGAAGTAATTTATTTGTAATTAAATAATTATTTTTTAATGATTAATTTATTTTGCAAATACATATTAATTGGCAATGAATTATTTTAATTGATTAATTGATTAATTAATTGATAATTTATGTATATTTTTAAGTAAATTATATGTTTTACTACTGGAGCGGGTTGTGGGTTTATAGGGGAATAGGGTGGGAAGTAATTTATTTGTAATTAAATAATTATTTTTTAATGATTAATTTATTTTGCTATTAAATATTAATTGGCAATGAATTATTTTAATTGATTAATTGAATAATTAATTGATAATTTATGTATATTTTTAACTAAATTATATGTTTTACTACTGGAGCGGGTTGTGGGTTTATAGGGGAATAGGGTGGGAAGTAATTTAATTTTAATATTAATTAATTGGGGGTAAAGGAGTATTTTTAGGGTTCAGGCTCAGTTTTGGGTTTTTGAGTAAAGGGGAATTTTTAGGGTTCTGGGTCAGTTTTGGTTTTTGGGGTAAAGGGGTATTTTTAGGATTCAGGGTCAGTTTTCAGTTTTTGGGTAAAGGGGTATTTTTAGGGTTCAGGGTCAGTTTTCAGTTTTTGGGTAAAGGGGTATTTTTAGGGTTCAGGGTCAGTTTTCAGTTTTTGGGTAAAGGGGTATTTTTTGGGTTCAGGGTCAGTTTTCAGTTTTTGGGTAAAGGGGTATTTTTAGGGTTCAGGGTCAGTTTTTAGTTTTTGGGTAAAGGGGTATTTTTAGGGTTCAGGGTCAGTTTTCAGTTTTTGGGTAAAGGGGTATTTTTAGGGTTCAGGGTCAGTTTTCAGTTTTTGGGTAAAGGGGTATTTTTAGGGTTCAGGGTCAGTTTTCAGTTTTTGGGTAAAGGGGTATTTTTTGGGTTCAGGGTCAGTTTTCAGTTCTTGGGTAAAGGGGTATTTTTTGGGTTCAGGGTCAGTTTTCAATTTTTGGGTAAAGGGGTATTTTTAGGGTTCAGGGTCAGTTTTAGGTTTTTGGGTAAAGGGGTATTTTTAGGGTTCAGGGTCAGTTTTCCCTACTGTTGCACCCACTGGAGTGGGAATAGTAATTATTGTTAAGTAAGTATATATTATCTATGATTTTTAAATATTATTTTTTTTATTAAATATGTATTATTATTTTTTTTACCATTATTACATATATTTAAATATGTTTAAGTAATTAATAAGTATTATTTACAGTATTTTTTATGTTATTTTAAATCCCAAAAAATCAATATATTTGACAACGATATTTTTAACATCGATATTATTTTTTCGATATTTTGGTACTTACCATGTTGTACATAGGGCGTCGATATTTTTGCTATCGATATAATTACGTCGATATTTGTGTAGGTCGAAATTCTGTCTGTCGAAATTCTGTCATAGATCCATGTGCTACAGTGGTAATTTCTGATCTGAGAGGGGTCGCGTGACCATGTATGGTATGTTTGGATTATTAGTGATAAATCCTGTTTGTTGGTAAAAGCAGGTATATTATTACTATTTTAGAAATGCCACTTTTAGAAGGGGGCATTTCCGTGTTCTTATGTGTCTTTATGCCCTGCTTGGTTGTGTATTGAACGTCTGGTTTAGAATGACAGAAGAGAGGGGATGTGCATTCACTATAGACAGTCACAAGGGTGGTTGAGGTGTGTCCTGCCTGTCCTGGGTGACTCAGTGCTAGGCTGAATAGACCTTGGCTGAATTTAGAGTAGTGGGAGGAGTTGCCCCTGCACCTGAATTGGCCTGGCCTGCATTTGGAGTGGTGGAAGGGGTGGCATCTGCACCTGAAAAGGGCTGTGCCTGGCTTCTACAATGATGTGTCCGCCCCCCTGTGGGGTGTCGGTGGCCAGGGCTTACAATGTGAATGGGGGGTTTGTGCACTTCTAATATGTTGTTGAAGTGCCCCCAGAACAAAAGACTTGTGCACAATAAATACAGGGGCTGTGACCCCATGAAATGGAAGAAGACACTGAGTGGACTTATGCCCAGACGCTGCTGTTCCTGTATGCTGCCCCAGGGCAATGCTGTGCTGCCAAGGAACTGCCATCTGGACTTTGCCTTTCTGTGCTGACCTGAGCCTGCTTTCTCGCATGGCTTTCTGGCTTGCCCTGTGTGATTGGCAACAGCGCATGGTAAGCGCTGTGTTTCCCACCCTGCTATTATATATATATATTATAAGTGCATCTGAATACCACTTTTCCTTTACAATAGTTTATACCAGGAGCATCACATGTGAGTGCTACTCGTGAGGAGCGAAACGCCGTATTAGCGAGCGAGGTACGACTCCAGGAAGTTCCAAAGATCCCCTCTCGCTTCTTTCAGTGGGCAGAGTCCAGCGAGGGAAACCGTGCCCACCCCTCTCAGCCCTCTTGCAAGCTGTGGTCTGTGCAACAGAGGGGTTGCTCTGCAGACCCACAACCCTGTTCGACTCCCCATGAGGCAGCATGGCATTGAAAGCGGAAAGAAGGAAGGCCGCACCGCAGCCACCTATTGATTCGCTGTGAGTGGAGGGAAACACGAGAGGCACCCTCCCCTAAGGAGATTCTGCAGTGTGAGGGTCCTGTGTCAACCTTGCTTTTCGGCAGCCACCCAGTACGTTCATGGGTGGTTGCCTTCCAATTGTGGATACACAGGTGGCCGAGGGAGGTAGCCCCTCCAAATTGGACAGTGTGTCCCCCCATACCACTTTATATTTGGGGGTGCAGGATCTTGTCATACAGACGGGTGAAACCTCACTGGAGGCCGTTTTGAAACCCAGTAAGTTTACCTACTTGGTAGGACCAAACCTTCATTTTAAATACATGCAAGTCACCTCTAAGTTAGAGTCTAGATAGTGAAATACTCTTAAATTTGTTTTTCACTACTTCAAGGCCTATCTGTACATAGGTTAACATTCGGATTATCGTGTACAGTTTATAAGTGTCATTTCCAATAGGGAAAACATAGGAATTTGATGTTTGGTGTCTCTGGACTCACAATTTAAAATCACAACTTATGGTGTAGTTGGATTTTAAATTGTAAGTCTGAAAATGCCGCTTTCAGAAACTTGGCATTTTCTTACTTAACCCATTTGGTGCCTTCTGCCTGTACCTGGAATACACATCTAGGGTGGATGACAGCTGGCTTCCTCTATTCCCTCCAGACAGCCACACACAAAAGTAGAGTAAGTGTGACTGAGCAGCCATCTGCATGTTGATGAGTCATCCTGAGGCAGGATGAGAGGGAGGGAGGGGCTGAGATTTGCGATTGAATAGGGCTGGGCCTGTTCCCACACAAAGGGTTACATACCCCTCTGTAGTGAGTCTGGGGCCGGGCAGGAAAGGCTGGGCCTTGTGCACTTTCAGGTCTTCCTTCTTCAAAGGCCACAATGGATATAATACTGTACCCCTGTCACCATCATTTCAGTACACTTTTGGATCTAGTCGGACCTTGTGGCTTAGTGGACTAACATGTTCATGATAGGGGCCTGTGTTCCACCTCATGGTCACAGATTTAAATCCCAGCGGGTCCACTCAGCCTTTCATCCCGCTGAGGTGGATAAAATGAGTTCCATTGAGTTGGTTGACAATAAACATCTGCTATTTAGCGCCAAGATACCCTTGAGTGAACATATGCTTTACTAATACACATGTTATGTTATCTAAGGACATTCTGCTAGGAAGAAGAACTGCTTTGCTGCAGGAGGAACTGCCACTTTGCTAACTGCTTTGCTGCCTTAGCCTGCTCCCTGCTTATTGCTTTGCTGCATGAAGGACTGCCACTTCGCTACCTGCTCTATTGTGTTGGCCTGCTATCTGCTGCTTCTTGCCTGAGAGTAAGAAGGACTGGACCAGATCTCTACATCCTTAAACCCAAGTGACTTCAAGGGCTTGCTGCCTTACCTCCTGTTTTGATGTCTCAGGGCCATCAAAGACTTCCTTTAAGTCTGCTTCAGCTGCTGGACTCTGCCAACTGTGAGTCCTGCTCTGCCAAGTACTTTCAATCCAATCCTGGCCATTGAAAGTGGGTTTGGTAGCTGTTTTTCTACAAAAATTGCAGCAGTGATGATTTTGATCCCATCACAACCAATGCAGTTCCCTTCTAACTAAAGCTGCACTGATTCGAGGACATCCCTGCGTGGCTCAATGACGACACAGGAACGGAGTGAGAGGCTCAATGAAAATGCAGCATCGGTGTGGTAAGAGGGTTGATGCTGACGCAGGACCTGACTACAAGGCTCAGCAAGGACACATTGCCTGCATTCAAAGGGGTTCGACAGCGACCTAGGAACCGACTGTGAGGCTCGACACCCGACGCATCTAGCCTACGGCATGGATCAGAACCGACGTATCGAATCTTCAATGCTGACACTTGCTCTTTCAAAGGTCCATTTTCAGGGGGCCCTGCATGGGTCCTGTAGCCGGCCTGCACTCCCTCGTGGTCAACCTGAACCTGTCAAGCACAACATCAAACAACCCCATAGCACTTTATTGCAGTTTAAACTTTAAAAATTCACATCTCAAGTTCAACTTATTGGATTTTTGTCGTTTTGGACGTTTTACTCAGATGAATATTCTCTATTTTTGTGAGAAGTCGTTTTGTGGTGTCACACAAATACTTTACACATTGCCTTCTAAGTTAAGCCTGACTGCTCTGTGCCAAGCTACCAGAGGGTGATCACAGGTTAAGCTGGTTGTGTATCTGACTTACTCTGACTAGGATTTTGGTCCCTACCTGGACAGGATGCAAACCTCTGCCCTTATAGAGACCCAATTCCTAAAGCTAACAATAACTTTACTTCAAGCTTTGTATGGGTTTGTGGCCAGAAACCACATCCAAGAGTTCCCTACACTCAAATCTCAGTGAGTGACCGGCCTCTGCTGCACATGTCCTTCAGGGGTTGGCTGCAGTGCATGGTCTCTGGTCAGGACCTTCACACAACACTTTGCGGTTAGCAACTCTTGCTTCCGTAATGCGCAGCAGGGGTTGCAGTGCCTGGTCTCCAAACATGCTCTGCACCCAATCCCTATGGGTGGATAACAGCTGCTGCAAGAGCCTTCAATCATATAGTAAAGGGGCTGGTTTGAGTGCCTAGTCCATGGCCTAGTCCATGGCCAAGTCCAGCTTTATTTTCAATTTGTTTTTGACATTTGAGTTCTACAATCCCAAAATTGGATGTAAAGTTCCCAGTAAGCGTCACTGTCTGGTACTACAATCCCGGATTCAGGGTCGGGGATATGGTCAGTGAAATTTACCCTGGGTTTTCATTACCAGACAGTGACGCTTGCTGTAAATTTGTGGTCTTCATCTTGGATTTGCAGATTCTAAGGGGGGTCTTGCTGGTTGCTGTTAATCCAGCTGCTGGCCCCAGGAAGCCTGTAGCAAAATCAGGATTTTATATGACTTTTATTCTCAAAGTGGCCATCCACATGGGCCTGAGGATCAGCGTGTGCGCAGCCTGGCACCTTATATATACCTTTCATATTTTTTTCCAGATGCGGGGACCCGGTCCCCACATCCTTTAGTGGTGGCTGCAGGATGTTTGTTAGCCTTATGGACAGCCAATCGGAGGGCCTCAGTTCCATGAAGGTAAAGTTCTACCTTCATGCTAAATTTTGTGTATTTCCATTCTGCCTTTTTTTTATTTTCAAGTAGGGAATAATCCTATCGCAATTTCAAATGGAAACAACATTTTAGGACACTCCTCACTCTTTTCCTTGGTCCACACTAGATGGATATGTGTATGCACGTTTCTTTTGAAAGGTTTCATGTGGATTTGATAAACAATGCTAAAGTTAGTCAGAAAACAAAAATGCATTTTCAGTGAATAGTATGACTTAACCATAACTCCAGAGGCACTGTAGCTGCCTATATTATATAAATGTACGGATGTACAGAGTGTATTATACTGCGGACTGCTGCAATTGAATGTCGGAATGGGTCATGACGAAGAATCATACTTAATAGCATACTATACTCAGCACCTCTGCATATAAAGTTCATGCCATAAAATTATATTATGTGAAATTGTTTTAACAAAAGGTATATTACCAAATTCAGGATAGCAAAGAATTACATTTGAACAATATGGGACATTCACATTGAAGAGACCCGGTGCTTACAAGGAGAGATGATTCTCTACGTAAAGTGATTGTTACATGTATTCTGTGAGGCAGTAAAAGTGTTTTCCTCATGTAATTCTTGCTGTAAAGTGGCAGTAAACTTGAATTTTATCTTTGCATTATCGTAATGTGTGAATGTGCATTTAATTAGTACAGGTGTTTTAAGTTTTTGAGCACATTTATTGTCACTGACATGGCATCAGTCCATCCATCCATCCATCCATCCATCCATCCATCCACGTGTGTGTGTATATTACACAGTGGCACACGCCTCCAAGTAGCTATGGTTCAGCCACACATTCCACTGTAATGACATTTTTTTTATTTATCTTTGAGAGAGCGCAATTTGAATAAAACGTATATCCGAGTCATATTTAGAAGTATATCGTATAAACGTAGGAATGAAATGTATATCGAACGTGAAGTTGACTCTTATAGCATAAAGTTAACAGATGTGACTAAAGTAATATAGGAAATGTAACTGTATTTACTCTTGAAAATGCATTAGATTTAGAAGGCCCGTATATGTAGTGGGCTAATGTAGAAATGTGTAGAAATGCTTGCGAACAGAAGAACGTGCAAAGAAGAATTCATGTACGTGTGTAACTTTAAATGCAGAAACGGCGAGAAATGTAACATGGAGAAGTGTGCAGAGAGCATATATATAACGATGTAACAAATGAGAATATAACTTTATATTCTATGTAAATTATATTCCATGTATCAAGGTTTGTATTCTAGGTAAAATGTATTCACTTATAAGCAAAGGGATTTGCTAAAATGCGATCATATATATAAATGTATGTTAAAGGTTATACTGTGTAGAAGAAGTTTGTAGGAATGTTAGAAGAGTTTAGGTCATTTGTGATTATAACCTGACTGACCAAGGGTTCGCAGGAGTGTAGTCCGCTGTTGGTAATTTAGTGGGCTCACAGGAGTCGTGAATAGCCTTTACTTGAATGTGAGAGCCAAAGAGTCTAGTTCTTGTTAGATTTAAGGTGACAAATGTCGGACGAAGTTTATTGCCTAAACATGAGAGGAGACGATTGGAATTTGCGTCTTGTTTTGAAATGACCATTCACAGGACCAAATGAGGTTAAAAGTACAGCCGTAAAGAATAAAAGTTCTGATAAGGTGATAGATTTTGCTCCGAAAGTGTCAAAGGTAAAGTTGAATGAAGTCACCAACAAGAAGACGAAGATGGCGTCTAAGGAGAAAGGTCAACTTAACGGACGACGCGAAGAGGCGAAGCCATGGAAAAAAGCTAGAAGATGACCTCACGGGGAAAGTCCGTGGTGGGCGTCGAAGGGGCGTTCCACTCACACTGTGATTGTGTATTTTAGGGACAGCACCCCGGGGAGAAGATAGCGATTAGCGGGAACAGCGAAGAGCTCAGGGCAAGTTAAAAAGAGCAGATGACTTGAGCAGATGCGCTGAGAAAGATCAGAGCGCAAGGGAGCAGTAGGCCGAGGACCCTTAGAAGAGCGGATGGGTAGGCAGAGAGGGTACTGCTTCTTAAACGTAAGTTACCTTTAGAGGCTAAGAGAGTTTGAACTTCTTTGGGAGTCAAACTGCTGACACCTTTTTAGGGTACTAGGAACTTGCGAAGTAGGGATGTCACCTAGTATAGAGTAGGGACAGATTTAACCTGATTATTTTTCTCTTTCTGTAGATGACACAGAAGAACCACTTCATATCGATGCTTTTTAATTTGCTGATTTGGAACTGACTTTAATTGTATTTGTTTGTAGACTGAGGTTCTTTAGGGAATATATGTTCCTATTAGTTCCTGTATATTTGATGAATTTGATCCTGAGAGGATTGTATTTGCAACTTTTCTTAATTTTATATTAAACCTTTTAAACTTTATCAGTTGTAAGTGGTTCTTCAGAGTGGCGTCAGTTAATGGGGTTTATCTAATCTATGCAGGGGCTGTCTTTTACTCAATGACAGATAAAAATCGATCCAAAATTGACGAATGAGATAAGTTATCAAATTGATCATAAAAGATATTAAAATCTCATTCCCCGCAGTTGGTAGCAGAGAAAGATGGTTTTCTTCTTGAGGAAGACAACCTAGGTCAGGTTTAGATTACCCCAAGGTCCCTAGTCATCGACGACCAGAAGAAGAATCCCGCCAAAGACGGTGCTGACGGTGCGTCGAGAGAAAAGCAGCAGAGTCGGTCGAGAGTGAGTATAAGGGTCATGCGTTGTAAGATTGCGGTGTTTTATGTTGTTCCTGTGTTGTAATGTCAAGCGGAGTTGAATGCCTGTAGTGTGATTGAGGGAAGGTTGTGAGCGCGCGCAACCGGATAAAATCTTATGTCCAGAGAGGGCTTAAGTGGTTCGGGTGTATCGAACACCCAGAGTAATTTGTCTACCATTTAAAGGGGGTCATGAGGTACCATTGATCGCCCGCAGACCGATGATAGGGGGAGCGTTTGAGTGAGTGTATGAGTAACGGACGCTGGTCGTACGTTTACTGTGTGTAAGTAACCTATCAGTTAAGGTGAGCGTCTGACCGTAAGAGGAAGACGTTTCGCCAGTTGAGGTGACAATTACAGTTAGACTGTGGCCGTACAGTCAGAGAAAAGTGATTGCTTGGACGGAAGTAGTCATTTTTCGGCGTATGAATGAAACGCATGTAAGACCGTGAGACGAGTTGAGAAACGAAGGAAACTGCTGCAGAGGGGAAGAGTGACGTCAGCGTAGAGTCGCGCTGAGATTGGTCGGTTAGCGTAGAACTGAGTTGGGATAGGCTGATTAGCGAGAGTCGCACAGGGATTGGTGGTTGTCATCGGGACATAAACAAGGAAGAGAATTAATAAGAGAAAATCGTAGATTATCAAAAATGAAGTGCTTTAAGGGTTTAAGAAAAATCTTTAGGAGAAATAGAAGAAACTTATATGCCGGAGAAGAAGCTCCACCAGAAGGCACACCAGCTTATCATATGGCAGTAAATGTAGGCTTACACTCGATATTATGGATCTCCGAGTGGAATAGGCTAACGGAAGGGGAAAAGGAACTGACGTTTCCGAGATTCGGAACATTTAAGCTAGACGTATTGAACCAACTGAAAGCGGTAATGCTTGCAACAAGACCTCTACCGAGGCCAACACAATTCGAAGCCCTTAGTGCATGGTTTAGAGCAGCACACGAAAAGAGCGTAAAGAGGCGCCAAGAAAGAGTGAGACGATCAGTAAAGGCGGTACAGGATGCCAAATGGGATGAGGAAGCTAAGAAGTGGAGAGTGCAAAAGATAGAAGCAGACAAACTGTTCACCATGATAGAAGCCACGGGAGAAAAGAAACCTCTAGAGGAGGAAGATGAGGAAAGCGAGACGGAGGAGGATCTGATAGAGAGGCTATTAACAGATAGACCACCTCCGTACAACAGTGAAACCGCAAGTCCCATATTACAGCAAGGGGACGGAGCTAGATGTGGAGAATATAAATTGATCCCAGTAACGGAGTGGGACTCCAACAAGAGTGAGGAAATACCCCAAGCTAGTTCCGAACAGAGAGTAGTGGGAAGATTCGTGGTCCAGAAGGCGCCAGAGACGCAATGTGCAAGGTCGTACCAAATGCCAGACGCTCTACAAGTACCTGTTACCATAGGCCCTATAGTGTCAATCTACAACCCAGAGGGGGTCCAGCAGGAGGAACAGGCACGATGGGACAGGGAAAGGGCAGAGATGGAGAATAGGAATAACACGATGAATCCTCAGAGGCAGATACTAGCACCAGTGAGTCGGAGTACCCCATTAGATTCTGCAACAGGTCCCTGGATAGAACAAGGGGTCAAAGAGGATCAATGGATTTGAGGGGACCAAAACCAAAATCCTATAAGGAATTAAGGGAATATCTGAAAGAATGGGATACTGCCGAAGAAGCTAGGAATAAAAGTTTAGAAACAGGAGCAGAGTGGAGAGACCAGGATAACAAGATCCTCTCTCATTGTGGAGCTGGCGAAAGCAGCCCGGAGTGGGAGAGAGGGAGTCAAGGAAGCAGGGGAGATACTTGCCCTACTACTAGTGGCAATCGGCAAATGTGTAACGACAGGAGTGCAGGGTGTGGGGAAGTGCCTCGCGTCACCTTTAGTGAGGGAGAACGAAGGACGCAGGAGTACCGAAACACTTTCAGATGCACACACCATACTCCGGATGAAAATGTGCAACATTGGAATCACGGGAACATGGAGAGTCGTGAAACGTCTCGACATGCCTCCGGTGATTACGGACGGAATCACGGGAACATGGAGAGCCGCGAAGGGTCTCGCCATGCGTCCGGTGATCAAGAACGAAGTCATGAGAATATAGGGAGTCGCGAAACGTCTCGCCATACATCCGGTGATCACGAACGAGATCGCGGGAGCATGGAGAGCCATGAAGGACCTTATCGTTTGTTGAGTGACACCAGACAGCAAGCGAGTTATAGTGGTTTAGAACAGCACGGAGGATCCTATCTCGTATCTGGAGAAACCGAGCCGAGAAGACGGAATGTAGGGTTGAGGGATGGAGCATTGTTCCACCACACCCCACGGGAAGATGGAAAGGCTTGGGATCTAGAGAGGTGGGAGCAAAGGGATGGAAGGAAAATTCCTCATAACTCACCTGTGCTTAGGCGTAGGGCGCATAGTGGAGGTGAGAGGGATGTAAGAGAACAACCTAGGACTGACGTACTGAGAGCTGAAATAAAAGCAAGACGGATTGATGTAATGAGTTTAAAATCAGATTTGGACGAAATAATTGACGGCACAGTGGCATTCGAGAGGTTAGAGCTGTACGCACCAGATGAGATACTGTTTTTATCTAAAGACGTTACTCGGAAAGCGAGAGCAGCTCATGAGAAGTTATCTGAATTGGCAGAAAAGTACATGATAGACATATCGAGAACTAAGGCTTTACAGGCCAACCATAGGCTGAATTGCACGGATCAAGATCTAGATGAGCGCAGAACGATTGGGCTAAGAGTACACATAAGAGAATTGGTTATGTGTATTAGGATATGGAGAGATCTGGATAGATGGGAGGAAAGATGGTCCAAGAAGGGATCTGTCAGACGGAGTACACTTGTGAAGTCTCAGGATACAGACCTAATGCGAATGGAAGCTTTCCCTTTGCGAGAAATCGCGAACGGAAACTACGTGCATGTACCATGGAGTAGGGGGGATTTAGCGGCATTCACTAATTCCTTCCCGAAGCTTAGAGAAAATCCCGTAGAGTGGTACAAGCAGGTAGAGAGATTCGTGAAGATCTCTAAGGTGTTGTGGATCGACTTGAACACACTGTTCGATATCGTAGTACCCGGAGATTTGTGGACGGCATGCAAACTTAGTATTGAATGGCCCGCTTGTGAGCCTCCGAGGAATGCACAGACAGGCGGTCCATCAGACAGAGTCATGGAAAAATACGAGAGAGTAATAACATGGCTAAAAGAGAAAGTACCGGTGCAGGATATAGACTGGGTTAAGATAGATCGAACAACTCAGGAGCCTAAAGAGACCGTTCACGAGTTCTATGAGAGATTACTGAAAGCATTCAAGCAGTACAGTGGATTAGACGTAATGGATCCTAAGGACATAGGACAGTTTGTGTCAAAGTTTGTTCTCGGATTGAGACCAGACATAAGCCTGATGATTCAACAGCATTTAATTTGCTGGCAGAACAAACCTTTAGATGAGATTCTGAGGTATGCAAGGTACTGTAGCGATGAGATAGATTCAAAGGCAAAGAAGCTCAAGGAAAAGCTGATGTTAGTACAGATGCAATCAGCTGGAAAGGGTGGACAGCGACAACAAGGAATAGGAACGCCAGCAAAGAAACCGAATAACCCGAGCAGAGATGAGGAAGAAAGACCGAGACCGAGAATAGATATCGCAACACTGAAAAGGACAACCAGGTGTCATCAGTGTAATGAGGTGGGACATTGGAGACGCGAGTGTCCGTATAATATTGAGACAGGGGAATTAGAACAGGAGGAGGAAGAGGTACAGAACAACGTGGTTAAGGGAGCAACAGTCCCGAAGGGAAAGTTTATCAAAGGGGGGACTCAGACTCCTCGAGCCCCGTTTCCTCAACCGCCTCGAATTACGAATGGAGGGAAAACCTATAGACAAATGCCATTATTCGTAGGAGGAGAAGAATGCTACTACGTTGATCCTCTTACAGGGCAACAAGTGAATAGGGAAGAAGACTGTACTCTAGGAGCAGCCCTGGAAGTAGATCAGAGAGGACCATACGTAGAGGCTGAAGTAGCTGGATGTCCTACGACCTTTTTGGTGGATACGGGAGCCACTAGATCCACGTTGAGATCAGCGGTAGTCCCAGGTCTGCCGATATCAGGAGAGATGATTCAGGTGGTAGGAGTCGCAAACAAGAGGATGACGAATCCTCTGACGGAACCAGTGTCAGTGAAGATAGGGAATTACAGTGACGAACATCAGTTTGTGATCTGTGATTCTAGCCCGGTGTGTTTACTAGGAAGAGATCTGTTGTGTAAACTGAATTGCACAATACATTGCACACCTGAAGGAGTAGAAGTGCAGACCAACGATGAAGATGCCGATTTTAAAGTTGTAAACTCGCAGGAATGCGTGGAACTATATCCTACCTTAACAGTGGAGGAACTTCCACAGGACTTGAGGGAGAAAGTGTCAGCTGAGGTGTGGGATTTTACTGGAGAAGAAATAGGATTGATCAAGGGGGTAGAACCAGTAAAGATCATGGTAAGACCCAATGCCGAGTACCCAAGAACACCACAATACAAGTTGACACCGGAGACGATTGCAGGAATAAAGCCTGTGATCGAATCCATGATTAAACAGGGAATACTGAAGGAGATCGTGGGTAGTCCATGTAACTCCCCGATTATGGGTTTGCAGAAGCCTAGTGGAAAATACAGAATAGTGCAGGATCTTCGAAAGATTAATAATATTGTTGTCTCATGTTGTCCAGTGGTACCGAATCCATCAGTGATATTATTTCAGATACCGTTCCAAGCTGAATGGTTCACCGTGATAGATTTGTGTCAGGCTTTCTTTTCGATTCCTTTAGATGAAGAGAGCCAGTATCTTTTCGCTTTTAAGCTGGAAGATCGCGTTTTAACATGGTGTCGTATCCCTCAGGGGTATACAGAGAGCCCATCGATTTTTAACCAGCTATTAAAGAGAAATCTTGAAAGTCTAGTGCTGCCCAAGAACTCAGTTCTAGTCCAGTACATAGACGACCTCCTAGTTGCGTCAGAAACAGAGGAAGCTTGCAGAGTAGACACCATCACCTTGTTAAATCACTTGGCCGGGAACGGGCATAAGGTGTCTCCAAGTAAATTGCAATATTGTCTTACCGAAGTGCAATACTTGGGCCATAGGATTGAAAAGGGGAAACGGAAGGTGTCTCCAGACAGAATAGAGGCGATTATGAAAATGAACGCGCCTACAACACAAAGAGAGGTCAGGATGTTTCTAGGCATGGTCGGTTATTGTCGACAGTGGATAGCCAACTTCTCACTGAAGGCAAAACCTTTATTACAACTGACGCACAAAGGAGTGAGTGATCCGGTACCATGGGACAAAGACTGTTTGATGGCGTTTTTACAGCTGAGGGAGGACTTATGTCGCGCCCCGGCTTTGGGAATGCCTGATTACACAAAACGATTTTTGCTTTACTGCTGCGAAAGAGAGGGATGCGCTTTAGCAGTTTTGGCCCAGATTCATGGAGATGCGCGTAGGCCAGTAGCGTATTTTTCGGCTACATTAGATCCAGTAGCCGCAGCGTTGCCCGGATGTCTCAAATCCGTAGCTGCAACGGGTGTCAGCATTGAACGTTCTGAAAGTGTGGTAATGGGACATCAGTTAGTGGTGTACGTACCGCATTCTGTGGAATTGTTAATGACCAGGACTAAGACTCAGCATCTGACGAATAGCAGGCTCACACGCTACGAGCAAGTCATACTGGCTGCCGAGAATGTGACCCTAAAAAGATGCTCCGTCTTGAATCCTGCAACTTTGATGCCACTTCCAAATGAGGTGGATGATGAAATTTGTACAGATCATGACTGCCTTGATGTGACTGAACTATGCACCAAACCGAGACCAGATATCGTAGATGAGCCATTGACTGACCCCGATGAAATTTTCTTTGTTGATGGTTCATGTGTAAGAGACGATATTGGTCAGCTGAGAGCAGCTTATGCAGTTTGTACAATTACCAGAGTTGTAGAAGCCGCTTGCCTGGAAGGAGTACACTCCGCTCAGGTAGCTGAAATTGTTGCTTTGACGCGTGCCTGTTTAGCAGGTAACAAAATTCGAGTCACCATATACACCGATAGCCAGTATGGTTTCGGGGTAGTTCACGATTACGGGCAGTTATGGTCTCAAAGAGGTTATATGACCTCCTCGGGTTCTCCCATTAGGAATGGAGAATTTGTGAGACTATTGTTAGATGCATTGCAAGGCCCGACAGCTATTGCAGTAGTCAAATGTGCTGCGCATACAAAAAATGTAGACTTTGTGTCACAAGGTAACCGCTATGCGGATGAAGTAGCACGTTATTGCGCAGAACAAGGATATTCTCACACTGATGTGAAAGTGGGGGGAATCCAAGAGAGAACTGAATTGACAATGTTGTTAGATACTGTAGATACGTGGGATGAGCTAAGGAGTGTTCAGGAGAATGCACCAGAAGAGGAGAAAAAGGGCTGGGAAACAGCTGGGTGTATAAAAAGCGAGATGAACTTTTGGATCTCTGCCGATGGGAGAGCAGTTTTACCAAATGAACTTGTTAGTCCAATGGCAAGGAAATTGCATGGATCAGCACACATAGGTAGAGATGCCATGGTGAGAGTATTCAGACAAACATGGTTTAATCCTAAATTTAGAGTAGCGGCAGAAGCAGTATGTCAGCGATGTGCGATCTGTCAGCAACTAAACGTGGGAAAGAGAACACCAGTCACATTGAGTCACATTGGGAGGTCTGGGGGGGCTTTCAATAGGATGCAGCTTGATTTTATAGAAATGCCTAAATGCAACAGACTCAGATACGTTTTAGTGATTGTCTGTATATTTTCTAGATGGGTTGAAGCTTACCCTACACGTAGGTGCGATACACTTACAGTAGCAAAACTGTTACTTAGAGAGTTAATACCGAGGTTTGGGGTGCCATCCTCTTTGGAATCGGACAGAGGAACTCATTTCAACAGCGAAATAGTGAAGATGCTGTGCTCAGCTTTGAGTATCGATCAGAAGCTCCATTGCAGTTATCGACCAGAAGCTTCAGGGATTGTAGAGCAAATCAACAGCACAATTAAGTCCAGACTTGCCAAAGTTTGTTCATCAGCATCCCTGAGTTGGCCAGACGCACTTCCAGTGGTTCTTATGAGCATACGTAGCACACCAGATAGAAAAACAGGTCTCTCTCCACATGAAGTGATAATGGGGAGAGCTATGAGATTGCCATCGGTTCCGACTGCAGCGTTATTGAACATCACAGACGACTTGATCTTGGACTACTGCAAGGGACTATCTGATGCCATTAATTCTGTGTCCCTCCAGGTCCAGGCTGCAGAGGTTCCATCAGCACAAGACTTGTGTCATGACCTGAGTCCGGGGGACTGGGTTTTGGTGAAAAAGCATGTCAGGAAGAACTGCTTAGACGTGCGCTGGAGAGGACCATTTCAAGTCATACTAGTTACGAACACTGCAGTGAAGTGTGGAGGCCTGCCAAATTGGATACATGCTTCACACACCCGAAGAGTGCCAACACCTCTAGAAGAAACAGCTCCTCTCTCGGATGAGAATCCAGCGGAAAGCGGAGAAGCCATAGAGGGGGAAAGCCAAGCTGTAGAGGTGATCGAAGAGGCTGAGATTGTGTCGGAACAGGTCGGCGAAGGTCAGGACACTAGTGAGACCGAAGTCGCCTCAGGAGAAGAAGGTAACTGGGAGATCGAATCAGATACTGAACAAGCTGAGAGTGACCAAGAGACAAGTCCCAGAACAAGGAGCAGGAGGACAAGGAGTGACGAAGCTAGTTGGCCAGAGAGAAGAAGGAGGCCAAGCTTAAAGACACAACAGGAGAAAACTCTTGTCCCGATCGCTGAAGGATCAGATCAAGAAGAGGAAACGACAGACTCAGGCACTGAGAGTCCAAGAAGATCGAGAAGGGTACGTGTGCCCTGCCGAAGGTACGCCACCCCAGAGTGGACTTATCTAGCAGATGTCTTGGGGACAGAAATCTGGGAGAGTGAAGAACGTGAAAGTAATCGATCTCGATCCATTTGTGGCAGTGGAAATATGGATGTTGACTCCTGGACTCGAGACTGAGGGATTACTGACTTTCACACTTCCCATACCCCCATACTTGAGTCGGATCAAAGATTTAGTGCTAAACAGATTACAATTTCCAACTTTTGGTCATCAAATTCCAGAGGAAGAAGAAAAAGTCATTCGTTTTGAATTATTGGAACTTGTTGCGAGAGCTGCAGGTACGAGAATAATTGTTGATGTATAAAGACTTTTGTATATAAGTTATAACGAAGAAGATAACCTAGCGCCGAGTGGAAAGAAGAATAAAATTAGGGATTACATTTAGAGGACGGAGAAGGGTTAGGGTTGTCTGTTGTTAAAGATAAAGAGACATTGTGGCGAAAAAGAGACTTTGGTTGATAAAGAGCACTTTACAAACTGAGAAAGAAAAGAAAGCAAACCAAAGACTGAAACTGAAAAACTTTCTTCGCAAGGAAGGAGTTACGCTGTTTGACAACATGGAGAACGGCAACCCAAACCGAAAAGCTAAATGTATAATAGGTACACTTATAGCAGTGGTAATTTTTCTCATAATTACAGTAGTGACCATATCATACATAGTAGGACATGAAACTGATAAAGAAATAGCAGATGAAAAGCCTGTAACGACTTTGAAACTCGCTCTTGAGGGGAAGAAGGAGGAGAGCAATGTTATCCGTGAAAAAGTGTTACTGGCAGATGAAGCTCGTAGATTACATGTAGATGAGTCACAGGGAAACTTTAGGTCAAACGCATATGCTAAACTATTATACGAGTATATCGATGCTATGGAGGCCAAAGATTGCTACGTTTGTATGCAATTACCGGCTTCTGTAGATGAAGGTATCAGATGGAAAGGGGCGACCACTCGGTCCCCCCGAACGTATGGCAGAGTACCTCGATCCCCCCGGGAAGCCATTTTGGGTGGGAGGCGCGTCTCGGCTGGTATGCCCGAAGCGGCGTAGCCTGGGCGCGCCCTTTCCCGCCCTAGAGTGGGCTGGCCTAGACACTGACGCGGCTGGCCACGCCCTCGGGGCAGGCAGGGGCGGGTTTACGCCCGCCCTGAAGACGGATAAAAAGGGACGCAAGACCAGAAGACATCCTCTTGTTCCTGTGCTCTGAAGCTGCACCTCCTCGCTGCACGTGAGCTCGAGACGGAACGAAGAGCCAATTTTGAGCGTTGTAATCTTTCTTTTGTCTTACAGATACTCTGTCGGAGAAATGCCCAAGAAAGGCGGGAAGAGAATGACGACCGAACAGATGGTTCGGGTCCTCATGAAGGAGATGACCGAGCTGAAGAAGCGGGTAGCGGAGAGAGACGGGGAAGGGGGGCCGGAGCGTCCGTCGGCTGGAGCAGCTCCGGGAGGAAGAGCCAAGAGGCCAAGGAGGGGACCAGCTGGGGGAGACGCCCCGGTTCCCTGTACCCCGCTCGAAGCGCCAACCCCAGTACCAGTAGAGGGGAATCCGATTCCTGTGGTGGTCACCCCGGTGTCCAAAGAGGATATGCCGCCCGAGCTGGCAGCACAACTTGCAGCGTGGTTGGGCGACAGTAGTGAGGGCGCCACGGCTGCCGAGGCCCAGGCGCTGATGAAGCAATTGCGCGAGAAACGGGATGCAGCCAAGGCGTCCGCGCCGGCTGCAGTAGTTGACAAGCCACAAGGGACGATTGCGACCGCAGATGCAGCGTCCGGTGCAGGTAAGCGGCCATTGCCGATTGCGAGGGATGAGTCAGCACCCTCTCGTAGAGAAAGGTTGGGTCAACATGTGCCTTTGGCAATTAAGGAGAAGATTTGGGCGGGGGAATACGTGAACATCTTCTCGTTGCTTGTTGATCATTATGAGGTGGAGCATGTTAAGGGTCAGAAAGATCTTATGCATCCGAGTGTTTGGCGCGCAAAAATGGCCGCCTTTAAAGTAAATGAGACTATCGGCAATTGGGGCAATGCATGGGGAATTTTTACGTCAATCTTGGGGGAACGTAGGCCCGAGTTGCTTTCCGAGTTGCCGACCTATCAGTCAAGAATCATGGGGTACTCGACATCATACCAGGGTAACCATTGGTTCTGCTACGATAATCTTTTTAGAAAGGCAAAAGAGCATAATAAAAGCTTAACCTGGGATTGTTATGATTCTTTGACATGGGATAAAATGAAGGAGACAGGTATGTTGAAAATGCCATTGGTAGGAAGTAATGTTGGCGAATCCTCCCGCCATTATGGGGGGACGCCCTTTCGGTCAGGTACGAGTACCGACGATTACTCGAGACCTGCCGGCAATACAGGAAAAAGGGGGTTCTGCTTCAATTTCAACAAAGGTAAATGTACCAGGCCCCAGGGGTCGTGTAAATTTAAACATGAATGTAGTGGGTGCGGGTCGTCCCATCCTGAGTCCACGTGCAGAGCCAAAACGGGTGATAACGGGGGGAGAGGAGGCGCCAAACAGGTCTAACGTAGTCCGAGGGGCGCCTTTACCTACCCCGATTGATACCTTGGCGATGATTCCCTGGCTCAGTGAATACCCGGATCGTACTTCTGCTGGGGTGCTGCGGAACGGATTTTCGTATGGTTTCCGCATCCCGGTAGGGGACTTTCAGGGCGTGGAGAAGTGTAAAAATCAACTTTCCGTCCTGCAGCATACGACCGTTGTTCAGGAAAAGATCCGGAAAGAGGTTATTCGAGGTCGGGTCGCCGGCCCATTTAGTGTACCCCCGGTACAGAATTTTGTGTGTTCTCCTTTAGGGGTGGTCCCCAAGAAGGACCCGGGTGTGTTTCGACTGATTCATAATTTGTCAGCTCCACGTGGTCTTTCTGTAAACGATGCAATAGACCCAGAAGTGTGTTCGGTGCGGTACGCATCCTTCGATGAGGCCGTAGCCATTTTGAATCGCCTGGGGCCCGGGGCGCTGATGGCGAAGTCAGATATCGAGTCAGCGTTCCGGTTGCTCCCGGTATACCCGGACGATCAGCGTCTCCTAGGTTTTATGTTTCAGGGTTATTATTACATGGATAAGTGTATGCCGATGGGGTGCTCTATATCTTGTGCCTATTTCGAGAAATTCAGTAGTTTTCTACAATGGGTCTTCACAAAGAAGACGGGTTTCCAACATGTAATGCATTACCTTGATGATTTTCTGTTCCTTGGGGCAGCCGGGGATCTCGAATGTGGCCGGGCCTTGGCCGAATTTTGTGTATTAATGAAGCAGTTTGGTGTGCCATTGGCACCAGGTAAGACGGTGGGTCCTGCGACTTGCCTCGAGTTTCTGGGGATCGAGTTAGACTCCAGAGAAGGTTGTTTTCGTTTGCCAACTGACAAAGTGTGGAAGTTCAGGGCAGCCCTGCAAGTGTGTCTAAATGGATCTAAAGTTACGCTGCATCAATTACAGCAGTTGGTGGGACAGTTGAATTTTGCCCTGAGAGTTATACCGATGGCCCGCCCCTTTTCTCGTTCAATTGCCCAAGCTATGGTCGGCCTAAAGGAGGGCCATCATCGCACGAGACTATCGGCTGAGGTCCGCCAGGACGTGCGTATTTGGTTAGCATTTCTGGCGGACTTTAATGGTCGAGTCATCTGGAACAAACCAGCCGTATCCTCTGAAGAGCTGGGGCTATGGACAGATTCAGCAGGTAGCATAGGTTTTGGTGCCATCTTCGGCACAAAATGGTCGGCACAAAGGTGGCCGACATGGTGGCATGACAATGGTCTGACAAGTAATATTGCTTTCCTGGAACTTTTTCCCATTTTGGTGGCCCTGAGAACCTGGCCAGAAGGGTTCAAAGATCACTCTGTGATATTTTGGTCTGACAATATGACCGTGGTCGAGTGCATCAATAGTCAGGCAGCACGATGTAAACTGATTTTAAGACTGCTCAAAGAAATTGTTTTACTGTGTATGCAACTGAATGTGCTGTTCAGAGCAAAACATGTCCCAGGGGTAATGAATCAGGCGGCTGATGCACTGTCTCGTTTTCATATGCAGGCTTTCGCGGGTTTCCTTCCCTCAGCGGACCCAGAGCCGGCACCCTTCCCCGAAGCTCTCTGGTCTCTCGGTGCCCCGAACTTCGTCACCTCGTGGGAGAGAGTCTAGCACCACGGACGAGGAAAGCATATGAAGGGGCGTTTAGGTCCTATGTAGCCTTTTTGGGTACTGATAGAGAGAGGCTTTGGGGCCACGAGGAATGGGTAGTGAATTTTCTGATGTCCTTACGTAGGGCTTGGAAATCTGTGGCTACGGCCCAGAGGCATCGTGCTGCTATTTCCTTTGTTGCCAGGGCTCATAGTATCCAGGACCCGACAGCGTCTTTCGTGGTACAGAAAGCGCTGCGTGGGTGGCAACGCCTTGAGGGTCGCAGAGTAGATGAGAGGCGCCCGATAGGTTTGGATAGGTTGGCCCAGTTGTTGGCTACACTCCCTGCCACATGCTCATCTCAGTTTGAGGCGGGGTTGTTCCGAGCCGCTTTTACGCTAGCATTTCACGGGGCGATGCGAGTAAGCGAACTGGTGGCAAGGAACAAACAGGATGTGGCAGGGGGTTTGTGCCAAGAACACGTTCAGATCAGAGGAGAGGCAATGACGGTCTCCTTTGTCAGGTCCAAGACCGATCAAGACGGGATGGGTGACTGCATAATCATACGCAGGATTCCCGGGTCCTCCATGTGTCCGGTAAAGTGTTTAGAAGATTACCTAGCACGAAGGGTGGCACTATGGGGGGGGACCTTGTTGAGACACGCGGACGCCACCCCACTGACGAAATTTCAGTTTCAGCGGGTGCTTGCGATGTCAATTGCCGCTGCGGGCTTGAACCCGGGCGAGTTTGGGACCCATTCCTTTCGGATAGGGGCTGCTACGGAAGCTACAGCCAGGGGTCTTAATGTTGAACAAGTGAAACGAGTGGGGCGTTGGTCCTCCAATTGTTATAAGAGGTATGTGCGGTTGCACATGTTGTAAAGCTGTAATGACGTACTCACGCCTCTTGTTTTTGTTTGGTTTTCAGTTGCGCAAGCCTACGAGGCGGGGCGGACTATGCAGTCGACCCAACACCGGGCCAGCGGTCAGACATCACCGGCTGTGAAAAAGGAGGTGTGGGTCGTGGGCCACTCATACGTGAGGCGTGCCGCGGACGTATTCAAAGCAGGTGACATGATTCACGTAGCTGGGGAATACGGGTACAGGGTGTCCTTCTACGGAAGAGGCGGTCTCTGTATTGACCAGTTTCAAGCATATTTTGAGGATTTGTTAGGGCGGACGAGGTCACCGCCGTCTATAGTCATAGTGCATTTAGGGGGCAATGATTTGGTCACCACCGGTAGACGACTTCTCCTGGAGGCAATGCTTTCCACTGTAAGTTGGTTGGCGAGGAGAGTTCCGGGGTGCACAATTGCGTGGTCCCATATGATCCCACGAAAGGTGTGGCGGGGGGCTATTTCTATTCCTGCTTTGAATCAGTCTGTTAGAAAGCTTAATAACAAAGTGAGTAGGTTGTTCCGTTCCGGGACATTGCATTCTATTTCGCATGGCTGTATTAATGATGACAGTATGTATTTGGGGGATGGTGTGCATTTGTCTCGGGTGGGGAATGAGTTACTCATAGGAGACTTCTTTGCATGGTTAAAAACGTTAAAACATGACCTTTTAGGTAGGAGCTTTGTGGGGGGTCCGGATAGCCGGTCAACTATCCGGACCTGTGGCGGTAAGGTCATGATCGGTGAGCAGTAATTGGAAGATCCCTATGAGTGGGCGTCACCCAACACGGATGGGAGCGCTCGGGAGAGGTGGCCTTTGGCCCCTCAACGGGGAGGCGGTCCTGTCTAAGGAGAGGCCGCCGGAAGGAAAGGAAAGGCGGTCAAGGCCCCTTCCTGTGTAGGAGGGGTTACAGCCCCCTCCTGGGGAATTTCCCGGGGCCAGTGACGTCTGCGACGGCAGATGTGGTAAGTTGTGTGGGGTTTGGGGGGAGGTCTACGCTACCTTCTAGATACTCACACAAGTCCTCGAACGACCTTTAAGTGGCGTCGAGTTTATTGGGGCCCCCGTCAAGTCAAGGGAAATTGGTAGTTGCACTTGAGGTACGCCTCAGTGCTGTCGCCCCTCCCAAGTGGGGGGGGTATTTCTGCTTAGGGATCTTGACACCGGTTACGACCTTGCCGTTGGCCCTTAAACGTTAGGATGTACAATTTCAATATTTCAAGAAAATGTTTTGTAGGTTGTTAGTTCGGCTAGGAGAACCTCTGTATTAGAGAATCTGTTAAGGTTAGCCAAACATCGCAATGTGGTAATGAAATTGTACATTAATATGAAACTGTTTTTTGTTTTAATAAATACGGCCGGGGAGGGTCACTCCCTCCCTCTTCCAAAAACTTCAAGAACTGTTTCCGGTTTCCCTCCTTTGGGGATTGTGTTGAGAGGGGGTGGCGGGTATCTCAGCCATATGGAAAGGGGCGACCACTCGGTCCCCCGAACGTATGGCAGAGTACCTCGATCCCCCCGGGAAGCCATTTTGGGCGGGAGGCGCGTCTCGGCTGGTATGCCCGAAGCGGCGTAGCCGGGGCGCGCCCTTTCCCGCCCTAGAGTGGGCTGGCCTAGACACTGACGCGGCTGGCCACGCCCTCGGGGCAGGCAGGGGCGGGTTTACGCCCGCCCTGAAGACGGATAAAAAGGGACGCAAGACCAGAAGACATCCTCTTGTTCCTGTGCTCTGAAGCTGCACCTCCTCGCTGCACGTGAGCTCGAGACGGAACGAAGAGCCAATTTTGACCCACCCACCAGCCCCTAAAGACAGCCAGTTGTTTGTAATAAAATGGATCGATAATTCTGTTTCGTTTACAGGTTGTGGTATTATTCGTGTTGATATTGAGTGTGTAATAAAGTTGGTCGATTTTATGTATGTTTTGTGATTAAAGATATTCGGTTTTTAGTCTCCATTTATAAGCATGCTTATTTTGGTCGTAGTGGCCAATGTATTGTTGGTTTAGTTAGCATTGTCGTATTTATTTTTGGTCGGGTGGTAAGGTCATGATCGGTGAGCAGTAATTGGAAGATCCCTATGAGTGGGCGTCACCCAACACGGATGGGAGCGCTCGGGAGAGGTGGCCTTTGGCCCCTCAACGGGGAGGCGGTCCTGTCTAAGGAGAGGCCGCCGGAAGGAAAGGAAAGGCGGTCAAGGCCCCTTCCTGTGTAGGAGGGGTTACAGCCCCCTCCTGGGGAATTTCCCGGGGCCAGTGACGTCTGCGACGGCAGATGTGGTAAGTTGTGTGGGGTTTGGGGGGAGGTCTACGCTACCTTCTAGATACTCACACAAGTCCTCGAACGACCTTTAAGTGGCGTCGAGTTTATTGGGGCCCCCGTCAAGTCAAGGGAAATTGGTAGTTGCACTTGAGGTACGCCTCAGTGCTGTCGCCCCTCCCAAGTGGGGGGGGGTATTTCTGGTTAGGGATCTTGACACCGGTTACGACCTTGCCGTTGGCCCTTAAACGTTAGGATGTACAATTTCAATATTTCAAGAAAATGTTTTGTAGGTTGTTAGTTCGGCTAGGAGAACCTCTGTATTAGAGAATCTGTTAAGGTTAGCCAAACATCGCAATGTGGTAATGAAATTGTACATTAATATGAAACTGTTTTTTGTTTTAATAAATACAGCCGGGGAGGGTCACTCCCTCCCTCTTACAAAAACTTCAAGAACTGTTTCCGGTTTCCCTCCTTTGGGGATTGTGTTGAGAGGGGGTGGCGGGTATCTCAGCCATATATCATCATCTCCCATTAACTTATGGGATAACATGTAGTTTACTGCTTAGTATATTTTATGGTAGAGAAGGGTTTGAGTACTACTTTTCAAATTATGATTCGGTACTGCCTGAAGTTCCGAATTATAAACAAATGAATAAGTGGGACTATTATAAAAAGGAGGATAGACTAGCTAAATTCTTCCTTCCTTGGGATACATTAGATACATCATACGCACGCAGAAATAATCTGACTTGCAAAGTGTCAGAGGTTGAGAAAAAGTTTATAGGACAAGTAGATGACCGATACAGAAGACAGAAGATTCTAAAAATGTCAGGACAGTGGAAAACTGATTGGACCGAAGAAGAGAAGGCACATAAAAAGAAAGGGAGCAATGGTCCAATAGCATTGGATAGAACGCAGAAAGGAAAGTTATGTTTAACTCGAAGCAAGACATATTATGAGAACGTATTTGTAGGTGAAGTTAATTGCGAACATGCTTTTAGGTTAGAGTACTACACGAAAGATTTCATGAAGGAGATGCAGGTGATTCCTAATGTATATTTTGTATGCGGAAGAAATGCCTATGTAAAACTGCCTGACAATTGGTATGGTTCGTGTTACTTGGCAATTGTCTTCCCCAAAATATATCATGCAAAGGATTTAGCGATCATAGAAGGAAAGGCTTCGACAAGAATGAAAAGAGAAGTAGGAGATGCAGAAGTAGTAGGAGACGTATTTGGAGCAATGTTTCCTATGTTAGGTTTAATACTTAACGATGTTAAGATCAGGAGACTAGCTACAGTCGTAGATAGATTGTCTGCAAGTACTGCAAGGTCATTAATGCTAATAGAAGGTGAGATGCAATCGATTAGAGCAATGGTTCTTCAGAATCGACTTGCTCTTGATGTGCTATTAGCAAAAGAAGGCGGAGTTTGCAAGGCTTTGAAGGTCCAGGAATGTTGTACTTATATTCCTGATAATTCAAAACCACTTGAGAAGGTCATAAGAAACATTACACAGATACATCAAGAGATCGAAGATTTGTCAAAAATAAATGTTTGGGAAAAAGTAGGTCATGGAGTAGGAAAGGTTGGAAGTTGGTTTGCCAATCTTGGTAAAAGTATTATATGGTATATATTAAAACCTGTATTAATAGTATTAATTTGTATAATCACATTGTTAGGATTTGTGAAACTATATAAATGGTATAGGACGAACCGGTTACAAAGATCTATGAGAGAACAAGAAAGGAGATTAGCTGCTTTACAAGATCAACAGTATAAAAGTTTGAGAGCACTTGAAATGATGAAAAGAGGAAATGATGTAACTAGTTCTGTTTAAAGGTGCTATTCAAATTGCATTTAGTGATGACTCCTAAAAGTCATCAAAGGGGGGAACTGAGAGAGCGCAATTTGAATAAAACGTATATCCGAGTCATATTTAGAAGTATATCGTATAAACGTAGGAATGAAATGTATATCGAACGTGAAGTTGACTCTTATAGCATAAAGTTAACAGATGTGACTAAAGTAATATAGGAAATGTAACTGTATTTACTCTTGAAAATGCATTAGATTTAGAAGGCCCGTATATGTAGTGGGCTAATGTAGAAATGTGTAGAAATGCTTGCGAACAGAAGAACGTGCAAAGAAGAA
Source organism: Lissotriton vulgaris (assembly GCF_964263255.1). Taxonomy (NCBI): domain Eukaryota; kingdom Metazoa; phylum Chordata; class Amphibia; order Caudata; family Salamandridae; genus Lissotriton; species Lissotriton vulgaris. Next base: position 365,060,831 of record NC_141689.1, read on the forward strand.
TTCATGTACGTGTGTAACTTTAAATGCAGAAACGGCGAGAAATGTAACATGGAGAAGTGTGCAGAGAGCATATATATAACGATGTAACAAATGAGAATATAACTTTATATTCTATGTAAATTATATTCCATGTATCAAGGTTTGTATTCTAGGTAAAATGTATTCACTTATAAGCAAAGGGATTTGCTAAAATGCGATCATATATATAAATGTATGTTAAAGGTTATACTGTGTAGAAGAAGTTTGTAGGAATGTTAGAAGAGTTTAGGTCATTTGTGATTATAACCTGACTGACCAAGGGTTCGCAGGAGTGTAGTCCGCTGTTGGTAATTTAGTGGGCTCACAGGAGTCGTGAATAGCCTTTACTTGAATGTGAGAGCCAAAGAGTCTAGTTCTTGTTAGATTTAAGGTGACAAATGTCGGACGAAGTTTATTGCCTAAACATGAGAGGAGACGATTGGAATTTGCGTCTTGTTTTGAAATGACCATTCACAGGACCAAATGAGGTTAAAAGTACAGCCGTAAAGAATAAAAGTTCTGATAAGGTGATAGATTTTGCTCCGAAAGTGTCAAAGGTAAAGTTGAATGAAGTCACCAACAAGAAGACGAAGATGGCGTCTAAGGAGAAAGGTCAACTTAACGGACGACGCGAAGAGACGAAGCCATGGAAAAAAGCTAGAAGATGACCTCACGGGGAAAGTCCGTGGTGGGCGTCGAAGGGGCGTTCCACCCACACTGTGATTGTGTATTTTAGGGACAGCACCCCGGGGAGAAGATAGCGATTAGCGGGAACAGCGAAGAGCTCAGGGCAAGTTAGAAAGAGCAGATGACTTGAGCAGATGCGCTGAGAAAGATCAGAGCGCAAGGGAGCAGTAGGCCGAGGACCCTTAGAAGAGCGGATGGGTAGGCAGAGAGGGTACTGCTTCTTAAACTTAAGTTACCTTTAGAGGCTAAGAGAGTTTGAACTTCTTTGGGAGTCAAACTGCTGACACCTTTTTAGGGTACTAGGAACTTGCGAAGTAGGGATGTCACCTAGTATAGAGTAGGGACAGATTTAACCTGATTATTTTTCTCTTTCTGTAGATGACGCAGAAGAACCACTTCATATCGATGCTTTTTAATTTGCTGATTTGGAACTGACTTTAATTGTATTTGTTTGTAGACTGAGGTTCTTTAGGGAATATATGTTCCTATTAGTTCCTGTATATTTGATGAATTTGATCCTGAGAGGATTGTATTTGCAACTTTTCTTAATTTTATATTAAACCTTTTAAACTTTATCAGTTGTAAGTGGTTCTTCAGAGTGGCGTCAGTTAATGGGGTTTATCTAATCTATGCAGGGGCTGTCTTTTACTCAATGACAGATAAAAATCGATCCAAAATTGACGAATGAGATAAGTTATCAAATTGATCATAAAAGATATTAAAATCTCATTCCCCGCATCTTTAACTTTCACCCTTTCAACTAAGATCTACCATGACAAATTTTGTGCGGTTCTGGACAGAAGAAATAAGTTGGGGTTTGGAGGGTGTGTAAAAATGTGTTTTCCCATTTTAGCTTATATAGGCAATTTTGCCTATATAACCACTGCCCAAATCACTTAACCGATTTACACCAATGTTTGCATAAATATAGAACATTACTTCAATGTAAATCTTTTTAGTAGCTTTTACGATATAAGTGTTTCAAAAAGGTGCCGGATTAGCTTGAAAAGTTAATAATTTCTTATATATCTTGTCAGCTGAAAAACTATTTGTTGGCATTTGGAACAATTTGATGAATGTGCATTACGTGTTGCAGGCAGGACGATGAGACTACTCATGCTATTTTCATATTTCTGCATTAAGGTGGAGGGTGGAAGTTAAAAAGAGGGGGCCAACTAGTGTTCATTTGCTAATAACTTTGGCGCCGAGGATAAATCTGCAAGAAAAGTGTTAGAAGATTTGAATAATTCGTTTTCTGTAGATATGTTAGGTTTTATGGCTGCCCATCAAGGGATGTCCAACATTAAAGAAAGGGTCAGTAAAACGCCAATTGCTTATAACTTTAACACAGTTTAATGAATTAGAATCAAACGTGGCAGGTTTTCCGTGTATCATAAATATCCAGTGGGGGTTTTAAGGTTAGAATAAATAGAGATGGAGATAAAAAAAAATGGTTTACTAATGATCAGCACTTTTAGAATGATATGCACGAAATTTGACAGAGGTTTAGCCTTCTTTTATTTGTTTATATCCATGCAGATGTATTGAGGAGGATACCAGTTAAATTAATAGGGGAGGGGAAAAGGTGTCCAACTGGGGTAACAGTAACACTGTGTGATGAATCTGCAAAAAATGTGATAGCAATTTGGAAGGATTGGTTTTCTATTGAAATGCCAGGTTATGTGCCACTCCATCAAAGAGGTGGTGAGCACAGTTAAACAGGGCAATGACATTTTTTTTATTTGCTTTTAGTTCTATTTGATGAATCAGCATCAAATGTGGAAGACAGTAAGTTATTCCTGGTGTAGGTAAATCAGGTTTCATACTATACAATGGGGAGATAGAGGGTGAGAGTCAAATCATTTTTCATTTAGTAATAACCTTTTCGATATTTGATGTGGAAAGAAGGGGTAGCTTGTTTGTCCTACCGTTGGAATTCTGAATATTATGTGCCTGAAAAGTAAAAGCTAGTAAATGTAGTCCATTTTAAGGGCAGGCAGGCCCTGCAACCAACTACCACTAACCATAGCCAAAGCTGTTTGCGCAGGGGGAGCTGGCCTAAGGCCATGCATGCCTCAGAAAGGGTACATGAAAGGTGAATACTGTACATAATTGAAACACCCACAAAATTCACTGGAAAAAACAAAGTTAAGGGTCAGTTATGGTAAAGCGAACACAAAACCAAAAAACCTTGATATTTGCCAGTTGCCAGGTATTGTGTACAGTACACAATGCAGACCATAACTCACATCCCTCCCCATGCTCAGTGCACACCTCTGCCAATGGCACTTTAAAAAAGGGCAAAATATGGCAGGGTCATGAATTACTGCTGTAAAAGGATGGAAGAGTGTTCATCAGGAGGCCATTGCAGACTACACCGCCCATTACCCCTGCTAGCGCTACAAATGACAACACAAAATAAGCTACTAACCATCACACCCTACAAGTGTGACAATTTTATTTATGTATTCATTTATAAAGTGTGACATTCATCCAGATGGATATCACGACGCTGAAGTAAAGCCCTTTCGGGTGAGAAATCAGTGGGGAGGGTAGTTCTGTAGCTAATCAAGCTTTAGGGAAAAAATGCGTTTTCAGCTTTCTTCTAAATAATAGGTGGCAATCAGTAAGTCAAATCGGATGGAAGTTCGTTCCAGAGTTTTGCCGCCAGATGTGAGAAGGAGCAACCTCCTACTCTGGACTTTTTGATGCGGTTGGTGGTTGCCCTGGCCTGGTGGCACAATCACAGATTCTGGTTGGGAAGATAGAACTTGACTCTGCCTTGGAGAATTTTAGGTGCGGCATGGTGCAGGACCTTATGTGCATGACACAGTAGTTTAAACATGGTCCTTTGTCTCATTGGGAGCCAGTGTAGAGTCTTCATGCATTCCGAGGCTGAGCTATACTTCTTCTCATTGCATGCTGCCTAATCCCTTTACTGCGGCCGAAAATCCGCTGAGGTGCGGCAGCTTTGAAGAGTGAGCGGGGCCGCGTCAGCCAACTGATGTGTGTAGCACTACGGAGGTTGTGCTCGCGACGTCCATTGGCCGACAGAAGCAGCGAATGGGTTAAGCAGCTGCATTCTGGACTAACTGAAGTTGTGAGAAAAGGCAGTCCGCCATGCCAACAAAAAGAGCATGCCCATAATCCAGCCTGCTAATAAGCAGTGCTTGGACCAGGTTCTTTCTGCACTCTAGCGGAATCCACTGGAATGTTCTCTTTAGCATTTTTAGGCTAGCGAATCTTTTCCTGCAGAGTGCATGAACATGATTCTGCATGGGGAGTGTATTATCCACGAGAATTCCCAGGTTTTCTGCCACCTGTTTGGGGGCCAGGGTTTGCTCAGGGTAGGGGGCCACCAAGTTGTGTTCCAGACTTGATGAGCACCCCCAAACAATAAGATTTTAGACTTGTCTGCATTTAGTTTCAAACAGTGGTCAGACATCCATGCTGCCATTTCTGTAAGACAGCTAGTAAGTCTGGTCCTAGTATCATCTTGTCCGTCTAGAGCAACCATCAGTTGGGTATCATCTGCATAGGATCATATATTGATGCCCCATTTTCCACATATTTTTGCCAGAGAGGACACATAAATATTGAAAAGGGTGGGGCTCAATGATGCACCCTGTGGTACGCCGTGTTTGATGGGAGATGCAGTGGAAGAGAAAGTACCCGCTGTATAGTTTGTGTTCGATTGGTCAGAAATGAATGGAGCCATTGTAGGGCTTTGGAATGTATGCCCTTGGTGGATAGTGTTTTCAGCAGGAGATTGTATGAGTCAGTGTTGAACGTTGCCGACAGATCTAATAAAATCAGGGCAGCTGCTTTCCGCTGATCTACCACACATATGATGTTGTCCTGTACTACTAAAAGTGTTGTCTCAGTACTATTGTTAGTTCTGAAGCCTGTCTGGGAAATATCCAGAAGTTCATTGGCTTCAAGATAATGAGTCAGCTGCCTTCTCACTAGTTTCTCCATCACTTTGGATAGGTAGGGGAGTTGGGATATGGGACGGTAGTTGACTGGGTTATGAGCATCCGTACCTGCTTTTTTGTAGCAAAGGAACTACCGTAGCATTCTTCCAGCTCTCCGGAAATACTGCGGTGCATAATCACTGATTAAAGACTTGGGTAACATGGGGGCAGATGATTGAGGCAATCCAAGAGAAGATATAATGGGGGCAGGGGTCGAGTGGGGATCCTGATTTAACTTCCATCATGGTTTTTTCCACCTCTTGTTCAGTGAATGGGACGAAACTGTCAAGGTGGCTGGTGTATCTGGATTAGAATTAAACGATTCCTACTATTCAATTCAGACTATTACAGGACCTCAAACTATACGATTAGCACGGGTGGCAGCTATTAGTCATTTTTACGTATTTTGAATTTGTAAACAACTGTTGATGTGCTTACTCTGAATCAGACAAACATTCCGTTTGTGGCAGACTTCTAAGTGCTGGTGCTACCAATTAAGTGCTGATGCTGAGCACCGGAAACCACCGGCTCAAATTAAACACTGATCAGTAGTTAGTGCATGAGCAGGTATTAGCTGTGACTTGGCTTTACATGCATAAAATTGCTACTGGGCGTATGGCCACCATGAGTAAGAACTATGTTAAAAGATATACGCAATGGTAAGGCAGTAACAGTTTACTTCTATAAGAATAAACGTATAAATCATCGTTCTGTCAATAATGAATGGTATTTTAACTCTATTAAACTATGTGTCATATTTTTTTAGTATAAGTCAGAACTATTTTAACGCAAAGGTTGATTTAGAAGCTGTACTCGTTCCCATAAGAGGTTAGACTGGATATTAGGATGACTTGTCGAGCCCTTAAAGGGTTCTGAAAAAGCACTAGGATCATGAAATAGTGATTCATCGTTAAGGCCACAATGGTGTGGAATTCTCTACCTACATTGCTAAGACTGTGAAACACCTTTCCGGCCTTCCTAGATATCTTATTTTTTCATTTTTCATTTTATAAGTGTTGGTTTTGTCCATATTTAAAATGCTGTATCTTCCATTCTGTTTTTTTTTCATTGCTAGTAATTTTAGTTACATAAAGTTGTTGTTATTTTGTTGTGCTCGTTTTACTGCACAGCACTAGAATGCTTTTGAACAAGTGTGGAGCTTTAGTGAACCTTTAAAAATAATTATTTCACCCAAAACAACGAAAAAATTAAATGTTTCTGGGGAAAGGTGTTGTGCATTTAATATATCTTTCAGTCTAATTAATTTTTAAGATCAGTAATCTAATAAGGATGCAGAACCACCACCAACATTTCTGGGATGGGAGCCAATTCATCATGGTCAAAATATTTGCCTACAAAAACATTGCATGCACTCTGGTGACTATCATTATATCATGATGGTAAGAAGATGTGAAGTTAAGAAGGGTAAATCAATAGTTACCTGTATATGATTACTATGATGCTATAGTGGAAGTCAAGATTGCGGTATGTTATGTTGATATTTCGACAGCAATGAAGTGACAATCTTCCCTTGCCACGGGTTAGTAACTATGCCATACCTATTTGAAACCCTTAGACATCAAGTGAGAGTGGGATGTCCGTTTGTTGTCAAAACTTTGATTCCCCTGCCGAGATACCTCCCTGCACCTTGGCTGAGGTATTAGCTGCCCTGGCCAAGGTATTACCAAACAAAGCTCCTGGGTTAAATAGAATCCCTGGGGACCTGTATAGAAACGAACAGGTTGTCTGGGCCCCATACCGTCAGACATTATTTAATGATATTCTTTATGGCATGTCACCCCCCCCAATGTGGGCTGGGGCAGAGATAATTCTCATTTATAAAAAAGGGTCCCCATAGAACCAGCAAACTATAGGCCAATTAACCTTATCAATGTAATACAAAAGATTTTTGCTAGAATGCTACTGGGAAGACTCCAGGAATGGATGGAAGACCTTATTATCTTAACTCCCTTACAAGCATGTTTTAGATGCAAAACATCCACAATAGCTCAGTTGTTCGGGCTCCAATTGATCTATTGGAAGCACATAGTTCTGGAGGGCGGTAGTCTGTACCTCACATTCGTAGACCTTAAATTGGCATTTGATATGGTAGATCGGGACCAGTTGTGGGGTATTTTGCTGGATATGAGAGTACCACCATATCTTTGTCATCAGCTCATACGCCTCCACAATGGAACATTTGCTAGGGTAAGGTTTGGCAAGAATGGGAAGCTAACGGCTCCATTCCCTGTTGGACAGGGCATGAGGAAGGGTTGTGTGCTTGGGATAACCCTCGTCTCACTCTTTCTTAACGGATTACTTGGAGCCCTTCTTGCCGCCAAAGATATTGACTCCCCACAACTAACTAACCGCAAATTTCCTGCTCTAATGTTTGCGTATGACACCCTGCTCCTCTTGAAGTCACCAATGGGGATGCAGCGTGTGTTAGAGGAACTTAGCCTGTTTTGTAAAAAGAGGAATTTAGTAGTAAATATTCAGAAAACAAAGTATATGCTCTTCCAAGCAGATTCTATAAATTCTCCGCACCCAAGAATGGATGATAGACCATTGGAAAGGGTCCCTACTTTTGATTACTTGGGTCTCACACTAAATGATAAAATGGAATGGGGATCCCAAATCAATTAAGTTAATCTAAAGCTGATTCAGGCTGTTGGGGGGATTGTAAAAGTTTAGAGGAGATGTGCCCTAAAGGTTATAAGCCCGCCTATAGAAATTTACAAGGTTCAAGCTAGGGGGGCAACTATGTATGAGGCTGAACGGTGGGAGCACAGCTTAGTTAATGTCCTCACCGTAACAGAAAACAACTTTCTGAGACAAATCTTGTGCTTGCCTAAAAGTACACCCTTAATTAAGAGTGTACTTTAAGGATGGACCTGGGCATAGTTCCCATTGTGGATTTAATTGCTTCACGCCCACTCCTTTATTGGCGACGGCTGTGGAGCACACCAGAGTAAGGATAATATAGGGAGGAATTAAAGGCTGTGATGTCCACCCTCGGGGCAGGTAGCATCCCGTGGTTGTTCTTTATTCAGGACTCATTTCGTTCGATAGGAAGGGAGGACTTATGGTCGGCTCCGGAGGAGTCATGTATGGCTACTTCAAAAAATTCTTTGGACAGTGTATTGAAGGAGTATAAACTGGCACGTATTTTACAGACAGTTAATCCTTCTAGTTCAACCCATGGGTTCCTGGACATAAAGCACCAATATAAAATGGAGTAGGTGTTGGATTCTATACAATCACCACTAGGAAAAAAACTGTTTTTGCAATTTAGACATGGGACGCTGCCGCTCCATGCATTACCCACATCGCTAGGCACAGCCCTGGAACCCACAGACCACGCACGCAACCTGGGGGCCATCCTTGATTCCACCCTCTCCATGACCAGACAAGTCAACACTGTCTCCGCGTCCTGCTTCAACACCCTCCGCATGCTCCGCAGGATGTTCAAACGGATCCCTCCCGACACGAGAAAAACCGTCACCCAGGCCTTCGTCACCAGCAGACTCGACTACGGCAACGCCCTCTACTCAGGAACAACAACCAAGCTCCTGAGAGGACTACAACGAATCCAGAACGCCTCTGCACGCCTGATCCTCGAAGTTCCCCGACGCAGCCACATCACACCCCACCTGAGAGGCCTGCACTGGCTCCCCGTCAACAAGAGGATCACCTTCAAACTCCTCATCCACGCACACAAAGCCCTACACAACGCCAGACCTACATACCTCAACAACCGACTCAGCTTCCACACCCCCACTTGAAGCCTCCGCTCAGCCAACCTCGCCCTCGCCACAGTTCCTCATATCTGGAAAACCACAGTCGATCCTTCTTCTAACTCGCCGCCAAGACCTGGAACGCTCTTCCCACCAGCTTACGACAGACTCATGACCTGCTGGCCTTCAGAAGACTCCTCAAAACCTGGCTCTTCGATCAGTAGCGCCCCCCCCCAGTGACTTGAGACCCTCACAGGTATGTAGCGCGCTTTACAAATGGAGTGATTGATTGATTGATTGATTGAACCAACAAGTTGACGGGTTCTATTACCCACTATTGCCCAGGTGTCTAGTAGAGGAAGAAACTGTTATTCATGTGTTGTTCTTCTGCTTGGCATATAAGTGGGCCAGATCAAAGTGGGTTATCCAACTCTGTAGAAATTTGGGTATCAGAAATTATAAAGAATTCTATAGAGTTTTAAAATCTGATACCAACCCGGTCTTTATTGTTGCTATTTCTAAATTCCTTTTTGCTATGTGGAGTAAGCGAAGGTACTTATTGAAAAACTGATGTAAGAACTAGTAATACCTGCTCTCACGTGCCAACAATTGTGATCTAAGTTCCTGCTAAAACTCAATGTGCAAAATGTATGCATTTTTTAGACAACTTATGCGAGATCTATTAATACCCGAGACCAATTGGTTGCTATTGTGACCTCGTTTTTTTATACAAACATAGGCTGTGAATATTTTTCTTTTTTAATATTCTTAGTTTAAATTATATTTTTAACGATTGTTTTAAATTGATTATAACACAGATAATGATGATTATCAGCTTAATTTCCTGCTTCCCAATGGGTGACTATTACTGCTATGTCTGTCTCTACCATTTTATCATCCAGTGCTTTTTATGAAATTGTATTTTCTTTCATGATTTGAATTCGAAGAGGTTGTGAATCTGTATGTGCTTTTATGGCTGTAATAGCTGAAATAATGTTTTTATGATGATGATGATGTTGAAGTTAAGAAGGGTAAATCAATACTTACCTGTATATGCTTACTATGATGCTATAGTGGAAGTCAAGATTGCGGTATGTTACGTTGATATATCGACAGCAATGAAGTGACATACTTCCCTTTCCACGGATTAGTAACTATGCCATACCTATTTGAAACCCTTAGACAGTAATATTAAGTTTGTTAATCAGGAGAATGACATTACACTGGGTTTGGGGTTTCGCCTCATCATCTTAATGAGTAAAGTCAAGAGTTGGCCTAACGGCTAGGGCGGTCGACTTTGAATCTGGGGAATTAGGTTCGAGTCTCTGCAATGATGCCGAACATCCTGTGATTCTGGGCAAATCACTTAATCTTCCGGTGCCTAACAAAAATCATCAATATGTCCTAAACTGCTACTGGTGCTATGTAAAGCGCTCTGATACCCGATTCAGGCCAAGCTCGCGCTATATAAAACTCTGTAAAATAAAAAAAAATCATCATAGATTTACTTTCAAGATAAAATGGTAGCTTTTGATCACGTATACTTTACATTCATTTGGATGCAGAAGAACTTTATATCATATTCTTAGGACAAATAGAACCATGTTTTGAGGGTTGAGCACAGAGTTGCTACTGTATATGCACATAAGGTGTGTGTTTGGCAATTATAATCATCCCCATTCCCTGAGGCCCTACTTTATTTTAATGATCCTTGCCCTTTCCCTATGTTCAGATTTGAACCAATGGTGGAAACGTGATCGTTCTGGACCAGGGAAGGAAAATTGGATGGGCAGATTATCAACACTTCAAAAGTGCAGTTCAGTCTCAGTGCATATGGGCTGCATAAGCAGTGGGACACATGAACACATATCTAGTGGTACGCTTTCACCCTGGTACTTTTTCAGACGATCACAGAAATCCAGGTTTTCACGCAATCACTAGAAAAATGTGTATGTATTCAACTAACAGCAGGACACCATGGATTGTACCAACAATTCTGAACAACATACATTGCTCTGGTGCCTGTCCAGCTTTACACTAACATCTGCAAAGACATTTGGATCAAACACTGCTGCAAAATGCTAGTGACTGCACACCTCCAAATAGTACATTTGTTTGGCTTGAGTGGAAGATAAAGGGACAATATTTGTACTACACTGTGCACAGGTGAGCATGCATCACGAGGAGGATCCGTTAGGGGTCTCATGTCTTCGAGTGTTGACGCTCCTGGCCCCTCCCCACAACTCAGGGAACTCCTTAAACCTATGCAACTCATCTATCAATTGACACAATCATTAGCCAAATCATGACTAACAATGTCTGGATGGATTGTTAATTGGTTTCATTTTAAATACTTCAAACACAATTACTGATATTAGAGTTAAAGAATACAATTTGATGTACAACTTACCTATAACATTGGATGATATTACTTTCTCACCCTGAGCCCAATTTAAATTCCAAGGAGTGCAAAGCGTTTTACAATTGAACATGAACAAGGAAGTATGCCAAATAACTCTTAGCAATCACAACAACAAACACTTCATCAAAACACTACAAAGCTTTATGAACGAGGAATAAGAGACGCTATGAGAGAGACAGCCACTGGAGAAAAAATATTTGCATCAATAACTTCTAAATGCACAAAGGCCTATAACTCAGGAAGCGAGCATACAGACTTTTTCAACAAAAGGGAATGAATAAGCCAGAAAGTGGCAAACAATTCACTGGCAAAACTCGAATAATAGAGTCTGCACTGAGTGGGTGATAATCGTGTACAGAAACAAACAAGAAATCGCACCAGAGGCGTTTTAAGTCATGGCCAGGGGCAGGCCCCAACCTTCAAAGGAGCCCTTGGAAAAGTGAACTTTCTCTCCTTGACCTCTGTCCATTCTATTTCTCTATCTGAACATCATTCTCTCTCTCACTCTTTCTCTCTCACACTCTCCCTCTTGAGAAATGTATCACCTGAAATGCGCTTAGCCTAGTTCCAGAAAAAACTAGAAGGGCATCTTTTGGCAGTCAGATAATGCTAACTGCTTGTCAGGAGCTTGATTAGGTGCAGTCTGAATCGGTAAAACCAATCAGGAACCTGTCTGTGTGGTACATAGACTGTTTCCAGAAGACCTCCACTAGCATTCAAAAAGACATGAGACGCTTAGATAGGCATGCTTAAAGTACAGCACATATTGAAGATACATGATAGAGATGTAGGACCGAGAGAAATGCTTGCTTCATTGTGAGGACCGGTGGGCCTTTTGAATTGCATCCGTGATTAGGCATCAAGAAATTGCTGGACCTACTATTAATGTATGTATATATTAATAATCTTCGATTATGAATTTATATGTAAGATAGGAAGCTACAGAAACAATTTGAAAAGTTATAAGAACCGAGCAGATGAATAGATGAAATTCTATGACAAAATTTAACAAAGTTTTACCAGAAAGAACATATGTCTCACAGAGAGCTCAGTATGCTTGAATCCAATGGTCACCAACCTGCAAATATATTTTCCTAACAATATAGGTCTATTGCCGTTATGACTGAATAGCCATTTCTCACAAATAATAAAAAGGTGTTGATGAACAGCTGGGATGGATGAAAAATAATGAATTTCCAGTTCAGTTGAAAACTATTATTTAATATAAAAAGATTGCAATCTGTTCCACAGCGGTGGTATTTTATTGTGACCAACATAAAAAGTAGAGGATCCTGCAGTGATTTATATTGCCAAAGCTTATAAACTATAAGAACAAAAGGTAAACACTCCCCTTTCTTAACTTGAACCAGCAAATGCAGGTTTAGAGGCTTAGAATCACTGCCTGGGGATGCTTTGTGATTTTGCCCTGATTCTTTTTAATTACTGCATTAAAATGGTTGTCTAACCAAGAACAGCATTTTATTATACAAGTAATACGTAGAATGACATTAAGGGCTCAATTATGGGTCGGATGAATCAGTACTGCAGGTGGAAACCGCCCAATCCACCTGATGTTAAGAGGCACTTTGTTCCTGTGTCTGACATTACTGATCGCACAAACCAATGGTGGGCTACCACATGCTGATCTGCACCTGTAAAACCACAATTTTTCACAGACAGAACCAGAGGCTCAGGCTGATCCCCACACACCACCCCCCACTATGATGAGAGAGAACACAATTCCTCCAACCCCCACCAGTCCTGGAGACTCCCCAGATGCCGAATACCCTCCTGCCATGTGGCCTCCACAAAAGAGTGAGCCTCCACATAAGAGCAGGAGAAGTCGGTAAATATAGCAAGCAGTGAAAGAGGTGATGATTTTGGGGACCTCCATAACCTAGGGAGAGAACCAAGCATGTGCCTTGAACACAAAGAGCACATCATGCTAAACAATGCATTGGTGGTCCAATGCTCTTAGGACCAACCCAAGCACAGTTATGGGCAAAAATACAATCCCAACCAAAGGCCCTGCAGAACATTATGTGAAGAGATTCTAGAGTGCAGTGAACATTAGAGGAATGCTTGCAATAAATCAAACCATTGGCATTCGCCCCAGTAGCATTCTAACCCAATGTTCTTTTGCCCACTATCCCACCTCAGTTTAGACCCATCCATATGCAATTGCTTTTGACCCTGCTCGATTAGAAACACTCCAGTCTGAACTGTCAGGCCAGGCCCTCCCTGAACTGAACACAAACACCCCCAAGACTGTGTTTGTCCTGATTCAATTGGATGTAGCTTGATTAGAGTGACAGAGTGAACATGAGACCCACATTTGGGCATAACTTGTCCCTCGGTGGTGCATCAAACACACAAAAGGTGATCAAAGGAATACCTGGAATAGGTATAACTATTGGCAATTGTTCGGGGTAGCATTCCAACCCACCATGCCACCTCAATTTGGACCCAGCCATATATACATCCATCTTGACCCTACTCCATTAGCAACAATGGGTGAAACCAGTCTCGGGATGCTTGTGCTCCTGTACAGGGCGGTCCTGGCTTGGCAGTTCGGGCTGGACTGTTCCTATTGGAGTGATTCAACTCATGAGATGTGTGGCAATATTATCTGCAATGCAATGTTTAAGTTTTTTATGTAAAATAATCTTTATTGAATTTTAAAGCTGCAGGGCTCATGGAAGTTAGTAGTACAGAAACAATTGTGAATTTGTTTTATTGCTCGACTTACAATATTTGTATTAGAATGACCAACGCTTTTGTATTTCAAGGGATCTATGTTTTGAAGTGTTGAATGAGTCCAGATTGTTTCTCTAAGTTAGAATAAACTAAGATAAAGTGTGAGAGAGAGAGAGAGAGAGAGAGAGAGAGAGAGAGAGAGAGAGAGAGAGAGAGAGAGAGAGAGAGAGAGAGAGAGAGAGAGGCATAGAGGACCGTGTTGGGAGGTGCAGTGAGGGGGGTAGGACCTGATGCATTTCTTATTCAGATAGTAGCTTGTTTATTGTGGGTGTTACATGATTGTTTTTAAGAAGCCTGGATGATGTGGGTATTTATGGGGGTTTAGGTGAGTTAACAAATGTATCTAGTTTCTCCCATAGGTTACTTTGAGATGGCTTTGTTTAGGTAGGAATTTAGGGAGTTTTCAGTGCCTCTTGTAAATTAGGTCCGGGCCCACCATGCATGAATGCATTAGCAGTTGAATTCTTTCCAATCCAATAAAATGGATGTGATGTCTATGTTTACTAAGATGTCAATTAAGTCAATTAAGTCAATATCATTTTTGCAAGTGCTTTGGTAATGTGTGAGGGGAAAGTGTCCAATAATATGGAGGCTAAGTCAGTGGACCAAAAAATGTTTGATACATGGTAGGCAGACCACAATCTGAATGGGTTAGAGGCAAAGCAATTGTTGGGATTTATTAGTCGAAACCAAATATGTTCTGAGTTTACAGAGAGATTTCTTTTTGGGTTATGCTCCTTGAGAATATACTTTCATTTGGTGTAGATCACTTGTTGGTTTTGATTATAGGGTGACATGTTTTAGAAGCTTTTTTAAAGCCTCCTTTTGTGTTTTTCTTAATAACAGTGGGTAGATTAGACTCAAGAGGAGAACTGATTTTGGGCAAAGCCCTTTTTTTAGAAATATATAGAAGTCAATTTCTTTTACGATGTACGATTGCTTAAATGAGGAGAAAGGGACAGGGTCATTTTTGGGCCTTTGTACTTGACTAGTTGTATTCCTTTAGCAGGCATCTTTTTGACAAAGAGAGATTTACTTCTGATTCTGGTGTTGTGGTTGTGCCAAAAGGAGGCTAACGAGGAGGGTTTCATATTATTATTGAGTTTATTATCTAAGAAGCAGAGTGCAAGCACATTGCTTATAAGTATGACTGATGAATGCCCTGAAACATTTGTTTTCACCGTCATGAGTTAGATTAGAGTGAGTAGGGAGACCATATCTGGTTAAATGTCAGACATATATGAGGATTTAACTCTATCCTTTTAGAAGTTAATGAGTGGAGGGACCATTATTTTATTAGTCTCAACTCTTTTCCACCAATGATATATTTATGAGACATGGGGCCATCTTGCATACTGTGCCCCTGTGGTGCAACAAGTGTTTGCACCCATTTTCCGCACCCCCTAATCATAGTTTTATTACAGAAGTGGCCACTGATGTTTGTGTTGCCTCTTCTTTAATAAATACACCACCCGTACTATCTTAAAGGGGTGTACCCTCCCTATCATGGGCATATACTCCCATGCTAATGAGTGAAAGTGTACTTCAGTGCCCCTGCCATATGATGGACGCAGGCACAGTAGCAAAGAGACTGTGAATCAAGGGTGCCCTCTGAAAGGGGTGCCATGGACCCCCAAAGTATCCACCTGCTGGTGGAAGTAGTCACTCACTGCACCCGTCTGCAGGGGGAGTTCTATTCTCCTTTTAAAAGGCTGCCTTTCCTGTGAGATGCAGACCAGGTGCTTCAATCAGCCGGTCCGTCTTCAACTAATGCATTGCCCCCAGGGCCATGTGAGTTCACATGTGCCCTGGAAAATTATTATCAGTAATAGGTCTCACTGTCCATGTTTCCGTCCGGTGTTCATAGTTAAAAATTAGCCGCAAACTGGGACAGTGCTCCCTGAATGCGATAAGGCTCAGTTGTCTAAAAGGTTTTTGATAGTGTTGTTTGTTTTTGTTTGATTTCATAGCTTCCTCAACACAAGATCCCAGGACTTTTTACCTTAGTACATTCCAATTTTAGGCTTGTGTTGCTAATTAGACAGCTATTACATAGCTTGGTAAGGGAGAGTATTTCAGTTTTTTTCCCTTATTTAGGGACCTTTGCGTAATACTCTATTGTATCAAGTATGGCGGAATTGCATCTTCAGCTTTTTCAGAGAAGATTGAAACATAAAAACATTATCAGTATAGGCTGCCATCTTTAACGGATCAAATTTAAATGGGGTGCCTACAATTTTGTTCAGTCTTATTGCAATCAATAAAGGGTCCAATGTAAGAATAAAGAGTGAGGGGGACGGGGCAACCATACCTCCTGCCTTGTTAGAATTGGAAGCTATTAGAAAGGCATCCATTGACATTTATTGATGGACAGGAGTTGTTGTAGAAGTCGTGGACAATGAAAGTAAATGTATCCCACAAATAGAGTTTGTCAATCACTGCATGCAGGAAAGTCCAGGAGACTTTGTCAAAGGCTTTCTCAGCATCCAGTGCCATTCCTAACACAGGAGTATGTGCCGAAATCATATTGCAAATTAGATTGCAATATGGTTGCGTGGAATGCAGAATATGTGGTTGTCCTACCTGTGAAGTGAGAAAGCTGGGAAACAGAATGACAGAGAGAGTAAACATCTTGCCTTACTGTTATCTTACCATCTTGCCATTTTGCCAATTTGCCACGGCTTAAGTGTTTAACCAAAGTCTTAAGTCTTAAACAGCCTAGCAGAAGATTGCTTTACCACTTTGACATATTTTCAGCTTTTAGTGGCCAATCCCCGTTAAAGGCATTGATTATTGTGTTTTTCTGAATATTAGTGCCACATCCATTTCAGCTATGGCATCCACTCAAACCTTGTATATTTACCGATGTCGAAACGG
The DNA here is from genome assembly GCF_964263255.1 of Lissotriton vulgaris. NCBI lineage: Eukaryota > Metazoa > Chordata > Amphibia > Caudata > Salamandridae > Lissotriton > Lissotriton vulgaris. Next base: position 365,077,303 of record NC_141689.1, read on the forward strand.
GAATTCTAATTCTGTCACTTTTTTGTAGTTATAATTGCCACTCGGTCTTTAAAGGACAGTGAATGTTATGTATGTGCTGTTGCCACACAAATTCTAGTTCTGTATGCGTTTATAATATTTCAGGAAAAGTTGGCATCTATATAAGAGTTTTATTTTATTCTGAATTGTACCATAACATGATCATATGGAAACCACTTTGCCACATTCTAATGTCAGTCTCGCACCAGGTAAAACTGCCATAAAAAGAAATGCTATTAATAATAAAATGTAGGGGACGAAGTGATCTCATGGTTGAAGGGTGCTGGTGAGTGAAATTTAATAGTGTCAGGCACATTAGCAATTTTCCCCAGAACAATGACCAGCCTAAGCCCAAAGTGCCTTCAAGGGCAAGCATAAAAAACAGAATGGAGATATGTCAGACAGATGCCACGTGGGTGCATCTAAATTACGAGGCCTTTAAATATTCCGGGCCTTTAAGTCAAAATCCCTTTCCAGTGAGCGGGCACAAGACCATAGACGTGCCCATTAAGTATGTAGTCAAACAAACAGCAACCAAAATGTATTTGTAAATATTACGACTCCTCCCAATGATGCCACATAATTTGGTATGGCAAAGATGGAAAGGTGTTCTATAGATGAACTTCAACAGTTATCGAATGTTATGAGTATACCGGCCTTTAGAAACATTTCATGCTCCATGTGTGAAAAGATATGGATTCTGTCTTTTGAGTAGAACAGCCTCAACCATGTTTTACTACAATAGTGTTTGCAACCAACTCGTGGTCTATAATTTGATTACGAAATTGTTTTGGTGAAATCGTATACTTTTTAAAGTTTTGTTCTATTTCACAATTAGAATGTCAGGTTCGTGGTAATTATTTGCTCTTTCTAATGCGGTAAATAATATGTCAAAACCACATCACCGAAAGTCTGAGTAGTGGCTTTCGGACTTCGATAGCAGGGGCGGGGGTGGTGTACTCTACAGCCTTTCTTAGATAGCACACATTACTCTTGATTCCCCTCTAACCCAGCAGGCTGTCTACCTACTAGGAATGTGCTAGCCAGTTTCAGGGCTTAGATTTAAACAAATGTCTCCTCTGGTTTGATAGTTGCCAGTAAGCCTTTTGATGTGAGCAGTGAAAGATTGACATTTTTTGTGGTACACAATCTTTTTAACCTGAGCATGGATACATGACATGGAAGAAAATGTAAGCATTTGAATTGTTGAATGCACCTACCTATCTGTGATTGTTTCCCGAAGTCCGCTTGCCACTCCTTTAACCACTGTGCTTGCTTTTGGAGTCAGCACCACTTGTGATATAAAAAATGTGCCTTTCCTCCTTCTTTCAGTGATCGATGCTTGAAGAAACTGAATCAGTTTTTCTGTGTCTGTTGTGTTCGCCCAAGGAGCCGGCATCATTTGACCGGGCCAAAGGAAGGATACTTCGAGTGCTACTGGGCTATGATAAAATACCAAAATTTGGTAATCTTTCTCCCACAGATATTGAAGACTTACTTCTTGAGCAAATATGGCAGGACACATTTTGTTCCCAAATGTGTCTTTAAGCATTTGAACAAGGTTCTCATGATGATACTTCTGCATCCCGTAGAAGTGGTTGAAGTCCAGAAAGATCACCTCCTTGTGGTGGTTAGTGAGAAATGCATTGATCTCCTCCAGGCCCTCATTGACTTTGGCACTGAATAAACCATGAGCAAAATAGAGTTCATTATCAGGGTCTCTAGGCTTGGTAGAAATCCGAAGGTCAAAATAACGTATCCCTGCCTCTAACTGGCTGGTGAAGCTCATTGTCTGCGTTGCTAACCACTTTCTCATTAGCTTTTTGGCAACAGTCCCAAAAACAGACACAAAGTTTTGGACAGTTTCTGGTTGTTCTGGTCCCACGGGAGATGCTTCATCAATATAGAAACTGAAGGAATCATGAGACCCTACAAAACAAAAGGAAAATATGTACTTTTTTGTTGTGCAGAAACATTGTAAAACTAAACATATATATGTCTTGATAGACAAAAAGACAAACAATTAACAACACACATAACTAAATTCAATGATTTGAGGAAAAACAACATTACCATTCAATGTGCATAGTTGTTTTACTTTTGTACTTTTATTTTGACATTATTTTGGTGACTTTCCAACAGTTTTACAGCGGCTTATACACTATAATAGGTTTCGAATAAATGAAAAGTAGTTACCTTCAAAATCTTACAAACGGGAGGTATATAACTCCTCTCCAGGCAGTTATAATCTAATTTGGTGCAGCTGAACATATTTTATTTAGCCTGAACATAGGTCAATCTTATTGTTTAATCTCACTTGTGATATATTTTCTGTGGAATTGCCTTAAGTCTTTTCATATTGACTGTAATGACAACTATCTGAGATGGTAATCACAGACCAAAAGAATAACTGGAATGATTTACCACTGGCTGAACCATATTGTTACATCTAGCGTTATACCAACCCTCTCAAATAAATCTATGAAAGTTTCCCTACAAGGCATTTTATGAATGTTGAAAGTCTATGGGGAGTTCTCTAATCGTATAATGGAATTTGACCAAAGTTTGAGTTAATTTACAAGCACAGAACACCAGCTCATCCTTTCACTCTCAAAAGACCCAATTAATACAAGAGACAACATTCACATGTTTATGACAACCGTCACTAACTGCCCGAAGCTCAACATGGACAAAACGGAAGTGATGATCTTCGGCAACAACACCATTTTTTGGAATGATCCTTGTTTGCCCTTGGAACTAGGATTATCATCCAAAGTGACCGGCCAATCCTGGACAGCAAACTGACCATGACGTCCCAGATCCACGCAGTCGCCTCTGCCTGCATTTCACGCACTTCACATGTTATGAGAAGGCTTCAAATGGATCCCCTTGAAGACCAGGCGGATCACTGACACAATATCGATGTCAAAATTATCGATATACAAAAATATCTTGTTAAAAATATAGATTGACAAAATATCGACTTCCTATCTCCAAACAGGTAAGTAGAAAAATATTGAATCAAAAATATCGATGTAAAAAATATAGATAGTCAAAATATCGACTTTTTAAATAGTTAAAAATAATTTAAAATTAATGAAATAATAAATATAACTAACTTAAAAATATTTAAAATACTTAAAAAACATTAAAAATAATAGATAATCAATATAATTAAAAAAATATATATATAATGAATACATATATATATAATGAATACATATATATATATATATATATATATATATATATATATATATATATATATATATATATATATATATATATATATATATATATATATATATATATATATATATATATATATATATATATATATATATATATATATATATATATATATATATATATATATATATATATATATATATATATATATATATATATATATATATATATATATCCAAGCTCCCAAATCCTGAAAATACCCAGCCGGGTTCCAGGAAGAATAAGCACTCTCAAGCACGGCACAGTTCGTTAGCAGGACAGTTTATTCAAAGACAGACGCGTTTCGGGAGAGCCCTCCCTTTCTCAATGTTTACATCTGATACGGCGTGCGCAGCGCCATTATAAATGTTTGTAAGGCATTTCAAAACAAACAAAGGACTAATTCTTGTTCGCAGCGCGGGGCGCCATCTTGGAATGTATAAATTCAACATATATTACACCAGATTGCTAGTAAGTATACCACATCCTTATACTGCCGTGTATCGGCTAAATTGTTGTCTTAAAAGCAAAACCATATACTGTACAAACATAATACATTTCATGGCTAAGACAACAATATGTTGTTGAGAATTACCCAACTTGCGACATAAATACAAAATTCTAATGTGGTCAGTTTGAACACAATCTTGCCGTGGATCGGCAATTGCAGCCCAAAAGGACTGCCAAAACTACGATGTGGTCAAATACTAAAGCAAATCTTCTAGCTCGGTCTCGGTAGTGATGATGTCATCCATCACAAAACAAAAACACTCAGACCATTTCCAGAAAGTATTGCACAAATAATCAAACTGTAGAATTGTTGTTGGAGATTCAGTATTCAACTAAACAAAACTCATAGCACAGTAATACACTCAGTTAACCCAAATGAGAGGCCAGTTCTTCTCCCATATTTAAGCCTCCAGGTGCTTTAGTCTCCAGGTCAATGATGTACCAGGACTCAAGTCCCCTGAGTGTGAGCAATCTATTGCCCCCTCTGGGATTCTCTTCGACTTGGTCCAAAAAAAAAATGTCTGAGAAGATTCCTGTCACTGTTATGTGTCAAGGAGAAATGTCGGGCCACGGGATACGTAAAGTCTTTATTCGCAATGGCCCGCATGTGTTCTAATATTCTCAACTTGACAGGATTAATGGTACTCCCAACATACCGTAACAGACAGGGACACATTAGGCAATAGACAGCAAAGTCAGAGTGACATGACATAAACTTTGTTATTTTCCTCCCATCCTTTCTACCCGGGACTTGGTATGTCAGTGTCCTTTTACTTGAAGCACAGGCTTTGCATTTCCCACAAGGGAAAAAGCCTTTGGTGTCTTTCAAAGTTCCTAATGGTTTCTTAAGTGATGGCAAATAGCTGTGGACTATTTGATCTCATAGAGATCTGGCCTTCCTGAATGTAATAAGTGGTGTGTTGGGAATGTCAGGCCCTACAATCTGATCCGATTTTAAGATGTGCCAATGTTTGGACAAAATGGATCGCAGTTTGAAGGAGTCAGCGGCATATGGTGTTATAATGCGAAATTTACCTTCAATGTTGGGGCCTTTCTTCTTGACAAAGAGACTAGCACGTGGTATTGTCCTAACCCTGTTAAGGGTGTCTTGAAGAAGAGAAGAGCTGTAACCTCTTGTTATAAATCGTTCCATGCATTTACCAGCTGCTTTCTCAAAATGAGTGTTTTGGCTGCAGTTGCGCTTTAACCGCAAGAATTCCCCGTATGGGATATTGTTAATCAATTTACGAGGATGGCCGCTGGAAGCGTGTAAGACGCTATTCCCGGCCGTGGGCTTGCGGTAAAGTTGTGTGCAAATGGGTCCCTCACTGACACTAACTTCTAGGTCTAGGTAATTAACCCTGTCCCTGCTGATTTCACTGGTAAATCTCAGATGATACTCGTTCTCGTTGAGCAATTGAATGTATTGGTTGGCTTCCTCAACTGTACTATTCCGCACCAGGAACAGATCATCTATGTATCTGCTCCAGGTTACCACCTTGGTGTTCCATGTGGCAAGTCTGGGGGCCCAGGCTACCTGCTCCTCCCCCCAGCCAACGAAAAGATTCGCATAGCTGGGGGCGAAGCAGGAACCCATGGCCGTACCAGAGAGTTGGCGATACATAGTGTCCTGAAAGAGAAAGATATTATTGCGCAGGCAAAATGCAATGAATTCCAATAGCATCTTATTATGCATTGAATATTTGAGTTCTCTTTTCCTCAGGAAATATTCCACTGCGTGTAGCCCCTGTTCATGGTCAATACAAGTATATAAACTTGTGATATCCAGGGTAATCAGGATATAAGATGATTGCCCCTCCAACAGTTCCACCTTTTCAATGAAATCAGTGGTGTCTCTGATATATGATCTTAGGGACAGTACAAAATTAAACAGGTGGTGATCCAAGAATTTCGAAAGATTTTCAGTCAATATCGATGTCAAAATTATCGATATACAAAAATATCTTGTTAAAAATATAGATTGACAAAATATCGACTTCCTATCTCCAAACAGGTAAGTAGAAAAATATTGAATCAAACATATCGATGTAAAAAATATAGATAGTCAAAATATCGACTTTTTAAATAGTTAAAAGTAATTTAAAATTAATGAAATAATAAATATAACTAACTTAAAAATATTTAAAATACTTAAAAAACATTAAAAATAATAGATAATCAATATAATTAAAAATATATATATATAATGAATACATATATATAATGAATACATATATATATATATATATATATATATATATATATATATATATATATATATATATATATATATATATATATATATATACATAGTATTAATAATAAAATATACAATATATTTACCATAGGATAGCGAGAGGGTTACATTTACTATTACCACTCCAGTGAGTGCAATAGTAGAAAAAACATTGGATAGCGTAGCAGTAAACATTACTATTCCCACTCCAGAGAGTGCAACAGTAGGGAAAGCGTTGGATAGCGTAGGGGTAAAAATTACTATTCCCACTCCAGAGAGAGTGCAACAGTAGGGAAAGCGTTGGATAGTGTAGGGATAACAACTACTATTCCCACTCCACAGAGTGCAACAATAGGGAAAACATTGGATAGCGTAGGCATAAAAATTACTATTCACACTCCAGTGAGTGCAACAGTAGGGAAAATGTTGGATAGCGGGAGGGTAACATTTTCTATTCCCACTCCAGAGTGTACAACAGTAGGGAAAGCGTTGGATAGCGGGAGGGTAAAAATTACTATTCCCACTCCAGTGAGTGCAACAGTAGGGAAAGCGTTTTATAGCGACTAGGTTAAAATTACCATTCCCACTCCAGAGAGTGCAACAGTAAGGAAAGCTTTGGATAGCGGTAGGGTAAAAATGACTATTCCCACTCCAGTGAGTGCAACAGTAGGGAAAGCATTGGATAGCGTAGAGGTTAAAATTACTATTCCCACTCCAGAGAGTGCAACAGTAGGGAAAACGTTGGATAGCGTAGGGGTAAAAATTACTATTCCCACTCCAGTGAGTGCAACAGTAGGGAAAGCGCTGGATAGCGTAGTGGTAAAAATTACTGTTCCCACTCCAATGAGTGCAACAGTAGGGAAAGCGTTGGATAGCGTAGGGGTAAAAATTACTATTCCCACTCCTGAGAGTGCAACAGTAGGGAACATAAATACTTAATATATGAATGAAAATTAATTAAATATGAATACCAATCAATTAATTTTTTTAAGAATAATTATTCGTTTTTGATAATAAATAATTATGTTCAACAAAAATAACCAATAAATAAATTTAAAACATTAACTATTTCTAATTAAATTACTTCCCACCCTATTCCCCTATAAACCCACAACCCACAACTGAAAATAAAATAAAATTAACATGATTAACATTTAATCAATTCATTAAAATTAATTACCAGTTATATTTTATTTACTTACCAATTATGAATTAATTAACAATGAATTACCAATTTTATTTTAATTAATTACCAATTATTCAATTAATTAAAATTAATTACCAATTACATTTTATTAATTACCAATTAATAATTAATTAAAAATTAATTCAAAATAAATGCCAATAAATTAACATATTTAATACATTTTAATTAAATTACTTCCCACCCTATTCCCCTATAAACTCACAACCCGCGACAGAAAATAAATTCATATAATTAACATAATTATCATTTAACCAATTAATTAAAATTAATTACCAATTTAATTTTAATTATTTTCCAAATAATTAACAATTATTACAAATTAATACCAATAAATAAATTAACATATTTTAATTAATTATAATTAAATTACTTCCCACCCTATTTCCCTATAAACCCACAACCCGCTACAGAAAATAAATTAATATAATTAACATAATTATCAATTAATCAATTAATGAAAATGAATTACCAATAATATAAATTAAATATACACTTTTCACACATATAGTAACATAAAAAACACTTAAAAAAATGATATTAACTTACTTACCTCTAATTTGATATTTTTGTTGTCTATATTCTGTCCATTCGATGTTTTATCCGTTCTATATTTTGGAATCGATATTATTGCTATTCTAGTCGATATTTTTGTACTCAATATTCTATCCGGTCGATATTCTTTCCATTTAATATTTTTGAATCGATATTAATGTACCGCCACTCAAGCCCTAATTACCAGACAATGGCAACGCACTCAATGCCAGAATCACCACACACCTTCTAAAGAGACTCCAGACCATACAGAAGTCCGCTGACAGACTCACTCTCAACTTCCCCAGATGGACCCATATCACCCCGACCTCAGAAAACTCCACTGGCTCCCAATAAAGAAGAGATGCCAATTCAAGCTGATGATCCACTCCTACAAAGCCCTGCACAATTACAGACCAACCTACATCAACCATCGTCTGAGTTTCCATCGCCCCACTGAACAACTACGCTATGCCTCTCTCTCTCTCAAACGCCCACATCCATCGAAGCAACAGCGGCGGATGCACCTTCTCCTACCCAGTGGTAAAACCTCTCTCTGCAGCTACAGATGTTATGTTATGTTATGTTATTGTGAATTTCTAGAGCTCATAATCACCCAGAGGTTTCTAAGCGCTATCAGAGGAAGCCCTACACCAGATAAAATAATAAGTGGCCTGCTCAGAGAGTCCCCCATGCCTCTAAGAAAAGCACGGTCTTCAAATTCTTTCTTAATGGAAGGATAATTTGTTTCCTTGCGTACATTTTCCGGGAGACTGTTCCATGCCTGAGGAATTGTGGTCGAGAAAGCTCTTCCACCCATGGACAAAAGATTAAACTGGGGGCAAACCAAGCGACATCCATCTGCTGACCGAAGCATCCTGCTCTGAGTGTAGTTGGTCAATCGGTTCTTGATGTACCTGGGGGCTAAGCCGTAAATGGCTTTATGTGCAATGCAGAGGCTTTTAAATGTAATTCTCTGTGTTCATGACAACATGGAGCCTGGCCAATAGCTTTTTTGGTAAACCATAATACAGAGATTTGCCATAGTCCAGACGCAACAGAATCAACGCTGAAACCGCCAGTCTAAGTGTAGCAAAGGACAACAGTGGGGACAGTTTTCGCAGCTGTCGCATTAGACCAACACTAGTTCCTACCACAGTCGACACCTGTTGTGTCAAAGATAGCAAGGCATCAATTTTGATGCCAAGACTTTTTACAGCTACAGCTGGTTCGGGAAAAGGCCCAAGTTCTGAAGGCCAAGACAGATCATTCCAAGGGTTAGAGACTGTGGTAACTGCCAAAGCCTCCGTTTTGTCAGGGTTTATTTTTAACGAATTGACTGACATCCAGTTGACGGTAAATTTCAGAATATCCTGTATTCTTAAGTGAGCCGTAGGTGAATGGTCAATCTGGATAACAATTCGAATATCGTTGGCATAGTTGTAAACCCTTCACTCCATTTGGTTCAGTGCTGCAATCAAGGGCTGCAAATAAGCATTGAAAAGCAGAGGTGATAATGCTGAACCCTGAGGCACACCACATGCCAAAGTGGTTGGATGAAACACCAAATCCGCTAGTTGGACTCGCTGGGAGCAGTCCCTAAGGAAGGAGGTCAGCCAGGCAAGAGCCGTGCCCTGAATTCCTAGGTCCGCAATCCACGAAAGTAACTGGCCATGATTAACAGTGTCAAATGCCGCGGATAGTCCAGTAATACCAGAGCACACTGCATTTTTCTGTCTGCCCTCAGTCTCAAATCATCCAGCACGGAGAGAATAACCCATTCAGTGCTGTGATGAGCTCTGAATCCAGCCTGATTAAACTCAAGAAGATGATTAGCTTCCAGATGGTGGGAGAGGGATTTTAAGACGTGCTGTTCTAGTATTTTTGCTAGAAAAGGCAACTGTGAAATTGACCTAAAGTTCTTCAGATTCTTATCGTCAGCGCCCGTTTTTTTTAAGAGCGGAATCACACTGGCCTCCTTAAAATTAGAGGGTACAAGCTCTGTTTCCAAGGGGCGATTCAGGAGCTAGAGCACCTTGTCCTCAATACCCGGCAATGCCATCTTAAAAATTTTGGGACAAGAGGGGTCAGCAGGTGAACCCGATTTCACTCACCCAACTAAGATGGTAAAAAGCTCCTTGGTGAGTAATGGCAAGGTGGTCAATAAATAAGCCAGCATGGGGGGAGGGTTGATAGGCTCAATTGAGCAGGGAAGGATCGGGGTGTGATGGATTTCTGTCATCAAATCCTTTATCTTTCCTAAGAAGAAGGATTGAAATTCATGGAAATCTTTTTGGCTAAAGGTAGATTTTTGCACAGTATCCCTCCTTAACTCATTTAAGATCCTAAAGATCTCTTTCTGGGGGTTAGCGGCCTCCGCAATCGTAGCCTCATAAAATTCGGATGGCTTTTTTATAGGTGGCGAACTTTGATACATAGGCTGCATGAGCACTGGGTTCATATGATTTACGCCAGGCTCTCTCACACTGACAAAGTGATTTTTTTTAGTTCCCTAAGTGCAATATTGAACCAAGGTGTCCCCTTACCCTTGTCCACAATTCTGATCTTACAAGCTGGTGCCACAACCTCGATGGCTTCCTTAAGTTTTGACAATCGGGTGGCACTCTCAGTCTCCAAATTACACTTCCCAGGTAAAAGGTAGTCTGAGTGCAATAGAGTGGCTGTCAGGTCAGCAGAGTTGACCTTATTCCAACTACGCAGTGTTTTCCATTCAGGCATGGCATTTGTCATTCTTGTCAAAAGGGGAAATTGGCCATAAATTAAGTAATGGTCCGACCAAGAACAAGGAGAAATGACAATGGGACTGATCAGGGGGTGGGGTACCCAGACCAGATCTAATGTATGACCTTTCTCATGTGTACATACAACCACCATTTGGCTGAGTCCTAAAAGAGGATAAGTCATCTTCTAACTGCTTTGCCTGGCAGTCCTTCGTGGTTATTTCCCAATGGCAGTTGAAATCCCCTAGGACCACCATTCCTTTGTAGCTGGAACAGAGATCGTGGACTAATTCCAAGAAAGGTTCCATAAACCTAGATGAAGTGCACGTTGGGCGGTAGAGTAGTAGAAATACTTAACAGTCTGTTGGGGAGCAAAATTTGACCCCCAGTACATCTGCACCTTCTATGCTTTCAGTGCATAGTGTTTCAGTTTTCAATGCATGTTTATAAAGGAAAGCTACGCCCCTCCCCTCGTGTTACTAAGTCTATTCAAATGAATGGCTGCAAAATTAGGAGGCAGCACCGCAACCAAATCCGGCATTGAGGACTCATCCACCCATGTTTCTGTGATGCATAGGAGGTCCAGGCTGTCCTCTTGCAGAAGCGAGAAGACCTCAAGGCAGTGCTTCGGTGGTGAGCGGGAATTAAGCAATGCGAACCTACACCCTTGGTGGCACACCTGCTTTACCAGTTTTACCGGTAGAGGAGCATTGTTTAGCTTCCTTGGACTTGTGATTTCAGCAGCCCCTCTCACCTGAGTTTTGCCGTTAATCTATAGTGCAATGTTGAAACTCCTTTATTCAGGGAAAGCAATACCTACTTAGAGTAAAAAAGAGGGGCACCGGGGGGTCGTGGCCCCTGGTCCCTGCCGGGCACGGAGGGGCGCAGACGGGCTTGCCTTAGGCGCGCCTTCGGCACACCTGTGGCGCGCCTGCTGCGCGCACCCGCTGCACTCTTGCTCCAGCCTGAATTTAAAGCCTGTGATCCCGTCCACCCTCCATTCGGCCCTGCTGTGCATCGGCCGACCAAACACTAGAGCGCTGAGCTGCCAGGAAGTACACTGTGATCCGGTCAGTCAGGACTACGTGAGCTGGTAACAACACTGTTACATAAAAAAAGACTAAAAACTTTCAAAAGCAATGCAAGTGTTAACAGCAATTTAGCAGCGATGGTTTAAAAGGAAACAGTGTCACACACGCTTCAATAAAATAAATTAAACTATTTTAAAAGCAGTGCAAATAATAGCAGCAATTTTAGCAACAATTATTAACAAAAGCGGCGTACTCTGAGCAGCCCTCCAAATGAAGGTGCTAGCCTCTCTACCACCTTCATCTCCACCTCTTTACTGGAATTCCAAAGAGCACTCAAGACCTGGTTGTTCAGCTGAGTCACCTAAACCATCATGATCCTCACGCGACTGGATACCGTCTTGGGGGATTAGCCGCACTATAAATCCATTTGATTGATTGAATGATTGATTAAGGTGACTTGCAATCTAATTAATTGAAATGTTATCAATTATAATAATCAATAATACACCTATCACTAGTATTTAAAATTCTTGGTCCCTTGTTCCTTCTCATTAAAGAAATTCTTAGACGGTAGATATGGAAAAGAAATAAGGGCACAAGTATACAAATTGTATTTTTTTGCAATACCATTATTTAAGCAGTGTTTTATAGGCTCCTCAGGAGGCAGGTGTTGTCATGTGTGATAACATGGAGATATATTCATGCTTTCCAGCAGCAGTGGAGTCAATGAACAGTGAACAATAATTGTCTAATTAATAATAAGCTCAATACTCAGGGGTAATATTTGAGAATAAATGGCGATGAAAAGCTAGTACTTTATATAAAGCATTTACAGTCCTGCATTGCCACTTGCCTTTCATACTTGGTGTTGGCTTTAGCACTATGCTCTGCGATATCATAGCCTAAATATATCACATTATTACAGTAGAGTGCTAATGTAATTTTTTTACTACATGTGTCTATTGATGTCACAAGTAGGCTAGAATATCCTGTGGTTGTGTGCTTTGACATATCTATACTACTATTATAAAGAGAGAACACAAACCTTTGAGCCAGGTAAACTACAAAAGTAATGCACCAATCACTACAGCCAATACACCATTTGAAAGGGGAGATGTGGCAGAAGGACATAGGCTATAGATATGTACACCATATACATTAAAAAAGCAAAAACGCCAAAAGTGGTAAAGTAGTCCCTTGGGGGCGTGGTCGTGGGCGTCTCAAACAACAAACGTGGGCGTTTACAGGGCTGTGCCAAGTGCAAATAACAAACATAGGCAAAGCGACTTCACAACACACTTACATATGCACAAATAGAGCGGAAATGCGCTTTCACTGAATTTAGAACGCACAAAATGCAGACATAGAGCGGAAATGCGCTTTCAATGAATTTAAATTCACACATACAGCGCGGTAACACCAATATACAAAAACAGCACAGGTGCGCGCTATAAGAAATATACACACATTCGTTGCAGTTACCCAGACAACATTGACGCCTTCGCATTAAAAACCAGGCGGGCCTTCCATCAACGAGGAGTGTCAAATGACACCACACAGGGGGTAGGATTAATCGCATACTACACCAATCACATCGCACTAAAGAAAACACACACAAGACTTCGGCTTACCAAAAAAAAAAGTCTTTAACCATTGGCCATTGACCAACGACGTTACAGGGGGGTAAACACGAACAAAAAAAGCCGACATTTCTTAACGTAGAAACGCAATTGACTCCGCATTCATGAGACTTTCCTCACATCTTGCGGACATGATAAAATGCTTACAATAAGACATACGAATAACGAAAATAACACAACTGCCCATAATCACTCGAGCACTGCCAGGACTTCACCACACAATTGACAAAACGAAAGGGAAACTTCTTTGAAGGGATACAAAAACGAACACACGGAAAGAGCCTTTGAAAGAAAAAAAAAACATTAAACAGGTGACATGACACTTTCCTCACAGCTTGCGGACAACATAAAACGCGGAAAACAATACATACGAATTAAAAAAGAATACCACAAGTGGGCCAAATCAGTTGAACAGGGCCAGGACTTGCACAGACAACTCTTCTGTGGTGCGGGCGGGGGCCCTGAAGCAGCCTTTTGCTCCCGGACAGCGTCGGGACGGGCTGCTAGTCACTTATAAGATAACTCCCAATCCTAACCAATTAGAATAATACAAAAGCCCAAGGCATTACATGGCCACATAGAGGCATTCCAAGATCACCTGCAATATTTGCATTGTTTACATTCTATGATTCTTCAAATACACTTAAATTGCAATAATGGCATTTCTTCTCAGTGATTCTTTAAATGCTAAATAGGGTAGGGTAGGCTAACCCAACCTGTGCATTCTTTCAAACAACTACGACAAAGTGAATTTATGAATCTTGTCAAAGCAAGCAGGCCTGCCGGCTGACCTTCTGACCCCTGTCCACCACAAATCTAATTTAATAAATATTATTTTAACTATCTCTGCTGCCACACCACTCAGACGAACCATGAATAATTCTTAACCTACAGGAATCTTTCCAGAACACGTAAAATAGGTGTACATGCAATCATTAATAAAAAAAGAAAAGTTGGATCCACATGACCAAAACAACTACAGATCGATTGCAAAACTGACCTTTCCTGGACAAACTGACTGAATCCTGTGGGAATTGGAATTTTGCCAAAGTTCATAATCAGTGCCCATGCAGCTCTTTTATATAAAAGGAGATCCATCTCTCTGTAGTTATTACATCCACCATACTTGTCTAATTTTTGTAAAGTGAACCATATTAGGAAAAGTAAATAGTAGGTGCAGAAATGTGGGTGCATAATATATGCCTTCTTTTGTTTGCACAGACAAGACAAAGTGAGTAAACCAATGAAGGTCTCAAGGAACAAGATAGGAGAAGCAAAGCAATATTGTGAATATATATTAGAATATCACAAACAGAAATGTCATGTGATATAAATATTATGTCATGTAGATTTGTTGAGCACACTTGCCACCAATGTGGGTATCCAGGTACTTGATCATATATGTAGGTAAAGAAAAAGTAGGAGTGGGTCATTTGAAAGTTAATGCAGGGTTAGTTAAAGAGCGACGTCTTCAGCTTCTTGCTAAAGTTGAGTAGGGAAAAACAGGTCATTCCACATCATTCCATGGAATGTAGGAAAAAGGCTGACTCCCCAGTTCTGCTTAAGTGGGTGCATGGGATATGTTCAAGAGAGAGGGAGAGATGTAGATTGCAGTTGTCTGGTGGTTTAGAAGACTTTTAGGCAGTGATTGAAGTAGGAAAGTCTAATGTTGTGGTTGGCCTTGAATGCATGCGTGAGCAGTATGAATTGGAAGCATTTGTGGATGGGGAGCCAGTGAAGCTCTTTGAGGTGAGGTGACATGTGGGTACGGCAAGGGAGGTTGCAGATGAGTCTGTCTGCCGAGTTCTTAATGGCCTGGGGTCTCTGTGTGAGGTAGGTTGGGATTCTGGCATAAAGTGCATTGCCATAATCCAACCTGCTCAGGAGGAGGGCTTGAGTAACAGTGCGTCTGGTGGTTTGGAGTAGGCACTTGAAGATCTTATTTAGCATTTATAAAATGAGGAAGTAAGAGGTGCTGACAAAATTTACCTGAGGTGATTTGTGAATTTATTGTCCAGAATGAGTCCTAGGTTTCTGGTTATTCCGATGGGATTTGCATATGTCCTAGTTCTACTGGCCACCAGGAGGAGTCCAACGCTGAGTTCTTTTTTCCAAAGAACAGTACTTCCGTTTTGCCTTTTTTGAGCTTCAGGCTGTTCCGTTTCATCCAGTGTGCCACACTGGTCAAGCAGTTCATGTTGTTTTTTTCTGCTGATGTTGGCAGGGTCTGTCAGAAATACGATGAGCTTTGTCAGGGTAGGATATGATGTAGAATACGTTGGTGCTGATGATGCATGTGAGGGGTGCCATGTAGATGTTGAAGAGTGTTTGCCTGAGAGATAATCCTTGTGGGACTCTGCAGATGAGTTTGATGGCTTCTGAAGTGTTTAATGGGAGCCTGGCCCTCTGTGTTCTGCCTGTAAGGAAGGAGCCTATCTAATTTGGAGCTCATATGGAAATCTGTAGAGAGATCTAGCAGGATGAGAGCTGTGGTGCCTCCACGGTCCATGATTGTCCAGATGTCCTTGATGGCCGCAATGAGGGCAGTTTCTGTGCTGTGGTTGCTGCAGAAAGTTGAATGGATGCTGTCCAGTAGTTGGTGATGTTCTAGGTATCAGGAGAGTTGTTTGTTGATCACCTTCTTCATGACTTTGGAGAGTAAAGGTAGTAGTGGGATGGGTCGTAATTGTGAGTTTGCTAGGGTCGGCGGATGGTTTCTTCAGGAGAGAGTTGACGTCTGTGAGCTTCCAGTTAACCGAGAAGTTTGTGCATTTGATTGATGTCTTGATGATGGATGTGAAAGTGGAGTTGACCATGGATCCTCCTAAGTTGGAGATGTGGGGGGTTCCTGGGTCTGTGGGGGCTCCTGAGTAAATGGATTTCCTGATTGTGGCAGTGTTCTTGCTGGTTAGCGATTTCCAGTCACTTGTGATGGTGGGTAATTGGTTGATGATGTTGCCTGGGTTCGGGTGGGGGTTGACACTGCTGTAGATGTTTATGATTTTTTTGTGGATGAAGTTGGAGAGTTCGCTCAAGAATGCTTGCGAAGGGGCAATGGTGTTGGTAGTGACTGCGGGGTTGGAGAATACTTTGACGATGGTGAAAAGATTAACAAAAATAAATGTGTCTGTCTCAAACAAAACTGGTGCTCATGTAAAGCGTTCTGATACACGATACCTTCTGGTAAAGTTTGTGTTATATAAAACTCTAAAAAAAAAACTCTTTGGAGTTGTTTCTCTGATTTAGTGGTGGTACTATCTGAGCGCAGCTTTCTATGTGTTTCTAGCAGTGGTGTCCTGGCTGTTTCACCATTACCGTTCCAGTTGTCCCAGCAGGTGTAGGTAGTCAATTATTAACCTTGTGTTTGCTTTGTTCGCCCTAAGTTGGCAGGGTGTGCCCAGAAGTGGCCCCTTGCTCACTTTCCCACTGGATGCAAGCTAGCCTGGCTGATAATTGGTGTTACCAAGAAACCGGTCCCAGGATGTTTGTTTCTGGTTCGGGGAAAACCTGGCTTGGCAGTCGGAGATGGACTGTTCCCATGAGGCACAAGGTCAAGACTGATTTGCATACAGCTGGGTCTGAATTGAGGTGGCAAAGTGAGCTAAAGAACAATGATGAATTCAACCCATATCTGTGACTGGGGGTGTCTTTAAAGTTTCAGCGCTCCGTCCCTTGTGTTCGTTTTGTTCACCCTACGTTGGTATGGTATGCCCAAACGTGGATCCCTTGCTCAATTTGCCACTGGATTCAAGCTAGCCTGGCTGATGAGGGGTGTTTCCCTGAAACCAGTCCCAGGAGGCTTGTCTCCGGTTCAGGAAAGACCTGGCTTGGCAGGTCTTGTTGGACTGATCTCATAGGCTGAGGGCGAAGACTAATTTGCATATAGCTGGGTCTGAACTTAGGTGGCGAATTGAGCTAAAGACCGATGATAGATTCAACCCAGATCTGTGACTGGGGTGAGTGTCTGAAAAGTTTCAGTGCTCTGTCCATCATCTCATTGTGTTTGCTTTGTTTGACTTAAGTTGGCAGGGTATGCCCAGTAGTGGTCCCTTGCTCACTCTGCCACTGGATTCAAGCAAGCCTGGCTGATGAGGGGTGTTACCCTGAAACTGGTCCGAGGATGCTGGTTTCCGGTTCAGGGAAGACCTGGCTTGGCAGTTCGGACTGGACTGTTGCCATGAGGCACAGGGTCAGGACTGATTTGCATATAGCTGGGTCTGAACTGAGGTGGTGAAGTGAGCTAAAGAACGATGATGGATTCAACCCAGATCTGTGACTGGGGTGAGTGTCTGTAAAGTTTCAGTGCTCCCCCCATCATCTCCTTGTGTTTGCTTTGTTTGCCTTAAGTTGGCAGGGTATGCCCAGACGTGGTCCCTTGCTCATTGTACCACTGAATTCAAGCTAGCCTGGCTGATGAGCGGTGCTACCCCAAAACTGGTCCCAGGATGCTTGTTTCCGGTTCAGGGAAGACCTGGCTTGGCAGTTAAGGCTGGACTGTTCCCATGAGGCAAAAGGTCAAGACTGATTTGCATATAACTAGGTCTGAACTGAGGTGGTGAAGTGAGCTAAAGAACAATGAGGAATTCAACCCAGATCTGTGACTGGGGGTGAGTGTCTTTCAGTGCTCCGTCCATCATCTCCTTGTCTTTGCTTTGTTCACCCCTTGTTGGCAGGGTATGCCCAGACGTGGGTCCCTTGCGCACTTTGCCACTGGTTTCAAGCTAGCCTAGCTGATGAGGGGTGTTACCCAGAAACTGGTCCCAGGATGCTTGTTTCCAGTTCAGGGAAGACCTGGCTTACTAGTTCAGGTTGGACTGTTCCCATGAGGCACAGGGTCAAGAATGATTTGCATACAGCTGGGTCTGAACTGAGCTGGCAAAGTGAGCCTTAAGAACAATGATGGATTCAACCCATATCTCTGACTGGGGGCGAGTGTCTTAAAGGTTTCAGTGCTCTGTCCATCATCTCCTTGTGTTTCCTTTGTTTGCCTTAAGTTGGCAGGGTATGCCCAGACGTGGGTCCCTTGCTCACTTTGCCACTGGATTCATGCTAGCCTGGCTGATGAGCGGTGTTATCCCAAAACCAGTCCCAGGATGCTTGTTTCCAGTTCAGGGAAGACCTGGCTTGGCAGTTCAGGCTGGACTGATCCCATGAGGCACTGGATCAAGTCTGTTTTGCACATAGCTGGGTCCGAACTGAGGTGGCGAAGTAAGCTAAAGAACAATGATGGACTCAACCCAGATCTGTGACTGGGTGTGAGTGTCTGAAATATTTCAGTTCTCCCTCCATCATCTCCTTGTGTTTGCTTTGTTCCCCTTAAGTTGCCAAGGTAAGCCCAGACATGGGTCCCTTGCTCACTTTGCCACTAGATTCAAGCTAGCCTGACTGATGAGGGGTGTTAACCAGAAACAAGTCCCAGGATGTTTGATTCCGGTGCAGGGATGACCTGGCTTGGCAGCTCGGCTAGACTGTTCCCATGAGGCACAGCCTCAAGATTGATTTGTCTATAGCTGGATCTGAACTGAGGTGGTGAATTGAGCTAAAGTACGATGATGGATTCAAACCAGATCTGTGACTGAGGGCGAGTGTCTGAAACTTTTCAGTGATTCTTCCATCATCTTCTTGTATTTGCTTTGTTCACCCTAAGTTAGCAGAGTATGCCCAGATATGGATCCCTTGCTCACTTTGCCACTGGATTCAAGAGAGCCTGGCTGATGGGGGTGTTACCCTGAAACCGGTTAAAGGATGCTTGTTTCCAGGTCACGGAAGACCTGGCTTGGCAGTTCAGACACGACTGTTCCCATGAGGCACAGGGTCAAGACTAATTTGCATATAGCTGGGTCTGAACTGAGGTGGCGAAGTAAGCTAAAGAACGATGATGGATTCAACCCAGATCTGTGA
Source organism: Lissotriton vulgaris (assembly GCF_964263255.1). Lineage (NCBI taxonomy): Eukaryota > Metazoa > Chordata > Amphibia > Caudata > Salamandridae > Lissotriton > Lissotriton vulgaris. Next base: position 365,096,346 of record NC_141689.1, read on the forward strand.
CTAGGGGTGAGAGTCTGAAAGGTTTCAGTGCTCTGTTGATCATCTCCTTGTATTTGCTTTGTTTGACTTAGGTTGGCAGGGTATGCCCAGAGGTGGGTTCCTTGCTCACTTTGCCACTGGATTCAAGCTAATCTGGCTGATGAGGGTTGTTACCCAGAAACCGGTCCCAGGATGCTTGTTTCTGGTTCAGGGAAGACCTGGCTTAGTAGTTCAGGCTGGACTGTTCCCCTGAGGCACAGGGTCAAGACTAATTTGCATATAGCTGGGTCTGAGCTGAGGTGGCGAAGTGAGCTAAAGAACGTTGATGGATTCCACCCAGATCTCTGACTGGGGGTGAGTGTCTGAACCTTTTCAGTGCTCCGTCCATCATCTCCTTGTGTTCACTTTGTTCTCTTATTAACGCCAGTAGGGTCTTGTGTGTTTGCACATTAAACCCAGGCCTACTAAATGTAACAATGCTTGTTTCACTTTGCACAGTCGACATGCAATTTTATTGCTCTGGACTTGTAGGAAGGTCTGCGGCTAAAATGTTCTGTTTTTCTAAATCACTTATTTTTCCATCATTATTTCACTGCATGTATGATAATGCATATGGCTCAAACAATTGCACGAAATTAATAAATCAAGCTTAGGAGTAAACCCATACAAAATGTCTCCAAAAAGCTATAAATTCGCTCTGTGCATGCAAATACTATCAGGAAAATTGTTGACAGGAAATATATGAAATCGCTCTGCAAAAGTATTGGAAATCTACATTTTCCAATGCAAAATAAACTTCCTGTTAAACTAACTCACTGAAAATGCAATCGTGAGAAGTTGCTTGTTCTCTACCAAGGAGTTGCGTGGTAGTTAAAAAATATATATTACAGAAAATGGCCAGGGGCTGAGAAAAAGGTTCTTCAGGTGAGGCCGCCCTTCATTGATTCAATAGGTAGCGAGCTCAGCTAAGGGGGCTCTAAGACGACTGTAGATGTTTCGGTTTCGCTGCAGTGTCTGTGCTGATTGAAGTTATTCTGTAGAAACTGGCACATGCTTTTGTCTGCTGACCTTCCCTGAGCCCTATCGTGCTGAAAGGGGCTGTCTCTGGGCTGCCAGGCACGCCGGTCTAAGGAAGCACCCTGCGGGAAGATGAGAGTCGGAAGCACAAAGGACTCGAAGGAGCAGTCCACATGGCTTTGTTATTATTCGTTTTAACGTGCCTACACTCTGCGCTCCAGACTATCCTACGAGACATAGATACATGTTATGGTCTTTAAAGAGATTTGTACCTCAACTCCTCAGGTGATTGATCTATGTTAGAAAGAATTATGTCAGAAGGAGCAGTGGGAGTCAATGGACGTTACTAATTATAGGATTTAGATGTATAGCCAAATTGTTAATGATCAAAAAATGCTTTCAAGTCTCGCAGTTCCTAATACTAGTGCACACTTGTAGACACAGGTATTTCCTCTTTACAGTGGCCAGGGTAATTCTGATCCCTGTACAATCCACTGTTTGGACAGGAAACAGCATTTCAAATGAAGCGAAGTTCATCACACACAGTAATTTCGACTGGTGAAGCCTGTCAGAATTAAAAATGGACAAATGCCCAATAATTACCAGAACATACAGATCTTTGATACAGGAAGCATCAAAATCTGCATATTAATCCCCATTATCATGAAATAAGGTATTGCATCTGATGAATTCTGACCCTTGCACAGTCAGCGTTGATGGAATGCTATAAATATCCCTCTACGAACTCTGAGCCACCTGTAATCAGGGCCTGACAAACTGAGGGTAAAATGCATATCCCAGTTGCCACATCTTCCTCAGAACCTGAAGAATCAGAAGAACGGGTTGAAATACTTAGTGGATATGGAAATCCTACTTAGGCAGATCACATCTCCCAAGGCTCCCTGCTGACAGAACTATTGGGTACAGAACTGCGGCCAGAGAGGGCTCTCATCAGTAGCAAAGAGATGCACAGGGGGATTGACACACCTCTGTGTTGAGATGCCATTCATAATCACCAAAATGGTTCCAAATGAGATCATCGGCCCACACATTAATTGAGCCTGCCAGATGGTTTACAACAGCAAAAAGTCTTGAGTCCGAAGACAGGGCCACAACTCCTTATTTTCAGCCGTAAGGGGCACAAGCCCTTGCCATCTTGCTTGTTGGCATACCACGTCATTGTAATGCCCATTAGGACCCACATTCACTGACCATAAACTGAAGGAAGGAACACCTTGAGTGCTAGGTGGTTCATCCAATGTTCGAGCAGGTTGCAGTGTGACCACTATTAGCCTCTGATATACACACTGAAATGACTGTCCTAATCTAGATAGGAGGCCTTGGTACCCACCGTGGTTACTGCCAGTAAGGTACAGAGAAGATGTCACCAGCCCAGGTCTTGAGACACTTCTGGGGAAATATGAATGCTATCCTACAGGATTCTACAGTGCTGAGACCACTGAGAATGGAGACATCACTGGAGCATGTACATGTGTTATCAAGCCTGGGGTAACAGCAGGATTGAAGAAGTGAGCAGGTCCAAGGAATGTGGGACCATCAGTGGCAGAAGCAGAGATCTATCCAAAACATTAAGATCATAGCATGAATGTACCAAACCCTCTGGGGAGGCGTGAATGCCTTGAGGAAGACCGTGCCCAGCTCTGCCCTGATATTCTTGGAGAGCTTGAGATGCAATTTGGGAATCATGATCAAAATCCTCGGTGGCAACCAGAGGGATCAGGGTATTTAAGTGGTCTGAAATGAGCAGAAGCGCTCTCACCATCAGCAGCCAGTCGCTGAGGTATGGGATTACTGATATCCCTAACCTTCGAACATGTATCAAACCCATTTGCATAAACTATGTGAAGAATGGGGAGGGTTGACTGTAGTGATATCGCCACTACACTCCAGTCTTCCGATGTAAATACAGGTTTGTATTTATATAGTAATAATTTGGCAAGCAATGCGAGATCACCAACTGGCAGAACGCTGTTTGCTGTGGGAGAGGCCGTGCAGGATCGTGGAGACTCCGTTGGAGACTGCAACGCCCATCATCCCCTGCATATGCCTAACGCGCTCATAAGCGCAACGTCGACCTGCAGTCCCCTGTAGACTGACAACAGACCGCTGCTTGCTATGGGGGAGGCAGTGCAGGATCGTGGAGGTTCCGCTGGGTACTGCAACTCACATCCTACCCAACACACGCCTAACACGCTCATAAGCGCGATGCTGGCCCACGGTCCCCTCCAGACTGCCAACGGACTGCTGTTTCCTATGGGGGAGGCTGTGCTGGATCGTGGAGGCTCTGCTGGGCCTTGCAACTCCCATTGTCTCCTGCACACGCCTAACGAGCTCATAAGCGCGAAGTTGACCGGCGGTGTGGAAAGCACCCGAGCAAAGCCTGGGCCAAGAGCGAAGCCTTCCATGTCCGTAAGATCCCGGAGGAAGCTGGGCTGGGCCTCACCTCTAACATGTGCGATTCCAGCTGCCCAGGCAGCCCGGCTTTCAGCATGCATATGGGGAAACAAAAGTCTACTACAGCTAAACTCAGAGGTGAGCCTACTAATACTTTAGACTCCTTTTTTACTAAGGGCTTCCGAAGCACTGGATAAGGAGATTCAAACTGTTGAACATGCTGGACTTTGGGGTTCCCATCCAAACAAGTGAGCCTTTATCTAGCGAGGTTCTATTGGTGTCTGTAGCTGACACTCTAAATCCAATGCCAAATACGGCTACTACTCGCTTGATTCCCCACACAGAAAGCATAGTATTCGACCCCCGGTACCCTCAGAACCACCCACAGAGAAGAAAAAGGGGGGGAGATTAATCAAGCCAATTTCTGCTGCTCTTCAAGATTCCATTGCGACCTCTCCCCCTATCTCTGCTATTCTGATTTCAAAATCCAGAGAGTCATTAACAATTTTACTATAACCGCTCCTAGACAGACTAAGCAGAATCGAGGCCAATATAGAGACTCTCTGTTCAGCAGGGAAAGGCCCAACACACTCCAATTCATTGGCCCATGTAGCAGAGTCAACTCCCCTTAATGATTCAATTGCTTCATCCATGTGCCCTCTCCCACTTATTGTATGGTTAACCTGAGCTGAACGAGAGTGGGCAAATGCGGAGGGCCTAATTGCTCTTACCTAGGAGGTATGACAGCAGGGGCTTCTATAACACCTGTTCAACCTCCAACGCCGCGATTCAATCACTTGCCCCTTCAACCATCTTTCGTCAAACTTAATTCCCCACAGTTCCAGGGAACATCCGAGGGTCTGACATTGCCACCAACGAGACCTGATGGAAAGAATGCATCGAAAAGAGAGGGCAAAATAGACTGCCATACGAGACTGGCCTTTCCTCCAGCAGCTTGGCCTTATGTGATAATTCTGGCAAATGTTCCCAAACTACATAGTACCCAAAAGGAAACTACCCACCAATTGATATTCAAAGCATGTTATTGGATTAGTAAATATGTGGGGGTGGGGAGAGATACTCTCCCAAATTCTAATTGCAAGAAGGGTGGGCTGGGTGTGTGAGTCAAAGAAATTAATTGGGGGGACTGTGTGGTGGTTAATTTCAATGTGCACCAACTGCTTCAGCAATTGCTTCATTGGCTACCAACAGGGCCAGCATTGCACACCCAAATGTTTGCGTTACCGCTGGGCTTTTTTTACAAACTGGCAAGGACTAGTCCCAGAGGACAAGATCCTGTGGCACCTCGCAGTCTCCCCTGCCCTAAGCTCCAATCCCTTCCTTCGGGACAACCCATTATCTCCTTTCCTACCCACAACCGATTTAATGTGTTAACAGACTTTGAGGGCTGTGACTGACAGGGGATGAACAGGAGGTCTTCCACTCCTGTTCAAAGCTGCATCATTTCAGGATCAGAAAGACCCAAGCCACCGATTGCAACATGTGATCAGAACGATTACGCTAAATTAATTACCTGTAATATTGCCAGATTAAGCTCTAAATTGTCCGACCCTACTTGTCTAGAGATTATCACCATCTATGACATGATCTGTTTCCAAGAAACATGGGAAATCAGGCCAGTTAATCTCTTTCCACACCGCTGCCCTTCCGTCTGAATCAAGTCGTGCTAGGGGTGGGATCCTGACCTTGTTGAAAAACACCCTAAGTCTGCAAGTTTTGCCATTTCATAATGTTTCCCCTTACTATCACCTTTTACATTTAAAAGGCGCAGGTGGTAACACAGTGCTCTTAATTAATTTCTACGATAATAACTTCGCTGGCGACATGACAAAGGTTGTTGACTAGTTGGAGGGGAAATGAATGCCCTTTTTAATACTCTAAAACAGATCCCAACTATCCCATGGTTGGGTGATCTTAATGTGCACTGTTGTCATTTTTCAAAGTTAGTAGCATGGGGCATTACCAATGAGGCAGCTAAGGCTTTATTACATTTCACACATAACCCCTATGGAGATGCTCTTAATAGATTCCGTGTCATCAATAATCTAGAGATTCGAAATCCTATTAACTTAAGTTCAGGTATGCTACAAAACACATTATGCCACATCTACCCAGGGCTCAACTATTGAATATTTATTAGTTTTGGACCCTTTTAAAAATCCATTTCCAATGTTGAAATTGTCTTTTAACTTTAGTGATCACTTTGCAATCACTGGTAAACTGGAATGGGTAGGGATCCATTTGGAGGAGACGAGGCATGTCAAACCCACAAAATTAAGGAATAACAGGATTATCCTTAAATGGGCTACAATAGACAAAGCATACATCATCACTGTTGTGGTTGCAAATAGGCAAAACAACATTATGACCTGCCTAGATCTGGAATCTGATCCTACCCAGGAAACCACGGCCTTTAAAAAGATATTATCTGAGATTAAAAAACTCCTAATTAGAAAAAATCCAACCACCAAAACATCAGGCCCCAGATGATGTGATCAAGTTTGCACTAAGTCCCTATCAGTTTTACATCAGACTCTTAGAGCTACGCCTAGATATGCGGAATTGTCAGGCTTCTCCGCCTCTGGTATAAAGAGGCCAGGAAGACCAGAATTAAGACCCTAAAGGAAGAAGCATGGGAACAATTGCACCTAGCTGCCATCTCAAATAACTCCAGAGATTTTTGGAGAGTTATTAACCCTCCCATCCTCAAACCATCCACTGGCCCGAGTCTGGATTGCCACTTAGATGAGGAATCTTGGGTTGCATACTTTTCCTTAATATTTGACTCAAAACCTCTCCTCACTTTTAATCATCATGATATAAGAGAGGCCCTTATGCTGTCTTCCAGCAATTGAGACGCTTCTCCATATGGTACTCCAATAGCGTTCTTCACTGAGCAGCCGGCTCTATGGGGACCGGTGTTGGCAGATGTTTTTCATGCAGTCCCTAGTGTGGGTCCACCAGACTCATGGACAAAATCTATCCTAATCCCTATCCAAAAGAAAGGAGATAAATCAGAGGCCAAATAGATAGAGATCCGATGGGGCGCCAGGACCAAACGGTTTGCCCAACGCCCTATTTAAAAAAGACGTAACATTTTGGTCTAACCATCTAGGAACACTGTTTGCGCACATTTTGGAAGCTCACACCATCCATGACTCCTGGCGAGGAAGCATATTACATCCAATTTACAAATCAGGGGCTCGTGTAAATCCCTCAAATTATAGGCTAATAGCCCTCATTGATGTTGAAGCAAAAATCTATGCTGCAAATTTGCTGAAAGATTTAGAGGATTGGGTAGACAACAACAAATTGATCCCCAACACACAGACAGGCTTCCGAGCCGGAATGGGCACTCTAACAAACATGTCCGCAGTAACACTTTTGGCCAATCAATCCATTACCAATTCAAACGTTCTATATGCATGCCTCTCTCACCCTGATGGCTCATCCCCGCTCAACTTTAGGAACTGCATGGAAGCAGTGTCACAATGGATGATTTACAATTCATTAAAGTTGAACGGGGAGAAGACGGAGATCTTGGTGTTCGACCCTAACAATTACATCTGGTCACCTGAATGGTGGCCGCCCTCGCTGGGGTCTTATCCCACCCCCACAGAGTCAGCGCGGAATCTGGGAGTATTGATTGAACCTGCCCTCTCCATGACTTTGCAGGTAAATAGAACTGTTGCTACCTGCTGGGGGATCATCAAAATACTCAGGAAAATAAAACATTACCTGTCCCCCCAGGCGCGGAAGCAAGTGGTGGTAGCACTTGTCGCCTCGCGACTCGATTACTGTAACGCCCTATAAATCGGTATGAATAAGAGCCTAACACAGCGTCTTCAGACCGCCCAAAATGCGGCTGCCAAATTCGTTCTGGACGCTCCCAGACTAGCGTCATCAACAGCAGCTAGAAAAGCCTTACATTGGCTTCCTATTGAAGCGAGGATCACCTTTAAAGTGCTCTGCCTGACTCATAGTGCACTTTCTGGCAATGGTGCAGGAGGGGTCAAGAAACTGCTGGCCCCCTATGTCTCGGGCAGACTCTTACGCTCCTCCTCAAAGAACTTGCTTGTGGTACCTCGCTTCCGTAAGAGCAGATGGGGCGGCATGGCCTTTTCTTCAATCGCCCCTAAGCTATGGAATACCCTTCCATGTGAAATTAAAGCTCAGCCTTCTGTTCTGCGTTTCCGTAAAGCACTAAAAACATGGCTGTTTGCAAGGGCATACCTGTAGTTACTTTTCTATTGCTTCCTTGGTTTTTTCTGTTAGGCGCCTTGATGCCTTCGGGCTAAGTCGCACATTATAAGATTCTTTTCATTTCATTTCATTCGTGGATCCCAAGGCAGCCTTAGACAAGGTCCCCAGACGAGCTTTGTGGGCAAAAATGGAATCCTGGGTAGTACTCACAAACTTACTGAATGCAATAATTAATCTCAACTCAAAAACATGGGTTCAAATAAAAATGGGAGATGGTCGAACCATAACAAACAAAATCACCACCACCAATGGCTTAAAACAGGGGTGCGTTCTAGCCCCCTGTTTATTTAATATATATACAGCCGATCTAGACATCAACTTACGTTCGACATCAGGTGACCCCCCTCAAAACTGGGGAATGTGGGAATAGCAAGTTTGAAATACGTTGATGTCATTGTGCTGCAATCCCAAACACCTTGTGGCCTCCAACGTCTGATAAACAAACTTATAGAATACACAGCCTCGAACCAACTACACATAAACTTTAAAAAAACAAAGATCATGTGTTTTTCGAGGTCCGCATAAAAAAAAATCATTTGGACGATCAACCGCAATCGTTTGGACCAGAAGGGAACAAATAAATATCTGGGATTAATTTTGGATCGTCACCTTAACTACAAGCAACACCAAGAACAGCGGAAAACAAAAGCCAAACAGCTATTATTTGCATTCAAAACCTTGAAAAAAAACTCTGTGACTTTTCAACGACCCAATTTCTAAAGGTTGTGGCAGCCAGATTTTTACCTTCAATTTCTTACGGTTCAGAACTCCTAAACACAAAGGATGCAACATCATTGAACATAGCCCAAACCAGTCTCTTTAAAAACCTCTTTAAAATCCCGCGCCATACTTCAAGCCCGGATCAGACTAGAATTTGGGTTAAAAAACAAGATCATGTCAAGGCAAGGAGCGCTGGTTAAATATTATTGGAGAATGCGGGCAGCTGAGGAAGACTCCCTGGCACAATATTGTTGTCTTGAGGTCGAAAAGCAATCCAAATAGAGTAACTCAGTTTAGTCATTCTTAAAGCAATCGATTGAGGCCTTGAAGTTAGAGGAAGCTTGGCACACAACACCATCCTACTCAGAGTTTAAACAAATAGTTAACAAAACAATCAATCAAATGTCTCATGAACAGGATAAATCTTCATTGACGATGAATATCAATGCATGGATTGTATTGCCAACATACAAACTGTTAAAGCCTCAACCATACTTTTCAGAACATTTTGCAAATCGAATGAAGCAGCAAATGATCTTACTGAGACTGGGAGTGTACCCAACTAAAGATCTAATCCCAAAATGGAAACACACCTGTCTCTCAGCAGACTGCCGCCTCTGCAGACAAGGAGTTGAATCAGTGCTCCAATTACTCTGTATTTGCCCGGCATTATCATCTAAATGGAAAGAACTTTTGCGGCCGTTAATGGAAAAAGAACAGATAAGGGCTTGTAGATCCTCCGTAATAAAATCTTTAGGAGGGTCAACAGTGCAATTTTGGCTTGTAAAGCATTAACGTTTTTGAGTTTAGCTGCAAATGAACTAGAAAAGAGAGACAGAGAGCTTGAACTGGAAAAGCAAGTAATATGAAAAAGTTCCGACAATTAGCCCGACGCCAGGACAAGATTTAGATATCTCACAGCTAGGCTCACTATTACAAGATAGTGTGTTTTTCTTTTAACAAGAAAGAAAAAAATGGTGTTTTATCACAAATTTTAAATGAGAACTTATTAACTAATTTGTACCTTGCTCATGAATTTTATGTGCTATGTGTTTATGTATTAGGTTAAGCCGATCTTTTTATGATTTAAACCAAATCAAATAAAGTAATTTTATTACTACTACTACTACTACTACTACTACTACTACTACTACTACTACTACTACTACTACTACTACTACTACTGGATAGCGCTGCAAAGATTATGGGTTGGGTTTTATTGAACAGACTAGAGGAAGGGGCCACTGGCAACAACGTCCTGATTCTGGTCCAAAACAATTTATTGCTAGAAAAAAAAGCATTATTATCCTATACTCTTTAATTAAAAAAACTAGGATCGAAACCACTTGATATGGTTAAAAAGGTTCACACTGCCAAATCTGTTTTGGTAGCAATTTATGGGGCAGGCATCTGGGGTTATTCTAACTCCTCAGCTCTCCAGATTTTGAGGAAACTTTCTGGAAAAAACTAGTAGGCCACCCCGTAAGTTGCTCAAATTGTATTTGTCACGCTGAAATGGATATTCCATACATTAATTATATAATTAGCCTGACTCCAATCATTCTATGGCATTCTATCTGGAGAAGAGAATCTGTCAACTTCACCCAGAGGTTAATAGAAGACTGTCTCTCTCTGGAACATGTCCACAGGATTCCATGGATTTCATATATAAAAAACAGTCTTTCCTCCTTTGGTTTAGAGCATTTATTCTTTTCACCAAATGGCTGCTCTAAAATTTCAAAACAGGATATCAAAACCAGTTTTCTGAAATAAAGAGCAAATGAAAAATTGAAAACAAACTGTTTAAAAGCATCAGTAAAATCCTACTTAGAGGGACCGATTGACCAGGAAGGGACACCCCCATACTTACTTACTGTGACAAACCTGCACCACAGAGTTTTTTCCAACTTAGGTTTCATCTGTATTTTATCCCTTTTATGCTGGCTCATCTATCTGGATTTTCTCTATTCATGATCTCCAGTCCTGTCCTTGTGACAGTTTTTCCGCTCAATCAAATTTGCAAATTTTTTTCTATTGTAAATTTTATGTGGAACACTGCAAAAGATTCATATTGGCTCTTATGCGTAAATGCCGCATTGGAACGTATTGTTTACAATCGCTGCCTGATCCCCTTGTTTTTTATTCCGTGGCGTCTTTTTTATCCCTTTCGTGGAAGACCAGGTGATTGTACTATACCCATGAATGAACTGTGTGTTTTTTTCAGTTTTTAATGGTTGTTCTTAACTGTTTTTCTCTATGTCCTGCACTATGATTGCCGTTTTTTATACTATATATTTTAATCTTTTACCTGGAAGACTAGCTGATTGGATAGTAATCATTGACTTACTGTATGCTTTTTATTATGTTTTTAATGGACGTTCTTAATTGATCTTCTAAAATTTAGTACTAGGATGGATGTTTTTATTCTGTACATTTGTACTTTTATGATCTTATTATATAAGTATCGAATAAAGTGATTTGACTGACTGGAACTGCCAACTGTCCCCTTTACACCAAAGGCCAGAACTGAAACTATTACATACAGCAAACAGAAAGAATATTTCCCCCATAGCATTCTACATTGAATGTCACACATGTAAGAAAATGTACAATAGATGTGGTAATGTAGCATAGAAGTTAAACATTACTGTATAAATACTTCATAAATAAAGTAATGTACATTAGCACTGTATAAAAAAATAGCACTGTATAAAGCTGCAACATTGACCTGATGCTAGCTCAGAATAAACAACCAAAGATAACTAGTGGGTAAAATCTACCTCAAAACACTATCAGCCAGTTGCATCAAGCATCCATTTTGCGATTCCTTATTAGCGAAAGCCATAATAGCCAGTAATGAAGCCATTATTACCAACATAAATGTTGGTTTTGGAATTCTGCTTATAACTCCTGGCTACTTGGTAGGAGTTCAAAGTTCCTTTTTTAATTTCTCCAAGTGGATGCATAACTTCAAACAGAGCCCCTATTTCCACTTGTTTTGCAACCCGCTGCCCCATATTATAAAAAAAAAAAGCAAAATGCAGGACACGAATTCCTCTGCAGTGCAGTGAAAAATGCGTAAACGCTGTGGTACTGAGCCCTAATACGGGTGTAAATAGGTTTAGAAAAAGGAGAGAAATCTGGGGTCACGACACAGAAAAAAACTAATTTGCCTGAGTGCTGTTCAACATAGGCCCAGGGGAGGATGATCCATGTCAGAATTTTAGACTAATCACTGATTGTTTAAATTAGTTCCACTGACAGTCATTGCATGTCAATACATTATGTATGGCTATCCTAAATATCCGACCTTCTTAGACATTTTTGGATCAGGGAGAGGGCCCTTGCAGGTGGATATTTGCAACGAGGCACTTTCAGTAGGGAACAAGAACAGTAGATTTATCAGCTACAGAGCCTGCTATGCTATTTGGTTGAAAGTGCTGACATTTTAATGAATATGTTCTATTGGAATTCTTTCTAGTGATCGGTGGAGTCTGATATCACAAATCACCAATTACCATCAATGTCGCCGTTCAATAGCTGCATTATAGTCGAATAGTAGCTATCAGAAAAGTGAACATCTCAAGGTCTCTTCAGAAATGACTTCAGTAATGGTGCGCAGAAAGGGAATTTAATATGATCATTTACAAGCACCAAACCTTCCTATATCAAGAGTGTCACCAGCAGCGACAGGTTTGGTGGCCGCCATCTAGAGCGCCTTGCATCATTACCCGCACAGTGAGACACCTCATTCATACGCATTAACCATGAAAGAAATATTCCTCCCTGCTCAGTTGCACATCATAATTCAATTACTTCATGTTTGAGCGTTCTTAGGAGCTCATCATCTACCACATGTAGTCTATTGGGCTTCACAAATTATGTCTGATATCAAAGGGCAGTACAAGAGTTGGTGGACTGTGCTGCTTCAGATCCTGGAATATTAAGAGGAACCACATCCTTCAGGATGCATGTTTGTATTGTGAAGGGCCTGAGATTCAGATATTACCTCTCACTGGCTGCACATACCATGAGCACTTGCACCGCCATCAGAACAAACATCACTACTTGAAAAGATGTTGGGCCTCATTTATGAAAAGTGACGTATCGCTGCGTGAAAACAGCGTTGCATCACTTTTCATTGCGCCCTCCTTGCGACATGCTGGATGCGTCATATTTACAGTATGACGCATCATGTCACAAGGAGTTACAGATACATCAGTATTTCTGACATATCTGTAGGCGCAAAAATGAAGCATTGCTGGAGTGTGTCATGAAAGTGCCGCAACTCGATCAATGGGTCATTTCACATGGGAAAGTCGCATTTCAAATGTGCCAGCATCATCTTACGCCTGCTGTGAGGCAGGCGTAAGATATTGATGCATTTGCATCCTAGAAGTGACACAGTGCAATCTCCTAGATTTTACTGCGTCACTTCTATAAGGCTTACTAGCGTCAGAACGCCCACCCTGCATACATTATACCCGGCGCAGGTATAATGTGACGCAGGGGTTTACAAAGTGATGCATCTACCTACATGCGTCACTTTGTAAACCCTGGTGCGTCACAAAAAGTGATGCACCAGCGGTGCAAAAGTGACGCAAGGGCTCACAAATAAGCCTTTTTGAATACACTATTTAAAGAAGAAAAATATCCGGCCGACATGGTGAAATTCATAAGTTGAAAAGGGATCCTGCCTTTCGCGAACTGGAAAGTTATATTTTATTTTATCCTTCTTTTAATTTTACTTTACCTTTTTTAACCCCACTCCGTCATGAGCCTCGGTTGAGCTGTGCTCATGACGGAGCGGTTCCGTCATGGCCGCTCGGCCCGCCTGTGCGGCGCAAATTTTGCGCCTGCGCTGGACGTTCCATTGAGCGGGCGGGGCCATGACGGAACCGTTCCGTCATGAGCACAGCTCAACCGCTGCTCGTGACGAGCTGCTCCGTCACGAGCATGCGAGCGCAGCTCAGGCCCCCCGCCCCCTTAGCACTGCGGCGGAATTCCCGCCGCAGCGAAGGGGTTAAATTTTATTTATCCTATTTTACATTATTTTAGTTTATCCTTTTCATTTAATTTAATTTAATTTAGTTTTTTTTTCTTCGTGCTCTTTGGATCACCTACCTGGAAAGAGCAGAAAGGATCAATTCGACCACCTTTGGCAGGTGACACAGGCCGCCGAGGTCTCTCAGCCCTTCACCTGCTGCTGCCCGTCCGCCCGCCTTCTTCACGCACGTGATGGGAGCTGAAGACAATTGCTGCAAGTTCGAGGTTCTAAACCTATTGCTGATAAACAGCGCTCCCAACCAGTTTACCTGTGGACAGATTCGCATCTGATAGAGGCGAGTGCAGCACGATGCAGGTCACGAATTAAAACATTGATATTTATTAAAATATGATATCCTATTGGAATCGCTGTTTATCCAGTGCTTTACATGATCGCATAGATCCATATTCAAGTGTCAGATATGTTTATCATCATTCCTGGTGCAGTATCCCTGGAACATTGGGCTTCAGGCGGATTACATGTTTTTGGTGTTGTTAGCTGCTCCTCCATAAAGCTTGTGAGTAAATTGTGCTTTGAATTGGCATTCCGGCAAAATTTAGGATTTTACTCCATTTTTAAATAGTCAATTTTATTAAAAAGTTGGTACATAAACAATTAAGGTGCCTTTAGCATAACTATCCAAAGATATCTGTGCTAATTTCACAAGGTTTAGCGCATGAGGTAGTTAACAAGATATGGTCGCTGTTTACAGTGTAGTGGCTTTTGAAAATAATCTGCATATTCACGAGCGAAATCAAATTTGTATATATGCTTCTCTTTGTATTTCTTATTTATACCACAGAGCAGCACAGAAATGAATCAGTTCTGGGTAACAGCAAAACATGTTGTAGGAAGAGCTTCGAATCCACAGACTAGGGTGAAGGACAAGTTATTCCTGAGACAAAGAAATTGAGGAGCAAGTAGATAGAACAAAATACAGGAGGTGCGGTAAAACATTGACTGGCAGAGAAAGAGAATACATTACGCTTAGTTGAAGAGCAGTTGCTAAGAGACTCCATGTCATGAGCGACACCTTCAGCCAATGCATTTATTGCCACCCACATTTTGAATCTGTGGGCTGTGATGTCAGGGATTCATTATCAGAAATTGACTCAGAAATCCCAGCAAACAAACTGATGTTAGATAAAAAACTGAATTATCGCAGGTGTCCTACAAACATGGAGCTACTTGGCAGCTATATCAAAAATGTCAGAAATCTAGTTTATGTTTTTTTTTGTTAGCAAGTGGACACCACATGCTTAAATGTCACAATCTATGTTTATGCAAAACATTGAGAGGCGTGAAAGTATTTCCTGGCTAGAAAGGGCATAGGGAGATGCTTTAAAAAAAAATGAAGCATAAAAAAAAGTACCATAAACTCAGAGCTTCTCTTCAAAGTAAGGTTTCAACGTATTTTTTGTATATTATAACCGAGTATGAGGTAAGTTCTGATTGGAAAAATGTTCACAAATTATTTCAACTGGTGGCAGACCAAGGGGGCATATCAAAATCAAGGCAGTTGAGGGGGGGGGGGGGGGGGGGGGGTTCCAGTGGTGGCCGGTAAGGTACGGGGGTGGCAGTGGGGTGAGTTTGAATTTAAAAAAGTCACGTCCCGATCTCTCTACGTCTCTCCGCCGTCAAGTGAGTCTCTTCCGGGGGGCACCCAGGCTCCCCACAGCCAATCACAATTCTGCAATGCAGCGTTGTGATTGGTAAGCACCCAGACTCCCCAGAGCCAATCACAACGATGCAATGAAGCGTTGTGATTGGTCTGAGCGCGGTGCTTCAGTGCTCTGCCAGGGAATGGGGGTCCTGGGAATGTTCTCCAGGCAGGCTGTAATGCAGCCTGTATGGATAACATGCAAAGTGCACATGACTGTTTGGCCGGCCCCGTGAGGGCCGGTCAAACATTCATGCGCACTTTACAGAACCACTCTTCCTCACCAACGTCACAGGAGCCAAGCCCTTGCCCGTCCTAGCCTGACGATGCGAAAAATAAAATGATAATCAGTTATTATCATTATATTTTTTTGTTTACACTGCTCCGTGAGCAGTGGGGCGATGCTCCTCTGCCTTAGCAAAAGGGCCGCCGCAGAATTTTTCTTACAAGATCGGGGGCATTATATAAAGTGTCAGTGATGTAACAAGGACAGGATCTAATCCCTTACTGAGTGTCAATAGATCTTAAATTCTGCTTTTGCTTACCAGCAGATAGAGTTCTCAATGAGTCAGAACCAACATCCTCATTTTGAGTACTGAGTACTGTGTAAAGCCCGATTTGGGAGCAATCAGCAGTTTGCTTAAGAATCAGGATACTGGGGGCCAGGTTTTCTTTTGTGCTACATCCATGACGCAAAATGCTAGTACATATTTACAAAGCCACTCAAGGTGCGATTCGCGCCACCTTTTGTGGCTTTGTAAAAACAAACGTAATGCTGCTCAGGAGCTTGCGCTGCATTTCGTTAAATGTCATTCTGAAAGGTGTTCCATGGGTGGAACACGCATGTTCCCATGCAGCTGCTCATGGATTTCATACAATCCCAGATTTATTACGTTTTGTAACAATGGGATTGCATGAAATCTCTCACTGCCCAGAGGATGGCGGGACAAGGATAATTTGTTTTTCTCCTCGTTATTTCCTCTTTCCATATGTGCTGCAATCTGCATCACACATGGAAAGAGAAAAATGCCTTCAGAGATTGTTTTTGTGCAAAACAATTCTCCTTGTAACAAAGGCACACTTGCACCATGGGTCAAGGGAGCCTGCATCAGTGTTTGGCTGCCTGAAGAGCACCAGAGCTATGAGAGACCAGTAGTGTATATCTTAATCCCTGCTCTCTCCTTTCACGCAATGCAGCACAGCAAGTCGCCTTACTACACTAAATTGTGTAAAAGGTTAGTACATATTACCCTGACTCTGTAGTAATTATCAAGTAATTTTGAAGCAAGAATTCAGCAAAAGATTGCCTGTCTGTCTCACTAAGCCCTTCATTTAAAAAACCTCAGTTATCTAGTGCAAAAGGTAGAATTATCCAGAGGGGGTAGACCTTCTAGGAGTGCTAACTCTCTCCTCCTGAAACCACAGATCTTTTGCAAAAAAGAAAGAGTGAACAAGCTTTCTCCGGCTCTGCGCCGAAGATCTGAAACTCTCTCCCACCGGAAATACGCAGAATCTCCTCCAAGGTTGCCTTCAAATTCGAAGTAAAAAGATTCCTCATGAACAAGTTCCTACCTTAAAGGGGTCTTGGATCGTCTGTTCTAATGCTCTGGACTTTCACCCTAAATCCTGCCTTTGGTATTATTCTGCTTTACTAGTAACTTGCTCCCCTCCCAGCTCTTTATGGTCCAATTATTATATTTCCCTTTGTTGTCCCTTTTGTTTGTAACCTTTTGTTTGATATGCATATTTGATTTGTTTGGGTTGGTATACCTTTTGATGACTGTACTGAAACTATTTTCTTCCTCTCCCTCAAATTGTGAAGCGCTCTGATATCCTTCGGGATCATGTTGGCGCTATATAAAACTTTATAAATAAATAAATATCAAATATGCAATTTCCCTTGGCCACGTTTTGCTAGGGAAAACTTTGTAGAGTTCCATCATGGGAAAATGGCCAGAAAAAGATAGGGCAGGCAGTGATAAGGTGCACAAATTCCAATACTGCATGTTATGGACATGTGGTGCTTTTGGCCTCAGCAGTTACTGAGGCCTGCTCATTAAATCATAGCCACATGTCATTTGTTAAAGAGGACAGACATTTTTATTCTTACATTATTATACCTGGCACTTTAGTAAATGAACTGTCCGTACAACCAAGTACTTGGTATACATATGCAAATACCGGCTATAAGATTTTCCAGCTTACATTTTCAACCATAACATAGATTTTTAGAAAGTGCATGTTTTCTTCAGCAAAACTACAGGTAATATTTGAATGCATATATCATTAAAACCGTATTTCAGTTAAATTGATAGGCAGGTCTATCAAAATAAACTTCATGGTGTACAGTTTATTGTTGGACTTTTCTTTAGGATCATCATCAAACACTTTGCCTTATCCTTCCTGTTATATGAACCAGTTTTGTTGACTTTTAGGACTCTGGACACTATTGCTAACCAAAGCTAAAGTGTTTGTGTTCCCTCTTTTAAACATGGTAAAATTGGCTGTTACCCAATTGGCGCATTTCATTTACTTGTAAGTCCCTAGTAATGTGGTACTACATATACCGAAGGCCTGCAAATTAATTGCTACTAGTGGGTCAGCAATAGGTTAAACTGCTAGCAAGGGGATCATTTGTGAAATTATTTGAGCGGAAGTTAGATAGTTGTCAAATAGAATTCATCCAGAGACTTGAAGAAACAATTGATCAAGTAAATCCATTATAAAAAGGAGAAACATGTGGACATAAAGAAATTCAAAAGAATCACATATTGTTTGAAATAGAAAAAGTCAGAATTGTAGGGTACTTTAGGAATGGAAAACCCAGCATACATTAATCATGTACAGTAAATCAAACATCTTATTAAAAGTTCGTACATTAATAAATGTCAATTCCACTATCTCCATTAATAGAATCAGTCTTTTGTACGCAATCATTAGTCCAATGATTCAACAATAAATGTGTGAGAAGTGGATCAACGTTAACATTTCAGTCTCCTGTGTCATAAGTATGTGAGATCATCCGCAGAACCATAAATGTTAAAGGAGTTTTAGAATCACCCACAATAGTGAATAAACATAGCTAGTGCTAGTCGGCTTAATGTAATAATTTATATCCAGCAGAGTCAGCGAATCAAGTAAGTGCTAAGTTTGTGCACAGACACAATTGGAACTGAGTGATTACTAAATGAAGCTATGCTGAAACTATCTCGCGAGAGCAATTGACGGTCGCCTTGCTTAGCGGCATATTGTGAACATCCATGCATTAATCTATGATGTTTTAATAAGATCTTTGATTTACTGTACATAATTAATGTATGCTGGGCTTTCCATTCCTAAAATACCTTACAATTCTGACTTTTTCTATTTAAAAAATGTGATACTTTTGAATTTCTTTGTGTTCAGCTGTTTGACCTTTTCCCAATGGATTCATTTGATAACTTATTTATGTATGCATCTGGATTCATTCTATTTGACAACTATCTAACATTGCTTCAATAACTTCCCAGTTGATCCACTGGCTAGCAATTTACCTTATTGATTATTGAAACCCTAGCTTGTGAGGGGTTATTGGGTTGCCCTTCCTATTTGTGGTGCTACTAGTGGGCCTGCAGCAATGATTGTGCCACCCACTTAAGTAGCACTTTAAACATGTCTCAGGCCTGTTACTTATAACAGACAGTGTGTGCCATTTAAACTGCCATTTTAACCCAGCAAAAATAAACCTTTGTCAGTCTTAAATCTTCCTTTTTAATACATATAGGTCACACCTAGAGCCCTTAACAGTGCGTGGGGGAGGTTACACCATATTTAAAAAGTTGGACATGTACTTTTAACCTTTACATGTCCTGCTGGCAAAAACACTTAAGTTAGTTTTTTAGTACTGCAAAGCCGCCCAAAGCATAACATTGGGTTACATTTAAAAAGTGGTAACGTTCAATTGGGAGCAGGTAGCAATGTTGAGTTTGGTATCTAACATTTTTTAATTTGAAACTCTCTTTAATGTAAAGTCAGATTTCAAGTTACAGTTCAGGAAATGCCACTTTTAGAAAGTTGTTATTTTCCTGTCCTAACCATTCGGTGCTTTTAGCTGGTTCCTGGGTCACATGGCTGCGTGTAGTCGTCAGGTGGACCTTTTTTATTCCTCTCACACAGCCACACAATTGAGGGATTAGCTGTGCTTGGATGAGCCATCAACTGGCAGGATGTGCGGCAGAGTTGGATTCAGCTCATTTCCAGCTGACTAGGTTGTGCCTGCATTCACACAAAGGACTTGTCATCACTGCATTGCACATGCAGCCAGCTTGGAGCCAAGGGAGTGGAGGGTGGAGACCTCAAGAACTTCAAAAAAAATTCTCGAGAAACCTCTCCTACTTTAAAGAAGTTATGGATAACAGGGACAACCCTGACAAATCTAAACCAGGGGAAAACACTAGAATCCTAACAGAGGTTCAAGGCAGCAAAGAACAAATGTACATTAAACTACCAAGAAATGTATCAGTTTTAACATATCAGTGAAAAGAAAAGAAGTGTGAGAGAGAAAAGAAAAAAGGAGATAATCAGAAAACCTATGTTCAACAAAGGCAATTATAAATTCATACAAAATTTATACACACATTTCTTATAAACTCCAACACATAAAACAATGGCGCTCAGCACAGGACACAAACAATAGAAATAATCAACAATACAATGTGTATTCAAAAAAGTGGCTGTGGGAAATGTTTATACATAGATGGGGATTTCAGAACAAAACTGAAACACAAAAACATAACAATGGGCCCTTTATTAGTTGCGGCCACATATATCGTTGATGACGTTTCGACCGTCGTAAACATTCACGGTCATCATCAGGACAGAGAATTAGTTAGCTAAGCACCCAGAACAATTAGATAAAACAATAGAAATGAAGAATATATGTACATAAGCATCAAATATATATAAAAAAAATTTACATAATTCAAGACGAGTCTATCTTTAAAATAAATGGATGAAAAGAGAAGGAAAGAGAGGGAAAAAGAGAAAAGAAAGAAAGAGACAATTATACTAGATTACCGCATAGAACGTGTGAAGAAATGAAACCTAAATGTGAGATGGAAACCTTCACCCCAGAGCAAGATACATTTAGACAATTCACCTATGTCAAATGAAAGATGCAGCCCGAGTTGCTGACATAAATTAGAAGCCCTCAAGAAATTGGCTAAAGAGAAATTCTGTTGGAACAATAAAAATAATAAGAGTTCCCAACCAACTCATATTGCAAGTCAAAAATGATTAGAGGATATCAACTACTTTACTCATATTGGAGAGCAAAATAATGAAGATGTCATTCCATCATTACGAATGTGACACAGAATGAATAAGCCCACACAGAAGGAGTGATAAACCCGACCATTAATTCAAGGGATTACAATTAAGAAAAAATCGAAAACCTAATCAAACATAAAAGATAATTGTATGCTCAAAGAATACTTACAGACAATACAATTGGCAATGAGCAAATAAGGCACCAGTTATGATGGGCCCGATTCACAAAATGAACTTAAGACTCATTCCTAAACTTACTACTATTTTGGTATTCACAGAATGCACTTACTACTTTTGGAATTCACAGAAGTTAGGATTTTGCCTTAAGTTTGTCTTAAGACAAACTTAAGACAGTCTTAAGACAGACTTAAGACAAACTTAAGACAGATTAAGACAGATTAAGACAGACTTAAGACAGACTTAAAACAGACTTAAGACGCAATCCTGTCTTAAGTCTGTCTTAAGTCTGTCTTACATACTTTAAACATTGCTTCTAAAGTAAGCCTGACTGCTATTGTGCCAAATTACCACCGGGTTGAGCACAGGTTAATTTGAGATTGCCTATGTTTAGCCCTGACTAGAATTGTAGTTGCTGCTTGAGTAGGGTTTCACACCCCTCAACCAGAAACCCTATTCATCACATCCCCTGTAAGTTATAGTTGAAAATTATGGCTATTAAATGTATTACACAAATACAATTAGCTAAAACTGTACAGCTTTCTACAAGAAAATGGCAGAAAAGGTGTGCAGATTTCCATTAAGGAAATGTTTGGGCAAGTTTGGTAAGTCATGTACCTAAAAGTCTAATTAACTAACAATGAATACTGAGTAATTCTGAAATGCAATGCAAAAGAGAGTTTTGAGATTCTAAGTGAATATATGTTTAGGAAATATTCTTGTCAGTACTATGATTTAAAACACAAATCAACCAACTAGACCTGAATAGGACTTTCAGTTAGTTGTGGAACGCGGTACATTTGAAAGCACAGTGGGCATTTGTCAACAAGCATTTGCAATGCAATCAGTCAAGCATTTATGAAAGTTAGAGCTATTGGTGTTGTACATGAATTTTTTTTTAAATGTTGTTTGCAGCGGAGTGATTATTTAAAAAATAATGCATGTGATACAAAAACAAGCAATAGGTCTCGCCATTGGGACCTTATAAGTGTTTTAGCCATGTAACAGTTGATGTTGTTGCATGAAGGATATTGTGCTGCATCACTAAATACTTATAAGGTCTCAAAAGCGAGACCTATTGTCTATGCTAATGCTTGTTGTAAGGCAAGTTACACAGCAGCACCACGCTTCAGACAGCTTTTGCTGTCCTGCTGCCTCATGCAATTAGAAAAAAATCATAAATAAAATATATATATATATATATATATATAATTCCGAAGCATTCTCCTTCCTGGGAAGTAGAAGAGGCGGCACAAAGGTACGTTTGAAATCCATTTATTCAACACATTTGCATGACGCGTTTCGGTTACTACCTTCTTCTGATGCTTTGTGTCGACATAGTTCCACTGGTGCCATTAGCTTCTGTCTCTGACTCAACCACTGAAGTAGTGTTGAGGGTGTCCGCAAAACATGGCACGGATTGCACCAAAGTTCCTTTTCGTAGAACTACGTTACCCAGCAGGCATTGTTCCACACTTGCTGGTCGGTGGTCCGTTTACTCGCTTGCACTACATTGTCCCAACGTGCAGCCGAGTAGCAATGTTCGCTGACTGAAGCCATGGCACTTGTTCTCGGAAACAGAGTTCATTTCCCTCGCTCTCATGCCTCACAGTACCATCGGCTCGCAGGCTCGGGGATCTCGATGAAGTAAGGAGACCCCTCCATGTGGTATGAACTGTCCTTGACAGCGTCGTCATGCGGCCTCTGATATGTGCGGCGGTCCGGGTCACTCCCATTATCACCCTTCCTTTAGACACTCGCTGCCTTCAGACACTCGCTGAGAGGTGCCATCCCCGCGTGTAATGGGTTTCACGCATTGTATTTCCGAAGCATTCTCCTTCCTGGGAAGTAGAAGAGGCGGCACAATGGTACGTTTGAAATCCATTTATTCAACACATTTGCATGACGCGTTTCGGTTACTACCTTCTTCTGATGCTTTGTGTCAACATAGTTCCACTGGTGCCATTAGCTTCTGTCTCTGACTCAACCACTGAAGTAGTGTTGAGGGTGTCCGCAAAACATGGCACGGATTGCACCAAAGTTCCTTTTCGTAGAACTACGTTACCCAGCAGGCATTGTTCCACACTTGCTGGTTGGTTGATCTGTTTACTCCCTTGCACTACATTGTCCCAACGTGCAGCCGAGTAGCAATGTTCGCTGACTGAAGCCATGGCACTTGTTCTCGGAAACAGAGTTCATTTCCCTCGCTCTCATGCCTCACAGTACCATCGGCTCGCAGGCTCGGGGATCTCGATGAAGTAAGGAGACCCCTCCATGTGGTATGAACTGTCCTTGACAGCGTCGTCATGCGGCCTCTGATATGTGCAGCGGTCCGGGTCACTCCCATTATCACCCTTCCTTTAGACACTCGCTGCCTTCAGACACTCGCTGAGAGGTGCCATCCCCGCCTGTAATGGGTTTCACGCATTGTATTTCCGAAGCATTCTCCTTCCTGGGAAGTAGAAGAGGCGGCACAAAGGTACGTTTGAAATCCATTTATTCAACACATTTGCATGACGCGTTTCGGTTACTACCTTCTTCTGATGCTTTGTGTCGACATAGTTCCACTGGTGCCATTAGCTTCTGTCTCTGACTCAACCACTGAAGTAGTGTTGAGGGTGTCCGCAAAACATGGCACGGATTGCACCAAAGTTCCTTTTCGTAGAACTACGTTACCCAGCAGGCATTGTTCCACACTTGCTGGTCGGTGGTCCGTTTACTCGCTTGCACTACATTGTCCCAACGTGCAGCCGAGTAGCAATGTTCGCTGACTGAAGCCATGGCACTTGTTCTCGGAAACAGAGTTCATTTCCCTCGCTCTCATGCCTCACAGTACCATCGGCTTGCAGGCTCGGGGATCTCGATGAAGTAAGGAGACCCCTCCATGTGGTATGAACTGTCCTTGACAGCGTCGTCATGCGGCCTCTGATATGTGCGGCGGTCCGGGTCACTCCCATTATCACCCTTCCTTTAGACACTCGCTGCCTTCAGACACTCGCTGAGAGGTGCCATCCCCGCGTGTAATGGGTTTCACGCATTGTATTTCCGAAGCATTCTCCTTCCTGGGAAGTAGAAGAGGCGGCACAAAGGTACGTTTGAAATCCATTTATTCAACACATTTGCATGACGCGTTTCGGTTACTACCTTCTTCTGATGCTTTGTGTCGACATAGTTCCACTGGTGCCATTAGCTTCTGTCTCTGACTCAACCACTGAACACCAACTTATTCGGATACAATAGAACCCATAAAAGCACAAGAAACACAAATTCATCACAATTGTTAATACAAAAGATTAACATTCAATATACAAATATCCAAAGTGCCTTGTGCAAAAGTGACCATCATGTTGATAAATACAATTATTAAAACAATTCACAAATTATGGAATACAGGGTCAGGGGTCCATCATAGATCTCCGTGCCCTTGTTGCGGTTTTGAGAAAAGTGCCAGTGCAGAAGATTAGTTCAACATCATCTAAATCTAGTATTGATCGGTATGCTACCTCCGGAGTGATTGGTCTTCTTTTGTTAAAATATGGATATAAAAACTGCTTAGAGTATTTGATGTAATGTTTACAGAGAAATATAAAGTGCATAATAGTTAGCTCACTCCTCCCATCACAAGAACACAAGTTAGAATTAAGATTTGGGCTATAACCAAGTGGGAAGCAAAGTGCGAATCGGATTGTACCAGCTCTTAGTCGAAACAATAGGCTCATTTCCCAGCGGCTCATCGATAAAGTCAAATACATGTGAAGCGGATAACAATACTGTTCAATAGCCATTTAGTTACGCACAGTTGATTTCCTGGACTCTACCATCTCCCGCTCATTATTATATAGGGAGTACAAAGCCTTCTGCAGTTCCTTTTTTGCAACTGAAGCTGCTAGTATTGGATCTCGGAAGACATTTTCTCTCTCTGTTTATACTGCGTAAGCTACTCAGCACACCGCTTGGCCTGGAATTTCTAAGCCCTTGTCACAATGTACGCAGTCATTGATAATCAACTGTGTCAAGGATGCCGCTTCATTCTTCCACACTGATCCCACATAAGTGCTAGTTGTGCCCGGATAAAATCAGTTATAAAATTAATATTGAGTTCTGTGACATATATATTGGGGGGTAGAAATTGGGGTGCTCAGTAATTTTCTGCAAAACCTGTTTTTTTCCTGCTGGAATACTGAGCAATTGACCGTTCCCCAGATCTCGGCGCCATATGTGGCCCCCGGGGTGCACTGAAGTTTATATATTTTCTGTACTGCTAAAAGAGCACCCGTGGTCTTAGGACGAGGTAGACTTAAAATTGAGTTGGTGGCCTTTGAGAACTTCCTCCTGGCGTTAGCTAAATGCTCACTCCAGGAGCCGTTCGCAGCAAAGGCCAATCCTAAATAAGCAAAAGATCTTACTGCAGTCAATTTTTGGCCATCTATTGTGATTGGGCCTATTTCACGCTTCCCCAGGCCACTACTCATAAGAAAGGATTTCTTAAAATTTACACGCAGGTCTAACTTTTTCATATAATTATAAAAATTTTGGACAAGAAGACGGGATGAGTTTGGAGTATGGCCTATAAGAACCGCATTGTTTTTGTAAAGAAGCACAGGGATGGGCTCTTTGTTAATATATGGGACATCTTGAGTAGCCATTTTCAGAGAGGTATTGAGCCAGTTGATATATATAATAAAAAACAGGGGACCTCTCCTCCCGTCCCAATCCTTACTTGGGCCTTGAGGTCTCTGTGTAAATATGCTAAAAAAAAATCCCACCAACTAAAAGGATTGCCCACAGCTTCGACCTATTTACTAGGTCAAAATCTGTGGACAAATCCATAAAAGCCATGTAAATAGGGGACCTCTTTGCAATAGCATATTTACCAACTATTAAGTTTAGGTTAAGGCATTGTTTCGTGGTTCCTACCTTACCCCTGAAGCCCAACTGAAATGGGTCCAGGATGTCATTTGCTTCTGTCCAATCTACAATTTTATTGTACAGGACTCTTCCTAGGATTTCAAGGGTATTATCTATTAGGGAGATAGGTTGATAGTTGCACAGAAGAGATCTATCTCCCTTCTTAAAAATTGGGACTATTATACTTCTTGCCCAAGTCTCAGGTATTTTTGCCAAAGTCAAATTATTAAAAATCTTCAAGAGCAGTGGGGCCCAGAAGGCCGGGTTCCACTTAATTAAATCAATAGGGAGCCCGTCAGGGCCCGGCGCTTTATTGCCTAAACTCTGATTAATCACTTCCACTATTTCTGAAATGCTTATTTCTATGGGTACTGGGCTACCTGGATTGAAGGTTGATTCGCATGGAAATGGAGGGGAATAAATAGCTGAAAAATAATCAACCCATGCGTCGCTAGCGATGTTGCAGCTGATCGGCGTCAGAGACGGGCCCATGGAACGGACTTCCCTGACCGCCGCCCAAAAGATTTTAGCATTTTTCAAACTGGCTGCCTCGGACAATTTGTCCCATCGTTTCCTCAGGAGTTCGTTCTTTCTACATCTGATAGCCTCCATATATTCCTTTCTAGCCTGTTTAACTCCTGTTATACACCTCGGAGTGGTAGATAATGCCCTGCGTAAGTTCCTGTTTGCTTGGGCGCATTTGTGGTTAAACCATCTAGGAATGGGGGCCACCTTAGGGGACGGTTTAGAGAGGATGGTTTTAATCGACTGACAAATCTTCCCAAAGTCCTCGATTATCTGCACTGGTTGTGATTCTAATATAAGGTAAGAAACAATGAGAGGCATATTGTCCTTTGCCAATTTCCTGAAAGTTTCAGAGTTATCGGCCCCCTTCCAGCACAGTCTTAAATTTTCAGTTGATACTGCTAAGTTTGTAGCCCCACATTCGATCTGAAAGAATGGCCAATGGGCTGTATGTATCATTATCTTAATGGGGTTGTCGTTTCCGAAGTCAGAGGGTACGACTTTGGCAGAAACCAGCTGTTTTTCGATCAGAGCGCATACAAAAATGTAATCTATATCAGGTCTACACCCCCTTCCCCTATAAGTTGGGTGATTGGTCGTGGTTGACCCTGCGACCAAGTCCATAACATTGGATAAATTATGCGATTTAATCAACCGTTCGAGCTCTCTGCCTCTACTTGAAGACTGTGCAAAATAGGCTGTTCCCTTATTAGGTTCTGTATCGTAGATTTTAGCATTAAAATAACCCCCCACTAATATACCCAAAAGGTCCCTGTTATTGGATTGATTATATATATTATATATATTGAAAGGCTTTTGTTGAGTCCTCGTCATCCATTTGTCTAGTCAACTGTCATTCGCATTTTGCTTCCTCGTACCACAACGTGGGCAATGGGTCGGTCACCTTCAGTAATGTGTTCTCTTACACTGTGACGGGTAGCATTTTCCTGAGCACATGTGCACACCTGTGACAAAAAGAAATACAACTCGATGGCTAGGCATCGGGAGAGGAACAAAAAAAAAACTAGAAGGTGAAAGGAGGCAGCGAGCTGTGGGGGCTAGCTGGGAGTTCGCCGCTAATAATTGTTGGTGAAAAAAAAAACAAGTGTACCATCTAGAATCATGTCATGGCATTCCCTTCCCTATTCATGTATTGCTTTCATTTCCTGATCGAACCCCAACTGAGGCAACCGTACTTGGCGAACATTCAACCACTCAAGACACATGGGGGACCGCACCCAACCCGCCTCCCTCGCAGCGGCGAGCGTAGGTGAATTTACAGAAACAAAATATGTGCACCCAAAGTACCACCTTTTTTATACACCATTCGCTATCCAGAGAAAACCGTTAATATGCACAGCCGTTAATATGCACCACCGTTTCAGCGGGTAAATTAATTTGCACAGGTTCACAGAGCGTGGGCATCGGGGAATCAGTCATTATAACTCCGGTGTACCGGGCCCATTCAGTACCTACCGAAAAACGTCTACACAGAAACGCTTCAGAATTCATAGTAATTATCAAAACCCACAGCAGAAACAAGAAACTGCAAAGAAAGTATTTTCTTCGGTCATGTGTGACGCCTTCATTCAGTCCAGTCGTTTTAGTCAAAGGTTGGTAGAAAGCTGGGACCTGTAGTTTTGCTTTTAACATTGTAAGAAAGCACAACAAGACACTGGCACTGTTTGAGTGGAACATACGCTGTTAAACAAGCATGCAAGTGGTGCGCACGCGCCACACCGAGACAGGTGTTTTGAATTATCGTGCACGCATCTGTGCACAATAATTCAAAACACATGGCGGCCGTGCGGGTAACCGCAACCAATAGGCCATGGGGGGAGGAAAGGCAGAACATGCACCGCCTTTGCCCAATTGCGTGCTGAGATGGTGGTGAGATTTCAAAAGCCCTTACGTAAAGTCTTCGCCAGAAGAGCGCTGTTACAGGTTTTGCATAGGTTTCTAAATTATTGCAGTATTTGGGATTGGGTGAAGTAATTAAACGCTGCAATTTGCAACTGGTTTAACTCTGCTTATAACAAATAGTAGAATATATTCCTGGAATGAAAGGAGGTAAGCACATGATAGGGATGGTTACCTAAGTCAGATGGGTTTCATTAATTTGAAGGGGCATGCGAATGTGCAGCACCATATAGAGGAGTTGAGGTATATATCAGCTCACACACACCCTTAATCCTGCCAAACAGCATCACCTCTCAGCCTCAGGCACAAAATGTAACCAGCTGCAGAAGATTGCTCCACTTTCCTTTAAGCATCGGGGCAATAAAACGATGAAGGGGTGTGTGGGTTTCAGGGAACAGACCTCTTGCCAGTCTCTGGACCCCTTAGGCAGGCGGGGTGATTGGCATCCCAGGAGGTGGGGCACAAGAACGTAACACTGAATTTGTGTGTGGATGTGCCTATGGTAGCATGTCCCCATCTGCGCTTGTAGGATGCAGGTGTTAATGTTTAGGTCCTTGTGTGTTGTGTTGCTTTAGTGTGCGTCCATTTGAATGTGTACAGCTTTGTGTAAGAGTGTCTCTGTTTACACCATGACAAGGTGGGACTGTAAGGCTGCAAAAAAATTCCAAGATATAAAGCTAAAATATCCACAATGTGCTGGGTAACTGAAAGAGACGTAGGCTAAGACAGCTAAGAAATACACCTGAGGGGCCTCATTTATGAAAAGTGACGCATCGCTGCGTGAAAACAGCGATGCATCACTTTTCACTGCACACTCCTTGCGACATTCCTGATGCGTCATATTTAATGTATGACGCATCTTGTCGCAAGGAGTTACAGATACGTCAGTATTTCTGACGTATCTGTAAGCGCGAAAGTGACGCATTGCTGGAGTGTGTCACAAAAGTGACGCAACTCCAGCAATGCGTCCTCTCACATGGGGAAAGCCCCTTGTGAAAGGGCTTGCGTCAGTCTTACGCCTGCTGTGGTAGATTTCACTGCGTCACTATTACGAGGCTTTTTGCGGGGGAATGCCCCTTCTGCATACATTATACCTGACGCAGGTATAATGTGGCGCAGGGGTTTAAAAAGTGACGCATCTACCTAGATGCGTCACTTTTTAAATATGGAGCAACAAGGCGCATTTTTTTACACCGCTGGTGCGTCACAAAAAGTGACGCACCGGCGGCGCAAAACTGACGCAAGGCCTTCATAAATAAGGCCCGAGGTATTTAGTCCGGTTTAATGGAGTGTGCATATGTGATGAGACAGAGAGTATGTGTGCGTGAGCTCGCCTCACTCTCTCTCTATGGAATGTTTAGGAGACTGTGGAAATGGTTGACGCTGCACTTTAAAAATGCCCAAAAATAGGTTAGCACTAGATTCAGAGGAATGAAGGGAGAGTGAAGGAAAAAATAACGAAAAAAAGTTGTGAAGGGAATAAGAGAGCGGAGATATTTTACTGAGCAAAAGAAGAGGCCACTATCACACATGGGAACAGGGGCCCTGATGTAACATCACATGTTGCACACAAGGAGATGCAGACACACCGGCTTGCTTAAATTCCTTGGTGCCGATCGAACAAAAAAAGAATTTATCTCTTCCAGAACGCTTGCCAACATGATAATGTATCTAAAAATATGGCCTCTTAAAACATGAGGCCTTAGTTTGCACCACTGCAGAAACACTTGTGTTGCTATTTTCTAGTTCTTTTACTGATACATAGAATTTAATGCAGCCTAATGATGCATTGTATTGGCACAGGTGGTGCCCAGCAAACGTCATGTCCCTTCCAGTCTGTTCTCTTCCCACCTGGCATATTGGACTCCGGTACCAACCGACATGTGCTCTGTTTACCCAAGCTACTGCCATCTGATCGCTTTAATTAGCTGTGGGGTCAGTGCAGCATTCCTGCCTAATTATTTCAATAGTCAGCCCTCTATGTAGTTACCATTCAAAATGCCAAGATTATGCTCCTATTAGCAAATGTTGTTTTGGTGTGCTGCTGGAGAGCCGAGAAGCAGGAGCCCTTACATCAGTGTTTTCAAGATTGTAAAGTCTACTATTAGGATGGAAAGCGGGCACCGTGCTGAAATGCTCCTTCTCCTTCCTCGCGGCCAAAGCATGGAACGCCCTTCCGCTCCACCTCAGACAGACAACATCGCTCCCCATCTTCGCAAGAAAAACTCAAAACCTGGCTCTTCGACAGACCCCCTCCTTGATGGAATGAAACCTGCACCCCCCCCGAAACCACCCACCCCACCCCTAGCGCCTTGAGACCCTTACGGGTGAGTAGTCGCGCTTTAACAAACTCCTGATTGATTGAAAGCACAGCACCTATCCATTCAAAAGTTCCGCGCATGGCGGCCCAAAAAGTCTGCCATAGATCTAAAAAAATAGACATGAAATCAGGTTCCATGCTATAATGTAGCACAGCGTCCGTGTACAAAAAAAGTTATGCATGTGGTACCCACACTAGCAGTAGGAAATAAAACAAATTAGTCCCTAAAGGAACACAATAACCATCCTACAGCATAAGTAAGCTGTAGTTGGCTAGTGCTCCTCAGCATGCAATGGAAATGATGTATGGGGAGTATCAGCCAATAAGGAGCCAGGAAAGAAGAGTAAGCTGGAGTGAACTAATGGCAAGCAGGAAATGAGATCGCACTCATTGAGTGATTACAGCAGGTCTTGCAGACAGCACATGCACGCTGACGCTAAACTAAAATAAATAGAATTCAAAGACAATCTTGGCGTTTTGGAATTTCTGTGAGTAATTGGAAATATGAGTCAAATGGGCCAATTTTAAAATACATTTTGAAATTACATTGGTAAAAAAATGGAAAATTATGAATGTGCTTTTGATAAGGGAGTCGATTGTCAGCCCTCAATAACATTGTAGGAAAATTTGTGGCAAATACGTGATTTTAAAGCATGATTCACCACATAAATCAATCACAATTAGATATTTATAAAATACTACTCTAACCATTTTCTTAAACTTTATAGCAAACTCTTATGTATGTATGTAAAAATTATGTTTAACAATGTTTAACAATGCTAGGTATTCCATTCAATATATTTGTAATGCAGATCAAGCGGCTGAAAGCCAGCTCAAAGTTCTGTGACTGTACAAAAAAAGTTAATTGTGGGTTGAGAGTGGATATTGTTGAGAATCAGATCAGCTTCTTTGTTCTGAGATGTGGATGAAGGTAGGTCTGCACGCAGCTAAGCGGTCGGTCTGTTGTTAGGCATCTGATAAACCTGCTCAATGGGGAGAGTAAATGTTCTGGGCAGTGATATGCTGTTACTTAAAAGCTGGTTTTAAATGGGGGTTTCTAGATCCCTCCAGAGCCACAGGAGCTGTTGTGTGTTCTTAACAGAATTTTAAAAATAATTGGTGCCGGTGATCGCTAGTATCTCTGCCAAAACAGCAGCCTAGCGCATCCATCCCATACGTTCAGTGCCCCCGAATTTAATGGCAATACCCAAATAGTGACAAGCAATGTATCACATTTACACATAGTTGTTGAGAGTCTGCAATGCTCAATAAGTACATAACATCACATATAGATAACAGATCAGAGATCCAAGCATAAGCACATTGCTTCATTTATTAGCCCGTTCCCTTATACATACATGAAAGGTTTAAGTTCTGATGGCACAACTTAATTTCTACAAATTAGTAAATTACTGCATAAAGGCCCAGTCATACCCACATTTACTTTACCTCTCACAGGAAGGCATGTGAAAGATCTTCCCTAACATGCCTCATCAAGGCACATAACGCAGTCACTAGCACAAGACTGAGAAATGCACGTACACATAAACTTCATTAATGCATGTATTTGGCCACTTTCCACGTAGAACAAAAGTAGAGCGCGTCTGGAGTTTTCAAAGAGGCTACCATTTGAGAACATCCAGTTGTGGCACTGAAACTTGTACCTACTGCCAATACCACAATAATTCACACATTAACTCATTGTTTACACAGCTGCAATAATACACATTTTTCATGACATGTGTGCACCGTTTCTGCACGAAACTAACAGATTGTCTCTTGGCCGTAGCACCTAACATAGCAGTATGCATTTATCATCCTTCGTAAAGTTGAAGGGCTCTCCTTCCCATTCTTGTTCAACAGCAGCCTCCAGAATCAGAGTCGTGCTAGTAACAGACAGAATATTTTGCTAATTTACCAGCTGGGACTTTAAAGCACGTATGCCACATTCTATCGGTAATAAACACAAAATATCTAAATAAATGACCTGTTTAAATTTATTTAGATATTTTGTGTTTTAGAGTAAGTATATGATAGCACTGTTGGCAGCGTTGGTAGCACGACTGGTTTTTACTTGTCATACATGATGGACATGACTTGCACGTGGTGCTGTTCTGAGAGCACAGGGTGGATGTCTCACACATGGAGTCATTGGGTATCTGGCATGCATATCAATGAATGACACTGGAATAAGCTCATAACATCTTCTGTGGTTTGAAATAATGTTATTGCTGTTTAAAAGCGTTCCTTTTTCTGTGCATTTGAGAGATTTCTAAGTGACGCATATGCATATGTTTGTACAGATTTTTTTTCTCCATTGGGCCATATTATTATTATTTTTTGTATTGTGTATTAGTTTGTACAATGACATTTTTTCTATGTGATGAACATGTTAATGTTTGTTTCTGGAAGAAATCTATGAATAATTAATTATATTTGAAAATCATACAATGATTAAATTGTATGTGGTAAATCAGAAATATTATTTTTACCTTTCATTGTGATTGAAAATTGATCCAGTTGAGTGATTTTTAGTATTAATCCCCCTCACTGTTCTTGTGTGAGTCCAGGCCGCCTATCCGGGACCTAGCCACTTTTGATTTATATTAACGTGTTTGGCAAACATAAGTCACACAACGCACGAAAAACAAGTAAAACTAGAAAAATTGAGTTAACACAACATAAAAAGGTGTGCAGAATCCACACTTCTTTTTTCACTACAATCTACTGTGACACTTTGGTGAACACTTAGAACTGCCACTAAAGATAGGGGCTGTGGTTGAATATGCATATGGCATTTTACCAAGATGAAAGACCAAATTACCTGATCGTATTACCTGGACACATTACTTAGATAGCATCATTTGTGCATGTCACACCTGAAGAAGCAGAATATGCACTGAATCATAATCTGTTCAAACACATGCAGATATATGAGTCAGCCAAGCCAGCATCATGCTACATAAGTTTAATCAATGATGAAAGTTAGAGAGAGGGGATTAGTTGGAACTTTCAGCTCACAGTCCTCGTCGCCTGCAGGCCAGTTTAGCGGCAGAGTCTTTTCACCACTGCAACAACTACTGGATAAAATTATATTGAATAACTTTCTATTTCATGTTAAAAAGAATAGGGTTCACTTAAGAACAAGAATTGCCTGGCTTTAATATGTACATGCGTGCAGACAGCAGTTGTCTATCCCTAGGTTTGCGTGCAGTAGTAATTAAAGCAATAGTAACCGGACAGATTGGCTTTGTCATTGTTTAATATTTTGTTAGACTTGTCCCAATTCCAAGTTGATCTAGCCCATTGTAAAGTTCAATGTGTCTATGCAGTTCCTACATTCTGGATGAGGTTGGATGTTGGATAATACCCCATTTCAGTAGGTCTTCTCCCTTTAAGAACTGAGAATACACTGCTGTTTACAGCACAAGTTAGTGGATGCCCTGTTTGTTTTTAAAGGTATTAGGTAGTATGCAAATTCCTCTAGATGGAAGTCCACTTATAGGACCAGGGAGGGTGACAGGGGCTACAAAACATTGCATCCTCCTGAGATAGAAAAGTTCTCATGCGAGAGGACTGAGTGGACGAGGTTAATAAGGCAGAGTTCAATTGGAGAGGGTGCTGAGTAGGTGTGGCAGCCGGGTTTTTTATTTCGACTGGATCTCTTGCTGTCTGATCAACAACTCCAAAAACTGCCAAAGAAATATCAGTCTGGGCGTCCATCAATATAACTTTACTTTCTATAAACATGTTCATTGGTAGTATGGAAAAAGCCTAGAATATTTATAAAATATTTCTTTATAAAGTCTGAGCTACTGTGGCCATCTTTTGGTACATGGCTCCATGCACAGGTCTCCTCCTGCTTTTCCTGATCTATACAATGTGTCATGGACACAGATGAAATACTGCCCACGCATGTAAGGTCACAGAGAGCAAAATACATGTTCCCATACTATTACCTTCCAAACAGGCCAGGGCACTGTCATAGAAGCCCTCTGTGTGTGTGCTGGAAAGACTAAAAGAGAAAACAATTCAGAGTCACTGAAAAGGGACTCCTTCGACACATAATGCTTGAAATCATGTAGTATTTTTTAGTCTTTTTGCTTCTTTTGAACATATCCCAGGACAACTTAGGGCCTCCATACTATAAATAGCATTTAATATGTTGAGTTCCTGTCAACATGTTTTGTATGAGTTTCCACAGATTAAACCTATTGCTATCAATACACCTTGTAAGAAAATGTTAACTGAGCTTTTTTTCATTCATGTCACTATCCATGGGATCTTTTAATATTGAATGGGCAAGATGATGTGGGGGAGACTCGAGAGGGTTAGCAGTCCATCTACTTTATGATTATCTGCCCCTCACAATGAAAAGAGGAAAAAAAGTCTCACATTGATGGTGGGAGATAACAGTAACAGCATTTTAAGTGTGAAACTATAATAACAAGAGAGAAGAGAGATGTTTGGTTTCTGGGAAAAAACATTGTCATAATCACTTAGGGCCTAATTACGAGTGCGCCAAACTCATGAAGGTGGTGGACCGACCACCACCACACTGCGGGACAGCTGCAGTATTAGGACTACGGTGGTCAGACTGCCACAAGACCGTCGGCACCCCTTGGAACAAGGATCCTGCTGGGCCCGCAGTCTGCAACTGGCTGTAATATGCTGGCAGTGCCACTGTCAGCACCTCCGAGCATATAACAAGTTGCATTTTTATTAAGGGTGGGTGTAGTGTGCCTAGTGGAGCTATGTGAAGTGCCACAAAGTGGAAAACAAACTTCACACACTCCGCGTAGCCCCACTATGCGCCACCCGCCTCCCTCCCACCCTATCAACAATTACATTACAAGCGTTAAAAATAATTTAAAAGTAAGGGAAAAATGGCTCACCTTAGCAGTGGCGTCCTGGGGCTCCGTCTTCGTCCTTCATTGCGACTTCTTCATCAAAACTGAGCATGCGCATGCTTGCGCATGCGCAGTTTTGATGAAGAAGTTGAGATGACGGAAGAAGAGGGAGCCCCGGCACGCCACAGCTAAGGTAAGATGTTTTCCTCACTGTTAAATTGTTTTTAACACTTGTATTGTTAATAGGGCGGGAGGGAGGCAGGGGCTGGCCAACTCCGCTCCGCCCGTGGAGTGTGTGGAGTTTTGCCTACTCTGCCTACTTTGTGGAGCGTGGAGTAGGCAAAACTCCACCCACAGTTAATTTTCATCGCCTTTTTCATGGCAGTGATCCCACCATGAAAAGGGTGGCAGAAGGCAAACAAAGACAAAGGGGGCATTCGGAGGGGGGGTGCACATGTAGTTCCCCCCTGTATTTGCACGCCCCTCTTCCTGCACGTATGCCACAACGTGCAGGAAGGTGCAGCAAGCGGACTGTCTGCGGTTTTCTCCATTAAAGGCTCTTCTGTGAACCACGGAGACGCCCACAGTCAGACCACCATAACTCCGACCACCAGACCAGAATTTAACTCCTGATCTGGCGGGCGGTAGCACCATGGCTTTGGCAGTCCTACTGCGGAATTTTGAGGACCGCTGCCAGACTGCCAAACTCGTAATAAGGCCCTTAATCAACAAGCAAATTGAAGAGACATATGCAACCCTATGCACCACAGCCAATTTAAGTTCGCTATTAATATTATTTAACCACATTCATTGTGTCACTGGAAGCCTGATACGTTCTACAGTAACAAAGGTGGTACTGTGAATGAAGGGAAACACTGCATATCATGACAGTAGTTACAATCCCTACAGTTTAAAAAGTAAAAGGTCTGGGGAAACATCATGGGCAGAGAGAAATTCTAGTTTTAATATTTGAATGATAAATTGAAGGGGTCATATTCATATTGGACCTTGAAATATGACAAAGGTGTATATTGGTGCCTTTAACAGTGTAAAATGTACCATTTGTCAGTACATTCAATTGAAAATCTTTTAGAGAACCTCTAAATATCTTCTTACTCATTATGGAAAAAGACCATTATGAATCAATAGTTGAGTTATCCGTCCACGGTCTGGGACGCCATGGAGCAGGGTGTTGCCACCATCTGAATGCAAAATTATAAACAATTGTGGAGCATTTCTGAAGTCACTTTCTCGGAGGAATGCTAATACATTCTGTAGTAAACTGAGCTCAATCCAGGCCAGAATGGTTTGCCAGCAATGTATTTCTTGAGGGTGAGGTCGGTGTCAAGGGTGAATCTGAGTGATGAGTGCTGGGTGAAAATGGGCTTTAAATTCACCTAGGTTCATGCAATTGAGGGAAGATTGGACAGCTGTTAATAGTTGTTCTGTCGAATAGGATTCTTTTTTTGGGCATCTTGGAAGAATTTGAGTTTCTGCGTATGTGTGCAGAGAAATGTGATGTTCTTTAGCCAGGTCAAAAAAAGGGGTTAAATACTGTGGTGAAAAAGGTGGTGTTTAGAAACAATATTAAAAATCATATTGTGATATTGTGATCAAAATTATCTTTGCAGGA
Source organism: Lissotriton vulgaris (assembly GCF_964263255.1). NCBI lineage: Eukaryota > Metazoa > Chordata > Amphibia > Caudata > Salamandridae > Lissotriton > Lissotriton vulgaris. The sequence continues at coordinate 365,133,108 of NC_141689.1, forward strand.
ATATCATGATATCAAAAATAGTGTGGAGGTAAATATTGAAGGTAGGAATATAGTATTTAGTCTTATTTTTAGTATCATTGTAAAATATATAATTTACTAAATTACATAATGATGTGTTTTACAATATGTTTGTAGCTGTGTTAGGTTTGAAATGTATTTTAAGTATTCAATTTCAAGTATTTTTATTTCATATACATTTATTTAAAAACGTTACTGTAATGTTTTTTGTATTTTAATTTAAAATGGAATTTATTTAAAAACGTTTACATAAAAATATGTTTGATAAAATGTTTAGTGGCAGAATATTGGGTTTATAGGCGAATAGGTTGAGATTTTTAAATTATATATATATGTACATAATAATTTTTAACTTAATTTTAATGAATTTCCTTAGTGTTAATTTAATTTGGTTTAATTAAAACCAACAATATTTTTTTATTTCTTATGATTTATTAGGTTTCCTGGAGTGGTGGTTCCTTTCAATGTTTCAGACTTTTATGGTTTCCAATGTCTGTGGATTACTTCAGAGGATTTAATTTGGGCATTTCCTTTTTGAATTTTTGGGGGGATTTCTTACCTTTTAAAAAATAGTGTAGATTGGATTTTTGTGAGAATGAGGTGGATCAAGAACTAATGTATGTTTGGTATTTTTCTTTCATTGTAATATAAACATTTTTTTTATGTGGATGTTTTAACGCATGAGCTGTTTTGTAAATTTTTACATTGCATCATTTTGACTTTCTTATGAATATTTTTATTTAAGTATTAAAAAGAATTATTTGTATTTTACCGTCTTTTTTTGTACTTTATTAAGATGCTTTTGTAATAGACTAATTAAAAACATATTTAAATACTTATATAAATTGTTTGTGTTATCGGGCTGTAAGAGTCTGTTCTATTTTAGTTGTGAGTATATTGGTAACTAAGTGATTTATAATAATGATCCAACTTTCATTTTTGAGTAGTCTAATTCTTTATTGTTTACAGTCTGACGGTGAATTATGCCATTTCATACTTTCCCTGCTTGGTTTAGTTCATTTAGGTTTAATTTGGTTTATTGACTGTTCGACCCTTAGTTATTGGTAGCTTTGTCCTTTTTATTGGGCTTTGTGAATTTCAGAGCACTGGTTGTTTGCCTTCTAGTATGGCGTGGAAGGCCTTTTGCTATTCTCTTACTGCTTTATTGGTTTTGGCTTGTTGAAACATGGCGTGTTCATAGAAGAGGCCAAGCTAGAAGTCTTAATTTCCCATCACCATTCTGCACAGGAAACGAAAACAATGGATTTCCCACCATCAATCTGCACATGAATTGATATTGCTGGATTTTCCATCATCCATCAGCACCTAAAGTGAAATTTCTGGTTTCCTGCGAAAACTGTCTATAAAACAATAGGCTGAGAGACTTCATTTCCCATCACTCAGCTGCACAAGAAGTGACATCACTGGATTGCCCATTGTCCATCTGCACAGGAAATTCCATCTCTGGTTTTCCACCAGAACCATCTTTCAAAGAGGAAGCCACGCAATTGGACTTCGTTTCCCACCACACATCTACACAGAAAGTGACATCACTGGATTTTCGGTAATCCAACTGCACAGGAAGTGACAGCTCTGGTTTCACAACAAAACCATCCCTTAAAGCTGATGCAAAGCAAGAGGACTTCATTTCCCCTAATCCATTTTCACAGGAAGTAACATCACTGGCTTTTTACCCACAACCTCCTTCTCTCCTCCCCCTCCTAGGACCTGCTTAATGGTGGCTGCAGAGCGGTCAGTGCCAGGAACCCTGATTCTTCTACTATCCATACCTAATCTGCTGCGCTCATCCGTGCTCTCATCCCTCGCCTCTGTACACTGCACTGCTGGCACACAGCACCACTCAAAACAGAAGAAGCATTCACATGCAGCTCCTGCATGTTCTCATGCCATCTCCCACATGCTACACCCACAACTCCTGCACCAACAGCACCCAGCACACCACCTGCTCACTCTCACACAAACCAGCCACCTGCTCACGCTGTCACAAAACAACCACCATCTGTATGACATGCCACACTCACATTCATGCTCCTCGACACCCACTCCCTCAAAAACATGACACAGCTATATGGGATCTACATCATCACCATACTCCGGACCTTTTCTTCCTCATGAAAACATGGCTAAACTCACCCTCTGCACCAGACATAGCTTACAGCCAACCCCACAAGACTGTCAGCACAAGCCCAGAGGTGGAGTCCCCATCATAATCAAAGATACAATGAGCAGCACCACATACATGGACAACCCTACCAGCTACACGGAACACCTCACCTTCAAGATACACATCACAGCCAACTTCTCCCTAAGTGAAACCCTCATATGTAGACCCCCAGTACCCTGAACCAATTTCACTAGCGAATTACAGACTTTGTCGCACCCTTCATTACTCCCAGCACCTTCATCCTCCTCGTTGACCTCAACTTTCACCTAGAACACCACACCTGCCCAAACTCTGTGTCCTTTCTAGAATCCCTTGGAAACCTTAGCATCACCCAGAACATTATCAAACCTACCCATATTCCCCGACAGCTATTGGATCTGATTTTCTCCTCAATCAGCAACATCACAGGACCTGAACAGTCTATGCCCTTATCAGTTTAAGCATTCCCATCCTGCACTACCACAGACTAACTACCACAGGAACTGCCTGTCGCAGGTGGAAAGGCAACACAGGTGAGGAGGGGACCTGTGCCCTCTCCACACACTGGTGTGCGCATAACATCAACTTGCCAAAAGCCATCAAGGACCTCAACAGCTGGATTACCTCATGCACTGACATCCTGGGTTCCCTCATGGCAAACGCAATGGTAAGAGCCCAAACACAGGCCAGTTGGTACACTAAGGAACTCAGGCTGATTGCATCAAGTGAAGGGCATTTTCACCATCATCAAAATTTCACTGTGCTTCCAGCCACCTTCAGCAATATCACCCACTTGCAAGACCTTTGCAACATGTTTTCAGAATTCCTCTGTAAGACAATCACCTACATATACAGCAACTATGACCCTCAATGGGACCCTTTCACCGTCAAACTCAACTTCCTATCACAAACGAAGAATAAACCCTGGCCTCACGGCCCACCATCACCAAGACAAAAATGTTGCTACCATGAAGACCATCTACTCAGAAGCTCCATCTTACCACTTCCCCATTACATATTCACCTAAGTATTACTATCAATCAGCGAAACACTAACCCAAATCCTCAATGCTTGCATTGACTCAGCCGCAGCCGGATAACTGGAAACAAGCCACCATCATGCCCCTGCTCAAGAAGTCATCCTCTGACCCATCCAACTACACACCCATCTTCCTCTTATTATACCTAGGAAAGGTCTTAGAGAAAGGAAGAAACCAATGCCTCACCAACCACCTCAGCAGCTACGCACTCCAAATTCAAGCCTCGCCCCAACCACAGTACAGAAACAGCATTCATCGTCACCATGACATCCACATGATCCCGGGCAGAGGAGACATGGCAGCCCTTCTTCTCCTGAACCTTTCTGCAGCATTTGACATGGACTCACATCCCATTCTCATCGGGTGCCTGCAAAAGATTGGAATCCAAGGACTCACTTTCTGTCTGCTCTTTTTTAATGGATAGAACACAAACTGTCAGCCTGGCACATTAGTCCTCAGAAGCCTACAAACTCATCTGTGGAGTGGCTCAAGGTTCATCACTCAGCACCATCCTCTTCAATGGATAAATGATCCCTCTGGTCAATGTTATCCACACACATGACATCAACATACTTTCTTATGCTGGTCACATGCAATTCATACTTTCTTTCTCTCTAACAACATCCCAACCCAAGAAACAAGTTCACCACTGTTATGACCGAAGTCGCTAACTGGTTGAAAGCCAATTGTGTCAAGCTCAACAGCGACAAGACAGAAATAGTGATCTTTGACAAGAAAACCTCACAATGTGACTCCAACTGGTGACAAGCTGAACTTGGACCCACACCCAGGACCCATGCCACGAACCTCAGCATTATCATTTACAGCAAACTGGACATTACCACACAAGTCGACACCATCACTGCACACTGCTTCCACCTTGAAGATTACTGGGAAAGGTCTTCAAAGGGCTCACAACCAACACTCTCTGTGCCTATATTACCAAGCAACTCATTAGAAAACTACAAACCATCCAGAACTCAGCAGTCAGACTCATCCTCAACCTACCACAAGGAATTCACATCACACCACACCTCAGCAAGCTCCACTGGCCCTCAAAACTAAAGTGAAATCATTTCAAATTCCTTACACACACAATCAAGGCACTACAAAACTTAAGCCCTGCCTACCCGAACAGTCACATCTCCTTCTGCCAACCACCAAGATACTTCCACACCACAGGTATTGTACTTGTACACATCACACACAGACACAGAACCATAAGCATCATCTTAAAACACTATAAAAGCGTGGAACAGCTTTCCACTGCACATAAGAGCTTCCTTACTTTTGAATTCTACAAAAAGCTGAAGACCTGGCTTTTAAATAAATCAAACTATCATATGCAGGGCTAAGTACACAAGCCTGCTCAGTACCAAGATATTCAACGGATGATAGGGGGCCAGATGTACGACAAAGCTTTGCATGCGCAAACAGGTTTGTGACCCATTTGCGCACACAAAAACCCACATGGCCATGTACAAACATTATTTTGTGACTCGCAAAAAATTGCGACTCACAAAATAGTGCTTTGCGACTCACAAATAGGAAGAGGTGTTCCCTTCCTAATATCGATTTCAAAGGCATATATGAATGTTTTGCGACCGCAATTGCAGTCGCAAAACACTCAATTTACCGCCCTCTTTTAGAGGGTGGTAATATAGTCCCAGGCGACCCCTTTCCATTTGTGACTGGCACTAAAAATATTATTTGAGGGCAGGCAGTGGTCCCGGGGAACATTGCCTGCCCTTAAAAAATAAAACAAAAAAGTTTAATTTTTTTAAAGAATGCATCCCGTTTTTCTTTAAAGAAAATGAGCTGCATTAAAAACAGCTTTTATGATAAGCAGCCCCAGACATGGAGGTCTGATGAGCACAGCAGGCCACCATCCATGGGAGAGCAAGACATTCCCAATGGGATCGCAAGTTGCGATTTGCTCATTAATATTCATGAACCTTCTCATTTTGCGACCCCATTCGGAATCGAAATCAGTGTCTCTGACACTTCTGTACATTCCAAATTGTGACTCGCAATTTGTGACTCGCAATTGAGCGCAAATTGCTAGTTGCAATTTGAAATAGTCGTACATCTGGCCCAGTGTGCCTTACAAATACACATAACATAACATAATAGACAGTCCACCATGGTATTTGGAATTTTGGGATGGTGTGTGTGTCCAGAGCAGTGCAGTCGACCAACCCAAGTATTTTTGTAGTTTTGTTCATATGCTTGGTAAAATTGGAATTCTAATAGGATGTTGTTGTTGGGCGCTATGCCTGTTACAGGTACATATGCTAGAGCTATTAACCTTTTAATTTTAAAAGCAAACTGTTGTTTGTTGCATTGGATTTTACAGTGTTAAGTGCTTCTTTAGTATGTAAGGATTAATATGCATACTAAGAGAGAGTGTTTAGTAATGCATTTATGGATTTGTGTTTTAAACTCATTTCACATTACATTGTACTTTGTTTAATTTTTCAACCTATTTGTGAAGGAGCCTTGATATTTTCTTGGTCTTCTTTCTTTCTTAAGCAGTCCTAGGCAGTTCTTGCTTTCTTTATGCAGTCTAGCAGAGTGTCATTTTCATGTAGTTAAGCATTTGTCTGTGAAATATAGTGAGGGATTGTGCTCTTTTTATAGTGTTCACTTAAACATGTTTATATATTTTCATTGGTTTGTTTGTTTTAGAATATATTTTATTGACTACTTTGTGTGTAGTTTTTCAGTTCTTACCTGTTTTGGTGGATGCTAGTTAGTGTTATGTCATACTTTTATGTATGTGCATTTGCTGGGTTGTTGTATTAATAATATATTTTGAAACGTTAGTTGTATTTTATTTTTTAATGTGTGTTATAATATTTATTTTCTTGTAATTTTTGTTTTGGTTAAATGTGTTTATTTTTATAGGGAATGTATGGTAAATAGATGTGGTTATATATGTGAATAATTATAATGTTTGTTGTTTTAATGCAGTGGTCTCAACCTTTTCCATAGATGGAATACATTTGTATGGGTTACAGAGAGCCATTGTCATGTGCACTTGTGGCTCGGGAAATCCTTTCACCATATGTGGCACTATTACATGTATAATACAAACATATAATACTTTTTTTAAATGGGAGGAATTTAAAGTGCAGAAAACATTCTGCAAAAATGTTCATGATATGGAATATTTTTCTGCAATTTTACTTTCTCTCACTTAAAATACTGCCTATATTTTTCAGTTATAAATGATATACTTTGTCTACCAGCCACTGGGAGCAAGATGGCTGCTGTGTGTAAAGGCACCACTTTGAAATGGGAGAAAATTAAACTGAAGAGATAACTTTATGGTTATTTAGGTTCCATAATACTCGTATTTAATTTTAATCCCATTTGCAAAAGTGATCTTTACAAACACCAGGCATCTAGACAAGCTGCCATATTCGAAACAGATAAGTACAGCCATTTTTTAAATGTAAGGAATTTAAAGTTAAGACACATGCTTAATAAAACATTTAGATGCAATTGGCTTAACTGAAATTGGAGATAAACATTAAGGGGCCTATTACAATGTCGGTCAGAGTTTCCTCTGACCGACACTGTGGTGGAAATGGGACCAACTGACCTCTGTTCGGCGGTCCCGACTGCCTAATTACGAAGTGACTGCACATGGTGCGGTCACATTCTCCCATCTCTCTATGGGAGCTTGTGTTACAGCCATAAACTGGCCGTAACATAAACTCCCATAGAGAAATGGGAAAATCTGGGAATCCCTGCACCCCGTGGCATGCACCTCAAGGTGCCTGCCATGGGGTGCAGAGAACAACAGGGGGGCACCATAGGTGCCCCCTCTGCCCCCAAACAGAAGCCGCAAGGGAAAGTGTCAGAAAGGCTGGCATGGAAACCCTGCCGAAAATTGTGCATCGTTATCTGGACGGCGTAAACCAGTGTCCATTGGATTATGGGCTGGTTCCGGCTAGCCGAAGGGCTCGAAGAATGACCGGCTGGTTTCAGTTCTGACTTTCTATATTGTAATCAGCCGTTCGGAATTGAAACTGACATTGTTAGTCTGGAAGCCTCCTACCTAAGGTCAGAGGCTTGATGACCAACATCATAATCGGTTCCTAAAACTTAGCGGCCCATTACGATGTCGGGCGGATTGCCACTGCCATGGTGGCGATGGCGATCTGCCCGACATAAATGCCAGCCCGCCACCCTTTTCCCCCCGCCTATGGCGGGGGACCGCAGCGGAGGCAAACACCGCCTGCCACTTTTCTGCCCCGGTCGCCTTGCGCCCGGGGCAGAAAAGGGTTCATATGGTGGCGGTGTCTATCAGACACCGCCAGCCATATTTGGATGGGTGTCTGCAGTTGCTTTTCCGTGGCGACAATGCCGCCACGGAAAGGCAGGCGGACTTCACTCTGGGAGCCCCATGCGGGTCCCCAGAGTGAAGGAGAGTAGGGGGGTGAACACGGGGGGGGGTACCCCCTTCATTTGCATTTACAAATCGGCAGGCACCGCGCGGTGCCTGCTGCTTTGTAAATGCAAATGCTGAAATGCATTTTTAGCATTGTGGCGGGCGTTGCAGAGAGCACCGCCCGCCACAATGCTAAAAATACAGGATGTGCCCGCCACTGTGGCGGGCACATCCTTTTAACTCCTTACTCATTATGGTAAATTAGCATTTTCATTTTCAACCATTTAAAAGCATTCAGAAACATCATTTTGTTCTCATAGTCCAATGTTGAGTTGACAAGAGCTTATTTAAGAGCAAACTACCTCAGTGATTCAGTTCTTCACCTCTGTGCCCTGGGTCATACACTGCTCATTATCAGGCCCTACTCTCAGAAGAAAATAATTAAAATAAACACAGCCTTCCCTTAACTTCAAAAGAAAAATGTGACCTTGTGCTTTTTTTTAAAGGAAAGAAACTGTGAGCTACTATGAAGGTACTGGTAACTCTGATCCACTGTTTGGAGACATCTGTTTTAATGTATTCTTAATTGTATGTGTAGTTTTGTTTATTTTCTTTTTACCTTTAATTCATTAAAAAAAAGAGGATTTGATGGTAAATGGTAAATATATTTTTTCCTTACTTTTAGTGATATAATTGTACTTGATATTGTGTATGTATATATATAAACAGACTTTTTTGTGTTTTGATATATGCATACTCAATATTGTTATATTTAGTGATTTGTGATGGGATTTTTTTGTCATTGATATTTGTGTTATTTTTTGTTAAGTATAGAGTGCTGATATTTCAGTTATCAATACTGTTTTGCTTGATATTCTGTCATTGAAGTGGAAAGGAGTTGACCCTTGTGCGACCTCCGAAACAGTTGTATAGGCCTCTGAAAGAAATGGAACTGCCTTAACCTGTTTTGTTTTTTGTAGCCAAACACTCCAAAAGGATGCTACTTCCCACCATGTCAAAGGTCACACAGAGATTAGAACAATGCCATCAATGGAATCTTGAAATAAAGGCCATATTTCTGGAGCAGGAAGGTTGCACATATTTAACCAATGAATCAGCAAAAGTAGAATATTGCTTGCAATTTGTTTTTATACACTCATAAGTTGAATGCATGTTATTAATGTGTCATGCATTACAAACTGCTGTACAGTTTAGTCATAAAAATGCATATTACAATTTAATTTGTTTATAGCCATCCAGGAAAACGGACAAGAAAGGAGGTTATAGCCACCTAAGCAGCAGATGTTGATGTTTGCTATCAATAACGTATCAAAGGTGAGCAGATTGTTATGCAAATCATATTTTGCAATAGTGACACATGCAACCTTATCTTGGATAAATGTTTGTTTTCTCTTCCAATCAGTTTTAATTTGTGTTAACCATGTAGAAACAAAACCTAATTGAGCCTAAGAAAGCACCTACTGAGGATGTGTGGGCAGAAGCGCATAGATACAACCTGAGTAAACATGCAGAGGCAAAGCAAAGAACACACTAAATGAAATGTGTGTGGGCAGAGCTACAGCTTAGGCAGTCTCATCATGATGACAGTTATTTATCAAGAGTGTCAATCTGAATGTGAGTTAATGTGTTATTTTTTTTGTCTTTGAAAAGAGTAAGTGTTATGCCATCAATTACATTTGTCTAAATGATCATCCTGGAGGAGAGGATTTGGTTAGTTTACAAATGAAATTATAAAAATAAAACCCAAGAGCTTCTGCATAGAGCACCGGAGCTCCATGTGAGGTTTTGTTTGTCCATGTGGACTTCCTGCACATCTAATTTGTTTGAAAGGTCCGATGTACATGTCAGTGATTGTGGCGTAATATGGTGACATGTAAAGAAGGAAAATGGATTAACTGCAAGGCCAGACTGGCCGGACTGGGCATCGGGTGTTTCCAAGGGGGCATTAAAAGCACTGCAGTATTCTTTATATACCCAACAATTTTCAGGCAACAATAAAAGTTAACAGATAACTCTGGTAAGAGATTGGAGGTTTGTCCATTTTGACTCATCTAAGGTAAATTATATCATAACCCAGACAACCTAAGTGAGGGAAACTTGCGGGGAGCACTTCGCTATCTTAAGGATTGTGTCACCTTTTGGAGGTTGCTGCAATTATCCCTTAAGGGCCACATCTCACTATTCAAAATGGTGACGATCCCGGGCTTATTGTATTTTTTCTCAAACCTTCCAGTTAAGATACCTATTACGTGGCACAAACAATTGGATATCCTACTCCGTGAACTAATATGGGCTAAGGGCTAGGCCACCGTAGAGTGTCTCTTGAGATTCTACGATGCCCACCAGAGGATGGAGGCCTAGGAGCTTTGAGTTGTACCACCTGGAGGCGCAGATTCAGTGGATGGCTAAATGGCTAGACAAAATCCAGAGGAGTGAACCGGAACCTTCTCGGCCTTACCCCACATGAAGGAATTTTACTCGCCTGGTTATTGTGCCCGAGGTAGCCATGCCACCCTCAGGCATTCAGTTAGAACCCGCCCTGCATTGTTGGTGCATATTGCGTAGTAAGGAGCCGAGGAGCCCCACTTTACGCTTGTGATATAACACTGGTGGGCCTACGACATGGAACCCCAATTTCCGGTTACACTGCTGCCCCGTTCTTGAGTTGGTCAGAGGCAGATTGCTTTAAGTTAGGCGCTCTTTTGCCGCTAGAGGAACTATTGGAACACAATGCATTTTCCTGGGCCGATTCTTGAATTATGAGGCTTTAGTACTGACCTTTGCAGACTCAAACTCCTGCTGTATTACAACTCCTGCTTTCCATGTGCTCAGCAAGACATCTGGTGACATGGTTCTACCAGTCTCTGAATGACATGGAAAGTAGACCACTGGTGACCCTTAGAGCCAGATGGAAGGGAATTTTGGGGCATGAAATTACAGATGGGGAATAGAATAAGATATTAGCCTATCCTTCAAAATCTTGTCTTGCAATATGAGATTGTAGTATATACAGTTTGCACTTGACCTACCTCACCCCGCATGGACTCCAGGTTATATACAAAGGGGAACCCTGGGACTGCCCCAGGTGTCGGCTGCCTGATGTGGACTTTTGTCATATGACATGGGAGTGTGCTATACTTTCTGGACCGCAATTCTCCTACGACTCCACACCTTGCGCTTCCCTGTGCAATGGAAAATTGCCTTTTTGGAAGATTCCCCAGACCTTAAACACGTAAAATAGGCACTAGGATTCTGAGTCTGGCCCCTGGGTTGGCAAAATGGAGAATAGCAATGGGAGGGAAATCAGGAATAGGAACTGTGCTTGAAACATAGGTGAGAGATGTCATGACCTGGGCTAGGGCTGAGAAAGGATCCCTCCGTTTAGAGGGTGCCTGAGGTGTCCAGAGACACCGTGTGGCAGGATTATGGGCAGAAGTCCTAGGGGGCTGGGAACACCCAAGAGGTGATACCAATTCTGAACAGATTGACCGGGACTACTGGGCTACAGAAAACAGTAAAGATGGCCTGGGTGAGAGGAGTGAGGAGGAGCCACAAGTTAGTGAATGAGAGACTGGGTGGCTGAGATGGCCCGCCCAGCGCCATATGTTGCATGTTTATAATTGGTATAATGTTGCATACTATGTACGCCATACAAGCTCCCATATGCACGGCCATGAACACTATCCTACTAGATGCCTTAAAACAGAAGACACTTATCATCAATTACCAGGCATCTTCCCGCGAGATACCTCCTACCACGTGAAACCCAAACCCCAAGGGCCACACTAGTGTTAATAAGTTATTGCAATGTTTCTTTTTTTGATTTTGGGTTAATGCTGTCTTTTTTTCTCTTTTCTCTCTCTTTTATATGTATATCTTACATAGATGGGCACTGATTTCTCTTGATATCAGCCAGTTTCCCACTCCCTTGGTATTGTTTTAGGGCTATGTAGGACTCATAACACAAGACACTTGCAGAACGAGCCTGGGACCCATGTGCCAGTCTACTCCAGTCCTGAATTAGTTTTGAATATGCAAATGGATAGCCACACCACACTGATAATCAATATGTGACCGACAGTGATTTGGCGATATGTAAGTATACATGTATGATAACGTCTGCAGCAATTAATTGTCAAAAGCTTACAATTTACTTTTGGACCCCAAATATGTGACCCACAGTGATTTGGAGATGTTTAAGTATACATGTATGATAACGTCTGCAGCAATTGTCAAAAGCTTATAATTTATTTTTGCACCCCCAAAAACCTATTAAAATGAGAACATGTATAGGTTTAAGATGGACGTTGCTTGAATAAATAACCAAATGCCTATAAAAATATATTTTTTAGAAAAATGTAGCTCAGAGGGTTAATGTACCTGCAGCAAGGAGTGCGTATTATGAAGATGACAAAACAGTATTTTAGGGACATAGCACAGTGAGTTACTGCTTTAGTCACGGATATCCTTATGTTACAGTGCATGTCATAAGTTACAATCGTAATCTGGGTTGGAAAGTTATCTTCTTTTCCCCAGTGTTTCATTATCCTAATTTTCATGAAAATGCTTTGTTTTAGGTAGAAAAAATTATTATTAGTAAAGTCAACCCTAACCACTGTGTCACATTCTGAATTCTGAGTTTCTGCTTCCCCAGACCAAGGTCTCTTAATAAACTCTTACCAGTACGGACAAAATTTAAATCTTACGCCTTGTAGTCCCCTTTGCCTTAGGAAACATTTCCTATACACTGATTCACACACGTATGATTCATTGTCTCTGCATCTGTGTGTGATGTCAAATGCCTACAACGGTATGAGAGGCACTATAAAACAAATCAAATATATGTGAGAGACAGACTATGGAGAAATGAGAGGCACGTTGGAGGGTGATAGGGAGGGAATCTTTGAAGAGGGCCAATAAAGATTGCTGTATCCTTGTGCACTGTAAGGTCATCATGTGCTATGCTTTAAAAACGAGTACAATTGAAAATATATTGAAAAATGTGTTGTAGAATGCAAAATGTGTTTTCATGAGGGGAAACTCCCCCATTACCCCCTTGTAGTGGCCAGACTCACTCGCTGTGCTTCTTTGCTATGTACCGTATCAAGGCTGGTCTGACAAAATTTGCCAGGCTGCTTTGGGCTTCCAGTTCAGCCCTGATTAACTGGAGGTCAATTGAACCCTGTTGTGCCTATAAAGTCTGTTTGTCTCCACAGCAGTAGAATGTTCTACGAATGTTCTACTGGTTAGCGTATCTGACAATCTGTGGTATGTTTTATAAATATCAGTGAGTGACGGCCTCACTTTCTCATCATATGGAAAAGGAATGCCGTCTTTGTCAAGTGGTAGATGGAGCTTCTGTCATGACCTAGGTGCTCATGGCAGTCTTTTGAAAAGGCATGCCAGTGTGTCTAGTTTTCTTTCCCATGATCTCTGTTATTTACTGAACACACCTTCAAAAGATGTTAATTTTATGAATACATTTCTAATTGAAATCATTTGTGAAGGGTGACACATATTAAAAGCATTAATTAGAATGACTTTATGCAGGTGTGAAAATTCTGAAATTTCATCTAAAATTTAAAAAACAATTGTCCTTGTTTTAATTACACTGTAATGAAAATGATTCATTGGTTAATCCACTTGCAAATATCTTTGGACCAGTGATTTATTATTTGTTTGTAAATGAAAGGACACACCTGAAATGAGGGTGTAGAGCTCGAGAAGCCCAGTGGTCAAAGATCTTAGATTAAATCCTGGGCTGACCATGATGAATGCTCTGTCCAAAAGACTGCTTTATATCGCTAGGCATCAGCAATCACCAATGTCACTTCAGCAACAAAGGAAATAATTCCTCTCTCCCTGTTGGATGTCGCCCCTTACGCTCACTTTTAGCTTCACAAATCAACTAGGAATTATATACAATCCATAGCAGAAACATTTATGCTCATGCAGTGAATCAATCAGTCCTGTAGAAAGCCTAATATATCTTAGCATGAAAAGAAGGCTTTATGTTCCAATACCTCTCGATATATTAGTTTATTTGTTGTCAATTTGCACTTCTGAAGAGATAAATGCCCATGTTTTATGCATGCCAACGTGTAGAAAGGAGAGATCTTGAATGCAATCAAGGGAATATATTTTCAAAATCGATTTACATTGTAGTGGAGGCAATTCAAGAGAGGAGCCAGCTAAAAGAACGACATGTTTGCATAAATAAATAGGGTGTCCCCAGGGGAACTGAGATTGTTGACATGTTAGATTCGAATTTGAGTATGGTTTTAGCTGAGAGAGCGCTTCTGTTCTGTAGGACCACTACCGCAATCATTATGTAACAAGCTAAAATTGTAACCTCTATCCACAGTGTAATTCTGGCTTCATTATTGCTCCTGTTAGGTCACTAAAAGCTATGCAACTGCACAAAGCGGCCTTTGCCAATGTCAACAACAGTAGGGACAAAAACCTTAGATTTTTAAAATGTTGAAAATCTTTATATCGACAAAAATATTCTTATAATTTGAACTGGATTCTTACCCAAAAGAATTGGATGGGAAATTGGAAAACATAGTATTCTCACGGGTAATTCCACAGTGCTCTTGAAGATTGTCCACAGAGCAACTGGAGTTAGTATAGCAAGTTTGTGCACTATCACTTGAAATATTTTTCTCTTGTTCTTCACTTACAAAATGCTTCTCCTGGTTGAGAAACTCTTTGTACGATTCCCCTACGAAGAAGGTGGAGTTGCATTCACTTTCCCATCCTTGAAACATATTACTGGCCTTTGCTAAGATGATATTTACAGACAGAGAGACTTTGGCTGAACAGGGTGTTAGACTCTGTGGGAGTTGCAAGCAGTTTACACAGCCTCCCCTTGTAAGTACCCTTGTTTCTAACTTTAATTATTCACTTACTTATCAGTGGCATGTGCATTTAGAACGAGGATAAGGTTCTGGAAATTCAAACTATAAATTCATCTTTTTGGTACACTTACATTGAATTTAGAATCACCCATAGGTTTGTGAATTGGCCCTTGTGTGAATAGTGAATGAAGTGGGATGCTTGATACCTACCTCCAGGCATTTGTTGACTCCCTCTTATTAACATTAATGTTTAACTCATATATACAGCATGGTCAGTGCATGGGTTGCTCTAAGACAACAGCAAGGCATATACAAACTGCACCATGACGTGATTAAATTTGTCAGTAACCAACATCAGTTAATGTATATGGATAAGTGTGAATCACACTGTAGAACACTAACACAAATTTAACATTTCCATTGGCTCTTGGCTGATCAATATCTACATAGGAGATTCATAGCTAGTGTTTGAGACAAGCTTCATTGCAGAATTAACCCAAATATCACTAGACCTTTGCCCCATTACAGCTGCATGTGGAGATCTTAGGGGCTGATTATGATGGCGGTTGGACGAGCATCTGACGGCCATCCTGGCAGGAACAGGACCGGCCGACGTTGAGGTGGTCATGACATGCCTCTTAGCATTGAGGCTTGTGCTGCGGCCCGAAAAAGGGCTGCAGCACAAGCCTCACTGCTAAGAGGCATGTTTGTGAACATCCCTGAACCGTGTGGCAGACCCATACTGAAGGTCCAGGGGGTAAAAAAGGCGACCCGCTAGAGGTTCCCAAAGTCACTTTCCGCCTGCCTTTCCATGGTGGGTTAACCACCATGAAATGGCTGGTGGAAACGGACATTGTAATCCCTATGGCGGAGTCTGAGCAGGCACCACCACTATGTAGGGATTTCAGTCCAGCCGATGGTCCGATGGGCTCTTTGAGTGCAACGGATGTGTGGTGGTCAGTCTCTCGGCCATCCCTCCATCCACCCACCATTGTAATGTGGCGGGTGGTCCTGGAGGGTTCGATGGTGGTGGGACCACCTCCAATGGCCTGACGGTGCCGGTACCACAGCCATCGTAATCAGGCCCATAGTTCTAATAAAGATCGGGAAAATGCACATATCTCCCTGCCTGGATATGTCACGTATCTGAATGTGCTGAGACATGCCCCAGGAGAAGACAGCTTTAGAAACTTTCACTTCCCTACACAGAGACGGAATATGTACACACAAGCTGTTTGTATCATGGCAACTATACGTTCCTGAAATAATTAAGTACCCCCATAGAATCTCTTTGACCTTGTTTCCATTCTGTTTTTAAAGTGTTCTAAATTTTGTATAGTCTCTGCAGTTGTGACTGTTTTAAAAAAAATTGCTCTAATATTCTGCATAATTCACATTACTTAATATAAAATATTTGTATTCATTAAATTTGAATGCCATCGTTTATAAGCTATATAGTGCAGCATTTTATAGACAATAAAATCTATATTTTAGATGTGTTATATTATTTTCTTGTCTTTAATTGACAATCAAAATAATGTTGAAACTAGTGTGCACCCATGCAGGGAGACACAACTACTTGGCAACAGGAAGTGGGAAAAAGTATAAACTAAAATGTCTAAACAGCAACTCATCTGAAGGGTCTCACTACCAATAGGCACACAGATCTATTTATTTGTGTTATAAGATCAGACTACAAATAGCTTCCTGCACCTCTAAAAGGTGTACTGCCACACACTTAAATGGAGAATTAAAAACCTTCCATATCTACCAAACTGCTATGTTTTTAAAAATAATGATTCATTAACACTTCAAAGCTCATTTGCATTTGCCTGCCCAATATGAAAGGCTTTAGATTGACACCTCCTATTCATCAACATGGTTTTCATTTTGTTCTGAATATATAATGTTCGTAGTCTAGGTATTCATTAGAGGTCTATGGTAAATCTACAGCAGATCACTGAGGAATCAATTTACAAACTACTGCTGCTGTTAACAGTACATGTTCTCTCAGCCTCTCAGATTTATTTCTAACATGGATGAAGAAAATATTTCAGAATATATAGAAACTGTGTCATCATATCAGCTTCCCAGAGTACTAAGCTCAAACAAAAGAAGGAAATCCTTTTGTCCATGTATTGCAGAATTCTTTACAGGAAAATGTCTCAATTCTACAGCCCCTATTTCAGCACATGGTGTTCAATTGTGCCACACTTATGAATATAGAATGTTAGTGCTCTAGTTGTTCACTGGAACTCTTTCAGAGGCTGCAGTATAACACTGAGATTCCAACTGGCAGCCTGCTGCTTCTATGGGATGCATGTTTTACTCAGGACACCATACTTTTTCCTCTGAAGGCTGAAAAGTTATTTGTTAATTTATAGAAAATGTGTGCTCATTGCATCTTTTGGAGTGCTTACCCTCATCTCCATGAGAAAATGATGTGAGAAACATATTTTCTCTCAAACATCATTCCTCTAATCCCAGCAGAAGATCAGCATTTTTCTCCCAAATAAATGTTTCCTATGTACTAGATATTCTAATTCCCTTTGCTTTTGTCAGGATCAGGGATAATAGAAGGCACAAGACCAGCAGAGCAGCAGAAAGATATAGAGAGGAAACAGTAGAAAGAATCTGTACTGGAGGGTAGGTCAATGGTGGCTAGTGCACAGGGGTATCAGACAGGCCTTCCAGGCTAAAACCACTATGGGGTTAATCAGGTTTAGACCTGAAGGAAGACAAAGGTTTTAGGGAGAATTGAAGAATTACTATTAATAGTGGTCACTTACCCCGCAACTGCTTAGTTGTATGCTCATCCTTTCCGTTTTCCGACAAAACTTCAAACACCTGGAATAACTTCTCCATCTGCATGACTGAAGTTACTCTGCAAAGTGCCTCAAACAACAGACGAGACAAAAGTAGCCATCTTCAGCAAAGACACCTTGATATGGAACTCCACCTTGTTGCTTGCCGATCTCAGACCCACATCCAGCCCTATCAATCATGTGAAAAATCTTGGAATAGTGGTTGATGACTAGCTCTCCATGACAATTCAAGTGAACACAGTCTTTGCCTCCTGCTTCCAGAACCTGAAGATGCGTAAGAAGATCTTCAAGTGGATTCTTTTCAACACACGCAGAAGCATCACTCAGGCCATCATCATCAGCAAGCTTGACTATGGGAATGCACTAAACTTAGGAATCAACTCACTACTGATCAGGAGACCTCAGACAATAAAGAGCTGAGCTGCCAGACTCACACTTCTACCATGCTCCCACATCAGCCCATACCTTGAAAAGCTTCAATGGCTCACCGTCCGCCAATGTACTCTTTTCAAAATCCTTACACATACATAAAAAATCTTGGAGAACATCTGACCCACCTACCTGAAGAATAGCGGAAACTTCCATAAACATACCAGACACCTCCGCTCTGCTGGAATACTACTCACACACATCCCCCTATTCCCAGAACCAGAACCAGCAGCCACATTTTCTCCTTCCTCACTCCTAAAGCCTGCAACAACCTGTCTCTAGAAGATTTAGCTCTGCTTCTAGTTCTGGGCCCTAGTACACTGAGCCTGCTTCCAGCGCTATGATACTCTCCTGGATGATTTGTGCACTTTACAAATACTCATAACATAGTATATCATCTGCCATTCCGATTCATAGTCTTGCTCACCATGTGCTCCTTGTTTGCACCTTTGCTGTTTTCCCCCTTTCCTTTATTGTTTCCTCCCCTCTGCAGTTCTGTACTTTGTTTGGCCTAAGTCCTTTATGGAGGAGGTAATGGGAAGACATGTGCAAGTAGATGCATGTCTGAACAATTACCAGTACACATGTAGATAGTATCAACCCATGAATACCACCTCTCACAATACTGCCATTTTTTTCCACTTCATGTCTTTAGTTTACTGAGTTATAGTGTTCTCGTGTCATTGGCAACTAGACAGTGTGGCAAGATGAATGACAGAATGCGTATGATCACAGGGAAAGTCGAAAACCTTTAGAATCTGGATTCTGAAAGGATTTTAACAATATGTAAATAATGCTAAAAAACAGTGCAGTCTGGGGTGCAGTAGAGGGGTAGACCAGTTGATACATACTGAGAAAGCTGTAGGAGAGTTTGCACAAATAGCATACAGAAAGAAATGGAGCTTAATAAATGGGGATCTTTGGGGCAATTGATCAACTGTTACACAAAAATGAGGTGCTGCTTGAATAGTTGTCTTTTTCGTGTTGGCTTTCGTTTGTTGGCTAGGAACCCTCCTAGGATTTCACCTAGAGACTAAGGATCACGAGCGACCATGATGATAATGGAATCTTGTAGAATCCTGCTAAGGTTGCAGAACCTATAGGTGCTCTGCGGGATGAGCTGGAATCTGTTCTGCAGTAAGATAATAGTAACCAGTACACAATAATGCTTTTGTATCCCATTCTCAAGGAGAAGGTGTTATATAAAGTTTGATGTTTAGTGGTGTTAAGTGCTTCATAAAGGTATAGTAATATTAGGAAATTGGTTGCCCTTGTTGGTGATTTCAATGTGAACCATCTCTTTTCTGTATTGAAGTCTAAGTCCCGGTTGGTGGCCTTGGAGAAGGGAACTGCTTTTCCTGAAGTTGAAAGGCAATTATTTGTTGGGGAGGATTATCTTTTTAAAAAATTCATAATATACAATTATAGTTTAGATGATTTTTAGGGACAAGGTTGGGGGTTCCTTCAGTACCAGAAGTATGTTTCCAGTTTTGAGGGAATTTTTAAAGATACCAAGGTAATGCTGGGTGTCATCAGCAGAAGCTGAGAATAGGTCTGACAGCTTCACTTGAGATGGCCATCAGTGGTATGAGTTCTGGCATGCCTTTAATAGAGTGGTGAAGTAGTGTGTCTTATGGTAGCATTTTTGAGTAGATGGTCGGTATTTCTGTGTTGTTGATGTGAGGCCTCATTTGTTGCTTTGTATATAAAAAAAGGTTGACAGTGATGCATCTTTCCACTGAGTGTTTAGACATGAGTCTGAACTGGAGCTTACACAGTGGTTGAAGACATTAGTATTCATCATGTATAAGTACTTGTTTTTAATATCTCCTTACCCAGTAATGCCAGTTTCACCCTACTCCTGTCTTGTGTTGGAGCACCACTACGCTTGTGTGCATAAAAACACTTGGATACCTTCAATGTATGGAGGATGCTGTTGAAATAGGAGAACTGAGAATTGATGTTTGTCTCAGGGACAGATGCCTCTGACATTGAGATGTATCTATACTAATATAATAAAGAGAGAGCCCAAACCTTTGAGGCAGGTAATCTCAGGAACCACAGCACCAATCACAACACCCAATACAGCGTTGGAAAGGGCAGTTGCAGCAGAAGGACATAGGCTATGCAGACGCCCACCATATACATTTAAAAGGTAAAAGAACCGTGCCAGCAAAGTAGTCCCTTGTGGGCATGTCTGCGTTGTGCTGTGGGCGTGTGCTGGGTGCGTGACAAACGCTGGGGGCGTGTGGTAAGTTCCACCCATCATGCCATGTATCATATTGTGTGCTAATCCCACCCTGCACCCTTTAAATACCCCTGCACCCCATAATCATAACCCACCCTTACTCCTTAAAATACCCCAACACCCTTAAAAACTAACCCATCTTAACCCTATAAATATACCCTGTACCCCAAAACCCAAACCTATCCCTAAACCCTAAAAATACCCCAGTATCCCAAAACCCAAACCTAGCCCTGAACCCTATAAATACCCCTGTACCTAAAATCCCAAACCTAGCCCTGAACCCTAAAAGTACCCCTGTACCCCAAAACCCAAACCTAGCCCTGAACCCTAAAAATACCACTGAACCCCAAAACCCAAACCTACCCCTGAACCCTAAAAATAACCCTGTACCCCAAAACCCAAACCTAGTCCGGAACCCTAAAATACCCCTGTACCCCAAACTCAAACCTAGCCCTGAACCCTTAAAATACCCCTGTACCCCAAAACCCAAACCTACCCCTGTACCCTAAAAATACCCTTATACCCCAAAACCTAAACCTAGCCCTGAACCCTAAAAATACACCTGTACCCCAAAACCCAAACCTAGCCCTGAACCCGAAAACCACCCCTGTACCCCATAACCCAAAACTATATCTGAACCCTTAAAACACCCCAAAACATATACCTCAGCACCCCAAAACATATACCCCTATACCCATACTTACCTTATCCAAACATTTAAAAAAAACATGCTTTTACCATTCATGCATTTACAACGGATTTCGTTGTAAATGTATGGGTGGTAAAAGCATATAAAATGTAATGCCATGCGTTATAATGGCATTGCGGAGTCATGGTACTTTCGTAATGAAAGTATGAGGAGTGATGGTATGCGGAAAGAAAGTTGCAGAATAATGGGTGTTTACCCTCCCCCGGTAAGTACATTGCTGGTACGGCGGCCTACATCTCCAGCAACATACTCATATTTTTTCACCACCCATTTGAAAAATGCACAGGTCTCTCTCATTGATGGCCAGCACCGACATACACTTTTAGACACACCTCCTGCCACAAGTTCTAGAATTGCGAACTTTAGAGCTGGGGAGCTACGTTCGAATCTCGGCATCAGGCAAATCGCTTTGTCTCCTCGTGCCTACCACAAATTAATGTGTTCTTCTGTAATGTAAATTGTGCTCATACCATGTTGTCGAGTTCGCGCTCTATAATATTGCAAGGAAAAATAAAGTAGGGAAACTGGAGTTCACACGCTACTGAACGCGCACTCTTAAGTGCATCAGCAGTGCACTGTGAATCTGAGCGTTTCACAAGCCTGTCACAGATGAGAAATGCTATCAAAACGAAATCCTACAAAACAATATACTACTGGCCGGCAGCAATTTATACCCGGACAATGTCGGGACGGGCTGCTAGTTTATTTATATATTTGTTTGTTTAGTTATTAAAGAATTTTACATGCCACATATTGGCAAATTCAGAATACTCTGTAAATTAGGATCAG
Organism: Lissotriton vulgaris; assembly: GCF_964263255.1. NCBI lineage: Eukaryota > Metazoa > Chordata > Amphibia > Caudata > Salamandridae > Lissotriton > Lissotriton vulgaris. Next base: position 365,154,609 of record NC_141689.1, read on the forward strand.
TTTTACATGACTATCCATGAATAAAGAAACTAGGCCAAGCATTTCACAAGGATAGGCATAGGAACAAGGAGGTGTGTTAAAACATCTCTGAAAAAAATGTTTTTAGGGACTTTCAGAACTAGAGATAGATTTCTTAGTTTATTAAATAGAGTCAAGGACATTAAAGAAAGGAATGCTAAAGAACTTTAAGGAAATTTCTCCTTGTTTATGTCTTTTGTGCTTGTGTGAAATGAGTTGTGGCACATTGAATTATCCTACGTTTCTCATGACTCAGTTAGTTTTGGACACATTTTGAATATTTCTTGGTGAGTTCCTCTCTTTTCCATAGGTCTCTGTCATTATAGAAGTTTCTCAACACAGGTGACCAGCATTGACCCAGCAAAAGGGTCCAGGATCTGATTTGCCTAGTGGGAAGTTGGGGTTATGTGCCAAGTATGTCAAGTGGAATGGGTAGGTGGGGAATGCATGCTTGTGTCATATACTGTGCCAGTGCACAGTGGCAAGAGATAGGGGGGACTGTCCCGGCCAAGGCACGGAGTCATAGGAGCTCATCTAGGGGGCCGGGGGGAAGGCTTGTACAGGTCTGCCCTCTAGGTCATAGTTCCTATTGATGGAAGAAAGTATTTGAGTTGCCAGAATGTATGCTGTAATGTCCGGTAAGCATAAACCCCACTCAGTCATGGGCAGGGACAAGGAATACTGGACCACCCATGGGGACTTACCCTCCCACACAAAATTAAGGATTTTTCTGCAGATCTGGGCAAAGGTGGATTTAGGAATAGGAATAGGGAGGGTTTGTAGAATGTACAGAAGGCGATGCATAAAGTTCATTTTGATACTGCTTAGGTGGCCGAGTCAAGCTATTTCTAACTTGCCCCAGGGGTACAGGTCCGTATACAGAGTTGTGAGCAATGGACACATTTTGCTGTCATATGGGGTGCTTGTTCGTGTTGGGAAGTCGATCCCTAGGCATGGAATAAAAGACTCAGCCCACGTAAAGTCCCCCTGTTGGAAGGGAGCGCGAAGGGTGCCCAAGGATCCGCCACCTCTAAGCCTCAGGATTTGAAGTAATTGGTTTTGAAGACCAACACTCAAGCAAAGTGGGCCAGTTCCACCAGTAATGCGGGTATTGTGGTGGTGGGTTTGTTTATGAAGCAAAGTATGTTGTTGGCTCCACACTACCTTGCCATGAATGTCCGCGTTGTTACCGATTTTAGCTACCAATGGCTCCATGGCCAGGGTGCAAATGAGAAGGAACAAGGGGCATCCTTGTCACGTACCCCTCGTCAGAGGAATGTCCTGTGGGAATGCACTATGAATTTTTAGTTTGGTGGAAGGTTTTGTGTAATTGGCACAGATTAATACTTTCATCTTGAAGCCCAGGCTTGCCCTATCTAGGACCCTTAGCAGATAGGCCCAGTCCACCCTGTTGAATGTCTTCTCGGCATCGACATAAAACCATACTCAACCTCTAATCTAACAGGTCAACAAACTTGATTCCCGACTTTTTAAGCATCAGAATCCAATGCAAATGATAAGAAAATGTTGTATTTTATGAAAAGATTTGCAAAATTTAAAAAATCCTAGGTTTTTGGCCCGGCTGTTGAAATTGGGAAACACTGCTTTGTGCAATCACATAGCATTTAATGACCTAACAGAAGCAATATTGTGGCCAGAGTTACATTGTGGTTAGAGGGGTTGAGATTTCAGCTCATTACATAATGATTGTGGTAGTGGTCTTCAAGACTAGTAGCCCTCTCTCAGCTTAAACCATAATCAAAATCTAATCTAACATGTCAACAAACTCAATTCCTGCTGGAGACACCTGACTTTTTTATGCAAACATGTCTCTCTTTTAGCTGGCTCCTGTCTTGAATTGCCTCTACTACAATGAAAATATATTACCTCAATTGCATTCAAGATCTCCCTTTTCTCAGTTTCTACATGTTGGCATGTATGAAACATGAGCATTAATATACTAATGTATTGAGAGGTAACGGAACTTAATGCTTTCTTTTCATGCTTAAATATATAAGGGCTTTCTACAGGAATAATTGCTTCACTGCATGAGCATAAACGTTTCTGCCATGGATTGTACATAATTCCTAGTTGATTTGTGAAGCTAAAAGTGAGCATACGGGCACCAGCTAACATGGAGAGAGGAAATATTACCTTTTTTGCTGAAGTGACATTGGTGATTGCTGGTGCCCAGGAATATAAATCATTTTCTTGGACACAGTATCCATCACAGTCAGCCCAGTATTTAATCTTTACAGCACTGGGCCTCTCGATATCTACATCCTCATTTCAGGTGTGTCTTTTCATTCCAAACTAAATAATAAATCACTGGTCCAAAGATCTTTGCACGTGCACTAACCAATGAATCATTTTAATTACAATGTAATTATGAGAGGGACAGTTGTCTTTTAAATTTTATGTGACCTTTCTGGATTTCACACCTGCATAGAGAAGTAAATCTAATTGAGGCTTTTAATATGCATCATCATTTGCAATTTTTTTATTGGAAGGCTGTTCATAAAATTAATCGTTTTTGAAGTTATGTTCAGTAAATAACATAGACCATGGGAAATGAAACCAGATGCACAGGCATGCCTTTTCCAAAGACTACAATGAACACCTAGGTCATGACAGAAGCTCCAGCTTCCACTTGACAAAGACCACATTCCTTTTCTACCTGATCAGAAAGTCTGGCCATCACTCACATTTATAAATTTATAAAACATACCACGGATTGTCAGACAGTAGAACATTCTACTGCAATGGAGAAGAACAGATTTTATAGGCACAAGGGGGGTCATTTGACCTCCAGTTAATCACGGCCAGACTGGGCCCCCAAAGCAACCCTGTCAAATTTTGTTAGATAATTCCCCTTACAGTGCATAGCAAGTGAGCACAGCAAGTGAGTCTGGCCATTACAAGCAGGGGCACGGGGCAGGGGGTCCCCTCCCAAGATCATTTGAGAAAAAATGGCACATTCTACAACACAGTTTTCATTATATTTTAAATTGTATTAGATGAAAGCATACTAAATGATGACCTTACAGTGCAGGATTTAGCAATCTTTATTGAGGCTGGTCAATGATTCCCTCACTATCATCCTCCTTCAGTGCCCCTCATCTCTTCATGGCCCCTCTCCGATATGTATTTGATTTTTTTTATGGTGCCTCTCATACCAGTGTAGAGTGACGGAGCATTTTACATCACACACACACATGCAGAGACAATGAACCATACAGGTGCATATCAGTGTATAGAAAATGTTACATAAAACAAAGGAAACTACAAGGTGTAGGATTTACATGTCGTCCATACTGGTAGATGGTTTTTTAAGAGTCCTTGGTCTGGGGAAGCACAAACGTAGGATTCAGAACATAACACAGTGGTTAAGGTTGACTTCATTAATAAGAATTTTTTTCTACCCAAACAAAGCCTTTTAAGCAAAATTAAGATAATGAGAGGCTGTGGAAAAGAATATGACTTTTTAAACTAGATTACAATTGTAACTTATGAATTACATAGTAACAAAAGGATTTCTGTGACAAAAGCAGTAACCACTGAGCTATGCCTATAAAATACTGTTTTGTGATCTGCATAGTACACACTCTTTGCAGCAGGCACATTAACCCTCTGCGCTACCTTTGTTAAATAATATATTTGAATTGCCATTTGGTTATTTATTCAAGCAATGTACATCTTAAACCTAGCCAAGTTCTCCTTTTAATAGGTTGCTTGGAGTGCAAAAGTAAATTGTAAGCTTTTGACAACAATTGTTGCAGACGTTCTCATGTATGTATACATTTCCAAATAACTATGGGTCACATATTGGTTATCTGTGAGGTATGGCTATCCATCTGCATCATCCCATCTAATTTCGGACTTGGGTAATCTGTCACCTGGGTTCCAGGCTCTTTCTGAAAGTGTCTTGCGTTATGAGTCCTACATGACTCTGAAACAATGCTCATGTCTTCCCTCACCCAGGTAGTCCTCTCTGTCATCTCTATCCTGGTAATACAGGACACTCTATTCAGGATCTGTATCACATCCTGGGTGTTCACAGGCCCTAGTACTTCTGCCCATAAGTCTGTCACAGAGTGTGTCTTGACTCCTCTGGCGTTTCTCAATGGAGGACTTCTTCCTCAGTCCTAGCCCAGGTCATGACATTTTACCCATGTTTCAAGCTCACGTCCTATTCCTGATTTCCATGCCATTGCTATTCTGCATTTGGCCAACCCAAAGGCCAGACCCAGAAACTTAGGACCTCATTTATGAGGTTTTAGTTCAGGGCAGTGCCGCAAGGAATCTTGCTGCTCTTCCCTTCATCAAAAGAAAAGGGCAGAAATGCTATCTATCTATGAGATACGGCGCATTCCTGCTCTTTTCCCCTGCGCTGGTGGACAATGGGCTGCCATGCGCCAACTCAGGCCCGTTGCTCCATGGTGCAAGGATGCCTGCATTGCGCGCTGATTGGTTTTGTGCAGGAAGGGACACCTTTCTGCACAAAATCAATAAATTGAGGTGATTTCCTCTTTTGCGGCACACATAGAAAAAGGAAAAAACGAGGAGAAATTAAAACCTTCTCCTTGTTGTACCTCTCTAATGCCATGGCATTAGAATCTAACGCATTCCCAGGTTTATGATTCCTCGTAAGCATGGGAATGCTTCAGATTCCATGGGTGTTGTGTGGAAACACCCACAGCAATACCTGTAGAGGTCCCCTTTCATGCAGTGTTCTGTGTGAAAGTTTCACATATTTACAAGGCTATGAAAAGCCAGATAAAGTGGCTTCGTGTGGTCTTGTAAATATTCTGCAGCACATTCCGCCACCAGAGCGTAAAAAAAGCCCTTAGTGCCTGTTGTATGCGCTTTAGGTCTGGAGAATCTTCCCAAAAGGCAAGTTTCCACTGCGCAGGGAAGCGAACATCCCAGCGCGGTGTGGAGTTGGAGGAGAACCGCGATCCAGAATTTCTGGATTATCGGGCACCCCCATCTCATTTGACAAAAGACCAACTCATGTGCAAAAAGATAAACTGTATATACTTCAATCTCATATTGCAAGAGAGGTTAGGGTAGGCTAACATCTTAGTTCATTCCCCGTCTGTCATTTCATGGGGCAACGTTCCCTCCCATCTGGCTCTAGGGGTCACAAATTGTCACCTTCCAATTTCTTTCAGAGACTGGTAGAACCTTGTCACCAGGTGTCTAGACAAGCTCATAGAAAGCAGGAGTTGTAACACAGTATGAGTCGGAGTCCACAAAGGACCACACTATCGCCTCACAATTCAAGAATTAACCATGGGATAATGAATAGTGTTCCAATGGTTCCTCTAGTGATGATAGACTGCCTAACGAGAAGCAAGCTCCCACTGTCATCAGGCCTGCCTCTGTCCAACTAGAAAGCTGGGCAGCAGTGAAACAGGAAATGGGGGTCCCATGTGGTAGACCCACCAGCGGTATACCAGAAGCATGAAGTGGGGCTCCTCGAGTTCCCACTACGCAAGGGATTCCCTCTACATGTTTACTCAGGTTGTAGCTATGTTCTTCTGCTCACACATCCTTAGGTGCCTTCTTAGGCTTAATTGTTTTTTTTCAACATGGTTAACACAAATTAAAACTGGAAGAGAAAACAAATATTAATCCAAGATAATGTTGTATATGCCTTTCTTCAATAGATCAGCCACACTATTTGCAATAGGTGATTTGCCTAAAATTCTGTCCCCTTCCTTTGATTCACAATTGATAGCAAACATTAACATCTTCTGTTTAGGTAGGTATCACTTCCTTTCATGTTCTTTTTGCTGGAAAGATATAAACAAATTGAATTGTAATATGGGTTTTTATGACTAAACTGTACAGCAATTTGTAAATGCATGCACATTATTAGCATGCATTCAACTTATGAATGTATACTAAGAGATTGCAAGCATTATTCTGCTTTCCCTGGTTCACTGGCTAAATATGTGTGCCATTCCTGCTCAAAAAGATGGACGTGATTTCAAGTTTCCATTAAAGGTATTGGTCTAATCTGTGTGTGACCTCTGACATGGTAGGCAGTAGCATCTTTTTGGAGTGCTTAGCCACAATATTGAAAAAAAAGGTTTTCATTTTTTGTGTTCAAAGACCAAAACAGGCTAAGGGAGGTCCATTTCTTTCAAAGACCTATTCAACTGTGTGGGGTTGCACAAAGGTCAAGTCTTTTCCCGTTCCATGGCAGAATATCAAGGAAAACAATATTAACACCCTAAAATATCATGAAAATAATATTGATTACAGAAATATTACAATCCTATACTAAACTAAAAATACCACAAATATCGATGACATAAATATTATGATAAAAAATCTCTAAATTTAACAATATAGAGTACACAAATATGGAAATACAAAATATGGTCTACTATTTACATATATACAGAATATCAAAAATATCGAAATGCACCAAATAAATTACAATAATATCACTAAAAGTAAGGAAAACCTCTTCTTTTAAATGGATTAAATGTAAAAAGACAAAAAACAAACTGCACATACAATTAAGAATATATTAAAACAACAATCATCAAAATATTCAAATATATAACAACTATTCCCCATGCAGTCCCTAATAAAAATAAACAAATGTAACTAAAAAAACATTACAAGAAAATAAATATTATAACACATTAGAAAAATAAAATACAAATTAATAATTCAACAATCCAACAAATGCACATATATAAAAATGAAACAGAACACTAAGTAGCATCCACCAAAAAAGGTAATACCTGATCAAAAACCAAACTACACACAAAGTAGCCTATAAAATATATTGTAAAACAATCTAACCAATGAAAATATAGACATATTGAAGTGAACACTATAAAAAGAACACAACCCCTCACTATTTTTCACAGACAAAAACTTAACTAAAAGAAAATTACACTGTGCTAGACTGCATAGAAGACTTCAATAGAATAACAGAACACCTCCACAAGTAAGTTGAAACATTAAACAGCTACAATGTAAAATGAAATAACTTTAAAACACATATCTATAAATACATTACTAAACTCTCTCTCTTACTATGCATGTTAACTGGTACATACTAAAGAAGGACTTAAGAAAAAACAAAGCAATTAACACTGTAAAATCTAACTTCACACCCATAACTCTTGACAAAGGCGCTTTTAAAAGTTAATGTAACATAAAAACAGTTATAAAAATGAAAAAACCCTTAAAGATAAGTAAAACACCACCACCCCAAAAACTAACCAAGCCTTCATTTATACCATGTAACTTAAATAACATTTTCTCACCAGCACAGAAGGAAAGCCCACGTCATACAATTCTTGACAACATCAAAACGAAATGGAAAAAAAGAAGCACAACTTAAATCAACAGCACATATGTAAGTATAAAATGAAAAACATTTATAGCAGGTTTTAATTATATTAAAAACCTAATATTTTTAACAAAATAATTAATTTTAAAATATTGCTACTTTCAAACAGAATGTCAAAGGGAGCCACACATATCACATCACAGAAAGGCAGACAATTTCTTTTGCACAGTGGACACAGTACGAGGAAGAAACACCCAAGCACTATGAAAGTAAATTGGAAATGTAATAAATCTTATGCATATGCTTGTTATGAGAGAGCTACAATAAAAAACAATATTGCAGTAAACGTCAGGGAACACGACCAGCCCCAAATGTAAAAGAGACAGAAGTAGGGCACATACTCAAAAATTAAAAGAAAGAAGCATTTGTTCCCAAGATCCTATTATTATTATTATGGAATTTGATTAAGCGCGCGGCTACCCCCATCGGGGGTGTCCCGGAGCTGTGGACAGAAGCGGAAGTGACCACGTGGCTTGTAGCAGGAGAACAGGTATGTTTTCAATTTGGACCTGAAAAGGGGTTCTAATTCAGTGAGTCTGAGGTTAAGCGGTAGGGAGTTCCATAGCTTAGCAGTGACCACTGCAAAAGATCTGCCTCCTCTTCTAGAGCGATGAAAGCGGGGAGGCAGTAGGAGACGAAGATGGTTGGATCTAAGGGAACGGACTGAATGGACCTGCTTCAACCTGTCTCTGAGGTAGCCTGGTCCATACCCATTAAGTGCTCTGTAGGCCAGGACCAGGGCTTTGAACTGGATGCGGTGAGAGATTTGAAGCCAATGTAAGTTCTTTAGGTGCGGGGAGATGGAGTGACGATAGGGGACGTGGCAGATCAGTCTAGCCGCCGCGTTCTGGACAATCTGTAGTTGGTGACATAAATATGCAGGAGCCCCTACATAAAGACTATTGGAGTAGTCCAGGTGTGAGGTGATGAGGCTGTGCAGGACAGTCCTCATTGAGTCCCTAGACAGATAAGGGGAGATTTTTTTAATCATTTTTAATTTGCCAAAACAGGCAGAAGTAACCTTTTGGATTTGGATTTTGCATGAGAGTTCATTGTCAAAATAAAACCCAAGGTTCCGGGCTGAGTTGGCAGGAATGGGGTTGGGTTCAACTCAGTTGGCCACCATGCGGAAGGCAGCAGAGGGGTTTATAGATTAAAAAATAGCACCTCAGTTTTCTCAGTGTTCAATTGTAATGTATTAGCTGTCATCCATTGAACAATGTTGGTGAGGCAAGATTTAAAATTGTCAAGTCCTTTGTCAAAGTGGTCTCTAAAAGAAAGAATAAGCTGAGTATCATCAGCGTAAGAGATCACTCTGACACCACAGTTCTCAACCACTCTTGCCACTGGCGACATGTACACATTAAAAAAGAGACGACTGAGGGCCGATCCCTGGGGGACTCCACAGTTCAGGGGCATCTTATCTTTAGACAGGAAAGGTCGACACCATACCTGTTGCGTTCTGCCTGACAGGAATGATATCATCCAAGCCAGTGGTGTGCCTTGTATTCCTAGGTCACGCAACCTTTTCAGTAGTATGGAGTGGGTCACGGTGTCAAAAGCCGCGGACAGATCGAGGAGCACCAACATGGCCGCCTCATCTCTGTCCATGCTCTCTCTAATGGTCTCTGATACTTCCAGAAGGGCCGTCTCAGTGCTATATCCGGATCGAAATCCGGATTGCGAGTCATGCAAGAGGGCGTTGGATTCCAGGTAGCCGGCCAATTGCTCCTGTACTATTTTTTCCAGCATTTTGGCAGGTTTAGGGAGGAGCGACATTTTAAAATTACAGGTCAACTACTACCAGTTCCTACCAAAAAATACATATTCCAGAACACCTAATCAATACACATACTGAAACGCCCTTCCTCGCACATGACAACCATATTTAAGGCAGAAAAATAATCAACCGAAAACTAAGCCACTGTGAAACATGGATGATGAGCGGAATTTTTAAAATGTGTCCTCCACCATTCAGATTGCTATAGACCATACATGGAGAATATCAAAATAGTAACATGCCTCTGATTTATGCACTGCTGCCTAACAAACAATGAGCAACTTACTATAAACTTTTAAACCGCAACAAAGTAAAAACGAACATCTAATCTCTACACATATTTATAATAGACTGTGAACCGGCAATGATAGAAATAATAGTTAAATTATATTCACATACAGCCATACAAAGCTGCTAATACCACTTCAACCAAAGCATTTGGAAACAGATGCAAAAATCTGCCTTAAGTGAAGAACATGTAAGAAACAACCAGTTTGCCTTTAATATGAAAGGTTAATAGCTCTAGCATATGTACCTGTAACAGGCATAGCTCACCACTACAACATGCTAATAGAATTCAGATTTTAACGACCATAGGACCAAACACTAAGTTCACTAATGGACTACTTCAAAGAAACTTGGGTTGGCAGATTGTACTGCCCTGGACACAGACCAAACCCAAAATTCCAAATACTATGGTTGACTGTCTATTATATTATGTTATGTGTATTTGTAAAGTACACTATCACCTGTGAGAGCATCCTGGCTCTAAGCAGGCTTGTGTACCTAGCCCTGCATGTGAAAGTTTGATTAACTGAAAAGCCATGTCTTCAGCTTCTGTGGTATTCAGAAGAGAGGAGGAAGCTCTTATGTGCAGTGGAAAGATATTCCACTCTTTAGGAGTGATTTAAGAGAATACCCATCATCCTGATCGGGTTCTGTGTCTGTGTGTGATGTGTGGAAGTAGAATTCCTGTGGTGTGGAAGTGTCTGGGTTGTCGGCAGAAGAAGATGTGACTGTTCAGGTAGGTGGGACCTAACTTGTGTAGTACCTTGAATGTGTGCATGACAAATTTGAAATGAGCACATTTTCTATCAGTAGCCAGTGGAGCTTGCTGGGGTATGGTGTGATGTGAATTATGTGAGGGAGTTTGAGGATGAGTCTGACTGCCGAGTTCTGGATGCTTTGTCGCTTTCTAATGAGTTGCTTGGCAATCCAGGCGTAGAGGGTAGTCCAACTTGCTGATGAATGGGGCATGAGGGACTGTTTTTCTAATGTTGCTTGGGAGCCCTTTGAAGATCTTTCCCAGTATCTTCAGGGTGAAAGCAGTGTGCAGAGACAGCATTGACTTGAGCGATAATGTCCAGTTTGTTGATGATAATTTTGTGACTCGTGGCATTGGTGCTGGGTGTGGGTCCAAGTTCGGCTGGTCACCAGTTGGAGTCACATGGTGAGGCATTCTTGCTGAAGATCACTATTTCTGTCTTGTCTATGTTGAGCTTGACACTGTTGGCTTTTGTCCAGTTAGTGCTTTGGTCATACAGGCAGTGAGCATATTTCTTGTGTTGGGGTGTTGTCAGAGAGAGAGAAAGTATGTGTTGCATGTCACCAATATAGGAAAGGATGTTGAGGTCATGTGTGTGGATGACATTGGCCAACAGGATCATATGTGCTGTGAAGAGGATTATCCTGAGTGATTTCTTGTGGTTAGGCTCTTGAGGGGAGCCAGAATGTCAGTGCATGAGGTGATCCAGCGGTGGAGATTCTTTATGACTTTTGACAAGTTGGTGGTATACTCAGGCCACTGCTGGGAGAGGGTGGAAGTCTCCTACTCATCTGTGATGCCTATCCATCTGCAACAGGCAGTTCCAGTGTTAGCACACTGGTGAGGGCATAGTCTGTCCAGGTCATAGTTACTGGCTTGTCGAATGTGATGTTGCTGATTAAGGAGAAAATCTGGTCCAGTAAGTGTTTGGAACTGTGGGTGCGTTTGGTAACATTGTGGGCAAAGGTAAGGTTTCCAAGGTATTCTAGAAGGGCCGAAGATTTTTTGTCGGTACTGTCCTCCAGGGGAACGTTGAGGTCAACGAGGAGGATGAAGGTGCTTGCATTGATGAAGGGCACAACCAAGTCTGTGATTCGCTAGTGAAATTGGTGCATGGTCCTGGTGGTCTACATATGAGGGTACCGCTTAGAGAGAAGTTGGCTGTGATGCGTATCTTGAAGGTGAAATGTTCCATTTAGCTGGTAGGGTTGTCCATGTATGTGGTGCAGCTGATGGAATCTTTGAATATGATGGTGACTCCACCTCTGGGCTTGTGCTGACAGTATTGCCTGACAATCGTGTAGGGAGGGGTGATGGCTCCAAGCGGTGTCTGGCTCAGAGGGTGGGATTAGCCATGTTTCCATGAAGAAGAGCAGGTCCGGAGAATGGTCATGCAGTAGGTCCCATGTATCCGTGGCATGTTTGGTGAGGGAGCGGGTATCAAAGAGCATGCATGTGAGTGTGGTATGTCGTGTGGGTGGTGTTTAGTTTGTGTTAGTGGGCAGGTGTCTGGTTTGTGTGAGAGTGAGCGAGTGGGGTTCTGGGAGCTGTTGGTGCAGGAGTGGTGGGTGTACCATGTGTGAGAGTGCATGAGAACATGCAGGAGTTGCATGTGAATGCTTCTTCTGTATTGTGTGTTGCTGAAGGCAGTGCAGTGAACGGTGGCCAGTGTTGAGAGCACGGATGAGTGCAGCAGACGAGGAATAAGTAGGAGCATAATCAGGGTTCCTAGCACTGAGTACGCTACAGCCACCATTAAGTAGGTCTTTGGAGGGGGGAGGAGAGCAGGGTGTTGTGGGTGAAACACCAGTGATGTTACTGCCTGTGCAAATGGATGAAGGTAAATGAAATCCTCTTGCTTCGCATCAGCTTTAAAAGATAGTTTTGGCGGGAAACCAGAGATCCCACCTCCTATGCAGATGGATTATGGAAAATCCAGTAATATTGATTCCTAGGCAGATGTGTGGTGGGAAATGCTGTCCTATTGCTTGGGTTCTTATTTTAAACATGGTTGTTATGGTAAAACAGTGATGTCACTTCCTATGCAGATGATTGATGGGGAATCCAGTGATGTCACTTCTTCTGCACATGGGTGATCAGAATTGTAGTCCTCTCACTTGGCTTCATCTTTTAATGATGATTTAGGAGGAAAACAAGAGATGCCACTTCCTGTGTAGATGGACAATGGGAAATCCAGTGATGGATGCTGGGCATTTTAGTGATGTTACTTTCAGTGCAGCTGAGTGATGGGAAATGATGGGAAATGAACTTCTCTTTCTCTGCTGCACTTCCTGTGAAAATGGATGATGGGAAATCCAGTGATATCAATTCCTGAGCAGATGGGTGATGAAAAATACATTGTTGTCACTTCCTGTGCAGATTGGTGATGGGAAATAAAGTCGTTTTGCTTGGTTTCTTCTATGAAAACACCATGGCTCAACAAGCAAAAACCGAGAACGCAGTGGAAGTAACCCACACTAGAAGGGAAACAACCAGCGCGCTACAGATTCATAAACCTCTGTAAAAATAACACAGCTACCAACAATTAAGGATAGAAAAGTCAGTATACCAAATCAAACCTAAATAACTAAACAAAGTAGGAAAAGTACAAAATGGCATAATTCGATGTCAGACTGTAAATAATAACTACCCAAAAATGAAAGCTACATCACTATTATAAACCATCTACATACCACTATAATCACAACTAAAATAGAACAAGCTCATACACCACCATAACATAAACAATGTTAAATAAGTACTACCATATTTTTTTAATTAGTCTGTAACAAAAACATATTAATAATGTACATAATAAGATTAAAACTATTCATAAGGAAACCACATTTATGCAATATAAAAATATACAAAACAGCTCATGCGTTAAAACACACACACATCAAAATAATGTGCTTTCATCACAATAAAGGCAAAATACATGTACATGTTAGCATTTCCCATTCAAACATAAATAAAAATATCATAGGTTCCTGATCAAACACAATCTCCCAAAAAAAACAATCCACCAAAAAACGTTTTTAAAAAGAGTAAGAAACCCCCAAAATATGCATAAATAAATGTCCAAATGAAATTTTGGGAAATAATCCAGTCATTGGAAACCATAAAAAGCCTAATAATTTATCGGAAAAAAAACTCCAGGAAACCCAAAAAATAATAGGAAATTTTAAAATACTGTTATTTTTACTTAAACCAAATGAAATTAATTTTTTTAAAACAACATGCATTGAAAATAGCTTCAGATGTTGCACGCTAATTTCCTAACCTTTAAAAAACATAAAATACCCACCTTATCAATAAACATATCCAAAATACAATACAAACTTCACATTACACCACACAAAAATATGTACAATAAAATATTACTACTACCAAACTGTAGTTAGGCATCCCACATTACACTACTTAACAATGACACACAAACTATCACTATCTTCTGAAAAAACTAATATCTCAACCCACACTAACTAGACTACTTGTCTCCAACCAGTTGATTGCGAGCTACCAGTAGCTCCCAGACACCTTCAGAGTAGCTCACAGTCTTGAGTTCCTTTTTAAATATGCACAATGTAATATTTTCCTTTCAAAGTTAAGGGAAGGCTGTGTTCATTTTACATTTTTATCATTAGGCTTCAGATTGCAGGGCCTGATAAGGAGCAGTGCTTGGTCAGATATATTTCCCAGGCTGTGGCTAGGTAACAACTGAAACACCAAGGTATGTTACTCTTAAATCAAAGTCCTTGTCAACTCAATATTAGAGCTGTGAACAAAATAATGAGGCTGAATGCTTTTAAAGTGAGGAACATTGAAATGGAAAGTTTCCTTAAAAATTAAGTTAACTCTTCATTTCAATGTTCTCACATATCCAAGGCTGGCATTTGCAAACAGCAGGCCCCTTACTCACAGTGGCCAGTAGACACTGTGCCATAAGTATAACAGAAAAATACATACAGACTTTTGTTTTAAATGAGAGAAATTTAAAGTGCAAACAAATGTTCCATATAATGAACTTGTTTGAAGAAGTGGATTGTGGAGTAGTGTGGCTCAACGATTAGAGCGGCAGACCCTGATGCAGAGGTCTAGCCCGGAACCAGGGTTCAATTCCCCGCCTCGGCAGGTCTTGGGCTCAAAATTCCACGGACCTGATAATTCTCGCCACAGTGCGTATTCCAATCATGGAGTCCCACTCTGCTACTCTGGGCAATAGCTTGCTTAATCTCCACAACGGCCCCCACAACGCTAAGGATGCCTGGCCTCCACCTTGGGGGTGCCCAAGAGTGGACGCCTCACAGGGAAAGCCAGGATGGGTTCCACAGCGGTATTCGTACAAGCGCCTTGAGACCCTTGCGGGTGAGTAGTGCGCTATACAAGTATCAATTTACATATTTATCTGCACTTTAAATTTCTACCATTAAAAAAATAAAATATTGATGTTTGTGATATACTTTTACGGGTGCCACATGTGGCGAAAGGTATGTCCTGTGCTGCAAGAACATACAACACAGGCTCTCAAGCACCCATACAAATATGCCCCATTCATAAGCACACATGTTCATACATCCCCATAGACTGCACTTTCACTGACACACATGACATCCCGTAGTGGCCTTAGTTATAGTATTTTGTCCAAACCATAGTGTCTGTCTCTATGGACATTAGGCTTAAATTCAATGAAGCTGAACATGGGGGTGTCTGGTGACATGCGCAAGTTGTTTAGCCTTCAGTAGTTCACAATGTTTTTCACTGATCAGAAGTAGTTCTCACCACAGAAAATGTTGGAGACCTCTGAGTAGGCCGACCTACATTCCCACAAACCCTAAAACCTTAAGAGGGAATAATTTATAGTTCCACTCCCAGATCTAAATCATTTTGAGTCAGGCGTTGGACTCTAAAATTAGAATACTCAGCATATTGCTTAAGACGTATGGGTTAGAGCTGTTTAAAATGTGCATATGTGGCTGGCCGTTGCATCATGGCTAGCCAAAAAGATATGCACACTTTAAACAGTGCGCAGCTCACCCTCTTTCCTGCTGAGTGACATGCTGCTGTCACTCAGCAGCGGCCCTCCCCATCCTGATGCTCTGTTTGGGACAGGGCATTAAAAATAAATTACCATTTTATTTTTCCTCTTTTGGGCTTTGGTATGATTGTAAGTGAGGCGATGCTCCTCGGCTCCAATGGAGGAGCCACCTCTAATGACTATAGAATAAAAATGACTTTTTAATTTATCTACAATATCTGTCAGCTACCGTCTTTCTTCGCACTGTGTTCCTGTTTTCTTTAGGACGTTCTTTAAAAGTAAGTAAGGCATGTCTCGACTTTTTTAAGATCCGAAAAAGTATTCAAGGTGGTTGATTCTTCTAATTTTGAACCCCAAGCTTTGAGAATTTCTTTCTCTACACTGCTAACCTTTTGATTTTTTGTGAACATTTAAAAAAATGTTTTTTTGCACGAGAGATAAAGGCAGAAAAGGGATCAAGAGAAAGATTAGACAATAGTGACAATGAGAGACTGTTAGGTTGAAAAAAGTCTGCAGTAGTGAGTTAAAGAGACAGGAAGTGCAGGGTGTGGGAAAAGGGGGTGTAGTGGAATCAAAATTAGGCAGTGTAGGTATTAGGCAACTCAGTCGTTTGTCAGAATGGGCAGCGAGCTTCTGAAAAAAACATTGGGCACCTACCTGCCATGTTTTTCCATTACTTAAGGACTGCCAAAAGTGAACAATTTAAAAGGCGTTTTCAACAGCAATACCTTTATTCGGCTTGATTTCTGGGTCTTGTCACCACCTTCCTAATTAGTCACAGCAGGTTATTAAAGAGGTACTTTATGTGCCCTCATATCAACAAAATAATTAATGGAAAATCAACAAACATATTTTTCCTATGGCACTTTGAGGTGCTAAATTAAAATTAACCATTTCCTCCAGGTGTTCTACAGCTGACACCGAAGGATAGGACAAAAAGATGTTACAATCTTGTGAAAAATGCACATTATGGAAATACGTGCTCAATATTATGTGTTATTAGTAATTATTCATTTTTGGGCCTACATAACGAACCTTTAAAAAACAGAAACCAAGAATGTTTCCCATAATTGTATGCAAGGCATACTCCAAAGTGCGGGCTGTGTTTGAATGTCTTAACAATCAAATTAACAGTTCCCCTTGTATTATCTTTTTTGGGTCGGATAGAGAATTTCACTATAGGTGCTGATTCTGATGCAGGTTGGAAAGCATTCCCACCCAGGGCCTGATTCTGATGCGATTAGGAAGGCCTCCTAATGGCATTTGCTCCTTCCAAATAGGATAGGGAGCGACCCAGTGCCCAATTATGATGCGGTTAGGAACATGTGCTCCCATTGAAGTCAATGGGAGTCCAACCAAATTGCATCTGGAAGCATCCGGATGCATCGTACTTGGTCGGTCGGACTCTCCCGATTCGAGTTGGTCGGAAACCATTTCCAACCCGATTCGGTCAGGAAGCATTTCCAACCCGCATCAGAATCAGCCCCCTATGTGTGAGTGAATGAAGGAAGGCCAATTTCTTTTCCAAAGCATGAGTTTTGTTTTTAATTTTCTTCATTAGTTCTGTCACTTATAAACTTTTTCATCTTTCCTTCTTGCTTAATTCTCAGGTGATAACAAACATTTTTGTTTCTCTTGCTGATCATTTGCTTTGATTTCTGAAATTACATTGGAGAAAAACATTAGACATATGTGTTCAGTATTTTTTTGTAAATGTTTTTTTGTAACACAAGTATCAATAAACCACTCTATACATAGATTCAGTGTAAATTACAAGTATGTAACATGATATATTTGGGTCGAAGTCCAGGGGACCCCATTAGTGTTCGTCCTTGAGTCATGAATCCTGACATCCACCAACCTCGCTCCCACTTGTCGTAGTTATTCAGACGTGTCTCTGGATTTGTTCACAGGTTTAATGTCTTATGTGAAGTCATCTTGGACTACTATGATTCTTCTGTTGTCTTTCAGCATGACAAATATTTGATGTAATGCATGTGTTACGTGAAAGTGAGAGTAGTCAATAACAAGTCAATTTGATATGGCAAGTAATGCATATGCAAGATTTTACCGCCACTGCATGTGAATGTAAACTGAACAGCCATACTTTTGACATCACAGCTCCACAGAGAAGCCTGCCCAGACATACACAGGCATATTGTAAGGCAATCAATCACCTCTGCTCATATCAGCATTTAAAGGTCTTTTAATTAAGCTACCGATGTCTGCAAAGGAAGTGACATCACTGGGTTTCCCATGATCCATCTGCACAGGAAGTGACAGCACTGGATTTCCCATCATCCATCTGCTTAGGAAGTGACACTACTGGGTTTCCCATTCTCCACCTGCCCAGGAAGTGTCAAGACTTCTGTACCCTCCAAGGACTGACTTATTGGCAGCAACAGCGCAGATGCACATAGTGGGAGTGGGAGTGCACACGAAGGCAAGCCCATCTGTGCCTGTCAACACCTTGACCATGCTGAGAAGCAAGAAAACTCCCACCACCCAACTTCAAACTTCTGTGCCCTCAACCCCAGCTGTCACTCCACACGCTGCTGCCTTGCCACATCACATAACATTGAGGAAGCATTCCCCTTTAAATTTTCATGCACTTACTCACAGCCAACGCATATTGCATCCAATACCTCACCTCTCTCACACTCACATAGTCCTGCAACCACTCTCACAAAACTCAGCACTCGCATGTATTCTCCTCAACATCTGTTCATTCAACAAACGTGCCACAGAGATCTGGTACCAGGTGCACGACAATACCCCTGATTGACTTTTCCTCATGGAAACCTGGCTGAACCCTGTTTCAGCACCTGACATCACCAGTCATTCCCTCGGCAACAAGATCACCAAGCAATACAGACTTCACAAGCCCTGAGGCGGAATCGCCATCATCTGCATGAATGCCATGAGCTGCACCACCTCCATGGACACATCATCCTCCAACACAGAACACTTGTTGTTTAAGCTCCATGTGACAGCTAACTTTACCCTATAGGGCACTCTCATCTACAGCCAAAGCCAGCAATTTTGGAAGGTTCTACATCAGGCACTAGTGCCAAGATGCCTTCAGGCATATGTGCACTCTACAAACCTCTCTTAGGCCATACAGACTACTGGGACTGTGCATTACCTTAACTGAACTAGTAAATACTAGTAAATACATCCTACTCGGAGATCTGAAGTTCTACGTGGAAGACCACACCAACCTTAATTCAAAAGCACTCATGGAAGACAATGGAAGCCTGGGCTTGACCCAGTGAGTAAATGGACCACCTTCCCACATCGCTGTACACTTCATTGAGCCTCTTTTCACCACCATTGACGACATCCGAGTCAATAAGTCCATGCCAGCCTCCTGGACAGGTAAAACCCATGTCAAGTTTAGCATCATCATCTTGATCCAATACACAATCATTACCACTTAGTCAGCCTGCTGAAACTGGAACTGCATCACTGACAAGGACTCGAACACCACGGTCAACACCCTCTGGCCCAAGCACAGCAACAGTATCTACAAAACCATTTATTTCAACAATTGTATCCCCTGCTGCCCCAACTTCCTGGCCCCCTTAAACACAGCAATACAACACAATCTAGACACCAGACAAGTTGGTACATGAAGGAACTCAAAATGATGAAACACCACTGCAAACACCCAGGGTACAAATAGAGAATGAACCAGATAATGTATACAGGAGTATGATCAAATTCACCCTGGGACACTACAACCAAATGATCTCGACCACCAAATGTGATGTTCTGGTACACTACATTAATGCCAGCACCAACAGAGGCAAAGAAATCTTTGCCACCATGACGGATTTCAACTCACCAGTGGGTGCCTCCAACTTGACCAGCCCATTGCAAGACCTCTGCAACAATCCCTCCCAATTCTTAAGCATCAAAATCACAGCTATTTACAGCAACTTCAACCCACAACTGGACCCAACAGACCTTGCCAAATGCATCCCGATCTTATCCAAAGAACTAATACTACCACATAGCTCATTGTTACCCCCAGACGAAACTGCAGTCACGAATAAGTACATCCACTCAGGGTCACCAGTGGGCCCTCCCCCCCGCCTACTTCAGAGGACTGAAAGCTCTCAGTGCAATACTCATGCCTATTCTGAATGCCTTCACCCCTTTCACAACCTTCCTAGATGCTTGAAAACAAGCACTTGTCTGCCTATTGCTGCCAAAACCCCTAATTGGGCACAAGCTACAGACCAATCTCCCTGCTACCATTCCTCGTCAAGGTCTTTGAGAAAATCTTCAACAGACTGCTAGCCGAATACCCCAAAGACCACCAACTCCTCGACACAACTCAGTCTGGATTCAAATCAAACCACAGCATGGAAACTGACCTCATGTCTGTCATGGATGACCTCCGCATGACTTTGATCTTTTGGACATGTGGACTCCTCCTGACCCTCTCTGCAGTATATGGCTCATTCCCCCACTCCATCCTCACCCAACATCTACATGTTATCATAATCCAGGATGCACACTGATGGATCTTCTGTTTTCTGGCAGTCAGTGAGCCTGGAATCGTAAACCTTGGACACCTGCAACCTCAGCTGTGCAGTTTCTTTTCTAAGCCCAACCCTCTTCACGCATACATGATCCCTCTAATCAGCATCATCCAATCTCTCAACATCAACATCCTCTCATTTACTGATGACATGTAACTCATTCTCTCCCTCTCCCATTCTAAAGATACCCAGTAACTGCATCAGGTTAAATGCCTACATGACTGAAATTGCTCACTGGATGAAGACCAACTATTGAAGCTGAACACCGACAAGTCTAAAATCATGATCTTAGGGGCGAGCCCTTCAAAAAGGCGGCCAACAGAGCTAGGAACAACAATACCAACCATCTCAGGATTGTCATCAACTGAAAATTTGACATGACCGCCCAAGTCAACGGCGTCACAGCCTCATGCTTCTATACTTTAAAGATGCTGGGAAAGATTTTCAAATGGCTCCTAATCAACTGTCAGAAAACCGTCACACACATCCTCATCATAGGCAAGTTAGACTACAGAAACACCCAACATGTTGGGATCAACAAAAAAAATCACCAGAAGGTTGCAGACCATTAAGGACTTGGCAGTAAAATCATTTTCAACCTCCCACGCTGAGCTCACATTACACCACACCTGAAGGAGCTCCACTTGTTCACTATACACAAATGAGCATAATTCAAACTCCTCACCCACACTTTCAATACACTACAGAACACTGGTACTGCATACACCAACAATTCCATCTTCTTTCACATACCTTCCAGAGACCTCGGCTCATCCGAACTCCTACTTGCACACATACAGAAAACCAGATATTGTAGTCCAGCCTTCTACTACATTGCCCTAAACCATGAAATTGCCTACCACTTCTTGAATATCACAAGAAGCTTAAGACCTGGCTTTTTGGGTAGCCCCAGTAGGGCCTGGGTTTGACTAGACCCACAATTCCTCAGCACCAGGATACCCTCATGGGTGATGCTATGCTCTACAAATCTGCGTAACATAATAGTGTCTAGCCTAATACATGAGGATCACCTTTCAACCAGCAGCATCAGCAGTTGTGCAGGAACAAAATAAGCTTTCCAAAATACATGCATATTCCCGCCTTCAGTTCCCTCCTACAACCAGACCAAATGCCTCTTCTTGTACATGATTCCCAAAAATTAGATCACTTTACAGTGTAGATGACATTTTGTCACAGAGGAAATATAATGTTACACAGAATATAAAGTGGACACTTAAAAAGCACTTATCTACAAATGTTGATACTGGATATAGCTATTTGAAACATACATTTCAGAACTAGTTCTACCTATCAGGTAATATTAGTATAGAAGTGATTTTTTCCTCTCTGTAGTTTTATTTCGTAGTACACCATCACAGCTATGGCATTCAAGCACATGTACACAAAGTTAACAAAGCTGCAACAAAACAAGTGGCGCGCACCTGTGGAATGTGTATTACAGGCAGCATGAATATATGCACACACCAAAGTAATAGAAATGTGTAAAATATTGCCCACACTAAGGGGTTGATTTCAAAAGTGGTTTTGCAGGGGTAGTGTTTACGAGTTGTGCGATGTTTACTGCATTAACCAGGGGTGATAAACTTGACACACCCCGTTAAATTTTGTCAAGTCCAGAATTTTATGGAGTGTAAAGGCCTAGGAAGTACTGAAACACATGGACTATGGTGAAATATGCACTAAAATCCACGTTATTCTCCAAAAAGTTCAAATAGGTGCTACATATCACAATCAAACATTCCAAACCCTGGAGTACCGAATACTCCTCCTGGGCACTTGTAATCAGACCCAGGGGAGTAATTTTCTGTGTTGGTGCACAATCCAATAAGCCGCTGGGCTGGCAGAATCCCTTACTTTGCTTGGCAATAGCAGTTTGACTGCCATATTCACAGATCGATCCCAGGTTGTTGTGAAATTTGTTTCAATGGCAACTGGTTTGTAAATAAATTGTGACAAAACCGGATGAACCGCTATAAAAAAAAACCCTTATTGTCATAGGGAATGTTAGTATTCCTCTGCCCCCCCCCCCCTAATGGCCCCTAACCCCCAAGAAGAAACTTTGGAATGTCCTTCTAGTTGTGACATTTCAAGAGTTGCAGTGCACACCGTTTTAAATATCTTCCTTCGTTTTGCCATTTGCATTCAATTGTCTTCCTTCCATGTGCAGCCTGGACAGCGCGATTGCCCTGGTATCACGCGGTTAACTGTGCTTCTATGGGGATGGAGGGAAGTTTCCCTCCATATCCAGGTGCACAGCATTATTTGCGATGATCATCAAATGTTATCAACAGTTGTCGAGTTTCAACAATAATTGTTCCTTATAATCCAGAGATTTATTGTAATTTATTTTTGTTGTTCAAATCACTCGTGCGACATGTATATTTCAACAGTTACTCATGCCCGGATATGCCCATCCCAGCCTTTGTCTGGACACTCCATAAAACATAAAACATCCTCAGTTGCGAAATTGCTGTTACCCAATGCATTTCTGGCTTTAATCAATGCTGTATAATATTGTATATGCTGCAATATTCTTGGCATGCCTGTTTCATGCGCACATCGAAGAATGTGCTGCTTTCTTGAAGGTACCAATGTGAATCTTGAATGATCTCAGCTGATTCACCTAGAGGTGATACCTAAATAGGTTTAGGTATATTAAAAAAAAGTATTTCTTCTTTGGTGACTGAGTACACCATGGAACTAAATATGTACATAAAAAGGAACCTGGTCTGTACACTTAGTAACATTCATAAGTGATGATATGCAGAGCTCTTTTTGAGTGTTCTCAAACTGGCAAATTTGGTGTATATTGGCTTCTTGAACATGGAACAGTCTTTGGGCTGTTTTGACGCAGTCTTTTAAACTACTTTTGAAAACTTTTCTTGTAAATATGACTTACAATTAATATTTACAAGATTAGGTTTAAGTACAGTCCGTGAGCTGTCTCTTGGTTTTGTTCTAAGTGTTGATTTGTGGGTTGATTGTGTGTTTGAATGTCTATGTGGTTTGACATCAGTGGTACTTGTGTGAGTGAGTAGCGATTGCGCTCTTTGTGTAAGAATGGCTAACCTTAAGCGCACTGTATTGTGTGTTCTGAGTGTATGACCCCCTTCTGAAAATGTCTGGAATGAGCTCAATGTGTTTTTTTATCATCATTCTGTTATGCAAATGTCATTGAATGAATTACATTTTTTTATTTTTAAACCCAGAAATGTATGTAACATATGCTAAATAGCTGCACGCTACTATTAAAATTGAAAAAGTAAGAAACGATACATGTGTGCAAATTGCCACACTGGTAAAGATAAATTAGAATTCTCATTCAATAGGAATAAAATAGGCCTCATAGAAAGAAAGAAAAAAACTAAATTGTGTGCTTTGCAATAACTAGGACTAGAATACAAAATGTTACAGCATTCTCCTTAGATACATTGTATTAGATATTAAAAGGCATTCCCATCATCTGAGTGAGTTGTTGCTGAAACACGACATTCCAAAACGATAGATTTTGACTGGCTTGAAATGCCTGACTTTTAAATAGACTGTGACCGTCCTAACTTCCACACTAGCAAAAAAAGCTTTCAAACAGCTGTGTTTAAGCTGTCTCACTTAGAAGAAGCTGTCCGACACAACAAACGGAGATTAAACATTTTCAGGACATTACAATACAGAAAAAGGATTTTTTTTCTCCTGAGAGAGGCGTGGAAATTGAAGCCTGCTGGTCAGGAGAACCTCTGAGTCAATAGCACATGGCTATTCTTGGCCCCAAGCCACAAGGAAAATGCTAGATAAACTAGATCTTAAGTTAGTGCAAATACGGTATCAAGGTGTGCTTTACAGACTGCTGATTTTAAAAGTTAGAAAATACAGTTTCAATATTTTGGATATCAGAGACAAAGATTAGAAGTAGGGATTTCCTTTCTTAATGCCTTTTTACATAAGTACATCTGTGGTTCTGAGGTTATATAATTACTGTCCTTTAAAAGACTTTTCATGTTTCCAGTAAGGCTTCTGTGCTTAGGGTTATAAATGAATGCATTTAAAGGTGATAGGAAAGGAATGAGGCTTGCTTTTCATATGTGGATCCAGCAAAAGGATTGGTGATCATTATAAAAAAAAAATATTTTACTATATGGAAAAAATGTTTATTAAAAATACTTGGACTAAAATCGTTTTTTGATCTCTATAATGCCTAATAATCATACTATGAACTCCTAGCATCAAATTTGAACTTTTAGCAGTATTTTAACCACAAGGTGGGGAATAAAATGTGAAATGTGACTTTCCTCAGGCATACAAAACTCTTTTTTATAAGGGTATATCTTATACATTTCTGAACCTCATTCCTGAGATATCTAGAGGACACCCTGGGAGTCCCTAATATGCCAAAACATTGTAGGTTATTCATTTTGAAGTGCCCCTAGCACCAAAGTCGAATTTGGGCAAAATGTACGTTTTCAAAGCACTTCTACCACTCAGGGCAAGTTTTCAAACTGATCTCAGGCTTCAGTAATGCACACATGTAAGTATAGAATGAGCAGCTGACTTTTATCCTGCTAGACAGCACACCACACACTTAAGCATGGGCGAATTTTGCGGATCTCGCGTTCGCGAATTTTGCGGATTTGCGGATTCGCAATCCGCAAAATCCGCGAATTCCCGCGAATTTGCGGATTTTTTTTTTTTTTTGTGTTCGCCCGTGTTTCTGCCAGTTCGCGAGGGTTTTTACAATTTCGCAATTTGCGAACTTACCTGTCGGGTCGCAAGTTTTGCGAACTTGTTGTTTCTACATGTCCAGCCTGTTTGGGACACTCTTCTTCATCACTGCCACTCTCTGTCACCACTGCCACTCTCTGACTACTCATGCCACCCTCTGGCCCACCCATGCCACCCTCTGTTTCATCACCACACCCTCTGGTTGTCCAGTGTACATTATTTTCGGCAAAGCAAAGCACACCTTCCCTGCCTCAAGTGACCTGAATTAATTTGGGGCTGATTAATGTGTCACAGAATATTTTTTTAGCTGGCACCTGCTTCCTTAGTGCGCCCTGATTAGTGATCTTTTGCACTTGCTAAGTGCTTTCATTGTTGCAAAATTAGTTACAACACCTGCCCTGCCCCAACTGACAATAATGAATTAGGGGCTAATTAATGTGTCACTGAAAGAATTTAAAGTTCCAGCCTGGCACCTGCTTGTCTGCTCCTTTAGCTGTAAATCAGGACCTTTGTGGCATACAGTTAAGGTCAGAGCAGGGTCACACAATAGTTGCAAGCAGGCAACCGAATTCTGGAGGGCCCCCTCAGGAAGCAATACAAAGAATCGTTACAAATCATGAGGTTGACCTTTTGCACCTGCTCATTGCTTTTGCTTTTGCTGAAATCGTTTTGCGGTTTTTTTCGCGCTATTCGCGGGGCGCGGCGTCGTGCGAAACCGACCGCGGAAGCCGCCAATTCGTGCGAATGAGCATTTTATTTTTTTGCGGCTTGTTGTTTCGCGAGTTTTTTTGCAGTATTCGCGAGCCGCTTGCAGCGCAACACGCGAATTTACCCCAAGGTCGAGTACGGGCGCGGCCATTTTGTTTGCGTGACGTATTTCCGTTTCCGCCCGCTATGTATAATCTCGCGCAGTAAGCGCATTGCGAGTAGAGGTTCGCACGAGATCGCGCGGGAAATCTAGAGGTTCGCACGAGATCGCGAGGAAAATCTCGCGCGAACTGACTTTCGCGCTCGGAAACGGGCGCCGGCCATCTTGTTTTTCATTCATTTCCTGTGTCTGGGCATGGTGTTTAATCCTCTTGATATCTTTCCCATCCTTTGCTTGTTTTCAGTTTTTTTTTTACGATTTTGCTTCTTATCTATCCCTCTCTTTTCCTAGCTGTATATTTTTGTCTTTTCTGCTATTTTTCTTTACTTTTAAACTACTTTTGTAAACTCTTTTCTTTTCTTCTTCCCTATCCTATTCTTTCTTAATTTTCTACTTCTTCCTACCTTACCTGCCCAGACCATGGTCAAGCCAGGCGCCGTGAAGCTGCCCAGGCACTTGAGGGCCGCAGCGGCGGCGGGGAGTAGTGCTGGACCCAGTGGCAGGACAGCAGGCGTGAGATCGAGGGGGGAGCAGGTGACGCGCCGGGAGATATTCAGCCCGGAGGAAGTGGGCGCGCTGGTGTACTTTGTCCAGCGCCGCCTGCCCAGGACCATCGCGGGAGGCGGCAGGATCGCGGCCGGCGGCTATAACATGCGGGAGCGCCGGAAGCGGTGGGAGAAGGTGTGCTGGGCCATATCCCACCTCTACGGGGTCCAGCGCACCTACAGCCAGGTCACCCATCGCTGGACGGACCTCCTGGACCGCGAGCGCGACCTGCTGGACCAGCTCGGCTTGGAGATCCCCGGCCTTGGTGAGTAGTAGTAGCCATTGGCATTTAATCACTCACTACTATGATGTTTTCTCCTGCTCTGTGTTGTTGTATTGCAAATATTTGTTTTTTACATGGAGCAAGCCAATAATGCCGCTGATGACGATTACATTGTAGTTAAATTATATTTCAAAATCTTCTGTGCATTTCAGGTGCACTGCTCTCCTTCTCAGTGGGGTTGCTACTATGCTTATTTGTTTTCTATTTCGTGGTCTCATTGGCCTGAGTAACTATTATGTATGAGTGTACTTAACAGAACTGCGTAATGCTAGACACTAGGGGGCAGATTACATTTACAAGCCCCTTGCGCCACGTTTACGTTGCCTTGCGTGACGCAACAGCGGCGTAAACGTGCCGCATCCCTGCAAGTCATTTACAGCATGACGCATCTAGGGAGATGCGTCACGTTATAAAGCCATGGGCCTGCACCACAATGGGTGCGTTCCTAGTACGCAGGGTGGGCGGTCCAGCGGCTGTGCGCCTCGCAAAATTGCCTGCGTGAAATCTACAAGATTTAACGCAGGCACTTCTGCGCCGCTGCTACGTCAATTCAATTCCTTATGTCTGCTCGAAGCAGGCGAAAGGACTGACACAGCATGTAAAGTATTGGGTGGCCCTGAGCATTACTGGAGTTGCATTGCGTTGGCGACGTGACTCCAGCGATGCGCCGCTCTTACGTGACGAGATGCGTCACGCAAGTGCCTACCCTTGCGCCAGGGCGCGCCGCATTGTAAATGAGGCACATCTGCCGTGTCGCAAGGGTAGTTTTGCGTGACGCATTTGATCTGGCGCATCTCTGGAGATGCGCCAGAACGCGTAAGTAAGTATGCCCCTAAGGGGCAGAATTGCAATTACCGTCGCATCCCTGCAAAGTAGCAGGGATGCGCCATTAATTGTGCGGCCCGCTACCACCACCAAACATGGTGCGCCGTATTTGCAATGCGGCGGCGGCGCCCCATGGGCCCAAAACGTCACCGAAGCTTTACTGCTGGAGTTGCGTCGCAACGATGGCGCAGCTCCATCAATGCTCTGGGGTACCCTATCTCCCCAATGCTGGGTCAAGCCGTACGTCTGCTTCAAGCAGGTGCAGGGTTTGTGTGACGCATCATTGTCCTAAAGGTGACTGATTGATATTTTGTAGATTTCCCTCAGCCACTATTAGGATGTGTTCCAGCGCAGGAATGCCCTCCCTTGCGCCGGAACGCCCCCTGATGGCGCAGGGCTTTATAACGGGATGCATCTCCCAAATGCGTCACGTTGTTATAATATTATACGCCGCACCATGGCGCCCTTTTTTGTTTAGCTGCTGCGTCACAAAAGTCACGCAAGAACGGCGCAAAAGAGCCGCAAGGGCTTAAATCTGCCCCTTCCTTTGTAACCCTGACAATAAGAAAAATAGTGGCGGTGGATTGATAGTTTGACTATTTAAATGACTGGTAATGTAGCAGGCAACTGTTAGTGTTGTCACTGATCTGACTGAAATCACAATGGAGTTTGTCTGTCACTTTGCGTCTTGCCTGCGGACTGCTGCCTGCCAGTCCTAGGTGAACGTTTCAGTACTTTGTTTAGTGAGTTACGTGACTTTCGAAGTCACAGGTCCGCATATAAATGAAAAGTAACCATAATCAATATAATTTCGCAGAAATATTTTGTTATTGTTCTTTTGAAATGTTTGATTTGGTTGACATTGACAAGCAACAATCATCCATGTTTTCTGTTCTTTCTTTCATGTTGTACGTCAGCTCCCCCCAGGGGCGAGAGGAGGACACAGGAGCAGCAGGCGGCGGATGCTGTTCATCAACAGGGCCAGGATCGGGCATGCGAGGGCTCCTCTGCTGGCCCCAGTAAGTTTTCATTTTAGACTAGTACCTATTTTTCCTAGCGTTCCTCATTTGACTTTTTTCAAAATTGTCTTTGCTCTTCTTGTAGACTGTATCTAAATTCTTATCCTGCCTCTACTATGACTCCCTGTGGTATTACTAGATTATTCTTATTAGTCTGTCTGTGTAGCTAACTAAGATTGCACGGTTGGCGAAACTCCCATGATTCTAGTCAGCAATAGCTCTATCAACTTAGTGCAGTCCTCTGGGATTGTCCATAATGTCTTTTGAAGTGTTCTATCTGGACTCATGCTTGCAAAAATTGCAAAACCTTTCGCTCAGTCACTCTAGTCTGGACCAAAAAACACAGATTGTATTTAAGTTTAAAAGCTTTATTAAAAGTAAACACATTTATTAAAATGAAGTCATAATAAAACTAAACGTTTAACTGATAATGGAAAAGTGGTTAGTGCTGACGATTAATTGAAGACATTTCTTGTGGTCGAGCCGAGCTCTCACCTGGTTTCAACTTGATCTTGTTGTTAGAAGTCCATCTTCTGTCTGTGTGGAGAAAAATGGTGCGTGTTAAAAAAACAGCCTTCATCAGTTGTGCCAAAAAGTGCAGCAAGACAACCTTCCCTGGAAAAAGGGACATTTTTTTTTTAACTTTAACGACAGTCACAAATTACATTGTTTTCACATGTCTTCATTCCTAGACCAAATACTAGTGACTGCTTTATTCTAACATTCTTAAATGTACTTTGTAGGTGGAACATCTGGTGGCGGGGCCAGTGTGGAGGTGGTGGTGCTCGACACCGAGGCGGAGGGCGAATCGGGCGATGCTTCAGGGGAGGAGGCGGCGGCGGCAGCTGTGAGAGTTGAGACGGTGGTGGTGGCGGCCAGAGGTAAGCTCTTATATATTCCTTACTTATTGAGATTGAAGACTAGCTGGGAAGGCAAGAATATGAGATGCATGGCTGGGTGAATGATGAAGCAATGATGGGTGGAAGGACAACAGCCTGGGTGGGTGACACAGAAACTGTATGTGTCCATATACCTGGATCATGCTACTATCTGACTCTTAGATAGCATATGTGTATCTAGAGCAGGGGTACTCCTAGTACGGCCCGCGGGCCGGTGGTGGCCCGGCAAGCCTTCGTTGGCGGTGCGCTGACCTTGCAGACAATCACTGCTCCCCCGGCCCCCACAGAGCAGAGGCTTTTTTGTATTTCACCTGTTAGCGCCCCTGCATCTCCACTCTGACAATCACTGCTCCCCCGGCCCCCACAGAGCAGAGTGGAGATGCAAGGCCACAAAGAGGTGAAATAGAACTAAGCCTCTGCTCTGTGGGGCCGGGCAAGCAGTGATTGTCAGGGTGGAGAAGCAGGGGCGCTAAAACAAACAAAGCCTCAATAATATGTTAATGGTCTTTTAAAGACCTGTTAAGTACTTTGGTGTTGTTGTCTGTGTGTGCGCGTTGAGGAAGCGGTCTCAACCCGGGCTGAAGGCTGACACAGATAGACACACACACAGTGAGATGACAGAGGGAGAGGGAGGGCAGGAGGGAGAGAGAGATGGAGGGAGGGCAGGAGGGACAGCAGGAGGGAGAGAGATGTATGTAAATGCTGGGTCTGGTGGCTCAGTGGATGAGGGCATCTGCTGCAGGGACCTGTGTGCAACCTCATGGTCACAAGTTATCGTTTTGCTTTAGCCCCGCCCCCTCTGACTCCGCCCCCACCAGTGCGGCCCTCGGCCCCAAACTACACTGTAAATGTAGCCCCTGAGAGAAAGTTTGTGAGTACCCATGATCTAGAGAGAGTAGACGGTCAGTGGATGAAGTAAGTGTAACTTTGAAGAGCATGTAACACTAACACTGCACCCGCACGTCCGTTCCAGTGTAGGAAAGGCAAGGAAAAGAACTTTTAATTTTGTCCAAATACTACCATAAATAGTAGCAGTAGTTTGTATTGCAAGCACTGCATAGATCCGGTTATTATGGTGGCCACTCCCTACCTCTCTTAATAAGTTTAGTAGTACTCAGTCATTCATGTGTGGATGTATCACTGCCTGTCACTCAATAAAAAGCAAAGCACCTAAAGTCATCCCATATATAAGCAAAAACATCCCATGTGAAGTGATAGATAATCAGATTATTTATCTTCTTCAATTTTCCATTTCTAGTACTCATTTCCACTGTAGGGTGAAAGTTAAATTAATTAAGCAGTAGCCCTTGAGTTGTAACAGAGTATTCTCAGTGCCACCCGTAATAGAAAAGTAAGAGATTCACCACCTGCATGTACTGGACGGGTACAGTAACGCAACGGCAACGCAAGTCTAGGTCACTCCTCATGGCGTGCGTCTCTTTTTCTCGGGTGCAAGTTTACCGCGCTGGCATTATGCCGGCTTGCAGAAAATAACGTACCAATTTTCCAAAACAAGAGACAAGAAGAAGAATAAGACTGGTGTACTTTCATAGTCGACTCCAATGGAAGTCCACAGTGCTCATAGAATTTGTTCCTTAAACTCCCACTAATGTTAGAGCAAGGATGAAGAAGTGTGAGGTTAGATAGATACTGGCCTCAATAGTTATGTAATGCGCTTGCAAGTTGCTAGTTGTACTGCAGCACACATTTCTGCTGAATGATTGAGTTAATCTTAAAGAGCATTGGTTACAGACTATGTCTTTCTTTCTTCATATAGGTTCTCCTTCCAAACGAACAAGGAGGAAGGAGCTGGCTAGAGCGGCCCGGCAACGGAGAATCGAGGCCACTGTTGCGGAATATCGGCGGCTGGTGGCCCTGGAGGACGTGGAAAGTGTGCGGTCGACAACAACGACAACGTCGTCCTCCGTGGCCTCACCGGCTGCCACCGTGACCCAGCACAGTGGTCCACCGAGACTGAGCCGGGCTGCCAAAGGCAAACGCCACCGCCGAGCAGCAAGGCCAACAGCTGCTTCTCACAGGCCTTGCACCTGCAAGGCAGTGAAGGCACGCCTGCGCCGCACCACCCTGATGGTGTCCCGCCTTCAGCAGGAGCTCGCCTTGCTCCGCGAGGAGCATGATGCCCTGGCCCAAAAAGTGAACAGCATCCACCCCTAGTGTCCCTTGCCCCTTTTTTAGAGACTTTTGGGGGGTGGGAATTGGGAGTTGGGTTTTTGGGGACTTTTGAAGGACAATCGTTGGGGTTAGGGAGGGTCTTGCGGGAGATTATTTTGTTAGGGATATAAATATACTTTTTCAAACTTTATCTGAGCATACCTGTTTTTTACTGCTTGCCTGGTGGGTGGGGGTTTAACGTTGACTGTTTTCCTGAAAGTTTAGTTCCATTTTCTTCCTTTAAGTGTAAATGCCCAAATGTTTTCAACACTAAGTGCCTCTCACAGACTAAGTGAAGTGAATCCAAGAGTCCTAGGACTTTAGTAGTACTACCTTCAGGCTCTCGTCTCTCGTACTAATACTCCATTATACCCCCAAACCACCAAACGCTTATCTTACCTGTAATTTGTGTTTGAAAGTAGGGCTAGGCCCAGGGCTGGCTCCACGGGAAACACCGAATAACGTTGGCAATCTTGGTCGGATAAAATTTCCTCATAGCGGTGGTAGTAGTGGTGTGCCACAGTGGCAGTTGCATGCCTATGAAAAAAAAGAAAATGAAATCTGGTTTGTCCTCCTGAGCAATTCAACGGTACAACTGAGAATATAGCAGGTGACAGAAGTACAGTAGAGCAGTGCCACATTGTAGCCTAACAAATGGTAAAGTATAACTACTAATTCGGTTGAAGTTCTTTCACATTAGCAATGGTTCTTTGTCAAGCAGAGTAAGAATATATCATCGACAACTGTGGAAAGAAAGAATGCGACAGTACAGGGCCTGTGTGGAATTATTGATAACTATATTCAACATAAGGTCTCTGTAGCCAGATACCCGAGAGCCTTGCTGGTCACTATAAATCCATTCACAACAACACTCAATGGGGTTGGTCTGGAAGGTGTCACGTTTACTCCCCGTGATCCAGTCGATGCAAATATGGTTCCACCTCCAAATGTCACCAACACCCAGAAGTGTAAACACAGGGTGTTCGAGGCATTAGGCGAGGGAGAAAAATAACAAACTAAAATAAAAAATGTGGGATGGGTAAAGGTAGGGTCAGCAGGGAAAGGATACCTGTAAGAGAAGACAAGACAGGCATCAGTGAAGTGATGTCCTAACATACAAGGGTACTCTCATATAGTCTCACTAAATAGTCTGCAAGTCTCCCGCCTACTCATGGGAAATGTAGTTTCATAGTACGGTAGGCGCTTAGGGGCTGCGTAACCTGACAGAAGGTATAGTAGATAGAAAAGGAGAAATTGCTTTTTTTCTAGGTGTCCCCTCACTCACCAGGGTTGCCCCTTGGTGACATGCTTCATCATTGGGGCCATCCCAGTCCTCTACGGCCTGGGGCGTGCTGCGACTTGCGAATTACGTAGGAGCACTTACAAATGACTATGTGTGGTGCAGATAGTGGAGTGGACTAAGTGATGTGTTAAGGGATCAATGTAGAAGCCGAGAGAGAGCAAAGAAATGCAGTCACAGTCAGAGAAAAAGGCAAGGGATACTGTATCTATGTGTGGTTGTAGTGGTCCTGTTGGAAGTGGTAAGTAAGTTGCCCGCAGAAAAAAAATCCTCCTATTAGCGGCACTCCTCCATTGCAGCCGACGCTTCGTCCACCGATGTTGGTCACCAGAAGACACCCTGTCCACTGCCTGCCTGATGCTGAATTGTGGCTCGCTACTGTGAAGCCTGACTCCATCCTTTTTTCCCCATTGCAGAGACTGAAACCCGGCCTGTAATTATTCAACGAAAAACAGGAAGTGATATAATATTACAACACCACTGATAAATAAATATAAGGTATGTAGGCTGTGGAGTGCAAAAAGTCACAATTTGTTTTTCCTAGTAGACAGACAGTACAATGTTTTTGAAAGTGCGTACTCTGAGTCACCTTTTGAAGGATAAGTAAGTATGGGCAAATTAATGTAGCGGATCTTGCCCCTCAAGCTAGGTGTACTGTAAACTGTGTTTTAGAACAAAAATAGATCTTCCTAGCAGTGCTCCCACCCAAAAAACGAGGCCTAGCAGAAAACTGGAGACAAAACTTACTTTGAAAGTAAAAGTAGGCCGAAGTACCCTAATTACCCATTACCCCCCGTGGATTGTATTCAAACCACTTGCAAGCAACCAAGCAAAAGTAGCCATAGCCAGCATCGCTCCAAGACTCGAAATCCCCCCCACTCAAACACATGCAATAGAAATACTGCTAACCCTAACGAACCCTAAGTTAAGAATAGTGGCAAAGGCTTTCTTTAACTATGCCAAATCCCCCCTTTCCCACCATGGATTTTCTTCAAATGACTTGCAACCAAAATTACACATTCTCACGAGTGCTCTAAGACCCCAGAACTCAGTTTGAAAAATCTAGAACACCCCGATACACATGCAATCCTGGTGCTAGGGCTAACCCTAACGAACCCTAAGTTACAAAAAGTGCCAAAACTAAAGGCTTTTCCGCGCGGATTTTGTCCCAACCACTTCTACCCGGTATTAGACCTTCCCAGGAATGCCCCAAGACCCGGCAACCCACCCGCCAAGAAGCATAACACCCCCAAACAGGCCAAAAGAAAAATCTCATACTTGCAATATTTCTGGGCCTTCGGTCCAAACGCGCTGCGTAGCTAGGCCATAAGTCGGGGTTGGCACGACGGATTTCCTGAAAAGCAAATGCAATCAAGATTAGAGTGTCCCAGCAGTGCTCCCAGACCACGAAACTCACCCGCAAACAGACGGAACCCCCCCTAAGAGCACCTCAAAGGCAAGCAAGTCATCAAAAACACAAAAAAAATTCCGCCTGGGATTTGGTCCAAAACACTTTTATCCGGTATTAGAGCTTCCCAGCAATGGCCCCAGAGCCGTCAACCCAGGAGAAAACGAGTAGAAGACCCCCAAACAGCCAAAGAGCAAAAGTACAAAAATGGGGACTTAGTCACTTTTTCACAAATTTCCCAAATCACTCCGCGCGCGCTCTGCAGCTAGGCCCTAAGTCCCCTCAGCCACCATGGATTTGCTTCAAACCTCTTGCAAAGTAAAGTATATATAGCCAGCAGTGCTCCCAGACCACGAAACTCACCCGCAAACACCAGCAAGCCCCCCAAACAGGCCCCCGAAAACGCTACATAGAGCAAAATGTCTGAAATAGCCCAAAAAAAAATCGGCCTGGATTTTGTCCCAACCACTTCTACCCGGTATTAGACCTTCCCAGGAATGCCCCAAGACCCGGCAACCCACCCGCCAAGAAGCATAACACCCCCAAACAGGCCAAAAGCAAAATCT
Source organism: Lissotriton vulgaris (assembly GCF_964263255.1). NCBI lineage: Eukaryota > Metazoa > Chordata > Amphibia > Caudata > Salamandridae > Lissotriton > Lissotriton vulgaris. The sequence continues at coordinate 365,189,044 of NC_141689.1, forward strand.
CATACTTGCAATATTTCTGGGCCTTCGGTCCAAACGCGCTGCGTAGCTAGGCCATAAGTCGGGGTTGGCACGACGGATTTCCTGAAAAGCAAATGCAATCAAGATTAGAGTGTCCCAGCAGTGCTCCCAGACCACGAAACTCACCCGCAAACACCAGCAAGCCCCCCAAACAGGCCCCCGAAAACGCTACATAGAGCAAAATGTCTGAAATAGCCCAAAAAAAAATCGGCCTGGATTTTGTCCCAACCACTTCTACCCGGTATTAGACCTTCCCAGGAATGCCCCAAGACCCGGCAACCCACCCGCCAAGAAGCATAACACCCCCAAACAGGCCAAAAGCAAAATCTCATACTTGCAATATTTCTGGGCCTTCGGTCCAAACGCGCTGCGTAGCTAGGCCATAAGTCGGGGTTGGCACGACGGATTTCCTGAAAAGCAAATGCAATCAAGATTAGAGTGTCCCAGCAGTGCTCCCAGACCACGAAACTCACCCGCAAACACCAGCAAGCCCCCCAAACAGGCCCCCGAAAACGCTACATAGAGCAAAATGTCTGAAATAGCCCAAAAAAAAATCGGCCTGGATTTTGTCCCAACCACTTCTACCCGGTATTAGACCTTCCCAGGAATGCCCCAAGACCCGGCAACCCACCCGCCAAGAAGCATAACACCCCCAAACAGGCCAAAAGCAAAATCTCATACTTGCAATATTTCTGGGCCTTCGGTCCAAACGCGCTGCGTAGCTAGGCCATAAGTCGGGGTTGGCACGACGGATTTCCTGAAAAGCAAATGCAATCAAGATTAGAGTGTCCCAGCAGTGCTCCCAGACCACGAAACTCACCCGCAAACACCAGCAAGCCCCCCAAACAGGCCCCCGAAAACGCTACATAGAGCAAAATGTCTGAAATAGCCCAAAAAAAAATCGGCCTGGATTTTGTCCCAACCACTTCTACCCGGTATTAGACCTTCCCAGGAATGCCCCAAGACCCGGCAACCCACCCGCCAAGAAGCATAACACCCCCAAACAGGCCAAAAGCAAAATCTCATACTTGCAATATTTCTGGGCCTTCGGTCCAAACGCGCTGCGTAGCTAGGCCATAAGTCGGGGTTGGCACGACGGATTTCCTGAAAAGCAAATGCAATCAAGATTAGAGTGTCCCAGCAGTGCTCCCAGACCACGAAACTCACCCGCAAACACCAGCAAGCCCCCCAAACAGGCCCCCGAAAACGCTACATAGAGCAAAATGTCTGAAATAGCCCAAAAAAAAATCGGCCTGGATTTTGTCCCAACCACTTCTACCCGGTATTAGACCTTCCCAGGAATGCCCCAAGACCCGGCAACCCACCCGCCAAGAAGCATAACACCCCCAAACAGGCCAAAAGCAAAATCTCATACTTGCAATATTTCTGGGCCTTCGGTCCAAACGCGCTGCGTAGCTAGGCCATAAGTCGGGGTTGGCACGACGGATTTCCTGAAAAGCAAATGCAATCAAGATTAGAGTGTCCCAGCAATGCTCTCAGACCATGAAACTCACCCACAAACAGACGGAACCCCCCCTAAGAGCACCTCAAAGGCAAGCAAGTCATCAAAAACACAAAAAAATTTCCGCCTCGGATTTGGCACAAACCACTTTTAGTGCTTCCCAGCAATGGCCCCAGACCCGTCAACTCACCTGCAAAGAGGTAGAACAACACCCCCACAAGTGCTGAGTCTTTCTTCATTGGGCGTAAACCAGCCCTCTGCTTTGATGGAAATAGGAGTCTGGAGGAGGAGGATAGAGGAGCATGTTCTTCTGAACTTGTGAACCTGAGGAATGCAGACTGCGGCACCTTCAAATAAATTAGCAAACAAGTGAAGACAGTTCTGCTGATGGGCTTGTCTTTGTGATAATCTGATTAAAGTTTGAATTATATTAACTGTGCACAACAAAGAAAGACAGACACACAGGAATAAAAGTGAATAAGGATGAAAAAGAAAGTTATTGATTCGTTGTCTCATTTTCAGGGCTCGAAGTCGGAATCACGGTCCAGGAATAAGAATAAGGCTTCGTCATCATACTCTGCGAATTCAGCCCGGGTGAGGTCAGTGCCACCTGACAGAGTAGAAATTCCCTCATCTATGGTGCTGGCCACCTCCTCTTCATCCGGCACGCTCTCTCGTACTCTTATATCTGGTGGTATGAGGTGCTGATTCATCTTGATCATTGTTAACCTCTCCACATTTTTGGGCGAGAGGCGGCTCCGTTTGGGAGTTACAATCCCACCAGCCGCACTGAAAACCCGTTCAGAAGACACACTTGCGAGTGGGCAAGACAAGTAGTTTAAAGCCAGGTTGGTGAGCTGTGGCCACAATTCTTTTTTCCCATGCCAATACGCCAATGGGTCAGAATTAACATAGACCTCTGTGGAGTCATTCAGATAGTCCTTCACCATCGACTCAAGGTCCTCCTCCAAGGTTCCTCCACTTTGCGTAGCTCTTGCTGTGCCTCTGGCCTTTTGAGAACCAAACCCACGCAGAGCTAGCCAATCCTCTTCAGCCTCCAATGTTTCTGCTGTCTTTCGTGCAGATGATGCGGTTGCCGGTGTCTTTAACGGCTGAGAGGTCACTTGTGCCACAGCCACAGGTGCAGAAGTGGATTGTTTTGACTGGGGATGGCCTGCTGATGTACTGCCATTTCCTTCAATTTCCAGCCGTTCTGTTTCAAACTTCTTGGCTGACAAGGCTAGCCAACGTTTGTACTTTGTAACATCTTCATCAGCAAAAGCAAAGAATGCTCTGCCTGCCAGCGCCTTTTTGTAGCGTGGATCCAGAATAGTAGCACAAATGTAATGCTGTTCTGAGTGGATCTTTTGAAGACGTTCATCACCTTGTAGGAGCTCTAATAATTGCTCAGCCAGAAGCAAAGAAGAGCCTTTCTTTTTGTCATCTTTTCGAAACACAGAACACACCTCCTTCAGTTGGTCCTCCAGCATGTACAACAATGGGATAGCTTTTCCCAAATTAGAGTCCTCCTTGCTGACTGCACGCGTGAAGACCTCAAAAGGACGAAGCATGCGTGTTAGGCTTTCAACTATGTTCCATTGCGGCCCACCCATCCTCAGCTCCTCTATACCCTCTTTCAAGAAATATTGATCGAGTTGCGTATACTGCTCATACAGACGCTCAAGCATGTAGAAGGTTGAGTTCCAACGTGTTACCACCTCCTGGATGAGTGCTTTCACTGGCATTTGACATTGATATAGCATGCTCCTCAGCTGCTTGCGGGCCTTAAAAGAATGCCTGAAATGCTTGCAAATTTTTCGGCAGTTCTCCAATACACTGCACGCTGCACTGTCTTTATTACCCAAGAATTTTTGGACAACCAGGTTTATACAGTGCGCCAAACACGGCACTCTGAAATAGTAACCGTCCCTCATGGCCTTAACTATATTGGAGCCATTGTCCGTGGAAACATAACCAACCTTGCGTTTTAGTGGGGACAGACAGTTAAGGACCTTTGTGTTAAAGACATCCAAAATGTTTTCTGCTGTGTGACGTTTCTCCAAACCAAACATGGCTAGTGTTGCATGTTTCCGAGCACCTTTAAAAACAGTGTTAGTGTCAACACCTGAGTTTAGCTTTGCTTTAGCCCCTGAAAAAGAGACCCAGTGTGCAGTGATGCACATGTAATCAGCGCCTGCGCCACTGGTCCACATGTCTGTTGTCAGATGTATAGTGTGAACAGCACTCTTCTGCAAAGCTGCCCCAATCGCCTTCAGAACATCTTCATGTAGTGCTGGAACCGCAACTCGGGCAAAATAGAACCGGCTAGGAACCTTCCATTTAGGGCAGAGCACTGCCACTAATTCTAGAAAACCAACCCCTTCGACAAAAGAAAAAGGGAGAAGGTCCAGAGCTAGCATTTTAGCCAGCTTAGTGTTATACAGACGGGTCATTGGGTGGTTGCGTTCATATTGCGCTTCTGTAAACAACATCTTTTTAATGTTGCCCTGGACCAATGATTTACGGGATGATGATCTCTTCGACCCAGTTACGCTCGCTGATGAACTTTTCCGCATTGATGTCTCACTCTCTCCCACACTCTTAGTGTGGCTCCCATGGGGTGTGCTGCTGACATGGGAACTGGGTGTAAGTGAAGTGTTTGGATCGTCTTCTTCTACCTCCTCGTCATCAGCAGATGACAAATCAACGTTTTCATTACGTGCAATTCCGGCTTTCTTGACCGCCTCTAGGTGCGGAAACCATTCGAGAGGGTGCCTTCTCTCAAGATGACCTCTCTGGCCTCCGGTACCATAGTTAGAACCAAGCTTACCACGACTATATCGAAGCTTACAAAGGCTACAAATGGCTACGTTTGCCTTTTTTGGGCAAACACTAAAGAAGTCCCAAACTGGAGACTTGAAATGTCTTCGGGGGCCGCCGCCGGAGGAGGCGTCGATACTGGTGGTGGTGGTCCTGCTGCTAATGACAGATGAAGTGGAGGATGTGGATTGCCGAACTTCAGTACGTTTTGCACTTTCACCACCACGAATTGAGGTCGAGGACGAGGTGGGTACCTTCTTGCGAGGAAGAAATATGGAAGCGGTAGGTTTTGGTGTACTACTTAACTCCAAATCTAATGATTCCATTTCCATTGCCTCCTCGCCGACATCATCATCACGCTCAGCAGCTTCTCGGGATAGGGTCAAAATGTCTCTTTGCTGCATGCCCGGTGGGGCTGCAGTGACCTTTGTGATGACTGCCTCGTCGTCATCGTGAGAGGCTTCATCACCAGCAGTATCTGTCACTTCTTGTTGAGCCTCATCACACTCCATAGGTTTGAGTTTTTGGACGACCTTCCTTTTACGCTTAGGTACCGGTGGCAGATCATGGTGTGCCTCTGCCTCACTGTCAGACCGCAGTTGTCGTGGTTCCCAAGACAGATCACTTGCACCAGAACGAGGTGGGCTTGAAGAAGATGTAGACACCCCCCTTGATCTTTTCCTTGCTAGGGATGTGGAAGACAATGAATGATCATCAGGAGGAGTGGCTTCCAATGATACCTCAGCTTCATTGTCGATTTCCAAATGTGCCCCTACTTCGGCAGGAACAACTATTGTGGGCACTTGTGAACGTCCATGCACCTTTGCTTGCGCATCTCCTTTTGCTGCCTCTCCTTCCACATGTACTTGGGCGTGTACTTGCACATGGTGTTGTTGTTGCGGCTGTGGTTGTTCAACACTTGTCAGATGAGTTACAACAACCTGTGTTGATTCAGGGACATTGCTGCTACTTTCTTGCGATGAGCCAACATCACTGGTCGATGGTGATTGGAGAAGTACACTGACTGCCTCTGAAGCACTCAAGGGCTTTGACTTAAGTTGGCGTGGTGGTGGAGGCACTGAACCCAATGGAGCAGGGGTGCTGCTCTCAGGTTGGTCCCCAGCAGATCCTGCTGCTGCAGGCGTACTTTTTCTTTTGCTCCCAAAAAAAGTGGCGGGTGACACACCAGCCTCCTTGGTAACTTGCTTCTTCTGCTCCTTACTAGCAACTTTCTTGCTAGAGGAGCTACGGAGAACTTTCTTTGGGGGCGGGGCCATCTTCTTCAGAGCAGGTCAGACAGCAGGCCGCAGTTGCACGAATTGTAGAGTTGTCTGAGGCCAGACGTGACGTCGCGTGACGTTATGCTGCACACACACACCGCTGCAGGACTTCTTCCTGGCACTGGTGGTTCTCTTGAGTCTTGTGCACCTAAAAAAAATGGAAGACAGAGGAACATCAGTTCAGTTATAGAGCACAAAAAAATCGAAAAACACTGCAAAATCAGCACAATCCCAATCCATCCATGCCCTCCATAATGTTTAAATTCAAGACAACCCACAGAAAGACTAGGCCCATGCAAGACTCACTACCCCTGGGCATAAATAAAGGTTGAAAAGTAGGCAAAATGGTTGGAGGCCTAACAACAAAGCCTGCATTCAAAATGGCCACTTGCCTGCCAAGCACATGGCCAGTGCCTGTAGCTGCACTCAAAATGGCCACCAGCCACATGGCATGTCCCTCCCCATGAACACCCCCAAAAATCGAAAAACACTGCTAAATCAGCACAATCCTATTCCATCCATGGCCTCCATGATGTTTAAATTCAAGACAGCCCACAGAAAGACTAGGCCCATGCTAGACTCAAATACCCCTGGTGAAAAGGCCCCAACAACAGGTCAAAAATCGAAAAACACAAAATTGTACAAAAAAAAAAATTCGAAAAACACAGAAAAATCAGCACAATCCCAATTCATCTATGGCCTCCATGATGTTTAAATTCAAGACAACCCACAGAAATACTAGGCCCATGCAAGACTCACTACCCCTGGCATAAATAAAGGTTGAAAAGTAGGCAAAATGGTTGGAGGCCTAACAACAAAGCCTGCATTCAAAATGGCCACTTGCCTGCCAGCACATGGCCAGTGCCTGTAGCTGCACTCAAAATGGCCACCAGCCACATGGCATGTCCCTCCCCATGAACACCCCCAAAAATCGAAAAACACTGCAAAATCAGCACAATCCCATTCCATCCATGATGTTTAAATTCAAGACAGCCCACAGAAAGACTAGGCCCCATGCACCACTCACTACCCCTGGTCAAGGCCCCAACAACAGGTCAAAAATCGAAAAACACAAAATTTTACACAAAAAAAAATCGAAAAACACAGAAAAATCAGCACAATCCCAATTCATCTATGGCCTCCATGATGTTTAAATTCAAGACAACCCACAGAAATACTAGGCCCATGCAAGACTCACTACCCCTGGCATAAATAAAGGTTGAAAAGTAGGCAAAATGGTTGGAGGCCTAACAACAAAGCCTGCATTCAAAATGGCCACTTGCCTGCCAGCACATGGCCAGTGCCTGTAGCTGCACTCAAAATGGCCACCAGCCACATGGCATGTCCCTCCCCATGAACACCCCCAAAAATCGAAAAACACTGCAAAATCAGCACAATCCCATTCCATCCATGATGTTTAAATTCAAGACAGCCCACAGAAAGACTAGGCCCCATGCACCACTCACTACCCCTGGTCAAGGCCCCAACAACAGGTCAAAAATCGAAAAACACAAAATTTTACACAAAAAAAAATCGAAAAACACAGAAAAATCAGCACAATCCCAATTCATCTATGGCCTCCATGATGTTTAAATTCAAGACAACCCACAGAAATACTAGGCCCATGCAAGACTCACTACCCCTGGCATAAATAAAGGTTGAAAAGTAGGCAAAATGGTTGGAGGCCTAACAACAAAGCCTGCATTCAAAATGGCCACTTGCCTGCCAGCACATGGCCAGTGCCTGTAGCTGCACTCAAAATGGCCACCAGCCACATGGCATGTCCCTCCCCATGAACACCCCCAAAAATCGAAAAACACTGCAAAATCAGCACAATCCCATTCCATCCATGATGTTTAAATTCAAGACAGCCCACAGAAAGACTAGGCCCCATGCACCACTCACTACCCCTGGTCAAGGCCCCAACAACAGGTCAAAAATCGAAAAACACAAAATTGTACAAAAAAAAAAAATCGAAAAACACAGAAAAATCAGCACAATCCCAATTCATCTATGGCCTCCATGATGTTTAAATTCAAGACAACCCACAGAAATACTAGGCCCATGCAAGACTCACTACCCCTGGCATAAATAAAGGTTGAAAAGTAGGCAAAATGGTTGGAGGCCTAACAACAAAGCCTGCATTCAAAATGGCCACTTGCCTGCCAGCACATGGCAAGTGCCTGTAGCTGCACTCAAAATGGCCACCAGCCACATGGCATGTCCCTCCCCATGAACACCCCCAAAAATCGAAAAACACTGCAAAATCAGCACAATCCCATTCCATCCATGATGTTTAAATTCAAGACAGCCCACAGAAAGACTAGGCCCCATGCACCACTCACTACCCCTGGTCAAGGCCCCAACAACAGGTCAAAAATCGAAAAACACAAAATTTTACAAAAAAAAAAAATCGAAAAACACAGAAAAATCAGCACAATCCCAATTCATCTATGGCCTCCATGATGTTTAAATTCAAGACAACCCACAGAAATACTAGGCCCATGCAAGACTCACTACCCCTGGCATAAATAAAGGTTGAAAAGTAGGCAAAATGGTTGGAGGCCTAACAACAAAGCCTGCATTTAAAATGGCCACTTGCCTGCCAGCACATGGCCAGTGCCTGTAGCTGCACTCAAAATGGCCACCAGCCACATGGCATGTCCCTCCCCATGAACACCCCCAAAAATCGAAAAACACTGCAAAATCAGCACAATCCCATTCCATCCATGATGTTTAAATTCAAGACAGCCCACAGAAAGACTAGGCCCCATGCACCACTCACTACCCCTGGTCAAGGCCCCAACAACAGGTCAAAAATCGAAAAACACAAAATTTTACAAAAAAAAAAAATCGAAAAACACAGAAAAATCAGCACAATCCCAATTCATCTATGGCCTCCATGATGTTTAAATTCAAGACAACCCACAGAAAGAATCAGTCCACCCACCACTGAGTACCCCTGGGAAAAGGCCCCAAAACAGCAAAAAAATCGAAAATCCCAAAATTTTAGTTGCAGCAACTGTAATGCCCCAAACAAACTTACTTGTAAAATTTCTAATCCAACAGTGATCCAAAGAAAGTCAAAAAGGCCTCAAATCCAAAGATCCAGCAGCATCCACAAAAGGTAATCCTTCCAGGTCCACATCCGAATGAAAAGTGACCAGGAGATGGACAAAGCACTGGGAGGAGCCTGCTGAACAGGAACAGGAAGTTGAAGACTATGGGGCACTTCCTTCCTCCCACCCCCCTGCCCCCCTCCCCAAAATGGACTCCTCGCTAAAAAAGTGCAGGCAAATGTCAAACTAAGGAGTTATTCACATAAAAATCATCATTTCTAGAAGGTTTATGCTGCTTGCTGGTGGATTTCTTGTGCAGAATTGCAAATTTATATTTTCGCGCGCCGCATCTCAAATCTCGCAATTTGCGAAGTACCGCGAGACGTGATCTCGCCGTACTCGCGTTGACAAACTCTCGCTGGCAAGCCGCGATGACGTAATCGCGCTCGCCAATTCCCGCGGGATCACACAGCAAGATCCAAAATGGCGCAGCACTCGCAAACTATCGAAAAAAACAACTCGGCAAACGATGATAAACGCCGCGCGCCGCAAAAATTGTATCACCAACGCCGCGCGCCGCCAAAAAAATCCGCTGCGTGCGAATTTGCGGATTTTGCGGGAAATCCGCAAATCTCGCGGATTGCGGATTTCCCGAAAATCCGCAAAATCCGCGAGCGGAACGGATTTTCCGCCCACGCTTACACACACTGCACACAAATGAAAATAAGTATAAAAAACCAGCAGAAGTTATTATCCTTTAACTTATTGGCAAACAGGTACAGAACAGAACTGCCTTTCAACTGTGAGTCTCCATAGTTGTTTTGAATTGAAAAAAAACGCATGGAAAAGTCTTGCACAAAATAGGACAGCTGGTAAGGGTTAGAGGTCGAGTCCTGCATTTAGCTAGCTAGCTGGGCTACGGGCACGGTTTTGCTTTGACTCTTCGGCCTCTGAAAAATTCTGAAAGACGAGATGACAGTGCAGGGAGAGAAAGAGAAGCTTTGCTTACTATTTTTGGCAAAAGCACGTTTTTGCACAGTCATATGAACAGAAGGAAAGATAGTGGTGTATGTGAGCCCTGAGTAGAGCATAGCTCTGCCATGTATATGGTTTTAGCTTGAATATTACTGTGCAAGTGCTGAGATAAGGTGGTAATGAGATTTAGTTTTTATTCATGCGACCTCATGTTGTACTAGTGCAAATGGTAAAGGAATAGGTGGTTGGTAATTAATGTTTTCTAGCTAGCTCAATGTGCTATTTACCTCCTACAAGTTTGTTTGTGCCCAGTTGCCATAAATAGGGGTAGATAGTGTCGACAGAAGGTAAACCTGTTTCAGGTTTTTTACTGTCAAAATAGGGGAAAGAGGTTAGCTCCTCTGCAAATAAGGATAGGCAAATTTATGTTTTCTCGCTCTTTTTCTCACTCTCTTTTGAGCCTGTCTAAATTGTCTAGGAAATGGCCATGAGACATTTAATTGGCTATTCATTTCTACTGTTTTAAAATTGTTAGCATTAATAAAATGAAAAAAAAAATATGCCATGTTACTGCCCACTCTGTATGATGAAATTATGAAAGGATGAGTAGTCTAGATTGCTGTTCCCTTATTTGACCTTTAAGGGGAACTATATGGTATTCTCATGTTACATACAGTTTTGCAAGGTCATTGATAGTCTTTTATTAGCTAGTCTGTGTAAATAAGCTGACAGCCCTTATTAATGCTGGTGAATAATGATGTTGCATAGCCTGGATCTGAAAAATAAAATGCAGCAAACCTTTTTGAAAGGAAAGCATTGTTTTACAGAAGTTTGTTTGTCACAACATGTTCTGCTGGAGAAATGTATATACCCACTATGTTGTTCTTTATGTAATAAGAATCCCTGTTAAATTAGCAGTTTTTAGATTTTCCTGCTGCACCTATAACATGAGAGCATGGTCCTAAGCCTACAATGTAGGTGTCTTTATGAGAGAGAAATCATTTTAGAAGTGTAAGCAGTCCTGTACAAGTAATGCAAAGTCTATGAGTAAAAGAGTTGAACATTTCCTTTTTTCTTGAGGTTCTTCAGATGAATAATATAGGAATACACAAATGTAAGGATTTGGAGTATGTCTGTATTGTTTTTCTCTTTTCCTCAGAATTTAGTAAATAAACACAGACTTCCTTAGCTGCCTTAAATAGTGTAATAGGTCCAGGGTTTTATTTACTCTCCGATAGATGAAAGTGTCTCTTGTGTGCCTTGCTAATGTATGGGGCGTCCCAAGACTAGCAAGTTTTCTGAGACTATCCTCTCTGTTGATAGATTATTTGTAAGCCTCGTCTAAAGACCTTTTGTTCTGTCCACCAATAGATATTTGCTGCCTTACAACCATTGCCAGAGGGGCCCGGACATCATATCCAGCCTGGAGAGTCAGCACCAGTCCTGCTTGAAGCCAAGGTGATGGTAACCAGCATAGGCGTTGCTGGCAACTAGGACCTCAGTGAAGGCAGAAGCACTGGGATGTGAATTTTGCACCCCTGCCACTGTCTTGGGAGAAAGACAGGATCACAAATCAGAAAGGAGAAGTCATGGATCAAATTTTTGATGCCCAGCTGAGAATCACAGACCAACAAGAGCGGCAAGGAGGCTTTTGCTTGAGGTGACCCCCTTTGAAACAAGGGTTGCTTCAGGCCTCTGAGGCCTGGTCCCAAAGTGAATGCAAGTCTGCACCTTTGTTTGTTGATCAAGAGATACCTGGGCACACTGTGTACAATTTGTGGCCCCAACAAAAGAGCAGTGCATGAGCAGAGCAATACAAGAGTTAGGGAAGGACTTGAGTTTAGGGTACAGGTGCTGTGTCTCTTGTGCCTGTCAGACTGAAGTAAAGAAAATTGGTGCACTACCTGAGACACTGGACAGGATAATTGAGGGTACTTTCCCTGGAAGGTGATTATCCTATCCTGAAAGAAAGACTTTTCTTCTCAAACTGGCCCTTGTTGTTTTTCTTGAGTTGCGAGTTGTGCAGCTTCACCATGGGAACAACAAGAGCCTGCCTGTGAGGCTCAAACGGACACAGGGGAAAGACTCCCCTCTGACTGGTTGTACAGCGGCTTCAATTTCCCAAGGACTTTCGGTCGTCCCATTTTTGAGGAGCAGCAGCCCTTTGCGGCTCCTCGCCCTAATTCCTATAGCCCTGTGTGGTCCTCCTGGTCCCCTGGAGCCTGGATTGTTTTTGTAATAATAGCCATGACTCTCTACTGCTATCTGCATGTTAATTATGACCCAATGTTCAGTTCCCTTTGTACTCCTGCTTATACCTTATATATACCGGCTTAATGAAATGTTTAGAATGTAAATGCCCACCTAGCAATGGATTAGGATATTAATGAATTCATGAGAATAAAAGTGCAAATATTTTCTATGTTCCTACTAGATCATAGGAATGTCTTTAGCTCATGCTAAAAGGACTATCTTTTAAAGATTGCGGAAACGCTGTTAGCATGAGCTGAAAGCCATTTTGTTCTTGGCATCGATTTTAGTTAGCCATGTGCTCGTCATGTGCTTTCTCCCTTTTCCAGAGCCTTGCACATGCTAAGAAAGCCTTAGCTGGTAGAAGGCACCTGCTCCTAGTGTAGAACTGTCAGGCTATTCTTACTGATGTGTTCAGTTTAGTATCCCCTCCCACTCTGTGGAGCGAGGAAATTTGGTATACCCATATTATTCATAAACCATGCTTGTATTTGCCTGGACCTCCCCTTGGTTTTATGCTGAATATGTAACAAATGCATATATAAGGCCCCTGTTCTCTGTACTCCTTAGACTGTCTCCTTCAATGGCCTGAGGGTAGTGTATGACGTAGCCTCCCTCATGTGAGGTTAATAAATATGTTTTCTTGATATTACAGCTTCCGTGCCAATCTCTTCTTTGTTTGTTTAAAGGACCAGGAGTATCAGTGAACCCCTAAGAAGGTGTTTATGTCTTCAGTACATTCTCTAGCATTAGACATAGCAAACATATATACTTAATAATTTATTTTCAGATTATTCTATCCCTAAATACCTGAAAAAGAATGGTCCTTGTCACTTGTCTGCCCCACCAGCTGAAACTGCAAGCTATCATCCAAAGCAAAGGCTCAACTATTTACCAAAAATAGAAACAGGAGAAGCATGAGAAAGCGTATCCATGCCTGCAAAAAAGATATTCCATGATATGAAAAATGCTCATAGAAAGAAAAATAAAATAGTCACAGAAAGAAGAATAGGCAATTTTTCCCCTTCTTGGAATTGGAAGTTCTCTTAAAAGTTTTCTTATCCTCTGTGCTTTGTATCTCAAAGCAATTTACAGCTGCGCCCTATATTTTATACTCCCACCTCCACAATATTATTATACAATTGCCACACTATGAAATAGGTACCACTTAAGATCCTTTCAAATTTTTTCCTCTTTTAGTGCATTTAAAATACTTTTTTTTACTTTTCATGAGACTCATATGTTTTTTCATAGCACAAAAGGCTCATGCAAAAAGTGTGAAAGAAACATTCTTCAAATGTAGAAATGAATGATCTTGTTTCTAGGTCTGTGTTGGGGACACTGTGTTTCAACAGTTTTCATATAAAATATATTACATTTTAGCACATAAAGGCCCAGATTCTCCAAGAATCTTGAAGCGCAGCACAGCCACCAAAAATGATGTGCTGTACGACAGAAAGAGTATCACATGCAAAAATGATAGGTACGGAGAAATTAAAATCTTGTTTTTATTTTATCATAGGGAACATTCAATTACTATAATATCAGTTTACAATCCTGTACAAATATAATATCCAAATTACTTTATCGCACACCTAAGCCACGGGACTGATGTTTGTGAACAGAAATCATATATAACATTCAAAAGCATATGGACATACCAAAATTACATATATAAACAACACAACAACAATTGTGAGCACAACTTTACGTTGCCAATACCCAACAGATATTTATATTAGTGTTCTCTCACTCATTCTGAGTGATACACTTAGAGGTAGTCTTTTGAGCACATAGGGAAATAATCCTATTTCCCTTTACTATATTGTGCCACAAACAGTTTGAATCACACTTTTTGTTTTTATAAGGACTCCTCAAGAAATCATCGACGCAAACTCGTTCCAGCCTTTAAATTCTTCATGTAAATGTAAATGTGTGTGTCTTGTAAAGCGCACTGCCACCCGGAGGCGTCCTGGCGCTATAGACCGCTGGGGAACCCGTCCTGGCTTTCCCTGTGAGATGTTCCCTCCTGGGTATCTCTAAGGTGAAGCGAGGCATCCCCGGCGTTTGTGGGGGGCCGTTGTGGAGATGAGGCAAGCTAATGCCCAGAGTTGCCGAGTGTGATCCCTGGTTAGAGTAGGCACCGAGGCGAGAATTACCAAGTCCGCTGACCCTGGTTCACGACCCTGCCACGTCGGGGATTGAACCATGGTCCCGGGCCGTCCTCTGCTTCCGGGTCTGCCGCCTCTAACCAGTGAGCCACACCACTCTTCAGGACAAGGGCAATGGAACCAAGCTAAATAATTCCATAAAATATATGTACATTAGCATACACATATATCCTTTTAATTATACAGAGCATGCTGGATCACCAAACTACTTCAAAAACAGTAGTGCAACACCACGCCAACCAAAAAAGTGTGACCAAGTGAGAAAAAATCAAAATATAGAAAAATATGTATATCAAAACCATGTGCAAACAACCAGTGTGAGGCTAGTGATCATGAAAATAGCTGCCAGTTAATAGCAGCTTGAGCTCGGAAAGTGAAGCACAATGTGTGCACCCATTAAAGCTATATTGAGTGGACTCAATTGAATGAATGTCGAAAAGGTGTCGAAAGCCACTCACATTTTGCTATCCTGTCTCGGTCACACAAAACACAACCACTGAAACCTAGAGCCACAGGTTATGCCTTAACCTTAGGCACCTAGAGAAAGATAAACAATGCAGGCTAATTTCATCATTGTTGGTGGAAATAGTACATTATAAGTCCTTTAAGTCTGTGCCAGAAAAACACATAATCAGCACCTACCTCTCTCATTGGAGGGAATTAATTTTTATGGGCCCTCGTGTTCCTAATCCAGACACCAATATTCCTGTAAATAAAGTGAACGAAGCAGCCTGTCATTCGACTGGTTACTGAACAGCGCACCCTGCGCAACAAAGTATTTATAAGCCCAGTAACTCCCTTCTCACCTTTATATGTCGCGATGGATCGCAATGAAAAATTCCTCGGTCCTCCACAACAGCGTTCAGCGTGTACCACACACCAAAATGTCATGGTTGCAATGTTTTATGGGAGACCAAACAGCGTTTCAACGGCGTGAGGACGTAAAGCCAAAAATAAAAACCGAAGACAGACTCAATCTAGTCTCTACTTTCATTACTGCTACGTTCACATCCAGATATGGCCCGAAACTCGTTGTCTCCGAGAGAAATAAGGAACCTAATACTAATAAAGATAATTCCAACACAAGGAAGAATTATTTATAAATATATACATCTATGGCTCACCCTATGGGAGGGAAAGGGAAAACACTTTCCCACTGCTATGGTTCAGAAACTAGATAAATAAAAATGCTGTTTGCATGCCACAGTGAAATTGAACACAGAAACTACTCCACTAAAAGTCAGAATACCTTTTCTTAAACCCATGCATCCTAGTTTTGGTCACATACCATTTCTTAAACAAATACATTTCAGAAAATGTCATGGTATAAAGCACATATATGCAGATGTGAGAGTGCTTTGGGCCAGACCCTGGGTCTAAGTCACTGACTGGTCAACTCTACTGCATACAACCTACAGCCCTTCAGGCAGCCACACTGTACAAGACGCAAGTGAGTAGTCAGACCACAGTCTACTTTTATCAGTTATGAAATAGTATTTCTGTAGCCTCCCACATGCTACTAAGGCACTTTTGCCGGCATCTACCTGTTTGTAAAGTTTAGTCTGTGGAACCCAAAATAAAATAGTTTTATTAATTTGCGAAAATATCCTAATTTTGCACATAAAAAGCAACACTGTTAGAGATCAAGCTAACCACATGCAGTTTGATAGTGGATGCTAGAAGAATCAGGTTTATAAATAGGGACGCCATTTTATGGTATTTAAACGTTTATATTTGTGTAACTGGAGTGTGAGCCCTGGTCAGGCAGCAACCACAATCCTTGTCAGGATAAAGCACAAGCAAACCCAAATTTAAACTGTGCTTAACCCTCTGGCAGTTTGGCACAGAGCAGTCACACTTAACTGTTCGGCAATGGATATAGTATTTGTGCAAAACTTCAAACAGTAATACAGGGAAAACACCACACAAAAAGATCCCATAGCAGGTTAGGAAAAAAGAATAAAAGAGCAAAATGACAAAAATACAACCAGTAGAACCAGAGTTATGAATTTTTAAATAATAAAATGTACAAAGCGCCAACCGTGATAATCTGGTTGGACTGGACCAGGTCAAAGTACAACGTTCAGGCCAACGGCGAAGGAGCAGACATCAGATACAGTCACCAGAATAAACCCACTGAAATTTGCCTTCTCAAGTTTGTGCCAAGAGTCCTGTTCCAGTTGCAGAGGGCTGCGAGGAGCAAGGCGCCCAGGGTTCAAAATGACATTGCAGGTAAAGTTCTCCTTCCCCAGGGAGGAGGACGGGAAGCAGGACAGCACTGCAAGGCAGCAGTTTCTTTAGAGCAGAAGTCCAGCAGAGTAGCAGTCCTTCTTGCAGCACAGCAGTCCTTCTTCCTGGCATAGAGTATCCACGGGAAACAACTGTTACAACGCATGCATTACAACACATGCTTTTACCCTGCATGCCATTACAACGAAAATGGAATAGTGTAGGGGGTATAAGGTGTTAGATTGAACTCCAACACCTTCCCTACTTTTGCACAGACTGGAGTTGGAATAGTAAATGATATTATTCAAACTCCAGTGCACCACTGTCAGCAAGTTGGGGTACAAATTGTGTTGTAACTGCATGCGGGGTAATAGCATGCATTGTAACATCATACAACCAATGTCCACAGGTCCAGAACTGTAATGAAGAGTTGGTGTCTGAGTTTCAGTATTCATACCTAGTTGTGCCTTTGGAGTGGGGGAGAAGCTTCACTTTGAAGTTCTCAGCCATCCTGCCTTTCCTGTCCTGGCTCCAAACTAACTACAGAGTGTATGTGCCCTGTGTGTGGAAGCAGGTGTCAAGCTCCTTTCTTCCATCCTGCCAGTGATGGCCCATCTAGGCACCCCTATGCTCCTTTTTGTGAGTGGCTGTCTAGCAGGAACACACAAAGCTCAACTGTCAGCTATGCCCAGTCATGTGACCCAGGTACAAGCTACAAGCACTAAATGGTTAAAGCATGAAAATGCCAACTTTCTCAATGTGCCATTTTTAGAATTACAATGTTAAATCCAACTTCACCATAAGGAAGGATTTTAAATTGTGATTCCAGAGACACAAAATGTTAACTGGTTACCTACTATAATAATGTCAAGGTTATTCTATGGAAGAGGTAGGTCTTGAAGTAGTGAAAACCGAATTTAAGAGTTTAACAGTATTTGCCCAGCATTTTAAATATATTGCAACCTGCCCTAAGGGCTGTCTAGGGCCTACCCCAGTAGTGGCAGTTATGTAGTAAAAAGGAAGTGCTGGACCTTGCAAAAGGCTTATTTTGCCAGGGCGAAATGGCAATTTAGAACTGCACAGACACACACAAGCTCAATGGCAGGTCTGAGACATGTTTAAAGGGATACTTAGGTGGGTGGCTCAATCAGTGCTGCAGGCCCACTAGCAGGCCCTGCGCAATGTAGTGCAACTTTACTATGGACTTATGAAGTAAATTAAGTATACCAATTGGGTATATGGGTATTAACCAATGTTATCATGTTTAAAGTGGAGAGCACAAGCCTTTAGCACTGATTAGCAGTGGTAAAGTGCACAGACTCCTAGGGCCAGCAAACGCGAGGTCAGCAAAAATGGAGGAGGAAAGCAAATGGTATGGGGAAGACCACTCTAAGGTTGACAGGTGTAACAATTCGAAATTATTTTTAGTTATATTTTGCTATTTGTATCTGTACTTATTTTGTGTTTTTAAAAAGAAAAAGATCAAGAACATGCAAAAGGTTTATTTTCTCATTTAATTGACCAACAAAAGTACAGTTGCAACCAAATACCTAATGTGTTTTGGTGCTCTAAGCAGCCATAAATATAATCCATTGCTCATATCTAGCACACTTATATGACATTAGCATTTTTGTAAGCATACATATCTGCACGGTTAAAAGGAAAACATGTTCATTTTTAACTGCTCGGCCTGCCAGTCCGCTCAGCTATTGGCCAAGCAGTCATAACTGACCACACCAAAGAAAACTCAAAAGAACACATAATTTCCATATTTTTCCATGCTTAAATGTAAATTCAGCGGTACAAAAGAGAGGGGGTGATGGCCGGAGCATCTGAACCAATCAAATAGCTCACACCCAGTCAACAGATCTGGGTTTAATCCAACACCGTTCTTTAGCCCACTCTGCCACCCCAGTTCAGACATGGCCATATGCAAATCAGTCTGACCCTGTGCCTCATGGGAACAGTCCAGCCCGAACTGCCAAACCATGCCTTCCTTGGACCGGAAACTAGCTTCCTAGGACCGGTTTCTGACATTACAGCCGTCTTCAGCTAGGCTTGCTTGAATCCAGTGGCAATGTGAGCAAGGGACTCACGTCTGAGCATACCCTGCCAACTTATGGCAAACAAAGTGGTACAAAAGGGGGTGGTGATGGATGGAGCATCTGAACCAATCAAACACTCACACCCAGTCAACAGATGTGGATTTAATCCATCACTGTTCTTTAGCCCACTCTGCCACCCCAGTTCAGTCATGGCGATATTCAAATCAGTCTGACCCTGTGTCTCATGGGAACAGTCCAGCCCGAACTGCCAAGCCACGCCTTCCCTGGACCGGAAACAAGCTTCCTAGGACCGGTTTCTGGCATTACAGCCGTCTTCAGCCAGGCTTGCTTGAATCCAGTGGTAAAGTGAGCAAGGGACTCATGTCTGAGCATACCCTCCCAACTTATGGTGAACAAAGCGGTACAAATGGGGGTGGTGATGGGCAGAGCATCTGAACCAATCATACACTCACACCCAGTCAACAGATCTGGGTTTAATCCATCACCGTTCTTTAGCCCACTCTGCCACCCCAGTTCAGACATGGCCATATGCAAATCAGTCAGACCCTGTCCCTCATGGGAACAGTCCAGCCGGAACTGCCAAGCCATGCCTTCCCTGGACTGGAAACAAGCTTCCTAGGACCGGTTTCTGGTGGTACAAAAGGGGGTGGTATGCAACCACCCCCTTTTGTACCGCTTTGTTCGCCATAAGTTGGCACCAAACAAGGCGATATACTACACCAAGCATGGCAACAGCTTCTCAAAGAACCCTTCAAACAGAAAGGCATCCGCACCAGGAGGCAAGCAGTGCTAGCATGCTTAAACCCAGAAAATACACAACTAAACTCAGACTGGTAGAATTCCTTATGCTGGCTGGACAAAAAATGCCCAAAACAACAAAAACTGAACCAGGACTGGGCGCTGCAGGGCATCGCTAACAGGAACATGTCCCAAACCAGACCACAATAAGGATGTACTTCCAGCAGTAAAGGGATAATACTCGCAACAAGTGGAGAAAACTTGACCAATACAAACACGATGACCTGTAAAAATAAATTCATGGCTGGCCCAAAGCAACACAAGTCTGCAAATTATAGCATTCAGTTATATAAGGACACATACTATACCTACAACTAACTGATTTTATATTTGTAAAGATTTATCAAACAATTGGTCTTAAATTGGTTTTATTCGGAAGATTGCCTTTCATAAGTCAAAAAACAAACAAAAAAAGTCAGCGAAATTGGAGGAAATCATAAACACATTGTTGAAAATTTTAAATATATTTTTGTATTTTATGCAGTAATATTGCAATGGTTTTAAGTAATTATGCAGGAAATAAAAAAACTTGAAACTTTAAAAACAGCAAGAGGTTGCAGGGTCGTAGTGGTTTGTTAGGGGCAGAGAGGGCATACTTACCGGCAATGAGCAGCAATTGTGCATCTGGGAAGGCTAATACTCATGAACATACTGATGGAGGAATAGGATTTTTACCACTACAATGTCTCCTAATGATGCATTTCAGAAATTAAGATTGCATATTATGGCATGGAACATGAACCGGCTGGGACATAAAATCAAAAGGGGAGTAGTGCAGAATTACCAACACAGGAAAGAGCCTGGCTGAATATTGCTCTAAGAAATCCACCTGGTGGGTAATAAAAGTGATTTTTTGTGGGAATTGAGATACAGCATACTAGCACACTCGGGGTTCAATGTGAAATTCAAGGGTTTGGGATTCCTGGCCCACAAATCATTAACATTAGCTGTGAGCCAGGGTTGGACTTACCTGGAAGGGTGCAAGCAGCCATTCTGGGGGATTGGAATGGATCCAATGTTATGGTAATGTCATGGTAGCTACCCCAAAGGCTGCTGATGCAAACACTGTTAAAAATAGGCAATTGGATCTTTTAGGCCCCTGATAATTGCGGATCATTGGGGGTGATTTAAATTTAGCCATGCACCAAGAGCTATATATAATATTGACTCCCCACACAAAGCAGAGATCAGATGGTAGATTATATGACTTTATAAATGCCCTCAGGATGAGAGACCTATGGAAAGGGGAATATTCCAATAAACAACATTGCTGCTATATTTTGGACAATGCACAGATAACGTCTATATTTGGACTACTTCATAGTTTACCCGTGACCAGGAGGCAGATATTATGATTCTTCCCAAGAGATAAAGTCGCTAGAGAAATACCGCTATGGGATCTAGGAATTCAGGGAGACCTAAGGATGCTAGAAGGGTTTTCTAAATGGGATATTCTGGGCTTATTGAAGGTGAGTGATCTTTGGGGTCCAAATGATATGTTGACATTCGAGGAACTGAGACAAAAATGTGACCTTGCAGATTACCTTTATTATAGATATCTCCAAATCCAACATGTCCTATCTAAAAATTAGGATAATTTACAAGATAGAATGGCAGAATCTCAGTTACAGTATAGGGTTACGGCTACCCCTTTTTGCAGACAAGCAATCTCGGAAATATACTAGACACTAACAATAAATTGTCGGACATCACTAGGAAACCTTAAAACAAAGTGGGAGCAGGATCTGGGAATAGTAGATATCCCAGGGTAGTGGCGATACGATTACGATTCCACCTGATATAACTAAAGAAATTACACCAAGCTTATTACACCTGCACAGACCATGTTAAAATGGGGAAATTGGATATGGATAAATGTCTAAGAGGCTGCAGAAAAAGGGGCACACATACACACATTAAAGCCTTGATTCAAAGTGGGCTGGAAAGGGTAAGGCAATATCCACAACCAATATCATTACTCCTGGATGTGGTGTTTTCCAGATGCATATAAACATAGAGCAAACTAGAATAACATGGTCCTTGGACTATGGGTATTTACTCTACAACATTCCCCCTGGGTAGAGTCCAGCTTGAAAATGCAGGTGATATGAAACTTGTCTTCGAGGTTAATCTTGGGCTTAAATAAAAATGATGATATAACAACTCAACTGGTCAATCTTAATTGGGTGTCAAAGGCTAAATAGATCCGTTTCAAGTACCAATGCATTTTGTCACAAAGCAATATACAAGCAGACTCCAATTTTCTGCAGATGATTCCCAAGGATAGACTATTTTTAGTGTGTTTGGTTTAGCAATACATTTAGGTTGATTTAAGGTTTTCATTTTGAACTGCTAGTCTTTAATTGGTGCAATATTTTATGGTAGTCCTGTGTGTTTCATATTTGTGGGAGCTTGAAGCTTTTTTTATGATACTGTAGCATACCACATATAATAATAACCCAAAAAGCAGACCCATATTTTTTGTGTACTTTCCATATTGTTCTTGTTTAGAAGATATGCGCTCACGAGCCCACAAGTATTGCACTTGCTCGCTGCAAGTTTCTCACTACACGTTATGCACCAACTAGAAACTCTGCTCAAGAAACAATTCATGAATCCATCAACCAAAATCGAGTGGCAGCCCAAAATGTGCAGATCTGTTCACAGCACAGGAAGTTGGTGATATAATGTGTTCAATTTTCAGGATAACCAACGATTATTTAAATTACCCCACTGTAAGTAAATTTATCATCATGAAAATACATCCTAAATTCCCCTTACATAAGCGCGTGGAGATCAACAGTGGCAGAGATCAAAAGCGATTACCGTAGTGTAGCCAGTATTGTACCCAGCCTGGTGGAACATGCCTACCTATCTAATCTTCTTAAAACATATTAAAACTGAATTATACAAACCAGATTATAAAATGCAGCCACCAAGAAGTGAGTGAAGGAGTGGTCAGGCATTTGAGGGTCAAACTGCACTGCTCAACAGAGAACACTGCTCCCATTTTGCCAGCTATATCCACCCACCTTTAAGGTTAAGAAGAACTCATTGTTGCAT
Source organism: Lissotriton vulgaris (assembly GCF_964263255.1). Classification (NCBI taxonomy): domain Eukaryota; kingdom Metazoa; phylum Chordata; class Amphibia; order Caudata; family Salamandridae; genus Lissotriton; species Lissotriton vulgaris. Next base: position 365,211,235 of record NC_141689.1, read on the forward strand.
TTTATCTTCTTTGACCAGCACATTTTTCCCGTGGTAGTGACTAGTCATCCAAATGGATGCACTATTAGTATTCCTCCTCACTTATATTGCACAATGTAATTCTTTTGGCCCATTTTTGTTTTCTCTTATGGGAAAAATTGGCCCGACCGGACTAAAAAACGTTTATAGGCACTTCACACTTGCATTTCTTTACCCTACACTTTGCCTACATCAAGGTTCGCTAGTTACTTCTTTGTCAATCCTCCATCCACACTCCTTTTTCTGCCATCATTCTACCAAACAATATATGTAGGCCTGCACTGGTAGAGTCTATGGACCCATGCAACACAATGCTGAACATTCGAATAACCCATATTTAAAAAAAATGTTCAGCATATAGGTTGGGCGAGAAGTAATCTGGAGGGGGGTTCCCAAATCTAATTTTAGGACATCCATGATAAACTTAACATGAGTAGGTAATCTCCAAAACGGGCTGCTAGGGACTGCCATATTTAGCTCAGGCAATCACTTTGTTTAAGTTGCCATTTTTGATGATGCATGGTTTTGCAAACCTGCACCTTTGCAGGGAGAAAACCGGTGGCCCATCTAGCACCGTACATATACCCGCCTCAGTCCTGCACATAAACACTTTAATTATCTATAGCGAATTACTTATGTGAACTCCAGCCGCTCGTATGACAATTTTGCACTTTACACATTATGGAAAAGACCAGTCCCAGTCCCAGTCCCTGATCAGCCATTTTTGTCCATTTATTATCTTTATTTGGCATCTCTACTTATGTAGTTAGCAAGGAAATTTAAAGAAAGTGAAGAACTAGCGAAAAAAAGCTCAATGGCCGAAATATATGTATGACAAATCTTTTTTAGTCTTTCTTGTATTCATTTTTAAACCTTATCAATTGTATGATTTTGTTTTTCGTTTTAATTGACTAATAAACTATTGTATTTCCCTTCTTACCTACCTACCCACCAACCAGGCACCTAAGGTTGGCTACCCATTAGGTACCAGTCGATTATGTTATCAACTCACAGTGATGCTTCGACATTCACTCACCTCGAGCACTGCTTTCCACTTCTGCAAGAGCTTTTCAGGTGGAAGCAGAGCTGAATTAAACAGTTTACTAGCAACAGGCATAACATATGAACTGCTCCTTATACGACTGCTCCCATAAAACATCAAATAATATAATGAAAACTAGAAGAGGCTCATGTGTATTTGGAGCCTGCTCTCGTGTGACATTTATTGTTCCTATAACATATCCTAGGCATGGCTTTTACTGCAATACGCAAACACGTCTGCGAGAGGGGACGCCGCAAAGGTGCACGCGGTTTGTAAATGACCCCTAGCATTCAAGATGGCATCATCTTCACTCCTGAGAACAAGTACATCGGGCACCTGAGGCATCTGACATCGATCTCTTTGCAGCCTAATGATATTAGAAATCAGAAAATAAATTGATCTCTGGAACATGATTAGATTTCAATGAATGCTTTGATACTGTAACTCATCCAGGGCTAATCTAATCAGGTAGATCAGAGCAAGTAAGCTCCATTGCTGCGGAAAGAGGTAGCTCGTCATGAAATTAATAAAGTACCTCTGTTTAAGCGATGTATTATTGATTATAAGCACATCAATTTCAGTTCACGTTGATTATGTACAAGGCTGGTATGCTAAGCAAAGAGTTTGACGAGGGTAAATTGTCGTTTTTTTAAACCTTTACAATTTGCATACAATTGCCTAGACATTTCAGCTTACTTATACTTAGGAATCTAGAGCTTACCTTATAGCAGTGGAGAAGCCAGAGTTTCCTGACTGCCTTTGCATATGAATGTGTCAGATGTAAGTAAGGTTTGAACTTGTTCCAAAGTAAGTTGCACTCGAGTAAGCCAGAAATGTTGCACATGAAATTAAGAATATGGGATAATTATCAAGCCGATTCACAAACAGATGCTTACAAACCTGAGCTTAAAGACCAAAGTTGGGAATACACTATATGTAGATGGCCACAGTGGCTTGTTGCATTGACTCCAGGTGGTTGTAAATGTGACTAGTTGCCTACTTGCTAAAACCAAAAATCTTTTTCTGGTCTTCATCCAATGCAATCACTTAATTGGTTGCTAATGGCTTCTCTTGTATCTTTTAATGCTCTCCGTAATGAATGAAGATCCGTGTGGGGACTCCCCTGAGTCTGTCAGAGTTAAGCTCTAGTGGAATGCTCTCACACTGTCCTAGCACTCTGTTATTCAGAGATTAGGGTGTGATTTGTAATTCAGGCATTAATTCATGGGAAGCCATTCCTTTCAAATGCTGTTGAAATCGTTATCACAGTTCATGAAAACAGCTCCTAACCATCTCCAATTCTGAAAGCTGCATCAAACATCCATTCTTTTTGTTGTGTCCCTTGATGTCATCTTTCCACCTGTTCAGGTCTTGAGGAAGTACCGCTGTACCTTCTTTAAGTACCACAACACCCAATGGTGAGAAGAAGCGACCGACAAAAGACCCAGTTGAAATAAGACATCCAGGTTAGTTCATTTCAGCCGGGACACGTGCGAGTAAAATAAATAAGGATAATTCTCTGCTGTATGCATCCTAGTGTGTGATTGCTACTGTTGAACATGCCTGGAGCCTGTGAAGCAGAAAGGTGTTACTACACCTGGTGTTAGAGGGTAGGTGAAGAAAGAGATCTTCCATTGTCATGCTTTAGTTCTTGCTGGAAGATCTCCCAGCCCAGGGTAATATTTGCACTTACATCAAGTGTTCTCTTGTTATGCAACCCTTTCGTACACATCCTATCTTCACTTCCGTAAACGTAAATCACCAAGCTTCAGTCTGTGATCTGCAGGGTGCAGAAGTGTAATGCAAGCACTTTACTACTAATGGACACCATTCTTCTGGTTGGGAACAATCACTTTACTTTGGTTAATACATGTACTCTAGTGCTTTATCCCTTGGGCGTATCTGTTAGATGTGGCTGATATAATGAGAAAGGTGATCCTTAACAGGTCTTACCTTTATTTTACTTCATGCCGCTTTGAAAACATGCCTGACTCCTGATATCCACTAGATCGTTGCTTAAATATCGAACCCTTCCAGTGTTCTTCTACAGAGTAAAATATGTGAAATTTAACATGTAAAAGTTGATGCATAGACCAAACTGCAAACATTGCTAAGTATAAGTAACAGCTTGCATGTTAAGCGTGATTCCTGACTGAGTCTAAACATGCAGGGCTCTCCATCCTGACATGTACTTCTCTAAAACAATGTCCAAGTGAAGGTTTGGCATTTCCTATAGACCCCATCAAGCCTGCTACTAACGATGCAAGCTAGGCACCACAATTTGCTCATAGCCAGCTAGATTGGAATGCAGTTGTGCATCGTCAGAGTCAGGTAACCTTGTCTGCAAAATGACTACATCATGAATCTTTCAGTACCAGTCCAATTACTGCTGATCCCTTAATTGTTGATATTTCCATAACTCTTTTTTCTATCTTAATGTTAAATTAGGGGTAACTAGCCGCCTGATGTACTATTATTCAATTCCCAAAAAGTGGTTGTCAATTGTGCACCACATTTTTGTGAATGCAATAGCATTTTAAAAACCAACCAATATACTAATAGAGCAGGTTCCAAAATACTAAATTGCAAGAGGTCACTCATCGACCTGCCCGAATAATATTCACCATGCAGGTTGCAATTTGCGACTCTGTGATTGGCTGCAAGCACAGGATGGTAGCGAGAAAAGGACACCAGACGAAAATCTCTATGATTGCATTCCAAAAGAAAAAGGCCGAGGTTTAGACATCAGCACTTCATCACAAAATCTGAAAATGTTTGTTAATTAAAAACACCTTCTTTTTCAACCAGAATGTCCACCCAGAATACGGTCATGGCGATTTCTTTTCTGGTTAGGGCTGTTATTGTTTTTTTCAATGGCCAATTGCTCTCTCTTTTCAGTAAAGGCATGCTGTTTCTTTTCAGCAATTGCAAGATTTACTAAAATATTCCAAATTTAGTCTTTAAAAAGGTGGTGTGGCTCTATTGAGTCAGAACGTAATATTTCTCAGCAACACTCATGAAATCAATTGATATATGACTTATGCTTAAGGTGGTTCATGTGAAAGTAACTGCAGGGGCAGCTCCTCCACTAGGGCGGAGGAGCATCGCCTCACTGCAGTGCAAGAAGCAAAAACATAAATTGGTAACTTCCTGTTATTACCATTTTATGTTTAGTTGCTGGCGGGTGGGTGGGCGGGGCTGCTCTGCGAGCAGGGGAGGAGTGTTGTGCCCCCTCCTGAGGGCGCAATGACTGCTTGGTTGGCCCTCTAGGACCAGCCAAAACAGTCATGCACACTCTGCCCTTTCTCCATGCAGGCTGTAATTCAGCCTGCATGGAGAACATGGCCTCCCCGTAAGCCCCTGGTTGGGAAATGTCCCCACCAATCACAACACTGTGATTGCAGCATTGTGATCCGCTTAACGGAGGGAAGCTGCCTGCTTCCTGTTCCTGCCGGAGGCTGGAAAGCATGAGCAAGAACCAAAAAGACGCGGGACCCGGGCGGGGACAGGTAAGTTTTTTATTTCTTATTAAATGAAACACCTCCCTCACCACGCTACCCTCCCCGCGCGACCCACCCGGTCCCCCTACCCGTGACTGACTAACTCACTAGGAGTATTTTAGATAGGATACCAAACCAGTAGTATCTTACATAAATAACTATGTGAACCCATTGTTTTTCACTTCGCCCCTGACAAGCCATGCGGGTTTTACATAAACTCAGGGTTTCATACTGCATATCACTGAACAATAGAAATCACCTATGAAGCCTCCAAAAACAAAATATTATTCATTTTACTTTAATAGGGAAGAGAAGCTATGGAAAGGTAATAGAATTTTGACCGAGAACTCAGTCCTTTTTTGCATTGTTTAAATTGCAAGTTGAAGGTGCAGTCTTTTCAGTAATGCGCTCATTCAATATTTTTTCCCAGCATGTGTTCCAAGCTGTAAAGCATCAGACCTTCATTCAACTTTCTGTCCGAATTCCAGTAATCCTAAAACTTTTCAAAAATGTGAATGCATTTTTGCTGTGGAGCGAAAGCTGGTGAGAGATGTGATAGCAAGATTATCTACCTACATTATGCACTCTGCCACGTAAGAGCTAGTGGTAGACGAGACCTTAAAAAGTTTTCTTTGGATATGTATATCCTCAGCAAATCCCTTGAAAGTTTAGGGATGAACCATCAAGCGGGGGCCAAGAAAAAAAGGGGTCACAAAAAACAATTTCCCTGGCGATTTGTACACCAAATTTGGCAGAAAGATAGAGCTTTACCCAGAAAGCATGCTTCTTGAGTTGGTATAAACCTAGGGCTGCCATTGCTATAGGGTTGGGTGCAGGGCTTGGCCTGCAGGCAGGACCTGTGCCTAACTCCCTGGGCCCCTACCCCACCGGCGTGGGTTTTGGTGCCCATCCTTCACTGCCACACCCCCACCTTCCCTAAAAAAATGAATACGTTCTGGGGGATGGGGCCTAAAATTCAAAATTGCCCCAAGAGAGGAGGTCTCAATGCTTGGGACCGGGACTGAATGTTCCCTTCCCCTAAAAGTAATTGGCCCCGGGGAAAGGGTCAACAAGGCCTTCAGAAGGCTCAGGATGGGGAGTGCACTCCAGCTCTCCTTAAAATATATACCGCTCAAACCCCCTGCCCCTCCTGGGAGCGTTAGCAGAATGCCAATTTTTTTTTACAATGGGACTACAAATCCCTGGATCCTTTGCAAATCCTTGATCCTGTTTAAAAAAAAAAAAAGACTTTTAGCCTCAGGGGAAAAGGGGTCCTCTGGGACCTCTCACCAGGCCTGGAGGGTAGGGTTTCCCTACCTTCTCCCCTATATATCTTTTAAAAAAAGAATTTTCAGGACAGCGAATTGAATCCCCAAGTCCGAAAATTGCTGCAGCCATACCCGTTTTGATGTGGTAGAAGCCAGCCGTATTTGATCTTTAGATTTGTCAGTTCCCTGGATCTTCTGTAGTGTGATATTTATACATAAATGTTGAACCTTAATTTCCCCAAAACTACAAAAGGCACACATTCTGGACCAAGATATAGGTTTCTTCCAAATTTAGTGTAGTTCCATTCAGCTGGTTTTGTGGCATGGTGGTAATCTGGTCTCACGCTAGATGGGGGGACAGTCACAAGTTTAGTCCAAATGCGATGGAGAGCAGGCCGAATACAGGAATAAGGCAAGTCTTACTGAAGAGTTACTTTGAGGTCCTGCGTGAAGAGTTTTGTTTGTGTTGGAGGAGGCCAAGAGGAAGAGGCTGAGCATCACAGACTGTCATCGCTCTAGCGCAAAGAGCAGATAGGGTGTCATGGACAGTAGACACTGTAGCACAAAGATCTGGTCAAGCATCGCAGACAGTTGTTGCGTAGCTTTGAGGTTGATAGTTGTCACAGGCTGTCGTTGCTGAAGCATGAAGTGTGAAGCAGAAGGCATAATGGAGAAACATGTATAGCATTTGTGGTGGCTGAGCCTGTACATGATTCCAGTATTGCCTTCACCTGATTTACTGCATGAGCCACAGGTGAAGGCAAATAAGAATGGTAAAGGAGAATAACTGAACTTATCATCTGTAGGAAATTAGGTTTTTAGTTGTGAGGGAAGTGAGACCTGATCAAGTAATAGGTACACAATTTCCACTTACTGGAAACCAAGCACCTGATTGTAGCACTTGACTCTTTCAAGGTAGCGAAGCAGAGGAGTTCAAGGCCTACTCACTGGAAGTGGTGTGGGCTAGTAATCACCATTCGGTGGCACGCAATAATAACACTCACTAAATGATTGTCCAAGTAGTGCTTTTTCTCTAGAAAATGAAACATACATTTATTGCACTCTGTTAGAAATGGGCTTTCTAGTTTGCTAGGGCATGCGCCTAAGCTAGGCAGAAACCACCACTCTAGTAAGGGCAAGGGAGTTACATGCTGAAGATAACCCCTGCTCGCCCCCTTGGTAGCTTGGCACGAGCAGTCAGGCTTATCCCAGAGACAATGTGTAAAGCGTTTGTGCAACACACTCACACAGCAGCGACACACTAGGCACACCACAAAAGAAACTCCACACATGATTATATAAAATAGAATTTTTGTTATCATAAACACATTAGAATCATAATCACACAATGTACACTGTGACAACCGGCACTAGGTAATATTTTACAGGGGATTTTATACATGACAGGGCCAATCGGCCACTGTCAGAACCATCACAAGCACAAGTAGTAAAAATATCACAACCAGTAACTACTGGCAGAATACTGTGCTCTGCATTATCACATCAGCATTAGGCATAATCATCAGCATACCCACAGTATGCAATCTCTGTAGGCATAAGCACCTTATGCATAAACATCCTAAGGATAAACACATTTTGTCATAGGCATCACAGTAGGCATAGACACATTAGGAATAAACCACATTAGGAATAAACACATTATGCCTAAAACATGAGTTGCACCTCAGTACCACAGATAAAGTGCACACAGCACCTTAGCATACACACTAACATGACCCCAGGCCAACTGGCCTTCTCATGGGGGGCCCAATGCCCTTTGTCCAAAATGTCAGGGCGTAAGGTAGGACCTTTCACTGGCCCTCTGGCTGCCAATGCAGCAAAAGCAAAGTGTGCAATGCGTTGGGGCAGAGGAGTGTATCTCGCTCCTTTCTCATTTGCAGAAATCAAAAATGCCCCTTTGTTTCAGCTGCCCTCTATCCGGTGGGGCAGCTGTACAAAATTGGCTCTGGCACCGCTGTACCTGGGGAGCCCCACTCTTGGACTCTACACACAAAATTTCCCCCACGTTACAGCTGCCCGCAATTGCGGCGCAGCGGAGGAAATTTGCACCGGCACCACTGTGCCGTGGGAGCCCCCTCTGGGATTCCTCCTGGTGCCCTTGATCGGCACCAACACTGCACAAGTTGAAGCCCCACTCACCAGGGCTCTTCTTCTGGACTCCTCCGGTGCATTTTGGCAGCCTGCTGAGATCAGCTGGGGGAAAAGGTTCAGGGATGACCCTGCAAAAAGGACCAAGTCCAACACACTCCCACTAGTAAATACAGCAGATTAATTTACAAATATATACATAATGCACATCAAAAATTCCTTTTACATTATGAAACAACACAAGACCGCAAAGGGTGATGACCCACAAAATCACAGTGCGTCTCTACCTATGCAAGACAACACATCACCGTGTAGAGGGGTATTACTATAGATAACACAGGTCTACTGGTTTTATCTAAGGTTCACCATGTGACAAAAAAACAAACCACATGTAAAAATACCATCATTTTGTGCATAAATGGAACAAATGTAACAATAACCATGTGTAAATGCAATTATTAATATCAATAAAGCATATCAACCTTGATCAGTAATCACTGTCAACATTATTATAGCTATAAAGCATTTTTAAAATGAACATAATGTGTCTGTGTGATTTTTATATACTTTCAGGCCACATAAAATGCAACCATAAAAACAGCCCTTAGAGAGTATAATTTCCAGTCTACATAAAATGCAACCATAAAACCAGCCCCTAAAGAGTGCTGCATTCCAAGCTGTTGAGCAAAATCTCCGGACTTTCTAATGCTTCAACAATGATGACATTTCAGGGGGGGACATCATTTTGTGGACCCCAGCAACGGAGGATCAGTTTTTAAAAGTCACGGGACAGGGAGCTGATGTCCTCCTACAGTCCCTAAAACACTTGTGATATTGTAGGCACTCCCGACAGGAGCAATACACATTTGAGCTGAGGGTCTCTCACTGCGCTGGGGACCAGCTTGACTTTGTTTTTCTTTTTTGTTCCTCTGTTCTTTTTTTAGTTTCTTGTGGGTGCCCGGTCTCACCCATGCCGACCACATTTCTTTATTTGTTGGGGCAGCTGTGGAGCCCATCCGCAGCTGCACCGGTTGGCTCCCTGCCCGAGCATTATCTCCTTTGCTGCTGCTGGAGCCGGGAGCTCTTCTCCCCTTCCCACTCTGGTGCAAACGGAGTTCTTTTTGGTGGTCCTACGGCTCCCACCAAACATGGGCATGGGGAGCAGGGGCAAGTCCACCAGTGTTGGAGGAGCACTGCCACTGCTCCAGTTTGTTTCAGGGCCTTGTGTTGGGGTCCTGTGCTCCTTCGTCTCCTATTGAGGGAGTGGAACAGCGCTCCCCTCCTCGAAACCCAGCAATCCAAAATGAGAGAAATCTGGGCCTACCAAAAGGGTGGAACCCAATTGCAACATCATCCCCTGTGGAATGATAACATTTGGCCTAAACAATCACAATATGTTGAATAGTGACTCTGTAGTTGCTTTGCTGTGGACATGGATTTTGCATGAAACAGACAGAGGGCGCGTTTGTGTGTGGTGAGCAAAATTACGGGAATCAGTGCAAATGACCTTGGTCATGTGTGTCAACTGCTAATAGCTGTTAATTGCCATTTGCTTTTTTATGCCCCCTCACCTTCAGATTGGCCCATTGTCAATTATAAATGGTACATTTAACAGCACTGAATGTACTGTCATAACGCCCACACACACCACACACACACATTGTGAATCTGCTACAAAAACCATATTTATATTTACTGTACAAATAAAGACACTAAAATAAGTGTTTTGGATAAAAGCAAGTGCTTAGATGGACAGCATTAGATGTTCCATTTTCCTACATAATACATTATTCATCATTTCATTATTTCACTGCTCTGTACAGCACTCATCAGGTTACAATGTGTTTTCCATGGCTCAATCCAAGTAAAAAGAAATACTGAATGGAAGCAGGTGACCTTTGGCAAGAAAATTAACCTCTCCATTGCTTACACCTTTGCTTTTGAATGTGTTGGATTCAGAAGATCGCAGGTATAAGTGTGGCTTGGCCCATCAAATGCTAGGCCTTGCAGCCAACTACAGTTGGCCACCAGAAGCCCTACCATACCTAAGGTGGCAATCGACTGTCATCCTGAGCAGTAGGCTAAGGGATATGGACAAATCAAACATCAATCATCTTTTGAAGCGCAATATCTCAGACAGTGTAAATTATTAATTGCCCCATAAGACAGTAAAGCAGTCCAATCCATAAAAGTATTGAAATGGACCCTAAGGAGCCTCACCAAATAAGTGACAAAACATTAGTGCAATACACAGTGACAAACTCGGTTACAAATAATGGCAAATTCAACCACATCACACCCCTTATATCCTCTCTGGGATAGCCAGGGTAGAACTGGAAAATAAATTAGAACACTAAAATAAATGTGGACCTGTTAGCAAAGCAGATAGCTAAAAAAGTGACCCGCATTTGTAATCAGACCAGGTTTGTACTTGTAAAAATACACTCTCTATGGGTATTTTGTAAGGTATGGGATGCAGCATGCATTTGTGTTTGCTGCAGTGAGGCTGGTGGAATTTTCAGGGAAATCCACTGTAAAACTCATCCCACCTGGCCATTTTACAGGACCATAAACTGCAAACAAAACTGGCCCACACACTGATCTGTCAGACTAGCCCATCCGGCACTGCCTGATTGACCTATGGGCAAACTCGACACCGGAGATAGCTTTCCTGAAATGTGAGATGCTAATTTAAAACGGTACACCTAACGTACAAAGCTGTGAACATGAACTCACCCAGCTACCTTATGGAGGATATTAACTATCTCAAGAAACACCACAAACCTCAGGCCTTTGGCTAATGGTTTCCTATTTCGAAAATACCCACTCATGATAGAACTTTCTCAGTCAATGCCACGAAAATGTAGAACAAATTATTAATTCAGTTAAGACAAGCCATATCCGAGTAGTCCTTCAAGCAACTAGTGAAACAAATTTACAAAATACCCGAGTACAAGTAGTTTATAAGACATTCTCAACAAGCTCCACATTAAATCACGTCATTCCTAGTGCTTTTGACCCCCAAAACACTACTGCTACATAGGTATTTGCTTCTGACCAGCAGAATGTTAGTTAATCTTATTTATCATATTGCTTTGTCTGTTCAATTACAGCTACAGCCTTTCTCCTTTTTTTTCCTTTTTAGGTCTGGCTACAGATAGCCTTATTGGTCTACCTGACCTTATTTCATCATCTCTATGAATAAGTAAAACAAGAAGGGCGGAGAGAACAGGCTTTGAGTCAGCCTCCTTTAGCCATAAACAGTCACATAGTCCCATTTGAGCTCCTATTGAGATTTCATGATGTGACGCAAGTAATCGGTAGGTTTGGACTGTAATAAGTGTGTATGCAATAAGCAATTTCATATTTACTTTGCTCGCACAATGCTATTATAATTGGTGGTTTGTGGATTTCTTTTGTATAGGAAGTATTGTTGCTTAGCTGCCTTAGCCTGGTAGAAAAAAAGTGCTATTCGTTAATCGCTCTTGCAGATTCAAATGTATTTATTTATTTGAAAAGTTTTATAAAGCACAAACATGACCCGAATGGGTATAGGATCGTTTTACAAAGGAGCGGAACTGGAATGAGGTCAAAGCATGAGCACAACATTATAACGGAACAAATGGGGTACATGAAAAGCAACAAAGTCATAGGGGAGCACAGGGAAAAACAAAATTACAATGTTAAACCAAGGTAATCAGCCCATCTTGTGGGACATGTAAAGTTCCAGAAGCAAAATAATTTTAAAAGGGCACGTGAGGAGACAAATACAGACCTTTTGAACTAAAGTATAAAAGAATGTGAAACAGGAGATAGAAGTAGGTTAAAATGGTTTCAGGACTATTGCTGTAGATGGTCGTTAAATAGTAGCCATTTGACATGTTTTTGAATGAGGCGGTAGAGGGGTTTGATCTAATTTCGGAAGGAATAGCATTCCATTTTCTTGGAGCAAGAACAGAGAAAGCATGATTGTGTGATCTTTTCTTATTGAATTTGGGAGGTTTCAACAGTAGGATATTAGAGCTTCTTAGGTACCGAATTGAACCCGATAGTTCTCGTTTTTTTGTCAGGTAAATGTGAGTGTTGTGATGAATAGCTTTGTGCATCAGGAAAGCTATCTTGAAACAAATCCTTGCTTCAATGGGTAGCCAGTTTAGTTGAGTTAGGTCTGGTGTGATTTGGGCTTGTTTTCTGAAGCACGTGATGAGTCCGGCCAAAGAGTTTAGAGTGGCTCTGAGAGGTGCCAATCTAGCTTTAGGCAACCCAGCTAGAGTCAGCAATCCATATTCTAAGCATGAGATGACTAAGGATTGGACTGCAGACTGGATATCCTCAGAAGGCAAGAATAGCTTGATTTTTCTTAGAGTGTTGTGCTGATGATTGTCTTCCCAAATAGTAGCCCTGATGTGATCTTGCATATTTAGGTATTTGTCTAGAGTTAAACCTAAGGATCTCACAGAGTTTAAAACATGAGGGGTGCTGTTGAGAGCAGTAAGTTGTTTGAGCCAGTCTTGAGTGGGGTGCAGAGTGATTGCGGGGGGCAATCAGCATTAATTCTGTTTTGAGGGTATTTAGCAAAATTTGTTTGTACGTTAGCCGTCGATGAGTTTTTAGAAGAGTAGAACTTTGAGTTTTTTATGTCATCTGGCAAAGAGATTTTCAATACAATTTAGTGTCATCTGCATACATATGGAGATGAAATATTTTACTTTGCTTTCATGATAACATGTTGCTATACATGCAGCTGTTTTGACAACAATAAAAGATGAATGAACACATAGGCTTTATTTATATAAAGATGCAACAAAAATACTAGCCCTTTTCGGTAATAGCATGCACCCTTTTACGGTGTGTGCCTGTTAAATGAGCCACTTATAGCGAAATCTTGAACTGACTTCTTTTTATAACATGCTTCTTTGACGGAGCAGCCTAACTCTGCTAATTTAGGACTAGATGTACAAATTTTAGGAATACCGATTTCATATTTGCGATTCTCTCCAAATCGCAATTAGGAAATCGGTATTCTTAATGTATGAAACTCTTTTGAGTTTCATAAGCAATTCGTAGTGGGTCACAAATAGACCTACTTCATGCATATTAATGAGGTAGGTTGCAATTTACAACCCATTTGTAAACACATCCGTCACAGGTATGGTGGCTTGCTAAGGTCATCACACCACCATGTCTGTGCTTCCTCTTTATTAAAGAAATCTTTCAATTTTAAATGCAACCCTCTTACTTTAAACGAAAAAGGGATGGGTTTAAATGAAAAAAGAAAACTTTTAAGTTTAAATGTTTAGGAGAAGGAAATGGTCTTTGGGACCACTGCATGCTCTTAAAAAAACAACTTCCATTCTCAAAGGAAAAGGGGTCGCTTGGGGACCCCTTCCCATTTGCAAATGGGCTACCACCTCTTTCAAGGAATTGGTAAAATATGTTGCTGTATCGCAATGTGTGTTTTGTACATATGTAAAAGCATTGTTACGATCGGAAATGGCCCAATCGGTCGTCTCCCACTGCAAAACTTTTTCATACATGTGTCTGTAGTCTTTTCAGCAAAGGGTAGTTTCAGCTGCCTTGGAACAGGGATGCTGGGGCAAGTGGAGAGTGGAAATGGATTAAAAAAAGAAATAATAAAAAAATGAACATACTTTTCCTTCGTCACTGCCGCCGCCTCTCCTACGGCCTCTTCAGGTCTGCAGCAGCACCAGAAGCACTCAGGCTCCGGGCTCTCCCAGTCAATCATGACACTGCAGAAGCAGGGTCCTGATTAGTATTAACATACTGTTTTGGATGCTCAGGCAGTGCTTGGGGAGGCTGGGCATGTTCTCCATCGGGCTGTGCAACACAGCCCAATGGAGAACATGCCAAGTGCTCATGATGGTATGATCTGTATTATCACTTTGGGCCTTAATTCCAGTTTCTATGTTGTTGTTTAAATATGGAATTTTCTTACAATGGCAGCTGGTGGCAACAGACAAAAAATCATGCAATTACTAACAAACGCTGACCCTGACCAAAAGCTTAGGAATCTAGAGCTTACCTTCTAGCAGTGGAGAAGCCAGAGCTTCCTGACTCCCTCTGCATATGAATGTGTCAGATGTAAGTAAGGTTTGAACTAGTTCCAAAGTAAGTTGCACTCGAATAAGTCAGAAATGTTGCACATGGAAATGAAGAATATGGGATAATTATCAACCCTATCCACAAACAGATGCTTACAAACCTGAGCTTAGAGACCAAAGTTGGGAATACACTATATCTGGATGGCCACAGTGGCTTGTTGCATTGACTCCAGGTGGTTGTAAATGTGACTAGTTGCCTACTTGCTTAAACCAAAAATCTTTTTCTGGTCTTCGTCCAATGCAATCACTTAATTGGTTGCTAATGGTTTCTCTTGTATCTTTTAATGCTCTCCGTAATGAATGAAGATCCGTGTGGGAGCTCCCCTCAGTCTGTCAGAGTTAAGCTCTAGTGAAATTCTCTCACGCTGTCATAGAACTCTGTTACTCAGAGGTTAGGGTGTGATTTGTAATTCAGGCATTAATTCATAGGAAGCCATTCCTTTCAAATGCTGTTGAAATCTTTATCACAGTTCATGAAACCAGCTCCTAACCATCTCCAATTCTGAAAGCTGCATCAAACATCCATGCTTTTTGTTGTGGCCCTTGATGTCATCTTTCCACCTGTTCAGGTCTTGAGGAAGTACCGCTGTGCCTTCTTTAAGTACCACAAATCCAATGGTGAGAAGAAGCGACCGACAAAAGACCCAGTTGAAATAAGACATCCAGGTTAGTTCATTTCAGCCGGGACATGTGCGAGTAAAATAAATGAGGATAATTCTCAGCTGTATGCATCCTAGTGTGGGATTGCTACTGTTGAACAAGCCTGGACCCTGTGAAGCAGAAAGGTATTACTACACCTGGTGTTAGAGGGTAGGTGAAGAAAGAGATCTTCCATTGTCATGCTTTAGTTCTTGCTGGAAGATCTCCCAGCCCAGGGTAATATATGCACTTACTAATAATAATAATAATAATAATAAGAAACTTTATTCGGATTTTTTAGAGATCCATAAAAGCAGTACATAATAAAAAAATCTGCAGTACAATGTATTTACAAGTAGCATGGCAATTAAGAAGAAATCGAATAGTTTGTACAGTACTGTTATTTTAGAGATTTTTTCTGTGTCTGTATATACATTTCAAAAAGTTAAGAACGTGGTAGCATGTGGCTTCAGTGTCCAAAAGCTGCAGACTCAGCATGGCTGGTCGACATTGTCTAAGACCCCAAGTTTTTAGGAGAGTCAATAGCCAAACTTTACGGTGTTCCTGATAGAATTTACAGAACAAGAGGGTAGTTTGTGTTGATTTTCCGTCACAAGGACAAAGAGGTGGATTTGAGTCCCAGACGTTTGGGGTTGGAAAAGCTACCAGTTTGTGGAATATGTTTAGTCTGAATCTTATCAGGAGGTAGCGGTCGAAGGTGCCAATGTTAAGAGTTAAATAGGGCTGAATTAAAAAGGTGGATTGGATCGTTATTGCATGTTGGACGGACTGTTTCCCTGCTTCTGATTGTAATCTCAGGTTTTCCAGATGGCCCAAGGCTAGTGTTTTTAAGTTGTTTTTTGTGAGTTCTCCAATTTTCTCAGGATTTGAGTAGTATTGTTCTACTCCGAGGTCGATGAGGAAATTCCGGATATAGGCTAGCCATTTGATTTTTAGAGCGTAGTCCAGGGACATTGCGTCTGCCAGTATCGTTTTTGTAAGGTCATTTTTTTCTGAAACCCAGATGCGACGCCATTGGAGTAGTGGTTGTATTTTCGCAAGATCTTCGATATGTGAAACGCCCAATTCTGTGTGGCAGGCGTAGGTCGAAGCTCGCTTAGGGGCTGATAGGAGAAATCTAAAAAAGTTATTTTCTGCAATTTGCAGAGAAGTGACATCTGTGTGACCCCATAGTCCTGCTCCGTATAGGGCTGTCGATTGGCATTTGGCTTTATATATAGTCAGCAGTTCCATGGGAGGACGTTTTCCTAGTTTTTGTGTGAACGTCACCAATGCAGCTAATGCTCTTTTAAAGCAGTGTTTCCTGGCTTCCACTGCTTTTTTCCAGGAGAGTTTGTTATCTATCGTAACTCCCAGATAACAGTATTCAGTTGTGGAGTCTATTTTTTGGGTATCAAGATAAATGGTTTTTTGATGTTTTCTCCCGACCCCAGCCTTCATTACGAAAGTCTTTTTCACGTTTATGTGAAGGTCTAGGGTTCTCATGAACTGAGAGTATCTGTTGAGGGATTTTTGGAGTTCACAGGGGGTTCGTGCCAGGAGGACGGCGTCGTCCGCGTAGAGCAGAGCGGGGATCGGGTGATGTTTAGCCTGCGGGAGATCCCGGGCACCCTTCAAAAGCTCTACCTCCAAGTTGTTAGTGTAGAGGGAGAAGAGGAAGGGTGCCAGGACGCATCCTTGTCTGACCCCACGCTCCACTCTAAAAGACGCTGTCAGTTCCCCCTTTGTGCCAAAGCGAACTCTTGCGGAAGGATTAGAATAGAGTTCCCTCAAAAAGTTCAGGAGTGGCGGATCTACCCCCATTTGTGCTAAAAGGGACCATAGTTTTGTGTGGGAGACGCAGTCAAAAGCCGCGGACAGGTCCACGTAGATCATGTAGAGTTTTTCTTTTTTGGCTTGCACGTATTTTCCAAAAATGACCGAAAGATTAAGGGCTTGTTCCACGGTTCCTAGTCCTTCTCTAAAGCCGAATTGTAGGTCAGACAGTATACCTCTCTCCTCCACCCAATCCTGAAGTCTTTCTAGGATCACTCTGCCTGCCATTTTCCCCAGTGAATCCAACAAAGAAATTGGGCGGTAGCGAGCAGGGTCCTGGCGGTTGCCTTTCTTGAATATTGGCACCATAATGGACCTTGTCCATGACTCCAAGATTCCTTTTTTTGCCGTTGCGGTGCACACCCTTGTTATAATCGGTGCCCAAAGTTCTGTTTTGTATTTTAAAAAGTCCGCCGGGACTCCGTCTGGGCCTGGGGCTTTTCCTTTTTTGGATGAATTCAGTGCCAGAAGGATCTCAGAAATTTCGAAGTTTATGTCTATAGGGTATGGTGGGAATATTTCTTTTTCCTCTTCCGTTTCTTGATCAGAGGATGATTTTTGGAAGATTGTGGTGAAGTGAGATACCCATTCTGCAGCGTCTATTGCGACTTCGATTTTTGGGCGCGTGTCGTCAACCAAAAAGGGAGTTCTTATAATTCTCCAGAAGGCTTGAGGGTTTTTGTCTTGTGCACTGGTATGGAGTTCGTTCCAAAGTTTTTGCTTAAGTTCCTCTTTTCTCTTTTTCCTGATTTTGTGATATTCACTTCTAAGGAGGGCTATAGTGCGAGGATCCCTTTCATCTTTGTTTAGAGCTAGTTTCAGCTTTGTGTGAGCCTTGGTACACTCTTGATTGAACCAGCCTTTTAGTCGAGGTAGTCCAGTTTTTTGTTTTGCTGTAAGTAAAACCTTTAATTTATCCATAATTTGGGCAAAGTTGTTAAGGAGCTCCCCGTCTTCTGTTGATATGTCCAGACAGATTTTAATTTGGGGGTAGACTGACTTTATCAGCTCTTTAGTGAGTTCCTCTGGGTTTATACTCCCCCACTTTATTGAGTACCCATTTAGTTTGTCCATGCTTATGTTTTCCTGGATCAATGCGTTAGCTATTGTCATAGGAGGGCATTGTTGATGGTTTATTGTCAGTTCCAATTTTAGTATTGCGTGATCGCTTTGGAAATTCGGTTTGACTTCGAAGTTTTTTACTCTTGATTGTGAGGATGCTGACATTATTATGTAGTCAACCGTGGTACTGTAACCTCTTCCTATGTAGGTTGGTGCTAGCAAGTTGGCTCCGTGGTCCAAGGTATTTACTACTTGGAGGTCCAGATCTGATAGGAGATCGTTCATTAATCTGCCCATGTTGTTATGCGAGAAGTGGATAAGGGAACGACCTTCCTCTGTCACCATGCCAGGACATTTTTGTTTTGGTTGGGTACAGGCGTGGAGGTTAAAATCGCCTACCCATATTATGGATACCGAACCTCTTTTTCCTTGTTTCGTTCTAAGGGTGGTTAGTTTTTCGTGGAGGTGAGTCAGGACTCCCTGAAGCTCTGGTTCGTCCAGATTATTGTAGAAGTTAATCATGACTATTGACTCTTTTTTCGGTAGGGAGAGACCAAGGATCTGAAAGTTAGGGTCCAGTTCAATGACCTTTGTTTTGATGTTTTGAATAGTATTGGCTAAATAGATGCATAGTCCTCCCTTTGGTCTACCCTTCTGTCCAGACGTCGCAGGGGAGGAGTATGTCTTGTACCCCTGTAGATGGTGTTCTTGTTGTGACCACGTCTCCTGTAAGCATATTATTAGATGACTGTGCGCGTGGTACATAATTGACCCGTCCTCCACTTTTGTCCTTAATCCTGCGATATTCCAGGAGATCAGGCTTAGGGTTGTTGGATTGTCCCTAGAGGTTTTAACTGCTTGTGATTCGCTAGGAATCTGTGGGTCTGGAGGGAGTGGTGGGGAATCCGGGGGTCCCGGTGAGTCGGTGCTATTTAGGGAGTGTTCTTCTAGCTGTGGTGGTCAGTCAACGCACTCTAGGGCACTATACGTATTTGCCAGGGGAAGGCCATTCCAGCCATCCCAACGTGGGGGATCACTGTAATTTCTCCACTGTTCTTGTCCTCTCCATTCATCCCTTTCTCTGCCTCGGTGGTTGGGGCCTAATGGATTGAAAGGGGGGGGCCGACCTTGCCACGGTTGCTGCCATTGGTGGAGGATGTGTTGTGTGGATTGAGGAGGTTGCTGCCACTGTTGAGAAATGTAATTTAAAGGTTGAGGAAGTTGAGGGAGTGGTTGCCACTGGAAAGTTGTTTGTTGTGGTATTTGTGGGAATCGCGGGGTATGTGGAGGCTGCTGGCATTGGTACGTAATGTATTCTGAGGGGTGTATGAGCCCTCTATTTACTGGAAAAGTGGAACAGGGAAAATTTTGTCGTGAGGGTGTAGGTAGGAAATAGCACAAGGGAAGAGGATTTATTTGGGTGGCGGGTCCACTGCTGGGTGTGTTGCAGATATAGTTTGCTGCCCCTGTCTCCCTAAATTTGATGGTAATAACGTCACCCGCTATGGTCTTCGTGTTCCTGCCCACCCAGTCTCCCCTACGTACAGAAAAGATCTCACCCCTGATGTGGGCAGGTAAGGGTTTATGCAGTTGGAGCCACTGGGCGCATTTATTCCTTAACTCTGCGAAAGTTTCTCTTACACCCTCCTTCAGTGGTGGTACAGCTGTTAAGACCACCACGAAGGGGGAAGCTTCCGGCGGCAAATTGATTATTTTGGGACGAGACTGCTTTGTCTTAGATTCTTGAGGTTTCTCTAAGAGTGGAGTCGCTGCTGGAGTAGTAGTGTTCCCATTAGTGCCTTTTGGTTGTCGGTTATTTGTTTTGGTTGGACCTACAGAAGCTTTCGGTGCTGCTTGAGTTGCGGAGACGGAATCTACCGCAATAGGGGTGACTAGGGGAGCGTCTGACTTACTCCCTTTTTGGGTTAGAAGCTGTATCGCTGATGCCTTGCTAGCTGGAGGAGTATTGGGCTTGATCGATGTGCCTGTTGCATGTTTGGTGCAGGGTGTTTTTTTGGGGAGTATTTCTTTTGCCCCATGCGTTTGTGCGGGGCCATTCCCGCTTATCTTGCTACCACATTTCGAATTGATTAGTGACGTGAGTCTGTCTAGCTTCGATATTAGGGGTTTAATTTGTGCTGTTATTGTGGCTTTGAGATCTGATTTAAGGTCTATTACCATGTTTTCCACCCAGCAGGGTATGCCTGCCGCAGAGTTAGGAGTGGGCGAAATCAAGTTATGATTCTTAACTTTTGCTTTTGGTTTTTCCTTAATATTGGGGACAACCTTGGTAGAAGTGGAGGTGTCTTTCCTTGCTTTTATCGGTTCTGAAGTCATTTCTGTGTCGGGTGGAGTGGGATGACTAGCTACACTCTGCTCTGGTTTGTCAGTTGGTGATTGGCATGCTTCTAAGTCTGGGGTTGCGTCGAGGTCAACATATGACAGATCGGAGTCTGATTGGGTCACGGATAAGTCTACAGCATTCGGGACAGTCAGCGTGGGGACGATAGTTAGGGGTAAGGGTAAGGAACAGTTGTTAACGGCCTGGTGAGCGGGGGAGCTTGCGTTTGCAAGAGAACCCAGGGAAGAGCGTTTAGCATGCATAAGGTCCAGGGAGACTCTTTGTTCCAACAGGATAATGCTCTTATCGATGGTTTTGTTGACCCGGGATATGAAGAGATCTATGGGGCCGGTCACTTGTGCCACGGCCGTAGCTTTTTTTGTGTTGCTTCTAGTTTTGGGACGCATAGTGGTCATGTGTGATATGAGTCAGGGGCTTCGAAATGGGCCTCTCGGGAGACGGGAGGTAAATCCTGTGACTGGCCACTCTGTGTTGAAAAGTAAGATGAGTGTCACTGGGCGGCCTTGCTTACTCGTGGTAGGGGGGTAAAAATGTTGGGGGTCTGGGCCAGGGCCGTCCGCTGCCGTCCTCGAACGGCCTTCGCCCGAGCTGCGTCCCGCGCTGCGGGAGTAAGGTGTTGTTAAGTAAGGGGCATAAAGGGCGGGGGGCGGGCCAGCAGGGAGAGCGGACCGGAAGCTATACGTCGGTCTTGCAGGGACTTCTGGGAAATGAAGTCCCCACACGCTCGCAGCCCCGCTGGTGCCTCGCGCCTCTCACCGCCTCTCTGTTCCGCTCCGGCGCTGCTGATTCCCTCCAGCTGATGGTCCGCTTCCAGCACCCACCGACGAGGCGGCACCCGCGAAGCGGGTGCGGCGAGGAGTGGGCTGGAAAGGAGGGCTGGAGGTTTGCTGCGCTGTTGTGCCTCTCTGTCTTGGCCAGGTATGTCCGTTTTAATGATAAGCGTCCCGCTCGCTAAAGGGCAGAAACGCTTTTTAAATGGCTTTGATGGGCGGGGGGCGGGCCAGCAGGGAGAGCGGACCGGAAGCTATACGTCGGTCTTGCAGGGACTTCTGGGAAATGAAGTCCCCGCACGCTCGCAGCCCCGCTGGTGCCTCGCGCCTCTCACCGCCTCTCTGTTCCGCTCCGGCGCTGCTGATTCCCTCCAGGGCACCCGCGAAGCGGGTGCGGCGAGGAGTGGGCTGGAAAGGAGGGCTGGAGGTTTGCTGCGCTGTTGTGCCTCTCTGTCTTGGCCAGGTATGTCCGTTTTAATGATAAGCGTCCGGCTCGCTAAAGGGCAGAAACGCTTTTTTAAATGGCTTTGATGGGCGGGGGGCGGGCCAGCAGGGAGAGCGGACCGGAAGCTATACGTCGGTCTTGCAGGGACTTCTGGGAAATGAAGTCCCCGCACGCTCGCAGCCCCGCTGGTGCCTCGCGCCTCTCACCGCCTCTCTGTTCCGCTCCGGCGCTGCTGATTCCCTCCAGGGCACCCGCGAAGCGGGTGCGGCGAGGAGTGGGCTGGAAAGGAGGGCTGGAGGTTTGCTGCGCTGTTGTGCCTCTCTGTCTTGGCCAGGTATGTCCGTTTTAATGATAAGCGTCCGGCTCGCTAAAGGGCAGAAACGCTTTTTTAAATGGCTTTGATGGGCGGGGGGCGGGCCAGCAGGGAGAGCGGACCGGAAGCTATACGTCGGTCTTGCAGGGACTTCTGGGAAATGAAGTCCCCGCACGCTCGCAGCCCCGCTGGTGCCTCGCGCCTCTCACCGCCTCTCTGTTCCGCTCCGGCGCTGCTGATTCCCTCCAGCTGATGGTCCGCTTCCAGCACCCACTGACGAGGCGGCACCCGCGAAGCGGGTGCGGCGAGGAGTGGGCTGGAAAGGAGGGCGGGAGGTTTGCTGCGCTGTTGTGCCTCTCTGTCTTGGCCAGGTATGTCCGTTTTAATGAATGTTTGATTTGCCGGAGTGGCAGCTATGCTGGCTATACTGGCTCAATGCCTGACTCAATGCCCCACTCGAGGCTTTAACCACTCAGTGGCACACCAAATGCACACCTGGGCAATCTCGCCTTTCAGCTTGCTCCAACAGCCCGTGGCAGCCCGCTCCCCCTCCCTCCTGCTTCCTCACCGTGTCGTCATCGTCTGCAGCTGAGTCGAGGGGCAGGATTAGGGTGCAAGACCAGCCAAGTTCAGGCAAAGTTCGGGCCAGTAGTCAGAGTAAACAGCAAACAGAGCAAACAGACGGAGCAGCGGGCAGGTGGCTCTATCATAAGCCCCGTCTCTCACTGCGAGCCTGCTCACTCCTCGGCTCCGCGTCCAACAGTCTCTTGTGGCTCTGACCGCACCCAAAACGCCTCTCGCGGTGCCTGCTGCGTCCAGGGGGACCTCGCAACTCCAGCCACACACACAAGAAACCACTCGCGGCTATTGCCGCGTCTGACGTGTGCTGGCGGCTCCGGCCGCACCCAGCACGACAATCGCGGTAGTTGCCGCTCCCTGCCGTGTCCTGCTAGGGCTTCGCGGGTCCAACCGCAGTTACTGCCGCACCCCAAGCGCCGACCGCAGCTGACACGCAGCTCCAGCCGCCAGCCGCAGCCTGCTCACCAGTCACGAGAGTCGTCGTCGCGCACCAGCCGCGCCCGGGGGCACAGAACAATGCAGCCACGCCTGGGATGCCTGGGATGCCCGGTAGTGAGCAAAAGGTAGCGGCTGGAGTCGGCGTAAAGTGTTCTCTTGTTATGCAACCCTTTCGTACACATCCTATCTTCACTTCTGCAAACGTAAACCACCAAGCTTGACTCTGCGATCTGCACCATTGTTCTGGTTGGGAACTATCACTTTACTTTGGTTAATAAATGTACTCTAGTGCTTTATCCCTTGGGCGTATCTGTTAGATGTGGCTGATATAATGAGAAAGGTGATCCTTAACAGATCTTACCTTTATTTTACTTCATGCCGCTTTGAAAACATGCCTGACTCCTGATATCCACTAGATCGTTGCTTAAATATCGAAGCCTTCCAGTGTTCTTCTACAGAGTAAAGTATGTGAACTGTAACATGTAAAAGTTGATGCATAGACCAAACTGCAAACATTGCTAAGTATTAGTAACAGCGTGCATGTTAAGCGTGATTCCTGACTGAGTCTAAACATGCAGGGCTCCCCATCCTGACATCTACTTCTCTAAAACAATGTCCAAGTGAAGGTTTGGCATTTCATAAAGACCCCATCAAGCCTGCTACTAACGATGCAAGGTAGGCACCACAATTTGCTCATAGCCAGCTAGATTGGAATGCAGTTGTGCATCGCCAGAGTCAGGTAACCTTGTCTGCAAAATGACTACATCATGAATCTTTCAGTACCAGTCCAATTACTGCTGATCCCTTAATTGTTGATATTATAACTCCTTTTTCTATCTTAATGTTAAATTAGGAGTAACTAACCGCCTGATGTACTATTATTTAATTCCCAAAAAGTGGTTGTCAATTGTCAAATAAAACGAATTTCGTTGTGTGCACTGCATCACCAAATGTGATGCAGTGCACACAACAAAATTCGTTTTATTTATTTATATGTTTACTTACCTGTTATAGTCCATAATCCCTACATTACAACCACCCACCCTGCCCCTCCCCATCCCTACGTCACTGCCCTGCAGTTACACCTACTACCGGCCATGCCTGCCGTTTTGATGTGGTGGAAGCCAGCCGTATTTAGATCTGTCAGTTCCATGGATCCTCTGTAGTGTGATATTTATACATAAATGTTGAACCTTAATTTCCCAAAAACTACAAAAGGCACACATTCTGGACCAAGATATAGGTTTCTTCCAAATTTAGTGTAATTCCATTCAGCTAGTTTTGTGGCATGGTGGTAATCTGGTCTCACGCTAGACTGGGGGACAGTCACAATTTTAGTCCAAATGCGATGGAGAGCAGGCCGAATACAGGAATAAGGCAAGTCTTACTGAAGAGTTCCTTTGAGGTTCTGCGTGAAGAGTTTTGTTTGTGTTGGAGGAGGCCAAGAGGAAGAGGCTGAAGATCACAGACTGTCATCGCTCTAGCGCAAAGAGCAGATAGGGTGTCATGGACAGTAGACACTGTAGCACTGGTCAAGCATCGCAGACAGTTGTTGCGTAGCTTTGAGGTTGATAGTTGTCACAGGCTGTCGTTGCTGGAGCATGAAGTGAGAAGCAGAAGGCATAATGGAGAAACATGTATAGCATTTGTAGTGGCTGAGCCTGTACATGATTCCAGTATTGCCTTCACCTGATTTACTGCCTGAGCCACAGGTGAAGGCAAATAAGAATGGTAAAGGAGAATAACTAAACTTATCATCTGTAGGAAATTAGGTTTTTAGTTGTGAAGAAAGTGAGACCTGATCAAGTAATAGGTCCACAATTTCCACTTACTAGAAACCAAGCACCTGATTGTAGCACTTGACTCTCTCAAGGTAGCGAAGCAGAGCAGTTCAAGGCCTACTCACTGGAAGTGGTTTTGGCTAGTAATCACCATTCGGTGGCACGCAATAATAACACTCACTAAATGATTGTCCAAGTAGTGCTTTTTCTCTAGAAAATGAAACATACATTTATTGCACTCTGTTAGAAATGGGCTTTCTGGTTGGCTAGGGCATGCGCCTAAGCTCGGCAGAAACCACCACTCTAGTAAGGGCAAGGGAGTTACACGCTGAAGATAAACCCTGCTCACTCCCTTGGTAGCTTAGCACGAGCAGTCAGGCTTATCCCAGAGGCAATGTGTAAAGCGTTTGTGCAACATACTCACACAGCAGCAACACACTAGGCACACCACAAAAGAAACTACACAAGGTTATATAAAATAGCATTTTTGTTATCATAAACACATTAGAATCATAATCACACAATGTACACTGTGACAACCGGCACTAGGCAATATTTTACAGGGGATTTTATACATGACAGGGCCAATCGGCCACTGTCAGAACCATCACAAGCACAAGTAGTAAAAATATCACAACCAGTAACTACTGGCAAAATACTGTGCTCTGCATTATCACATCAGCATTAGGCATAATCATCAGCATACCCACATTATGCAATCTCTGTAGGCATAAGCACCTTTTGCATAAACATCCTCAGCATAAACACATTTTGTCATAGGCACATTAGGAATAAACCACATTAGGAATAAACACATTATGCCTAAAACATGAGTACTGCACCCCAGTACCACAGATAAAGTGCACACAGCACCTTAGCATACACACTAACATGACCCCAGGCCAACTGGCCTTCTCATGGGGGGCCCAATGCCCTTTGTCCAAAATGTCAGGGCGTAAGGTAGGGCAGAGGAGTGTATCTCGCTCCTTTCTCATTTGCAGAAATCAAAAATGCCCCTTTGTTTCAGCTGCCCTCTATCCGGTGGGGCAGCTGTAGAAAATTGTCTCTGGCACCACTGTACCTGGAGAGCCCATATTCTGGGACTCTACACACAAAATTGCCCCAGCGTTACAGCTGCCTGCAATTGCGGCCCAGCGGAGGAAATTTGCTCCTGCCCCACTGTGCCGTGGGAGCCCCCTCTGGGATTCCTCCTGGTGCCCTTGATTGGCACCAACACTGCGCAAGTTGAAGCCCCACTCACCAGGGCTCTTCTTCTGGACTCCTCCGGTCCCTTTTGGCAGCCTGCTGGGATCAGCTGGGGCAAAAGGTTCAGGGATGACCCTGCAAAAAGGACCAAGTGCAACACACTTCCACTAGTAAATACAGCAGATTAATTTACAAATATATACATAATGCACATCAAAAATTCCTTTTACATTATAAAATCACACAAGACCGCAAAGGGTGATGACCCAAGAAATAACAGTGCGCCTCTACCTATACAAGACAACACATCACCGTGTAGGGGGGTATTACTATAGATAACACAGGTCTACTGGTTTTATCTAAGATTCACCATGTGACAAGAAAACAAACCACATGTAAAAGTACCATCATTTTGTGCATAAATGGAATAAATGTAACAATAACCATGTGTAAATGCAATTATTAATATCAATAAAGCATATCAACCTTGATCAGTAATCACTGTCAACATTATTATAGATATAAAGCATTTTTAAAATGAACATAATGTGTCTGTGTGATTTGTATATACTTTCAGGCCACATAAAATGCAACCATAAAAACAGCCCTTAGAGAGTATAATTTCCAGTCTGCATAAAATGCAACCATAAAACCAGCCCCTAAAGAGTGCTGCATTCCAAGCTGTTGAGCAAAATCTCCGGACTTTCTAATGCTTCAACAATGATGACATTTCAGGGGGGGGCATCATTTTGTGGACACCAGCAAGGGAGGATCAGTTTTTAAAAGTCAAGGGACAGGGAGCTGATGTCCTCCTACAGTCCCTACAACACTTGTGATATTGTTTGTGGTATTCCTACCATTCTGGGGCCACCACAAGCCCAGACAAATAAATAAGTCTGAAAATCAATATGGGGCACTCCAGACAGGAGCAATAAATATTTGAGCAGAGGGTCTCTCACTGTGCTGGGGACCAGCTTGACTTTGTTTTTCTTTTTTGTTCCTCTGTTCTTTTTTTAGTTTCTTGTGGGTGCCCGGTCCCACCCATGCCGACCACATTTCTTTATTTGTTGGGGCAGCTGTGGAGCCCACCCGCAGCTGCACCGGTTGGCTCCCTGCCCGAGCATTATCTCCTTTGCTGCTGCTGGAGCCGGGAGCTCTTCTCCCCTTCCCACTCTGGTGCAAACGGAGTTCTTTTTGGTGGTCCCCCTGCTCCCGCCAAACATGGGCATGGGGAGCAGGGATAGGTCCACCAGTGTTGGAGGAGCACTGCCACTGCTCCAGTTTATTTCAGGGCCTTGTGATGGGGTCCTGTGCTCCTTCGTCTCCTATTGAGGGAGTGGAACAGCGCTCCCCTCCTCGAAACCCAGCAATCCAAAATGGGAGAAATCTGTGCCTACCAAAAGGGTGGAACCCAATTGCAACATCATCCCCTGTGGAATGATAACATTTGGCCTAAACAATCACAATGTGTTGAATACTGACTCTGTAGTTGCTTTGCTGTGGTACATGGCTTTTGCATGAAACAGACAGAGCGTTTGTGTGTGGTGAGCAAAATTACGGGAATCGGCGCAAATGGCCTTGGTCATGTGTGTCAACTGCTAATAGCTGTTAATTGCCATTTGCTTTTTTTATGCCCCCTCACCTTCAGATTGGCCCATTATCAATTATAAATGGTACATTTAACAGCACTGAATGTACTGTCATAACGCCCACACACACCACACACACACATTGTGAATCTGCTACAAAAACCATATTTATATTTACTGTACAAATAAAGACACTAAAATAAGTGTTTTGGATAAAAGCAAGTGCTTAGATGGACAGCATTAGATGTTCCATTTTCCTACATAATACATTATTCATCATTTCATTATTTCACTACTCTGTACAGCACTCATCAGGTTACAATGTGTTTTCCTTGGCTCAATCCAAGTAAAAAGAAATACTGAATGGAATCAGGTGACCTTTGGCAAGAAAATTAACCTCTCCATTGCTTACACCTTTGTTTTTGAATGTGTTGGATTCAGAAGATCGCAGGTATAAGTGTGGTTTGGACTATCAAATGCTAGGCCTTGCAGCCAACTACAGTTGGCCACCAGAAGCCCTACCATAACTAAGGTGGCAATCGACTGTCATCCTGAGCAGTAGGCTAAGGGATATGGACAAATCAAACATCAATCATCTTTGGCAGAGCAATATCTCAGACAGTGTAAATTAATAATTGCCCCCGAAGACAGTAAAGCAGTCCAATCCATAAAAGTATTGAAATGGGACTCTACGGAGCCTCACCAAACAAGTGACAAAACATTAGTGCAATACACAGTGACAAACTCGGTTACAAATAATGGCAAATTCAACCACATCACACCCCTTATACCCTCTCTATGATAGCCAGGGTAGAACTGGAAAATAAATTAGAACACTAAAATAAATGTGGACCTGTTAGCAAAGCAGATAGCTAAAAAAGTGACCCGCATTTGTAATCAGACCAGGTTTGTACTTGTAAAAATACACTCTGTATGGGTATTTTGTAAGGTATGGGATGCAGCATGCATTTGTGTTTGCTGCAGTGAGGCTGGTGGAATTTTCAGGGAAATCCACTGTAAACTCATCCCACCTGGCCATTTTACAGGACCATAAACTGCAAACAAAACTGACCCACACACTGATCTGTCAGACTAGCCCATCCGGCACTGCCTGATTGACCCATGGGCAAATTCGACACCGGAGATAGCTTTCCTGAAATGTGAGATGCTAATTTAAAACGGTACACCTAACGTACAAAGCTGTGAACATGAACTCACCCAGCTACCTTATGGAGCATAATAACTATCTCAAGAAACACCACAAACCTCAGGCCTTTGGCTAATGGTTTCCTATTTCGAAAATACCCACTCATGATAGAACTTTCTCAGTCAATGCCACGAAACTTTAGAACAAATTATTAATTCAGTTAAGACAAGCCATATCCGTGAAGTCCTTCAAGCAACTAGTGAAACAAATTTACAAAATACCCGAGTACAAGTAGTTTATAAGACATTCTCAACAAGCTCCACATTAAATCACGTCATTCCTAGTGCTTTTGACCCCCAACACACTACTGCTACATAGGTATTTGCTTCTGACCAGCAGAATGTTAGTTAATCTTATTTATCATATTGCTTGGTCTGTTCAATTACAGCTACAGCCTTTCTCCTTTTTTTTCCTTTTTAGGTCTGGCTACAGATAGCCTTATTGGTCTACCTGACCTTATTTCATCATCTCTATGAATAAGTAAAACAAGAAGGGCGGAGAGAACAGGCTTTGAGTCAGCCTCTTTTAGCCATAAACAGTCACATAGTCCC
This sequence comes from Lissotriton vulgaris, assembly GCF_964263255.1. Taxonomy (NCBI): domain Eukaryota; kingdom Metazoa; phylum Chordata; class Amphibia; order Caudata; family Salamandridae; genus Lissotriton; species Lissotriton vulgaris. The sequence goes on from NC_141689.1 coordinate 365,240,072, forward strand.
ATTTGAGCTCCTATTGAGATTTCATGATGTGACGCAAGTAATCGGTAGGTTTGGACTGTAATAAGTGTGTATGCAATAAGCAATTACATATTTACTTTGCTCGCACAATGCTATTTTAATTGGTGGTTTGTGGATTTCTTTTGTATAGGAAGTATTGTTGCTTAGCTGCCTTAGCCTGGTAGAAAAAAAGTGCTATTCGTTAATCGCTCTTGCAGATTCAAATGTATTTATTTATTTGAAAAGTTTTATAAAGCACAAACATGACCCGAATGGGTATAGGAGCGTTTTACAAAGGTGCGGAACTGGAATGAGGTCAAAGCATGAGTACAACATTATAACGGAACAAGTGGGGTACATGAAAAGCAACAAAGTCATAGGGGAGCACAGGGAAAAACAAAATTACAATGTTAAACCAAGGTAATCAGCCCATCTTGTGGGACATGTAAAGTTCCAGAAGCAAAATAATTCCAAAAAGGGCACGTGAGGAGACAAAAACAGACCTTTTGAACTAAAGTATAAAAGAATGTCAAACAGGAGATGGAAGTAGGTTAAAATGGTTTCAGGACTATTGCTGTAGATGGTCGTTAAGTAGTAGCCATTTGACATGTTTTTGAATGAGGCGGTAGAGGGGTTTGATCTAATTTCGGAAGGAATAGCATTCCATTTTCTTGGAGCAAGAACAGAGAAAGCATGATTGTGTGATCTTTTCTTATTGAATTTGGGAGGTTTCAACAGTAGGATATTAGAGCTTCTTAGGTACGGACTTGAACCCGATAGTTCTCGTTTTTTGGTCAGGTAAATGTGAGTGTTGTGATGAATAGCTTTGTGCATCAGGAAAGCTATCTTGAAACAAATCCTTGCTTCGATGGGCAGCCAGCTTAGTTGAGTTAGGTCTGGTGTGATTTGGGCTTGTTTTCTGAAGCACGTGATGAATCTGGCCAAAGAGTTTAGAGTGTCTCTGAGAGGTGCCAATCTAGCTTTAGGCAACCCAGCTAGAGTCAGCAATCCATATTCTAAGCATGAGATAACTAAGGATTGGACTGCAGACTGGATGTCCTCAGAAGGCAAGAATAGCTTGATTTTTCTTAGAGTGTTGTGCTGATGATTGTCTTCCCAAATAGTAGCCCTGATGTGATCTTGCATATTTAGGTATTTTTCCAGAGTTAAACCTAAGGATCTCACAGAGTTTAAAACATGAGGGGTGCGGTTGAGAGCAGTAAGTTGTTTGAGCCAGTCTTGAGTGGGGTGCAGAGTGATTGCGGGGGGCAATCAGCATTAATTCTGTTTTGAGGGTATTTAGCAAAATTTGTTTGTACGTTAGCCGTCGATGAGTTTTTAGAAGAGTAGAACTTTGAGTTTTTTATGTCATCTGGCAAAGAGATTTTCAATACAATTTAGTGTCATCTGCATACATATGGTGATGACATATTTTACTTTGCTTTCATGATAACATGTTGCTATACATGCAGCTATTTTGACAACAATAAAAGATGAATGAACACATAGGCTTTATTTATATAAAGATGCAACAAAAATACTAGCCCTTTTCGGTAATAGCATGCACCCTTTTACGGTGTGTGCCTGTTAAATGAGCCACTTATAGCGAAATCTTGAACTGACTTCTTTTTATAACATGCTTCTTTGACGGAGCAGCCTAACTCTGCTAATTTAGGACTAGATGTACAAATTTTAGGAATACCGATTTCATATTTGCGATTCTCTCCAAATCGCAATTAGGAAATCAGTATTCTTAATGTATGAAACTCTTTTGAGTTTCATAAGCAATTCGTAGTGGGTCACAAATAGACCTACTTCATGCATATTAATGAGGTAGGTTGCAATTTACAACCCATTTGTAAACACATCCGTCACAGGTATGGTGGCTTGCTAAGGTCATCACACCACCATGTCTGTGCTTCCTCTTTATTAAAGAAATCTTTCAATTTTAAATGCAACCCTTTTTCTTTAAACAAAAAAGGGATGGGTTTAAATGAAAAAAGAAAACTTTTAAGTTTAAATTTTTAGGAGAAGGAAATGATCTTTGGGACCACTGCATGCTCTTAAAAAAACAACTTCCATTCTCAAAGGAAAAGGGGTCGCCTGGGGACCCCTTCCCATTTGCAAATGGGCTACCACCTCTTTCAAGGAATTGGTAAAATATGTTGCTGTATCGCAATGTGTGTTTTGTACATATGTAAAAGCATTGTCACGATCGGAAATGGCCCAATCGGTCGTCTCCCACTGCAAAACTTCTTCATACATGTGTCTGTAGTCTTTTCAGCAAAGGGTAGTTTCACTGCCTTGGAACAGGGATGCTGGGGCAAGTGAGAGTGGAAATGGATTAAAAAAAGAAATAATAAAAAAAATGAACATACTTTTCCTTGGTCACTGCCGCTGCCTCTCCTACGGCCTCTTCAGGTCTGCAGCAGCACCAGAAGCACTCAGGCTTCCGGGCTCTCCCAGTCAATCATGACACTGCAGAAGCAGGGTCCTGATTAGTCTTAACATACTGTTTTGGATGCTCAGGCAGTGCTTGGGGAGGCTGGGCATGTTCTCCATCGGGCTGTGCAACACAGCCCAATGGAGAACATGCCAAGTACTCGTGATGGTATGATCTGTATTATCACTTTGGGCCTTAATTCCAGTTTCTATGTTGTTGTTTAAATATGGAATTTTCTTTCAAGGGCAGCTGGTGGCAACAGACAAAAAATCATGCAATTACTAACAAACGCGGACCCTGACCAAAAGCCAGGCGTAATGGCTTGGCCCATGTATTCTTTTTCTCTTTTCAAATCCTTTCATGAAAATGGCAGGTTTAATTACTTTGTTGTTTTCTAAGTATCATATTTTCTCTTTCTGTTTTGCTAAACAACCCCTGCAAATTTTACACTTATTTGGGTTCTAACATGTGCTATAAAAATCCTTTAAATATAAAAATAAAGGATTAATACAGACGCCTGAAAAGCAAATTGCAAGTGCTAGTAGTACTCACAGCATTGTTACTAAAGGAAAGGTCCACAGCGATGTAGTTAGAACACATATGAACAGTGAATAATCATAGATACATAATAACAGTGGCTCTTACAGATATTATATAACACAATTTAAAGAAAAGCCAGACCACTGGATTAGTTTTATGTTGCTGCGATTAACCTTTTTTGAAAATTCAGGCATCTGCAGGTATTTGACTGTCATTCACAACTCAAGCAGCTTGACTTGTTTCCACCAACAGCAATGGCATGGACCAACATAGCACATATCCACAAGTCACTATTTGGGCTCCCAGGAAGAATATTGCCATCAGCAATCTCTAGCAGGTTTATGTGCAGTTTTATTGCAATGCTGTCTGCCGGCCATTGCAAGGGCTTCTTTTTTTTTGTATTAAATCTTTTATTGAGCATAGGCAAACAATATGCACCTCCGAGATATCTATAGGAGCTGTCACCACTCCGGGGAGGCCTAAGTCAGCGACCCCACTGACACCCATCACAAGGCCAGCGGGCACAATGTCTGTTAACACAGCAAGCCGCCTACAACCCAACTGGGCCGGCCGCGTCATAAGAGGTGCTACAGCGGTGCAAGCTATGCAGTACTAGTGCAACCTGAGAGAAACAAAGAACTGTAAACAACCCCCCTACCCTTCCCACCCCTACCCTCCCCTCTCCTTGTCCAATTCCGGGGATAATCAGTCGGTTGTTGTCTTCCATTAACGGTCAAGTGGTGCTGCGCGCGCTGGGCCTGTGCGCTTATGGGTGCGTGTCTTGGGTTCTGGGAGAGGTGTTTCCGCCAGGCGTAGCAGACGCAGGTAGCGTGGGCAGCTCACCTCACGGAATTCCCCGGTAAGTAGGGCGAGGAACGGTCGCCAGAGCTCCGCAAAGTCCGCTCCCCTCCCTGCCGCTGCCAGTGACAGTTTCTCCATTCCCAGGATCGCCCAGAGCCGGTGGAGCCACCCCAATTGCTGCGGAGCCTGAACTGCTCTCCAGTGGGCCACAATGTTTTGGACCGCTGCCCCTAGCGCAAGTGCGATCAGTCGTCCCCTCCAGGATTTCAGAGGATACATGAGGGCGTTCGGGAGGCCTAGAATAATGTATGCTGGGAAGCGCGGCAGTTGTGTATCTAGATGTGCGTCTATGAGGTCCAGGATAGGGTCCCAATAGGGGCGAAGCACCTCACAGCTCCATAGCAAGTGTTCCAGCGTCCCTAGTTCCCCGCACCCCCTCCAGCATCTGTCGCTTACTCGGGCATCCCAGTGGTGCAATCTCTCAGGGGTGTGGTACCAGTATGTGGCTACTTTAGTTAGTGTCTCGGTGAGCCCGGTGTGGTGTGCCGAGTGTCTGGCCCTGTGGTACACCCCCTCCCATTCTTTCCTAGTAAGCTGCCGCCCTAGATCCCTTTCCCACCTGGCTTGACCCGCGTTGTACGTGTGTGCCTGAGTGAGAAGTAGCTGTTGATAAAGGTCCGAAATCAATTTCTTGTCCGAGGTGCACGTCAGCAGCCACCTTTCGTAGGGCGTGAGGTGCCGTTGGGCCCCGGGCTGGATCGAGGGGTGGAGCACCCAATGCCGCACCTGCAGGTACTGTAGGCGTTCCGATTCGGCCACACCGTAGTCCGCCTTGACCTGCTAGAACGGGAGGACCCCCTTGAGGTCGAACATGTGTCCCGCCGCTCTACAGGGCGTCGTCCGCCACGTCGTAAACGCTCCAACGTCTAAGCCCGGCGTGAAGTCCGGATTCTCAAAAATGGGGGTCATAGTCGAGGGAAAGGTGGTCAGTCCCCTGGCCACGGCCACTCTATCCCACACTCTGAGGGCGGTGCTTGTGATTTCAGAGGCATACAGGTTAGGGGGCCGGTGTCGGCGTGGCAGGAAAGGCACGCCTTGAAGGGTACGGCCGGCCACCGCCTGGTCCTGGAAGAGCCAGTGCTTGCCGGACTCCAGTTGAAACCATTCCACGAAGGTGCGCAGCTGCGCCGCCTGGAAGTACAGGGTGAGGTCGGGCACACCGACCCCCCGGTTCGCTGGGGGCAGAGTGGCGAGAGTGTGCTTAAACCTTGGTCGCCGGCCATTCCAAATGAATCGCGACAACTCCGATTGTGTTTGCTGAAGCCAACCCGTCGGGGGATTTAAGGAGAGCGTCTGGAACAGATACAAGATCTGCGGTAGCAGTGTCATTTTGACTGCGGCAATTCTGCCTAGCCACGACAATGTAAGCGGCTTCCAACGCCGGAGCTGCTCCCGGAGTTTGATTGTGAGTGCCTCATAATTGACTCGCGCAGTACCCCGGACAGTAGGAGCCAGGCGAAAGCCCAGGTACGGGACGGCTGCATCTGACCATTGTATTTTAAATTCGGACTTAATCTCGGCCACCACGTCCGGGCTTAGGGAGATGTTCAGGGCTTCGGATTTCGCTTCATTGATTTTGAAACCCGAGGCCAGGGCAAAGGTGTGAAGCTCCACAAAGAGAGCACGCAGGGATTGCATCGGGTCAGTGAGGGACAGCAACACGTCGTCAGCGTATAGGCTGATCTTGTGCGTGTCGGCACCAAATTTGATACCAGATATGAGTGCATGCTGCCGCACCCTCTGAGCCATCGGTTCCATATACAGTGCGAATAGGAGCGGCGACAGAGGGCAGCCCTGGCGCGTGCCCCTGCCAATGTCGAATCTCGGGGAGGTATGACCGTTCACCCTTACCGCGGCGTTGGGCCGGCGGTAGCAGTTGAAGATGCGATGGCGGAGTTTCTCCCCAAATCCGAAGTGGTGGAGAACCTGGTCGAGGTAGGGCCAATGCACTCTATCGAATGCTTTCTCCGCATCGATGGTGAGGAGCATGCAGCCCGCCTTAGTGCGCGACCCGGCCTCAATGAGGTGCAGCACCCGCCTGGTGTTGTCGCTGGTCTTCCGTTGGGGGATAAAGCCCGCCTGGTCAGGGTCTATCAGCTGCTGCATGTATGGTGCGATGCGGCCCGCTAGTATGCCAGTGTAGAGCTTCAAGTCTACATTCAGCAGCGAGATGGGCCTGTATGAGCCGCATGCCGCCGGGTCACGGCCCGGTTTGGGAATTACAGAGATAGACGCCTCTAGCAGGTCCGGGTGGATGGCACCAGGCGTGTCAAAGGTGTTAAACAGGTCGCGCAAGAGGGGGGCAAGCTGCTGGCAAAAGGTCTTGTAGAATGCCGCAGTATAGCCGTCGGGTCCCGGGGATTTCCCCACTTTGAGGCGGGCAATAGCAGAGATGACCTCCTCCAGGCCTATGGGCCGCTCCAGAAAGTCCGCTTGGGCTTGGGTGAGGGTGGGGAGCTCCGCACCCTGCAAGTAGGTCGGGCCGGCAGTTGGGTCCAGGTGGTCCGCGTCGTATAGCGCCGCATAAAAGTTGCCGAAGGCTGCCGCTATCGCCGCATCCTCCGTAATCTGGCCGCCATTAGCCGACAGGAGAGAGCGCACCTGTTGCCGTTGGGTTTGCGCCCGTAGTCTGCTCGCCAGAAGCTTCCCGCAGCGGTCGCCTCCGGTGTAATAGACGTGCTTGAGGCGCATAGCGGCGTATTCCGCCACGTCTTGATCCAAAGCTGCCAACATTTTCCGCTCGGCGCATAATTGGCGCCATGCCCTTGCCGCCCCTGTGCGTTGGTGCAGCTGTTCCAGTTCCGCCACCCGTTGGGTAAGCTCGGCACGCTTTAGCGCCCTTTCTCTGTTGTTGGCGGTGGCTATGGAGATAAGTTCCCCGCGTAGGACCGCTTTGAGGGCTGCCCACTGAGTGGCCTTTGTGGTGTCATCATTGGCGTTGTGTTCCAAAAAGTGGTCAATCGCGGCTGTGAGTCGGGTTTGGGTGTCAGGCAGCTGCAAGAGGCCATCTCGCAGCCTCCAGTGTCGTTGTGGAGCCGGCATGGCTCCCACACGAAGTGTCGCTACCACTGGGGAGTGATCCGATAGCGCGGCTGGCAGTATCTCCACCTCTTTGACCTGTAGCGCCAGTTGAGAGGAGCCCAGAAAATAATCCAGCCTCGCATACGTCTTGTGCGCCGCCGAGTAATACGTGTAGGCTGTCGTCTGGGGGTGTGTGTGTCGCCATAAATCTATGAGGCCCAAGTCTGCTATGTGTGCGTGACCTGCCGCTGTGAGCGCCCCCACCTGCCCGGATCTCTGGCCTGAGCGGTCTGCCGTGTTATGAAATACAATGTTGAGGTCTCCACCCAGCAGTAAGTGAGTGTGTGTAGTGGACGTAGCGGTCTCTAGCGCCGTATGTAAGAATCTTTCCTGCCCCTCATTCGGGCCATAGACTGAACCCACCAGCAAGGTATGGCCTGCAACCTGGAAGCTATAAAGTAGAAGCCGCCCTTTAATTTCGGCTTCTTTCTGGAGGACCCTCCCCTCGAATGATTTAGCCACTAGGATCGCCACCCCGGCTGCTTTCTTCAGGGATGAGGAGAAGAACTGCCATGGAAAGGCGCGCGATTTGAGTCTGTGCTGGTCGCTGCGAACAAGGTGTGTTTCCTGGAGTAGGCAGATATCCGCCTTGGAACGCTCGAGACAGGATAGTATCGCCTTGCGCTTGTTCGGACTGTTGGGACCCCGCACATTAAGCGTGAGCACTGTTAGGTGTCGTGTCATGTCTGGGGTAATAATAAAGATGCCAATCCCCACCCGGAGGCTGTGGCTGCGGGCCAACGGACCGTGGAAGACACTGCGCTGGGAGTCCTACCGGCTCCATCCGTGGTATCAGAACCCCCTGGACAAGGAGAGCCCCCCCGCCCCTCCCCCTCATCCCCCAACTCCCCCCCATCCCCAACTGCCCCCCCATCCCCTGCTCAACTGGAGCAACACCCTCCTCCCGGATCCCCCTCTCCCTTGGTGCAACCCCTTCCCGCCCAATACCCCCTTCCTGCATCACCCCCCAACCCTCCTCCCCAACTGGTAAAGAAATTTGGTCCAACATTGTCCCAGGTCCAGGCACGAGGCCACTGGACCCGTGGTAAAGTAAGTCCGTAGAATGGGAGCAGTGGCGACCCACCCTTAGCACTCCGCCGCAGGCGAAGAGTCAGAGTCTCCATCAGGGAAGGCCAAAAAGCACTCTGCTCTCGCCCCCGCCGCCGGACTAGATTAGCCCGACCCAACCATGTCCTGTGGAACTAGTGTGTCGCTCTCCCAGCGGTCAGCCATTGTTCGCCTGCGCCAGACCCTGCGCCACGGTCTCCACCGCAGCCCTCTGTCCCTCCTCTATCTCAGTAGCTGCGGGGCGTCTCGGCTTGCGTCTGCGCCGTTGCTGTTGCCAGCGCCCTGGGGCAGCCTCATTGGAGGCCCTTTCTCCCGGTGATCCGTCGTCGACCACCGGCTCGTCTAGGCCCAGTACGCGGCAGGCGTCCCTGAGGGAACGCGGCTGATGAAGTACATTGCCAAGCCGAAACACCAGACAGAAGGGGTGCCCCCAGCTGTAGGAGATGTTGCGTTTTCTTAGTTCCGCTGTCACTGGTCGAAAGGTGCGCCGCTTCTCCAGGGTAAGCGCGGCTAGGTCCTGGTACAACGTCGGGGAGTGGTCGCCAAAGGTGATCTTCTCCAATTGGCGCGCTTTGCTCAGGATCTCCTCTTTTGTCCTGAAGTCCTGCACACACACCAGGATGTCTGGTGGGTGAGCTGCGTAGTCCCTCGGCGGACCCGTCCGGTGGGCCCTGTCCAGTCGCAGGGGGGCGTCCGCCTGTCGGCCCAGAATGTGGTTGAAGAGACCCTGCGTAAACTGAAAGAGGTCTTCCGTGTCCGGGGACAGTTTCACTCCTCTGATCCTGATGTTATGCCGCCGGGAGCGGTTCTCCAGGTCCTCGGCGTGCGTCTGGAGATCCACCTGTTGGTCATGTATGCGGGCCAGTTCCTGCCGTAGGGCCTCTATTCCGGTGTCTCGTGCGTCGCTCTTCGTTTCCAGGTCTGCCACTCTCTCCCCTATGGCATCGGTGTCGCGGCGGACCTCCTTGATCTCGTCCTGGAGCTCCTTCTTTAGGGCGTGGATGTCTTCCCTCAGACCGGTGAACAGGGACTCCAGAAAGGACCGTGTGACCGGGCCCTCGGGGTCCGATCCTCCGGGGGGCGACGTGGCCACCGTTTTCTTTTCTGTGTCTCCCCGGGGGCTGGACACCGCGGGGCCATTCCGCTTCCCCATGGCGGTGGGGGTGAAAAGATCCTTTATGGTGCGGTCTTTCTTGGGTCTCCCGCCGGACATGCCCCCTCAGGGCCCCCAGCCGCGTCCGCCGACCTCCTCCTCTGCCAGCCGCGGGTTGGCCCCTAGGCCTCGTGGGAGCCTCTCCGGGCTCGGGACGACCAGTGCTTCTGAGTGACGCGTGGGCGCCGTGTTCTGGCGGGTGCCAGGCCCAGCGCGGGGGATCGCCCCTAGGGGGCCCAGGCGACCACCAGCGAGGCCGTCGGGCGAGAGGTCCCACAGGGCCCGGACCACGGGGCTGCGCCTCTTTATTTCTCCAAGCCTGCTGCCTCCCCGTTGAATGATGCGTTGTCACTGCCCCCCGAAGCCGCAGCAGCGCTCGGCGGGGGCCGCGTGATGGGAGCAGGGTCGCCGGGTCCAGCGGTGAGGGAGTGAGCGAGGACCAGGCAGGGCGGGCAGCCGCCCAAGATGGCGCCCGCGGCTCTCAGTGTTGCACTGCCCAGGGGGTGAGAGAGCGCGGCAGGTCTGCAGAGGCCACGTCCCGACAAGGGGCCTCGCCCACCTCAGTGCGGGCCGAGGTCGCTGGGTTAGTGGCTGTCGGCGTTGGTGGCCCCGGAGGCAGCGCCGCCGATGCGGACAGAGCAGAAGTCCCCTTAGGCTCACACCACGTGCGGGGGTCCCCGCGGATCTCCTCGTTGCCCCTCAGGCCGATAGGCCGCTACCTCCCTCGCCGGGCGTTCAAGCTCGCAGTCCCAGCAACGGGTGGGGGCAGCGCCGCCAGCGGGGACCGGCGGCAGCGGGGGGCCACGCGGCCCGGCCCAGCGCAGGCGAGTTGCGGTCTCGGCCGCCTCTGTCGACTGCCTCGCCGCGCTGCCAGTGGTCCCGCTCGTGGGGGGCTCCGTCTGGATTCCTCTGCCCCCCGACGATCCCACGTCAAAGGGTATGTCCGCTGGGCCGGGGGGGGGGGGAGGGCGCCCGTCTACCTCCGCTCCTCACCTCCTTCCTTCGGGCTCCTTCGCTCATCCCCCAGGTCGGCTCCGCCGTTGTCTTCAGCCGTTAGGGCGCTCCGTCGGGCAGCAGGGTGGTGCAGCGAGCCCGCAGAAGCCCCCGACAAGGGACCACGGGGGCCTCGCGCTCAGCAGCGCGGGCCGGGCTTGCTGTCGCTGCAGCCGCCGAGCACAGGAGCACTCGAGTCGGCGTTCAGGCTCCGCCTCCTGCGGCCTCGATTCCCTGCACCGCTCCCCTCAGGCCGTCTGAGCCGCCAAGTCTCCGGGCCGGGTCAGCCGGGGCTCCACGCCGGGAACCGGCAGCGCTACCGTCCTGCACACCCCCGCGGCAGCGCCGGCCTCAGGCCCGCCAGGGAAGTGCTCGGGTCGGGGCAATCGCTGTGAAAATGCTGAAAATAGCGGCCGGCGGCGGGAGCTTCGACAGAGCACGTCTGCTCACTCCGCCATCTTGGCCACGCGCCCCTAAGGGCTTCTTTTTAACGAATTCTTTTATTTTGTTCCGATTTTCGCCTCTCAATAGCCTTCACATTTCCTGCGCTGAAATGGGGAACGCTTTAGGATGCCTTTCTGCTAAGAAATTCCTGTTGGAAGCAGCCTTTGATGCAAAATATACTTTGAATATTTTCATCAACATTGCTCTTGGACTCTGGAGGCATTTCTGTTGTCTGCCTTTGTTAGATCTGGCCCTTTTTGCATGTTCATCCCCAAAACTTTTGCATGTTCTTCCTATTTTTCTGACCCTCTTTTTGTTGGCTATAGGACTCTGAACGTTTTACCACGGCTAATCAGTGCTAAAGTGTATATGCTGTCTGTGTAAATTGTGATTCTGATTGATTATCCTTGACTGGCATATTTAATTTGCTGATACGTCCCTAGTAAAGTGAATGGCATGTGCCAGGGCCTTTCAATCAAATGCTACTAGTATGTTTGTAGCACTGGTTGTGCCACCCACATGAGTAACCCTGTAAATGTGCCTCAGACCTGCCACTGCAGTGTCTGCACGCACAGTTGTAAGCTGCTGTGTCAACCTGGCAAGTGCATCTCCTCACCAGGCCCTAACATTTCTTTTCTTACATGTAAGGCACCCATCAGGTAGGTCCAAGGTACCCCCAAGGGCACGGTGCAGTGTTTGTGAAAGAAGGACATGTGCTGGTGAATTTTATAAGTCCTGATAGTGAAATACTGTTTCTTTTGTTTTTCACTGTTTAATGGCTGTCTGTCACGCAGGTTAACATAGGAGCCGCCTTCCACGTGTAATATTCTATTAGGGGAAGATAAAAAATGTATTTAAGCTCTCTGAAATCAGATTTAATAACATACCTTTTAGTGAAGGAGGTTTTTTAAATTGTGTGTTGAAAATGTCACTTTTAGAACGTGGGAATTTTCTTTCTTTACCATTTTGTGTGCCTCTGACTGTTTGTGTATTCACTGTCTAGTTTTGGAGGGACAGGAGCTGGGAATGCGTAGGCAGTCACTAGCTGGGTAGAGGTGTATCCGGCCTTGCCTGTGTGACTCATCCCTAGGCTGAATATACTTGGTCTGCATTTAGAGTGGTAGAAGGAGTTTTCACTAGAACCTGAATAGGCTGTGTCTGCTCTGCTCAATGCTATCTCCGCCTCCTTTAGTGAAGCTGGACCAGGGAGGACAAAACTGGTTTTACTGAGCTCAGAGAGTCTTGGAACAAAGACGACAAGAGAAACCTCTTCCAAGAAGAAGGTCTAATAACTATGAGATGGCGTATTGCCCCTTTGCTCTGTGTTGCTGTGCTGGGTTGGCCTACAGTGCTGCTTAAGCCAAGGAGAGGACAAAGACTGGAACTTTGCAGTGAACCTGCTTGTGAAGAATATCCAAGGGCTTGTGTGTGCTTGCTTCTTTTTCCGAAGTCTCAGGGACACAAATAATTCACCACCAACTTCCTAGAACTCCACTATTAGTAGTTCTGACTGGCAGTAGGTGCATAGTTCAGTTCTGAGCGTCTAGAGGTTGCTCCCGTTGCTGGGAACTCAAAGAGCTTAAAGAAACCAAGAAAATGGATGCATCGGCCTTCTAGCACCTGTTTTTTTACTGTCACATGGAAGAAATGGCCATGCTCCGCTGTCATGTCGGCAATAAATTGATGCAGCACTTGCCAGCAGCTGAAAAATCAATGCACGTTGAGTCCTGTGCATTGATCTCTGAAGTCCAAGATCATCTCACCAATAACAACGCAGACCCTGCTCTGTGGCTGCAAGAATCAAAACATCGTGGGACAGCAGCTGAAGAAATCAATGCATCGCCTGTTTGCCATGCCACAGAAACATCCAGTGCATCCTGCATTTCCACACATCGCACCTGTGCGCAAGTTTTCCAACCCATCATCCGCATCCTAGAGTCGTCATCTTGGAATCGATGCATCACTTCCCCCTAAAGTCTGGATTCGATGCATCACTTCTCCTGCATGCAGCAGAACTGTTGTATCACCTCCCCAAGAACTCAGGAACCCACACATCGCTAGCATATGCAGGTAAATTGTGTAAAATCACACATCCGTAGGTTTTTATGAACAGAATTGCTTGGATCCTTTTAGAAGTCAGATTTTGAATTGTGTATGTTGGGTTGTTGTCGTTTACGTCTTGAATGGTTTAGATAAAGATATTGTATTTTTCTAAACTGGTGTGGTGTTCATTTGTGGTGTTTTCACAGTGTTGTTGTGTGTCTGGGTGCAAATACTTTAAAGATTGGCTTTGTGATAAGCCTTTCTGCTCATGCCTAGCTACCAAAGGGGTGAGCAGGGGTAATCTGAAGTGTGACTTCCTCATCCTGACTACAAGCAAGGGTCCCTCCATGGACAAGGTGCATACCTCTGCTACTAGAGACCCACATTTCTAACAGCCATTACGTCTCAACTCTAGTGGTTGAAAGTTAGACTGATACAGTCCCTATGTAATGTCAAGATCTTACAAAGTTGTCACCCATTTCAGATATCCCTTAATGTTCCTTCTTTGTGTATCTTGCCACTTCTAAATTCAGAATATCACTCCTTCTAAGTATTCGAAGCATGTATACTTGTCTCAAAATAAACCTCAGCCTGGAACACTGTGGTCCTCCCTCCATGTGCAACCTACCCTATGCTAACTTACAAATGCTCCTGAAACATACTGCAGGTTGTCTCTTCATACATCAGACCAAATCTTTGCTCTCTGTGAAATTGCTGCCATCAATAAAGGCAGAGGATGTGAAGGTTTGGCAAGAAAAGATAGATAGTAACACATAAATGTAAGTCACAAGACTCCTTTGCTATCTTGATTCTCTCATTGGAAGCACTCCTGTGGGATCATCACGCTGCCCATGTGAGCAGTTGCTGAGCCATACTTTCAAGTCTCTCAATCTCTTATAATGAATACACACATATGAGATAGTGAGTAGAAGTCAATAAATGTGGCCATCTGGATTGAAAACCAGCCCATGCCACCTTATATTGACCTTGAAATGAAGACCCAACTTGAAAATGTATCGTCATGTTGATAGTGGTTGCATGTCAGAATATCACCAGACATAACTTTCACGTCCTAAATATCATTTACAACATATTGGCCAATTGGATTCAGATTTTCTCTTACTAACTCCAATAGTGCGATATTTTTGTCAATAATGTTTACATCAGGTTTATGTCATTTGATATCCCGACATACCAATGATCTCGAAACTAAGACCAATACAGATAGTAACTGATTGAGAGCCCAGTGCTACAGCGAGGAGCTACCTTAATACATGTCAGCCCTTATGATGGGATGTTCTGTGTGTTGAAGGACCCTGCCCCCTCCTCGTCTTGACACTGATCTTCAACTGACCCACGTTTTGGGGTATGTATGTCTTCTACTCAGACGTTCCAATCTTTAAGGTGGATTGTTTTTTTTCTATGCAATGCGAGATCTTTCAGTTTGCTCCAAAGCCCTTGATGAAATTGCGATCTGTAGCAATGTCGTCTCTGCGGTCAAGTATACGCTATATCCTCTGGTTTGGTGGAAGTTAAACTAGAAGGTGGTTAGAGCGCAAATACTCTGCCACCTCAGTAAAGAGGTGCCCAATAGTTTACAACCCATCTCTCACACCCCTTTGCTCTCTCTTTTTACAGAGGATAGTTTCGCCTCCCACATGTCCAATTTATTTACAATTACCCAGAGAGCAGAAGAATATGTTAATGTAACCAGTTTTATTGTAATCTTTTTCAACATAGCAAGCCTTGCCTTCCCTGAATACAAAATGTATCTGCAGAATTCAAACAAAGTCCTTGTAAATGTATTATTTGTTTACTTTCAAACGGAATGGTAAAACGTAGGAAATTCAACTCAGATTTTAAGACTACAGTGTGCATGATTTCTGGGTCTTAAAAACAATCCCAGCAGTTACAAAAGACATCTGATGCCCGGCAGTGTTAGCAATTATTACACAAAGGGGAATATTAACAAGAACGTGTGCTAAACATCACAAAAAATTGCTAATACACCTTTGAACATCACAGCCAAACGTGGGAAAAGAACCCCGTGTTAACTTGAATTTCACAAGGCGGTAGCATGCGAAACCGTGGCCAATGTCCCCGATACAACCACCTTGACGGCGATAAAAACACAAACCTCAATGTGAAATAACATGCGATGGACCAAAGCGTGATGAGGAAATCAGCGATAAGCAGCACCAGGCTTGCAACAACACATGGCAGGAGGGAAAAATCCCAATAAAAGTAGAAAAAACTCCCAAAAACAAACTGACCAACACCCAAGCACCATGGAGGCAGCCGGAGCAGGCGCAGAGGACGAGCGCAACCCCACAAGCATCCCGGATGACCAGCCTGGGACATCTGGGACAGGGAAGGCCAAGGAGAAGAAGAAGAGGAAGACAAATTTCAGTCCATAGGAAAACAGGATCCTGATTACGGAGGTGATGGAACACCATCAACAACTGTTCGTCACCTCCAAATTGTCATTGGGAACCAAAAATGGGATATAGCGGAACATCATGGACAAGGTGAATGCCGCCAGAGACCACAGGAGATCAATGGATGAGGCCAAGAGGCAATAGATTGACATCAAGCAAAATACCAAGGAGAAACTCGCAGCCAACCAGAAGGCAGCAATGCAGACTGGAGGTGGGAGCCCAGCGCCACAGCTCATGCTGGATGACATGGAGGACCTGGTGTCGACAGTCATCAGTGTGGAGACTGTGGCCGGAGTTGGGGGACCGGACACTGCTTGATAGGACACAACTCAACCACAATATGGTGAGTGACCACCAGGTACTGGGGGGATGGTTGGTGAGGGCCACAATCGCACATATGCACAATCAAGCAGTGCACACCCACAGTGACTCTGGGTCATACCCCTGATCTACACACTGTCACAATGTACAATGCCATGCTGTCTAAATGTCAACATGTACCATGCGGCTACATACATCTGGACACATCATACTACACCATCTCTCCTTCACATTGCAGGAGCACCATCAACACCCCCTGCAGAGCAGTCCCTGCCACTCTTTACTGATGATGAGGAGGACAACGCCAGCATCAACACCCAAGCCCTCCAACACATCATGGACATTATCCGCAACTCACCTCCAGGATCAGGGAAGCCCAGCTGCATTGAGGAGACCTCACCCACTACCCAAAACACCCAGAAGGAGGCACCCACAGCCCCAGCACTCTCCCAAGACCCTGGGAACAAACCATGGCCTTCCAACACCGTGTGCTGGAGGGCCAGAGTGAGATGGGTGAGCAGGTGCTTGTGGGGTCCAGCCTCATTGATTCTAAACTGAACACCATCCATGGGTGTCTAGGTCCCATCAGGGACCAGCTCCAGTCCCTAACGGACACCCACGGCCCACTCCATGGTCTCCAACGAGCCCTGACTGACATCGCTGGAGAGAAAAACACCTGTCCGCTCAGACTGGCTCCAGCGATTCCAACCAGGAGCTGGCACACATGCGGAAACTCATGGAGGACGTGGTGGGGATGGAGGCGGAAAGGATGGCAGCCACGGCTGCACATCAGCGAAATGAGGCTGGGATCTACCATGCCCTGCAGATCCTCATCATGGCATTGCTGCCACAAGGCGCGACCCTGATGAATGCTGCTGTCCCCACACCGTCTACATCTCCGCCCCCTGGTGTGTCAGTGCCTCACAGTGCGGCAGGCATATCCACTGTGGCACCTGATGTGCCACTGCCAAACAATGCGGCCGACAATGCTCCTCCGGCCCCTGATGTGTCAGTAGCACACAGTGCCGCAGCCGGTACTGCAACACACACAGGTGAGGCAGAGCACACATATGAGGGTGAGGACATGGATGGGATTGTTGTCAGAAGGAAGCAGTAGCATTCATTTCTGCCACCTGGCCTGTTTCTGCTTGGTGCCGCACATGGCCTCATGACCTCCCACTGACCCCCGTTACACTCGGCTGCACTCACCTGGTACATCGACATGGACTGCCATATCCTGTTTGATGACTAATGGCACGGCGGCTAGACTGCAGACTGTACCCTTCCTCTTCTGCAGTATTTGTCATCCCTGGCTGGCCCTCCACAGGCCCATATTGTGTGGTAAGATTGGCATGGCCCTGTACAGTTCCAGCTGCTAAACTCCAATGAATGTGCAAAAAACATACAGTAACTCACTGCTGTGTCATGTCTCCCATCATTGCTGCATGAATGTGTGGATGGAAGTAGGGACAGTGATTTACCTTACGTCAATGATGCTCATGTAGTGGGATGCCATTCACCATGTGCTACATTGCATATTGTGTCCCGGTTGCCATGGACACTACAACAGGGACACATGCATTAGTCACTTCCTTGCCCGAACATGGACTGAACCACGCCCAGAGCCCCAGGGTCATTGTTGCAAACCCTGCGCTGGGCTGGCGTACGCCAGGCCAGACCACTCCACATATGCTCTGACGGGGGGCCACATAGCTACCTGTCGCAGGCGTACTCACTGGTGGTATGCAGGTCACTGGTCTAGTTGTCAGCATGTGATGGCCACTCCCTGAGGGCAGGTCTGCACGCACACCACACCCATCCAGCACAGGCTACACAGGCCATGTGACCCCCACAAATATAAGGAGCCGACAACATCACATTCCCCTCTGCCAGTGGTGACTGGATAAAAGCCGCTCCACAGTGCTTAATTATAAAGGGCCCATGATTTGCTGTGCACTGGGTTGGTGACACCCAAGGGCTTGCGGCCGACAAGGGCCTACCACCACGTGGTGCTGACTGCCGTTGCACAGAGTTAGCGGCACCCGAGGCCTTGCGGGTGACATAGGCCTACCACCATGTGGCGCTGACTGGCGTTGCACAGAGTCAGTGGCACCCGAGGCCTTGCGGCCAACATGGGCCTACCACCACGTGGCTCTGACTAGTGTTGCACTGGGTTAGTGGCACACGTAATTGCTGAGCAGGTGAGCAGCCTGCAATGATGATGTGTGCACTAATGTGGTCTCCGCCATTGATGACTAAGTGTCATGTGTGGAACCTGCTGTGCTGCGGGCGGGCCCACATGATGTGGATCATGCCATGGTGGCGTGACCGGGGCCTGGAGCTCGCACGGGCTCCTGATGTGCCTACTGATGGATACACCGGTGGCTGCAGGTGAGCAGTGGGGCCTGTGTGCGCAGGGGTGGTGGTGTCTCTCTCTCTCTCTCCCTTCATTTCCTTCTCTCACACTCTCTCTCCATTCTTTCTCTTCCTCTCACTCCCTGCCCTCTCTCTCGCTCACTCCCTTCCCTCTCTCTCACTCCCTCTCATTTCCCTCTCTCTCTCACTCTCTCTCCCTTCCTTTCCTTCCATCTCTTTCTCTCTCTGGCTCGTTTTCCTTCTCTGTTTCTCTGTGACTCGCTCCTTTGATGTGAGCATGACACACGTCCTGATTTTGTGCTTTCTTTTCCAGGCTGTGTCCTCGAGATTATCCCTGCCGGGCCCAACAGGAGTCTTTCGCATTGCTGTTTTCTGTTGTTTCAATAAAGTTTTTGGTTGTTACTTCAGTGTTTTTCTGACTGTTTCTCGTTCTTCTGGCCACACATGTGTGTATTTATTTTGGCACTGTGCGTCATCATGCATTGAGGCCCTTGTGTCATGCACGGTATGTGTATGCCTCTGGGGGGCCAGTGTAAGGGTGGGGGGGGTTTGCGGTGGGTGTTGTGGCCCTCATGGGTATCGGCGTTGAATGATCATTGTCTCCATGGCATCTGTTGGTCTTCAGGTGTGGCTCTTGGCTGGGCTCCCATTTATGCTGCAGGTAGTCGTCCTGCTCAACACCAGCAAAAGGCAGGTGTTAATTCCCTGCTGCTACCACCGCTTATCGCCTGTTTTTGGTTCTCATCGCAGATCTGGCAGTTTGTTGTGAAAGTGGTGTTGTGTTTTTTCGTGTGTTTTTGCACGTGAACGCTCACTCTGCATCTCATTATGGTTAGTTGGTGGTGTCCACCGTGGAGATGAATTTTGGGGCAGTTATCGCGGGAATATATTGATGTCTGCAGTTTGCACCAGCTTGTGAATGGGGTGTTAAATCTGTCTCCAATTTTGATTTGTTAAGGTGGGGATAATTCAGAGTTGAGTCCTTGTGAATATCCCCCTAAGTGTATCTCCCTGAATATCACAGAAACACACTCCTCCAAAATAAAAAATTGGAAATGTACAAACAGAAAAGTAAAAATAAAGTTGATAAGTGAAGATTCCTTCAGTAGATGGACTGCGGAGGCTGGAGTGATGACTTGCAGTCAACGGAGCATGTTGTTTTGACTGACATCTTAACTACAGAAATGATCTTCACTTTAACAAATTTGTAGCTGTCAAAGGCAAGCACTAATAGATGTAGTTTGATAAAGGGATGTCTTCATACAAGAAGCCGAGCCAAGACAAGCCAAGGCTTTTCACTTCCTAGGACCGCAAATTATATTTCTACAGATATCATCCCCCTGGATGGATTTCAGCCTTCATCTGTGAGGGCTATAAATACAGAATAGAGAGTCAATGTAGCCTCTCAGCACGACATTGATCCTGGGCATGGAGGAGATGTACCACTGGGCAGAGCTGCATGGCTGGATGCCAGCCTCCCTTGGGAGATCTCATATAACGAGAAGGCGGGCGCTGCTTGATGGTCGTTGTGGGACAGAGCGAGGAGGGCAGAGAAGAATGGGGACCAGCTGCACTGCACAATATTTTCAGTGCCCTATTAGCCAATTTAGCACTGAAATTAAGTGTAAGCCCACAACGTCTAGCACATGATCCAAAGCTTTGAACAACCCCCCTCCCCAAACAAGCTATTATGTATTAACCCCTTATAGGTACTATTTTCAGAGAAATAATATACCCACTAGTGAACTGCGGTCTCCCACAGTGATGTAATGGCCTAATTTTGCAAATTATTTCTGAATTTGCACTTACAGGTTTTCTCCAGGGCCGGATTGGCTGTAGTGGACACTGGCCGTTTCCCCGATGGGCCGCCAAAGTGGTGGTCAGTTTTAACCCTAAAATGCTGCTTTTTTTACAGAGAGACGGTTTTACAGCATAGATGCAATATCGGCTTCCTGCGACTAAAAATCGGAACAGAGATTTCCACTAGCACCACCCACCCCCACCCCCATCCGGGCCGGCCAAGCTCTTTGCCAGGGCCGGTTTTAATTCCCAGTTCGGCCATCGTTTTCACCATCACATGAGAGCACATTTACAAATATTGTGAACACACACCAGCATGTACAAGAGTATTCTAGGAAATATGCCTGCAACACACTTCCAGGAAATCTCCTGGCACTGTTTTGTAAACTCTTAATTACGTACAAGAAATAGTATTTCTTCAATTGACTTTTATGTATTGTTTCCTCTCCACAAAGAAACTTTGAGTCTCATTCACAATGATTTGGTGTAGGGCAGTGCCACAAGTCTTTTGTGGAGCTGCTACTCTACGCCAAATTGAAAGGGTAAGAATGCACTGTATTTACTGATACAGTGCATTCCTGTTCTTCCAGCCGGTGCAAATGGTGTCCAGAACCAACACAAGCACCCTTACACCATGGTACAAGGTTGTCTGCGTTGTAGGCAGAATTGTTTTTGTTCAGGAAGAGAAACTTTCCTGCACAAAACCAATCCATGGTGGCGCTTTCCTCCTTTGATGTGTGCTGCAGAGTGCAGCACACATAAAAAAGAAGAAAACACAAAGAGAAATTAAGATATTTCTCCTCATTGCGCCTGCCCTGGGGAGGCATAACGTTTTGACAGAATCTTCGGTTTACAGATTCTTCTAAATATGAGAATGTATCAAAACCCACAGGTGTTGTGTGGGAACACCCTGATGCAATGTAAGGCAACGCAGTGACTTGTGCTTCATTGCCATTGCGGAAGCCCATGAAAGGCCACGCAACTTTGCATGGCCTTGTAGATATGGGTGTACACTCTGTGCCATAAAAAGTGATGCACCAGCGGTGTTAGGGGCTTGTAAATTAGCCCCTAGGTTTCCCCCTGGGGAAACATATTCCCTGTGCACCCTTCCATTGCCAACATGGAAATTGACAGTAAATCTAGAACTTTTTCCAGGGTGGAAAAAGGTCGTGGACAAGTTTGTGAATACCTTCAAAGTCACATTTTTTCAGGATGTTGGGGAATATCCGAAGGTATCCCTACCTTGGAATACACCCTGTCTGCCAATGGCAGGATATTTATCCTTGTTCAGGTGTATTACACCATAGAGTGCATATTTTTCCATGTGCTTATGTAAATCAATTAAAAAGTGCAAATCCACCTTTTGTGAATTCTTTGTGCTAGTAAATCAAATCATACATGTATGTAAGTCGACGTTACACATGCACATCCCTCTGTAAATCTAGTGCTGCCTCTTACTGAGGCATCGCTGTTAAACTGGCATGCCGTTATTTCTGCAGTAATTCCGAGTGAGCATCTAGCGGCTGAGACACCAAGCCAATCGCCATTTGTGTCAGAGATCATGGGGCTTATTTATGAAAGGCTTGCGCTGCATGAGTGTCACCAAGCATATATTTCTAGAGTGCACATCACTGGTGAGTCACAACATGATGACACAGTTTTCTTGAGTATAGACACAGAAGCAAATCTTATGAGCATAGTTGATAATTTATGGATGTGGCGTAAGGGTGTCATGGGCATCAAGGAATCATGATTGAAGCTTGTGTTAGAGGCGTCCTGTAGTATTCAGGGTTGTGGTGGGATGGTGTCATGGGCATTGATGAGGATTCCTTACTTACGTAGGTTGGTGCCCTGTGCATCAATGAAGATTAATGGCTGTGGTGAAACAGTGTAACGTGTATGGATGGTTGAATGGCTGCGTGAGTGCAAAGACTGTTGTATGCTTTGGACTTTCTCAGTTGGAACTATATGTTTGCTAGGACAACATAAACATTGGGATGGTGCTGGATTGATTACATGCACCCAGTCAAGATATGTTGGCCGATAGTCCTGCTAGCTCACAGTGCCCCAGTAAGTACCCCTAGCTCTAGTAAGATAACCAATGGTTTGGGCAGACTCAGAACATGACAACCCTGACTTCCCAAGAATTTGTGGTAGCAGTGATAGTCATGTTTATTCAAATGTTCGGTCTTTTCAAACAAATACACCGTATAATTTCATTTAAATTACTTAAAATGTCCTGTAAAAAACGTTACTAAAAAGTATCAAAATCTTTGTTCATTGTTCTACACTTAATAAAATCAAGACCAGATTATTTTCTCTATAAAGTGCTGCAAGTTTAAAATTGACCTCATCATAAATTCCATATTCATCATAAAACTCTATATTAGATTGTTTGATTTTCTTCGGGAACTTTTCATAATTCTATTGGATACTTATTTATGAACTTCACCCCCTACACACCAGAGGAAGCAAGGGCCGGAATGGCCATAGCGGGCACCGGGCAATCCCCCGGTGCACCACACTGGTGGGGGCCGGTATTGGGCCCCTGAGGGCCGTTTTTGTTACAGGGCCGTTTTTGCTGCATTGCTGCAAAATCGGCCAAAAACCGGGCCCGGCAAATAGCTCGGCAGCACCTTCAACCCCCCGAGCACTTTGCCAGGGCCAGTTGTGGTTCCTAGTCCTGCCCTGGAGGAAGCGAAGACCCGCCTAACCAGGTACTTACAACTTCTCTGCAGGATTATATGTTCATATTAATGAATATTTCTTTCCAAAGTATCTTTCTTTCATTTAATAACTTCTGGCATGCACAGAGAATATGTGATAGGGATTCATGTTTGTAATTGCACAATCTGCAGTCTTGATTGTGGTGCTGGTCTTTCCTGGAGGGGATCAGATACTTTGTTTCCCACATACCAAAGTGTAAATTCATAAATTGTTTTTTTAAATTGTTGAGGAATGTGCTGAAAAATTATCCTGAGGTTTCCTTGTACCATATGACTTAATCATCGTCCAGGCATGATGTTTTGTTGACAGATTTCATGCTTTGTTGAGGGCCTATTTCCCCATGCCTAAATTCCAAATTTCTTGAGGGCAAAGACCCTCAATAATCTGTGCTAAGTCGAAGCCCCAGGGACCTTGCATGTTATTCTCTCTTTGAGCTTCTATTTCTTTACAGCACAGATTCTTGATACAATCAGTTGTGGCTGCTCTGAGCAATCCACATAGTTTAATAAAAGCACTTTTACTCCGGAATGTTTAATTGGTCAAACCAAACTATAGTCAGACTAGAGCCGGTGATGCTGCTTGCTGAATGAGGAAGACATTTTTATAAACCTTTGTTTGTATATTGTTTAGGATTAAGATTGTGTTAGAAATGGGGGTCTCTAGTTGGCAGAGATAGATATCTTTGTGAAATAGGACCCTTGCTTCGAGTCAGGGTAAGGGGGATACACACTTTAGATAACCCTTGCTCACCCCCTTGGTAGCTTGGCACGAGCAGACAGGCTTATCCCAAAGACAATGTGTAAAGTATTTGTCTCAACACTCACAGTAACACAGTGAAAACACCACAAAAGGACACCAAACCAATTTAGAAAAATAAAGTTTCTTTATCTAAACTAAACAAGACCAAAACAACAAAAATCCAACATACACAGTTAAAAATATGACTTTCAAAAGGTTTCAACAACTTGTACCATAGAAAACTATGGATACGTGTCTTTTCACCAAAGTACCTGTATATCCATCAAAGTCTCAAAGCCAAACAGCCGCAGAATAGGAAAACAAAGAGATGCAACACTCCTGAGACCTTGGGGAGGCGATGCAACAGTTATGCGACATGCAGAGGATGAGTTGCATTAAATCCGGTCTGTATGAGGAGTGATGCATTGATTCTTCACAACGGTTCCGGTTCACAGGTGATGTGTTGGGAAAGTGTGCCGCACCGGTATGATGCGTGGAGATCCGGGATGCGTCGGCGACCGATGCGGGCATGTTGAGTGGCGCTGCGTAATGCAGTGGCAACAGGCGCTGCGGCGGTTTTCACAGTGGCACATCGATGGGTGGAAATTCTTCTCAAGTCATGGAGATAGGTCGGGAAAACAGCTGCAAGAAGAGCGATGCGACGATTTCTGTAGTTCTTTGAGTTTCTTCTTTCTTCCAGCTCCCAAACAGCACCAACAACCTCCAGAAGCCCTAAACTGGCACAGGCACCTCTTGGCAGGTCAGACCTCACAGCAGCAGAGTTCAGGCGAGCTGGGGGTCAAGTATTTGTGACCTTGAGACTTCAGAACAGGAAGCCAGCCCACTTCAGGCCCTTGGAGTCTTTCTTTAAGCAGGGGACACAGCCCACAGCAAAGTCCTTCTCCTTTCCTTGGCAGAAACAGCAGCTGTAGACCAACACCAAACATACCAAGCGCAGTACTTCTCCCCAGTCTCTCCAGCTCTTCTCCTTGTCAAAGGTTCCTCTTGAATTCCAAGAATAATCTTGTTAGAACTGGGGGTCTCTAGTTGGCAGAGGCAGGTACCACTATCAAAATACGGACCCTTGCTTCTAGTCAGGGTAAGAAGGATACACCATTTAGATAACCCTTGCTCACCCCCTTGGTAGCTTGGCATGAGCAGTCAGGCTTATCAAAGGGAATGCGCTAAGTATTTGTACCAAGACTCACAGTAACACAGTGAAAACACCACAAACTGACTCCACAACAGTTTCGAAAAATAAAGATATTTAATCTAAACTACACAAGACCAAAACAACAAAAATCCAACATACACAGTTCAAGAATTTGGTTTCAAATAAGTTCTTAAGGTTGCGTTAAAATAATCCACAGTTGCGTCACCTTTTAGCCAACAGTACCTTTAGATGCGACAAAAGTTCCAAGTGAAAGCTGTAGCGTTGAAAAGCAAGCGATGCGTCACTCCTGAGACCCTCGGGAGGCGATGCGACAACCCAGCTGGATGTAGCAGGGGTGTTGCGGTGACTCCGGTCTGTATGGGGAGGGATGCGATACCTTGTGCCAATTCCGGTCCACAGGTTTCGGTGGAAGCGGTTTGCAAAAGGTACAGTGCGACGATCTTTGGGACGGCGACAATCTCAGGTGCGGCAGCGATGCGCATCGCAGCGTCGATCTTTTCCTCTCGCGGCCCCTCGATGTGATGGCTCTTCGATGACTCTGGCAGCGATGTGATGCGGCCCGCAAGCAAGCGGAGCAGTAATCTCACCCAGTGACCACAGGCTCTGCGACAATACTTGCACCAATGGTAATCTTCCTGCAACAGACTGGTGCGTCCCGCAAACGAAGGATGCGACGACTCTGCCAGCGGCAACAGGTGCTTTGACGTTCTCGGCCTTCGCGGCAGTGGGAATTTCCTTGCACTGACGGGGATGCACTCCGCAAGCGAGCGATGCGTTAAAACTTGCAGAAAGTCTTTAAAATCTTGCTTTACAGCTTCCCAACACAGGTACAACTTCCAGAGGCACCACAACTGGCCCAAGCACTCTAGGAAGGACAGAACTGTCTCAGCAGAGTTCAGGGAAGCTGGGGGTGAAGTCATTTTGTTCCTGGGACTTCTTAACAGGGAGCCAGCTCTTGTTCAGGCCCTTGGAGATTCCTTCAAGCAAGGGGACACAGCACAAAGCAAAGTCCTTCCCCTCTCCTTGGAAGCAAAGCAACTGCAGGTCCGTCCAGCAAACCAACTGCTGGACAGTCTTCCTTCTTCTGTGTTCCAGCTTTCTCCTTGTCAGAGGTTCCTTCTTGATTCCAGGATTATCTAATTTTCTGTAGTCAGGGGTCCTGTACTTATACCCCTAAAAGTATTTGTTCCCTTTGTGCAGGAGGGATCTGAGCCCAGTCTGAACCAGTTCTGGGTGTTCCTGGAGCACTTTGTTTTCCTGGCTTCTCCTTTCCTTTCAGAGAGAGCGGCAGGTTCGTCAGCTGCCCAGCAGGAGGTGGAGCCAGCACTGTGGAAGGCAGGAACAGCCCTATTCAGGCCCAGGTGCTATCTCCTCCCACCACTCAAGATGCAGATGCAGTCATTCAGCCTAGGGTTGACTCAGCCAGCCTCCCGGGGGCTACCCAGCCCTTGTCACTCTCAAATCAGACAGTCAATTCGGAAACAGGCCAAGGCACACAGAAAGGTCAGACAAGAGAATAGCAACCTTCTAAAAGTGTTGTTCTCAAACACAGGATTTAAAATCAACCTTTCCTAAAAGATATGTTATTAAATTCAGAGTTTAGGGATACCAGACTTTTATGTCCTACCATGCTCCTATGGGAAGATATGCTGGTAGCCACTGTAGCCTTACAATAGTGAAAAATGAAAATGGTTGTAATTCACTACCAGAGCATGCCACCTGCACTAGTATATGCTCTAACTTTCACATACACTGCACCCTGCCCAAGGGGGTACCTTGGACCTTCCATAGGGGTATGTATTATATGTATTGGCATTTATATAGTGCACTACTTACCCGTAGGGTCCCAAGGCGCTTCGACCGCTGCGAAACCCTTCCTGGCTTCCCTGAGAGATGGTCCCTTATTGGGTATCTCCAGGGTGAGACCAGGCATCCCCGGCGGTCTGGTGGGGCCGTTAGTGAAGATGAGGCAAGCTAATGCCCAGAGTTGCCGAGTGTGATCGCTGATCAGAGTGGGCACCGAGGCGAGAGAATTATCGAGTCCGCTGACCCTGGTCCAGAAACCTGCCGCACCGGGAATCGAACCCTGGTCCCGGGCCGTCCTCTGCTCTCGGGTCTGCCGCCTCTAACCAGTGAGCCACACTACTTCACTGGCCAATGTGTACATAAAGGGAAGGGTTAGGCCCGGTCAGTGGGGACACTGACCAGGAGGACTGCGGTGGCAGGCCTGAGACACCATTTTAGGGCTATTCATTTGGGTGGCACAATCAGTGCATTTTTATCACCAGCCCTGGCACACATAGTGCACTTTACTAGGGACTTCGTGGTGAGACAAATATGTCAATCATGGATAACCAATTACCATCATAATTTACACAGGGAGCACTTGCACTTCGACACTGATCAGCAGTGGCAAAGTGCCCAAAGGATCTATACCATCAAAAACGAAACTCAGCACAGCGTCAAAAATACAGGAGATAGAGGCAAAAAGACAGGGGAAACCACGCCAAAGAAGCCAGGTCTAACAGATCTAAAGTTCAGGGGTTTTAGGGCTAATACTTATACCCCAAAATGTCTTTGTTCTCTTTGTGCAAGGGGCTTTGAGCCTAGTTCAAACCAGTCCGGGGACACTATGCAAGTGCACAGAAACATCCATTGTCAATGTGTGCCTTGGCTCCAGACACACAACTGGGGGGCTGAGCCAGCATTGTGGAAGGCAGGCACAGCCCTTTCAGGTACAGGTACTACTTCCCCACCACTCCAAATGCAGATCAGGCCTATTCGGGCTAGTGCTTACTCATACAGACTCCTGGAGTCACTGTACCTCCCCAGCCCCTGTCCCCTTAAAGCCAAACAGTCAATCAACAAACAGGCCAAGGCACACAGGGTGATTGAACAAGAGAAAGCCACTTTCTAAAAGTGGTATTTTCAAACACACAATTTAAAAGCCATCTTTACTAAAAGATGTGTTATTAAATCTTGAGTTCAGGGACACCAAACCAATTTTCTATCTTATCCCTATGGGAAGACATGCTTGTAAAATGTTACAAAGCTTTCCCCATTCTATCCTATGGGGCAAGATAGCCTTTCAATAGTGAAAAACGAAATTGGCTGTACTTCACTATCAGGACATGTTACACACACCAGTACATGTCCTACCTTTACCTTACACTGCAACCTGCCCAGGGCGGTACCTTGGGCCGATCATAGGGGTGCCCTATATGTAAGAAAAGGGAACGTGAGGGCCTGGCAAATGGGTGCACCTGCCAAGTCAACATGGCGGTTAACAAACTGCATGTAGCACTGCGGTGGCAGACCTTAGACGTCTTTTCAGAGCTACTCATGTGTGTGGCACAATCAGTGCTGCAGGCCCCCTTCTAGCATTTGATTTACCAGCCCTGGCACACTCAGTGCACTTTACTAGGGACCTACTGGTAAAGCATATATGCCAATAATGGATAACCAATCAAAATAACAATTTCAATTGAAAGCATATGCACTTTAGCGCTGATCAGCAGTGGTAAAGTGTCCATAGTCCTATAGCCAACAAACACAGGTCAGGAAAAAATAGGAGGAAGGAGGAAACATTTTGGGGATAACCCTGCAAAAAGGGCCTTATCCAACAGATCTTGGAACCCCTCAAGATTTCGCTACCATATGTGATGGGAGGCATTATCTGTGCCGACATAACGGATAGTAAGTGCCTGTAGGATGGACAGCTTAATTTCTTTTTTAGTAAATTGAAGCAGTATATGAGTTTTTGGGCTTTGGCCCTCATTGCTAAAAGCTGATGCTTATAACTCAGTTTTCTCTCAATTTTAAACCCCAGCTATTTGTATGAGGCAACAACCTCGCCTCACTCACTCACTTATCGTCTTATTCATTTATCTGTGCACTCTCATTCATCATGCAGCCATCCATCCTCAAACTCACTCAGTTATTCATGCCAGAATCAGCTATAAAACTTTGGCAATTGTCCATAAGGCAATACATCACTATAGCCTTATAGCCCGCCATAGAGGGCTATACCAGCTATTAAAGGCCCTCTCCAGCGTTAAAGGCCCCGAACCGAAGGCGAGGGCCTTTAACAATGGAGAGGGACTTTAATAGTGGTATAGCCCATCTACGAAGGGCTATAAGGCTATTAGAACATTCTGTCACTAGAGGACAGAATGTTCTAACAAAAAACAAAAAAAGGCTTTTGGGAGCTTGAGGGGATTTGAATCCCCTCAGGCTCCCTGAACCCTTTGTTCACAGCCAGAGCTGTGAACAAAGAAACATTCGAATGTTAGAGCTCCAGGCTTATACCAGCCATTATAAGCCCAGAGCGCTCCATTGTTTTCAATGAAGCTCCCAACATTCCAATGTTCTAATTTGTGTTAAGGTGTGCACTGCTATGCTTCTCTTGGGAGTATGTTGGTGACCGTAGGTAAACATTTTTCATTAGCAGAAAGCCGAGTTGATTGCTGTTCTAATTACTTACTAATCAGTACTATCATTTTCAATACTGTTCGCGGTTATCCTAAAATCTCATAGTCAGTTTTTAATTAAAGAAAATGTGCACAAGACAGATAATAAACGTGAGCAGCTGGGCAAAGGAATATTATTGTATATTTGTTGACACATGATGGTTTACAGCTGAAAAATATACCCAGTAGGCCTCATATATTGGATTCAGAAGATGTAGTTTCTCCTTTTGCAGTATCTCACACGTAATTGTGAAACTTTAAGAAATATGCATAGAGATTTTTCACAAGCAGTCGGTGGTACATATTTGTGTTTCATTTATTTACTGATTTGCATGTATTTCTGAAACCAACGAGTATCCAAGCACTGACAGATGGGAAACATTGTACAGACATTGATGATTCATAAACGTGCATTGTATACTTTGCATGCGCATTGTTCAGTAGCAAGTACAGAAACCACACAGGAGCAACACATAGACCACCATTGGAGAGGGGTACAATGTATTAGGACAACATGGTCCAACCAGTTGTCATTAAGTATCCAAATCGGCAATGCAGGATAGCAAAGAATCATGGGCTGTGATGAAAAATATGTACAAGTACTCAAAAGTGAAGGTGACCATGCAGTATTAGTTAGACCTGGCATCCTTGGCGTGGTTTTCCCCGACTTTTTGCCTCTACCACCTATGTTTTTGATGCTGTGCTGGATTTCGTTTTCGCTGGCTTAGATGCTTCGGTCACTTTATCACTGCTGATCAGTGTCAAAGTCCAAGTGCTCCCTGTGTAAATTGTGTATGTAATTGGTTCTCCCTGATTGGCATATTGGATTTACTAGTAGGTCCCTAGTAAAGGGCACTAAATGTGCCAGGGCTGGTAAATCAAATGCTACTAGTGGGCCTGCAGCACTGATTGTGCCACCCACGTGAGTAGCCCTGAAAAGGTGTCTCAGGCCTGCCACCGCTGTGCCTGCGCCCAGTTTTTTAACTGCCATGTCGACCTGGCAAGTTCATCCACTTTCCAGGACATAACCTTCCCTTTTCTTACATATCAGACACCCCTATGGAAGGCCCAGGGTACCTCCCTGGGCAGGATGCAGTGTATGTGAAAGGTAAGACATGTATTGAGGTGTGTAACATGTCCTGATAGTGAATTACTGCCAATTTCATTTTTCACTGTTGCAAGGCTACCTGTTCCCATAGGAGGGAATGGGGAGTTTGTTTATAACCTCTTCTCAACATAACTACCCCTGGGAATAAGGTAGGAAAATAACGTTTTGTATGCCTGAGCTCAGATTTTAATATGATTTTACCTTCTGTGTTTGAAAATACTTTTTAGAAAGTAGGTATTTTCTTGTTCAGTCTTCCAATGTGCCTCTGCTGAGATGTGGATTGCCTGTCTGGGTTTTGGAGTGTCAGGGCTATGGAGAAGCAGTGGCTCCAGAGAGCATAATGAGTCGCGGCTGGGCTGAATATACCTGGGCTGCATTTGGAATAGGGGTAGAGAGATTTCCTTTCACCTGAATGGGCCTGCTCCCCTGAACACTGCTGTTGTGAGTTCTAACCTGTCTAGAGGTTCCTGTGCCAGTTTTTGGGCCTCTGGAGGATGTTACTACTGTTTGGGAGCTGTAATAACGAAATAACATGAAGAAATGCTACAATCAAAGCTTTGCTCTTCTTGTAGATGTTTTCTTGACACATCTCCATGGCGCGAGAAGAATTTCCACTCATCACTGTGCCGCTGCGAAAACCGTTGCAGTCCCTGTTGCCGCTGCAGGAATCGACGCATTGAGGGATCGTGGCTGAAGAGGACCCAAGCAGCACTGCTCGACGCCGCTGCATCATACACCGCTGCATCCTGGAGATCTATACATCGCATCAGTGCGGCACGCTTTCCCAACACATCACCTGTGAACTGGAACCGGCACGAAGAATCAAAGCATCACTTCCCATACAGACCGGAACCGATGCAACTCATCCTCTGTGTACTGCAGAACTGTTGTATTGCCTTCCTAAGTTCTTGGGAGTGTCGCATCTCTTTGTTTTCCGAATTGGCAGCGGTTTGGTTTGGGAACTTTTGACGCATCTACAGGTACTTTGGTGAAAAGTCACGCATCCAAAGATTTCTATGGTACAAGTTCTTCAAATCTTTGGAAAGTCATATTTTTAACTGTGTATGTTGGATTTTTTGTCGTCTTGGTCTTGTTAAGTTCAGATAAAAATAATTTATTTTTCTAAACTGGTGCGGTGTCCATATGTGGTATTATCACTGTGTTACTGTGAGTGCTGGTACACATTGCCTTTGGGATAAGCCTGTTTGCTCGTACCCAGCTACCAAGGGGGTGAGCAGAGATTATCTAAAGTGTGTATCCCCCTTACCCTTACCCTGACTAGAAGCAAGAGTCCCTATTTGGACAAAGGTACCGAACTCTGCGAACTAAAGACCCCCATTTTTAACAGTTAGCCACTCCTCGGGGTGGCAAAGGCATAGAATATAATAAAACAAAACGAAATTCACTGAAAAAGAAAAGGTTAAAGCAGCGTTATTGTTAGGTAGGGTTATACGAAAATAACACTAAAATTCAACAGTTATAGTTTAGTGAACTAAATATAACTTGTGCGTCCGTCATGCATGGTTTTTGGCCTTACATATTACATCACTTATGACATGTTAAATGACATCGGTGATGACATTTGTGCTCTAAGGTAATTGAAAAAGCCTATTAGGAGGGTTATTGCCCTGAATAAAGCAATGTTAATATGCACTCTCTCAGGAAGTAACCAGTGTTTTTCTCATGTTAACTTTGATGTTCTGAGGTAATAAATGCAACTTGACCGTTGTATTACAGTAAATATGTCGAATTAGAACATTGGACTGTTGGTAGCTCCATTGAAAACAATGGAGTGTTTCGGGCCTATAATGGCTGGTATAACCACGGAGCTCCAACTTTCCAACATTGCCAGAGCTGTGAACAAAGGCTTCAGGGAGCCTGAGGGGGTTTCAATCCCCTTGCGCTTCCTGAAGGCTTTGTTTTATTTGTTAGAACATTCTGCCCTCTAGTGACAGAATGTTCTAATAGCCTGATAGCCCTTCGTAGCAGGGTTGTACCAGCTATTAAAGTCCCGATGCCATGTTAAAGTCCCTCCCATTCGGCTCGGGCCTTTAACGCTGCAGCGGGCTTTTAATAGCCGGTATAGCCCAGTACGGTGGGCTATAAGGCCATAATATGGGTACATTAGTTAGCTGCATTGCTCTGCGTAATGTAGGTTTTTAGGCCACATTTATTTTCATTGCCATTGCCATAAATATATTGGTGTGTGTATATATTTCACAGTGGGGTAACAATTTAGCCATACCTCCATTGTAAAGGCATCATTAGATTTGCTTCCAATTTTTCATCCCATTGACAGATTTGCAAGGTATCACAAATCAGATTTCTACTAACTCATTCAGCAAAGTTTCATGAATGCTGAATTGAGTTACATCATAGTCGGCATTAAAGTAGAACTTTACTCAGAGGTGCACCTTTGCTTGAATTGGTGTAAATCTGTTCAGTATTTTTTTGAGATAAAAGCATTTGAAAAACGTATTGGGTGGGTTTCCGCTATGTTAAATTATAAAGATCTCTTGACAGCTACGTTGTTATTTGATTGTTCTATGATTTTCGCACCTTTTGATGAATTTGCACAAACTTTGGTAATGCTTAGCATGTGCAGCTTACGCTTGCTGGTTTTTCGAATTTGGACGGATTCATCAAGGTGTGCACAGTTAAAAAGAGGTGATCAAAAAGTGTCCTTTGCATCAATTAATGCATTCACATCAAATTTAGTAATCATTAAAAGTTGGCAAATGTTTGATACTTGTCGGATATTACTGCACACATACCTATACCAAGACAATAATCTGAGACCCATTTTAAACAATATTCAAGACAAAATCACTCAGATATAATCATAAAATGTGGAAGATATGTCGCACAGCCACATCAGTCACAGGGTGTAGAACAATCGCCTTCTAAAAATACAGGCAAACGTGGCGTGTGACCAGTAAGCATACCTCTGCAAAGCAGAGCTTAATAAACTAGCGTACCTTTCTCCTAAACTGAGTAATTAAGGGGCGGAGTGGCCCTGGTTTAGAAAGGGACAGATAGCCATCTCACATATGGTCCAGCCTTCTGTCATGTGGGCTTAACGGTCAGCAGCCAAGAAGAATAAAACAACAATGTAACTAAAGCTGACCTGTAACTGTTCACAAAAAGAGACTGACTCGAAACACAGTCATGTGCCTTAGGTAGAAGAAACACAAAAAAGCATTGCCAGGCAGTTGTTGAAGCGTGTCGGCTGGCACAGGCACATTTTAGGCCCCTATGGATACAGCAGCTTTACACGTGCACTGGGTTGTCGTTGGATCGATACAATGGCAACACCTTCAAACCCAAGAGATGAAAGTGCTTCAGCATTACCAGACAGCCAGGGCATTGCTGTGGGCCATTGTCCTGCTGTAGAATGCCCCCAGGTAGGACAGGGTTCTTCCAACCTAAAGGGCGACCTAACTACAAATAGAACTAATGTAGCAAGCATGAATATTTTGTCATGGCATGTAGCAGGGTTAGAGAAGAACCTGATATCCCCGAATGGCATAACTTTGTGGATAAATTAGAAGTATGCATATTTCAGGAGACATGGAGCTTAGCTCCACTCTACAAATCAGGTTACACATCCTACTGTATCCCTGCTATTAGCTCAGGCAAAGGCCATCCGTCGGGAGGTCTACAAATTTGGATAAGAACTGGCCTTCATTGGGTGGTCACCCCACACACTGGCACTTCTCCTTATTTACTACATTTAACCATCAAAGGGCAAGGCAAGGGCCAGTCACGTGAGCTATTTAATGTCTATGCCAGAGGGTCACCTGGTGCCCAAACTTCTCCTGTCATTGCCATTCTTGAGAAAAGCTTAGAAACCATATTGCCCCCAACAAACATCGTTGTAGCTGGGGACTTTAATGTAACCTTCGAACCTCTGAGTTCGGGTGATCAAGCAGGAATCATTGAAGAGGACGGCAAATGGGGCATTCCGCCCCTCAACCTAGACCCAATTAAGAAATGGTCACAGCGCGCGATACAAATTAACGCTCTCAACCTGGAATATGACCTGAGAGCTGTTAATGGTAGATCGCGCTCTGACCAAAATGGTGCATTTACCTTTAACAGAGTGGGGTCCTCATCTAGGATAGATTACATCCTTTTGGATGTTCGGTTATGGCAAAATCTGATCGATATGGAAATTGTGCCCACACTTGATAGTGACCACAACCCACTCTGCCTCCAAATGAATAATATTTTGCAGCGGGGGGGACCAAGAAACTCAACCGCCCTGCTATGGGAAGCAGAGAGGTAATACCATCAAACTGCAAAAGACGTCTCAAGTGGAATAAAGTCTCACATCAGGAAGGGCTATTAGCCAGTGTGAGGGAGGAAGTTGTGGCCAAAAGTAGTGAGTTAATGGCATTGTATAATGGCCTGGGGAATCTAATGTTTTTAACTTGAAGAGTTTTTATCAAACGGCAATAGATAAGCTGAGTTCGTTTTTTATCACTGAAGGCAAACCAGCCAGAAAACATGACCATACAAAGTCTTGCAATCCCTGGTACACTAGGGATTGTGGAGACAAAAGGGCGGCCATCGCACGTAGCATCAGGCTGAAAGACCCAGCTGCTGTCAGAATTGCCAGGAAAGAGTATGCAAGGGCATTGGTGGAGGCTAAAAGGGGTTGGGAGGAGGCGCATTGGCAGGAATTAAAGGCAGGTGCCACACAGAGAGACCCCGTAGTATTCTGGGATTTAATCAATCGTAAAGACAGGATATTAACGGACCCCATGTCTAATCATATTACTTGTGCACAGTGGCAGAACCACTTTGCCAATTTATATTTGGGGGAAGCGTCATCCAAGCCTCTTCCCATAGAGACCAGTCTGGTCACCTGGGAAGCAAACGGAACATCAGACAGGTTCGACCTCCTGGAAGTGGAGCAAGCAATTTACAGCATCTCTCCAGGGAAGGCAGCAGGCCCAGATGGACTGCCTGGAGACCTGCTCCTACATGATTCCATGCCTTGGGCCCAACTCATTCTCCATATCATGAATTTGATAGTTAGAGGGTTTGCCATCCCGGACTCCTGGAAAGGAGCCGAGGTGGTACCAATATTTAAAAAGGGGAATAGAGAAGACCCTGCCAAGTACCGGCCAATCAGCCTTATAGACGTGATTCAGAAGGTTGTTGGCAGGGTTCTTCTCCTGAGGAATAGAACCTGGCTGGAGGATGGCAACATCCTATCACACTTCCAAGCAGGGTTTCGGCAAAAGGTGGGAACAATGAACCAGGTCCTCAGATTCTTCATGATCTATTGGAAGTCAGTCCATTTGGGCAAAGGGAGTTTGTACCTGGCTTTCATAGATCTGAAGACTGCTTTCGCCCTGGTCCCCCGGGGCAAGCTCTGGCAGGTACTTGGACATCTGGGTATGCCATCTTACATTCTAGATTTTATACGAAGGATGCACATTGATAAATATGCTAGAATCAGGTTTGGGGCCCAAGGGGAGCTGACAGAGAGAATCGCGGTAGGGAGGGGGGTACGCCAAGGTTGTGTGTTGGCCCCCACCCTATTTTCAATATTTATTAATGGGGTGGTGGCCCACCTCAACAAGGAGCCAACTGATGCTCCAGTGTTGGCAGGAGAGAAGACACCTACCCTCCTCTTTGCCGACAACACTCTCCTAATCTCCAAGTCCCCAGGTGGCCTACAGAAATTACTGAAGAATTTTGACTCATTTTGTAAAGAACACAACACTAGCAAAACTAAGCTGATGACTATTAACCCCTCATAACGCTTTGGGAAAAACATCAGCCTAAACGAAGTCCCACTAGAGATGGTTGAGTCTTTTGACTACCTGGGGTATGGAGAATGTCACCGAATTAACCAGGTCAGAGAATAGATTTTTAAGAAACCTTGTATCCCTTCCCACCTCTACCCCTATGAAGCCCTTGTTTTACGACACTGGTAGGAGACACATCCAGGACATTGCCAGGCTTCGTCCTTTGCTTTTCTGGGCCCGCCTCAAAAGGACGGAGGATCTCTGCAGGTATGCCGCGAGGTTTGATGAATTAGTGGCGGCAGACAAGGGAGGCAGGATTAAATGGCTGGTTGATTTGAAGCATCTTTTGGGCCTCATCGGCCTAAGCGAGGCATGGGCGACCCAGATTCCCCCTTCCAAGCTGGACTTGAAGCGGGCATATTGGGATTGGGTGTCGAAACGTGAGTTATCATGTCAGCAGGCAGGGAAACTCACGGAGGGATTCTCTGAATTTAAAAGCATCCGCAATTTAGAGCCCTATCTCGACTTTATACAGGTCCCTAGGGACAGGACCTTTTACATGAAGCTGAGATTTGGCACCCTACCGGTTAATTCAGTGATTTCCTCATGGAAGGGGTCACGCTCGGTTCCTGCACCCTGCCCTAGCTGTGGCCATTTTGATGAGTCCATTGCCCATTTTCTCTTGGCATGCCCCGCTTACACAAAGGCCAGAGAAAAGTGGCTAAAGCCAGTCTGCAAAACCTTAGGCCTCATGAGCCATGTGGCTGCCCTACGCATTATGAAAACAGATACCTCCTCATTGACACTGATCTGTGGTCTAGCAAAATATCTGGGGTGGGACTGGCTACTTAGACTGAAGGCGGCAGGTAAAGACTCCGCAGGCCCCCAAATGGAGGATTTGGGACGAATGTCTGACCTGACTTAATAGTACAATGCAGGGGGCAACACGAGGGTGTTGCCTCCTGATTATATGAAATGGTGATTAATACTCATGTATGAAATTATTTTACATTGTATATTTTATGCTGATTTTATTGGACTTAATGGACTAACCTTTTGATATGTGCACTGTGCTCCTTTTTAACTTTGGTTTTAACTGTGGCTATATATTTGTATTTCCCAATGCTTTTTTATGATAATCTATTTATCGAATAAAGCTTATCCTATCGTATCGATACAATGTCTCCTTTATTTCTAATGCAATAAAGTATCCGATCATGGCAAATTGGACCAGCCTGTATATTATTGCTTTGATTAATCATGATAAAATATGTGTGGGGGTAACAACCATTGAATGATAATGTATCAATGTAAATGAAATATGTTTACAATAAGATCCTAATTTTAGGTCTCGTTTGACAATGCAACTGTGTGCATAGCTTATTGTTAATACATATTTAAAATATATAGACAGTTGGCTTTGCCTCCAGATAGAGAAGAAATGACACTCTTTCTCTACTATTGGCTATTTAGTTTCTCTTTCCATCCCCGACGGAGTGTTTGCATTGTAAAGTGTGAGGGACTATTTTGATTCTCACAAACCCTGATTCTTCCTTAGACATTCTCTAGACAATTACATTATTGTGTAGAAAAAACAACAAAAAGAACTTTAATTAAAAGGTACACTGTATCCCGACATGTTTAATTCTTTGTCACATGACATCATAGTGTAGAGAAAGCAATGGCTTTTCGTTTTATGTTTTCGCTTCAGTAGAATTTGTTTTTTAAACAATAGTTTAGGCAAGTCTCAAAATGCAAGCTAGGATGGCTTCACCACTGCTTGTCTTATTAATAACTTGTATAAAGAGTTATGTACTATATATTAGGGAAACACATAAAATGGGTTCTTCTACAGAAGTTTTAAAGGAAGTTTAAATGATATTCGTATTAATTGGCAGAAATGTAATATTTATTTATAACGAAACAAAGGGCCAGCAGCAAGTTGTGGTTTAAAAACAACGGAGTCATCTTGTGAGTAAACTGGAATATCGCAGTATCTATGAGCGTGGAGTGCTCAGAATGATACTTCGAGAGGGTGACGATGATTGCACACAAGTACACCCCATCATGTGATGGGGTCGTTTCCTTCATTAGTGGCATGGCAGCGTTTTCGTAGTCATCGCGTTTTGTTCAGGAGGAGTTTGGTGACTGTCCAGCTAGTACGGTAAGCAACAGTTTGGGTAGCTATTGTTAGTATATACCGGCGATTTAGCTATCAGGGTGATAGTTACATTATTATTTTTTTCATTGCATGGAAGTTGTTTCATGGCGTAAAAGATTCTGTTTTTGGGTAAGTCCGAGTTAGTTTCTTTCTTTTTTTTTACCTTTTTTTTTAAAACTTTTTTTATTTTTTTTATTTTGCAGATGAAAAATCCGACCGTGTGGTCGTGGCGATCAAAAACAAATACATATGTCAAATTATATGGGCAATAAACAACAACGTAGAAAAAAGAAGAGAAAGAAAAAAAACTATTCATTACAATGAACAATATAATGGGGCAGTGAGGCTACACCAAATAATGAAAAGAAAAAAAAAGAGCAATAGAGACATCGCTAATAGGAAAAAAAGCAGATAGTTCATGGAACAAGAGCATATGCGAGTACGAAACCTATATACAATGAAAAGACCAACATTATTTTAACCAGCCCTCAACTGGGGCCCTTACAAGCTAACATCCGCCTGTGCCTACCCTTTAATGTGAACACTGAGGACTCAAGATTATAGATGGCTAACAACCTAGATCCAATTAATGAATGTGGGTGCTTCAGGACTTAGCCATTGTGACGTGATGCATAGGCGAATCATAGACATAGCTATAAATTAGAAAGCAGATATATGCCACGAGCTTCTAGACACCGCCGGCTCTTCAATGCCCATAATCACCATCTCTGTAGACAATGAGCACGGGATGTTGAGCGTAATGTTAATAAATTGCTCAACTACGAACAGAAAGTAACGCAAACTCGGACAGAAATAAAACATGTGGATAGCATCTGCTGCATACAGCCCGCATCTTGCACAGCTATTGCCCTTTCTACTGCCCCATTTCTCTATTTTTGCAGGCGTGTAATATAAATCAAACACTGCCATGTAGCTTTGATTTTGAAGGCTTCCGGAGACCAAAGCAGCACTAGCTAACTCCAATGCGGGCCTCACATCAACCCCAGTCTTTACAAGTTTGCCTTCCCATTTAAGATTTTGCACCTCAAGATCATCCTGACAGCTAAATAGTAAGTATTGATAAACCGTCCGAAATCTGGCCTTTTTTTTAACCAAATCGACGGAGAGGTTCCGTCACCAGCATGCGCTCGCCGTATTGCCGCCCGCCCCTTTAGCACTGCGGCGGAATAGCCGCCGCAGTGAAGGGGTTAATGGCGTATAGATGTTTATGTTAGGGATAGACAGTTTCCGCAAAATCTTTTGCCAAATTGAGAACATAGCAATGACCACCTTGAACCTGGTCTTCTTGAAATAGCTCGGCTCCAACACTGGTGTAATATTCCCTTAGCACTTGAACCAATGCCCAACTCAAAAATAGTAGGTATGTTACATGGCTGGACCTGCACACTGTCCCCTAACAGAGGTAGTCCAGGAAATTGAACCATCACCGCCCAGTAATATAATACTAGGTTGGGTACGGCCAAGCCTCCCTGATCACGTGGGAGACACATCCACTTAGCTGCTCTCCACGACCGGCAATACCCCCAGAGAAACCTGTAGCAGATCCTATTAGCCTTCTGCAGGCTTTTTTGAGAGAGCTCTAAGGGGATCGTCCGGAAAAGGTATAAAACTTTGGCAGCACCAGCATTTTAAGAACGCTGCAGCGACCGTAAAGGGATAGATGTAGATGATCCAGCCGTTCTAGCTCGGTGTTTACAGCATCAACCACCGGTAAGATGTTCAAATCCGGGATAATCTCTACAGCAGAAGTGATTTTTACTCCCAAACAGATTGCCTCCCCAACCACTGGAGCATCGGAGTACGGCATATTAGGTGTTTGGACTACCTGAGTTTTTGCCACATTTATCTTGTACCCCGATACTGATCCAAATTGTTCTGCAGATGCCTTAAGGGCCAGGAATGCAGAAGGGACATCTGACGTTAAAACAACACTGTCGTCGGCATAAGCCAACGCACGATATTCTATACCTTTGATTGTGACAGGCGAAATCCCCGCGTGTCCTTCTATTCTACTCAGGAACGGATCTATGTATGAGGCAAAAAGGGAGGGTGAACAAGGGCACCCTTGACTTGTGCCTCTACCTATATCAAAGTACCCCAGCTCCTAACCGAAAATACGAAGCAACGCTGGATTGCCTGAATGAACTCATTTAAAAAACCCTTCCACCGGAGCACGGCCCACAAAAACCCCCAGAAGACCCTGTTGAACAACTCCACTCAGCTTCCAACGGGATCAACCCGAGTGGAGTTGTTGTTACCTAGGTCCAGTCCAGGAGGGCTATGGCACGCCGGACATGGTCCGTAGTGTCCCTGCCCAGAATGAAACCATGTTGGCACAAGGATACCAATGGGGCGATCACT
The DNA here is from genome assembly GCF_964263255.1 of Lissotriton vulgaris. NCBI lineage: Eukaryota > Metazoa > Chordata > Amphibia > Caudata > Salamandridae > Lissotriton > Lissotriton vulgaris. Next base: position 365,280,151 of record NC_141689.1, read on the forward strand.
TCTACCAACCTAGATTTCATAATCTTAGAGTATATTTTACTGTTGCTATTTATTAAAGAAATAGGTCGAAAGGAAGACGGGCTCAACTCGGGCTTTCCCTTTTTTTTAAACAAGATGATTGTTGTTTTAAGCCATGAATCGGGGACAATACCTTTCTGCACAACCCTAAAAGTAGTTAATAAGTCGAGGCGAACCTCCCCAAGGAAGGTCTTATAAAATTCCAAGGGAAGGGCATCAAGTCCAGAGGCCTTTCCTTTGGCTAAGGCTTTGACCGCTAGTTCAACCTCCTCCCATGATATAGGGGCCGACAAGCGCTCATTATGCTCGTGAGAAATCTAAGAGGTATCCAGATCTTGTAGATAATCCTCAATCTCTGTCCTCCACTGAGTGTCCCTGCTGTTTTCAGTATAGAGGGAAGAATAAAACTTCTGAAACACATCGGCCACGCCCTCCTGAATGTCCTGAACAACCCCATCTCCGTCCTGAATTTTATTAATACGACCCTGCACATTTTTCTGTTGAAGCCTCTTGGCCAGAACCCTTCCGGAGTTCTCTCCATATTCAAACATTGTTGTACGATATTGAAGATATTTAGCTGCCAAGTCCTGACCAAAAGACTCCAAAAGTTTAGATTTTAATATGGCAACCTGCTGCTGACACTCTTCTATATGAGACCCGTTCTTAATTTAGATGTTAATTCTAACTCTGCTAGTCTAAGCTCCTCAATTTGGCTCTTAACAAGATCCTGTCCAACCTTCCTGCGATAGGCTGCAAAACTCTTGGTCTCCCCACAAACTGCTGCCTGTAATGCATCCCAGACCATGTGATCGGATGATGTTCCCCTATTAATATCTAAAAATTCGACTAACCATTTTCTCATATGGACCGGATATGACTCATCCAACAGAAGTTTTCTTTCAAACGTTCAGGTCCTTGGAGCTCTGAATGTACGATTCCAGGGGCATTCCACAACCAACGGATTATGATCCGACAATATTCTAAGAGGGGCAGAAATAGAAGCTGTGTCTACCACTTGTACGGAAAGAAAAAAATAATCTAATCAAACCATTTTATTGTGAGGAGCAGAATAGTATGTATACCCATCATAAGCTTTGTTGTGCCGGTACCATAAGTCAATTAAGCCATGTTCTTGCACTAGAGTTTTTAAAGACTTAAACACTCTGGCTTTCTACCAATATACTTAGAATCACCTACCAAATTGAAATTGCTAAACAAGTTGATGTTCATGTCCCCACAAAGAAATAAAGGAGAGGGCCAACTGGCTAATTCCACATTTAGATATTTGATCACTTCCGGATCATCTAAATTAGGACCATAGATCATGCAAATTGTTAAGGATCTGTTATCACACAAAATTTCAGCAATAATCCATCTACCCATCTTGTCCTCAAGGTCTTTAGTGCAAATGCCCACTCCTCGCTTCATTAAAACAGCAACGCCCCTGAGGTATATGTGTCTCCTGTATACATAATACATCTAATTGCATAGTGTTGACAATCGTAGAGAATAATGCTTGTTTTTTAGGATCGTTAAGCCCACAAATGTTCCATGAACTTAAAGAAAGTTTACTCTGCCCCATCAACCCCAAAAGAAAAGAATAGCCCTAACTGTGCATTTTCCAATTTTTTAAAGATATAAGTTAGTTTAAAGCAACCTTGATCATATTTCGAGCCATGACAGACACGGGAATCAAAAGTCGTAATATGTTATGTTATATGCTGTTTTGTAACTCGCACAATTACTACCAGAGTATCCTGGCACGGTATACCGCTGGGGAACCCGTCCTGGCTTTCCCTGTGGGATGGTCCCTACGCGGAGTCCTCAAGGTGGAGCCAGGCATCCCAGGCGTTGATGGGGCCGTTGTGGAGATTAGGCAAGCTAATGCCCAGAGTTGCCGAGTGGGACCCCTGCTCAGAGTAGGCACCGAGGCGAGAATTATCGAGTCCGCTGACCCTGGTCCATGACCCTGCCGCGTCGGGAATTGAACCCTGGTCCCGGGCTGACTCCTGCTTCCGGGTCTGCCGCCTCTAACCAGTGAGCCACACCACTACACTAATAGGCTTAGACCACTAATAATAGGCTTAGACCACCCACCCTGTCCCCCCCAAAACCCACCCTCCCCCTTAAGCTGCCCCCACCCAGTCCCACCCACCCCCAACAACCCCCCTATCCCCTATCCCTTACAACACCTTTATGTGGCAACGGGACCTCGGTCCTTGTGATGGGATGAGCTGAGAGCTCACTCTCGCCCGGATACCTCACCCCCTCCTAACTAATTATTAGGGGCTAAAGACGATTGCCTTTCAGAAAACTCTAGAAAAGAAAAAAACAACTCTATGCAGTCGTACTTTTCCCTATCTCTAGCCATCGGACCCCCCTAAGGCTAGTAGCAAAAACGAATAAGAGACACTAAGAGAGGCCACCACCTCCTTAACTATAAAGTCTGAGTTAGTTTCTTAAAAACACCACGTCGTTTTTCTGTTTAGGGCTTTGCTTTTATTTGATCTTGGTTGTGAACACTGAGGTGATTGTTATATTCATTTGATTTTTTGTAGAGGAGAAGCGTTTGTCAGTTAAAGACACTAATGAATGTTCCTACGTCAGGAACTGGATACTTTTTCTAACAATCTACATCTGGTTTTGAGGAGGTATGAGCTTTTCCTATTTTGTTTTTAATGGCCAATCTTTGTGCAATAACCAATGGAAGCCTTTTTAAAAAAAAAATTTGCAGCTAACTTTATTAGAGTGGGTCGGTTCGATTCTTAACCCCTTCCCTGATCAGCGAATTCCGCTACGGCGTGCGGGGCAAGAGGGTGGGCGTGGCGCTACATGCTCATGACGGCTCCACGCTGTCATGAGTCACGTGCGGCGTGTGCTCATGACGGCGTGGTGCTGTCATGACCCCACACGCTCATTAATTCGCCCAGGGAATTAGTGCCACGTGGGCGGAGCGGCAGGCGGCAGTGGCAGCGACATGACAGCTCCACAACATCATGAGCACATGCCTACCATGACTCATGGTGGCATGGAGCCGCCATGGGTACCCACGTGGTTAATCTGAGAAATTACAACAAACAATCCTTCAAGTGAGTATGGTTTATAGTACACTGAAGTGAATTGACTCAGTAAGGGGACAAGATTTTTGGTTTTGTTTTGTTTTTCGTTTATTCTATCTTACATCCACACTCTCTGGTTACTTTTGTGAACATGGTTTCTACATAAGTCGGATATGGGTCAGATGTCTCAGAAAATGGTTACTTATGTGACATGCAAGTGGGAGGGCGGGCTGGTTATTGATCCTCTTCAGGTACATTGAATAATAATTTATTGCAAATTTTTTGTTTTACAGAAATGTCCCTGAAGAAGGAACTGCAGTCCTGAAATGCATTGGGCTATGTCATTTATTCTTTGATTATCATAACAACATGAACGGGAAGTTCCCATTACTCTATAGGACAATTAAGTTCCAATGTGCACAATTGCCCACAGAGACAGCTGCTGATATCAAATTATTTTATTAACATATACATAAATATTATTATTTCATTACTTCAGGGAATCTATAGACATTCAAAATTGAAATAGCGTCAGCCCAGACCAGCAACGAACAATAAAAACATTTTATATACAATAGTCACTCATACGATCAAGCATACACACATCCAAAAAATCACCACATACATCAAAGTTACTCTAAACTACAACCACATTCTCAACCAACAAGCAGAGGGCTTCCCGGTCAAAGATATCTTTGAGAGCTCCGCAATACTTTTACAAAAAATCTCTTTGAAACGCAACTCCTGCCTCGACTTGGCCTGGCCCAGGGGAAGTAATTTGATTCGGTCCACCTCGCTCGCCCATATACATGTGAAAACCAGGAGTACTCTCATCAATACACGTGTTTTAAACCCGCGAGTGTGAGGATTCCTGCACCTCTGCCTTCCGGTTGTATCATAGTCTATGGGAATATATAGTCCCTAGAGTCCGCTCATCATTCGTCCTCTGCCCTGCCAGCGGCTAACTCCTGAGTGATCTACAGTCTCCGGTCTAAAAGGCGCAGATACTGCTGTTTCCTCCGATACGCTGTAATAAGCTGTTGTATGCCCAGAAACTCTGGAATTGATTTAAAACTTCATCCCCTCGACAAATTGGAGGATCATGATGGCCATATATAAATGAACTACTTGCGCCCTGATGAAAGAATCTCCTATGGTGGCACTTGTTCCGAAACGCGCTTCGCGCTTTTTTCTGCTTGTTGGTTGTTACTTCCCGTTCATGTTGTTATGATTATTGACTTCCCTGGTGGGTTGTTCCCGGTATCCTTTGATTAGGGTCAGGCTTCCCTTTATGTTCTGTATTCATTCATTCTTTGATTACCTTGTGATGTAATGATATTGCGTTTGAATTGTTTGTTTGAAACATCATAGTACCAAGAGTACAATGATTTATATGTATTAGCGTTTCAAGAGATCGAAGATTTTAATGGTTAAAATTCAATGTTATAAGATTAAATAATTAGAGAGAGCAATGCTTTGAATGCTTTGTTTTCATGTTTGACTTACTGTATATCATTTAAAGATGTGTGCACATGGGTCTAGCAGGTCCATTGGCTGCTGCCCTTTTTTGTTTTGTTCTAACTTATGTTCTAACTTGTGAGGGAGGTACACACGGTCAGGCACAGATCAGTAGAAATTTTGATTTTCGATATTAAATGGAAAAGTGAGGTGTGCATAGTCTACAATACTTCATATTTATTTATAAAGCTCTTTGAATCCAATAGTCCGACGTGCCGAAGCGCTACTACTTTGCCTTGGGAGCATGAAGGTGCATGAACAGAGGACAGGAAGCAAGTTGAATCGACATTTTCCTTCAGTATTGAGATTACATATTCACTTGTCATTAAATGTATTAATTTACGTTCACTGATGGCACACAAATCGAACTACATTAACAATATTATGGGTTGACAAAACCAGCACAACACTTGCATCAATAAACCGCTCATTAATACTCACAAACTATTTTAGTAAAATAAAAAAGTATTTTATGATTAAATATTGCCAAAGTGACAAGAAATGGATCAGTCACTTGAAAGTTGAAGCTTCTTAAAATAATAGTCACGTTTTTCACATGGCTTTTCCATTCTGCATGGACAGTCAATGAAAGTTCCTGCACAGTACTCACAAGTGGCCACTGGTGGCTTCTTCTTCCTACTCTAACACAGCACTACTCCAGGCTCTAAGTTGCCTCTAGTCTTCAGTCAGCCTAGAGGTGCTGGATGACAGTCAGTCTTGTTCACAACTTCCAAACTTCACAGAATTCCTCCAAATCAGACAGTCACTCTGGTCTTCCCGAGTCTGTTTAAGGCAGACAACAGTACCCTTTTCCTGTCCTTCTTGGCTCCCAGCTCAGTCCTTGATGTTCACTCCAAAGTCCTCTGGAAGTCCTCTATCTGGATACCAGTTTACAGTAAGTGTAAAATTGCTTTGTCACTCACTTTCTTTTTCCAAAAATGTATCGCTACCTACTAAGTCCTGTCCAAGACCAGTTACAACTGGTCCACTGGTCTGCTTCACAAAAGAGTCCTTCCATGCTCTATGATGGTCGTCCAGTTGTGCCCACCAGGGAATCAGTTTTGACACTTAACCTTTTGTCAACTAAAACACACAAGTCTTGGTCAGGGTGGTTCACGCTCCCACCCACAGTACAAGCATATTTGATCCACTCCCAAGTCCTACACTAAACAAACCTATGTGAGTCTGTATGTCTCCTCAGACTTCCAGCTGTGTTCCAATCTAGTCACAGTAGCTATCCAGCCACAAACAAGCCCCCCACACTTCAGAGGGTACTGAAGTGATCAGTGAACAGATATAGCACCAAGCAGAGCTCGGGAAGGAAGCCCTTCAATGTAGGACATTCTCTTCTTTACGGCCAAGACCTCCATATCTTATGGGTCAGTTCCAGTTTTTTCAATGTTTACACTAGTAACATTCAAAAACTGGGCAGCCCTCATTGTAGCATATTTACATTGGATTCTTCCCCTTGAATACCAAGGCTGGTCACACATAAACTGGTTTGGTAACTGATACTAGGCTTTAATGGAGGATAGTATACAAATATATCTTACCCCACTTAAACCCCAGCCCTGTCAGTTTATTTGAAGATTCACTAAATGTCTTTACTTTTTTACCTTCAGCCGGGCCTAGAAAAGTGTTCACCCCTCCTTTTCCTCTCTGCAGACACTTGTGAGATCGAGTAAAGGGAGAACCGCACATCTTCAGCTCTCACCTACAAAGAACAGGCCGGTTGTGCATCTGTGGCTGTGAAACTACATATAATCAACTTACTACCTATTAAGGAAACACAGGCACTGGGAAACCAGTTAGTGGTTTCTTAATGCGCACAGGTAAACTATCTGCAGTCTCAGACAGAGAAAAAGGTTAAAACATGTGAAAAGGCGGATATCATACAACAGAAAGGATTATATGGTGTGAATAGAGATCCTTTAAATATGATATGTACGCTTTAAAATTAGTGTGATTGAGCAGCAGATGAGACAAGAAGCATGAACATTTAATTATACGACAGAAACTCACAAGAATTGAATGGGAGTTACTCGGTGGCATTAAAGTTTAAAACAAGATGTATGTATGAGGATGCAGGTAGAAAGGTTTGGTAAATAATTTAAAACTCCTCAAATAGAACACACTACAAACTCGGGATTCAATGACAATCCGGCACTCATCAAGTTTTTCTTGCATTTTCAGTGCCTTGACTCACTCAGTTATTTCTTAATATCATGTCCTATAGGATTTACAGACAATAGTCTATATTTAAAATTGACTGTCCAATATGTGCAAATGTCTGTAATACAAACTTTCAGGAATGTTTAAGGTCATTCAGAGCTTGGGAGCCTAAGAAGAAGGGTTTGAATGACGCTACACCACCTCAAGCTGTTCATCAGCCCACTGCTCAACAGTTGAAAGTAGTGATAAACATACACTTTCATCTCTTGGCAAAGGGGAGCTGCAGAGAACCAAGGAACCAATGTGAAAGACATGTAAGTCATCAAAATAAGACCTTAGAAACTATTTGACAATATCGCTATTATTCAGTGTGCTAAGCTTGTGTATTAACAAGGAGAACAAATATTTGTATGTTTCTCATGCTTCGTTCTTCCAACCCCTTATTTCTAACTATTGGGTAAATTTGAAAGTTGGTACAAACTTATCAGGTTTTAAAAGTTGTGTGGTGATTTTTCACCCTGCTAGTTGTTCCATGATTAAATCTCACCAGCACTACCTGGTGAATATTTCACAGGATAGCAGATCGACGAGAAGAGAATGTGTAGAATTAGGGTACCATACCATCGATTTCAAAAGTTACCTTTCGTTCACACCAGTAAAGCTCAGAACGGTGTGGTTATTTTGCCATAGTCGAACTCAAAGTGCAGTAATGGATTACCCCTGAGCGAAATTACCAAGCGTTAATCCCAACACAAGTGGAAAAAGTGCTGAATGCCAGGGACTCTTATTATGATTCACCATCCTGACAGTGTCTTTCAGAGCAAAGTCAAACAAGTCACATTCTCTGTGTTGGGTGGGTGTGGGAAGTAGAAAAAAAGCAGGGAAACGAGTCATAAAAGAGACAATCCATATCTTCCTGATAACATGTTGACTTCTTTGAAATTGTGTCTTGAAATTGAGGCTCAACTTGCTAACAGCCTACACAGCCTCATAGAGATTCATTAACCAGCACCTAAGTCATCAGATTTACAATTTTCTGATCTTACACCAACTGCCCCCCACCAATTGACAGATTAAGAGGAAACTAAAACGTTGGGTGAGCTAATATTTCATTTGACTGCCAGGGTATGTGCAGATAAAACAAGTCTATTGTTGTCTTTATAGTGCTGCCAGTCAGTGTGTTATTCTCATTGATAGGATATTAAAGAAACACAGATGAAATAAACCTTGTAGTAACACTAAATGTAGAACACCTCTGCACCAACATTCCTCAACAAGCTACATTGACGATCGTTAAAATAGCTCTAGAAAAGGTAGCATGGACATGGCCCACACCTGTGGCATTCATAATGGAATGCACAACTTTGGCATTAACAGAAAACTTTTTCGAGTACAAAACCGAATTCTTCCACCAGTTTTAGGGGACTTCTATGGGGAGTACATTTGGCCCTAGTGTGGTTGCTTCTAAATGGCAGCATTTGAAGAGAGTGTCATTTTACACTCTAGTAATCCTTATACAGATAATCTGAGATTGTGGAAATGTTCGTAGATGATATCCTTATTTTTTGGAAAGGAGACATGACCATGTGTAATGAATTTTGTCGGTAGATTAACACACAAAATGAATATCTGAAATTCACCCACACTGTTTCACCTACCAACATACCTTTCCTGGACCTCGACAATAGACTCTACAATGGTCAGCTGAGTTCTACCATATATAAGAAACCACTTGATAGAAATCAATTGTTGTTATACAGTAGCCACCATCCTCGAGCCCTGAAGAACAATTTACCATTTGGTCAATTTCTGCGCTTTAGGAGAAATTGTAGTTCTATTTGTGACTACACGACAGATGCGGAATACTTAGCTAAGAATTTATTGAGGAGACGATACCCACAAAGATAAGTGGCACAATCTATGGAAAGAGCCAGGAACAACCATCGGAAGGCCCTACTAGAGGTTACTCCAAAAGAGCCTACTGACACATTAACCTGCGTTACTTCCTTCACACCAAAATTCAACCGGATAAAGGGTGTCATTAACAAACATTGGGGAATTCTTAACACAGGCTCCCTACAGATTCCCAAACCCCGATTTGCCTTCAAACGCCCTAAGAATCTGAAAGACATGCTAATATATACAAGACCTAGATTAGTAAGATCCAATGAACAAAGATCCCTTTGGGATCTTCCCCCAGTCCAGGGCCACTACCCCTGTGGCTCCTGTGCAGTGTGTCCCCAGAAAAACCCTACAAAGGAGATACCCCTTTCGGAATCCTTAACATGGAAGATCACGAAACACACCAACTGTAATATATCTCAATGTGTGTATATGATGACGTGTCCATGCAATATGATGTATATAGGCATGACAATAAGGATGACAAAAACACGAATTACAGAACATAAGAGCAATATTCGATGCCAACGAACAACTACAAAACTATACACTCATTTCAAAGAACTTAAACACTCCCCTGAAAGTCTACGGTGGATAGTCTTAGAAACTCACCCCCAGATAACACAGGGTACCCTCTTCAGGATAGAACAGAGATGGGTACACCGCCTTAGTACCGACCAACAGGGACTGAATGATGAAATCCCTTGGAAATCTCTTGCTAACAACTGACTCTGGGTCCCTTGTCACCGACTCGCTCTAAATACCCAGCTCATGCTGTAACGACCACCCACGATCTGAATTGGAGTAAATTATTACAAAGAGAGCATCTTTCCGAGAGATACATATATTAATGAACCTCTATAAAACTGTAGCTTATCTCTGAACAATTACAATTGAGGCATCCGACCCCCTACACATTTTAATCACATATATTGAAATGTGATGATCACTGTGGTTTACCATTACTGAACGCTCCACAAATTACTGTTGGACAACTAAGTCACTCCCTTGAGGGCACTAGTCTTGACTTAGGAATCCAAAACATCCCCCACTCCATTTCCCTTGTCATTACCTATTCAGACACATGCGTTCTAAACAGTCCAAGATGGTCGATCCATTACTCCACCACATTCAGCCTTCCCAGAATGTCATGTGACATACTGAGCCTGGAGCTGAAACCGATTGGCTTCCGTCGCCATTACTGAATGCTCCACAGATTACAGTTGGACAATTAAGTGGCTCCCATGAGGGCACTAATCCTGACTTAGGGATCCCAAACATCCTCTACTCCGTTTCCCTTGTCAGTACCTATACAGACATGTGCGTTCAAAACACTCCAAGATGGCCGATCGATTACTCCACCACATTCGGCCTTCCCAGACCGCAATGTGACACATGGAGCCTGTAGCTGAAACTGATTGGCTTCCCCCACCTCGCCCCTGCTGGAGACCAGGCAGGTATAAAGGTAACCCCACCCCATAGCCAGCCACCATCCCGGATTCAACAGTGCGGGTAGGTCTACCACCCGGCTTCTACTTGAACCAGGTGAGTATATGGAATGCTTCCAAAAACTCCTGATCTGCAGCGACAGCAGAGGTAAGCCGCTGGGATAAGATTGTTTTGTTCTGGTAAAGAGTTGCTATGTAAATACCTTGTGCGGGTGGCAACAATCCGTTAGGGTGGCAGAGGTCATGTTCTCTGTCACCATGATGGACTGTATCCACCAAACCCTAAATCAGTCCCCAAGTTTTGACTTACAGAAACAGTAGATTAAATCATTCATTAAAGGGGCTGTATGGTAGAATGTTATTTTTCTAACAGTTTTTTGCCGTATTGAAATACAGAAAGGAGGGCGGGACAATACTTTACATGCTACAAATGTGCAAAATACATGATAATTGGAACTTACAGAGTTTGCGTGGGTTGCTTGTCTTTAGAACTTAAATATATTGCAATAAGTTAGTAAATGACTGATAAAGTGGCTGTGAAAAAATGAATAAGCTAGGCAGAAAAACACTTACTTGTGAGGTAACAATAGTTTGCATGAATGTTAACAGTATTTAAGGGACAACCAGTGTTGAGTGGTCATTCGGAATGTATTGCAGGAATGTAGAAAATTGCTGTCCAAGAGAGTAACACTGAGGCACACCAAAGTTCAGGTCCTCCGTCTGGGATTCCCAATGGAATGGTGCAGTTCGGGTCAGTGGAAAAAACATATTGCCAAATTGGGAAGGGGAATAGGTTTGGGATCCAGAAAGTAGGCATAGACTTACTGTAAGACATGGCATCTTTGGTGTGGTTTCCCCTGACTTTTTGCCTCTACCTCCTGTATTTTTGATGCTGCGCTTCATTTGGTTTTTGCTGGTTTAGATGCTTTGGGCACTTTGCCACTGCTGATCAGTGTCAAAGTGCAAGTGCTCCCTGGGTAAATTGTTATTGTAATTGTGATTGGTTATCCATGATTGGCATATTTGTTTCACCAGTAGGTCCCTAGTCAAGTGCACTGAGTGTGCCAGGGCTGGTGATTCAAATGCTACTAGTGGTCCTCCAGCACTGATTGTGCCACCCACATGAGCAGCCCTAAAATGGTGTCTCAGACCTGCCACCGCAGTGCCTGTGTGCAGTTTCTAACTACCATGCTGACCTGACCAGTGTCCCCACTGGCCAGACCTAACCCTTCCCTTTCTGTGCACATTAGACACCCCATATGGAAGGCCCAAGGTACCCCCTGGGCAGGGTGCAGTGTATGTGAAAGGTAGAGCATGTACTAGTGTGAGTGACATGCTCTGATAGTGGAATACTGTCAATTTCGTTTTTCACTATTGAAAAGTTATCTTGCCCCTGGGCTATAATGGGGAATGCTGTGTATAATGTTTACCTGCATATCTTCCCATATGAGCATGATAGATAATTAAAGTCTGGTCTCCCTGAGCAATGAATTTAATACATCTTTTAGGAAATATGTTTTTAATTCCTGTGTTTGAAAACCGCACTTTTAGAAAGTGGCTGTTTTTGTGTGCCTTGGCCTGCTTGTGAATTGACTGTCTGGTTTGTGAGTGACAGGGGCTGGGGTGGCTCCCAGAGGCTAAATGAGTCAGCCTTAGGCTGAATAGCCCCATCTGCACCTTGAGTGGTGGGAGGGGATAGCACCTGGGCCTGAATAGGGTTGTGCCTGCCTTCCACAATGCTGGCTCCGCCTCCTGCTGGGCAGCTGACGACCCTGCCCCTCTCTCTCAAAGGAAGGAAGAAGTCAAGTAAACAAAGTGCTCCAGGACTGACCAAAACTGGTTTGGACTAGGCCAAGGCCTCTCTGCATGCAGAGAACAAAGAGAATATTGGTATTAAAAGGGCTACCCAGACTTCAGAAAATTAGATCATCCTGGAATCAAGAAGAAACCTCTGCCAAGGAGAAAGCTGGAAGACTGAAGAAGAAGGACTGACCTGCTGTAAGGCTGACCTGCAGTTGCTTTGCTGCCAAGGAGAGGGGAAGGACATTTGCTGTTGTTGTGAACCCTTGCTTGAAGAGATTCTCCAAGGGTCTGAGAAGAGCTGGCCTCCTGTTAAGAAGTCCACGGAACAAAGGACTTCACCCCCAGTTTCTCCCTGAACTCTGCTATGTGAGTTCTGACCTGCCTAGAGTGCTTGATCCATTTGTGGGGGCTCTGGAGGTTGTTTCCTGCTGTTTGGGGTGCTAGACAAGAAGAAAGGAAGAAAATCTACAATTTGCTCGCATCGCTCGGTTGTTGAGCGCATCGTCGACAGTGTGAGAAAATTCCCATCGCCACGAAGATCGGCGCAGAGCCTATTGCCGTTTGAAGAACCGAAGCATCGTTCGGTTGCGGAGTGCATCGCCCCGGTGCAGGAAGATTCCTGTCACTTTGAGTATCATCGCAGAGCCTGTCGCAGTGAGAAACCGTCATACCACTTGCTTGCGGACCGCATCACGTCGCTGCGAACATCGTCGCAGAGTTGACGCATCGAGGGCCCGCGGCAGAAATGAATCAACGCTGCACCGCACATCGCAGCTGCACCGAAGATCATCGCCGCCCTGAAGATCATCGCATCGTGCCTTTGTGAGACGCATCCTAATGGAGAAGCTGCACGCCGAAATCCACACCAGGTCTCGCATCGCTCCCAATACAGACCGGATTCGTCGCAACACGTCCACTGCGTGCAGCGAGGCTGTCGCATCGCCTCCCCAGGATCTCAGGAGTGACGCATCGCTTGTCTTTCGATGCTTCAGTTGCCACTTGGAACTTTTGTCGCATCTACAGGTAGTTTGGGCTAAAAGTGACGCAACTGTGGTTTATTTTGACGCAAACCCTTGAACTATTTGAAGATCATATTCTTGAACTGTGTGTTGGATTTTTGTTATTTTGGTCTTGTGTAGTTTAGATAAAGATACTTTGGGCCAGATTTACAAGCCCCCTGCGCCACCAGTTTATCACTTTTCGTGACGTACTGGTGGCGCACAGGGCTCCTCCATATTTACAAGGAGAGGAAAAGCCATCCTGCGTGACTTTTCCTCTGCTTGTAAATACAGCTCCATCACACGCAGCACTTTGCAGTGAAGTGTCGTTCCAATGGTGTTGCTGTGGGTGTTCCCACGCAACATCCATGGAACAAGACACAGCTCCAGATTTACGAGAAATCGTAAATCTGGAGCTGCATCTGAATGCTATGCGACACTCGTTTTTTCCTCTTTCAATGTGCGCTGCATTCTACAGCACACATTGAAAGAGGAAAAAGCCTTTAGTGATTGTTTTTGTGCGCAAAAACAATCTCCCCATGGCGCAGGCATCCTTGTACCATGGTGCAAGGGTGACTGCGCCGGCGCTTGGCAGCTGTTTGAGCGCCAGCGCAGGGGAGAACACAGCAATGCAACATATTCTTGTGAATATGTCGCATTCCTGTGCTCTGAAAGTGCCGCAGCGTGGCGCAGCCAAAGGGCTTACGGTGCCACGCTGCGGCACTTTCTTGTAGATCTGCCACTTTATTTTCCATTTGTGGTGTTTTCACTGTGTTACTGTGAGTGTTGGTACAAATACTTTACACATTGCCTTTGATAAGCCTGTCTGCTCGTTTCAAACTACCAAGGGGTGAGCAGGGGGTATCTAAAGAGTGTATCTCCCTTACCCTGACTAGAAGCAAGGGTCCCTATTTGGACATTGGTACCTACCTCTACCAACTAGAGACCCCCAGATCTAACAGAACTAACACTTAAAAGTTGCGTGAAAATAATCGAAAAATTGAGAAAAAAAATATAGACATATGTTTGAAAGGCAGCCTCAAGTCGCAGTCATGAATGTGAAATAGAAAATAAACTTAATATTTAATTAAACAGTAGGTTCATGCTGAGGGGGGCAGTGAGATAACGCCCTTAATGGGGAGCAGAGGGATCACAGTCAGAGTGAAAGACAGCATAATAGAATCAAAGAAAAATGTACATCATGGTTATGATGTTCCATTAATTTGTGTTGTTTAATGGATTAGGTATGAAATCACAATCAGACACCCATACAACATGAGCTTTGTTGAAAATGTTAACCAGATTGCCACCCTTCGGAGATTTTGAGATGAATTCACTTATCGAACATTTTACAGCTTTTTTCGAGTCCAACTTGCATGTAGTGAGAGACTAGTTGTTCCACGGATGTTCTTGCATTTGATTTGGTTGTTCTGCTATATTATGCACTGTTTAACCTCTAGGGTGGTTTGGCCCATGTACACTAAATTTCAGGGAAACCTATATTACATATAATAAGTTAGCAGAGTGCCAATTGTGGTAGGTTGTAGGCAATTCTACAAAGTCAGAAACTTTTTGTATTAGTGGTCAATTTACAAAAAACAGTGCAGTTTCTACATCTGTAACGTCCAGTAATGCCAAGTAAATCACACAAATTAGCAATCGATGGATTGGTTGGTTGGTTTAGTGTTGCTGACATGAACTAAATTATCACAGATGGTTTTTGTTCTAGGAATCGAAGTAAAGGTACATCGGACATCCAACTACCAGAATGTAATTAACACCAGCGTTTCCTAATTGTTTCGACCAGAGTTTTCATAAATGGAGAGAACGTTGTTAGGCTGGCAAGTAGCTTTTCCGTGGGGTAGAACCATGCGCAATTTCCTTGCTTCCTTCACCGGAAAAAAAAGGTTAATCTCTGTCGTTCACTTGCAGAGAGGGCTTAACTGAAGTAATCTTGTTTTTATTTACAGTTTCTCCAGATTCTAAGAAAATGCCTATACATAAGTCATCTTTGAGTGCTCATTGGCTGTTGCTTTTATATCGGAGCAAGTTATCACATTCCTCATTTACTCCTAATTTACAATTTGTAACTTTGATGGTAAGAGATAATGTCATGTATGTACTGTTAAAAAAGCAGATGTGCTCCGTAAGTGGGTTATTATCAGAGAGTACTGTATGTATTTCACAGCCACATATAATGGGTATTTTTTTTTTTTTTTTTTTTTTTTGGTGTAAGAATTTTATTGCACTTTTGTTCATTTCATACAAGACAAATCAATAATCATCAATAGTTTGCTTGCCTACAACCTCATGGGCCGGCGTCCAGCAACCATTGTTATCATCAACATTGTTAGATGCACACAGCCCATCAGCCGACATCCAGAGGACCGGCGGCGTTTTGTCAGCTAGTGTCCAGTCGCACGTCAGTGCCACGTCCGCTGTCTGATACATCAATAATCTTACTTTTTTACAGTTTTTTGTTCCTTTTAACTTAAATGTAACTTAACTGTACATTCCCCCAACTTGTAGTTTCCTCCCTGCATCCTCCCCTCTGCATCACAGCATCCTCCCTCCCAGGTGCCTGCACTTCACATTTGTTCGTCCTGTGTTGTCCCCATCAGTAGACCAATTACATCGCTTCCGATTCTGAATCTGACTTACCATGCTCAAGTAAATAGTCACGTAGGTACCCCCAGTAGTCTCTGGGCCTAGAGCCAATTGGTAGTTCCTCCTCGTATGTATTGAGCGTGTCTCGGCAATATACCATGTCTTCAATCCAGCGTTTCACCTCTGGTGCCCTTTTACTATTCCAATGGATGGACACCCTCCTCTTAGCTAACAGGAGGGCAACAGCACAGAATTTACGCTTCAGGGCTCTTAAGTGTGGAGTTATACCCAATAAACAAATTTTTGCGTCGCACGGCAAGCTAACTCCCAACATTTCATTCAACACCTGCATGACTTGTTCCCAATATCCCGCCACCTTTCTGCAGTGCCATGCTAGATGCATGAAGTCCGCATCTGCTTGTTTACACCGGCAGCAGTTGGAATCTTCCCGCAAGCCATGCTTGTGTAGCCTCTGGGGGGTGTGATAGACCTGGTGTAAGTACTTGTAATGTATAATTTTTAAATTCCCATTGGGTGTCAGCATACCCGTAAGCATGCATGCAGAGTCCCATTCTACTTCTGTCAGGGGTTCTGCTAGCCCAGCACTCCATCTGTCCCTGGCCTTGTGTGTGTTGTTTCCCACCGCCCCTTGTGTACTCGCATACAGTTTGGACACCATGTGTGATGCTTTGGGTGTAGTCAAGAGCAGCTGTAGGGGCACCAGGGTTGTTGGCTCCTCTGGATATGTTGGGTAGTGTTCTCGTATTGCTCGCTGCAGCCTGTAGAAGTTAAAAGTAAACAGCGGAGATGGATTTACAATGTAATGTAACTTATCTAGCGTCTGGAATTCTCCATCATTGTATAGGTCCCCCACTGTGTCTATTCCTGCCTGCCGGAGCAGATCCATGCCAACCCTTTCCTGTGTCACCGAGAGGGCTGGGTGATGTGCTAGTGGGAGCGCTGGTGCGTACAGTGGCAGGCAACCTGCTACCTTGCCTATTAGCCGCCAAGCCTCAGTGGTCGCGCTGACTGTGTTAATATCCAGATCGTGTAGTCGGGTACGTTTGTGTGTGAGTATATTGGCCAATGGAATCGGGTCCGTGTCGCCCGCCTCCACCGCTACATGAGTCAGGAAGGGCACTTCATGATACCAAAAGTGTGCGTATTGCGCTTGCGCGCACAAGTAATAGAGGTAGAAGTCTGGTACCCTGAACCCCCCCTTGGCATATGGCAATGTCATGGTGCGCAGGTCCATCCGAGCTTGCTTGCCCGCCCATAGTAAATTAAGCACTAGCGTTTTGATATTGCGGAAGACAGCGGCGGGGGGTTTTATCGGGATGTTGTTAAATAAATAAAGAAATTTTGGCAAGAGCACCATTTTTATTATCGCTGCCCTGTCCGCCAACGAAAGTGGCAGTCTGTTCCATTTCTTGATTTTATCCTCCAGGGTTGCAATCGCCCTCCCGTAGTTCGTCCTAATGACCACCTCAGGGTCTCTGTGGAACCATATACCCAAATATTTAGTGGGTTTGTCTTGCCATTCCAATGGATAGTCCAGTTTGGTTGGTTTCGTGCTGTCAGTTAGTGCCAACACCAGAGACTTATCCCAGTTTATCTGTAAGCCTGCTTGGCGACCAAATTTTATATATTCCCTCAGTAGGGGATTCAGGTGTTGTTCCGGGTGTTTAACATACAACACCATGTCATCTGCGTACAATGAGATGTGTATGGGTCTGGAGGGCATCTGAATCGCTGAGTGGTGATAGTGTTGTCGGATTTTGCAGGCTAGAGGTTCTAGCACTAAAGCGAAAAGCATCGGTGAGAGTGGGCACCCCTGTCTAGTACCTCTGCAGATTTGTATGGGTTCTGATATGTATCGGTTCACTCTGACGCGCGCCGTCAAGTCTGTGTAGAGCATCGCTATCCACCCTCGAAAAATCCAGGGGAACCCCATGCGCACCAGCACCGCGTGTATGAAGGGCCAGCCTATTGTGTCGAATGCCTTAGCAGCGTCTAGGAGCACTGCCACAGCCTTCGTTTCCGGAGCCAGATAATGCGCCAATGCGAACAGCGTCCGGGTGTTGTGTGTGGTGGCCCTGTCTGGAATGAATCCTGACTGGTCGGGTCTAATTAACAGTGGCATGAGTGGCTTCAGCCTGTCTGCCAGCAGACTAGCTATGATTTTGGTATCCACATTTAACAAAGATAACGGACGGTAGGAGTCGCATTTAGTAGCGTCTTTGCCCGGTTTTAGTAGCGTGATGAGCAGGGCTTCCCTTAGTGAAGCTGGCAGTTTCTGGGCCTCATGTGCCATCCCGTACATTCGTACTAAGTGCGGTGCAAGGAGGTCCACGTATGCCTTATAGAATTCCGCTACAAAGCCGTCAGGACCCGGTGCTTTGTTGTTGGGTAGGCGCCTAATTGTGTCTGCGACTTCCTCTACAGTTATGGGGCGTTCTAGGTATTTCCTATGTCCATCCGCCAACCATGCCATTTCAATATCTTCCATGTATGTCAGTAAGTCAGGTTGTGACGGCGAGGGGCGTGCTTCGTATAGTGTGCCATATGTGTCCATGAATGCTCGCAGTATACCCTTGGTGTCCGTGACCATCTCCCCGGTGCTAGTGGTTATGGATGTGACAGTATGTGGTGTTTTGCCTGCGCATATCTTTGCGGCCAGCTCCCTGCCGGGTCTACCGCCCTCTCCATACCTTCTTGCTGTGGCTCGTTTAGTGACGTAGTTAAGTTCGTCCGTTGCAAATTTAGCATGTTCCGTCAATAGTGACTGGATATCCCCTAATAGTTTGGTGTCCCCCGTCTGTGTGTAGGATTGTTCTAGCGCTTGAATGGCTTGTTCCCTTGTGTGCAATTGGTGTCTGATATCCTTTAGGATGCCCGAGGCCGTACTGAGGCAGACTCCCCGGATGGTAGCCTTGAAAGCCTCCCACAGCAGACCTGGGTCCTCCGTGGTTGGGGCGTTGAGATCGAAGTAGTCCCCTATCGCCTTGTGTATAGTGGCGGCGTACACTGGGTCTTTCAATGAGGCTGCATTAAATCGCCAGGTGAAGGGTGGTGGGTCGTAGTGTGGGATATTGACTTCCAAAAGTACCGGACTGTGGTCCGACAGTGTGCGTGGCAAGTGTGTGGTATCCACAACCCAAGTGAGTACTTCTCGTGTGCCCAACCAGTAATCTATCCTGGACCAACTATTGTTTGCTGCGTTTATGTGCGTCGCTGTTGCCACTCCCGGGTTGCGAACCCGCCAGAGATCCACCAACCCTAGATCCTCCATCACTTCTTTCACCATAGCCCTGGCATTTCCATGTTGTTCTAAAGTGTGAGCTGCTCTGTCTAGAGTGTCCTGCAATGTTACATTAAAATCCCCTCCCCACAGCACATGAGGTGCCTGCATGTTTGCAATGTTGTGCCAGACCTTGCTAAAAAACCCCGGGTCATCCATATTCGGGCCATATGTGTTCACCAATAAAATCTGCTGTCGTCTAAGTCTGCCTGCCAGCATAATGCTTCGCCCTTCCGTGTCTCTGTGCACATCTGTGACTTCAAAGCCCGTACCCCTCCTGATTAATATGCTTACTCCCCGCGAATATGTGGAGTAGTTAGAGTGAACCACTGTCTCAGCCCATCTATCCCCCAGCGTGGAGGTGCTGTTTCGGTCTAGGTGCGTTTCCTGCAAGAAAACAATGTTAATGTGCAATCTATCAAAATATGCAAATAGTCGTCGGATCTTCTTTGGGTTTCCTAGGCCCCTTACATTCCACGTTAGAATTTTCAGCGTGTTACTACGTGACATGAGCGTGTATTGGGTGATAATGTGCACACTGCAGTTGGTCAGTCTGCTTGCTATATCCTGTATGTGTGGTGCCATGGTGTGCATCTTGCAACATTGACAACATTTTTCGCTGATTGCAAACAGTAAATACATGCCAGCACAGTCCCAAGGAGTTCGCCATGCTTCTCAGATACAGAGGTTGCAGTCGGTTAGCTTCTGATCCCCCCACCCTCCCCCCACCCACTTTAGCGCCCAAACTTTGCCAAAGCCATCCCTGTGTCAACTTTAACTTTAACAGTAACTTCTGTGTCCAACAGAGTACGGGGTACACCCGCCTGGGGGTGTCACCAGGTTCACACATCTCCACCCACGTAGTGGATGTGGACAGTCGCAAGTGTGTGTTAGAGTGTAGCGTGATTGCGACATCCCCCAACCCCCTGTCACCCACTAATCATAATGGCATCTCTGCAGTGATACATCTCAATGATTTCAGACTCCCCCACGTTTCTAGTTCCAGCGTGCACTTGGGCTACGCCACGTAACGTGTGTAACTTCCCCTGTACGGAGATCAGTTGTGCCACCAGGCCGGCCATGGTCATGGCTACTTGTTCGCTGCCCCACATCCTGGCAGCCGGCCACCCTGACCCTCCATGATTATAACATCGTTTCGCATACTCACAGTTGACGTGACACTTCCTCGGGTGTACAGCCACCTGGGCCACACTTACTTTATGTCCGTAAGCGCCAATCCCGTACAACCTGTGCCACCATTGCGGCCATTATGGTCCATGTGATCGTCCGCAGGCCAAACTGTTTGTAGTTAGTCGCAACTCATTGGCGAAGTCCAGAATTCCGAGTTGCTGGTTAGCGTTCTTCCCCGCTCATTCCACGTCACTGGTTGGTTCAGTTCTGTCGTGCTGTTTTCTTCGCTTGCCTTGTTGCTTGACATAGTCCTGTGCTGCCTGCACCGTTTGTAGTATGACTGGTTTCCCGCCAGTTATGACTTTTAGTTTCGCCGGATATAGCATGGCGTATTCCAGGCCAAGTTCCCTGAGCTTCTTTTTGACAGGGGCGAATTCCTTCCTAGCTAGTTGCACCGCCATAGTGTGGTCTGGGTAAAACTCTAGCGTGTTCCCCTGGTGCGTTATTTTCCCCATCTCTCGTGCCAGCCTTAGGACCGTGTCCCTGTCCCTGTAATTAAGCATGCGGGCAATGATCATGCGCGGGGTGGCTCCGGGTTTCGGCACAGGCGCCAGTGATCGATGCGCGCGTTCCACCAGGAACACAGAAGATAGTTTGTCGGCACCAAAGATTTCTTTCAGCAGGGTTTCTACGTAGGTCTCCATCTTCCCCGTGTTTGTGGATTCCGGCAGGCCCGAAATCCGTACGTTGTTTCGCCTGGACCTGGCTTCCTGGTCCTCAACCCTCGCTCGCAGGTGTTCCACTGTCTTTTCCAGGCTATCACAGGTCTTGGTTGTGGCTTTCTGGTCATCTTCTAGCCTTGAGATCCGCTGCTCTGCCTCCGTGAGGCGTCCGTCGTGTTGTTCGATTTTCGCCGCCATGTTGTCGACTCTTTGCACCACGTTGTCGAGTTTCCCGTGCATCTCCTGCAAACTTTGCTGTATTGCCCGCAGAACGGACTCCATGCCTGCCCCCTCTGTTGAGTCCTGGTCCCCTTCTACCTCCAGGTCAGGCGCGTTACTTTTGCCCTGGTTCCGTCTTTCGAACTGTAGCTTGGTTTGATTCCGGTCAGGTTTCCCCATTTCAGGGCGTTGTTTGGACGGGTGTAGTTCAGTTGATTTTGGGCTGCTGCCCGATGTTGCGCTGGCTGAGGAGATAGCACGAGGCACTGACACTGCCGCCCCCCCCCTGGTCGTTCGAGTGGTCATCTATCGGCCACCTAGCGCCTGGTTGCAAGTTGGCGCCCAACCAATACACCTCCGTCATGCACTGGTGGCGGTGTCGTTGTCTGGGCCGTTGAGGCACTACAAGGGCAGTGTTGCACAGTCGCACATCCCGCTGTGTGGAGGGGGGCAGTCCCCGTGCAGGTGGTGGAGCCCGCGCTGTGCCAGTGTCTATGCGCTTCTGTGTACAGATTACAGGCGTCCCGCGTATTATCTGGACTGTCTGCTCACCTCCGAGGTTGTCACACTGGCGGCCCCCTGCGTTGTCCCGCTGTCAGCGCCGATGCAAGGCATGCACTTTGGTAAGCGCCGGGAGCCTCCCTCTGTCGCTGGTTCACATGCGTGTTCTGCACAGGCAGCTTACGGTGGGAAGCCGACCGGCGGGAGCGTCCGCCGCCGCCTCCAGTCTGGTGCGTTTCACGGGCGCCGCCATCTTGTCCGCGGTGGAACGCATGCCCGTTTGTTGTGGCGCTGTGTCTCGGGGGCTTACTCGAGCCTCGCAGTCGTCGCGCTGGTGGTCAGTGGCCACACACCAGTTGGCGCTGGGCGTGCACCGTTGTCTCACTGCAGCAGGAACCTCGGTAAGCGCCGATCCGCCAGGTGTCCGGAGAGGCCATTTTGGCGATGCTGTAGTTCGGAGTCCGAGTTTTGGGCTGATTCTGCCTTTCCCCGTAGAAATCGCCTTACATTATTCACTCGGGACGATGGCCTCACCTTCCGATGCCCATATTTGCAATCGCCGCTTATTTTTGTGGGGTTTCAAGGGGCTAAAGGCCGCTAGTTACGCGACCGTCCGGCGGAGCTGACGAGCTAGCCAGCCATTCCGCAGTGCGCCCTCTAGCGCCCCCCTATAATGGGTATTTTGGTGGGTTCGGGGAGAAGTCTGTAAGATTCATAGGAATTTTGGATAAGACACAAATAGTACGGGTCAAATGATGTGGCTGATGAAGCCATGTTCTTTCACCTCATCTGTATTTTTTTAATTCCCTTGCGTATGTCTAGAAGGGGGCTATTAGGAAATTGTTAATATTGTTTTTGGTTTGACAACTGATAATGGACTTCTTCTTTGCATAAGTCTGTGTCTAAAATGACGAGCCTGCCTACTTGTTTGTTGGTTTTATGGTTATTTAATTGTTATTTTTAGGGTAATTAATACAATTCCCTCTTCCTTTGAGACATCAAATGGTAGAAATTCAGATTTATTCTTAAGTGTTATTTCTTTATGGATCAGCTTTTCAGAGGCTAAGGGGTCGATTCCAATCTCGCTCGGTAGGCCTTGGAATCGGATTTGGCTTTATGGTAACCGAATCGTAGCCCTTTTTCCCGACCGATTCGTACACTGGTCGGAACGACCAAGTACGATGCGAAGTTCGCGTACGAGTCAAGCAAATTGTCTCCCAACCCGATCTAGTTTGGAGGACTCGTACGCAAACGTTTCGTACAGCTCTATGGACTATGTTTCTGAGCGAGCAAGTAGGATGCATGATTCTGACAGCCTTCACGATTAAGTATGTCTGGAGTGAAAAAGCTGCCGGAATCATTCTTTGGGGGGGACCATAGCCGTCCCACCATCACCTGGAGCCCTCCGATTCAGACCTATGGGGGTACCCATGGGGTGCCCACCACAGGGTGTACGATTTTCCCCAATCACCCCTTTTTGCTATGGGAGCCTATGCACGCGCCCAGTAAACAGGCTCCCATAGAGTTCAATGGGAGTCCTCGCAAACAGAGTCCATAAGCTTAAGAATGCATCGTACTCGCTCATTCGGACTCCAGTTGCACAAATCGCTTGTAAAGCCTTATGGATCCGAGTCGTACAGAGGGCTTTACTAGGGAGATCGGAATCGAGCCCTAAGACATCAACTGACCCAGTAGAGGTGGTGGGATTGAAACTAGAAGGAGGGGTCAAAGTCCAATCGCATCCATCTTGTTCATGTGTAGTTTACTGGGAAAAACGTTTTTTATCATAGATTTATGAATAAACGTAGTAGTTTATCCGCAAATTGAATATGTCTGTACAGTCTGTGTGTACAAATGAAAGCCCTTTTCTTAACAGTGAAATCTCATAAGAAGACAAAATGTGTTAAGATAAAATTAATATTGGTATTTGTTTAGGGATCTGGTTGACGTGTTTATGTCTCAAATATGTGTTAAGCTTGTGGATGGCCCCTTTGATCTGTCTATCTCCCAGAAACGCCTAGCACCTCCTGCCTCTCTTTTCACTGTCTTAAAAAAGAGCAACAGTACTGAGGGAATCGGGAGTTCTAGAACTTGTGCCTTCATGAGGATCATGTTAACCAGACAAGTTGCAGTCAGAGCCTGAGAAAGTGACTACTTTATGTTTTTTAAATCTCACCAAGGATGTTGTGGATCTGTGGAGGGCTTTGTTGTGTTTTATGAAAAGTAACGTAGAGACATAAAGACATATTTTTTCTTTCTGCTTTTGATTACTTTTTTATATTTTATAAATCATTTTGTTCTGTTCAATTATATTAAAGTCAGATACAGTCTTTTGTACTACATAATTCTCTATTTCCACACTCATGGTTGTGATTTAAGGCTCTCTTTTAAATATATGTGCATTTTTTTCTCTCAATGTCTCAATTTATTTTCTTGACTTCAATTAGCAATTTTCTCATCTGCAAGGTTAAACCTGCCAAACTGTTCGGCCACATTTGTTTACCAATACCATGCAATTCTATTTGGCAGTCCTAGACGAAGGGCACAGATTTTGCCGTGCCTCCCACCTTCTGGACAGCATTTGCTACATTCAGGCAGTGAGTTCTGACTGCCCACCACAAAATTTGCTGTCTTCCAAGTATTGTTATGAAATACTCCAAGACAGTTTTACCTCACAAGTAAGTTCCTTTTCTGCATCCCTATGATTTTAATTATCTTTACAATAGGTTTCCCAGAACTTTACTAACTTACTGTGATATATCTCACACTAGGTGAGATATATCACAAAGAATACCAAGAACAACTCTATAAATATCGGTTATTGTTGGAAATGACTATCATAAAGCATTATATTTTTGCCTTCTTTAACTGTACCCATTTTGTTGGGAAAGGACTTGGCATGCTTTACTACTGCTGACCAGTGGTAATGTGCTTGTGCTCCTCCTTCTAAACATGGTCAAATTCGCATACACCTAATTTTCCTACAGGTCCTCAGTTTATGCTAGTACATGTACCTAGGACCTGTGAGTAAAGGCTAAAAGTGGTATGCAGCCCTCATTGTGCTGCCCACTACCTTAGTACTGTAAACCATGTCTCTAGGCCTGTCCTTGCAGCCTGTGTGTGCAGTTTCGAACTGCAATTCTGACCTGGCAAATTAAACCTTTTACCCGGGTATACACCTTACTTTTTAATCTATATATAAGTCAGCCTTAATGAAGACCTTAAATGCCCCAGGTGCATTGTATTTAAAAAGTAGGCATGTATATTTAATGTTTTACATATCCTGGCATTTAAAAAACTCTTAAGTCGTTTTTCAATACAGCAAGACTTGCTGTCTCTCAGGAAAACACTGGGTTGCATTGTGATGACGTATAATGCTTAATTTCAGTTTAGGAGCAGCTATACAAATTATTCAAGGACTCATTTTAATAGTAATTTAAAACCAAACTTAGTGGGTGAGTCATATTTATATTACATTTTATAAAGGATCCTTTTAGAAAGTTGCCATTTTCCTGCCTAATCAAATGTGCCTTTCTACCAGGGTCCCAGACTTCATATTTGATGGCTCTCCCAGTAGCAAGTAGTGTATTGCTCCCAGACAGCAAGTAAAGGGCTTGATTGTGGAAATAGGCTTTTACTCTCTGAGTAGAATGGACTGGGGTTGGCGGCAAGTCCCTTAGACATATCTGTCACAGGCAGATGTAGTTCACACCTAGGACTTCCTCTGTTTTGTCTTGTCAGCGTGGCTCCAAACCTAGTGGGTGGGGGTATCTGCCCCAGAACTGGCATGGAGTGGCCACAAGGGAGGGTTTGCCCATTATCATAGCCATACCTCTAGGTAGACACACAGGATTTCTGACCAGGGGAATAAAGGTTCTACCATGTAGAATTTAGGTTGAGAGGGGCACTTTTGGATAATTACAGTAAATAAAATAGTATGTGCTGTAAACGTAGGTCGGTGCACCCCTGGGATCTTGGATTTTTAGTGTCCAGGAGGTTTTCCCATCCACAGGCTGGCTCCAAGAATACTATCTGGTATCCCCAGTACCCTCCTCAGACCACTGCTGGACCTGTGAAGGTCTGACGATGGAGTGCCCTGCTGCCTGAAACCTGAAGGAAGATTGATGAACAACCGCAAAGGTGCACCACACAAAGGAAAAATATTTCAATTGACATTATTAATGACGTTTTTCAGAGAGATTATGTTTTTCTTCAAAGAATCTTTATTTTCAATTGTAAAGCACCGTACAGCCGACGCGTTTCGTCCCAAAGAGGGACTTCTTCAGGGCTTTTTAACTGCAAAGCAATACTTCATGAGCGAATTTACAGATCAGAATTCTGAATGGCGCCTTTCCCAAAATCCGTTTCTTGATTAAAACTTGAATTTGGTCTGGGCTGAATCTTCTAGATCGAATCAATAGGAATTTGTGGATATATAAACAGTAAAGGATGGACGTAATGCGGAATTCATATGGAAATATATCGGCTCGGTCACACAATCGAGATGAGTCTATAGATCATCAAAGTATTCTTTAATCTGTTTCAAAATTCAAGTGGATATAGTATCCTGTGTATCACTAGGAAGAGGATGTAGGCACTGCATTCCAGTAGGCCGTTCGTGATAAAACAGACTGCAACCATCCACAGAGCCTTCGTCCTGCCGAAAAACCTCAAAGCCGATCTTTAAGGAAGAGTGAACCTGCTTGCATTGAGCCCAGGACCCCAGAAGCGATTCCAAGAATTAATTGACAGACCTTCTGTTTATGCTGCAGGGCCCCACTAATCTTCCAGAAGTCTCTCTCCCTGAAACTGCCCAGATGATCAGTCCCAACTAGATGTGCCCTGGACCCTGCTACTGGCCTCTGCTGGAGTGAATCCTAACCCTAAGTTGCCCCCCTAGCCCCCGGTCCTCAACGCTTGGCTCTTGTTAGAGCGTACCCAGGACTTAGAAACGTTTTGCCAATTTATTGCCCTAAGAACTGACGAGGGACAGGGACCAACCTGCCAAGTCAATCAAGGGAAAATTGCATCTGGGCCTAAGATTCAAGTTGCGCAAACTATGTTCTTCTCTTCATCATCAAATCCATTTCAGCAGGGCCTTGCGGAGAAGGTATCTCAGTCCTCCAAAATGTTGACTATGGGCATCATTTAAATATTTACAGTAAGGATACTCCATCACAACAGCAACTGGGTATCTTTAAGGCCAAGGTAATGGTCCATCCAACCATTAAAATTGCAGGCCTTCCATAGATTGGTCAAGAGGGAGACTACTCCGTCTCCACCTTGTCCAAACTTTTCTGACAACCATTGGAGTAAGGGTCACTGGAGAATTGGCCTTATGTCTGCTCAACTCATTTAAATGGGCAGACATATAGCCTTTTTTTACTGCTCATCACCGGCAGGCACACTTTGGCGGAAAGGGGCAGTAAAAAACAAAAAATGCCTTTCCCCATGGTGAGGATGAAATGTTTTCTTTTCAAAAAGTAAATCCGCTTCAGGATTTTCTTCTGGAAAATAAAAGAACCTAAGATTGAGGGATTGCTATGTCATGTTGATGAGCCATCCATCGAACTTAAACAAGCATTGACATGAATGTAAGGGCAATGGAGTAATATACTCAGTTAACCCCTTTCCAACCGCCAATCAAAAAAATCAGGCCCGAGTCATAAAGTGGAGGTCTTCACCAGGCAAAGGCGTGAAAAGTGTCCTGCTGATGGGAGACCTGCTCTTGGCACAAAAGTTATATTTTTCCTAAGAAGAGCTTTCCCTTCAACAGTCAATGGCTTCACCGAGACCTTGTCTAGTGACTATCCTCTTCAGCAAAGCCTACTGCCTAGACCCACTGAGGATATTGGCCTTCCATTTCGGAGGATAAGTCGGAATGTAATATTTTTCACTGGGACGAACCTGATCCCTGTATCTGACACTCAGTCCATTACGGTCGGCCCTAATCCTTACCCAGTCCAATGCAACTAGATAACTACAGTTGGCTCTTAACTATTTTTTGCACTATTTTGAACCTTAAACTTTGAAAATTCTTAAATGTGGTTCTACCAATTGGATTGTTTTCATTTTGGTGTCATTCTATTTATTAAAATGTACTCTATTTTTATAAATGGAGTTGCGATTTTACTTGCATTGTGTTTTTATTTTCTGACTTTGTGCCAAGCTACCAGAGGGTTAGGTACAAGTTTATTTAGCATCATCTTTGATTTACCTTGGCAAGGACTGCAAATATTATTTCAGGTGGGTTCTCACTTCCTCAGCTAATACTGCAGTTTCGTACAGTTATCATGTGTTTTGCATTTTTGGTACTGAAATCGCACTTGCTTTTTCTATTTTTTTAATAAGGAAAAATTCCTTCCTAATTTTTTCATTTTACTATTTTGCAGGCCCCTAAATGAATTATTTATTCAATTCTTTCGATGGATCACAACTTGGTTTGCCAATTAGCCTTTTCAGTTCTCAAATTCCATTACAATTATGGAAATTATATTGCTCTCTCCCCTTTTCCATTTTTCTTGATTACCATGCTCAAGCCTTACCCCCACCACATCCGGATTCTGGCCCTAGAAAAAATGTCTAGCTCAAAATGCCCATGATCATACAAGTGGTATGATAATAACTCCACTACATTCATGCATCTGATACTGTTTCTGTGACTGTGACTTTTATATAGTGTAGTCAGCACTTGCCTGATATACACTTTTCATACATGATTTCACTTGCTTGAATATGCAATGGGTGATCAACTCATGCACATGGCGGCTTTTATGAATCTTGCATATGTGATTGATATGTACTATATACTGTGTTTTACCACACCCTCTATCACCACAAAACTGGGCATGTTATCTGTGCCTTTTTGCTTTACATCTATGGTCTGTGCTTTGCATTTATTGATTTACTAATTGGCACACTATATTTGTATCACAGTGTAGTGTAGTTCCTACATTCCCAATAGGCTCTGTGCATTGGAATAACATAAACGTCAGTTTAGACTTAGGACTGAGGTCGACTAGGTCTCTACTGAATATGTTAGACTTAATTAGGTATGCCAGCTAGCTCAGAGGTCACTAGAAACTTTCTCGAATGAACAGGGAGGAGTTAACTTCCCTGATTAGACAAGAAGGTATTCGTTTCTGACAACCGCATAAACATGACAACTTTGCTCCCTCCAGAATAAGGAGTATATCTCCAGAGTCGTGTGAAAACAATAGATAGCTATTTTACTCAGTCAATCGTGCATACTTAGTTTCACCAGAGTGCAGAGAAATAGAGAGACAGGCGTTTTCAGTAAAAGGTGTTATTTATTGAGCAGTCTTCTTTCTCATGCAAGAGAAATGAATTGCCACAATTGCAATACTTGTCATAAAGTAAAGTGCGTACAGTAAAAGGAGTATTATGAAATAATACTGTAAAAGCATTGATATGGTTTCTGAGCCATATGATACTTTAAATGGATAAAATATATACAATTACATACAATGATAAAAACTGACTAAACGTACTCAACTGGTGCTTCTAAAATACGCCTACCCCATTGCACCTAACCTAAGCCTAGTACGTGGGAAGGAGTAAGGGAGTTGCAGTTTAAGTTAAGTTAGTTTTGCCAAGAATCTGAAACAAGAATTCTTTAAGGGTCTAATCAGCTCCGTACCTTGGTTTTAGAATGAAGGAGGTCTTGTATCTCGTTCTCAGGACTCGATCTCCCAGTAACCCGCAAGGGTAACTGGAAACACTGGAGCTGAATTTTCTCGGCAGGAGAAAAGACAGTCTCTTTCTCAGTGCGTCAAATGGGAGGGACGGCTTCCTTCGGCACTCGCATCAGCTGGGCTTTGGGTAAGTACTGCTCCAAACCACTCTGTGTTGCTTAAGGCAAATGCTGGTATATTTATACCTGGAAGGTGCTGTGTTTGACGTAAGGTTGGACAAATGACGTCAATAAGAACTGTCACTAAGAACTGGCAGTTCTTTCAGGACTTGCAGGAGTTCTTGGTCAAATTAAAACAAAAGCAGGGGAAATTCCCGGGTTGCTGGAGGTTTGGTTTGTTTAAAGAATGCATTGTACTTTCTAGGAGTCTAAGGAAATAGCCTTGACGTATTTGGACCGCATTGGCTATGACTAAATATGGATATGATTCTTATGCCTTTAACCACATAAGGGTATTAATCGGCAATACTTAATTAGGGTCCTAGATACGTTTACCACAACAGTGTATGACACTTGCAATACTGGTTACCCAGGATTTCCTTGAGGTGCTCCTGTTTAGTTTTACAGCTTGGTATTCTCTAAAAGAATGTTTCTTTCTAAGCCTTGAATTTTGTTTTGCTCTTACTGGCAGTCAATTATAGGTACAAATGTTGGCTGCACTTTCAATTATCATGTCTTGGTTATAAGACTTCTAATTTGTGCTCTTTAAGATGACTTATTCTGTCTTCACATAAACACTGTGTTTAGAACCTTACAATGCAATGCTGGGCTGATGGGTCTGCCTTACTAATTATAGATGAATGGTAAGTAAGATTGAGCTGCATGTGTTGTGTGAGATGATTTACACACCAGCTGGCATAACCATGTGCATAGTCTTAACTGAGATATTTCTAAAATGATTCCTCATTCTTTGTAGATTGCTTTAATTACATGGTGTTTAGTATGTGTTACAGCAAAAGACCTATTGGATCTGAAATCAAATCGTGTTTTGTATTGATGCTTTATACTCTAGGCTCTGTTTAATTAAAGGTATTGTTTTATTAGTCACAAATCTAAAATCGGGAAGGTAGCCCCTAGATTAGTTTAAATGCGGCTTTGGGTGCAGGACCATGTGCACACTCCCACAATCCTTAATTATGATCCAGCCTAAAGGGTTATTTTACTTTTGGACATGACTGGACATTGGGCAAAATACAGTCAGGCCATGTAAATCTGGTATTTTGGAAAGTACGTGGCATTAATGTTTAACTCTTTTTGGTGCCAGTTTGATGCATCCAAGCACTGACAATCCAGGGACCCCCCACGGAATCGTTAATGTAGTTTAGGATGCCCCAACAGAGTCATTGTTGGAATCTGGGGATCCCATACCCGAACAATTTCAATAAAAAACAAGCATTGATCCAACAAATACACAAATATTAAAATAATGTATTTCATTAACAAACAAATATATGTAAAAATCAAAATTGTAATTTTAATGGAAAGGTTGATACTTTTCTAAGTGCAGTTGAGCCCACCTATTGCCCATAATAAATTCTTTTGGATGGACTTCCACTGCTTCCACAAATCAATCTGAAGATATCAATTTCATTTTTAGCATCCGTTTTCAAATTCCTTCACATTTACTAAATGTTTAAAAATTGTACATTTTAGATTGTGCTACTTTATTTCTGTACACTTTATTATTCTGCTAATAATATTTAATTTTCTAAGCAGTCTCAAACCCCCTGAGTAAGCATATAGACCCCCGAGGGGTCCCCAGCCCACATGTTAAGAACTGCTTCTCTAAACATTATGCAGTTTTGAGCTACCAACCAAACAACCATTTGATGTGCCAAAAGAAAACATGCATGACTACTACTTCACTATCATAAAATAACAGTAAAATAGCATGGGGCACTTGTCCCGGGCAGAATTGTGCACCTAACAGAGAAATAGGATAACAGTGTCATGTTCTAAATGACTGCATTTGCATGAGTTAATCGATGCATATAAGTCTTGTAAAATTTTGCAAATAGTCCTGTTTGTCTTTCGTTGGAGGTTGCTGTGTGCATAGTCAATGTACGTGAGTTAGTTTGGAGGGATCTGTATACAGTTGTATGTGTGTGTCTTTGATTGTGTGTATTAAGTATACACATGTATGTGCAGGTTATATATTTGTGTGTATGTTTTTTTTCAGTAAGTATGTAGTTGTTAAATATATCTGTGTGCCTGGCACAAAGTCTAGGTATGTACTAGGTTGTTATATCTGTATGGTCTGGTGTGTGGGTATGTGTGTGTGTGTGTGTGTATATATGAATATATATATATATATATATATATATATATATATATATATATATATATATATATATATATATATATATATATATATATATATATATATATATATATATGTGTGTATTAGTATATATACACACACACACACGTATATATCTCTTTTTTTATTGTTCACACCAGAGAAGAAGTCATTGCTACACAAAAAAGAAAATATATGAATTATCCAATATCATAATATTCATAAATGCAGAAAATCACATAGCCAATAGCAGAAGCATAATTTTACCATGTGGGAAAAAGACAAATTTAGTAGCTAAGCCAACGGGTGTCTACCTCTTATCCTGTCTTATAAATATGGTATTTGATTAAAGATATTTATCTTGACACAGGGACATATTCAGCTAATAAAGAATTTATATGAATACATAAATGCATGGTTCTTGTACAAGACAGGATTAATTTGCTCCTCATCGTTCTTTTATCTATTACTATTATGTCGCTACCACCTCACTATTCCATTTCACAATGCCAGCCCATATTCCTTCCCCCTCGTGTTCTGGCTTTCCTCCCTCTACACGCTGCCTCTTGTTTCCAGACCCCCAGCAATCTAGTTAGCCACATCTGAAAGGTGGGAGGCTCCTTATCCTTCCATCCAGCGGCCAGCATTATTCGAAATACAGCTGTGCCCAAAAATAGACAATATTCTTGTTCTTTATTACATCTGAGAAAGCTGTCATGCCCCAGCACTGCCAGTGTAGTAGTTAGCTCCAAATCCCTTCCAAATTAAGATCCCCAGGAACTCGAGATCCCTGTTTTTAAAATGATTAGTTAACTACAATTGGGAAACATATGCATCATTGTGGCCGGTCCCACACTGCATCTAGGGCAACGGTCATCCTCTCTTTTCCCCCATAGAAAGAGTTTTGCCGGTGTAAAGTACAGGTTAAATATTGATTTATACAGCTGTGCCTTCAGGCTGGAAGCTAAAAAGGCTTCCGCTGATACTTCTAAACTCCTGTAAATATCTACGTCTGGGTTATTTAGTTTAGCTGCCCAAGAAGCAGCGTGTTTTTCTAAATCATCCGGCATCTCTGCCAATAGTAGGTTGTAGATATCCACAATTCTACATGACGCAGTTCTAATTAGCTCCATCCGGGGGATCTACCCAATCATTACCCTAGGTCTATATGCCATAAGAATGCTCCTAACCTGTATAAATTTAAAAAGCTGGTTGGGGTGTATCTCATACTCCTGTTGCAGATCCCTGAAATGCGGGTGCTGGTGTCCACCATAGAACTCTTCAACTGTAACTATACCCTTACTCTCCCATTCCTGCCCCATGATGTCATAAGTATCCTTTGAGAAAATAGAACCGCGCAATAAGGGGGTATATTGTGTAACTCTAGGGATCCCCATAAATTTTGCTTCTTCTTCTAAATACCCCACGCACTCTTTATTAATTTAAACCGTACTTTGTTATAGTAACTGTGCTCAGTTTGACTTAGGAGAAGCCCTACGGCTTCTGCTCCTACTGCTAGCTCAAATATTGTAGGAATTTTTTCATTCGAGATCCCCCCGTCCGTACTATTCTGCTTCAGTAAAAAGGATATTTGGTGAAGCAGGGCTGCCCAATAATATAATGTGATATTTGAGATTGTCAATCCCCCCACGATCTTGTGGCAGTGTCAGGAGTTTCATAGACCTTCTTATCTTCCCTTATTGCCACACAAAGTTAGACAGCATGAAGGTAATGTTTTTAAGAATTATTTCATCCACAGTTAGTGGAATTACCTAAAGAGGTATACAAGTTTGGGCAATTCATTCATTTTCAGGTAATTTCCTCTCCCTATAATTATCAGATGTAACCTGTTCACCCTCTTTAAGTACAAACCTATAGTTTTAATTAATGGATCGAAATTTTCTTTGATAATCTTATCAACCTTAGCAGTGATCTGGACTCCTAAATAAACCCCTGATTGAGCGTGGCTTACATCTTCGTACACCATGTTCTGTGGGCATACTACAATGGTTTTCTCCCTAGTCAAGCTATGCCCAGATAATTTGCCCAATTTCCCTGTAATATCCGCAATCTCATCCAATGTCTCCTTGGGATCTGTTGTGACAATTGCCACATCGTCAGCGTAGACTAAAACTTTTGTCTGGTATCCCCTTGTGAAATAGGTTTGATTTTAACTGCCCACAAGTGCATCTCTATGAGGGTTAATATATAACGCAAATAAAATGGGTGAGCAGGGGCACCCCTGGCGTGTCCCCCTGCTAATTAATACCTCTCCTGACTCTTTACCCATTACCTGTATCCGAGCTTTTGGGTTATGATACATTGCTCTAATTGCCCTGACAAATCCCTGACCGAACCCCCCAGCTCCAGGATCCCCCATAAAAAATCCCATGTTACTCGATCGAACGCCTTCTCGACGTCTAGAAGAATCACAGCAATCTGGACCCCCGTTTCTGACATGATGTCGAACAATGTTATTACTCTTTGAATATGGTCAGTTGTTTGCCTCCCTGGTATGAAACCATGCTGCCACGGGGAGACCAGATGACCAATGACCCTCCCTAACCGGGATGGCAAGACTTTAGAGTAGATTTTTATATCTGTATTAATTAAGGAGATTTGTCTGTATCATCTTGGTTTATCTAATGGTTTCCACTTTTTTGGGAGGACAATGATTTGCGTTTCCTTCCATGACTCGGGGATGTTTCCGCTATATTGAATCCCTTTAAATAGATCTAACAAGAATGGTAATATTGTCGTGCCCAATGCTTTATACAACTCAAGGGGTATTTAATCAGGTCCTGTAGCCTTTCCTGTAGCCAGACTCTGTAATGCTGCTTCAGTTTCTTCTTGTGATATCTCCCCTCCCTTTACTCCCGCCTCCGGAGTACCTGTTAACTGGACCGAAGGGGTAAAATCCCTTGAGAGTTCCTTTTACTGCACTTTCTTTCCCCTCTGGACAATACCCGGTTTTCCCTATCCTAAAGATCTAATTCCAAATCACTACTGGTTGCTACTGTCTGTAACTTCATCAGACCCTCTCCCCCATCCGAGAGAGAATAGAAATCCAGCTCCTTCTCAGAGTCTTTCTCTGGCTTTCCCAGTGCACAAGCCTCACTTTCCTCTAACACAGTCTCTGACACAGTCCCAGCGTACAATATTGCCGCTTGTGGGGCCTCCGTACCCATACCATTGCCATTATCATCAAGAGTCTCTTCTGCATTACACCCTCCAAACCATTGGGTGTTTCTCGCATTGGTTTAATTAATGCCAGCATTGTCTCATCCTCTCTTAGTAGAACTTCGGTACCGCCCCCAACACTTTTAGCATTAGATACATGTTCCTTTGTACGCTCATTTTGTATATCAGAGTGAGAGACCCCTGTAAGTGCGAGTGTCAGTGTCTGTGTATCAGGTACCTGTACATGCGTCCGCTTAGAATTCTTTTCCTCACAGGACCCTTTGGCTACTGCTGCTCCACCTTCCGCAGGTGCTGATGCTGTTGCCACTGACTCTTTTGTCTTACTGCCATTGCCTCTGAGGAGGTCCACCACAGTGGGACCCGCTGGCTTAGTTACTGTTCCCCTCCTTTTTTCAGAGAGGGGTCTAGATTATATTTTTTGTGCCCGCGTCGGTGTTTCTTCTGCAGCTGCTACTGGTGACGATCGAACGCCTTCTCGGCGTCTAGAAGAATGACAGCCATCTGGCCCCCCCGTTTCTGACATGATGTCGAACAATGTTATTACTCTTTGAATATGGTCAGTTGTTTGCCTCCCTGGTATGAAACCATGCTGCCACTGGGAGACCAAATGGCCAATGACCCTTCCTAACCGGGATGCCAAGACTTTTGAGTAGATTTTTATATCTGTATTAATTAAGGAGATTTGTCTGTATGACCCTGGGTTATCTAATGGTTTCTCCTTGTTTGGGAGACAATGATTCGCGTTTCCTTCCATGACTCGGGGATGTTTCCACTATATTGAATACCTTTAAATAGATCTAACAAGAATGGTAATATTGTCATGCCTAATGCTTTATACAACTCAAGGGGTATTTGATCATGGCCTGTAGCCTTTCCTGTAGCCAGATTCTGTAATGCTGTTTCAGTTTCATCTTGTGATATCTCCCCTCCCTTTACTCCTGCCTCCGGAGTACCTATTAACTGGACCGAAGGGGTATAATCCCATGAAAGCTCCTTTCACCACACTTTCTTTCTCCTCTGGACAGTACCCGGTTTTCCCTATCCTGAAGATCTAATTCCAAATCACTACCGCTTGACTCAGGGTTGCTACTGTCTGTAACTTCATCAGACCACTCTCCCCCATCCGAGAGAGAATAAAAATCCAGCTCCTTCTCAGAGTCTTTCTCTGGCTTTCCCAGTGCACAAGTCTCACTTTCCTCTAACACAGTCTCTGACACAGTCTCATCATACAATATTGCCGCTTGTGCGGCCTCCGTACCCGTACCATTGCCATTATCATCAAGAGTCTCTTCTGCATTACACCCTCCACACTATTGGGTGTTCTCGCATTGGTTTAATTTATGCCAGCATTGAGGGAGCGTATGCTTGTCTCATCCTTTCTTAGTAGTACTTCGGTACCGCCCCCAGCACTTTTAGCATTAGATACATGCTCCTTTGTACGCTCATTTTGTATATCATAGTGAGAGACCCCTGTAAGTGCCTGTGTATCAGGTACCTGTACATGCGTCCGCTTAGAATTCTTTTCCTCACAGGAACCTTTGGCTACTGTTGCTCCACCTACCGCAGGTGCTGATGCTGTTGCCACTGACTTTTGTCTTACTGCCATTGCCTCTGGGGAGGTCCACCACAGTGGGACCCACTGGCTTAGTTACTGTTCCCCTCCTTTTTTCAGAGAGGGGTCTAGATTATATTTGTTGTGCCCGCGTCGGTGTTTCTTCTGCAGCTGCTACTGGTGATGATACCGCCACCAGGGCGGTCTTGGAAGCAAGCCTTTTTTTGGCTTTTACTGCTGCCACAGTTTTCGGGGAATTCTCCTCACTTGGAGCAGCTACAGCAAACTCCACTTCAGCTTCAGCTTCAGGGGCTAACCAGCTAACCTCCTTCTCCCGCAGAAGCTCAGCCACACGCTACGCCCACAGCTCCTGGTCCATCTGTCTCCACCACGCTGGGGCTGTCGGCGCTGACTCCGCTGACCCCTCCGTGAAACAGAACACCACAGCGTTGCTGCTGCCCTCACTGCCGCCGAGAGAATAGTCCTGAGGCACCAGGTAGCGGCACATCACCAAAAGCGCCCCTCGAGAGCCGCAGGAGCCCAAAACAGCCAGCCCCACACAAGCCGCCACCTGGAGAATCCGCCCCTGCTTCTTCGGAGTCCGCGGAGTCGGAATGCTGCCACAGGTAGGATGTAGTTGCATAATTTGTTTCCCGCCGTGCTGCCACAAATTCTGCCTTTTCCTTTTTCCTTGCCTCTCCTTTTTTTCCTTATTCTAGTCCTGTTATGCATTTCATCATTACACTGAATCCGCGGTCACCAGCTAGCATATCGCATTGATTCCACAGCCTAACTTCAGCTCAATCTACTGTCGGGCTCCTGGGCAGCGCGAGCTACTGTCCCAACTGACCGCCATCTTGCCTCTTACTCATGATGCTATATATCTCATTGAAAATAACAAAGGTTAAAGTAACGTTATAGTTAGATGAAATATTCAGTAACTACGTAGCATTTTAAACTCTAAAAACAACAGAAATTCACAAGCTATAGGTACAGTTAATAAATAAAATAAGTTATATCAAGTAACTATAAATTGTGTCCTTAGGTAACTATAACTCACACTTCGTCCGTACACAGTTTTCTCATCAGTAGTTTTGTTGCAAAAGTTGCAGTGATACCAGCAATGATGTCATAGAATGGTGCAAAGACAGAATATTGATGAAAAAATATTGAGTTGCACAAATATCGAGTTGCAAGTATCTTGGGTCATAAATATCGACATTGAGATTCTTGTGGTCAAGAATATCAATTTTACGTAAGTAATATTGATGTAAAAAATATTGAGGTTTTTAATATCGTTTGCAAAAAATATAGTTGTTAAAAATATCATTTGTTTATTAATGTTATGTATTTTAGTATATAATTTATATGAATGTGATGTATTTTTTTTTATAGGATTTATTTGTATTTTTAAAATATATGTGTTACATTTTTAGTAGTTATTAAAAAAATGTGCTTGAATTTTGCGTTTTTTTGTTCCGTAGCAGGTTGTGGGTTTATAGGGGAGTAGGGTGGGAAGTAATTTATTTATATTAAATGTATTGATTATTTTTTATTTATTAATATTTGTTTAATTGAGATGTTATAATGTAGTGTTAAATGTCTTAAGTGATTTATTATTAATTATTAAATATTGGTTGTTAATTAATTTAAAATTAATTAATTGGTTATTATTTATGGTAATTGTGTAATTAATTTCAGGTGTGTGTTGTGTTGTTTATAGGTGAGGCTGAGAAGTAATTTATTTTTAATTGAATTAATATTTGGCTGTCAATTCATTTAAAATAATTAATTGGTAATTAATCATGGTCATTGTGTAATTAATGTTACTTGTTTTGTAGTGTTTATAGATGTTAAAGGTGGGAGTACATTATTTTTAATTGATCAATTAATAATTTGATGTTAACTAATTTTAAGTTTTGTTTTGGTGTTTATAGGTGTAAAGGGTGGGAAATCATTTGTATTGAATTAATTAATATATTGTTGTTAATTATTGCTAATTATTTGATATGTATTTTGGGTAATTGTAAAAATTTTTGTCTATTGATTTTACCTTTAAAGGGGTAATGGGTGGCTATTAAATACATATTAGTTACTTTATTATTATTTGTTAATAGTGATAGATTTTAATTAATAAATATGTTTTCATTGTGTTTTATTATTTTATAGTATGAATTAGGTGTGTGTTGTGGATATCAAAGTGTTCAAGTGTGTGTAGTCAACTAATGTTTATTAATTATTTTGTTAATGCTATTTTTTATTGGATTATTAATTATGCTAATTTGGGGGGAAATGAATTAATAATGTTGAAGTGTTTTGTTATAGGTGTGGGCGTATTGGGTAGGAAGTACAATAAATGCATTCATGTATTAATTAATTTATTTGTAAATATTTTCTAGTTTAAAAGAATTGTATTTTATAAATGTATTTATTATGGTATATTATATATTATTTTTAGGTTTTTTATATATATTTAATATACTTGATTTTTCATTGCTAAATATTGTTTATTTATTTTTATGATTTTTTATTGTTTCGTATGTTTTTTATTCTTGTTTTACCTGTTTGAGTTTGAATAATAATTTTTGTCTCTTCGCTATCCAACACTTTTCCTACTGTGGCACTGATTGGAGTGGGAATAATAATTTTTACCCCTCCACTATCCAACACTTTCCCTACTGTTGCACTCACTGGAGTGGAAGTAGTAACATTTTACCCGTCCGCTATCCAACACTTTGCCTGCTGTTGCATTCAGTGGATTGGGAATATAAATTTTGACCCCTCTACTATTCAACAGTTATTCTACTATTGCATTCAGTGGAGTTGGAATAGTAATTTTTACCCCTCTGCTACCCAACACTTTCCCTACTGTTGCACTGATTGGAGTGGGAATAGTATTTTTTACCCCTCCTCTATCTAACACTTTCCCCACTGTTGCAGTCACTGGATTTGGAATAGTATTTTTTACACCTCATCTATCGAACACTTTCTCTACTTTTCCACTCACTGGAGTTGGAATAGTAATTTTTATCCCCCCCACTATCCAACATTTTCCCTACTGTTGCACTCACTGGAGTGGGAAAAGTAATTTTTACCTCTCCACTATCCAACGCTTTACATACTGTTGCATTCAGTGGAGTGGGAATACAACTTTTTATCCTTCTGCTATACAACATTTATTCTAATGTTGCATTCAGTGGAGTGGGAATAAGAATTATTACCCCTCTGCAATCCAACACTTTCCTTACTGTTGCATTCTTTAGAGTGGGAATAGTAATTTTTACTCCTCCGCTATCCAACACTTTCCCTACTGTTGCTCTCACTGGTGTGGGAATAGTAATTTTTACCCCTCCGCTATCCAACATTTTCCCTACTGTTGCACTCACTGGAGTGGTAATAATAATTTTTCCCCTGCGCTTTCTGAAAACTTTACCTACTGTTGCTCATGCCGGAGCGGGAATAGTAATATTTACCATTCCGCTATTCAACACTTTCCTTACTTTTGCACTCTTTGGAGTGGGAATAGTACATTTTATTCCTCCTCTTCAATACTTTCCTTACTGTTGCATACTTTGGAGTGGGAATAGTATTGTTTTCCTGCTGCTATCCAACCCTTTCCCAACTGTTGCTCTCACTGGAGTGGGAAAACAAATTTTTACCCCTACACTACCCAACACTTTCCCTACTGTTGCACTCACTTGAGTTGGAATATTAAATGTAGGGGCATATTACCAAGCAATAGCGATAATTATCGCTATTGCTTGGTTAGCGACAAAAATGTACCGCTGAGCTGCGGCGATTTTTATCGCAGATAAACCTTGGTATTACCAAGGTTTATCGCAAATGCGATAAAAATCAGCCGCAATGCATGAATATCGCTGAAAAGTCAGCGATATTCATGCATTACCGAGCTAATGCTCTTAGCCATGTTATCCACCTCCCATTGGATAACATGGCTAAGAACTGCTTAGGGCAGGTGTTACCTTTTGGAGATATTCGCACTTAGCGCGAATATCTCCAAAATTTGGTAATAGGAGATAGCGATGTTAGCGACTCAACAGCCGAATCAACTTCTACGCTCCCAATCGCCACCTCCGATCAGCCAACCACGCCCTCGCCGCCGTCCCCCGCATCCGAAGAGCGACTACGGGAGGAAGGTCCTTCTCCTACCTGGCCGCCAAGACCTGGAACTCCCTCCCGACCGACCTGCGCCTGACCCAAGACCACCTCTCCTTCAGGAAGAAGCTGAAGACCTGGCTGTTTGAGCAGTAGCGGCACCCCCCCCCCCTCCCCAGCGCCTTGAGACCCTACGGGTAGTTAGCGCGCTATATAAGTGTCACTGATTGATTGATCACTGATTGATTTCCAGTCGCTAACATCGTGGCACGCCCACTTTGCATGTCATTAGTGATAAATATCACTGACATGAAAAGTGGGGCCCAAGATGGTCGCTATCTCCTACTAGCTGTCGCTAACTGGTGTTAGCGACAGCTAGGTAATAGGGAGATAATTTTATCTCCGCTTTCTTGGCTTTTAAAGCCAAAAAAGCGGAGATAAAGCCCCTTGATAATATGCCTCGTAATTATTTTGCTATCTAACACTTTCCCTACTGTTGCACTGATTGTATTGGAAAATGGAAGTTTAAACGTTTTGTATAGCTTAATATTTTAAATTATTATAGAATGTTTTTTTATATTTTAAATTATTGATATATATATATTTATAATTTGAATGTTTAAAAATAAATTAAACATAATACTTTATTAATTATTTTTAAGTAAATATTTATATATTTTCATATATATATATACATATATATATATATACAATATATATATACGCCAAAGCCGTCACACACTCCAACCAGGACAGCAATCACGGACACAAGATCTGCTGCAGTAAACCTCCGTTTTATTTCGTCACAAACGCAGAATACGTTTAAAACAATGACTTTCATGTTCATTATATTTCCCAATTTTGTATTGCATCTAATGAATCCTGAAGGATATTATGAATTACCCACATGGGAGCGATACCTTTAATTAAGTATTTCGGCAAGATAGCTGTCTTAAAAGGGAGTATGATGCACGAGACTGTATCTTTAATGTTATCAGTTGCATAATTGTTAATTTAAATAACTGCGAGAATGAGCAGCGGCAAAATGTTATTACGCGATTTAAAATAATGCGCTAGAAATGTAAATAGGATGCATAGTTAATGTATACTGTGTGAATCGATGTCAGCGCCAGTCTTTTTGTTACATTGTAATCACGTGGTTATATAAAAAAGAAAGCAATGAGAAGACAGGCACTCGTGAACAAGGGAGTGTTCCTGAAACGCGTTGAGTGCTACTTGCCATTAGACCCGAGTGAAATAAAACAGAGGTTTACTGCAGCAATAGATTTTACATTGATTATTTTCTATTCAATATTTTTGTACTTACCTGTGTAGGTATGGAAGTCGATATTGTTGAATTCTATATTTTTTTCTCGATAATTTTAACATTGATGTTTTTGTCATCTAAATTCTATCACTGAACCTCATAGAAGAAGTCAGGAGTGATGTAGTATGTGGGGTAATTAGCAGTGCTTGGTAAGGGCGTGCATTACAGGTACCTAAGGGCAAGAGCTATAGTTACTTGAGATAACTGTAATTATAACTGGTAAATGTCTTTGGTTTAAAACATTACTTTGCTACTGAACATTTCATCTAACTACCACATTACTTTAAACTTTGTTTCTTTACAGATTTTTTAATGTAAAGTAATATTTTACTGCCTACATAAAGACAACTCTCCGCCATGCTACCCATTCACAGCGAATGTGTGGGCCGCAGTGCCTGGCCTGTTGTCAGGCCCTGCGGCCAACCCTCCTTCCCTCCACCCAACACCCTATATGTAAAGAAGATCTATCATCTTTCTCCAAAAATTAGCAATCATTTTAATCAAATCTATATTCCAATAATAAACATAAATAAAATGTTCATTATTATTGATTAATTAAACTTAGTTATTAAAATTGTATTCAACTAGATGTCTGTGACTCATTTTTATTATTACATTTTTTAAGTGAAAAATATGGAAATAAGTAGTCAAAGATAGATTAGTTTTTCCATAAGGAAGAAAACCACAATATCTAAGACTTGCTCTCTTTGACATTTCACACCCCAAAAAATGCAATCATAAGAATACCCAGATGAAAGCCTTGTAGTTTATGGGATTCACTGTATCACTGCAACCATACAACGAAACCCCTAGGTGGCACTACTATCTCAGTTGTTCAGCAAAAGCTCCAACTTGGGAAATGCTTTTGAACACTATGGTAGGTTTCAATGACCCAGGATTTTTGTGGGTGTTCTGGTGCCCACGGGGAGCCCCAGCAATAAAGTGGCATGCCCGATGCCCACACGGGGCACGGCGAAATTGTCTCTTTACCTTTTTTCTGAAGTACTGTTCCCCAGTGCCCACCCGCTCCACTAAATTGCTAGTCGCTCATTGAGGGCTGCAGGTATAGGCCCAGGGCTCCCGCATTCCCACTGGCTGCCCTGCTTGCGGCCATCGTGGGCGCAGCAGGAGCCAGAATTGCTCCAACCCTGGGG
Organism: Lissotriton vulgaris; assembly: GCF_964263255.1. Classification (NCBI taxonomy): domain Eukaryota; kingdom Metazoa; phylum Chordata; class Amphibia; order Caudata; family Salamandridae; genus Lissotriton; species Lissotriton vulgaris. The sequence goes on from NC_141689.1 coordinate 365,322,913, forward strand.
AGAGATTTACTTTTGTTCCCTTAGGGTGAGAGAAATTAAAAGAATTTCCTTGCCAGAGAGCACGGGTAAGGGAATTATTTGTTCTCCTACTGAGAGGGAGCAGCTTTGTGCTCCTGCATGTTAGAGGACATCACATTTGCCCTGCCTGCACCTGCAGGCAGAGAAATAGAAGGTGTCCCAGGGTTTGGGAACCCCAGGACACTGTCACTGAGCCAGCCCCATTGTATGGCTCAGGGATGGGGCCGCATTGCCGCATTGCTCCCTTCCCCTTTAATTAAGTTATCACCCTAGGGGATGGGTTCCATGGGGCCTCTACAATGAAAACTCATCCCTGGGGGGTAGGGTCCCTGAGATCTTATGGATCTTAAGGGTGGGGGCCTTACAGCCTCCTCACTCACATACAATTATCGGCCCCAGTGAATACTTGGGAATCGGGCCACATGTCCCCCTACCCCTATATTAATTTCACACCTTCCCCGCGGCCCTTCCCCACCAGGGGAGATAGATCTTTAAAGCATGGATCCTCCACGAATTTAAAGTAAACACTAAAAAAAAAGAAATTTTGGCACCATGCATGGTACCAGAGGGACCCTAACATCTGGTCTAGGGTGTCAGGGTATTTGCACCCTGCCCCCTTATGTCTTTTTTTTTCATTTTTCTTGGGACTCATGACCGAGACTTGAGTCCTAAGATGGCTGCCACCACTTCACGGTTGAGCCATTTTTATGAGCCTTAATTGTTCTAAAAACCTATTGAACGGATTTATGCCAAAATGCACAACGCACTCTTTCTGGAACAAAATAGCTTTCTGCCACATTTGATGTAAATCCATTCAGTAGTTTGGGCTGTAGCTGTGTCTAAAGTTACTATGGGAAAAGAATGGGGAAAATGTGTTTTGGGACTCCCTCTTTTTCTTGTTCCCCGCTTGACGGATCACCCCAAAACTTTCCATATGTAAACTAGTCAAATATTAGCAATTTTTGGAAAGGTTTGAGGAGATTTTTTAAACAGCGTCATAGTTATTCACAACACACAGTCGCTTTTTTCAGTTTGAAAACCATTAAAGGCATATGTACAGCTTCTACATCACACAAAGCTAAAATCATTGCCGTGCATGTACAAGCAATCACTATTTCTGTAAAGGTCAATCAGTTTACATAAAAAATGGAAATAAGATAAAACCATGAAATAGTATAGTCATATCAATTTAAACTTTCAGACCACTCTTTTCCCGTGCAAATCCTACTGCTAATAAATATCTACTCAAACCAAAGACTACATACAGAGTTGTATGATTTTTTGATTTATAAAGCTTCCAAATTTTTCATAAATCCCATGTGACAGCACATTGAGCAAAGCCATTTCCTTCTGAACTTGTCATATGCTGTAAAAAAGAATAAAATATGTGCAAGGTTTCAGTTGTGCCCAAAAGTTCATAAAGTACAAGTAGAATCTTTATCCCTATTATTATACGGCTACTACCTTGCAATGAAAGCTTTGATTTCAAAGCAGAATTTCATGTACAATATTTTTGTCAAAAGGGGTTGGACAATATCTGAATACTCTTTGAAATATGGCTTTGGCTTAATAGTAAGGAACTGTGTGGTCAGCCTGGCTAGTCTTTGTTTTGATGGGGGTGTTCAAGACATGCCCAATTGCTTTTTATAATTTGATGCTAGTATTTGAGAATTACTTCAGTAGTAGACTAGGTTTGCCGAGCCAAGTCTGTACATCTCGAAGCCAGGAGATGGTCACAGACCTATCAGGTTTCAATAATGCCCTTAGTCCCTCTGTGCAATGTGAGTTTTCCATAATCTTATCCAATGGAGCATAGGTCTCAAGACTGCTACATGGTCTATTTGTTTAATATTTAGGTCCTGCTTCATTGGCATCAGTGGTGTAGACGTAGGGAGACCCAATAGCTCCCTTTTGAAATTATTTGCACTCACCGTGAGCTTGTTAGGGCATTCTGTGCCCCACAAATCAGCTCAAACAGGGCCGCATATTGAACAAAAGATATATTTCTTTCCCTTTATTTCAAGCTGTGCGAGTGCCCACCTTCCACATTGGTCAGCCAGGGTCTTAATTGTTCTGCAGTCAAACTTTGTGTTCACTAATATGGCTTTCCCCTTATAGAGGCACTCTGGGTTGTACACACAATTGTCATATACCCCAGAAGCTTGAGAAGACCACAATCTTGAGAACGAACTTTAGACGCAAAGTGTGTATCTATCAGTGGAACAATCTAATGTTATTACAATTTAGCTCCTCCTGAACAAATTACCTCTTAATTCCATTATCTAGGCCTGATACGTTCCAGGCCATAAACCTAATTCGCTCCATAAGAGATATTATTAATTTCTGCTGGATCCTTTGCTGGCTAGGTGTGACTCCTGAGATGTCAGTAGCGTTGAGGGATCAGCTCTAAAAACAAGTGCTTCTGTGACCATGCTTTCCCCTGCATATTAAGCCGCTTCTCTGGCTGCTAAATTCTCTCACCCAGACTTTTTGGCAACTTCCTTTTGTTCTCTACTACTGTTACAGCCGCCTTTACTTGCAACAATATACCCAGTTTCAGATAGCAATGCAAGTGGATTCATTGTATCCTTCATTTCCTTCACCTTATAAACACAGTTTATTGCCCTTTGACAGACCAGGTCCTGCCCAAGACCGACTGACCCAGCATCTTGATACTCATTTTGGCTATCATCCACGTTTGCTTGGTCCACTGGAATTGCATCCAAAAGTACATCCACAATTTTGTCTCCCGCTGACTGCTCTGATAGCTCGCCAGCTGAGAACAAATCCGCAGGTTTGCCTGACTGCAGCAGTTTTAGCAGCGGCTTACTTTCTATCAATGTGACCCTTGATGTACTTGTCCTCTGGGCTGCTGATAGTAGTTCCTCAGTACAAGCTGCCGCCGGTCCTCCCGCTTGATTTACCGATGCGCAAGCCAGTCGTACCCTTCTCACCACCGTCTTCACCGGGGCAATTTCTCCACCTGGTAGGAGAGTGGGAACTGAGGGCAGTCTCGACCACTAGACTGCCGAGCAGCATACTCCAATCAGCCAGTGAGCGGCCCGGGATGCTACAGCAACCGTCCAACAGTAGCTGCCACCGTCACCAGCATTCGTTCTCAATTTCCGTGAATTTTAAACTCTTTAATATTCTAATCAATATCCATAGCTATTATTCTTCTTCTCCTTCTTCTGTATCCTTTCACCAGACCCAGCCTCTTCTTGTTAGGTGTGTGGGAGCTTTCCGTATGCCTGCTCTCCGCTACGGCATCAGTCTGCCACCTGACCCCTAGGAACATTAAAACTCTGCAAAAAGCCCTTTTTATGATGTTAGGCTGTTGGCTTGTTCTCATCATTGCAACAAGCTATTCAATGAATTTTCAGCAGCACTCTTCATTATGTACTGGGTTGAAACATGAAAAAGCAGTACTGTTAATATTTGAATTCCAATCCTTTAAATTTTAACATTTTGAGTAACTTCTTGGTCACTGGTGGGTTGTTCCTCAGACATTTGAGGTTACTCCACTATCAGTTTGGTTACTGGTGGTTGGGAGTTTGAGTGTTGAGAGTGAATATCTGAGGGTTATTTTGGCTATAACTATGAACATGACACTATTGGTAATAATTGGTTACTTGCATTATTAGTTAACAATATGCAGAATGTGACAGCACCTCCGTTTTTCCTTTCATCTCCGTAGGAACTGGTGATACCCTGGCGCAGATGGAAAAGGTTTCCTTGCACTATGCCAGAGTATGCAATACCTCTCTAGGAGCAGAGAGGGAAATGTCCTTTCTTATGCATAGTTTGGGTCGAGAGGGGGCAGGAGGTATTTGCCGGAGTAATTTATTGATGATGCCAATGGGCTCAATGAATTTCAGCTATGCTTAAATAAACTTGACCTACACTATTTACCAAAGGTGATCACTGTTTTAGAGTGTTACCATTTTGTAAGATGGATGCAACAGGTGGGTGAATCTGTTGAATGTTATATAACAGCTTTAAGAAAATTGAATACCTCATGCAATTCTGGTGCCATGACTGATGAAAGATTGTGTGAACAATTTATGTTGGAGTGTATATTGGACAAAGTGAGAGAAGCTATATGGTTGAAGGATAATCCCACACTCAATGAGTTATTGACTACAGCATTCCGCTTCCACTAAAATTACGTCTGGAACCGAACTATATAACATTTCGAAAAAGTATCAAGGCATGGCTCTTCAACCAAAACTAAGATTTATAGTCTACTCCCCCTGATATTGACTCGATCCAAGGCGCCTTGGGTAGCTGTTGCGCCATACAAATGGAATAAATAAATAATAAATAAATAAATAAATAAAATACAGCAAAGACCTGTGAGCATTCTCTAGCCCATGTGGAGGTTATTCACAATCTAAAACCTAGTGATGATGAGAAGGAGGCAGTTACATTTATAAAATCTAAAACAATTGGTTGTGGAAAACAAGTTGAGACGGTGGTAAAGAAATCTCAGATAAATGTTATAGGTGTGGGAATTTAGGCCATGTGCCAAAGTGTCCAGGATGGAAGTCAGCAGCATGGAAAGCACAGTCCAGGCAAGTAATTTAGGTGATATCAATGGCCTGTAGGTCCCACTGTTCCTTCAACAAAGAGCAAGGCTGAAATGTATAACCAGACAAAGCTCCACGAGGTAGGATAACTTTACCACAAGGCTCCATTACAAACTTTTCAGTGTGACAAAATAAACAAAGCGGGACAAACCTATTTTTCTTGCCAATCTTATATGCGACCTAACTGGTCAAGCCTAAGCACATTGTCCCAGTGCTCAAGGGGATGAAAAAAATGGACTCACTTTTCTCTACCTGCTGGGAATATTTTCTGGTCAATACTTTAGCACCAAGTTCCTCAGAGGAGGATTATAAGAGGGTCACATCCTGCTTTTTTCTGTCAGTGATGCAGCAAACAAGGCCAACCACTTGACCCATGGAGAGTACTTTTAGCCGCAATGTGCCAGCAGGAGTCAGGAGTCCTTGACTCCCCCTCTTCCAGAAGATGTCAAGAGTCTTCTTTCTTCCAGTAGGGCCTTCTTGTACAGGTGTAGAATTCATAGGTCTTGGAATGTACTGTAACGGTGTTGGTGAGGTGCAAGTGTTATCCTGTTCACCATCCTATGCTTGGAGATTTTCCCTATGCAATTCTACATACTAGCTTGCCCTATGTCTCCTCCTTTTCAACACTTCCTCTTTGATTTCTGTAAAACGTCCCAGAACCCCTAAATAGAAGTCTGCAGAAACTCCAGGCAGGCACTTACCCACAATATATTTAGATTAGCATTCCTCCCCTTTGCTGTAATCAGATGTGGTTCTCCCTCCTACTGTGGTTGGAGCCACAGGTCAAGCAGGGCTCTGAGAATTAATGGCATCATATTATTTTGACCCTATTTCGGAACAGAAAATCAGCAGAAGAAGTGTTAAAGTCATCAGTTGTTTTCTTAGCTGTCTTGCACCTCTCCCCTATGGATGATCCATTGTAAGTGGCCATTTGTTGACAAACCTTCAGCCTTTCTGGGCCCCAAGAGAAGGCTACGGTCATCAACAAGCAGACTCATCAACTCCACCTAGGAATTACCTATTGTCATACAATTTACACTTTCTGAGTAGGAACTGTATGTTTATTTGAACAACATAAAGACTAGGATGGTGCTGGACTGATTCTTTGCACCTCCTCAGGATATGTTGGACGATAGTCCTGCTAGCTCACAGTGCCCCCACAAGTACCTCTAAACCTAGTAAGGTAACAAATGGTTTTGGCAATCTCAGAACTGGGCAGCCCTGACTCCCCAAGAAATCTTGTTAACAGATCTAGAACATTTTCGCTCAGTTACTCGTGTATACTTAGGAAGAGACAAAAGAAATACACCAAAGGGTGTTTCAATATTTATTGATCCATTGTGATTATGTATAGAATAGATTTGCTGCGATGATTAATAGACAGAAGCAAATGAACATGATTAACAATATGAGGGCAGTGAAAATTATATACAATTCTACCAAAACAAATTGTGCTAAAGCACTATATATATATTTTGGCATCTAAGTACTATGTACTCATACCATGTGCTTCCTAACTTAGTTGCCTAGGGCGTGTGTTCTGCAGAGAATTCCTTACTGGATGATCTAACTCCCCATGACCTGAAGGTGAGTGCATGTAGGTCTCCATCTTGGTCACAAGTTGGACATCCCTCCTCGCAGAGAGTAAATATGAATCAGCTGGGCTGAGACTTCGACAATAGTGACCAAGCAATGACAGCAGAGTGCTCCTCTGATTTGAACATGGAAGTAAGTTTGTATTTATAATAACAGTATTCATTCAGTGTTGAGGCTTCAGCCAGGATGACATTGATTTTGCTCTTGTGATAGCCATATTGCCTCACAGACGAATACAATACAACAACATGTGCATAATGTGTGTTCAGGCCTTGTACTAAATGTTCGAGGTGTTGTGATAGTGTACTTTAGAAGTGCAATTTGTAAGCAAAGTTGATTCAGAGAAACTAATGCTACACTGTGATGCAAGCAAATATGTGTCAAAAGTCATCATGTGGAAAACAAACATGTGCATGTAAAATGGCAGTGTTTCTTTCTGGGCCTAACCTAGTCACGTGACATTGTGGAGGGGTGATGAGTGGCAAAACTGGATATAAATGAGTTCTGGCTCAGGTAGCGTACAATATATTTTTTCAGTTATTTTCCCACTAAAGTTATCAAAACGACAGTTCCACCATAAAATCTGATTTTTACAATTAATTGGATGATAGTAATTTCCCAAATGAAGATTTAAAAGAAATATTTTACTTGCACCTAGGTCTGCCTTTGGGAAGATAAAGCTCCAGCTACTGAGTGGGAATCATTTTCAGTCCTTCAATCACTGTCGGTGAGAACCTATTTCCATTTGGATTGTGCAGTGTTTTTCTTGTTAGGCAAATTGCTTTGTGGACTTTGGGATGACTTATTAATGTCCCTACATGGCACTGGCACTTTTAGTTGCCATGTGTTACTGCAGTGCCTTCTAACTGCAGCCCGGAGCTCAATGGTGCTCATGGTAGACACATAATTTAGTCACATATTTCGGAGTTGTAAATACACACGGTAGCCCACATATGACATTTAAATGCCATGCCATTGGTACATTTGCCACAGCATTTACTTTGGACTTATAGGAAAGTTAAGTAGGCCAACTGGTGAAATCAATTATACCAATACCATTTTGGTGGCCAAAGCATATGCACTGTGGTACTGAATAGCAAGGACTTACATATACGTCAGTATTTCTGACGAATCTGTAAGCGCAAAAGTGACGCATTGCTGGAGTGTGTCACAAAAGTGACGCAACTCCAGCAATGCGTCCTTTCGCATGGGGAAAGCCCAATGTGAAAGGGCTTGCGTCATTCTTACGCCTGCTGTGAGGCAGCCGCAAGATTTTGACGCAACAGCATCCTAAAAGTGACGCAGTGAATTCTCATAGATTTCACTGCGTCACTATTACGAGGCTTTTTGCGGGGGAACGCCCCCTCTGCATACATTATACCTGATGCAGGTATAATGTGGCGCAGGGGTTTAAAAAGTGACGCATCTACCTAGATGCGTCACTTTTTAAATATGGCACAACAAGGCGCATTTTGTACGCCGCTGGTGCGTCACAAAAAGTGACGCACCGGCGGCGCAAAACTGACGCAAGGCCTCATAAATAAGGGCCTATGTTCTTGTGCCCTGCACGCCAAGTACAGGAACTGGAGCTCGATATGAGGGACCAAATTCTATATTTTTCTCGATCTTCTCTTGGACCAGTTCACCGACTCGGGGTAGCCAATGACGAATTTCACATTGAAGGACATAATCACGTGTCTGTTTATACAGTCCTCGCCACCAAAATCGAAGTTCTAAATGAGATACAGTGGCCGAAACACCTGCATGAGCGGACGCAACACCCTCGTGGGCAGCTGTAATCAGCGCTGACCTGCGGTCAGCGTTGGGAAGCAATCTGTCACCAACGTATGGTATTTTCACATAAGGAACTTTATCAGGACTTAAATGATAAGAATACTTTGAAGGAAAACCAGTAGGATATTTACTTCCCTTCTCAGTAGCGGCAATTGCTGCCAAGAGGTCATCACCAATCTTACTTTTTGAACGTGTAACTGCTGCAACCAAAATATGTCGAAACTGCTGTCTTCGCGGCCTCATCGGCCAAACTATTGCCAACAGCGTGAACTCCCACACGCTGATGACCAAGAGTATGAATTACATACACGAGTGGCAGTTGCTCTTTAAGTTCAGCCACTCGAACCCAGATCATTTTGTGTTTTATTGTGCTACATTTGAGGTCACGATAGTCATTCTGAGTCCAAAAGAACAGATTGTCATTGTAAGACTGGACACAGTAGTAAAAATCACTCACAATAAGAGTAGTCACACCAGGGTCTGTGTACTCCAATGCAAGCATTAGACCACAGAGCTCCGCTAACTGGGTGGTACTGTCCCCTAATGTCTGTGCATGCACAACATCGGACTTGAATTCTCCATCCACCATGGTTCCAACCACAATAGCGCAAGCTGAGATGTACGTGTGCTTATACCCATGCCCGACTTGCGCAGAACCATCAGTGTAAATGATACAATGGAAATCCTCCAAAGGGTGCATAGTCAAAGGGGCGGGATGAACAAATGCATACTACAAATACCTCTGCGACCGTAAGGAGGCATAAAAAATGAATGTGATATCCGGAGACGTCAATGATGGTGTCCATTGTATCCACCGTGGGTGCAAAGCTTTAGAATTAGGTACACTGGCTTTCGTCACTGCCTCCAAGGCAGGATACTGGGTAACAACCAATATGCGCTTTCCCTGTGACAGTGCGCGTTCCTTCAGAATCGCCATTTGCACTGATGTCAAAACTTTTTCCACAGTGGAAAACCGTATTTCAGCCGAAGTGTACAAGTGTGACTTGTAAGCGATAGGTACTTCGTTAAAAGTAAGGTACGTAAAACCCACCGCCCCAGGAACTATTCTTATCACCAGTTTGTTGTGGTTATCACGAGTCAATAAGAATTTAGACACTAGCAGATCAGCCTGCAAAGATTGCAAAATGGCAGAAGGTTCAGGCAGCCAGCACGATTTGGTAATATTTGGTTGTATCAAAGCATATAATGGCTTGATACGCTGGGCATATTCGGGAATGAAAGTACGCCCGAAATTCAAGAATTCCAGCAAGGATTGTAATTTCTTCAGTGTTGTAGGAGCGTGCAGTTGTGCGCATTTCTCCAAGAAGTGAGGAGCCATTCTCGACCTTCATTGTTGAGCTCATAGCCAAGGAACATCACTGTGTACTCTGCAATGTGGGACTTTGCAAAGTTACATTTGTAGCCGTAGTCCACAAAATTACAAATTATGCGGTCAACGCGGCGCAGATGCGCCCATATCTCGTCGTCTGTGAGATAAATGTCATCCACACACGAACTCGCATCTGGGTTGATTCTCTCTAAAAGAGAAACTATATGGGCAGCAAACACACCTGGACTATTTTTATAGCTCATTGCTGAACGTTTGGATATTTCTGTGTGCCACCACTGGTGAAAGCGGTCCATTGACCACGTAATTCAGATAGATTGTGGTAAAAAAAAACATTGGATATGTTTGGTTTTAAACCTTTTACGCACAAGACCATCCACCAGGGCAGAGCCATGGGTTTTCTGTACTGCACTGGTACAGCAATGCGAGTTTAGATGCCGGTAATCCAATTCCAAATGGTAAGAACCGTCAGGCTTGGTCACAGTAAAAAGAGGGTTATTCATCGGAGACACACAAGTTTCAATTACACCTTGATATTGCAATTGTTCAAGGATTTCTGCGACCTAAGCTTTCGCTTCACACCGCATGGGATATTGAGGTTGAGGCTGTGGCTTAGACTGCAAGGGAATCTCATGTTGGGGGGAAAATTTATCCCAACCACAGTGAGCACGGTACAATGCAGGTGCAAGGGCCTTAGCCTACTCTTCTGCAATATTCAGCACATGCTCCTTTGACACTGTATGCGCGAAACTAGGGAGGATTACCTCCTCCCCTCTCGGAGCTGCGAGAACAAAAGGTGGGGGCCAGTCAGCCTCCGCTAGCAAAATGTCATAAGTAGTTGTAAAATTTTCCCAAAATACCCCTTTTATGGTACGTTGTATGTCACTTTCAATTAAAAGTCAATGAATATTGAGGGTAGAACACACTATCCTCGAGGCTGAGCACTCTTTTTACAAAGAAAACAAGTTTCTACTCCAAGTTATACTTTTTCAAGTTCATCGGTTTTATTTTCATGATTCAAATTGTGGCAGTTGATACGTTGTATGCTTTTAAGCAAAAATTCCTGACAAACATAATTCCATTCTTATGTAGTCAAAGTATAATTTTCATTGATGTTTCCATTCACCCAATGCATTTCGGGTCCACAACAACATGACCCTTCGTCAGGGGTCTGAAAATTAAGCGCAAACAGGACCAAATTAGTCACTCTCACATTATGAAACAACACAAGACATTACACTTTGTTACAGCGTGATACCAAAAATCCTCAAGTGAAAGGTCAAAAAATAATAAAACAGCAGTACTTCACATGCTTTTTCAAAGTTGACCTGCGGCTGAATTAAACTATAACCACTAAGACTCAAAAATACATGCTTAAAATTCTTAAATCAAACTCTTTATCACTTACGAGTGACAGGACGCAGCAGCGTCTCCACGGTTGGGATTCAAATTCCGCGTGTGTGAACGGAAGTTCTAGTCGCAAGATTTAAATCACCTGATCGGGCCCGTGGCCAATAGCAGCGCCGTGGAACCGGTCATGTGAGAAACATTCTACGCGGAATTTGAATCCTAACCGTGAAGACGACACACGCGGAATTTGAATCCCAACCGTGAAGACGTTGCTGCTATTGGCCGCGGGCCCGATCAGGTGATTTAAATCTCGCGACTAGAACTTCCGTTCACACACGCGGAATTTGAATCCCAACCGTGAAGACGCTGCTGCGTCCTGTTACTCGTAAGTGATAAAGAGTTTGATTTAAGAATTTTAAACATGTATTTTTGAGTCTTAGTGGTTATAGTTTAATTCAAACGCAGGTCAACTTTGAAAAAGCATGTGAAGTACTGCTGTTTTATTATTTTCTGACCTTTCACTTGAGGATTTTTGGTATCACGCTGTAACAAAGTGTAATGTCTTGTGTTGTTTCATAATGTGAGAGTGACTAATTTGGTCCTGTTTGCGCTTAATTTTCAGACCCCTGACGAAGGGTCATGTTGTTGTGGACCCGAAATGCATTGGGTGAATGGAAACATCTTTGAAAATTATACTTTGACTACATAAGAATGGAATAATGTTTGTCAGGAATTTTTGCTTAAAGGCATACAACGTATCAACTGCCACAATTTGAATCATGAAAATAAAACCGATGAACTTGAAAAAGTATAACTTGGAGTAGAAACTTGTTTTCTTTGTAAAAAGAGTGCTCAGCCCCGAGGATAGTGTGTTCTACCCTCAATATTCATTGACATTTGTAAGGCAGGTTTAGACTACGTGTGATGACTTGAGCACCACCTTAAGAATCAATTAACCTTATTAAAAATTCTTAAAATATCGAGTGCACCGGGATAACACTTTTCTTACTTTCAATTAAAAGACCATTTCAAATAACCTATCAGGGGAAGCTACGCTAGTATAAGCTGTCTCAACAACAACAAACCTGTCAGTCGCTGTCACCTTCAGTAGTGGACTCAAAAATGTAAAATGTAAATGTAGTGCTTATATAGCACACGAATGACCCCCGAAGGGGTCTCAAGGCACTGTACACATACCGCTGTGGAACCCTTCCTGGCCTTTCCCTGTGAAGTGCCCACTCCTGGGCACCCCCAAGGTGAATCCAGGCATCCTAGCGCTGTTGGGGCCGTTGTGGAGATTAAGCAAGCTATTGCCCAGAGTTGCAGAGTGGGACCCATGATTAGAATAGGCACCGAGGCGAGAATTATCAGGTCTGGGGAAGTTGAGCTCAAGACCCGCCGAGGCGGGAATTGAACCCTGATGCGGGCCAGACCTCTGCATCAGGGTCTGCCGCTTCTAACCATTAAGCCATACTTCAGGGCCTCTTGCACTATGGTAATCTCCGCTGCGCTGTCCAACAGAGTCAGCGCCCACGTCTGATTCCGAAGCTGCGTTCTCACTATCTGTGGCATTTCTCGCTGTTAAAGAGGCAACTTTCTTTTTCTGAAAATGTGGTCTTTTCTGTGAAGAATCGTCCTGCTTGCCTTTTCCGTCGGGGTTGGTCACGACTCTGCTGGCCACCCCTTCCTCTGCCGCCGCCTCCACCACCGGACGATGAGGTCGATGTGTCCTGTAAAGAACGAGGAGAACGTTGATCAGGAACCTGAAATCGATCAGGTGACGTAATCGTAGCTCCGTCGCGCAAGTCATAAGAGCACTCAGTATACGCAGGCACTGGTGATGCCGGATGGGACTCCTGTTTCTGTTGTTGTTTACCCTGTTTCTTGTTTTTGTTCCAATTCTTTGGGTGATCGTCTTTTTTAGACTTCCACCCCTGAGCCTGTTTTTTATCTTTAGGAGAAAAGGGCTTGACACCTAAACTATTACGGCCTATGGTTTTATAAGCCGCAGTAATAATTCTCGGTAACTGTCGGGGTTTATCGGCATCGGGGACATCGTGCAAGGCATTAGACACTTGGAAGTTCACCGCATCTCACTTTATATTAGAAAGGACGAGATCGGAAACTACATCAAATGAGCCAGCGAGTCTCATTCCCAATTCAACCGCAGCCTCAGGTCCGTGTTCATTTTGAACGGGTTTAATGATCGTCGACAGGACAGCCATTGCCGAAACACCTCGTGTACACAGCCGCAAAGATTCTACCGCATGACTCGCAGTCACCAGCTTCAGGTACCAAGTCCTTGGGCAAACTAATTGTAAGAATTCTGTGTTTTTCTAATAATAATAATAGTTACATTTATAAAGCGCCTGGTTACACTGAGCCAGTGTGTCCCCCGCTGCAGTGGCAGTAAAGAACAGTAGCACCTATCACACAGGATTAGGAGGCAGGGAAAAGGTAGGTCTTCAGACCTTTCCAAAAGATCATTTCAGAGTGCTCCAAACAGAGTGTCTGCGGGAGCGAGTTCCACAATTGGGCAGCCAAGTATCGAACCGATCGCCCACCCATCCTGGCTCACTTAATTTTGGGGACCTGTACAATACCTTTCCCGCCGGACCTTAAAAGTCTGGTCGGTACATAGGGTATTAGAAAATTGTGAAGATATGAAGGGCCCTTTCTTTGTAAGATCTGATGACTCACGCACAAGGCCTTGAACTTAACCTTCTCCCTAATGGGGAGCCAGTGCAGAGAAGCCAGCACACCAGTCGATGAGGCCCTTTTAGAGAGCCTGAGAACTAGTCTTGATGCTGCATTCTGAATGCACTGTAGGCACTGCAGCCATCTTGCGGTTGTGCCAAATATAAAAGTTTGCCATAGTCCAGGCGAGATTTTACCATGGCGTGGACCAGGTTCTTTCTAGATGCAGTGGGAAGAGCGTCAAGGGTTTTCTGCAGTCTCTTCAATATACCAAAACATGCACCTGCCACCCGCATGGTGTGGTAGTCGAAAAACAGCTTATTATCCACCCAGACACAAGATTCTTAGCCCGTTCACAAGGTATGGGAGTCGAGCCCAGAGACGGGCCACCATGCCGAAGACCAAACAGAAGGAGCCTTCCCAATCACCAACACCTCGGTCTTGCTGCCGTTCAACCTTAAGCAATTATTTGCCATCCAGTCAGCCAGTTCTTGGAGGCAAGCTACAAAGTTGGAGGCAGCATCTGCCCGAGCTTGGGTCAACAAGAATACTAGCTGGGTATCATCAGCATAGGACAAGGCGCTAATTCCATATTTATACGAGATTTTAGCCAGGCGGGCGACATAAAGATTAAACAGTGTAGGGCTCAACATAGAGCCCTGAGGCACCCCCTTGGCCAGCTTGATGTTTCTAGAGTAATGGTTTCCCTGCATAACTCGAAAGCTGCGCTCGGATAAAAAGTACTCCATCCATTTTAATGCTCTGCCAGCTACACCCCCTCTCTTCAGATCGTAGAGCAAAGTATGGTGGGCGACAGTGTCGAATTCAGCACTTAAGTCTAAAAGAATCAAGGCTCCAGTCTGTCCTTCGTCCACATACTTCCAGATGGTCTCAGTGGAGTACAGCAGGGCCGATTCCATGGAATTCAAAGCCCAAAAGCCAGACTGGGAGTGGTGAAGAAGGTTGTTGGTGCAAATGTGGGCAGTAAGCTGAAAATTCACAATCTTTTCCGCAACCTTTGCAAAATACGGGAGCAGAGAGATGGGGCGCAGATTGTCAAGCTGGTCAGCACTAATATGAGGCTTTTTCTGTAGGGGAAGTAGCAAAGCCTCCTTCCACATTTCTGGGACCACGCCTGAAATAAAAGAACCTTCTAAAAGGTGTCTCAGAAAAGGCTCTAGTGCATCCATACTACTCTTCAACACCTTAGGGGTAACCGGGTCCCTAAGTGAGCCTGATTATAATATGGCAATTTTCTTAAGGATGTCCTGAGGTGGTACATCAAATTCAAAGAGACCCTGCATTTCAGACACATCCACTACTTCCATTTCCACTCTTTTCCCATCACGAGCAGCATTTGGAAAGGAAGAGTAAATCCTCTCCACCTTATCCGCAAAATATTCCACTATACGATTGCATGACTCCTCAGAGCCAGCGCAAGGTGTTGCAGTGGATGCCAAGGAAGAAATCTCTGTAAAGATCTTAGACATCTCTTTAGTAGAGTTCTCTGCTGTTTGTATTCTATCATTAAAATAGGCTGCCTTCGCCTTTCTAATGAGTGAGTGGTAGTTCTTAAGGCTAAGTTTGTAGTCTACTTTCAGGCAAGCAGAGAAAGCCTTCCTCCATCGCCTTTCCAACTGTTTAAAAGTGGTTTTAGCGCAACGTAACTCTTCGCTAAACCAAGGTGCCGTTTTACGACAATTCGTGGACATTTTAGAAGACCAAGGTGCGGTACAGTAAAGAGCAGCAATAATACGTCTCTCAAGAGCTTTGCAGACCCCATTTACATCCTGCACGGAGGGAGGACCCCCCTCAAGAAGGCCAGGTCAAAAGCACCCTGTGAGAAACCAACCCACTTTCTTCTTTTTATTCCGGGCTTTGCCCCCTCCTGAGTTTTTGAAATGGGCAGCTTTATCCTAAACGGGATCAGAAAATGATCAGACCAAAGCACCGGAAGTGGAAGCTCTGTTTCCAATGCATCCCAGTTGGCAAAAATAGAGTCAAGCAAATGCCCTGGTTTATGGGTGGGAAGTTCAGATTTTAAGACTATTTGTAGTACTTCAAGTTCCTGGCGCAACTCTTGTGCCCCAGAGCTGAGTGCATCGTCAAGATGCAAATTCATATCTCCTAGCACCAATAGTTTTTCAAACCGTATGGCTGGTTGAATCAGGTAGTCAATCAGGCTGGGCGTAAAACGCAGATGTGGCCCAGGGGGTATGTATATCAGTAGCACCTTCACAACATAGTTAGTGGCCAAACTGATAGTAAACAGGCCTGCCTCCCCATTTACTATGTTAGCAGGTACCGGCGAGCATCGGATGCCATGTTTGTAAATAATTGAGATGCCTCTTCCCGTCCTGCTACTTTGTCTATTCTCACGATCCCATAGCCATTAGGGAGTGCCTCCAAGATTTCAGGTGCAGAGTCAGCATCCAGCCATGTTTCCGTGAAAAACAGAACATTAATTTGATCTTCCATAGTAGGTCACATATTTCATATCTATGCTTCCTTAAGGATCTACAATTGATAAGCGCTAGCCTGAGTGTATAGCCGCCTTCTCTAATCTCTGCTTGTGCTTCTGCCCCAAAAGAGCAGTGGCATCATTGCCAACTCTCCCCCTCATCATTAATGCTATGCTTACATTTTTTATCCAAGGTTGGGCAAAGAGCGCGAAGCCTCTGTGGGCTGTAATGGCGTTTCAGGCCGAATCCGGCACGGGTTCTGGCACCTAGCCCCGGTCGGCCACGCTGCGCGCATCCGCTGCGCGGTCATAGGGTCATGATGTTTTTAAGCAGAGCCCTCCCCACAACTAGACCGCTGCCCTCCCGGAAGTACCTGTCTCTGTCTCCCCCGCCCTCCATACAACGGTAAACACCGCGTCGGACCGAGGCAGGGAGACCCAAAGATCGAGTACAGGTCAGTGGTGATTACACAATTCTTCCCATACAGTGTTTCTCCAAAGAAAAAGAGCCAGAGCAGTAAGATAAAACACAATTAAAAATCGTACTGTTCACAGACTGCACCGCGAGCGGACCTGGAACCCTGCCACTGCCCCCTGTCCTACAGGACTCAATTAGGAAAAACTGCTTCCAGCTGGTCAAATTTCTCGGCAAGCCAGAAAGGCATATCATCCTTATCCTGGGGACGCTTGTCCATAACCGCATTAACCATGACGGGACTAAGCTTCATCCCGCTTGGTCCAAATGGGAGCGTCGCAACACCAGGGGCCCGCCCTGGAAATTGCGGGTAATATATTGAACCAAGGCCCTAATAACTCCAATTGCGGAGGTGTATAGGAGCCTCAACTCAGCAACGGGGACTACCCCCACATGAGGATGCGGGGTAAATCCAGCCAAAACAGGCCAAGAAGCACCTGGAATGGACAAAGGGCCTAATCTAATCGCCGTTAAACTGTGGGGAAGGGCGCCATTAAACCAAACACGGTGCTGCCATGCGCAAATTGGAATTTCCTGTGTCCCCAAAGGAATATATTCCCCGGGCACGACTGTCTGAGTGTAAGTTTGAAACACCTGAGTAGCCGCATCCACAGGTGGAAATGTCACCCATGAGTAGAAAATCTCAAACGGGTAAGCCACCTCAGCACTAACCACTAAAATAACCACCATGCCCTCCAAGCCAACGTTATAAGCCTGCAAATGATTGTGGAACGCAATGCGACTATGCTGAACGTGCGCTGATCAGTTCGAACAAAAGTAACAGTGTTGCTATAACTTCGAAGGCCTCGGCACTCACTGTTCAGACTAAGCTTACAAAGCAAGTCTAGCAATGTAGAAAAACAAGTTATTCTCATGTGAAGCAAAACTCTCAGTCTAACTCGAAACAATATTTAACGTGTGTGCCGTGTGCAAAAGAAAGCAAAAGGTAAAATGGCGTTTAAACTTCTAATAAGCTCATGCTAACTTAACACTGTATAAATGCAAGGCTCAGCCCCACTACAGCACTAGGGGTTAATAAATATGCAACCAGGGTTCAATGTGTTCTACCCGTCAGTACTCAACAGAGTACCTAAAAAACCCTAATTCACGTTGGCAGGCCGTATGGCGGTTTATCTTGATTCTCCGCCTTTTGCTATTTACATGACAGTATCATCATTGGGTCTCTTTCTGTATGCTTCCTGGAGGGAACCACTGGTTTGTTCAGTAGTGATCAGAAATCGGTGGTAAGTGAAGTGGTGCTCAAGTGAGGTGAAATGTTAAAAAGCCTTCCACATACTACCATAAATAATGTATTCTGTCTGGTGTATGGGAGGGAAATAAAAACAAGTGGCATAGTTTGTGCACTATAGGATTGAGTATGAATCCTCTGCACAATTTGACTGTGTCCAAAACGTTGGTCGACATGTTTCAGCCCCAATCTGTGCCCCTGAGGGGGGTCTGTGGGCTTTCTTCAGGACCGAATACCAACCAACATCAATGACTCACAACGGGCTTGAGACTTTAATTGCAACTCGACAAAACTCATGAAAACAAATTTCAATTCATTTCAAATCATTTTTTTCAAATTGAGAAAGGGCCTGACCTCCATAAACAAATACATTTTTTTAGTGAAGTAAGTCTCTCTTTTTCTGCTCGTAGACCTCAATGGGTATTTCTTTAATGTCCATGGAATTTGCTCTCATTTAATGAACATACCCGAGATCCCGCCCCAACCAGGACCCTGAGAGCAGCGTCAGCACAAATTGTGCTCCCTGCACATGACGTAGAACCGACGCTGGATTTCACTTGGAGAAGACACGTAACATACTTGTCTGGCTGAGCGCATTAATCAAACTTGCTTTTCAATTCACAGGGTTTAAGCTGCCAGCAGTCCTGTAGAAGCCCAAAGAGGGACTTCACAAGGTACGCAGCGTATCTGTTGACGTTTGTCTACTTTTTAACTTCCATCCACGTTGGTTACTTTTAAGAATCCCAGAGCCATTACCAAGTATACGCCCGTTTGGCAAAATCGCTAGAAAATAGAACACATGAAGGAGCAGAGAGGTTGCAATATCTATGCAACCTCAACTCTGCCTCCGCTACCCGGTAACAATAACTAACATACAAGTGTGAATATTTGCCTTGAAAGCTCTCTCAAGCATATTTTGACGGCACACAGGGATAAAGCACGCATATAGATACCCGAACTAGGTAGGCAGCGTATCTTCTGTCTACACAAAACCATCCTCCATGTCTGTTACTTTTTAAGAACTCCAGAGCCTATTACCAAGTACACGCCCGCTTGACAGAATTGCTAGAACATAGAACATAGAAAGGACCACAGAGGTCACAATATCTACGTAACCGCACCTCCACCTCCGCTACCGGGTGACACAAAAATGCTGATATTTGCAATCAATGCTCTCTCAAATACATTAAGCCTGCACAAAGAGTTAACGCACGCATATAGATATCTCGAATATTCCTTACCAAACGGAATCATGACAGCTCACATGTTTAAGAAAACATTGCAAGAGCACTGAGATTACGATCACTGAGAGACATATGCGCATTCAAATAGACACCCAGTCGTGATAACTACCACATTCAGCGAAGCTTCACGGGGAAAGACGATCAACATCAAGTCAATACCCTTAACAAAGAACTAAATACTGATTACAATGAGTATGTAGCTGTATAGCACATATATCTTTAGATGATCACCAGGACAGTCATCACCAACAACGTAGCTATGGAACTTGAACATATGGCTTTAAAACTATCCCAACCATTCCACCCAATAGAATCTGAACCTACAGACAATGTTAATAAGAAGACACCACTAGATCGCTCGCCCAACGCCTACCTTCTGAATCTGGCATGGAGCACCACAGCTTTTAAAGATTTGCCATTTAAATGTTTGCTTAAGGATATGAAGTATTGCCATTTTCTCGTGTCTGCTTATCCTGAATACCATATGTTTAAGTTGAACAATGAGAGACATTATCATTTTTATTTTTCCCTATGCTATTATTCACTCTCTTTTCTTTTAGGTATCACTGACCTTATACCTCAGAGTATAAACTCTGTGACTGATTATACAGAATAGGAACCTACCCTTTTCTCACTATTTAGGTCCTGAAGAAAGCCCACAGACCCCCCCTCAGGGGCACAGATTAGGGCTGAAAAATGTCGACCAACGTTTTGCACACAGTCAAATAGTGCAGAGGATTCATACTCAATCCTATAGTGAAAAACCACACCGCTTGTTTTTATTTTCCTCCCATACACCAGACAGAATAAATTATTTATAGTAATATGTGGAAGGCTTTTTAACATTTCACCTCAATTGAGCACCACTTTACTTACCACCGATTTCTGATCACTACTGAACAAACCAGTGGTTCCCTCCAGGTGGAGGAAGCATACAGAAAGAGACCCAATGATGATGCTGTCATTTAAATAGTACAAAGCAGAGAATCAAGATAAACCGCCATACGACCTGCCTACATGAATGAGGTTTTTTTTTAGTACTCTGTTGAGTGCTGACGGGTAGAACACATTGAACCCTGGTCGCAGGTACAAGTGGTCCATTCTTATTGATTTTGAATGACTAAAAAGGAAGCTGAATGGATCATAGCTCCTTCTAGCTCCCCCCTTTGATGTTTTGGATTATAAATATGCCCTAATATGTGTTGAGTCCACCAGTTCACAAATGATGTGCTCATTTAGACAAGTCATCATTTAAAAGCGTGCATATTTACAATTATTTGGCGTGACGCTGCAAGGAATTTTGCTGCACTGAGCTGCATCATTTAAAAAATGCAGGGAAGTACTGTGTTTGCACGAAAACGGCACAGCCCTGTGCTCTCCCATGCACCTGTACTTAAATAGGAGCCTAGCGCCAATGCAGGCACCCTTGCATTGGGATGCAAGGGTGCCTGTGTTACAGGGATGATTGTGTTTGTAAAGGAAGGGACACCTTCCTGCACAAAATCAATAATTAATGATGTTTTGCTCCTCCTATGTTTGCTGCAGAATGTAACACAAATAGAAAGAGCGAAAACAAGGAAAAATGAAAGTATTTCTCCTTGTTGCGCCACTTTGCCTCCTCCCCTAGAAAGTCATCTTTTTTTGGCGCTGCCTCAGATTTACGAATTCTTGAAAATCTGGGGCAGTGTCAAAAAGCTATGGATTTTGCATGGGAATACCCACAGCAACACCCATGACACCCCCCTTTGACACAGAGTATTGCATGAAAGATAGCCATATTTACAAGCCCTTGCAAAGCCATGAAAAGTGGCTTTGTGTGGTCTTGTAAATATGGGCCACCACACAGTGCCTCCAGAGCGTCCCAAAAAGAGACACTCCCATGATACTAGGGTCTTGTAAATATGCCCCAATGTGTCTTGTGGAAAGATATATTCCTTCATTCCTTCAATGAAAATACTTCAGAAGAACACACCAAGAGTATCTGAAGTCAGTATATATAACATTGCATCATGGTGGGTCATTCAGTTAACCACAGTCAGTTAACCACTCCCTGCTGACATCAGTATTACTGGCAGGTCATCTGTTTGATTCTCGCAAGGTCAATTGAGACATTCCTCCACATGAAGGTCAATAAAATGAGTACCGCTAAGTTGGAAGATTGCACTCGTTTTTTCTGGTCCTTAGGAAAAATAGAAAAAACTATTTTTCAAAGCAGCTATTGCATCGTTTTCCCACAATTAAGTCTTTTCGTCGGTACAAACAGTCTTTTCTCTCAATTGGTATTGCTAAAGCTGACAAGAAATAACAAATTATGGTCTGGATGTTCTCGCACCTAAACTCCCTTAGGTAGACCTGCAGCACATGGGTAGAATTTAATGTACTGTTTTCTACTTTTGTTGCTAAGGAGACAACATAAAAATCTGCTGGGTGAGGGATTTACTGGAATCGATATATAATATATAACTGGTACTGAAATTGAGGTTCTGTTAAAAAGAACATAGAGAAAGTGACTTTGCTGGACACTATTTATTGTGTCAGGTTGCCAGCAAGGCATTAGAAATGGAATATTCACTGTGTTACTATGCCCAAAACGACACTGTAAATACTCATTATACAGCTGGCACATAGGCAAAGTATAGGTTATACATTTTAATCTACAATTTTTGACCTGTACCAGCTACAGATTCCATTCAAAGACTTATTTTTACATTTAACAAGAATCCAATCTAATGGTGAAGTTGGGTTATTATTTAATATATTGGAAATTTAACTTTAAAAAAAAGTATCTTTACACTGCCTGAAACTGCTAGAGACTAATTTGCATTAGCTGTCCAGTTACTGCCCAGCTTGTAATTGGCTTGAATGGCGTACGAAAGAAGTTTGAAAACTTCTCAGAAAGCAGAGGCAACAAACAGCCTTGAAGTGGGGAGGTTTTTTTCTTCTCCTGTCACGACGACCAGTTCGGGTGGACCAATGATCATAATTAACTTCAATGGGGCCTGCTGTGTCTGAAGTAAATGTCAGGTAACAGCTAGAAAGGCCCTAGCATTTGTCCCCCATGTCATGTTGGCACCAAACCCAGTAGGAGAAAAGCTACCTCCAGAATTGGTTTTGAGTGAGCACGGAGGACAGGACTACTCATTACCCTGGCCTCACAGCTTGGTGGGCACACAGCATCTGTCCAATGATTTCCCTATCTTGGAAACTACTGAAAAAATGTGTAGGGTTGCTCCGCTGGAACTTTTACTCCATAGGTTAGTGAGTGTCTGGAAGACAACCCCAGCAGTGATTGGTGGCAGGCATAAATGTGGCATCCCCAGGAACCCGCCTCAAAACACTTTCTGGAACTGCAGAAGAACAGTGAGGACTAGTCCTTGTGGCAAAGTTCTGAGAGGAGCTATGAAATACTGGACCTGCTTCCTCTTGTACCCAAAGACAAATAAGTTGACTCCAAGGGTGTGTTGACCTGACCTCCAGTGTAGCTACAGGGACATAAAAGCTTCAAGAAACCTTCTCCCTGAGTTACCTTGCTAACTAGTGGCAACTCTGCCCCCCAAGAGTCTCTAGGTGCATTTCTCAGAGGTCCTGAGAATCTTAGAAGTGTACTCCTGTGGTTGATGGGCACAAGAAGAAGTTTTGGAAACCTTTGAAAACTTTTTTTCTAGAGCCCCTGCTGGACCCACAGAAAAAGTATTGGTCGGCTGTTACATGGCTTCAAATAAAATTTCAGTATTGTGCCTGACTAATTGTGTGACAAAATCCCTTTCTAAAGTGGGACTTAGAAACTTTAAAAACTTTCTGACTTTCAGAATCACTTCTAGGTCTTGGTCTGCCACTCCCCAAAACTATCATTGGCTCTTTGTGTTGTTTGGCACTATTGCTACTTAAAACTTTCAAAATTCATATCTTGGGTTCACCTTATTGTATTTTTGTATTTTTTTTTGATCATTTTGTTTATTTAGAAGAGATTGCTATTGCTTGGTGTTTTGACCTTATTACTATTGTGATACTGCATAAATACTTCACACTAAGTTAAGCCTGACTGCTCTGTGAAGTTTCTACGAAGGGGCTTAGCTCAGGTTAATTTGGAGGCTTTGAGGTTCACCCTCACAAGGATTATTTTCGTTGCTTGAGGTGGGCAGTCTCCCACCCCAAATAATAACCCTCTTTCTTATAATTCCCATAATGGGTTTATACTAATTCGTGATTATAATTTTTAAAAAAAATATTGTCATGTATTCTCTTTATAAACAACTTTATTGACTTTTAAAACAGCATAACACATGCGAAAAATCAAATCAATCGATATGTCACCATCTGTAGAAATTAAATATCTAATGGCATCTTGCCCAGTTGTCATATTTCTCCTACAGTGTCTATAGGTTAGCCAGTCAGGTAGAGCATCAGTATCGTTAGGATAACCATTTCCATACCATCTCCCCCATCATTTGTCCCATATCTTATGATAATTGGTAGGACAGCCTCTGGCCTCTTACCCCGGCTTTTCCTGTTGGGCTCACCAGTCCACTCCTTGCCTCCATTGAGGGATTTTTGGAGACGAAGCGGAATTCCAACAAGTGGCTCTATCTCTTTTGGCTAACACAGTGGCCATGGACAGCAGGGCCCTGTTCACCCTTGTACCCCATCACCCTCCAGCACACCCAGCAGCAGTAATATCAGGGAGAGGTCCACTTCCCATCCCAGTACTGTTGAGAGTTCTGCAACCACTGCTTCCCAGAATCTTTGAATGATGGGGCAGTCACAGACCATATGATAAAAGTTTGCATTGGTTTGAGAGCATCGGGAAGACCTAGAATGTGAAAGGAGTCAAGCATTATGCAGATGTTCTGGAGTAAGATATGCTCAATGGAAGGTTGCCAGCAAGGCAACTGCAATGACCCTGGGAGCTATGAGGGCATCCCTCCAGCCATCTTCCTCCAGAGGGTCAACCCACTCCTTCCATCTCACACGAAGGAATCCAATAGCATCAGGGCATTGATGATAACCCTCCATAGATTTGAGAGACACCTCCTTTTCCAAGGGTACCAGGCGTGATCTTAGACTCAAGGGGGCTAAAGTCTGGCAGATAAGTGCCTTGTGTAATGTGGGCAAGAAGAGCATGGCTCAATTGGAGGTATGTGTGAAATCGGGTCTTGGATAGTTCGTATGTGGAATGAAGGTCCTGAAAGGAGTGTATGTGTGGTCCTGCCCATACATCTCCCAATAGGGTAATACCTATTGTGTTCCAATGACTAAAATCCTCTAGGGCCAACACATACCCCAGCCATCTGCTGTGACACAGGGGAGTTTGTTGCATCAGTGTGGCTGCCCAACCGTGTCAGTCAGTGACGCCCGCTAACTGAGAAACATCATACTGTCACTCATGGCAATGCATTGGGGATCGTGTCTCTGTATGCAGGGTCAGACCACCCTCTGAGCCAGTTATTTATGAGTATTAATGGTGATGCTAGGTAATACAGGCATACATTTGTCATGCTAAGATTGTCATCGTATGGGCCGTGGAATTCTTGAGCACAAGACCCGCCGAGGCGGGGAATTGAACCCTGGTCCCGGGCTAGACCTCTGCATCAGGGTCTGCCGCTCTAACCATTGAGCCACACTTCTCCACAACGTAGGAAGTTCAGTGGTCGATCCTTCCGTGTCCCTGTGAGGGCAAAATATCTTCCCTGGAGATCCAGCCATGTCTGGGTGACCACCATAGGAAGCACACATTGCAAGAGAATCACCACTCTCTGGGTGCCCTGGGCATAGTCTGCATGATAAACTCTATCAATAGAGTGGTGCTGAGTGATGCTGTGGTGGTGCTGAGTGGTGCTGTGGTGGTGCTGAGTGGTGCTGTGGTGGTGCTGAGTGATGCTGCGGTGGGGCTGAGTGATGCTGTGGTGGTGCTGAGTGGTGCTGTGATGGTGCTGAGTGATAATGTGGTGGCGCTGAGTGATGCTGTGGTGGTGCTGAGTGATGCTGTGGTGGTGCTGAGTGGTGCTGTGACGGTGCTGAGTGGTGCTGTGGTGGTGCTGAGTGGTGCTGTGGTGGTGCTGAGTGATGCTGTGGTGGTGCTGAGTGATGCTGTGGTGATGCTGAGTGGTGCTGTGGTGGTGCTGAGTGATGCTGTGGTGGTGCTGAGTGGTGCTGTGGTGGTTCTGAGTGATAATGTGGTGGCGCTGAGTGATGCTGTGGTGGCGCTGAGTGATGCTGTGGTGGTGCTGAGTGATACTGTGGTGGTGCTGAGTGATAATGTGGTGGTGCTGAGTGATGCTGGGGAAGCGTTGAGAGTCTTTGTAACCAAATTGCTGACTACTTCATTGACAAAATTGTCAACATTCAGAAAGACTTTCCTCCACCCTCGACAACCACCGTAGAGGTAACAGTTAACTATCCTCCTCTCTCCAGTTTCAAACCAGTATCCTTGCAACAGACAAGCAAGGCAATCCGGGCCTGTAAATCAGGAGCACCCACTGATTCCTGTCCCCCAATCATTCTTCACCATCTGATTGACACAGTCAACCCTTACATTAATGGAATCATTAATGAATCCCTCCAATCCGGAATTGTACCTGCCGAATGGAAGAAGGCT
This sequence comes from Lissotriton vulgaris, assembly GCF_964263255.1. NCBI lineage: Eukaryota > Metazoa > Chordata > Amphibia > Caudata > Salamandridae > Lissotriton > Lissotriton vulgaris. Next base: position 365,348,329 of record NC_141689.1, read on the forward strand.
ACTGTCAAACCCCTGTTGAAAAAACAGAATAAATCATCTACAGATTTGACTAACATGCGCCCCATCTCCTTACTTCCTATTCTGGGCAAAGTCACGGAGCACTTAGTGCATGAGGAGCTCAAAACTTTTACAGAAGCCCACAACATCTTGCACCCCCAGCAATCGGGCTTCCGCTCCGGTCACTCCACCGAAACAGCTTTGATCGAACTTGCTGATTCCATCAAATTCCTACAGGATGAGGGCAAGCAAGTTGTCCTCATCCTGCTGGATCTCACAGCAGCATTCGACACCATCTCGCATGTTATCCTAATCAATCGAATGCGAGAGATTGGCGTGACAGACTCAGCCCTGGCCTGGATTTCATCATTTCTCTCTAATAGGTCTCAGAATGTGGCGCTAGGACCACACCTATCCTGCGAAAAGCCAATTACATCTGGAGTGCCCCAGGGGTCCATATTAAGCCCTTTATTCTTTAATATCTACATGGCACCTCTCTTAGCCGTGATAGAATCACATGGGATCCTGGTCACGTCCTACGCTGACGACACTCAATTGGTCGTTACCATTGACAAACAGCGTACCAACGCAGAGCTCCGGTTCAAAACCTGCCTCTTTGATGTCTTTGAGTGGTTAAATACTAATCATCTTAGATGCAATAGCGCAAAGACAGAGATCATTCCAATAGGTAAGAATCCTTCTTTTTGCCCGAAAGATTGGTGGCCCACAGGATCCGAGGCCCCTCCTAGTGCAGTTACATCAGCTAGAAACCTGGGCGTGCAATTCGATTCTTCCCTTACTTTTGATGACCACGTTAAGATCACTGCCGGTCGATGCTTTGGATTAATAAAATCTCTGAGGAAATTTTTTGACTTCCTCCCAATAGCAGCCAGAAAGTCAGTCGCGGTAGCTCTTTTACTTTCCCGACTTGACTACTGCAACGGCCTCATGGCCGGAGTGAAAAAATCCACCCTCAGAAAGTTGCAGAGCTTACAACATGCTGCAGCTCGACTGGTTCTACAACTCCCCAGAAGGTCATCTGCGTCTGCAGCCCTGAATTCACTTCACTGGATGCCACTGCACAAAAGAATCTTTTTTAAACTGCTTCTTACAGTCCATAAAACCATGCAAAACACAGGACCCCGTTACTTTGTAAACCGTTTCAAGCGCTATAACCCTTCGCGTTGCTTGAGATCCTCTGGGACTAACCTGGTTCAAATTCCCAGATTTAAATATAAGACCAGAGGAGGAAAATCCTTCAATGTTCTGGCAGCTAAAGCCTGGAACACTCTACCCGCCGACCTTAGAGCCATAGACAATGAGAACAATTTCAGAAAACTCCTCAAGACATGGGTCTACAAATTACCAGACTCCTCTGTCCTGGCTGCCATTTAGTCCTCTCTTCCATTCATTCCACCTTCCCAGCCATTTCTCTGCAGCTTGCCCAGCGCCATGATGCTCCCTTGGGAGCGAACGCTTGCGCTTTACAAATGACCATAAATATCAAATATCAAATATCAAATGATGTGGTGATGCAGAGAGCAGAAAGGCACCAAAAAAGCAGTCTAACAAAGGGCAGAAGGGCAGGAAAACAAGGGAAAAACGAGTCTAACAGAGGGCAGAAGGGCACAAATAACGAGTCTAACGGGGCAGAAAGGCTCAAAAACGAGTCTAACAGAGGGCAGAAGATCACAAACAACGAGTCTAACAGAGGGCAGAAGGGCAGAAAAACAAGGGAAAAATTAGTCTAACAGAGGGCAGAAGGGCACAAAAAACGAGTTTAACAGGGGGCAGAAGGGCAGAAAAACAAGAGAAAAACGAGTCTAACAGAGGGCAGAAGGGCAGAAAAACAAGGGAAAAACGAGTCTAACAGAGGGCAGAGGGGCACAAAAAACGAGTCCAACAGGGGGCAGAATGAATCCTGCCCTGCGTGTTTGTCCACGAAGATGCCACCGTTTTGTGCAATACCTCTACTCAACTGGAGTACTTTCTACTGTCTAATCAGTAAGTGCTCCCTCGTTGGCTAAATGTATAGGGGCAGATTTACAATAACTGGCGCATCCCCAGGGATGCACCACTTATTGTGCGCAGCAGCTCTGCCCCCCATGGTCCGCCGCATTTATAATGCGGCGCACCATGTGGCAAATAGGGCACAGATGCGTCACGCATCGGTGCCGTAAAAGCAGCGCATTCTCGGAGCTGCGCCACAAGCGCGATGCAGCTCCAGCAATGCTCTGGGGTCCCTATCTCCCCAATGCTGCGTCAAGCCTTGCGCCTGCTTCAAACAGACGCAGGGTTTTGACGCAGCATTGGCCTAAAAGTGACTGAGTGAAATCTTGTAGAGTTCACTCAGCCACTTTTAGGAGGCGTTCCTGCGCAGGAACACCCTCCCCTGCGCCGGAACGCCTCCAGATGGAGCAGGGCTTTACAACGTGGTGCATCTCTCAGCATTGCTGGACGCAGCTCCAGCAATGCTCTGGGGGGCCCTATCTCCCCAATGCTGCGTCAAGCCTTGCGCCTGCTTTAAGCGGGCGCAGGGTTTTGACGCAGCATTGGCCTAAAAGTGACTGAGTGAAATCTTGTAGATTTCACGTAGCCACTTTTAGGAGGCGTTCCTGCGCAGGAATGCACTCCCCCATGCCGGAACGCCTCCTGATGACTCAGGGCTTTACAACGTGACGCATCTCTCAGATGCGTCACGTTGTTAATACCCAGCCCCATGGGGCATCTTTTGAGCTGCCGCTGCGTCACAACAGTGACGCAACTGCGGCGCAAAAGAGGCGCACGCGGCTTGTAAATCTGCCCCATAGTGCTTTTACTACACTGTAGCTGCGTAAAGGGCCAGAAGATGTGTCTCCAGTGACCATGTGTGCCTGTGCCTGTGTTACAGGCACACATGGTCATTGGAGACACATCTTCTGGCCCTTTACGCAGCTGCAGTGTAGTAAAAGCACTATACATTTATCCAATGAGGTAGCACTTACTGGATTAGCCAGTAGAAAGTACTCCATGGCAAATCGCAAAAAAATCCGTGATTTCGCAGGAAAATTTGCGAATTTGCGGATTTTTTTTTGCGATTTCGCGGGGGAAACGTTCCAGCAATGCCCCCAGACCCCTGCAGTCACCCGCAAAAAAGCAGAACACCCCCAAACAGGCAAAAAGCAAAAATGGGCCTACCTTCAATTCAGTCCAAATACGCTCTGCAGCTAGGCGCTAACTCCCCTTTTCCACCATGGATTTTCTGAAAAAGGGGTTTTCCAAGTCATTGTCTGTTTCTTATCTCTGCATACATTTGTTTCATCTGTTCACTGTCACAGATGTCCTAGCTAACATATTGTTGGGGCAGCCCAGAGGGAGGTGCCAAACCCCACCTGATGACCACCTATGAAAGTGTTATTGTACACCTCCTAACTTAAGCATGTCTTGTCTGGACATGGCGTCTCTCCACATTATAACATGGAATGTCAATAGTCTATTGGACTGTATAAAACGCTCCGCGGTATTCTAGTATTTCCACCGTTTCCTCCTCTTGTGTCTAATGTTGCAGAAAACTAAGCATGGACGGAATAGGTATAATTAAATAAATAAATAATATCTATTCCGTCTGTCGACTTCGCCCCTGCCCCGCCTCACCGCGCTTACCTGTGCCAGCTGCTGCAGCATCAGGCACTTTCAGAGTTAACAGGTAGAGTGGAAGGTGGTGGCTGCCTCTCCGGTAGGAATGACCTCAAGTTGCTCTCCAGTGGATACTGGCTATGGTGGTTGCTTAGACAAGGGTGCTGATGAGCCAGAGCCAGGGAAGGCTGAGGTGACTTTGAGCTTGAGGTCCACCACATCATCTTCAATGGTTGAAATTCTTCCCTCAGCCTCTATGATTCTCACTGTTGCATTTCACAGATCTTGGCAGAGAAGCACCACATCGACCCGCACCTCCCCTATTTTAGGTTCAGCTGTTGTCTGGGACATCTATATGGCCTGGTTAATTGTAGCCAAGTCTCCTTCAGGCATGGCCTCCTTATCCGTTGTCTCTGACCCACTCCCCCAGAGCCAGTAGTTTACTGGTCAATACGGGTCTGGGAAGGATTCGGCATCTAAAGTTTGTCTTTGCCCATTTTCACAGCTGGGATGCACCACAGAAGTGAGCCTGGCCTGCTTGCCATAGGCCAGTAGCAGCACGAGCAGGCAGGTCCTGCAGGGAAGCACCAAGAGCTTCAGTAGGTATTCAAAAAGCCGGGGTTTAAACCAACAGACCAAGAAGGAAAGGCCAAGCCAGGCATTCCTTAGACCACCAACATCCCCTGTGCTCCACTGGGCCCCTAACATGGTGCCCTCACGGTCACAGCACCTCTGCTACCATCAATCAGGGCAGTTCTTTTTAACCCCCCTTTTCTTCAAAAGATGGGTTGGTTCCCGTTGATGCCAAGCTAGCTCATTTTGGCATGCTAAGAAGGGTTCCTAGTTACAGGACTTGCAAACGGCTGGGCGAGGGCCCAGAGAGCCTCTGTTGGGCACCCCCAGTCACTTGGCCTCAGCGGGCCCTGCCAAGGCAGGAGTAAAGGAGATCATGGCGGAATGCAGCTCAGGTACCAGTGGGCCTGTAGTACATCTTCATGAGGGAAAGCAGGAATGTTTATCAGCCCTCATGGTAGGGTCGGTCTATGCCGGCAGGGGCACCCCGTGTTGTGAAGAAAGGCTGATGCTGGGGGCCCCAGTGTTGCTTGGAACTTGTTCAAGCCACAAACCCAGGAACTCATGCTTCTGTGCTTCTGTATGACCACTGAGATGCTGCTAGGCCTCACCATGCCACTCTCTGGAACCAACAGGCCCGATTCTCCTCATTCCCACCCCCTATTCTCCTCACCGACTGCTGCTGTCCTCCGTCATCGGCCCTCAACTGGGGCTTGCACTACTCTCTGCCCCCTCTGCCAGGCTCAGTGTTCAGGTCGGAACTCTGGAGCATCACCCATTTGGGCCTTCATGTTGAGTCGTGTCCGTCCATGTTGAGTTGTGTCCGGGTGCGGCCGCCAAGCCGAAATGACACTTGACAAGCTCACAGCACATCAGTCAGGAAAAGATAGTTACGGATGCCTGGCCAGCCAATCCTTTCAGATAGGAACACCCCACGCTGTAGGAGGATGGCAGCAGATGACGGACGGGTCCCGAGCACCCTTAGAGTGTGACGGCCATCTTGACGCCCCAGGCCACGGAATATACTCATGTATTAAACATGTTTTACTAAATCAATCCGCAGAGAAATAGCATACATTATTGCTCAATAGTTTAGCTAAACCTTTTTTCAAGTTTCAATTTGGGCATTTTATTTTGAATGTAAACAATCATCAATCTTGCTTTGAAGCTTCTGCATGTGGGTATATCCTATCATGAAGGATTCTTGAATAATTGCAAGCAGCCTCAAATTGTTAGATATTGCGGAGGTGTACATTTTTATGCTAGAAACACTCTCAAGAATGTAAGCTGACCTCAAAGCTCAATGCATTCCCTTACAGTACTTGCTCTAATAATAAAGGATTTCCATTAATAAATCATGTGGATACGTTTTAAAAATGACACATGTGGCAGACAGTCTTATTTCATAGATCCATACTGTAGTATTGCAAACAGGCCTCCAAAGCGTTGGTGCTGCATAGGCGTGGGTCTACTTGTTCATTGAACAACATAAACATTAATTATGTTGTCCTCGACCCCACCTAAGATGTCCTGGGTGTTGACCAGTAAGAATCTCACACCCCTGATTGAAAAATGTCCGAGATAATTTTCAATCTTGATATAGTTCTTGTTGGACAGTGGATGTGTTACAGAGGGGGTTGGAGATGTTATGTATTGACATTGGTTATCCAGGAAAGATTGCAACTAATTTAAGACTCCAACTTTCAATCCCACTTGAAAGACTTCAGTAGGGTGATTAACCATGTTGAATAACACAGAGCGGTCAAGGAGTACAAGAAGGCAGATGTCACCTTTGTCTAAGGTGCTAAGAACACCTTTTATGATTTGCAATATTGCAGAACCCTTTGCTGCATCCCAACTTTTCTGAACTTTAATAGGTCACCTTGGTTTTCAATCTTGGTTCCAATTTTGCATTGCCTTTGCAAATCTGGAAGAGTTTGATCTTGTACATTTTCTCTTTATAGAATCGGGAAAAATGTTGGTAAACACTCCTTTTAGGTATAACTCTGGGGAAGTATTATTTGACTGTTTACATATACCAAACTGGTTTAACCCCTTAAGCGCTGCCGTCGGCCAACGTTCGTCGCGAGCACTACCGTGCCAGTGCTGTGCACGACCGTTGGCCGACGGGCCAGCGCTCGGTATTCGAACGTTCAGCACTGGGTGCTGAACGTTCGACGCAGCTAAGAGGTTAAAGACATTTTTACTCAGTTAATCTCGTTTCTGATAACTAACATTGTGTCCTCAAACAAAATCATTTTTATGGTCTGGCTTGATAGCTCAGCTGTCGCCTGAAAATTATGTGCGTATCAACTGGAAAAGGCCTTCAGTTCCATTCTTACGTTGGGCGCCAAGAGTACATGTTTTGATTCTGCAGGCAATTTTGTCTGCTTTACCTCCTCATAAACGTGAATGCTCTCGACACAGCTTTGATAATTTGATTTATTTATACAGCTGCTTGAGCTTGACCTTTCAGGGGCACACACATGCCATTACAATGCTATTAAAGTGTCCTAGATAACAAGATCATTAATGACATTTTTATCTGGTGGCAGCACAGCTGGGAGGAGGGCAGTCATTAAAGTATATGTATTTTTAGGTCTGGCTTGGCTGCATTCTTAAGCCAAATCTATTGGCCTCGCCAATGCTTGCTTATTTTGTGTTTCCTATTAACATTTTCCAGGTACGCTATAGGATTATTTAAATACTCGACCCATTCAACACCACAGGGGGATTCCTTACCTCATTTTGTTGTTTTGAGAACCACTGGACATTTCTATTAGTTTTGAGTTGTTTTAGTTTTTGAGGTCTAGCCATAAATGTCTTTTTTGTCTGTGCATTTATTAGCCCTCCTCATAATTGTGTAACTCAGAAATGTTCTAGAGTCAGGGATACTCTAGAAGTTAGAGTATCTAGATTGAAATGCTTGTACCATCTACTTTTACAGAGAGGAGGGAGACCAGAACAAGTAAGTGATCTCTCTGGCATAAACGGACAAGAGACTCAGCAACAAGTAACAATTCTTCCTTTTTATCTCCTACTTCTTTTTTCAAATCTATTGCAGTTTCCTTCTCCATTACATTCATTTCCCTTTCCAGTGTGGTGATCCTATCAATGAAATCAGCCTCGATGCTATGACTCATGGTCATGCGTGTCTTGCATCATGCAGCTTGCAATGCATCCAGCAGGGAAGGGCATGAGACGACTGAACTTTCATGTGTATCAAAGTAAACTACTTTGAAAACCCAATTTCCATCAAGGGCGGTGCTTCTATTATGGTTTTAGTTTGCAGTTGTCATGTGGGCACCAGGGCAACCCCACCGGATGTATGATTTGACATTCCTCTGTGCAGGGTGAATGAGCCGCATCTTTGCTCTCCTATCATCATATGTTATAACCTCCATTCTTCTATTAGGCTCTGCCTTCTATCAAGTGTTTGAGTTTATATAAACTCTTCTCAGTTTCTCCTATTCTGGTGCCCATCTGGTAAGAACTGAATGGGCATTTAAAATCGCCCAGCCTAATTACTGTGTATTTCTAAATAGCTCATCAGTAAACTGATAGGGCTGTGAAACAATCCCACATTATTGACATGTGGGTCGATGACAGGACGTCTTATCAACAAGCAAGCTCTTAGCTTGGATAAAGAAATGAGCCAAAGAAAAGGATAACGTCTCGAAAATTGTAAGTGAGATAAAAAAAAAAAATAGGACGCGCACTCGACTGCATTGCACAGATGCGGCAGCGTTCAAAGAAACGAAAAGAGAACGTCACTTGCAATATTTTTTCATTTCAGAGAGATCATTTTCGCCACTTTATGTATAGAAAATGTAACCTTTTCTTGAGCTAGTGCAGGCTCCTGATTTCATTGTAATGCAGTTTTTAACACCGCTGGCATAAACCTCATAAATGGATTTTCATGGTAAAAGAGTCCTTCAAAAACAGGTGACAGGTTTCTGGGAAGCTAATAGCATATTTCCCCTTTTACCCTTCCTCGTAATATGTCTCAGGCTGATGCTACATTTTCAGTGTGTAAGCAGCTTAAATTCAGCAGAATACTCCGTGTAATTATGTGCTTCTTTTGACAGTGACACAGGAATGTATTTCAAGAGGCCACCTCCAGATCTGTCAATCTTACAGTAAGTGTCGTCGTTCCCTTGAAATCACCTGGGGTCTCCCAGTACATTAAGCTGCTACACAGAATATGGTCAGCTGCATTGAGTTTATTTCTGTGCCTGTGTTTTTGCATAATGTATTTTTGTGGTCCTGTAACCTAGATACTACTCTGGTCCCTGCGGAGTAATAGACAGAAATCCTTTTATGGCCGGAGATGCTTTTTCTACATAGTCGAGATATCCGTTGCTTTAATGGTGTGACCTTGAGGATGGCGCATGCAAGTATATAAGGAGGCAGATTTACGTTGCCTGACGCATCTCTGTAAATCGGCAGAGATGAGCCAGGAAAGATACGGCACGCAAGTTCATCCTTGTGCCACCCAGGATGCGCCGCATTTACAATGCGGCGCACCATGGCGCAGGAATGAACAGATGCGTGTTGCATCTTGGGCATAAAGTTGGTGCAGTGCTGAAGTTGTGTTGCGTGCGGCACGAATCTCCAGCACTTTTCCAACTTGCATTATTTACACACCTTTGCATCTGACTCAAGTTAGAAACCTTGGGCCTCATTTATGAAAAGTGACGCATCGCTGCGTGAAAATAGCGATGCGTCACTTTTCACTGCGCACTCCTTGCGACACCAATGATGTGTCATATTTAATGTATGACGCATCATGTCGCAAGGACTTACAGATACGTCAGTATTTCTGACGCATCTGTAAGCGCAAAAGTGACACATTGCTGGAGTGTGTCACAAAAGTGACGCAACTCCAGCAATGCGTCCTTTCACATGGGGAAAGCCCCATGTGAAAGGGCTTGCGTCAGTCTTATGCCTGCTGTGAGGCAGGCGCAAGATTTTGACGCAACAGCATCCTTTAAGTGACGCAGTGAAATCTCATAGATTTCACTGCGTCACTATTACGAGGCTTTTTGCGGGGGAACGCCCCCTCTGCATACAATATACTTGACGCAGGTATGATGTGGCGCAGGGGTTTGAAAAGTGAAGCATCTACCTAGATGCGTCACTTTTTAAATATGGCGCAACAAGGCGCATTTTGTACGCCGCTGGTGCGTCACAAAAAGTGACGCACCGGCGGCGCAAAACTGACGCAAGGCCTCATAAATAAGGGCCCTTTTCTCTTTTTATCGCGAACAAGAATTTACATTGCAAGTCGTGGATTTATTGGCTATTAAATGTGATCACAAACTTGATTACGGGACACTCTGCTCATTAACATAAATGCTTACAAAATGTCTCAGTGAATTGAAAGCCGACCTCTGAGGTCAACTCAGCCTTCCAGTCTCTGGAAGTTATAACATCTGTTGTCAGAGTGCTTAGAAAGCACACATAACGTATGAAGCACTAGATGAAAAAAACAAGTAAATGTGATCCTTTTAGATGCCACTGTTCTAACATCAACAAGCAAAAGTAGAAAGCCTTGAGCTAGGCCGCCAACCTCTAAACAACAAAGAATGAAGGAAAGACATAGCAGAATAGGAGCAAGCATTTGACCCAAAGCCTGACACCAAGCTCCTAGGGTGCATGTGGTGCCCCTTCATCACTGAAACCTCCAAGCATCTCTAACACCCGTCTGAGGACGCACTAAGATCAGTCCATGTGTATGCACATAGGAAGAGGTGCTGATAAAGAGAACTGGGGGAAGCATGTTGAAAAGTTTCAGATGCAAATACTTTAGTCTTCGATGGCTGATAATCACACTCTTTTGATTGTTATTACACTTCAGATGTGAAGCACCTACACATACTCATGAGGTATTGCAATCAGATTGGTGAGTGTCTGCAGTCTGAAATGCATGCACGAAGAGCCTGGAGGCCTCGTGCATTTACAGGGCCACATGCTCCTAATATAAAATGTATTGACAGAGTCATAAACCCATTTTATATTTACCAAAGATGAGACAGACACTAAATAGCCTAGCATGCTGCGGATACTGGGTACCATGGTGCTCCTGTCAACCGGAGGAAGTGAGGATCTGGATACAGTTTTTAATACATGCCCCGAAAAACACTTCTGTCAGGCCTGATACCCACAGCTTAATTTGAGCCTGTGGTTGCATGCGGTGGGCACCAGCACTCATTGTTGTGTACAAGGGCTGATTTCCCAACATCAGACTTTGACCCAGATCGAGAAAAAGGGCACAGAGGAGGAGAAGGAAGAAAAAGCTGCGGAAACCGTGATAAAGAAAGAAAGGTTAATAAAAATGAACCTGCACGAATGAGCTAAAGAGACAGAAATTGCATAGTGGTGGTTGAAACATGCATAAGATGGAACCAATACTAGATAACAACTGTATTTGGCAAGGGACTCTGCCCTCGAAGAATCCCTGCAGTCATTTTTAATTTTATTTATATTACTGTTATTGTTTTTACAAACTATGCACTCACAATCCCACAAGTAGAATCTAACAGTTCATTTGAAAAATGAAAGACGAACAAAATAGCACGCTCTTCTGAACTCATTAGCACTCATTTGGCGTATTAAACATTTCTTTAAGATTTCAGAGTTATACCCTTCCAATGATATAGAAATGAAAATATAGGTGCTGAGAGAGCGCAATTTGAATGCAAAGTATATAGTAACCATATCTAGACGTATATGTTATAAACGTAGGAATGAAACGCATATCGTAATGTAAAGTTGGCGACTATAGCATAAAGGCCAATGAATGTGATAACATGGTATAGGAAATGTAAATGTATTCACATGTTAAAATGCATTAGATTTAGAAGACCCGTATATATGATGGGTAATGTAGAAATGCTTAGGAAATATCGAACGTGCACAGTAGAATTCATGTACGTGTGTGACTTTAAATTGGAGAAGCGGCGAGAATTATAACGTGGAAAGACGTAAACGTGGAGAAACGTGGATGAATGTATAAGCAAGGAAAATGCATAAGTTATATTCTATGCAGTCGTATTCTATGTATTTCATATATTTGATGTAGAATGTATTTAAGTATAACTAGGGCTTTTGCTGAAGTACGAATATATAAATGTATGCCAAAGGTTATACTGTGTAGAAGGTTCCTGTAGGAATGCTGGAAGAGTTTAGGTCATTTGTGTTTGTAACCTAACTGGTCAAGAGTTCGAAGGAGCATAGTCAAATGTATGTAATTTAGAGGGCTTGTGAAAGTCGTAAATAGCTTGATGTGGACGTGAGAGCCGAGAAGTCTAGCACTTGTTAGATTTAAGGTGACAATGCCGGACGGAGCTTATTGCTCGAACGTGAGGAGAGACACTTTGAATGTAGACTATGTTTTGACAAGACCATTCACAGGACCTAGCAGGGTCAAGTTAAGAGACATAGAATTAAGGCCTTGTCTAAATTCATATGTTACTCGATCTGAAAAGAGTCAATAAAAGTCGACGATGAGATGATGGAGATGACATCTGAAGAAAAAGGTCAACTTAACGAACGACGCAAGGAGTGGACCAATGGAAGAAGCAGGAAGTTGACATCATCGGGGAAAGTCCGTGGTGGGCGTCAAGGGGCGTTCCACCCACACTGTGATTGTGTATTTTAGGGACAGCACCCCGGGGAGGAGGTAGCAATGAGCATTTGGCAATCAGGAGAGGGCAATCAGAGAAGGGCGAATTGCTCAGAGCAAAGGCAAGGGTAGATGCCTTGAGCAGATGCGCTGAGACATCAGAAGCGCAAGGGAGCAGTAGGCCGAGGACCCTTAGAGAGCGGATGGGTAGGCAGATAGGGTACTGCTTCTGAAACTTAAGATTTCCTTTAGAGGCTAAAGAGAGTTTGAACTTCTTTGGAAGTCAAACTGCTGACACCTTTTTAGGGAAGAAACTTGCGAAGTAGGATTGTCACATAGCATAGAGTAGGGACAGATTAACTTGATGATATTTTTATCTTACTGCAGATGACGCAGAAGGAACTACTTCACACCGAAGCTTAAGCGGCTGATATTGTAACCGATTTTGTATATTGTATTCTTTTGAGATTTTATCCTGAGTGGATTGTAACGCATTCAAATTAACTTTATATAAACTCTTAAAACTTTATCAGTTGTAAGTGGTTCTTCAGAGTGGCGTCAGTTAATGGGGTTTATCTAACCAATGCGGGGGTTGTCTTTTACTCAATGACAGATACAAGCGGTCCAAAACAGATGAATGGGATTCTTTATTAAATTTATCATAATCATAAATTGGTATCAAAATCTCATTCCCCGCAGTTGGTAGCAGAGAAATGATGGTTATCTTCTTGAGGAAGACGACCTAGGCCAGGTTAGTTTACCCCAAGGTCCCTAGTCATCGTCGACCAGAAGAAGAATTGCAGCCGAAGACGGTGCTGACGGTGCGTCGAGAGAAAAGCAGCAGAATCGGTCGAGAGTGAGTATAAGGGTCATGCGTTGTAAGATTGCGGTGTTTTTTGTTGTTCCTGTGTTGTAATGTCAAGCGGAGTTGAATGCCTGTAGTGTGATTGAGGGAAGGTTGTGAGCGCGCGCAACCGGATGAAATCTTATGTCCAGAGGACTTAAGTGGTTCGGGTGTATCGAACACCCAGAGTAATTTGTCTACCATTGAAAGGGGATAACAGTTAACACAGGCTCAGTAGCGCACAACTAAATAAAATCTATTGATCAAACCTGTTTAAACCTTTTCTTTAAAGAAACATATTCTTTAATCATATGTTTTACTCATCAGTTGAACTCATTTCAGCACAACATTTTATATTTATACATAAACACTTTTTAAGTCAAAATCATACAACTTTATACATTGACAATATATTGAATTTTGTTGTATGCATCATGATTCGCCCGCCCAATGCATTTCGGGACAAATGTAGAGTCCCTTCGTCAGGGGCAATGCTGCAAAATAACATAAACAGGCACATCAGTCCATGTTGTACATGATTCACTTCAATTTAAATCATACCTCCACCAGAGAGAGTAAAAAAGAAGAAAAAACCCAAAGTGTAGTTATCAGCAAACATCTAAACCCTAAAAGAAACATAACCAACTACTCACATTTATACACTATATTGAATACACTTATTGCGAGCTTCGGTCTGCTTCGGTCCAAAAAACTAAAAAGGAGCAAGAATGACAAAATCAGCCTGCCTCCTCTGTGTACAAGCCTGAAAAAATATATCTAACAACCAAGCAGTCACTCAATATACAGCAGCGTACCTGTCTTTTCTTGTGAAATCCCGTGTTCTTGAAAACCTTAAGCCTCTTAATGTGTTATCAGGAATTCGATGTTCCTCTGTCGAAAAAATAGAGGGTCTAAATACACGATCCGGTTCCAGAAATTATTCTGCAAAGGGTTCTAAAACCTGGCTCAGTTAGATAAATCCTTACCGCGTCAAACAACAACTTCAACTCGTCAAACAATCTTCGCGTACTCCTTCCGACATTCAAAGTCTCCCGCGATTGCGTTCAACTCAATCGAATCTGGGTTAAACTATAGTAACCTTCCTCCCCATTGGTTACAACAACACTCTGCTAAACCAATCAGATACGAGATGTCATGGCAATTTTACCTACGTCGTCCGTAACTACGGTAACCAGGCTCCGCTGTTAAATGTCACCTATTCTGTTTACCTGCTCAAAACCGGACAACACAACTCGATATATTACCGTTTCCTCGGATATACACAGTTAGTGTGCTACGCGAAAACCCTAAGCTACACAATTTCCACGTATGCCAGATGTATTAAACGAAGCCAAAAGTATAGGTTTCAACCTCGAGATATTTCAAGCCACAATAAAACTTTATAAAAACGGAAAGTACACAGATGTAACGCGACCAGCTAATTTCTTGTCCAAAAATACGTGAAACAAAGTAAAGTGAACTATAAATAAAAAATAAAGAAAAAGAGTTAGAAGGAATCAAATATACGTGAAGGAAAATAAGGAAAAAGAGTTAGAAGGAATCAAAAATACATGAAGAATATACGTTGAAAACAGTGATCACTTGAAAACATGCAAAGCATAAAGCCAAATTGAACAGCATGTCATGAATCTATACACATCAGAATTAATGTTACACTAGAGCACATATTTACAAAAAGCTGCTTAACTCTATCCGGTCATTTAAGCCCCCAGGGGTCAGTGTCCCCAACATTTTTATCCAAAAAGATTCTCTTTGTAACAATTTCTTGTTCTTATCACAACCCTCTGTAATTGTTACTGTCTCTAGAATGGTGAATCTCAGTTGGGCAATAGTGTGGTGTTTCTCTAGCCAGTGTGTTGCTAAGGATGATGTCATGGATTTATTTCGTATTCTGCTTTTATGCTCTGAGATACGAATTTTCAATTTCCGCTCGGTTTTACCCACATATAAAAGGCCGCAAGGGCATTTAATAGTGTATATAACCTGATTGGTGTTACAGTCTCCTACAAATTTCAATTTGATGTTTCTTCCGGATTGTGGATGCGTGATCACATTACCAACCATCACATTATTGCAATGCACACAATTTGTGCATTTTCTCATTCCTTTGTACTCCTTACTTTTTGTGGACTCCGAATCCTTTAGCAATTCTTTAAGGTTTTTGGACCTTGTGTAGGCAAACAAGGGTTTATCCCTAAAACTGTTGTGAAAGTCATTTTCTTGCTGGAGGAATTCCCATCTTTTTTGTATAATGTTTTTCAATTTCGGTGAGTTGATGGAGTATTTTGAGACAAACACATTCCGTTTTTGTTCTTCTTTTTGTTTCTGTACTAATAGGTCAGTGCGATTTTTCTCAATTGCTTTGTTTTGCGCTGTGTCCAGTATATCCATCGGGTAGCCTCTTTTGATGTAGTTTTCCTTGTATTCATTGATGTACTTCAGGCATTCATCTTGTCCTGTGACTATTCTCCTGATCCTCAGGAATTGAGAATATGGTAAATTCTTCAATAGATTAGGGGGATGAAAGCTGTGGTAGAGCAACATACTGTTCTTGTCAGTTGGTTTACGATATAAGGAAGTGTTAATCCTATCTCCTTCAAGTTCTACCATCACATCCAAGTATGCTATCTTAGATCTGCTGACAGTGTGTGTTACCTGAATGCGTGGATTCCTTGAGTTTAATAGTGTGATGTTGTGATGTAGCTGTGCTTCTGTTCCAGACCATATTAGAAATATATCGTCTATGAAACGACAAAAAATTTTTAGATGTTCCGTCCATTCTTTGTGCGCGAACACATGTTCTTGCTCGAATTTCGCCATGTAAGTATTGGCAAATACAGGAGCCCCAGTAAAGCCCATTGATGTCCCATTGAGCTGCATGTAAAATCTTTCTGCCCATAGAAAATAGCTATTCTTTAAACAAAAATTTGTTAGCTGCAATAAGAACACTGGGTTGATATCAATTTCTGGGTGTTGCAACAACATCCATTCTTCAGCTTCCAGTCCGTCAGTGTGTCCAATTGATGTGTACAACGACACAACATCTATGGTACATAGAATATATTCTTTGTCTGTTTGTAGATTGACAGTTGTTAATTTTACCAAGAAATCGGTTGTATCCTGTATGTATGTATGCCATTTTTGAATGAAAGGTTGCAAAAAATAATCAATGATTTGCCCAGCTGGTTCAAAAATTGAGTTGCAGCCTGCCACTATTGGTCGAAAAGGTGGATCTTCTAGTGACTTGTGTACTTTAGGCAACATGTAGATCTTAGGTTTACTAGGATTTTGTGGGGGCTCGTCCCGGGTTCATATCCCGGACGAGCCCCCACAAAATCCTAGTAAACCTAAGATCTACATGTTGCCTAAAGTACACAAGTCACTAGAAGATCCACCTTTTCGACCAATAGTGGCAGGCTGCAACTCAATTTTTGAACCAGCTGGGCAAATCATTGATTATTTTTTGCAACCTTTCATTCAAAAATGGCATACATACATACAGGATACAACCGATTTCTTGGTAAAATTAACAACTGTCAATCTACAAACAGACAAAGAATATATTCTATGTACCATAGATGTTGTGTCGTTGTACACATCAATTGGACACACTGACGGACTGGAAGCTGAAGAATGGATGTTGTTGCAACACCCAGAAATTGATATCAACCCAGTGTTCTTATTGCAGCTAACAAATTTTTGTTTAAAGAATAGCTATTTTCTATGGGCAGAAAGATTTTACATGCAGCTCAATGGGACATCAATGGGCTTTACTGGGGCTCCTGTATTTGCCAATACTTACATGGCGAAATTCGAGCAAGAACATGTGTTCGCGCACAAAGAATGGACGGAACATCTAAAAAATTTTTGTCGTTTCATAGACGATATATTTCTAATATGGTCTGGAACAGAAGCACAGCTACATCACAACATCACACTATTAAACTCAAGGAATCCACGCATTCAGGTAACACACACTGTCAGCAGATCTAAGATAGCATACTTGGATGTGATGGTAGAACTTGAAGGAGATAGGATTAACACTTCCTTATATCGTAAACCAACTGACAAGAACAGTATGTTGCTCTACCACAGCTTTCATCCCCCTAATCTATTGAAGAATTTACCATATTCTCAATTCCTGAGGATCAGGAGAATAGTCACAGGACAAGATGAATGCCTGAAGTACATCAATGAATACAAGGAAAACTACATCAAAAGAGGCTACCCGATGGATATACTGGACACAGCGCAAAACAAAGCAATTGAGAAAAATCGCACTGACCTATTAGTACAGAAACAAAAAGAAGAACAAAAACGGAATGTGTTTGTCTCAAAATACTCCATCAACTCACCGAAATTGAAAAACATTATACAAAAAAGATGGCAACTCCTCCAGCAAGAAAATGACTTTCACAACAGTTTTAGGGATAAACCCTTGTTTGCCTACACAAGGTCCAAAAACCTTAAAGAATTGCTAAAGGATTCGGAGTCCACAAAAAGTAAGGAGTACAAAGGAATGAGAAAATGCACAAATTGTGTGCATTGCAATAATGTGATGGTTGGTAATGTGATCACGCATCCACAATCCGGAAGAAACATCAAATTGAAATTTGTAGGAGACTGTAACACCAATCAGGTTATATACACTATTAAATGCCCTTGCGGCCTTTTATATGTGGGTAAAACCGAGCGGAAATTGAAAATTCGTATCTCAGAGCATAAAAGCAGAATACGAAATAAATCCATGACATCATCCTTAGCAACACACTGGCTAGAGAAACACCACACTATTGCCCAACTGAGATTCACCATTCTAGAGACAGTAACAATTACAGAGGGTTGTGATAAGAACAAGAAATTGTTACAAAGAGAATCTTTTTGGATAAAAATGTTGGGGACACTGACCCCTGGGGGCTTAAATGACCGGATAGAGTTAAGCAGCTTTTTGTAAATATGTGCTCTAGTGTAACATTAATTCTGATGTGTATAGATTCATGACATGCTGTTCAATTTGGCTTTATGCTTTGCATGTTTTCAAGTGATCACTGTTTTCAACGTATATTCTTCATGTATTTTTGATTCCTTCTAACTCTTTTTCCTTATTTTCCTTCACGTATATTTGATTCCTTCTAACTCTTTTTCTTTATTTTTTATTTATAGTTCACTTTACTTTGTTTCACGTATTTTTGGACAAGAAATTAGCTGGTCGCGTTACATCTGTGTACTTTCCGTTTTTAAAAAGTTTTATTGTGGCTTGAAATATCTCGAGGTTGAAACCTATACTTTTGGCTTCGTTTAATACATCTGGCATACGTGGAAATTGTGTAGCTTAGGGTTTTCGCGTAGCACACTAACTGTGTATATCCGAGGAAACGGTAATATATCGAGTTGTGTTGTCCGGTTTTGAGCAGGTAAACAGAATAGGTGACATTTAACAGCGGAGCCTGGTTACCGTAGTTACGGACGACGTAGGTAAAATTGCCATGACATCTCGTATCTGATTGGTTTAGCAGAGTGTTGTTGTAACCAATGGGGAGGAAGGTTACTATAGTTTAACCCAGATTCGATTGAGTTGAACGCAATCGCGGGAGACTTTGAATGTCGGAAGGAGTACGCGAAGATTGTTTGACGAGTTGAAGTTGTTGTTTGACGCGGTAAGGATTTATCTAACTGAGCCAGGTTTTAGAACCTTTTGCAGAATAATTTCTGGAACCGGATCGTGTATTTAGACCCTCTATTTTTTCGACAGAGGAACATCGAATTCCTGATAACACATTAAGAGGCTTAAGGTTTTCAAGAACACGGGATTTCACAAGAAAAGACAGGTACGCTGCTGTATATTGAGTGACTGCTTGGTTGTTAGATATATTTTTTCAGGCTTGTACACAGAGGAGGCAGGCTGATTTTGTCATTCTTGCTCCTTTTTAGTTTTTTGGACCGAAGCAGACCGAAGCTCGCAATAAGTGTATTCAATATAGTGTATAAATGTGAGTAGTTGGTTATGTTTCTTTTAGGGTTTAGATGTTTGCTGATAACTACACTTTGGGTTTTTTCTTCTTTTTTACTCTCTCTGGTGGAGGTATGATTTAAATTGAAGTGAATCATGTACAACATGGACTGATGTGCCTGTTTATGTTATTTTGCAGCATTGCCCCTGACGAAGGGACTCTACATTTGTCCCGAAATGCATTGGGCGGGCGAATCATGATGCATACAACAAAATTCAATATATTGTCAATGTATAAAGTTGTATGATTTTGACTTAAAAAGTGTTTATGTATAAATATAAAATGTTGTGCTGAAATGAGTTCAACTGATGAGTAAAACATATGATTAAAGAATATGTTTCTTTAAAGAAAAGGTTTAAACAGGTTTGATCAATAGATTTTATTTAGTTGTGCGCTACTGAGCCTGTGTTAACTGTTGTTAACCAGCCACATTTTCATTCTAGTCTGTAGAGTGTTAGGGTACACTCATTCAGTCGCTGCACACAGATCACAATATCAGTTTAGATTTGGTAAAATTTGGAACCACAATAGGAGTGCTCGGCGCACAATTGTTCATTACCATTGAAAGGGGGTCATGAGGTACCATTGATTTCCCGACAGACCGATGATAGGGGGAGCGTATGTGTGAGTGAATGAGTAACGGACGCTGGTCGTACGTTTACTGCGTGTAAGTAACCTATCAGTTAAGGCAAGTGTCCGACCGTAAGAGGAAAGACGCTGTGCCAGTTGAGGTAGCAATTACAGTTAGACTGTGGCCGTACAGTCAGAGAAAAGTGATCGCTTGGACGGAAGTAGTCATTTTTCAATGTATGAATGAAAACGCATGTGAGATCGTGAGACGAGTTGAGAAACGAGGGAAGCTGCTGAAGAAAATAGAAGTGACGTCAGCGTAGAGCCGCGCTGAGATTGGTCGGTTGGTGTAGAACCGTGCTGGGATAGGCTGATTAGCGAGAGTCGTACAGGGATTGGTGGTTGTTATCAAGACGCAAATAAGTAAGAAATATCGTACGTGATCAAAATGAAGTGTTTTAAGGGTTTAGGAAAAATCTTTAAAAAGAAAAGGAGAAATTTATATGCCGGAGAAGAAGCTCCACCAGAAGGCACACCTGCATATCATATGGCAGTAAATGTAGGCTTACACTCGATATTATGGATTTCCGAGTGGCACAGGCTAACTGAAGGGCAAAAAGAACTAGCGTTTCCAAGATTTGGAACGTTTAAATTAGAAGTGTTGAACCAACTGAAGGCGACGATGCTTTCAATGAGACCTCTACCGAGGCCAACACAATTTGAAGCTCTTGGTGTGTGGTTTAGAACAGCACACGAAAGGGGCGTAAAGAGGCGCCAAGAAAGAGTGAGAAGATCGGTAAAGGCAGTGCAGGATGCTAAATGGGACGAGGAAGCTAAGAAATGGAGGGTACAAAAGATAGAAGCGGACAAACTGTTCACCATGATAGAGGCTACGGGAGAAAGGAAACCTCTAGAACAAGATGATGAGGAAAGCGAGTCGGAGGAGGATCTAATAGAAAGGTTGTTAACAGATAGACCACCTCCATACAGCGGTGAACTTGCGAGTCCCATATTACCGCAAACGAACGGAGCTAGGTGGGGGGAGTATAAGTCGATCTCGGTAACAGAGTGGGACGCTAATAAGACTGAGGAAATACCCCAAACCAGTTCTGAACAGAGAGTAGTGGGAAGATTTGTGGTCCAGAAGGTGCCGGAGACGCAATGCGCTAGGTCATACCAAATGCCGGACGCCTTGCAGGTCCCGGTCACCATAGGCCCTATTGTGTCAATCTATAACCCAGAAGGGGTCCAGCAGGAGGAACAGGCACGATGGGACAATGAAAGAGCAGAAGAGGAGAATAGGAATGCCACAATGAATTCCCACAGGCAAACACGAGCACCAATAAGTCGGAGTACCCCATTAGATTCCGCAACGGGTCCCAGGGTAGAACAGGGAGGTCGAAGAGGACCAATGGATTTGAGGGGTCCTAAACCAAAAACCCATAAGGAATTAAGGGAATACCTGAGAGAATGGGACGCTGCCGAAGAGGCTCGGAACAAAAGTTTAGAAACGGGATCCGAGTGGAGAGAGCAGGATAACAGGATTCTCTCTCATTGTGGAGCTGGCGAAAGCAGTCCCGAGTGGGAGGGAGGAAGCCAAGAGAGCAGAAGAGATACTTATCCTGCTGATAACAGCAATAGGCTAATGTGCGGAGACAGAAGTACAGGGTGTGGCGAAGTGCCTCGCGTCACCTTCAGTGGAGGGGAACGTAGGACACAGGAGTACCAGAATACCTTTAGGTGCACACACCATGCCCCAGGTGAGAATGTGAGACATTGGAGTCACGGAAACATGGAGAGTCGCGAAGCGTCTCGACATGCATCCGGGGATAGTGGAAGGAGTCATGAGAACTTAGGGAGTCGCGAAACGTCTCGCCATGCATCCGGTGATCACGAAAGAGATCACGGGAACACGGAAGACCGGCGAGGGCCTTTCATTTTATTAAGCGACACCAGACAACAAGCAAGTTATAATGGGTTAGAACCGAACGGTGGATCTTATCTCACACCTGGAGAAACCGAGCCTAGAAATCGGAACATAGGGTTGGGGGACGGAGCATTATTCCACCATACCCCACGTGGAGATGGAAAGGCTTGGGATCTAGAAGGGTGGGAACGAAGAGATGGAAGGAAGACTCCTCATAACTCACCTGTGCTCAGGCGTAGGGCGCATAGTGGAGGTGAGAGGGATATGAGAGAAGAACATAGAACTGAAATGCTGAAAGCAGAAATAAAAGCGAAACGGCTTGATGTGATGAGTTTGAAGGCAGATCTGGATGAATTGATTGATGGTACAGTGCCATTAGAGAGATTAGCCTCGTATACACCAGATGAGATACTGTTTCTATCCAAGGATATTACTCGGAGGGCGAGGACAGTTCATGAGAACTTATCTAATTTAGCAAACAGGTACATGGTAGACCTGTCACGAACTAAGGCTTTACAGAGTAACCATAGGCTAACTTGCACGGATCAGGATTTGGAGGATCGCAGAACGATCGCGCTGAAAGTACACATAAGGGAATTGATCGTAAGTATCAGAATATGGAGAGATCTAGATAGATGGGAGGAAAGATGGTCCAGAAAGGGCTCTGTTAGACGGAGTGTACTTGAGGGCTCCCAGGACACAGGCTTGATGCGTATGGAAGCCTTCCCTTTGCGAGAAATCGCGAATGGAAGCTACGTTCATGTGCCCTGGAGTAGGGGGGATTTGGCGGCATTCACCAATTCCTTCCCAAAGCTTAGGGATAATCCCGTCGAGTGGTATAAGCAGGTAGAAAGATTTGTGAAGATCTCAAAGGTACTGTGGATCGATTTGAATACACTGTTCGATATCGTAGTACCCGGAGACCTATGGACGGCGTGCAAGCTTAGTGTTGAATGGCCCACTTGTGAGCCATCAAGAGACGCCAGGACGAATGGTCCATCTGATAGAGTCATGGAAAAATACGAGAGAGTAATAACGTGGCTAAAGGAGAAAGTGCCGGTGCAAGACATAGACTGGGTAAAGATAGATCGGACTACTCAGGAGCCGAAAGAGACAGTGCATGAGTTTTACGAGAGATTGCTGAAAGCATTCAAGCAATACAGCGGGTTAGATGTGATGGATCCCAAGGACATAGGACAGTTTGTTTCAAAGTTTGTCCTAGGATTGAGACCAGAAATATGCCTAATGATCCAACAGCATCTGATCTGTTGGCAGAACAAACCTTTAGATGAAATTCTGAGGTATGCAAGGTACTGTAGTGACGAGATAGACTCTAAGGCAAAGAAGCTTAAAGAAAAGCTAATGCTAGTGCAAATGCAAGCTGCTGGAAAGGATAAACCGCGGCAGCAGGGAACAGGAACGCAGGCAAAGAAACAGAATAATCAGAGCAGAGACGAGGAAGAAAGACCGAGACCGAGAATGGATATCGCGACACTGAAAAAGACGACGAGATGCCATCAGTGTAATGAGGTGGGACACTGGCGACGCGAGTGTCCTTACAATGTTGAGTCAGGGGAATTAGAGCAGGAGGAGGAAGAGGTTCAGAGCAACGTGGTTAAGGGAGCCACAGTCCCGAAGGGCAAGTTTATCAAAGGGGGGACTCAGACTCCTCGAGCCCCGTTTCCTCAACCACCTCGCATCTCAAACGGAGGGAAAACCTATAGACAGATGCCATTGTTTGTAGGAGGAGAGGAATGTTACTACGTTGATCCTCTTACAGGGCAGCGGGCGAATAGGGAGGAAGATTGTACTCTAGGAGCCGCTTTGGAAGTAGATCAGAGAGGACCATACGTAGAGGCTGAAATAGCGGGATGTCCTACAACCTTTTTGGTGGATACGGGGGCCACTCGATCCACGTTGAGATCGGCGGTAGTCCCGGGTCTGCCAATATCAGGAGAAACGGTTCAGGTGGTAGGAGTTGCGAACAAAAGGATGACGAATCCCTTGACCGAACCAGTGTCAGTAAGGATAGGGAATTACAGTGACGAACATCAGTTTGTGATCTGCGATTCTAGTCCTGTGTGCTTATTAGGGAGAGATTTGCTGTGCAAACTGAATTGCACGATACATTGCACACCAGAAGGAGTAGAAGTGCAGACCAATGATGAGGACGCTGATTTTAAGGTTGTAAACTCAAGGGAGTGTGTGGAACTTTATCCTACTTTAACAGTGGAGGAGCTTCCGCAGGACTTGAGGGAGAAAGTCTCAGCTGAGGTATGGGATTTTACCGGGGAAGAAATTGGATTGATCAAAGGAGTGGAACCGGTAAAAATCTTGGTAAGGCCCCATGCTGAGTATCCAAGAACACCACAGTATAAGCTAACGCCAGAGACGATTGCAGGAATAAAGCCTGTGATCGAATCCATGATTAAACAGGGAATACTGAAGGAGATCGTGGGTAGTCCATGTAACTCCCCGATCATGGGTTTGCAGAAACCTAGTGGAAAATACAGAATAGTGCAGGATCTTCGAAAGATTAATAACATTGTTGTCTCATGTTGTCCAGTGGTACCGAATCCATCAGTCATATTGTTTCAGATACCGTTCCAAGCTGAATGGTTTACCGTGATAGATTTGTGCCAGGCTTTCTTTTCGATACCGTTGGACGAAGAGAGCCAGTATCTTTTCGCTTTCAAGCTGGAAGATCGCGTTTTAACATGGTGTCGTATCCCTCAGGGGTACACAGAAAGCCCGTCGATCTTTAACCAGTTATTGAAACGAAATCTTGAGAGTCTAGTACTGCCCAAGAAGTCAGTTCTGGTCCAGTACATAGACGACCTCCTCGTTGCGTCAGAAACTGAGGAAGCTTGCAGAGAAGACACCATCACCTTGTTAAATCACTTGGCAGAAAACGGACACAAGGTGTCTCCAAGTAAATTGCAGTATTGTAAGACTGAAGTGCAATACTTGGGCCACAGAATTGAAAAGGGAAAGCGGAAGGTGTCTCCAGACAGAATAGAGGCGATTATGAAAATGAACGCGCCTACGACACAAAGAGAAGTCAGGATGTTTCTAGGCATGGTCGGTTACTGTCGACAGTGGATAGCCAACTTCTCACTGAAGGCAAAACCGTTATTACAACTGACGCACAAAGGAGTAAGTGATCCGGTACCATGGGACAAAGATTGTTTGATGGCGTTTTTGCAGCTGAGGGAGGACTTATGTCGTGCCCCGGCTTTAGGAATGCCAGATTACACTAAACCTTTTTTGCTTTACTGCTGCGAGAGAGAGGGATGCGCTTTAGCGGTATTAGCACAGGTCCATGGAGATGCGCGCAGGCCAGTGGCGTACTTTTCGGCTACATTAGATCCAGTAGCCGCAGCCTTGCCCGGATGTCTTAAATCCGTAGCTGCAACGGGTGTCAGCATTGAACGATCTGAAAGTGTAGTTATGGGTCATCAGTTAGAAGTGTATGTACCACATTCTGTAGAACTGTTAATGACCAGGACTAAGACTCAGCATCTGACGAATAGCAGGCTCACACGCTACGAGCAGGTCATACTGGCTGCCGAGAATGTGACCCTCAAGAGATGCTCTGTCTTGAATCCTGCAACCTTGATGCCACTTCCGAATGAAGTGGACGACGATAATTGTACAGAACATGACTGCCTCGATGTGACTGAACTATGTACCAAACCAAGACCAGATATCGTAGATGAACCATTGACAGACCCAGACGAAATTTTCTTCGTCGATGGTTCATGCGTAAGAAGCGATGTCGGTCAGCTGAGAGCAGCTTATGCAGTATGTACGATTACCAGAGTTATAGAAGCCACTTGCCTGGAAGGAGTACACTCCGCACAGGTAGCTGAAATTGTGGCTTTGACTCGTGCTTGCTTAGCAGGCGATAGACTTCGAGTCACTATATACACCGATAGTCAGTATGGATTCGGCGTAGTTCATGATTACGGGCAGTTATGGTCTCAAAGAGGTTATATGACCTCCTCGGGTTCTCCTATTAGGAATGGAGAATTCGTGAAACTACTGTTAGAGGCTTTGCAAAAACCTATGGCCATAGCTGTGGTCAAATGTGTAGCACATACAAAAAATACGGACTTTGTATCACTAGGAAACAAATATGCAGATGAGGTAGCGCGTTACTGCGCAGAGCAGGGATATTCTCACACTGATGCAAAAGTGGGGGGAATCCAGGAAAGAACTGAATTGACCATGCTGTTAGACACTGTGGATACATGGGATGAACTGAGAGCAGTACAGGAAAATGCACCAGATGATGAGAAAAAGAGCTGGGAAACAGCAGGGTGTGAAAAAAGTGAGATGAATTTCTGGGTTTCTGCCGATGGAAGGGCAGTATTACCAAATGAGTTTGTTAGTCCAATGGCAAGGAAATTGCATGGATCAGCACACATAGGAAGAGATGCTATGGTGAGAGTATTCAGACAAACGTGGTTCAATCCTAAATTTAGAGTAGCGGCAGAAGCAGTGTGTCAGCGATGTACGATCTGTCAGCAACTAAATGTGGGAAAGAGAACACCAGTTACCTTGAGTCACATAGGAAGGTCTGGGGGACCTTTCAATAGGATGCAGATTGACTTCATAGAAATGCCTCCATGCAACAGACTCAGATACGTGCTAGTGATTGTTTGCATATTTTCTAGATGGGTTGAGGCTTACCCTACACGTAGGTGCGATACACTTACAGTAGCAAAATTGTTACTTAGAGAGTTGATACCGAGATTTGGGGTGCCATCCTCTTTGGAATCGGACAGAGGAACTCATTTCAATAGCGAAGTGGTGAAGATGCTGTGTTCAGCTTTGAATATCGATCAGAAGCTACACTGCAGCTATCGACCAGAAGCTTCAGGGATCGTAGAGCAAATTAACAGTACTATCAAGTCCAGACTGGCTAAAGTTTGTTCATCGACATCCCTGAGTTGGCCAGACGCACTTCCAGTAGTTCTTATGAGCATACGTAGCACACCTGATAGAAGAACAGGCCTCTCTCCACATGAAGTGCTAATGGGGAGAGCTATGAGATTGCCATCGGTTCCGACTGCAGCGCTAGTGAACATCACAGACGATTTGATCTTGGACTACTGCAAGGGACTATCTGATGCCGTAAATTCTGTGTCCCTCCAGGTCCAGGCTGCAGAGGTTCCATCAGTACAAGACTTGTGCCATGACCTGAGTCCAGGAGACTGGGTGCTGGTGAAGAAGCATGTCAGGAAGAACTGCTTAGACGTGCGTTGGCGAGGACCGTTTCAAGTCATACTTGTAACGAATACCGCAGTGAAGTGTGGAGGTCTGCCAAACTGGATACATGCCTCACACACCCGAAGAGTGCCAACACCTCCAGAAGACACAGCTCCTCTCTCGGATGAGAATCCGGCAGGAAGCGGAGAAGCCATAGAGGGGGAAAGCCAAGCTGTGGAGGTGATCGAAGAAGCTGAAACTGTGTTGGAACAGGACGACGAAGGTCAGGACACTAGTGGGACCGAAGTCGCCTCAGGAGAAGAAAGTAATTGGGAGTCCGACACAGATATCGAACAAATTGAGAGTGACCAAGAGACGGGTCCTGGAACAAGGAGCGGAAAGACGGAAAGCAACGAAGCCAGTTGGCCGGAGAGAAGGAAAAGGCCAAGTTCGGAAAGGAAAAAGGAAAGAACTCTTGCCCCGATCGCTGAAGAATCGGATCAGGAGGAAGAGACGACAGATTCAGGAACTGAGAGTCCACGAAGATCAAGAAGGGTACGCGTGCCCTGCAGAAGGTACGCCACCCCAGAGTGGACTTATCTAGCAGATGTATTGGGGACAGAAATCTGGGAGAGTGAAGAGCGTGAAAGTAATCGATCTCGATCCATTTGTGGCAGTGGAGATATGGATGTTGGCGCCTGGACTCGAGACTGAGGGGTTATTGACTTTCACACTTCCCATACCCCCACGTTTGAGTAAAATTCAAGATTTAGTGCTAAAAAGATTACAATTTCCAACAGTTGGTCAGCAAATGACAGAAGAAGAAGAAAAAGTTATTCGCTTTGAACTATTGATCATTGTTGTGAAAGCTGCAGGTCCGAAAATAATTGTTGATGCATAAAAGACTTTTGTACGTATGTTATAAAGAAGAAGATAACCTAGCGCCGAGTGGAAAGAAGAATAAAATTAGGGATTACATTTAGAGGACGGAGAAGGGCTAGGATTGTCTGCTGCTAAGAAGAGAAAAAGACATTGTGGTGAAAAAGATACCTGTTGATAAAAAGCACTTTAAAGGCTGTGAAAGCAAAACAAGCAACCAAAGACTGAGAAGAGAACTTTCGCTAGAGAACGAGGTACGCTGTTTTGATGACATGGAGAACGGCAACCCAAACCGAAAAGCTAGATGTATAGTAGGTACACTTATAGCAATAGTGATATTTCTCATAATCATAGTAGTAACGATATCTTACATGACAGGACATGAGAATGATAAAAGAATAGCAAATGTAAAAATTGTAACGACTTTGAAACCTGCTCTCGTGGGGAAGAAGGAGGAGAGCAATGTTATACGAGAAAAGGCGTTACTTGCAGATGAAGCTCGTAGATTACATATAGACGAGTCACAAGGAAACTTTAGGTCAAATGCATATGCCAAATTATTGTACGAATATATCGATGCCATGGAGGCCAAAGATTGCTACGTTTGTATGCAATTGCCGGCTTCTGTAGACGAAGGCATTAGATATCACCATCTCCCATTGACTTATGGGATAACATGTAGTTTGTTGCTTAGTATATTTTATGGTAGAGAAGGATTTGAGTACTACTTTTCAAATTATGATTCGGTACTGCCCGAAGTTCCGAATTATAAGCAAATGAATAAGTGGGACTATTACAAAAAGGAGGATAGACTGGCTAAGTTCTTTCTTCCTTGGGACACATTAGATACATCATATGCACGTAGAAATAATCTGACTTGCAAAGTATCAGAAGTAGAGAAGAGGTTTATAGCACAAGTAGATGATCGATGCAGACGGCAGAAGATTCTAAAAATGTCAGGACAATGGAAAACAGATTGGACAGAAGAAGAGAAGGCACATAAAAAGAAAGGTAGCAATGGTCCAATAGCATTGGATAAAACGCAGAAAGGAAAGTTATGTTTAACTCGAAGCAAAACGTATTATGAGAGTGAATTTGTAGGTGAAGTTAGTTGTGAGCACTCTTTTAGACTAGAGTATTACACGAAAGATTTTATGAAAGGGATGCAAGCTATTCCGAATGTGTATTTTGTATGTGGGAGAAATGCCTATGTAAAACTTCCAGACAATTGGTATGGTTCGTGTTACTTGGCAATTGTCTTCCCCAAAATATATCATGCAAAGGATTTAGCAATCATAGAAGGAAAGGCTTCGAGGAGAACGAAAAGGGAAGTAGGAGATGCAGAAGTAGTAGGAGATGTATTTGGAGCGATGTTTCCATTGTTAGGTTTGATTCTTAACGATGTTAAGATTAGAAGGTTAGCGACAGTCGTAGATAGATTGTCTGCTAGCACTGCAAGATCATTAATGTTAATAGAGGGTGAGATGCAGTCGATTAGAGCAATGGTTTTACAGAACAGACTTGCTTTAGATGTAATATTAGCAAAAGAAGGCGGAGTTTGTAAAGCTTTGAAAGTTCAGGAATGTTGTACTTATATTCCTGATAATTCAAAACCACTTGAGAAAGTCATACAGAACATTACACAGATTCATCAAGAAATTGAAGATTTATCAAAAATAAATGTTTGGGAAAAAGTAGGAAATGGAGTGGGAAAGGTTGGAAGTTGGTTTGCTAATCTAGGCCAAAATATAGTTTGGTATATTTTAAAGCCTGTATTAATAGTAGTAATCTGTATAATTACATTATTAGGATTAGTAAAATTGTATAAATGGTATAGGTCGAACCAGTTACAAAGATCGATGAGAGACCAAGAAAGGAGACTAGCTGTTCTACAAGATCAACAGTATACAAGTCTGAGAGCACTTGAATCAATAAAAAGAGGAAATGATGTAACTAGTTCTGTATAAAGAGGATGTATTCAAATTGCTTTTAGTGATGACTCCTAAAAGTCATCAAAGGGGGGAACTGAGAGAGCGCAATTTGAATGCAAAGTATATAGTAACCATATCTAGACGTATATGTTATAAACGTAGGAATGAAACGCATATCGTAATGTAAAGTTGGCGACTATAGCATAAAGGCCAATGAATGTGATAACATGGTATAGGAAATGTAAATGTATTCACATGTTAAAATGCATTAGATTTAGAAGACCCGTATATATGATGGGTAATGTAGAAATGCTTAGGAAATATCGAACGTGCACAGTAGAATTCATGTACGTGTGTGACTTTAAATTGGAGAAGCGGCGAGAATTATAACGTGGAAAGACGTAAACGTGGAGAAACGTGGATGAATGTATAAGCAAGGAAAATGCATAAGTTATATTCTATGCAGTCGTATTCTATGTATTAACTAGGGCTTTTGCTGAAGTACGAATATATAAATGTATGCCAAAGGTTATACTGTGTAGAAGGTTCCTGTAGGAATGCTGGAAGAGTTTAGGTCATTTGTGTTTGTAACCTAACTGGTCAAGAGTTCGAAGGAGCATAGTCAAATGTATGTAATTTAGAGGGCTTGTGAAAGTCGTAAATAGCTTGATGTGGACGTGAGAGCCGAGAAGTCTAGCACTTGTTAGATTTAAGGTGACAATGCCGGACGGAGCTTATTGCTCGAACGTGAGGAGAGACACTTTGAATGTAGACTATGTTTTGACAAGACCATTCACAGGACCTAGCAGGGTCAAGTTAAGAGACATAGAATTAAGGCCTTGTCTAAATTCATATGTTACTCGATCTGAAAAGAGTCAGTAAAAGTCGACGATGAGATGATGGAGATGACATCTGAAGAAAAAGGTCAACTTAACGAACGACGCAAGGAGTGGACCAATGGAAGAAGCAGGAAGTTGACATCATCGGGGAAAGTCCGTGGTGGGCGTCAAGGGGCGTTCCACCCACACTGTGATTGTGTATTTTAGGGACAGCACCCCGGGGAGGAGGTAGCAATGAGCATTTGGCAATCAGGAGAGGGCAATCAGAGAAGGGCGAATTGCTCAGAGCAAAGGCAAGGGTAGATGCCTTGAGCAGATGCGCTGAGACATCAGAAGCGCAAGGGAGCAGTAGGCCGAGGACCCTTAGAGAGCGGATGGGTAGGCAGATAGGGTACTGCTTCTGAAACTTAAGATTTCCTTTAGAGGCTAAAGAGAGTTTGAACTTCTTTGGAAGTCAAACTGCTGACACCTTTTTAGGGAAGAAACTTGCGAAGTAGGATTGTCACATAGCATAGAGTAGGGACAGATTAACTTGATGATATTTTTATCTTACTGCAGATGACGCAGAAGGAACTACTTCACACCGAAGCTTAAGCGGCTGATATTGTAACCGATTTTGTATATTGTATTCTTTTGAGATTTTATCCTGAGTGGATTGTAACGCATTCAAATTAACTTTATATAAACTCTTAAAACTTTATCAGTTGTAAGTGGTTCTTCAGAGTGGCGTCAGTTAATGGGGTTTATCTAACCAATGCGGGGGTTGTCTTTTACTCAATGACAGATACAAGCGGTCCAAAACAGATGAATGGGATTCTTTATTAAATTTATCATAATCATAAATTGGTATCAAAATCTCATTCCCCGCAGTGCACAATAGTAACTCCCTAAATCTTATGGTCAGTACATTACAAAGATGGAGAGATTGCATTTGGGCTAGTAACAGTCATGAGAGAAGTCCAGTGTTTCTCAGTGAACCTTTCAATACCTAAAATGCCAAAGCGCTCCTTTTGTGTGTATAGCGCTATATTCATACATGCTTATCAGGAGATATTTGCTGTTTTTTTCGCTGTGGGTGAGCAGTGGGTGGATACATCTTTATGTGCTTCTATTTGCTTTTGTTCTGGGTTTATTCC
Organism: Lissotriton vulgaris; assembly: GCF_964263255.1. Taxonomy (NCBI): domain Eukaryota; kingdom Metazoa; phylum Chordata; class Amphibia; order Caudata; family Salamandridae; genus Lissotriton; species Lissotriton vulgaris. The sequence goes on from NC_141689.1 coordinate 365,379,513, forward strand.
AGCATCTTGAGTTGTAGCTAAGGATTAGGGTTGAGGTTGCTAGGTTTCATTCACCTCTGCATCGGCTAAAATGTGCGCCATGTGCCATGACCTGCCCAAACCTCATGGATGCATCACCAACCATTACTCATGTCATCCTCGTCCCACTATACATGCACCTTGTGGAATACAGAGACTCCAGGAGCTGACCAGGCCCCATCAGGAATGGGGAAGCGTCCATGTAATAGCCATCTCTCTTGTTAGAAAGCGCAGTGCAAGCTCACTGATGTGTCTGCACTTCAGGGATTCCGTCACATTGACGTACGTGTCCACCCTCCTACAGTCACAACCTGAGCCGTATGGTGTGCTGTATGCTTCACAGACACGTCTTCTTTGTGTTTAGTAACAGGACAGCATTGGCCTGCGGGCACTGAATCTTTGCCAGATTTCTCAACATGATTCTATTTTTTAGAATAAACATTCCCTTCCCTTATTTTATGGGTCAAGGTGATCCAAAGAATGGTTGAATCACCTCATCTGATGAACATCTTCTTGCTCTCACTCTTTATTGTATGGGTGCTCGGATACCCCATGTTCATCATCTGAGTGCTTCCATATAGAATCATATTATATGCTGTCATGTTCTCCTTTATTTGTCACACCCACTACACCCTGATGAGACACGCGGAGTTCATGCCTCTGCTTCAGCATGCAAGTTCTTCCTACTACCACTACACAGTAGATCAGTTTTTTCTAAAAACATTTCACGTGCCTCTATTCATCTCCTCTATTTTTTATTTAGCTGCCTATTGGTTTTTCCATTTGGTACATTCCGTCTCGGAGTAACTCACATTGCGTTGAAATATACCCATTTCTCTACAAGGAGTCATTGTTAAGCGTGGGCGAATTTGCAAATCTGTCGATCGCGAATTTGCGTATATGCGAACTCGCAATCCGCAAAATCCACGAATTCTCGCGAATTTGCAGATTTTTTTTTGTGTTCGTAAGGGTTTCTGTCAGTTCGCGAGGGTTTTGTACCAGTTCGCAATTGCGAACTTACTTGTCGGCTCGCAACGGTCGCGACTATGTTGTTTCTACACCTGGTTCATCATCACAGGTTCACAGCACCCTCTGTTTCACCACTGCCACCCTGTTTCACCCATGCCACCCTCTGGTACATCAATGCCACCCTCTGGTTCATCACTGTAGATTATGGGGGGGGGGGGGGGAGCAAGCACACCTGCCCTGCTTCAACTGACATGAATTAATTTGGGTTGATTTATTAATGTGTCACTGTTTTAAAATTCCAGTCTGGAACCTGCTTCCTTATCTGTAATTTGCTTTCTGTTGCAGTGCATTTTTTTTCCAGGAGCTTTGTGGCCTACTTGTAGCTATTCTATGAGCCTGCTGTGAGGGTCAGAGCAGGGTCATAGAATTGTTGCAACTAGCAACTAAACTCTGGAGGGGCCCCAGTCAGGAAGCACTACAGGGAATGGTTACTAATGATGAGTTTGAACGTTTGCACCTGCTGAGCGCTTTCAGTTTTGCAAAACTTGTTTTTCTGTAGAACAGCAACTGTAATGCCCCAAACAAACATAGGCAACTGAACTCTGGAGGGGCCCCCTCAGTAAGTACTACAAGGAATGGTTACTAATGATGAGTGAACTTTTGCATCTGCTGAGTGCTTTCAGTTTTGCAAAACTTGTTTTTCTGCAGAACAGCAACTGTAATGCCCCAAACAAACTTACTTGTGAAAGTCGATTTCTAATCCAAAAGTGATCCAAAGGAAGTCAAAAGGCCTCAAATCCAAAAAAGTGCAGGCAAATGTCAACCTGAGGAGTTATTCAGATAAAAATCATCATTTTCAGAAGGTCTATGCTGCTTGCTAGTGGATTTCTTGTGCAGAATTGCAAATTTTGTAATTTTGCGAGTGCAAGATTGTTGCTGCCCGCCGCACCTACATGTTCGCGATGAGTCATCAAACTCCAGCGGGATCCCGCAGCAAGATCCAAAAAGGCGCAGCACTCGCAAAATATCGAGAAAAACAACTCGGCAAACGCTGAATGTCGGTAAGTGAACGCCGCACGCTGCAATATTGTATCAGCAAGAAAAAAAATCCGCTGCATGCGAATTTGCGAATTTTTGGTAAATTCACGAGAGTTCGCGGATTGCGAATTTACCGAAAATCCGCAAAATCCGCGAGCGGAACGGATTTTCCGCCCATGCTTAGTCATTGTAGTCACACTAGTGCTTGAGTAAGAGTAATATGGTCAACTTCATGTACCTTCTAAAGCAACTGATCAGTGGCATTTGTTTAGAGGTCAGGGACATTCAACAAACCATGACACACAGGTTCTTCGCCCAGTTTGATGAAAATGGGTTATCATCCACTAATGCAGAGAAAAAGAAGCCTGACCATTCCTAAAGTGGCAAACTGAAAAAACTACGATATAGCCGAATTTAGGGGCATATTATCAAGGGGGCTTATCTCCGCATTTTTGGCATTAAAAGCCAAGAAAGCGGAGATAAAATTATCTCCCTATTACCTAGCTGTCGCTAACACCAGTTAGTGACAGCTAGTAGGAGATAGCGACCATCTTGGGCCCCACTTTGCATGTCAGTGATATTTATCATTAATGACATGCAAAGTGGGTGTGCCAAGATGTTGCTATCTCCTATTACCAACTTTTGGAGATATTCGCGCTAAGCGAAAATATCTCCAAAAGCTAACACCTGCCCTGAGCAGTTCTTAGCCATTTTATCCAATGGGAGGTGGATAACATGGCTAAGAGCATCAGCTCGGTAATGCATGAATATCGCGGACTTTTCAGCGATATTCATGTATTGCGGCAGATTTTTATCGCATTTGCGATAAACCTTGGTAATACCAAGGTTTATCTGCGATAAAAATCGCCGCTGCTCAGCGGTAAATTTTTGTCTCTAACCAAGCAATAGCGATAATTATCGCTATTGCTTGGTAATATGCCCCCAAGTTTCTTCATGCTCTTAATCCATCTTACAATGTAAGCCAAATGTACTAATTCATTCTGCCACAACTTCCAGGCCCTCATCTAGCAGGAGGAAAGTCTGGGTATTTGTTAGACCTGACATCATTGGCTTGAGTCTCTCCTCCATTTTTTCTGTTTGCCTCTACTGTGTTACGATGTTTTGCTGGTATATGCTTTGGGCGCCGTGTCACTGCTGATCAGTGCCATAGCGCAAGTGCTCCCTCTGTTAAAATGATGTATCTATTGTATCCATGTTTGGCTTATTTGGTTTACTGTCAGTCCCTAGTCTAGTGCACCAGGAGTGCCAGGGCTTGTAAATACAAATGCCGCTCGTGGGCTTGCAGCACGTGTTGTGCCACCCACAGGAGCGGCCTTGTAAACGAATGTCTACGGGTCGGTCATTGCGAGACCCACGTGCAGTCCTGCACTGTCACGTCGGCTGCGCAGGTATACCTACTTGCCAGCCCCTCCAACCTTCCCTTAGCTTCATGTTAGTCACCCCTATGGTAGGCCCATGGGCAGGGTGCATTGTAAGTGTAAGGTAGGACAAGCCTGACCAAGTTGGCATGTCCTGATACTGAAGTGCCGCCATCTTAGGGCTTCACCATTGCGAGGTAGCCTGCTCTCCGTTGGATAGAATGGGCCGCCGGGATTATTAACGCTATAATCCTAGCTGGCCCGGGGAGCATGGTGCAATGTCGAGTTTGGTATCCCTGAACTCGGGGTTTAATTACGCATCCGTTGGTGTGGATGGTCTTTGGACTCTGGGTTCGAAAATGGCACTTTTAGAAAGTGTCTATTTTCTTGTCTAACCATATCTGGTCTCTGCTGGTCTTGCGTATGTGTGACAGGAGCTGGGTGGCTCCAAGAGGTCTGGATGAGTCAGTGTGGGATGAGTGGGACATTACGTTGAGAGTAGGGGGAGAGTAGTTGTTGATAGCCTGCCTTGCCTGATACAATGCTGGCTCCACCTCCTGCCGAGCGACTGATGGCTCTGTACCTGCCATGGACGATCCTAGCCCCACCTCCTGCCAGGAGGGCGATAGCTCTGCTCCTGCCAGTGTCAATGCTGGCTCCACCTCCTGCGGGGCGTCTGAGGACCCGGCCCGGCTCAATGAATAGGCCAGGTGCTACTGCCTAGCTCCACCCACCACAGACCCAGGATGTTGGGAAACCCCCCGCATAGACAAAGGGATCAAAGACGAAAAGGGGTATAAGAGGAGGACCCCTGAACTAGGAAATCAGATCACTTCTGACAAGGAACCCTGTAACCAAGGACAAGAAGCCTGTTGATCTAAAGGACTGCCTACCCCTTCTGCCAGTGTGCTGTTGTTGGGGGAATCCTGCAGTGCTTCTTTATTTTTGCCAAGGAACCAGGAGAGAGGAACTGTGTGTGTACTCTCACGCTTGCTAAGAAAATCTCCAAGGACTGGAAGAGTGCCAGTCTCCTGCCGAAGTCACAGGGCTAAAGGACTTCACCTGCTACAAAGTGCTATCTGCTGGAAGTGTGAATCCAGCATCTCCGAAAGAACCAGCAACCACGACGATCGGACGCTGGGCCCAACCGACGCCAGCAGCAACGCCAGTGAGTAGGAGTACGGCTCTAACTCCAGAGGACCTCGTGTCTGCCCCGCTGCTGATCGCATCAACCGTGTGCCCTTCGACGCCGTGAGCGCTGCTCACTCTGTGCAACTGCATCATCGACAACGCCTGCTGAGGCCTGATCGACACCGGAGACGCGACGCCGGATTGCTCGACGCCGCTGATCATCGTGTACTTCATTTTCCTAAGGTACTGTGTTGTTGGGGGTCCGTGTGACTCCAGGCCCGACGCAGCGCTCCTCGCGGTCGACGCCGAAACCTGTGGATTATCTCTGCCCAGCGTTGTGTAGCTCCCGTGTGAGTTACCCTGTTGCTAAAGAACTGTGTTTCCAAGAAGAAGATTTGCTTGATATAAAAGACTCTTGTGCTAAAGAAGAAACTACCTTTGAACTATCCTTTTTCCTTCCCGAACGTATTTATTCCGATTGTGTACAGTTTTGCCGTTATTTTGGTCTTGTGCTAAGCCTTATATAAAAATACTTATTTTTATAATACTACGGTGTCGTGTCCATTTGTAGTGTATTCACTGTGTTACTGTATGTGGTCATAATTGCTTAACACACAGCCTCTGAGATAAGCCTGTTCTGCTCTGCCAAGCTACCAAGGGGGTGAGCAGGGGTTATCGAAGGGTGTGATCCCCTTGCCCTGACTAGAAAAGGAGTGTCCCTATTTGTCAGAAGTGTATACCTCTGCCAACTAGAGACAGCCGGTTCTAACATTGGATGCAGCGGTGAGGATTTGGACCTTGCATTTATGACCCATGTACAGTGATTAGTGTGCGCTACATAGTGAAAGCAGACCATAACGCAGTCACAATCTGATTCGGAAGGATCCTATTTTTGTTCTCCGCTTTCCTGAAACTTGATTTTCTGAACACTGCCAGTTTAACCATGAGTGACAACGGAGTCACTGCCCCTGCTATCGTTGTTGTGGAGGAGTTCGAGAGGAGTAAGCTAAAGAAATACAAGAAAGATGAGCTGAAACACTTTTGCAACCAGTTTGAAGTTCCTACCACCGGCCTCTCGAGAAAAGATGATTTTTATAAAGCATTGCAGGCCTGGTGGGAGTCCAGAAATCCCTCTGATGTGGTGGTGGTACCCACAGAGGAAGGGGATGAGGAGGTGCCGGTGAACGGACCTGTGGCCTCTCCCGGAAGCAGTGTTTCCTCCAAAGGTCTTTCCCCTGAAGAAAGAGAAGAAAGGGCGAAAGAGCGAGCTTACAACATGGAGATGGCAAGGCTAAAGATAAATGGGCAGTTGGAGTTAGAAAATGCGAGAGGTAGAAGGGAAACTGATTTAGAGATCAAAAAGTTGGAGTTTGAACGAGAGAAGTTAGCTTTGGAGCGTGAAGCCAGGTTGAGGGAACTGGATATCCAAGCTAAAAAGTTAGAATTGAATCCCTCTGGTGGCAGCATTCCATCCGAGCCTGCAGAAAGTAAGTTTTACTTCCCGAAAGATGTGATCAAAGATTACAATAAGAATGAAGATATTGGTCAATGGTTTAAAGCATATGAGTTAGCATTGTTGGCCCACCAGGTCCCTGAGAAGAATTGGGGAGCAGGGTTGTGGGGTCGCTTTGTGAATGAGGGAAGAGATACCCTGTTAGACATGCCTGTTGCGGATAGGATGTCGTATGCTCATATGAAAGATGCTTTAATGTTGCGATATGGCTTAACCCCCGAGCAGTACAGACAAGCTTTTAGAGAATGTAAGAAGTTGCCTGGTACGACGTGGGTTGAATATGTGTCTTACTTTTGCAGAGCCATGGATGGTTGGGTAAAGGGCAGCAAAGTGGAAAGTTATGAAGCTCTCTATGATTTGTTTGCGTGGGAGCACTTGTCTAATAACTGTTTTCCAGAGCTGCGCCAGCACCTGATTGATAGCAAGATATCTAACCCTAGAAAACTTGCTGAGGAGGCGGACCGCTGGGTCAGTACCAGGGTCCACAAGGGTCCAGTGGGAGACTCAGCCAAAGGTGGGCAGGGTCCCCAGCAGAAGAGTGGGGGGGACAAGGGTAAACAGAAGGAGTCTCAGAAAGGGCCCCAAAGTAATCCCCAAGGGAACCAAGGGAAGGGTTCCCAGCCTCCCCCTGAGAAGAAGTCAGGGGCCCCGACGGGTAAACCTGTTCATAGGGGCCCCCTAACCTGCTACGGTTGTGGGCAGGTGGGACACCGGTTTTATGACCCCCAGTGTCCCAAGAAGGATTCGAATGCACCGCCGCGTGCACCCCCTCGTCAGTTGGCAAGTGTAGCCTTGGGAGGGGAGGAGATGGTTGTCCATGGTGGGAGGGGTCCCGCAGAAATGTCCCTGGTCTCGCTAGGAGACATGCAAATGGTCCCTCCACCCCCTCTGCCTAGTAACACTAGTAAATATAGGCAGTGGGTGACCATTAATGGCCAGAGAGTGGAAGCTCTCAGAGACACCGGAGCGAGTGTGACAGCTGTCAAGTGTCACTTGGTGTCCAGAGAGCAGGTGGTTCCCCACGCATTCTACCCCGTGATAGCTGCCGATAACTCCCAGAAAGAGTGTGAGGTGTCTCAGGTTTCCTTTGAATGGGGGGGAGTTTCAGGTACTCTTCAAGTTGCTGTGAGGCCCGCCATGCCTGTCGACTGTCTCCTGGGCAATGATTTGGAAGACTCCCCTTGGGCTAAGGTGGAGAGAGCGGCGCACTTGAAAATGTTGGGTGTGCCAGAGTGGGTGTGTGCAACCACTCGATCCATGACAGCGAGTAAGGGTGTTGATGGGGTCCCGGAGCCTGAAAGTACGGCCCAGGGACCAGCTGTGAAGAGAAGAGGCAGGAGGCGCGGGAAACCGGCCCCCGTTGTTCCCGTGGTCCAGAAGGAGGTAGACCCTGAGGGGGATGCCCTGGAGCCCACCGGGGAACAAATTGCCGAACTGGGAGATCTGCCCGAGCTGACCCACTGGCAGCAGGATGGTGGTCCCTCCAGGGAGGAATTCTGTGCCGAACAGAAAGAGTGCCCTTCTCTTGTGGGCATGAGGCAGCAGGCCTCAGCCCAATCCTCAGGTGATCAGTCAGGGTCACATTTTGTGTACTGGGAGAACGACCTCCTGTATAGCGAGCCTAAGGCTGCTGAGCCTGGGTCAGCCCGTGTGCTGGTGGTACCCCAGCGCTTCAGAGCCTTCCTACTGGGTTTGGCTCATGACGTACCGTTAGCTGGACATCTGGGGCAGAACAAGACCTATGACAGGCTTGTCACCCATTTTTATTGGCCTCAGATGCGTAGGGATGTAGACATCCATTGCAAGACTTGTCGCACTTGCCAGGCAAGTGGGAAAAGCGGAAGGAAGCAGAAGGCTCCCCTCCAACCTTTTCCGGTGGTCAGCACCCCCTTTGACCGGGTGGGTATTGACATTGTTGGGCCCCTGGACCCCAAGACAGCCCTGGGCAACAGGTTCATCCTGGTCTTGGTGGACCATGCCACAAGGTACCCGGAAGCCATCCCTCTCAGGACAGTGACGGCCCCCGTGGTGGGACAGGCACTGATGGGTGTTTTCTCCCGGATGGGGTTCCCCAGAGAGGTGGTGTCCGACCGAGGCACCAACTTCATTTCGAACTATATGAAGTCTCTGTGGAAGGAGTGTGGGGTAACCTACAAGTTCACCACTCCTTACCACCCTCAAGGAAACGGGCTGGTTGAGAGATTCAACCGGACCCTGAAAGGCATGATTATGGGTCTTGAAGAACCAATGAGGCGGAAATGGGACGTCCTCTTGCCATGCCTGTTGTTTGCTTACCGTGAGGTGCCGCAGAAGGCTCTAGGGTTCAGCCCCTTTGAGCTCTTATACGGTCACCCGGTAAGAGGACCTTTGAGTCTGGTCAAGGAAGGCTGGGAGCAATCTCCCAGGAAACCTCCCCAGGATGTATACAGCTACATGCTGGCCTTTCGGAACCAGACTCAGCGCTTCAGAGAACTTGCTCAGGCAAATCTGGAGGCCAGCCAGGAGGAGATGAAGCGATGGTACGACCGGAATGCCACTCTGGTAGAGCTTCAGCCTGGTCAGGAAGTGTGGGTCATGTCCCCTGTGGAACCTTGTGCGCTCAAGGACAGGTGGACTGGACCGTTTAAGGTTGTGGAGAAGAAGAGCGATGTCACCTACTTGGTGGACTTGAAATCTCCCAGGAACCCCTTGCGGGTCCTGCATGTCAACCGTTTGAAGCCCCACTTAGAAAGGTCCGAAGTGGGCATGCTCTTAGCTACAGATGATGAAACGGAGGAGGAGAGTGAGCCTCTTCCCGACCTCCTATATGCTAAGAAGCAAGACGGGTCAGTGGATGGTGTGGTCCTCTCTGACACACTGACCCTTGAGCAGAAACAGGATTGTCACCAACTGTTGGGACAATTCCCGGATCTGTTTTCCTTGGTTCCGGGTGTCACGCATTGGTGTGTCCATGACGTTGACACCGGAGACAGCCCTCCTGTGAAGCACAAGGCTTACAGGGTGACTGACAAGGTCCGAGCGTACATTAAGGAGGAGGTCTCCAAAATGTTCGCATTGGGGGTGATTGAGTCCTCTAGCAGTCGTTGGGCCAGCCCAGTGGTCTTGGTCCCGAAGGCTGCAGCGCCTGGTGCTTCACCAGAACTCCGGTTCTGCGTGGACTACCGAGGGCTCAATTCAGTCACGAAGACTGACGCGCACCCCATCCCCAGAGCTGATGAGCTCATCGATCGGTTGGGGGCTGCCCGGTACCTTAGTACGTTTGACTTAACGTCGGGGTACTGGCAGATCGCCTTGACTGATGGGGCAAAAGAGAGGTCAGCATTCTCCACACCAGATGGGCTATACCAGTTCCGGGTGATGCCCTTTGGGATGAAGAATGCCCCCGCCACCTTCCAGAGGTTGGTCAACCAGGTCTTGGCTGGACTGGAGGAATTCAGCGCCGCCTACCTGGACGACATCGCAGTGTTCAGCGCCAGCTGGGAGGAACACTTGCGTCACCTCCAGGAAGTGTTGTTGGCTCTGCGCGGAGCAGGCCTCACAATCAAGGCCAGTAAGTGCCAGATTGGGCAGGGTTCTGTGGTGTACTTGGGGCACCAAGTAGGGAGTGGTAAGGTGGCCCCCCTGCAACCCAAGATTGATACCATCCTGGCTTGGGCACCGCCCAAAACCCAAACACAGGTGAGAGCCTTCTTAGGACTCACGGGTTCACGGGTTATTACAGGAGGTTTGTCAAGGATTACGGTAACATTGTGCACCCCTTGACTTCGCTGACTTCCAGGAAGCAGCCACGAAACGTGATCTGGACTGATGCCTGTCAAACGGCCTTTGACACCCTGAAAACTGCAATGTGCACAGCACCTATACTCCAAGCACCCGACTTTTCGAAAGAATTCATTGTTCAGACGGACGCTTCAGAGCATGGCGTGGGGGCTGTTCTAGCTCAGGTGAATGAAGAGGGCCGAGACTTGCCTGTAGCCTTCATCAGTAGGAGGTTACTTCCCAGGGAAACGAGGTGGAGTGCGATAGAGAGAGAAGCATTTGCTGTGGTCTGGGCGCTGAAGAAGCTAAGACCCTACCTGTTTGGGACTCACTTCCGGGTTCAGACAGACCACAGGCCCCTCAGATGGTTAATGCAAATGAGGGGTGAGAATCCAAAACTGTTGAGGTGGTCCATTGCTCTACAGGGGATGGACTTTACGGTGGATGGTCTGTCCAGATTTTTCCGCCTTAGTGATGAGGACTCCCTAGGTTAAGGGTAGTTCTCCCCACATTTCAGCTGGAGGGGACACGTGTTAGACCTGACATCATTGGCTTGAGTCTCTCCTCCATTTTTTCTGTTTGCCTCTACTGTGTTACGATGTTTTGCTGGTATATGCTTTGGGCGCCATGTCACTGCTGATCAGTGCCATAGCGCAAGTGCTCCCTCTGTTAAAATGATGTATCTATTGTATCCATGTTTGGCTTATTTGGTTTACTGTCAGTCCCTAGTCTAGTGCACCAGGAGTGCCAGGGCTTGTAAATACAAATGCCGCTCGTGGGCTTGCAGCACGTGTTGTGCCACCCACAGGAGCGGCCTTGTAAACGAATGTCTACGGGTCGGTCATTGCGAGACCCACGTGCAGTCCTGCACTGTCACGTCGGCTGCGCAGGTATACCTACTTGCCAGCCCCTCCAACCTTCCCTTAGCTTCATGTTAGTCACCCCTATGGTAGGCCCATGGGCAGGGTGCATTGTATGTGTAAGGTAGGACAAGCCTGACCAAGTTGGCATGTCCTGATAGTGAAGTGCCGCCATCTTAGGGCTTCACCATTGCGAGGTAGCCTGCTCTCCGTTGGATAGAATGGGCCGCCGGGATTATTAACGCTATAATCCTAGCTGGCCCGGGGAGCATGGTGCAATGTCGAGTTTGGTATCCCTGAACTCGGGGTTTAATTACGCATCCGTTGGTGTGGATGGTCTTTGGACTCTGGGTTCGAAAATGGCACTTTTAGAAAGTGTCTATTTTCTTGTCTAACCATATCTGGTCTCTGCTGGACTTGCGTGTGTGTGACAGGAGCTGGGTGGCTCCAAGAGGTCTGGATGAGTCAGTGTGGGATGAGTGGGACATTACGTTGAGAGTAGGGGGAGAGTAGTTGTTGATAGCCTGCCTTGCCTGATACAATGCTGGCTCCACCTCCTGCCGAGTGACTGATGGCTCTGTACCTGCCATGGACGATCCTAGCCCCACCTCCTGCCAGGAGGGCGATAGCTCTGCTCCTGCCAGTGTCAATGCTGGCTCCACCTCCTGCGGGGCGTCTGAGGACCCGGCCCGGCTCAATGAATAGGCCAGGTGCTACTGCCTAGCTCCACCCACCACAGACCCAGGATAGACAAAGGGATCAAAGACGAAAAGGGGTATAAGAGGAGGACCCCTGAACTAGGAAATCAGATCACTTCTGACAAGGAACCCTGTAACCAAGGACAAGAAGCCTGTTGATCTAAAGGACTGCCTACCCCTTCTGCCAGTGTGCTGTTGTTGGGGGAATCCTGCAGTGCTTCTTTATTTTTGCCAAGGAACCAGGAGAGAGGAACTGTGTGTGTACTCTCACGCTTGCTAAGAAAATCTCCAAGGACTGGAAGAGTGCCAGTCTCCTGCCGAAGTCACAGGGCTAAAGGACTTCACCTGCTACAAAGTGCTATCTGCTGGAAGTGTGAATCCAGCATCTCCGAAAGAACCAGCAACCACGACGATCGGACGCTGGGCCCAACCGACGCCAGCAGCAACGCCAGTGAGTAGGAGTACGGCTCTAACTCCAGAGGACCTCGTGTCTGCCCCGCTGCTGATCGCATCAACCGTGTGCCCTTCGACGCCGTGAGCGCTGCTCACTCTGTGCAACTGCATCATCGACAACGCCTGCTGAGGCCTGATCGACACCGGAGACGCGACGCCTGATTGCTCGACGCCGCTGATCATCGTGTACTTCATTTTCCTAAGGTACTGTGTTGTTGGGGGTCCGTGTGACTCCAGGCCCGACGCAGCGCTCCTCGCGGTCGACACCGAAACCTGTGGATTATCTCTGCCCAGCGTTGTGTAGCTCCCGTGTGAGTTACCCTGTTGCTAAAGAACTGTGTTTCCAAGAAGAAGATTTGCTTGATATAAAAGACTCTTGTGCTAAAGAAGAAACTACCTTTGAACTATCCTTTTTCCTTCCCGAACGTATTTATTCCGATTGTGTACAGTTTTGCCGTTATTTTGGTCTTGTGCTAAGCCTTATATAAAAATACTTATTTTTATAATACTACGGTGTCGTGTCCATTTGTAGTGTATTCACTGTGTTACTGTATGTGGTCATAATTGCTTAACACACAGCCTCTGAGATAAGCCTGTTCTGCTCTGCCAAGCTAGCAAGGGGGTGAGCAGGGGTTATCGAAGGGTGTGATCCCCTTGCCCTGACTAGAAAAGGAGTGTCCCTATTTGTCAGAAGTGTATACCTCTGCCAACTAGAGACAGCCGGTTCTAACAGTATTTTTGGCAACTCATACAAAAATAAAACCCAGATTTTGGAATCATTCAAGCCAGGCGTCTGATACATGCATACAAAGTGTCAGGACTGTGCCGACCCCCAGCAAGAGACCCCTGTCGGTCCCGGCAACTAGGGGAAGATTTCCTGTTGGGAGGCTGTTCCCGCTTTGGGGTTCCTTGCAGAAATTGGCTCACAATCACGGTTGGTCGGAGGAGTAGCTCTTCCCCGGCTGTGCCGCCATTTCGATGCAGTTAGCGTTCTAGTCTTTTTCTGCAGTCGGCCATTTCCTAACGCCGCACGTTCTATGTGGCGCACTTCAACTGTCCCTTTCCAGCAGTTAGACGCCCTGAGTTCGACTCCTGTCAATTCACTGCGTTCTGTCATAGTTTCCGCAAATTTCCAGTCAGCTTTCACAGAGACTTGGTCCCGCTATCCCTGGAAGCGTTTCCTCGCTTCATTCCGGAGATTTCCTGCTTTTCCGGTATTGTGCCCCGACTTGACGCGGCCAGTGTCTGGCCGTGCGGACTCAGTCAGTCAAGCATTCCTCGTCGGAGTTTCGTTCCTGTGGGCAAGTACCATCCGCATTGTTTCAGAACCTCGGTAAGAACTTTCCTTCTTCAACCTTGCCGGTTCAGTTCTGCCCTGTGCTTGCCCGTCATCTATTCAGTTCCTTCAGTGATTGTTGCCAGAACTGTTCTGAACATTCAGTTGTGACCAGCCTTTGAGAGTTCCTTCTGGATTGTGAAATTCGTCTAGTAAATGAGAGTATCTATTATATGCATATGGTAATACTGTTGTCTACCACCTCTAATCTTCTCATCGTCTTGCCACATCTCTACACAAGCAACAAGAGTACCAACCCTCACCTCATCTTTGGGACTCATTAAGAGAGAAGCTAACTCCACACTATAACCAGGTATGAGTGAGGAGAGTCGAGATTGAGTGAGTGTGTAATCCATGATTTTATTAGAACGTTAGTAATGTTCTGCTCCCTGTTGCAGGTGTTCCCCAGCCACTCCTTCCAGAGGTAGTACGAGGCACCAGTGTGGAAGACTCTCTTTGTTGTTTGTTATCCACTTCCCCTTTCCCTTCCATTCCTGGGCTTGGAGCAATCCGGGTGCAGGGGTGTTTGGGAATTCGGAAATTAGCATCAGTGAAGATTGCCGCTCGCTCCCACGGAAATCTGGATATTTCAGGTACTGCTTCTGACAGATTGAAGTGCCTCAATTATCATCCGTCTGAGCGAGATGGCCGAGGGTTTGGATGTTAAGGCCTTGGCTTCAGTGTTAGAGGGACTTCAGAAACAGTTGAGTGAGACGAGGGAGGAAGTTAGGAAATCCAACCAGGAGGCTAGTTATTTTAGACAGAGATTAGATGAACTTGCAGAGAGCCCGCGCCCCAACTTCGGTGGTATAAAATCGTCTGCCTTTGGTTCCGCTCCCTCCTCATCCTCTGCTACGGAGTTCACCACACAGGTGGTGCATGCTATGTCCCCTACCATTCCATTGGCCCCGCCTGAGAGATTTCAGGGAGATCCCCACAAGGCCCAAATTTTTCTGACCCAGTGTTCCTTGCACTTCTTGTGTAAGCCCATTCTGTTTAAAGAGGATCAGTCGAAAGTGGCTTTTGTCCTGTCTTATCTGAGCGGAGATGCCGCCGCTTGGTCTTTGCCTTTGGTGGCAAGCAACGATCCAGTGTTGTACAAATTTGAAGATTTCAAAGCTGAGTTTTTGCGTATTTTTGATCGAAGAAATGTGTCACAGACCACCGACAATGAACTATTGGAACTAAAACAAGGGAATCGTGATTTGGTGGCTTACCTGGCGCAATTTAATAAATTGATTGTCGAAACAAGTTGGCCAGAGGCTAAGCGGGCGGCCATTTTCTACCGAGGCCTCAAGGATGAGCTGAAGGACGGTTTGGCGCAGATTCCCAAACGACCCACCGATGTGTCCGAGCTCATCGACCTTGTATTACAGATTGATCAGAGGCTTGCAGAAAGGCGAAGTGAACGACGAAAGGATATCCGTACTCTCCCGCCACGATTCGATCGGTCTCGATCGGAGGTTGTAAAAAACCCAGAAGGCCAAAGTCAGGAAGAGCCGATGCAGGTGGGAACCATTCGAGGCCCTCTGACGCAGGAGGAACGAGAAAAGAGGCGCCAAGGTCGGTTATGCATGTATTGTGGGCAATCGGGCCATTTTGTCAAGGAATGTCCGAAGAGATCGAAGGCGAGCTCGTGGGTAAAAGATCGGCTCCACCAGTAGACGGAGTTGCACTGGTGGGAGCGAGTGATGAGCCAACTCCCAAGCCACAACAATTAGCCAACACCCTGCAATCCGCCGCCCCGCATCTGAATTTACTGTGCAGGATCGAGTTTGGAAAAGTTCAGAAGGAGGAGGTTTCGGTGATGATAGATTCGGGGGCTACCGGGAACTTCTGCGACATCCAGTTTGCCAAGACCTGGGGAATACAGTTTGAGAAGAAACCCAGACCGGAACCAGTGCGAGCAGTTGATGGCACCCAGTTGTCGTCGGGACCCATCGCTTACGATACAGAGTTGATGACAGTGGTGGGCCCCGGAGAGCACCGAAGCTTCATTCGATTTAATCTCATAGATGCCCCCCAGTTCCAACTCATACTGGGGTTACCCTGGCTCACCGAGCATAACCCGCAGATTGATTGGTCACAGCGTTCTGTGAAGATGAGTTCCGAGTTTTGCTCTGAGCATTGTTTCCAGTTGGCTTCGGAGAGACCAAGTTCCACGTTGTCCCAAAACCTGGCCAATCAGGTTCAAATGGTGTGTGCTCTGGAGGCCCCAGAGATCCCCGAGGAATACCAGGATCTGAAAGAGGTGTTCAATGAGAAGGAGGCTAAGAAGTTGCCACCCCATCGAGAATATGATTGTCGAATCGAGTTGGAACCAGGGGTGTCCTTGCCATGCAGTAGAATCTATGCATTGTCGGAACCAGAGAATCTCCATTTGAAGGACTATATTGAACAAAATTTAGCCAATGGATTCATCCGCCCCTCTCAGTCCCCGGTGTCTTCGCCCCTCTTCTTCATTCCGAAGAAGGATGGGACCTTGAGGACTTGCATTGATTATCGGGCATTGAACCTGGCCACCAAGAAGAACCGTTATCCTCTGCCCCTGATTTCCGAACTCTTGGATCAAGTCAAAGATGCCAGTGTGTATACTAAGTTGGATTTACGGGGGGCCTATCATTTGGTGCGCATGGCCGAAGGAGAGGAGTGGAAAACTGCCTTTCGAACCAGGTTTGGTTTGTATGAATATCAAGTAATGCCCTTCGGGCTCTGCAATGCCCCCGCAGCGTTCCAGCATTTTGTCAACGATGTGCTTCGGGAGTGTCTGGACCGGTTCGCAGTGGTCTACATCGATGACATCCTTATTTACTCCAACAGTTTAGAGGAACACGTTCATCATGTGCGAGCCATCTTGACACGCCTACTGGAGAATCATTTATTTGTCAAACTGGAGAAGTGTGTCTTTCACTCTTCCCGAGTGGAGTTTTTGGGCTTTGTTTTGTCTCCGAAAGGAGTTGCAATGGACGACTCTAAGTTGCAAGCGATCAAGTCTTGGCCGGCGCCCAGATCAGTGAAAGAGATCCAAAGTTTCCTGGGTTTCGCCAACTTCTATAGACGCTTCATCTTGAACTTCTCCGAGAAGGTGAGCCCCATCACTAGGCTGCTAAAGAAAAATGTACGATTCGTCTGGGAACGAGAATCGGAGGAGGCGTTTCAACAATTAAAAAAGGCATTTGTGACAGCCCCAGTCCTGCAACACCCCTGTCCGAGTGAGCCCTTTTTCATTGAGGCCGACGCCTCCAATTTGGCCATCGGAGGGATTCTGTCGCAGCGCCAGAAGAACACCGGGCAACTTCATCCAGTGGCGTACCATTCCCGCAAGCTCACCCCAGCGGAGATAAACTATTCCATTGCAGACAAGGAGCTCTTGGCCGTCAAAGAAGCATTCAAAGTGTGGAGGCATTATCTGTTGGGAGCGAAGCATGTAGTCACGGTCTTCACCGATCATAGGAATCTACAGTTCCTCAAGTCAGCGCGCACGCTCACCCCCAGGCAGTTGCGTTGGTCGCTCTTCTTTGCAGATTACGATTTTGTCCTCACGTACAAGCCTGGCTCCTCCAATGGAAAGGCGGATGCTCTGTCCCGTCTGAGTATGGGAGAGGAAATCAACACCAAGATGGAAGGATTCATTATTCCGGAGGAGAAGATAGTGGCCATAGCTGTCGAGGATGATTTGGAGGCCCGAATAAAGAAAGAGTTTTCCAAGGCCGAATATTCCGATTGGGAATCAGGTGGCCCAGACCGCAGTGTGAGAAACCAAAGTCCCTTTTGGCAAGAAAAAATGTTTGTCCCCAGTGAGACCTTGCAAGGAGAAGTCATTCAACATTTTCACGACCACCCGCTAGCAGGCCATAGAGGAGCGAAGAAGACTCTGGAATTAATCAAGAGAACCTTCAGTTGGCCCGGCATGGATGCTCAGGTGAGACAGTACATCGCCACTTGTGAGCCCTGTGTTAAGGGTAAAAGTATGAGACAGTCCCCGCAGGGTCTGTTAATGCCGTTGCCCATTGCCCCGTCTCCGTGGCATTCAGTCTCCATGGACTTCATAGTAGACCTGTCATCTAGCCAAGGGTATTCCGTCATTTGGGTGGTGGTGGATATGTTCTCCAAAATGAGCCATTTTGTCCCTTTGAGGTCCCTCCCCACAGCCTCTCAGTTAGCTACTCTGTTTGTGGATCACATTGTGAAACTACATGGGGTTCCCAAGGTGGTCATCTCCGATCGAGGCCCACAGTTTGTCTCTCGATTTTGGAAGGCTTTCCTCAAGGGTCTAGGAGTGGACTCCCGTTTGTCCACCAGTTTTCACCCGGAAACGGATGGACAGACGGAGCGAGTGAATCAGGATTTGGAACAGTATCTGCGCTTGTATTTGATGGATCAGGAGGGGGAATGGCCCTCATTGTTGAGTACTGCAGAGTTCGCGTACAACAATGCCGTCCATTCGTCTACAGGATTTTCCCCATTTTATCTGAACTCAGGTCGGCATCCCAACATGCTAGTGGGTCGGGTAGATGTGGAGGTCCCAGCAGCCGAAGAGGTTATACATGAGCTAGAGAAATCCTACCAGTTAGCCTCTTCCAATCTCCAGAAAGCCAAAGATGCTTACAAGGTTCAGGCAGACAAGAAGAGAAAAGAGAGTCCAGTGTATAAATCAGGAGAAAAGGTGTGGATTTCCACTAGGCACATGAGGTTGAGAGGAAATCGAAAGTTCCAACCTAGATTTGTGGGCCCCTACCCGGTGGTGCAAATGATAAACCCAGTGAGTGTGAGAGTGGCTCTCCCCAAGTCATTGAAGATCCATCCTACGTTTCACGTGTCTTTGGTTAAAAGAAGTCCACCGAACTTCAGACGTGTCCAGCCCCCAGCTCCAGTTCAAATTCAGAGTTCAGAGGAATTCGAGGTGAAGAGGATTTTAGACTCCAAACTCAAGAAAGGGAAACTCTTTTACCTCGTAGACTGGAAGGGTTATGGTCCCGAGGAGAGGTCATGGGAGCCCAGCAGCAACGTTCATGCCCCAAGGTTGGTCAGCGAATTCCACAAGGTTCACCCCCAAAAACCCAGGGAGGGGGCTTTGGTGGGGGGTACTGTCAGGACTGTGCCGACCCCCAGCAAGAGACCCCTGTCGGTCCCGGCAACTAGGGGAAGATTTCCTGTTGGGAGGCTGTTCCCGCTTTGGGGTTCCTTGCAGAAATTGGCTCACAATCACGGTTGGTCGGAGGAGTAGCTCTTCCCCGGCTGTGCCGCCATTTCGATGCAGTTAGCGTTCTAGTCTTTTTCTGCAGTCGGCCATTTCCTAACGCCGCACGTTCTATGTGGCGCACTTCAACTGTCCCTTTCCAGCAGTTAGACGCCCTGAGTTCGACTCCTGTCAATTCACTGCGTTCTGTCATAGTTTCCGCAAATTTCCAGTCAGCTTTCACAGAGACTTGGTCCCGCTATCCCTGGAAGCGTTTCCTCGCTTCATTCCGGAGATTTCCTGCTTTTCCGGTATTGTGCCCCGACTTGACGCGGCCAGTGTCTGGCCGTGCGGACTCAGTCAGTCAAGCATTCCTCGTCGGAGTTTCGTTCCTGTGGGCAAGTACCATCCGCATTGTTTCAGAACCTCGGTAAGAACTTTCCTTCTTCAACCTTGCCGGTTCAGTTCTGCCCTGTGCTTGCCCGTCATCTATTCAGTTCCTTCAGTGATTGTTGCCAGAACTGTTCTGAACATTCAGTTGTGACCAGCCTTTGAGAGTTCCTTCTGGATTGTGAAATTCGTCTAGTAAATGAGAGTATCTATTATATGCATATGGTAATACTGTTGTCTACCACCTCTAATCTTCTCATCGTCTTGCCACATCTCTACACAAGCAACAAGAGTACCAACCCTCACCTCATCTTTGGGACTCATTAAGAGAGAAGCTAACTCCACACTATAACCAGGTATGAGTGAGGAGAGTCGAGATTGAGTGAGTGTGTAATCCATGATTTTATTAGAACGTTAGTAATGTTCTGCTCCCTGTTGCAGGTGTTCCCCAGCCACTCCTTCCAGAGGTAGTACGAGGCACCAGTGTGGAAGACTCTCTTTGTTGTTTGTTATCCACTTCCCCTTTCCCTTCCATTCCTGGGCTTGGAGCAATCCGGGTGCAGGGGTGTTTGGGAATTCGGAAATTAGCATCAGTGAAGATTGCCGCTCGCTCCCACGGAAATCTGGATATTTCAGGTACTGCTTCTGACACAAAGATAGCAGTACATAAACAAACCCTGAGGAACTCATCAGTTAAAGTCTGTTCCTCAAGTTTTGGAACACATACATTACAACTAACTCACTTCCTCTACCAGGACTTTACCTGACCCTTGACAATATCACTGACTAGACACAATGAGCTTCTGATAATAATTGGGCGATTTCTCCTCTTTATGGGAATGGTCTGAAGTTGGTGAGATCCACGCTGTCCAGAAAATGTATTCTAAACAAGAAGTGCACTGCAGACTTCCTTAGCTCAGTTTTTTTTTAAAAAAATGTCCAAATTCATATCATGTGTTTACAAAGTCATGGAGGTGAATGGGCAGAGGATCTCGAGGCTCCTTAACTAGTTTAGGATGGTGGTGGTGGGGGGAAGGGGTCAGAAGTTGAAATTGTGGTGAAATATGAGCTTTCCTGATAATCCAGTTCTGATGGAGGAATGCACTATGTGGACAAGAGCTTGCATGTATTTTTTTAATGCTTGGGAGGTTTTAGTACCAGGTTACCTTAATTTATAGCGGAGAGAATACCATCTGTAATCTTCTGAATTTTCAAGAAGGCGACAAGCTTTCACAAAGTTTTAGTGCAATAGTTGGCGATACAGTGTGTGAGAGTGAGAGAGTGTGTGTGTGCGAATGTGTGTGTGTGTTTTTTAGATCTTGTTAGCCCCAGCATCACTCTAAATAGTGCCGGTATTATCTGCAGCAGTGATATTGCTTTAAAGGCACTTTTAGCACTTTTGACATTGACAAATAAGTGTTAAGCTGTATTAAAGTAGGTTGTCAAATCATCTGAAGTTTCAGATTTCTAAAACCAATAAGGACTAGAATTGTGACTGACCTCTAAGAATTGTGTGTAGATGATATTGGAAACAAATTCTGGCAAGAGGTAACCCTTTCAAAGACTGAATGAAAGGAAATTGACTGAGATTCATGAGAAATGTACTTTAATTATAGCAAAACGTTGGCTGGGACCCTGTTGTATCTTATGTCTTCCTGCTGCTCAGCTAGAGTGCATGTGATGTGGAATGTTGGATGAATGGAATGTTAGAGGTTTCTGAATGTCAGTTGGCTGAGGGGTGAGCAGCAGGACAGCTGCTCCTGATGGGGTTATCATGTTATCTACTTAAATTACCATCATAACTTAAATAAAGTAACTTGAATAATCTAGCCTGAAGTATCCATCTTCTTTCTGAATACATCATTTGGCGATTGTTGTGAAGAAGAATCCACGTGTGCAACTTAAAAGAAATTCATCACACAACGGAAACTGGGCGAAAATAAAGGATACATCTCAAAGGTTGTTTGAAAATGGAACTGGACAGGTACTGAAAACATAAGCAAACGAGGGCTTAAGGTAAATGACCTTTTATTGGAAGTTAAAGTTTGTGTGTAGTGCTCTCTGGCACTCAAACCCCATCAGTGACCTTGCCATCGGTCGCCCCAAAAACCAGGTGTGTCAGATTTCATTCAAGCGCTTAATTGCAACTGAGGTGTAATTTATTTGAAGTTCGGGGGCAGAAAATCGAGCCTCGGTGTAAAGTAAAAGATTACAGCTTGCCATCTGTTGTGATAAGAATAGGTTTGAGAGTTAAAGAAGGGTCGATTAAGGACTTAACTCCAGCCGTTTCGTAATTTGTGTGTGGTTCGAGGGCAAAAAGGAATAATAACAGCTGCTGTGTCATTCATTTGTGGTTCGGGGGCACTAAATCGAGCCTCAGTGTAATGTATATAATGACAGTTGGTTTCCCTAAAACCCAGTTCTGCGTGATCTGTCAGCGTTAATTAAGTGTTTCATACCAGCTGAAGGGTACTGTGATTTTTGTTCGGAGGCGTAAATCGAGCTTCAGAGAGAGAGTACAGTATTACCAGCAACAGCGTGGTTTGGTTGTGTTCGGAGGTGAAAATCGAGCCTTGGACCTACAAGCAGGGACATGATACCAGCCGCTGTGTGGTGCCAATGTGGTATTTGTCTAATGTGACAAGCGGGAGTTGGAATTGAAATGCAAGTATTTGTGAGCCTACGTTGGGGTTAGGTGTCGAGACAGTGCTGTGGCACTTGAAAAGAAACCAAGACAGGGCAACCGAAAGGAAAATAAGTACTTTGAGACTTTCTCTGGTTTTGACCGTTGACTTCTGTGGAGAGTGATAACGGTTGGTATTTACATTTAAGATTAACACGAGACGTTACTGAATAATTTGTAAAGGCTTATCTCACTAGCTGCCTCTGTGACGGAACTGCACTCCATGTACGTCTGATGCTGGCGTGGCGAGGCAAAATTTGGTGCATATTTGTGCCGTGAGCCAGCCGATCCTATGTCGATGTGCATGCCTCCATTTTGGATAATGGGATGATAGGTATACATATGAGAAACTGCATTATTGATATGGAGGTAGTCGTGACGAGGTTGGACGTGAATGTTACTACAATATTCAGTGTATCAGGTACTGTCTTTGCTCTGTCTTATAGTGAAGTGCAGTGAAGTTTTTGATCTGACCGAAGGTTGTCTCACTCACAAATCACAAAGTTTGTTTGGATTACTGTCAAGGAATATCGGCAGTGGGTTCTGATTTCGGGCAATTAGTTTGTTAAAGAGCCACAAAAGAAGACCGTATTGGACAGAGCTAACTGTATTCTCAAGTTTGTACGAGAGCACCGTAGAGAATGCAATGAGAGAAAAGTCAACATATGAGAGCACTGTTGTTGCTGCAATCAGAAGCTTTAACAAATGCAAAGGAAGAAGTGTCGGAAGTCGATATGTGCGGCAAGAGGAAGCTGTAACAGGAAAACGTCCCAGTGATGGAAGAGGGTCTACGCTGGGGACACTTCTGAATTTTACTACAAATGGGTTGAGGAATCATTGTGTGTCGTTTATGAGTGGTGTCAGGGTGTTAGGCCACTCCTTGGTTGTGTTGTGTATAAGGAGACTGGAGTATGGTCAGGTCTCATTATTGGTGAAGTTTGGTAAGTTTGGGTATAGGTGTTTAATTCAACAAGAGCTGTCCCACAACAGGTGTTGTGTTTGAGTTTGTGTGAAGTTGTTAAGTCACTCATTAGCTCGTGTATGAGTTGGTTATGCTGTATGTGGCCACTCGTTATTTGGTTTTGTGCAGTGTTTATTGGCGCATGAATGAGTTATGGGAGTGCTTGTTCTGTGTCTTAGGTGTGCACGTTGTTTCCGGGCGCATGAATGAGTTATGTGAGTGCTTGCTCTTAGTCTGAGGTGTGCACGTTGTTTCCCGGCGCATGAATGAGTTATGTGAGTTCTTGTTCTGTGTCTTAGGTGTGCACGTTGTTTCCGGGCGCATGAATGAGTTATGTGAGTGCTTGTTCTTGGTCTGAGGTGTGCACGTTGTCTCCCGGCGCATGAATGAGTTATGTGAGTGCTTGTTCTTGGTCTGAGGTGTGCACGTTGTTTCCTGGCGCATGAACGAGTTATGTGAGTGATTGTTCTTCGTCTGTGGTGTGCATGTTGTTTCCTGATATTTAGGGTGTTAAGGTTTGTTCCTGTATGTCTTGCTTGTTGTACTGGTCTGGCCAACAGGTATTATTTGTGGCATATGGACGTAGGATAGTTGTTTATTTCAGGAAGCAATGTGACGCTCTGTTCAGATGTAGTGTGCGAGTTGAGATGTTATATTACGTTTTAGCATGTATTAGTATGGGAAGTGACAGGATGTATCTTCTTGTGTCAGTTTGATGATCGTGTCACTGGTTGTGATGCGAGGTATGAGGAAGTGTATCGTATATTGATTATATTGCATATTTTTCATTTGTGCAGTGTTTGAAATTTATTGAATGCATTGACCATGTGTACTAGCCGTATTGTCTTTAATTTACTGACCATTTGTACTAGACATGTTGTCAATGTTTTATTTGATTCTTTTAAATTCCCCAACGAAGGGAGATGTGTTGTATCTTATGTCTTACTGCTGCTCAGCTAGAGTGCATGTGATGTGGAATGTTGAATGAATGGAATGTTAGAGGTTTGTGAATGTCAGTTGGGTGAGGGCTGGGCAGCAGGACAGCTGCTCCTGATGGGGTTATCATTTTATCTACTTAACTTAACATCATAACTTAAATAAAGTAACTTGAATAATCTATCCTGAAGTATCCATCTTCTTTCTGAATACATCAGACCCATACCTAGTTTATGTAAATTGGCTGCTGTGATTGGCTTATTAATGGAATAGCAGTGCGTTTCAGCCAGTAAACTACATTCAACACTTGTACTTGAAGATTCTAATTTTAAGACTAGAGAGATGATACACATATTTTGTTTTATTTATGCAGCACTAAACACCACAGTTGTTATACCAGTTCTATGCATTGCAAGTAGAAGGTGTTACTATTGTGCAGTGTAATGGTATTACATTTATAGACCTACAAAGGTTAATAGGCTACATTGGCCCTGTACATAAGTAAACACTTCACTTACTGACTCACCTCACATTCTTTCCATTTGTGTATCGTAAGCACATGTACCAAAGTTGTTGCATAGCATTTGTATTTGAGAGCGATAGTTTTGAAACTTTGTCCGATTTTACACAGAGCTATATTGCAACACACTCAGCAAAGACTAATGCACAGATCAATGTGCGTATTGACCTATCAGAAATGAAAGAGGCTTAGAAAACAGCTGACTTTCTCTTGATGCCGCGAATAATCCAATAATTCCCTAGCTGTAACACCTCGGTCTCGCAAACGAAAGACGATTTACACAGAGACAGGTGTATGCCAGAATACCGTATAGAGAATTATCATCTGGAAAAAATACTGTCCCAAAATAATTCACAAAAATACCATTCAATTGCGTGTGGCTATCCTATTATTTATCTTCAAAGAGGTAATATTTTTTAACATGATTTTTATGGCAAAATGTTGTGCCAAACGATATTCTGCCAGTGATAGTCTGCCACCACACCATATTCCCATACAGGGGCAAGAATCCCCCTGCTTCTTAATTAATCCAGTCAAGAGCTCTATGCCCACCTCTAATCCTACCGAGTTCCCTCAACAATTAACAACAAAATATTTTCTATGGTGATAGAAAACAAGCTACTACTTACGTTGATCCTCTAAAGCCAGCCGAGATGTATTCATAGCCATCTATGCAATGCAATGTTAGCACATTATTGGGTATTATTCACTAGACAACCCTGTACAAATAACATTGATCTCCTCAGATCCATCAAGTCAGGCGCTTCATTTGATCATTGTCTATATCATAACTTATTCCTTATGTTAAATCAGGTTGCCCAACCCTTATGGAGATAAGTGATGACTTCCTACTGCCCATCTTAAACTGGCTCTTGCTCAAGGTGCACTTCTGCCCTTCTTTTGCTTGACTTGTCTGCTGCATTTAAAACAGTTACCCATCAAATTCTACTTGAATGTTTCACAAGCTGCTGGCTTAGTTACAGTCGTTTCTTGAGGATCGATATCAGTGGTTTACTTACCTTCTTTTTAGTAAACCTTTCATCAGTTAGATTGCAGTGTACCTCAGGACTCGCACCTGACACCTACCCTCTGGAATGTCTGACATAATATCGACAGACAGAATATCTATATACAAAAATATCGACACAAAAATATCGAAATCAAAAATATCGGAGTCATATCTTCATAAAGGTAAGTACAAAAATATCGAAAAAATAATATTGTAGTACAAAAATATCGAAATTAAAAATATCGTTTTTTTAAATGTATTAATAATAATGTAAAAATAATTTTAAAATACATATAATTTTACAAATATTAAATAAAAATATTAAAACATAATTAAAAAATTAAAACTAATACATATACATTTAAAATAAATTAAAAACTTAATAATTTAATGTCATTTTATTTTTTTTAATTTCCTTTAATTGATTTAAATTAAATTTATTTTATTTTTACCCTGTTCGACTGTACCCCAAAAACCCAAAACTGACCCTGAACCCTAAAAATACCCCTTTACCCAAAAACCCAAAACTGACCCTGAACCCTAAAAATACCCATTTACCCAAAAACTGAAAACTGACCCTGAACCCTAAAAATACCCCTTTACCCAAAAACCCAAAACTGACCCTGAACCCTAAAAATACCCCTTTACCCAAAAACTGAAAACTGACCCTGAACCCTAAAAATACCCCTTTACCCAAAACTGAAAACTGACCCTGAACCCAAAAAATACCCCTCTACCCAAAAACTGAAAACTGACCCTGAACCCTAAAAATACCCCTTTACCCAAAAACTGAAAACTGACCCTGAACCCAAAAAATACCCCTTTACCCAAAAACTGAAAACTGACCCTGAACCCTAAAAATACCCCTTTACCCAAAAACTGAAAACTGACCCTGAACCCTAAAAATACCCCTTTACCCAAAAACTGAAAACTGACCCTGAACCCTAAAAATACTCCTTTACCCAAAATTAATTAATCTTATTTAATTACCAATTAATTATTAATTAACAATAACAATAAAGTAAATATATTAGCACATTAGCTGTAATTAATTAAATTTAATAATTAATATTATTTTTTCCCAATTAATTAACAATAACAAAAAATTATATATAAAAAAATTACTCTAATTAATACAATTAACTAATTAATATTAATTAATTACCAATTAATTATTAATTAAAAATATGTACAAAATTATATTAATTACTTAACTAATTAATATTAATTAATTACCAATTAATTATTAATTAAAAATATTTACAAACATATATTAATTAATTAATTATTATTAAATTACTTCCCACCCTATTCCCCTATAAACCCACAACCCTCTCTGATACTAAAACGCAAAATGTAAACAAATTTACAAATTTTCAAACATACATTACAAAACATGTTTAACAAACATATAAACAACATATTAAAATACATAACACTAAAAAAAAATCGATATTAGTAAAATTCGATATTAGTAACATACATACCTTAAAAAAACGATATTCTGTCTGTCGATATTTTGGACATCGATATTCCGTACTGTCGAAATTAAAACATCGATATTATTGTATATCGATCTTTTAATTTCGATATTTTGTCTGCCTACCTACCCTCTGTAATGTTTCTATAGCACCACCTCTATAACTTTTCAGACGCTTATCAGATCCTTTGGCCTCTTTGTAATGCCATGTGCAGATAACAGAAAGATGATTGCGTTTGAATGTTGAAAAAAAATCCTTTATTTTGCTCCGTTTATCTAATTGCCTTAAAGGAAATATCAACTCTCCTAAACTAGCAAATTACATATGGCACACTTTAACTTCTGCAGCCAGAGCTAATGTGTTTTTTAATAAACTCTAAGGCCTGGATTTACTAAGATTTCATACAACACCTGTCAGGAAGGTAAATTGGTGGGCTGCGTTGAGTGAAAGGCAAATAGCACGACTGCACCCTATTTGCAAATATATGGCACAGTTCAGCTGGTTCTTTGTGCTGGCGCACTTTGGGCTGCCTAGCACTGAGGCGCAAGGGTGCCTGCGATAAGCTCAGGATATTTTCTGCAAGAAGTGATACCTTACTGCACAAAAACTATCCATTGAGGCTTATTCCTCTTTGTATGTATGCTGCAAATGCAGCACACATGCAAAGAGGAGAAATAAAGATGATGCCAGCCTTGTATAGGAGCACCATTTTAGTGCAAACCCATGTTTACAAGACTTTATAAGCTTGGGTTTGTCTCAAAAGTCATAGGTGGATGCGCAGGAATGAAATTAAATGAAAATGAAATGAAATGAAGGTTTTGTAGAGCGCATGTATGCCAAGGCGTCTTAGTGCTAGAGCTGTTGTTGTATCTTGAGCGGAGGGAGCAGGCAGAGGCTAGGATTTGGATGCAAACAGCTATGTTTTTAGCGATTTTCTAAACAGCTGTCTATTGGTTTGGCTTCTCAGTGTAAAAGGCAGAGTATTCCAAAGTTTAGAGGATAAATTAAAAAAGCTTCTGCCGCCCCATTTCACTGGCTTCACCCTAGGAATGACCAGCAGAGAGGCAGTCGACTACCTAACATTGCCTTGAGGAATGTGCCTTCTAATCCGATTGCTGAAGTAGGCAAGTCCGACCCCATAGAGGGTCTTGTGAACAATGCACAAGGACTTAAATTGGACCCTTGCCTGGACCGGCAGCCAGTGCAGATCTTGAATACTTGGGAAACCAAACTGAATTTGGGGATTTTAAGCAGTAGTCATGCGCCGCATTTTGAAGTGATTGAAGATTGCGTAGATTCATCTAGTTCGCACCCAGATACAAGGCGTTACAGTAGCCAATCTTTGATAACACTAAGGTAACAATCACTGTTTTACTTCCGTCCATGGGTATGAAAGGTAACATTTTTCTTAGAATCTTCAGCCTATAGAAGAAGGGTGATGTGATAAGATTGAGCTGGTCCAATAAGGACAGCTGGTCATCTAGAGTGACACCTAGACTTTTTAACTTCTTTACTGCGGATGGACAGGGTCCAGCTACTTCTGGCCACCAAGATGTGTTCCAGAAGGAAGTATTTTTGCCGAATAGTACCACCTCAGGTTTGTCTGTATTCAACTTTAGACAGTTGTTACACATCCATCTGATGTGGACCATACAGTTGTCAAATTGTATTGCCACGTCATCCAGCTTTGATGATAGAGACACTACTATTTGTGTGTCATCTGCATAACAGATGGCAGTGAAGTCATGAGAGCGGATATGTTTAGCCAATGGGATTACAGTTGGAGATAGCAAGGATCCCTGGGGCACCCCACATGGCAGGGCATAGTGATGTGATTTGTGTTCTCCCATCACTACAGTTTGTTCTCTTTTCGCAAGGAATGATCTTAGTATATTGGGGGCTTCGCCTGTCATCCCCATTTCAGATAAGCGCCAGATGAGTACTTGATTGTTGACAGCCATGGTCTGTGCAGGTAAAAGTGGTCGGGCCAGGTGGGGTGGGATTTCGAGGGACGATGACGAGGGAAAATTAAATAAATAATTTATTTTCCTTGGAGTCGTACGTTGGAATCACACCCCTCCCGGCCTCACCGCCCCACGGCTCTTCCCTGCACGGACCGCTGCTGACGGTTTACCGTATCTAACGCAGCTGAAAGGTCTAGCAAAATTAGTATTGCCTTCCCTACTCCATCTAGCTTGATGCAGATCTCCTCGGTGACTGCAACTGCAGACTCTGCACTATGTAAGAACCGAAAAACATGTGGTGCAGGGTCTATTTTGCCGCTTGACTCTAGGAAAAGTAGCAGGTCTTCGTTGAGGGGTTTTTCGGCAGACAAGAGATTGGCTGATAATTTTTAACCTCCGTAGGGTCGTGTGAGAGTTTTTTCAAGATAGGCTGTACTAGAGATTTTTTCCAGATATTTGTAAAGGTTCCTGCATCCAGTATATTATTTGCTCATACTCCCCCCATGTAACACCTACTTGATTCAAATGAAAGCAAGGTAGCGCTATGAGCTATGCTTCCCCTAGTTTTGTTTTACAAAGCCACAGAAATTGGGCTTTGCAGAGCATTGTGAATCCCAAAATGGATTTTTGTGTGGGGGGGTGCGAAAAAGTAACTCAACCCCGTTCGAAATCTACTATGGACAGCTTTTATCTTTTAGCTTTTGAAAGGGCAACCCCTGGATGAAAGGGCAACCCCTGGGGCCCGCATCGAACATCTAAGGTCAAAGGCTTCCAGGGTCAACTACCCTGAGATATTTAAAACAGTCAACTATACAGTCTTGCAGCCGAGCCAATACTATATGTTTTACGAGCCAAGCTGATGCCTACGTTGTCATAGGGTCACCTAACCCTTCCAGGGAAAGCAGGCATACAACATTTTTTTTGCTTACCCTCGGTACGCAATTCAGGCTATGTTGAGGCTGGAGCTGGGCCTGGCAAGCCCAGATCTCTATTGTCAAGGACACTTAATTAAATATTACATCCACATTGTGCGTGCCCCAGCACTGTCTATGAAAGCCCAACTACATACCATATTTGTGGATGTGCACTCCCCATGGAATTCTCAATTGCTACAATCCATGGGGACCCTGAAGATAGAAACAACAAACTTGGCCAACCAAAGCATCTCCATGTCAATGTGGGAAAGGGCAATAAATGCACAAATTACTCAAGTTTCATTAGAAAGGGACATTGAAATGCTTCAACATAAGCCCCTCTTCACAGCCTTGGATGACTCAACCATTGAAGTGGAAAGCTCAACCTTATTTCAAATCGTCCCTGTGCCCTTGCTCCGGAAATAAAATCGAACATATGAGGCTGCTGGTCCTTCCAAATGTCGATTTCAACCCGCTTTGGACCCCTAGGGACAGGCACGCATCCTGCAGGCTGTGTGATTACCACCAAGAGTCCTGGCTACATGTGTTAAGTTGCTGTCCCTACTTCGCTAATGATCACAGATGTCCCCTAATCCCATCCT
Organism: Lissotriton vulgaris; assembly: GCF_964263255.1. Classification (NCBI taxonomy): domain Eukaryota; kingdom Metazoa; phylum Chordata; class Amphibia; order Caudata; family Salamandridae; genus Lissotriton; species Lissotriton vulgaris. Next base: position 365,409,306 of record NC_141689.1, read on the forward strand.
GTCGAAGCAACAACCTTAGACATTGTAGGCATGTATCTGACCGGTGCTCTAATAACAACACTGCACAAATTCTTGCAAGCCTAGGAAAATTCACCAGCAATCTCAAATCGCACTGCACACAGCCAACCTTAGTTCACGGAATAAGGAAAGTAATGGCGAAACTTCTGGCAAACAACAATGAAGCCTGGATCAATCTGCCATCAGGATGCACACAACACAGCTCACTGGGTAGCAAACGAGCAGAAATGCTGACACTAGGCAAAGAGACAGCAAAGCCTGACTAAGCAGCACCCCTGAGAACAGAAACCGCATTGTAAGAGCTGCATACGAACCGTTGTCAGTTACTGCGATCTAGGCTCCCCAATAATACTGCTGTAAACTGCACAACGCCTAAATTCACCTCAATAGGCCCACTGCAGAGTAAAAAATACAGTCTACTAAGAGGCACAACATGAGGGACTTTCCCGTTAGGTACTACGAGTATAACAGTACAGGGACAAACCATCTTGCTCTGGTACCTCTTTCTCTCCTCCCCTCAGCACTAAAAGACGTACTTTCAAAGCACCTGCTCGTAACATCTTGAGGACTTACTTTTAATCTCATTTAAAAATAAATACATATATATCTCGAAATCACTTTTTAAATGGCGACTTATTTTTTTAAAGCAGCAATATGCACCCCCGTGACTGTATGCTGCTAACAAATTGCTAATTTGCACCTATGGGTTACTGCCTGAACCCGGGAGCCACTGTGTACTGATTTTAATTAATCGATCATGAATAAAGAAATGAAATTACAGCTTTTATCTGTATTAAACCCCTGACTCAAACCAAACCTACTTTAAGAAATTAATTTGATATCAGCAGAGGGATGACTTCTGTAAGCAGTGTTTACCCTTTGGAGAGAGTTCATTATATACTACACTGTTTGCAAACATTGAACCTCTCAGGAGAAATACACCACAGAGTATTCAAAATAATCTACTAAGAACAGTGTAGATTCTATGCTACAGTTGTAAAAAAAGACACTATTTGCTAAAAGTAATCAAGTTATGTCTAAGCATAGATATACAAAAACAAATGTTCATAGACACCTGCTGATAATTGTAAAGGCCACAGTAAAAAACAATTCACATAAACCATCATTATAATAAAGAAATAAAGAAGCATAAAACTCAAAAACACAGTTCGAACACCGAAGAGATAAACAAATATTAACATAAATTCTTAGCTGTAGAAGAAACAACTAACAGAATACCTCTCTACAAGTATCTCAGTTCCAAAAATGATTCAACTCGAAATAAAGCCACATATGGAAGCTCTCAAAAGAATTGGTTTCTCTGCTGTAAAGTGCCAGACCATTCTACAATTGAATGTTCATCAAAAGGAAGTGCCTGGGAGGCAATGCTTACATTTCAGAATGAAAGACTATGTATTTCTATGTGACACACATCTCAAAATATATTAGTGGAGATACATCCAATGAAAATAAGATGCTGCAAAGGTAACTCAGCTCCCTACAGAAGCCAGTGTAGTAGCTTCAATAATACTGACACTGGATTTGTGTCCAACAAGGAGCCAGGCAGCAGCATTTTGCACTTCTTGCTAACTCGTGCTTTTGTGCACGGTGAACCCTATATGCCGGGCACTGGCATAGAGTCTGAGGGTGTGAATTTATCAAATTTCCTGTCCCACTGTGCATGGATGTTTAAACCCATTCCTTTTTCTTTTGTGACTTGTGCTGGAGCCCTTTTCTAGGCCATTGCACAAGCCGCAATAGGAAAAGAGATGTTTCCAACCGCCTACAATGGTGGTTGCATCATAATTTGGAGGGTGGGACCTCCGACCACATGCTGGACAGTATCACTCCCGCTGCGATGGCGGTCAGATTCCCATCCAAGCACCATCATAATTAGGCCCTTAGAGTAGAAACAACTGAGTATATCAACATAGCTGTGATACCAACACTCTGAAGCAAAGAAACAAAGAGTCTATTATAGATGTCAAAAACAGACATGCACCTTGCCAGGTCCCACCACTGATACAGAAGCCAGGATCCCTGTTGTCCTGGTCTGTTGTTTGCAACAACAACAAAACTAAAACCATGCTATTACCTGCTCCACCATAAATGCTACACTCTGCAGCCAGTACAGGATGCCAGATGCGCACTTGCATTGAAGGCCCTTAAGGCAATGCTAGCTTATACCCTCACTTTATCATAATTCCAACATTGCCTAGACTTTAGAATATGGGGTAGAATCAAATGTGATGATAGACCTCAGATCATAGAATGGTATGCTTGGCACAAGAAATACTTCTTTTGAGGAATTTAGATGGACTCAGTGGTCCATAGATAATGAGATAGAATTGGTCAGCAAAAGAATATTTGTCCTTATGGAACAATATAAAAGCATTCAAGATCCCATAAAACTTCTGTCTGCAACTTAAAGCACAAGTCAAGAAAAACAGGATATTTGGTTTAAATGCTGCCTGACATAGTGGCTTTAACAGCACTTACTTGCACATATACTCGGATAGGCAGACGCGCTGCTGACTACTTTTAATCCTAGCACGCTGTTAATAGCAGAATTGTAATTTTAATATCGTCGTATGTACTGATGTAAAAGAATTGATATTTGCACAGTATAATTTTAAAATGTGGACACTGTAGTAAAATTGTACCTTGTGTGGGAAAGTCACCGCTCATCTCCCCGTTCCACCGCAGCTTGTGCTGTTTGTTGTGGAGGGAGTGGACCAGCGCGGGACAGAGGGAGTCTAGCACCCTCACTTCCGGTGGCCATCTTAGAGAGGTGACGGTCTAGTGGTTTCACTAGGACCGTCAGGAGCCTCCTACTTAAGGCGAGCTTTTTTGGCGCGCTGAAGCACTAACTTGCACATATACTCGGATAGGCAGACGCGCTGCTGACTACTTTTAATCCTAGCACGCTGTTAATAGCAGAATTGTAATTTTAATATCGTCGTATGTACTGATGTAAAAGAATTGATATTTGCACAGTATAATTTTAAAATGTGGACACTGTAGTAAAATTGTACCTTGTGTGGGAAAGTCACCGCTCATCTCCCCGTTCCACCGCAGCTTGTGCTGTTTGTTGTGGAGGGAGTGGACCAGCGCGGGACAGAGGGAGTCTAGCACCCTCACTTCCGGTGGCCATCTTAGAGAGGTGACGGTCTAGTGGTTTCACTAGGACCGTCAGGAGCCTCCTACTTAAAGCTCACATGGGGCTGACGCGCAGCGGACGCGCGCAGCGGGTGCACCGATGGCGCGCCGGAGGTGCGCCAGAGGTAAGCCCGTCTGTGCCCGTCCGTGCCGCGGCCGGGACTAGGGACATTGCCCTTGGCCATTCCCATCAGGAGTTACACTTATCTAGGGACAAGCTACTCACACTGCAGGGCCAGAACAGCTGCTGTCAAAATACTCTGAATGCAGACACCTGGAGGGGACCTATATGCTGTAAACACTGTAAAGTTGAGCTAAGCCCGCTGATACATGCCAATACACCTACCGGCTTAAAAATCTTTCAGGGTGGACTCATTAACGCTAGGTCAATGGGTAAAAATGGCGCCAATGTATACGACCTAATTACTGAGAATGACCTAGATTGCCTGTTCGTCACTGAGACGTGGCTTAAAGCCTGGTCTACCCCTGATGTTGTCCTAGCGCTACCACAAGGGTACCGCATCCAGCGATTGGATAGGCAGATACAACGCGGAGGGGGGCTTGCCATCATCCATCGCGACTCGATCAAATGCACTACATTTGATCTTCCAGATATCAAGGAGGCGGAAAGTCTAGGTTTTAATCTTAATTTACTCAACACCACAACTTTCACTCTGTCTGGAGTACTGATATACCGACCCCCCGGTCAACAGAAAAACTTCCTAGCTAGTCTAGCTGAGGTGATCAGCAACCTCGCCCTCAAATTTGCGAATTTTACTGTCTTAGGCGATCTAAATCTACACCTTGATTCTGACTCCGACACTAACGCATCCTGTTTTAAAGATCTTATAGATGTATTAGGGTTGACCCTACTGACACGGGACCCCACGCATAAGGCAGGACACGTACTGGACTGCGTATGCTCTAACCTTACATGTCTAAAGGTAAAACCGCCCCGTCCCCTAACCTGGACTGACCACATGTTCATTCCATTTGACTTTTCAGTGGAAGGAAAGGGGATCAAAAAGGGTCTCCCTAAAGTAAACACTAGTAAGAAACATGACTGGAAGAAAATAAGCAAGGACCCGGATTTGCAGCTCAGAGCTATGGCACTTAAACCCATTCAGACCGGCATCACGGAGGCAGATAATAAATATTTTAATTATTGGCTAGAGGAAATTCGAGGTCCCCCTAAGGCCACAAACCCCAGCAAACCTCTCCATACAAAAAAATCGGCACCCTGGTTCTCACTCTCCTTGAAGGAGAAACATGTAGAAGTTAGAAAATTAGAGAGAACTTGGCGCCGATTATACAAGGAAGAAGATCTCTGCCACTACAAAGAATCTAGGAGGCAGTACCATGCCCAGATTAAAACTGCTAAAAAAGAATATTACTCAAAAGCAATTGATTCCTCGAATAACAAACAGAAAGAGATCTTTAAAGTGGTGAATGATTTTATGAAACCAAGGTTCCTCCTATCAGAGATTCCGCCCTCTCTCACCTTATGCAACTCGATTGCGGATTTCTTTGAGCAGAAAATACTAAACCTTACCAAAGGCTTCTCTGAACAGCCTGCTGTCATAGCAGTAGAGGACCTTGAAATCGCCCCTGTAGTAGCACAATTTTGTGATTTTCTGCCTATTAATCTAGAAGACTCACGTCAACTGATCCTATCTACTAAATCTGGATCTCCCTTTGACCCCTGCCCCCCTATGATGTTACATGCCCTAGTAGATACAGTTAATCCCTTCATAAATAATATCATAAACTCATCTTTATCCTCTGCGGATATCCCCTCGGACTGGAAATTAGCGGCAGTGAAACCCCTGCAAAAAAAATCTCTGCCAGATCCATCAACACTCTCCAACCTCCGTCCAATTTCCCTGCTCCCGATGCTTTTTAAAATGACCGAAAGGGTGGCGAATAAACAGCTCACCAAATTCCTAGAGGACGAGGATATCCTGCACCCTAATCAATCTGGGTTTCGGGCCTCACACTCTACGGAATCCGCCCTTCTGTACACCGTGGAGACACTGAAGACCGCCATGGATCAGGGGAAGAAGGCCGTCCTTATCCTACTTGACCTATCGGCGGCCTTCGATACGGTGTCCCACTCAATACTAATCAGGCGACTGAGGGCAGCAAGGATTGGGGGCACCGTGTTGGACTGGCTAAGGAATTTCCTCGACCACCGTAGGCAGGTCACAGTGTTAGGAGAATATCCCTCTGAGGAAAAAATCATACAAACAGGGGTACCGCAGGGCTCCAGCCTAAGCCCGGTACTGTTTAACATATACATGATCCCTTTGATTGAGCTGATTTCGTCTTTTAACATCAGTACTATATCATACGCTGACGATACTCAGCTCATTCTAGTGCTAGACAGGGAAAATGGAAAGGCAGAGGAAAATCTAAAAGCCTGCCTCACAGCAACCTTCATTTGGATGCGTGACAACCATCTAAAATGTAATGCTGGGAAGACCGAAATTATACCCTTCGGCCCCCAAAACCCCTTCTCCCCCAGCCTATGGTGGCCTTTAGGGGTGGAGTCCCCTCCGGATACCATCACTGCGGCCCGGAACTTAGGGATCAGATTCGACAGTGCCCTATCTTTCAAACAGCAAGCAGGGGCAGTGGCAGGGTCTTGTTTTAACATCATCAGAGGGCTTAGAAAGTTTTTTGATTTTCTTCCTCTGACAGCTAGGAAGACGGTGACAGTAGCACTTGTAACATCTCGTTTGGACTACTGCAACAGCCTATATGCAGGATTAAATCGTTCTGTCCTGCATAGGTTGCAAGTTGTCCAAAATGCTGCTGCCCGTCTGGTCCTAAAATGGCCGAGGAGGTCTTCTGCCTCTGCCGCCCTCAAGGCCCTACACTGGCTACCTATTCACAAACGCATACTTTTCAAAATCCTAGTGATTACCTTTAGGGCATATCACCAAAAAGGACCTAAATACTTCCTTCCCTGGTTCAAACATTATGCACCAACACGCTCTTTAAGATCAGCCAACATGAATTTATTACAGACCCCTAAATTCAGACTTTCAACTAGAGGAGGGAAATCTCTCGCAACACTGGGCTCAAAAGCTTGGAATAAACTCCCTCCCAACCTGCGCCTAATCTCCGATGAGAAGATTTTCTGTAAGGCTCTGAAAACCTGGATCTTCAGCCTTCCAGACTCGGTCTGTATGACTCTGGTGTAGACACAGCGTCCTGTTCAAATGAGATAGATGTGTGAGCTGACTTTTCCGGCCTTCCATCTGGCTACGGGCTATAAGCGCCAGGATGCTCCTTGGAGTGACAGTCGCGCTATAAAAGAGCACACTTACATTACATTACATTACAACTATAAGCAGGCAAAAGAAAGACATACAAATGCAGAAATTAGTCCCAAATATTCAAAGGTCAAAATAATGATCTTTCAGGGAGAAAAAAATAGAGAGCTGAGAAAACAATCCAGAGAACCAAAGACTTTAGTTGACCCGAAGCAAATATTCAGCAAAAAAAAAATTATAAAAAAGAGCTGTCTGAAGCCAAAATGCAGTATGTTGATAATGCTTGGATATTGAAAAGTAACTAGGACCCCCTGTAAAATAATATAGCAATTCCAGGGCAGGGATTATTCAAGTCGAACGTATATCCCTAGGCAATTTTACAAGTAAGCTAAAGTCACAGATCTTTATACCACAATGTTTGTCATGAATGCAGTTAATTGACAAAACAACTGAAGTGTAACAATTGGAACAAATTTTTAAGTTAAAAATATGACTTTATTAAAATACAAACATAATTAAAAATCCTAACATAAAACCATGATCATTTTATTTATATCTCATATAACTATGTATACAGACATCAACAATTCCTATTACATATCATAAACATAAATCTAATTAATACCAACTTTTCCTGTGGCAAGGAAAATGGTAGTCTTCGACGCGCATTTCGACACAAAACTGCGTCTTCGTCAGGAAAGCCACACTGTAACAATATATTCTTGATCAGGATCTGACAAATATTATAAGGTTGCACCAATTCTTCTGGACAACAACCTAGTCACTAGAAATGGAATATAAAGACTTCAAATCCCAACTGTCTGCTGAAAGAACATGTGTTATTATTCGAGGAAGGCAGACGGACTGCTAACAAACTGGAGAGTAACAATATCGAGATGGATCGCTCAATAAATTAGTTTCACAACCATACCTAGCAACCACCATGCATAAAAATATGGGCCTTAACTTTTAAGGTTCTTGTTTCTGTGCATCTCAATATTGGAATTTATGGCCAAATGGCACCATTTGCAAACAAGGCTCTAAAGAGCTCCTGAAGGAGGCAAAGTACCAGTTGGATCCAATACTTAGGAGCCTGGACATGTGCAATGCGATCACGCTGAGACACAGATGATGATAAATGACAATGCACAATTGGTGGCCAGAATCACGAGGTTCATACAGAATATTTAATAACAGCTAAAACCACAATGACATTGAAATATATGCAAATTCTCCTGTGCACGTTCAATTTAATAAATTAATTCAAACTTGTAATGATCTTAATGTTTTGATTACAAAAATTCTAGGTGTAAAAGCACTGGAAATGTTATTGTTAAAGTTATTATTAATACTATACTAATTTTTTTGCTTACTGCAATGAAGGCCCTGGAAAGATCTAATAGGATTAGAAATGACGAAGAATACTTGTTGGCTATTTGCTCTGTGCACCCGTGCGGGGAACAGAATATTCATTAAACCACATCTAGTAGATTTGCCATTCAACAATAGAGAGAAGTTGTGCAGTAACAATGGTCCCCATTATTGTGGATCTCTATTAGTTTCATTCATCCACTGTAGGTAAAACATACATAAGCACTATTTTGGGGAAACCAGTGTCTGGTCCAGCTTAAATAGCTATTTAGGTTTAGTTAATACTTTTTTTAATATTTCAAAAAATATATTTTGCGAGAATCCTTTTTGAATAATCATTTAAACTCACAAGAGAAATGACAAGCAGCAAAGACTTTGCATCCTTCTTTGGCCTTTCTTTGCAACAGCTAAATTCTGATCATTGTCACAACATTCCAGCCTAATTACTTAAAGCATGTGCAGAATCATACAGAGAATGTCAACATTTTAACAGACTAGGGGCCAGATGTAGGAAGGCTATTACAGGTCGGTAACGGCCGAAATTACCAAATTTCGGCCGATGCCGACCGGTAATAGGCTTTTCTGATGTAGGGGCCGAAATTAACGATTCGGTAATTTACCGAATCGGTAATTTAAGGAATCGGTAAATTACCGATTTCTTAAATATTGATTCGGTAAATTACTGAATTCCTAATGTAGGGAGCACTTAAATGAGTGCTTATCCCATGCTAGGATTCGTTATTTACAAACAACTACAAGTTGGTGGTAAATAACGAAAACACCCCAAAAAGGAATTTTGTGCAAATTGCTTCACTGCCATGTTGCAGACATACATGCCCTTATACACAATCAATTGAGGGGTGCAACAGGGTGTCAAAGTGACACCCTGCCACCCTTCAATGTTTTTCCCCTTTTACCGAATCGGTAAAAGGCCCATAGGAATGAATGGCAATTACTGAATCAGTAAATACCGAATCTTAACGATTCGGTAATTTTTACAGAATGATTTGCTACATAGCATTTACCGAATTCAAAAATACCGAATCGGTAAAATTCGGTATTTTCGGATCGGTAAATGCTATTTACTTACATCTGGCCCTAGATCTGTAACCCGATTTCAGAGAACTTGGCTCCAATACATCAAAAGTATATTTGCCATAAATGCACACCATTTACTGAATGTCTTAAAGGTCTCATCCAAATCCAGGTATGCCCCAGAGACAATACCTTCCATTTGAAAGTGTACATTTATCTAAATCCTTTGTACCACTGACTGATGGGTTCCTGAAATGAACTGTGATTCTAATTCTTAGAGTTTAATTTCTGATTGGACTGCCTGTCCTATTTAACTGTAGCCATGGAAATATACTCACTGAAATATGTTTTGTTGGCTTTGAAAATACTTGTATCTGGTCATCATGTTCTTGGTACATTCAGAGGCCCTCAATTGCAAATGTTGGTTTTTTGCGTCCCTCACTATCACCTTATTAGAAATTGGGTTACTGGTTGACTGTGGTGTAAACACTGCTCAAGCCGTAACTAAATTCCTAGTCAGGGCAAGGCACAAGCAAACCACAAATAACCTGTGCTCCATTGACTGGTAGCTTGGCACAGAACAGTCAGGCTTACCTTAGAGGCAATATGTAAAGTATTCAAGCTACAACACTTCAGTGCAACACTTCAAACAGTAAACCAGTGAAAACACCGCACAAAAAGATCCTAGACCAGGTTAGAAAAACAGAGCAAAAATGTATAAAACAAAACTAAAACAGCAAAAATCCAATTAGTAGAACAGGAGATATTAATTTTGTAAAGTAAACTGAAAGATAGGTGTAAAAGCAATAAAACACCAACTGGAGTTATCTGGTCATGTTGGACCGGGTCAAATTCAAAAGTTTGGGCCATCAGAGTTGGATCGCCGGTTGCATACAGTCCTAGATCAGTCTAGCTGAACCTTCTCCAGTTTTTTTATCAAAAGTCTTGTTCCTGTTGTAGAGGATCACAGGGAGCAAGGAGAGTGTCAGTGGGGGTGGTCAGCATAGCGCGAACAGCAGGCCAGATGTCATTGATGGGTGGGCTGAAGATTTGTGAGGGTGGTCCTCTGCAACAATTGATGCTTGCTGTGTGAAGAGACAGGCTAGCAGGGGATCACACTGATTTTAGGTGCAAACAGCAAGGTTTATGCGAACTGAACTGTCCCCAGTTGCGAAGAGACCAGGAGGTTGATTTCAGGAGTTTGAGAGCCACACCAAGGTTCATGACCTGAGAAGCACCACTTAGGGGTCAGGAACTCACTGAAGACAGGTACGGGAGCTGTTGGTGAGCCTTTTATGTCTATGAGGCTCAGAACAGGAGGCTATCAGACTAGCCCTTTAAATCATATGGGGTCTTGGGTTTAAGATGAAGTTGCAGGTCCAGTTCTTCATCCCCAAGCAAGAGGGCATTAAGCAGTTGGTCAGCACAGCAGGGCTGCAGTTCCTTTACAGCAGCAGCCCAGCAGAGTGGCAGTCCTTGTTGCAGCACAGCAGTCCTTCTTCCTGGCAGGGTATCCTGAAGGTCAAGAAGTGTACGGAAGGGTTGGTGTCTGAGGTCCTTCTTTGATACCCAGGTGCCATGGTTCTGGAAAGTGAGAGAAGCTTCTAGACAGTGGCTCTGAGGTGCATGGAATTCCCTGTCTCCCCTGCCCTAGTTCCAAGCTGGGTGCAGTGAGAATGCAGGGTCGTACGGCTCTTTGTGTGAAGGCAGGACACAGCCTATTCAAGTATAAGTAGGGCTGTACCCAGCTCCTCCCTCCCATCCTGACAGTGATGTCCCGCCCAGGCACACCTAAGCACCCTGTTGTGTGTGGCTGTCAAGGAGGAATACACAAAGGCTCAACTGTCAGCTACACCCAGTCATGTGACCCAGGGCAGGCTACAGGCACAAAAGGGCTAAGGACAGAAAAACACGAACTTTCTTGTGGTATTTTCAAAATTCTGATGAAAATCCCCACTTTTCTATTGAAGAGGGTTTATTCTTACAATTTCATAGACACCAAAAATAAAATTGATATCTCTTCCCATTTGGAAATTATGCTAAATAATAAGGTAATCCCAATGTTATCCTATGGGAGAGATAGTCCTTGCCTTGGTGAAAACTGAATCTAACAGTGTTTCACTACTAGGACCTGTAAAACTTAAACGTACATGTCCAACTTTTTAAATACATTGCACCCTGCCCCCTGGGCTGTCCAGGGCCTACTCTAGGGGTGATTTATATGCATTAGAAGGGAAGATTTAGGCCTGGCAATTGGTTTATTTTGCCAGATTGACATTGCAGTCTAAAACTGCACACACAGGCTCTGCAGTGGCAGACCTGCAACATATTTAAAAGGTTACTTACGTGGGTGGCAAACTCAGTGCTGCAGACCCACTAGTAGCATTTTATTTACAGGCCCTGGTTGTATTGTATGCCACTGTACAAGGGACTTACAGGTAAATCAAATATGCCAAATGGGTATAAGCGAATTAAGCCATGTTTTAGGGAGAGAGCACAAGAACTTTACCACTGATTATCAGTGGTAAAGTGACCAGAGTCTTAAGGCCAACTAAAATAGGTTCAGTAAACATGGAGGAGGAGAGGCAAAATGTTTGGGAGAACGCCACTCTAAAGATGACAGGTCTAACACCCCTGAACTCTCAAATCCACTAGTCGGTGAGACTGTGGACCTTATGGAGATAGATTCATGTCTATCCGAGCCCAGGTGTTGAGAGAACTTAATCATATACTCTCTTTGACACTACTGGCAGGCCAGTGATTTCCTCACAAAGGCATTCTGCATTATAAATGGCAAAGTACATCCTAAGAGATTACTTGCCTACATATGGCACCATTTGCGTAAATTTAAATATCACATGCTTGAAGAGTTACATTAGCCCCTCTATTTGGGATACTTAGAGGTGAACCATTCCTCATGATTCATTCAATAACTTAGTCAGAGTACCAGTCAATGACAAGCGACTGTGGAAACTTGTGACTGGTAGGAGGTACAGTGTAGTGCATCAGATTAAGTGAACTGTGAATCTAAATATTGGTTGTTCTTGATATGCGTCGATCAAATGGATGGTACATCCAACGTGAGCAGACCCTTTAAAAAATATATATGCTATGGGGCTTATTAACAAGCCCCCTCGCCCCACCGGTGCTTCACTTTTGTGACGCGCCAGAGGTGCATCTTGCTGCCGCAAATGTACAAGGACACGTAAAGCCACTCTACATGGCTTTTCATGTCCTTGTAAGGACAGCCCCTTTACATGCAGCACTATGCGTGAAAGGGGCATTCCATGGATGTTGCTGTTGATGTTCCCACGCAACACCCATGGCTTCTTGCGCATTTCCACATTTACGAGAAATGCATCAGAATGCTATGGGGAGGTGTAGGGAGGAACAATGAGGAGAAATGTTTTCATTTCTCCTAGTATTTTCCTCTTTCTATGTGTTCTGCATTCTGCAGCACACATAGAAAGAGAAAATCACCTCTTGCGATTGTTTTTGTGCAGGAAAGTGTTCCTTCCTGCACAAAAACAATCATCCCGGCAACACAGGGTTCTTTGCACCATGGTTCAAGGGTGCCTGCATTGACGCATGGTAGCCTATTGTGCACCAGCTCAGGGGAGAGCAAAGGGATCTGTCATATCATTGTAGCTATGATGCATCATTTTGCTTCCTAAGTAATGCAGCGTGGCACCGCTAAATGGCTTGCAGCACCGTGCTGCATTACTTTGTTGTAGATAAGGCCCTACATTTGCAGGTATGTGATCAGTAGACCCTGAATTCGAGTTATAGCAAAGAAGAGGTTCGACCAATTGATTTGTGGCCTAAGAAATTAAAACTAGCACACATTGACATTTTTCCAAGAATCTCCAAACGATGGATTATTTTCTATCGTATATAATACATATATCTTGATGTGTGTCTGTGTGTGTATGTCTGACCGCAAGCAGTTCGGGGGAAGTCTTGTATTGACCTAATTATGTAAATCCCCATGTCTCTTGTACTCACTGTAAAGTTTTAAAATAAACTAACCATTTAGATTAATAACATTTCTGAAAAGTGGTGCACAGTGCAAAGTGGCATCCACCACTTATTCGGTGCATCTGTTCTTCATTTATTCTACAGTTTCAAAGAAATATGTATGTTTCTCTTTTACAATACAACAAATTGTTTTAAGTATCTATCGTGTTAGCTGTTATTATGCAGTGGAAGTAATGATGATGGTTGTAAATCCAGCTGAAACGTAAGACTGTAGGAACAATGATGTGAGCTGGTTCGTATTAACCATATCAGTGTCTGTGAGCTCGTTACCCTGAGCACTGTGTGAAAGCCAGGCGAGCACATCAGCGCACTCATTATGCAAAAGAATGAAAAGAAACTTAGTGGGATGACACATCATAAACGCACTTATTAATCCAGAAATATACTGTGCTCTGGGATTTTGCACAGGGCAGCCAAAGAGAGAGAGTCAATCGGTCATAAGATGTGCTTAGTATAATCATGCACTACACAGACACATTTTAAGGTCGTCTTTAATAAAATCTCAGATTTTATTTATACCAATACTTGCAAAAGCCCCGTTTAAATTAATTTAAAACCAAAATATGGATGCTTCTTTGTCAAAAAATATATAGAAGCAAAGGTATTTCTATGTGCACTTGGAAAAAGTAAGTGACATTACACAAATCAATCGTTTTTGTCTTATGAAGTAACTGGAACGGTTTAAAGGCCGAGTGAGTCACGCCGGAACGTCCTTACTCCATTTCCTTGTGTGTTTATATTATTTCCTTCTACTAAGGTTTTCACACCAAATTATAGCACTAGAGCTGAAAGCGGAATCATGGCTTCCAGTCTGCATGGGCTGCACGCACAAATCAAAAAAAAATGCTCTAAAAGCGAAGTATGACCTGAGGAAGAAATCATTATGCATTACCTGTACTGCAGCACACCTGTCCAGGTGGATTAGCTGCACATATTTGTTGATGCTAAGTTACGATTGAGGTGAAAACGGCTCTTAGGAAAGAGGATGGCTCCATCGCTTCCTTTACCTCTTCCAACCACCTCAGCGTGAGCATTAAGGGGACTCAAAGCAAAGGCGTCTGATTTGGAGATCGTTAAGTATTGTATATGACGAACATAACATTTTCAAACAAGAGAAGTGACTGGATGCATATAGGTAAGGAAGAAACATTCGTTTTGAGTTAAATATATTCTGTTGGAATGGGGGATGAGTATGTATTTTGTTTCTTTTTGATTCAATGTTTTAGAGTGTTAGGTTTGTGGGTCTGGACCTCCAAATAATTTTCAATTGAATTCAATTGCTACGACAATATTTGATACATTTTAAGATAAACCCCCTGCCTACATATGAAACATATTTTTGTTATTATCAGACATTGGTAACATCGGAAATTCCAGATTAGTTAAAAACAAAATCTGAAACAAAAACAACAATGGCTTCTGATTGGTGAAACCGTTCCTTGAATGTAGTGGACAAGTGCTATCAGTGAGAGAGAGAGTCTTTTTGAGTGCTCTTTCAAGATACATCAATTTTATTAGACTGACTGTACTTGCATGTTTTGACTCTGGGAAACAGCTAAGCATTCAACAGTGTAGATGTCCTTGGGAACTTTTGGGGGCCAAAAGTCAGTGCGTCTGTGGGACTTCGCAAAATCGAATAAATAGTGTCCAACTACGATAGGAGTTCACCGGCTACAATGTCCTGCCTGGTCCCACTGGAGGAGTTTGACTTCCATTAAAAAGACTAAATCCTAAGTTGTAACTTATTATCAGAATGATTCAACTCCCGCCCCATTACTTTCTGCCTGTGATCACAGAGTAAGCCCCTCTTAAAATCAACCTGTAGTGCTTTGTTATCCTCTGCACTGTTTAAATTGCAAACATGATAAATTCACACATCTGGTTATATTCGTCCAATTTTGATAATTTATGTGTCATTTTGTCCTTCCTCCTTGATACAATGTTCACTTGGAAATATTATTGGTATACTTTTTTACTTTAATATTGTTTTGGTTCCACTTCAACAATTATTACACATTTGTATGTGAAAATGTCAGGCGTAGTTTGGTCTAGCAAGTTACAAGTGTACTAATTTGGTGAGACCTTTACCACACGTTATTATTAATGAATCTTACATAATTGTTTATTGTGTTAAAGTTGAATATCTGATTCCATGCTCATATATGAAGAATATGGAAAAAAACGTTACTCAATTTACTATCGGCTTCTTCTATTTATTTGTACTTACATTTTGCAAAAGTCATTATTGATAGAGTCGATTTTTTCTAGTTTTCCTCTTATACAAAATGGTCGGACAAAAATATAACGAAACAGTGAATATGGACTACGAACTTGTATGTTTTAATTTTTGGGTCTTTTCGACTAAAATTTTGCAGTTAAACCTTATACATCATTATAACTATGTTAATTTGAGAGAACTGAACTTAAAACAGACATTTATAGATCATATTTCAAAAGCGTATACATCTCCAGAGATACAAGCTTTTGATTAAAAAAAAGAATTACAAATATATTCAAGCACACTAAAGATAAATAATCTTCACGTGACACATCAGCTTGTTTCACATTTATTAACATCTCTTCGGAGCGTTAACTGGAAAATAATGAATGGGTACCATAGATTCCCATTTTTGCCTAATTTGAAATCTATAATTAGTAGTTTTAATTTGTTTTTAGGTTTTGCCTGCAAATGCTCACGTAGTGAGCATTCGCTAAAAAACCTATTGAGTTCTATATATGATCGATGACCCGCCTCTGCCTCTCATTGGCTAGCTCCATAAATGGAGGCTAGCCATTGGGAGACAGAGGCTGTCAATCGCGCTTTCTCCCGAAAACGCGATTCGGGGCGTTTCTGGTGCTTTTTTTAAGCCCCGCCCCTTTGTCCCGGGCCGCGCTGCGATTGGCTGCCGGCCCGGGACACCCCTGTGACGTCATTCCCGGGCCGCGCTGTGATTGGCTGGCCGGCCCGGGACCTGACTTGTTGTTCTTGTTTTCCTGCCTGCTGGCTGTTCTCTGGGCCCGGTGCGGCCATCGGCTCCTCTGTAGTGTGATCTGCATCGGTGCCGGAGCAGTCTAGCAGGTATTTGGTGTGCCCGAAAGAACTCCTGGTAACAGGCCCGTAATACCCATATCTTCTCTCCCCCCTCCCTCGTCACCCTCCCCTATTCCTTCCTTCTTGTCTCTCGTCCTTGCACGTTGTCTTTCAACCCCTTCCCCTCCGTTATTTTCGCAATTTGCGGCCGCCATTTTTATTCCTGTTTTCCTGCCTGCCGGCTGTTCTCTGGGCCCGGTGCGGCCATCCGCTCCTCTGTAGTGTGATCTGCCTCGATGCCGGCGCAGTCTAGCAGGTATTTGGTGTGCCCGAAAGAACTCCCGGTAACAGGCCCGTAATACCCATATCTTCTCTCCCCCCTCCCTCGTCACCCTCCCCTATTCCTTCCTTCTTGTCTCTCGTCCTTGCACGTTGTCTTTCAACCCCTTCCCCTCCGTTATTTTCGCAATTTGCGGCCGCCATTTTTATTCCTGTTTTCCTGCCTGCCGGCTGTTCTCTGGGCCCGGTGCGGCCATCCGCTCCTCTGTAGTGTGATCTGCCTCGATGCCGGAGCAGTCTAGCAGGTATTTGGTGTGCCCGTAATACCCATATCTTCTCTCCCCCTCCCTCGTCACCGTTACCCTCCCCTATTCCTCCCTTCTTGCCTCTCGTCCTTGCACGTTGTCCTTCAACCCCTTCCACGTTATTTTCGCAATGTCATACTACTTGACTGTCTACCCGCTCTTCCCTCGTCTCCAGTGCCACTGCATTCGAGCTTCTCTCCTCCCCCCTCCTGTCTTCCTCCTTTTATCTGCTCCTCTACCTTATACCCCCCCAACAGCTCTCCCCCGTGATTGTGCTCCAGTACACTCCTTTGCTTGGGGCGCACCGCTCTTCCGCAGCCTAAACGGCAGAGGCAAGCACTTCTGCCAGCGTCACCTCTGCTTCTCTCTCACGGCACTTTCGTCCTTCTCTCGGACTCCTCCAGGGCCCACGCACCCGCCCTGTTCATTCTCGCCCCTTCCCTCTCCATTCTCGCCCCTTCCCTCTCAATTCTCGCCCCTTCCCTCTCAATTCTCGCCCCTTCCCTCTCCATTCTCGCCCCTTCCCTCTCCTTGCCTCGTCCCGGCCTTCTCCCCTCTCTCAGGATGATCTACTGATAGGCTGCGATGTTGTCATCAATGCGCTTCCCATGGCATTTAAAACGTTACAGCTCCAAGGAGCATGAACAACCGAGCAGATTATGGGCGTTTGACGCAATTTCTGATTGCCTATTAATATATTTATACCAACTTGTTGAACCTTGTCACTTAGTTTGCCTCTCATTATTCAAAGGCCCTATGATGATGCCCCGCATGGGACCACCTCTAATTAACGTAAGCATAACCGAGGGCTCATTGCTCAATCCACTTTATTTCTAAAGTGTTGCTTTCCCTCCCCAGCAAGTTATTGATCACTTTCCTCCAGGCCCCTTCACTGCTACCTGGTTTAGGCCTCGGGGCACAGCACGGATCTTGAATAGCCCCCTTGACTAGAAGCGCTTTACAAGACACACCGATTCCCAACAATCAATAGCCTTGGCAGGGTGGCTGTTTAGGGTTTCCACCGAGCTCCACGTCGCTGTCTTGTAGCTTTTGTGTGTTATGTCTGTGTGTGTGTTTGTGCCTGGAGGCTGGCTCTCCCGCTGCCATTGATGCAGCAACAGATGCTTGTGCAGCTGCTGTCCTCACTGTGCACCTTTCGATGTCAGACAAGCCCATCGGGCTGCTTCTTGTGTGTCAGTGAAATGTGCAATGCTGGCGCCTGCCCACAATCAGCTGGCCGACAATGAGTGCGATATTTATCACACCTCAAATCTCCCACACATCAAGGATCGAGTTTTATTGGGTGCAACAAATAGAACGCTATAACGATTAGTGTCTGAAAAATGGGTCACAACTTGGATTTTGATGCTTACCACACTGACATCCCCAGGGCCCGTTACTTACTATGCATTTCGCAGGTTAACTTCAGCGGGTTTGACCTGAGGGAACCTGTGGGGGCAGCGGTGCTTACCGTACAACTCACACCTGTGAAATGTACTGTACAGTACCAAGAGTTATCACACATCACCCACTGGGCACAGCATTGATCGGGCCCACCAGAATCAGAGCTCCTGTGTTCTCTCTAGCATAGAGGAATACACTGTGTGAGTCCGTGCTGTGTGCATGTTGACTATGAGGCACTGTTGCTTCCTATGTTGCATTTGTCTTCAGAGTTTGAGAGAGCTTACACTGCCATACATGTCCTCGTATGTGGATGAAGCGGGCACTCCTGCCATGTTTTACAGGCCTGTTTGTTTAGTGAGGGGCAGTGTGCTGTCACTGTCTGCTTTGCGAGAAACATTTGTAGTACTTCTGTGGGTACTTTAACTGATTTCAATGTATGTGTGTGCCTCCATGTATTTAAAACGAGGCTTGCACTACTGCCTGTGTTTAACTTATTCTGTATGTTCACATGTGGGTGAGTGTGTGAGGTAAAGTTGCACTCTGCTGTCCGTGCTGTACCTTTTTTAAGTGTGAGGACGCTTGCACTGCAGCCTGTGCACTAACTGTTCTGTATGCAGGTGCATCCTTGTGTGTGAGACAGTTTGCATTGCTGCCTGTGCTGCACCTGCTGGGTGAGTGAAGGAAGCTTGACCTATTGCTAGCTGTGATATATTTGTTATCCCTGTACAGAATCACCGAAAGAGAGCGAGCCCCGGAGCTGTGCTGCATAGAAAGGGGAAACCACACCACAGAAGTGACTTCACTGAAGGGTTTAGGCATCACTCCCCAGATGTAACCACTTCAGACCATCCAACGATAAGGATAGTGCTGGACGGAAGCTGTGTCCAGCCTGGCAGGGGATGCTGCGTCCAAGCTGCTGCCTGCCCAAAGTGTCGCCCTGGGCACGAGGCAGGCAGACACATTTCCTTTCCTGCTGTGGTTTACAGTAAAGCTTCTGTGAGAGGGAAGCTTTCGCCAGAGCAGCAGCCTATGTTGCGCAGATATGACGTGAAGTCAAATCTTGCAATCCTCTTGCCCATTGCCTCTCATTACATTTTTAGAGTATATGCTCCCCTGCACCAAGCCTTGGTGGACCGTCCACGGGCTTCCCTGAGGGTCCGGCGCCCTGATTCTGCCCCATCACGGGCTGTTTCCTCTTACTTGCCTCATATCCCAGGTAAAGTCTCTTCTATTGCATGCCTGCGTTACCCTTTCGTATGGTTGCTTTGCTATTCCTTGCATCCCGAACCCGGGTTACTTGAACCCTTTCTTTTCTTTCTTTTTTTTCTCCGTGTAGCATCTGGTAATCCCCTGAATTGCACTTTTATCTTAAGGATCCCCCTAACCTGAAAACCTCTATGCCCTCCGTCCTTTTGGCACTTATCTCATTGTGCCGCTCCTAGGAAATCCATCTCTTTCCTGTCGGCTGGTAAGAGGCTCTATACATTTTAGATTATCTTCCCCATGGCTTGCGCTGATGTGAATCTTACCGATTTTTTTTTTTTTTTTGTATCACTTTGTCTCCACAGACATTTTGTTTTATCTGCTTAAGCCTACCGCCTTTTGAATCCCTTCCCATATCCATCCGTACCCTACAGGTATGCGTCCATACTCCTGACCGTTCGCCTCACTACCCCTTCTAGTATTCACTTTGTTATCCCCCATTGCTTATGGTTTGCCTCATCTTGTAGATTCTTGCTTGTTCTCACTGGTCATTCTCCACGGGATATAAGTCTTTCTTTTTCCCCATCTACATGAGAGCACCCTCCTCATTTTCCATATGTTTCTACTGGGTTGAATACGTACTCTTATATCTTTTCGTGCACGTCTGTATCTTGCATTGAATCTATTTTGTCTTTCTATTGCTTCTCTTTACCACTTCATTACCTGCGCGCATCCTGCTTCCTGCCCGGACATATTTTCTCGCTGGGTCGGATTGTAAACAAACAGCAGGGGTATTCTTTTAAAGAGAGAAGAAGGACTTCACACGGTTTAGAGGCAGGGGCCGGCAGGCTTCTGGAAGATTCAGAGTGGGTCTGTGCAGGTGCACTCAACGGCTGTGAGTGGGAAGTTTATAGACGGCAGCTGCCGTAGCAGCGCAGAGTTCAGGGCCCTATGGACGACAGCGAGGTAAGTGCCAGCAATGCAGCCTCAGGTTGACGCCCCTTGCCTATAGAGATGTCCACAGAGCTCAATCTCCTGTCTGCCTAGAAAGCACAATTTTATGCTTCCTTGTACGCTGCCCATTTTGTTTAGGCTAGTAATGAGAGAAAGAAGAATGCTGTGTGAAAACGGCCACTTGAAATCCGTGTATGCATGCCTGTTAGTAAGTTTGTTATCCGCTATCATTAAGGGGAGAGTCTGATGATACTTTCATTGATAAGCGATGATGAAGTAATGCGCTGCATAAGGAAAAGAAGGCATGACTTGTTAATAAGTTTATATGAACAACACTGAGGATTGTAGCGTGAGGGTGAGGGTGTTTGTGGTATTGACTACAGGAATTATGTGGCATGTGAGGACCACATCACGTGGGTAGGTCGACTGATTTATCATAACATGTTATTGAGTATCGTGTGCACGTTGGGTTCATTAGCATTATTATCTAGCTACTTTTTAATGCATGACGGTATTACTGTCACGAAAGGGCTTGCAATACTGCAATACGTGCGCCCACTGCCTGGTGTGCAATCAAGCATCATTCCTGTAATCACCCTTTGTGGTAACAGTGGGCGACTTAATTGATGAAAGGAGCCCAAGGTTTTGGTGCGCTGCCACAAGCTGAAATAGTGCTAGGGTTTGAGATACAGAACCACACTGAGTGGGTTGGCTGGCTCTGTGTGGGTTGTCTGGCTCTGTGTGGGTTGGCTGGCTCTGTGTGGGTTGGCTGGCTCTGTGTGGGTTGGCTGGCTCTGTGTGGGTTGGCTGGCTCGCTGTGTGGGTTGGCTGGCTCGCTGTGTGGGTTGGCTGGCTCGCTGTGTGTGTGTGGCTCGCTGTGTGTGTGTGGCTCGCTGTGTGTGTGTGGCTCGCTGTGTGTGTGTGTGGCTCGCTGTGTGTGTGTGTGGCTCGCTGTGTGTGTGTGTGTGGCTCGCTGTGTGTGTGTGTGTGGCTCGCTGTGTGTGTGGCTCGCTGTGTGTGTGTGTGTGGCTCGCTGTGTGTGTGTGTGTGGCTCGCTGTGTCTGTGCGTGTGGCTCGCTGTGTGTGTGCGTGGGGCTCTCTGTGTGTGGGGCGCTGTGTCCGCGAATACTCTCTACTACTCTCTAATGCTCACCTATTGCCATTGTAAATGACAATACCATTTATTTATGTTTTTAAAAAAAAAGTCATGAGGAATGCCAATAGCTCTACCTTTAATAATGCCGAGAACATTGCATTGTAAATGCTTGTTATAAATCATATACGCTTTGTGCGAAAGTCCGTCCCTGTGCCATGGCAGAAGCATCCGTCTTTCCTTTCAACAAATGGCTGCGTAGTCCTTTCGCTAAATGTCATTCACCCACCTTAATTTGTGTAGTTATTGGTACTGTGATAACTATATGTTTCTTCTTCAGGGATGCAGAAGACGCTGTATATGGGCGCGATGGCTACGACTGTGACTGCAGAGTGGCTAGGGAGTGCAGAGTGGCTAGGGAGTGCAGAGTGGCTAGGGAGTGCAGAGTGGCTAGGGAGGGTTAGGGAGTGCAGAGTGGCTAGGGAGTGCAAAGTGGCTAGGGAGGGCTAGGGAGTGCAGAGTGACTGCAGAGATTAAGCTAATGACAATGTAAATGACAATGCCATTTATCTGTTTTCAAAACCAACACATAAATACAAATTTTGTCATTTACAATGCCAATAGCTCTAACTTTTCCAAAGGCGAAACCATTGCATTGTAAATGCTTGTTAATTCTTCCCATTTTATAACAATTGGAAATAAAGAAGAGAAATTGTTGCAGTTCTACGCCTGACACAAGAACATATTATGGTCCTATTAGATGTGGGGGTCTCTAGTTGGCAGAGGTAGGTACCACTGTAGAAATAGGGACCCATGCTTCTAGTCAGGGTAAGGGGGATACACTCTTTAGATAACCGCTGCTCACCCGCTTTGTATCTTGGCACGAGCAGACAGGCTTATCAAAGGCAATGTGTAAAGTATTTGTACCAACACTCACAGTAACACAATGAAAACACCACCAGTGGACTCCACACCAGTTTTTAAAAATAAAGTATCTTTATCTAAACTACATAAGACCAAAATGACAAAAATCCAATATACACAGTTCAAGAATATGATTTTAAGAGCGTTCTAGGGTTTGCGTCAAAATAATCCACAGTTGTGTCACGTTTAGCCAAAAGTACCTGTAGATGCGACAAAAGTTCCAAATGGAAGCTGCAGCGTTGAAAAACAAGTGGTGCGTCACTCCTGAGACCCTGGGGAGGCGATGCGACAGCCCTGCTGGACGAAGCGGGCGTGTTGCAAGGAATTTGGTCTGTATGGGGAGGGATGCGATACCTTGTATGGATTCCGGTGCGCAGGTTCGATAGGAAGTGCCTCGCAAAGGCACGATGCGACAATCTTTGGGACGGCAACGATCTCAGGTGCGGCGTCGATCTGCTCCTCTTGCGGCCCCTCAATGTGATGGCTCTGCAACGAGGTTCGCAGCGACGTGATGCGGTCAACAAGCAAGCGGTGCGGCGATCTCACCCAGCGACGAAAGGCTCTGCGACGATACTCGCAGCAACAGTAATCTTCCCTCACCGGAGGGATGCGTTCCGCAAGCGAAGGATGTGTCGGCTCTTGCAGCGGCAACAGGCCATGCGACGATCTCGATCTTGATGACGGCTGGAATTTCCTCGCCGTGTCGGGGATTCACTCTGCAAGCAGCGATGCGTGAAAATTTGCAGATTGTCTTAGTTTCTCCTTGTCCAGCTTCCCAAACAGCAGGGACAGCTTACAGAGGCACCACAACTCGACCACGCACTCTAGGAAGGGAAGAACTCATACCGCAGAGTTCAGCGGGAAGCTGGGGGTGAAGTCCTTTTGTTCCTGGGACTTCTTAACAGGGAGCCAGCTCTTCTCAGGCCCTTGGAGATCTATTCAAGCAAGGGGACAAAGCAACAGTCCTTCCCTTCTCCTTGGCAGCAAAGCAACTGCAGGTCAGCCCACAAGTACACAGAAGGACAGTCCTTCCTCTTCAGTCTTCCAGCTTTCTCCCTGGCAGAGGTTCCTTCTTGATTTCAGGATGATTTAAAGTTCAGTGGTCTGGGGTCCTGTACTTATACCCCAAAAAGTCTTTGTTCACTTTGTACAGGAGGGCACTGAGCCCAGTCCAAACCAGATCTGGGGCACTCTGCTTACATGACTCCTTCTTTCCTTTCACAGTGCAGAGCAGAAACATCAGACACCCCTCAGGAGGTGGAGCCAGTATTGAGGAGGGAAAGCACAGCCCTGGAGCACTTTGTTGACATGATTTCTTCTCTCCTTTCACAGTGCAGGGCAGAAACATCAGATGCACAACAGGGGGTGGAGCCAGCACTGTGTGGGGCAGGTACAGTCCTGTTCAGGTCCCAGGTGCAACTCCTCCCTCCCATTTAGATGCAGATTTTTCTATTTACCACTGGGCGGACTGATTCTGTCTCCTGGAATCCCCCAGCCCTGTCACTCACAAACCAGACAGTCAATTTACAAACAGCCAAAGGCACACAGAACGGTCAGACAAGAAAGCAGCCACCTTCTAAAAGTGCCGCTTTCAAACACAGGATTTAGATGTGTTATTAAATTCTGAGTTCAGGGATACCAGACTTCAATTTCCTATCTTGCTCCTATGGGAAGATATGTAGGTAACCATTATGCACAGCATCCCCCATTATAGCCTATAGGCTAGATAGCCTTTCAAAAGTGAAAATCAAAAATGGCTGTAATTCACTACCAGAGCATGTCACCCACACTAGTACATGCTCTACCCTTCACATACACTGCACCCTGCCCAGGGGGTACCTTGGGCCTTTCGTAGGGGTGTCCAATGTGTACAGAAAGAGAAGGGTTTGGCCTGGACAGTGTGGACACTAGTCAGGTCAGCATGGCAGTTAGAAACTGCACACAGGCACTGCGGTGACAGCCCTGAGACACCATTTTAGGGCTACTCATATGGGTGGCACAATCAGTGCTGCAGGTCCACTAGTAGCATTTGAATCTCCAGCCCTGGAACACTCAGTGCACTTTACTAGGGACCTACTGGTAAAACAAATATGCCAATCATGGATAACCAATCATAATAACAATTTATACAGAGAGCATATGCACTTTAGCACTGAACAGAAGTGGTAAAGTGCCCAGAGTCCTATTGCCAACAACCACAGGTCAGGAAAAATAAAGGGGGTAGAAGCAAAAAGTTTGGGGATAACTCCGCAAAAAGGACCATTTCCAACAGGTCCAAATTCTACACAATACATCACAAAAGTGACATCCGCTGGACATAGGATTGTCCATCCACTATCCTAGCACTATCTGCCTGTTCTCAGTAAACATATAGTTCTTCTGCTCTTATGTTCAAGTGATAGACTGATGTACGGTTACATCCAAATTATGTAACAGAGTTGCCAATAACATTGTAATGTTTTAGAGTTAAACAACTAGTGATAGCCAGTTTGTGACTGGCCAGGGAAGCTGATTTTTTTCAAGACAAATTTTAATTGTCCAAGGGACAAGTCTTCTAAATTTTCCACAGTGAATTCAAAGATTGATAATCAAATTTAAAATCCTGACAGAAAACAGTAGCTTACCAGCTTTTGACAGTAGTGCCATCTCTGTGAGCCTTACTTAGAATGCTTCAATTGGTGTTAACCACAATGAATCACTGCAACTAGGGAGAGAAAAGGAGTGTGCGTTATTCCAATTTCTAGCCCTGGGGCTTGGGCTGGTACTGAAGAATCAACTGCAAAAATAGAGTGTAATATTTTCTCTTCTTTTTCTAAAATTGGACCGAACAAGATGGGGCATATATTGTACTCCCTATAGTAACATAGAACGAGTTTTTAATGTATATACAGTGAGAAACTACCTAACATGTTGTTCCCTAAGTTAATTTAAAAAAGGTATTTATAGTCCTACTGTGTACCAATGCTTTCCAACTTTGTTGAACAATTTGAGGCTTCATGGCAAGATAATATGAAAACAATCTTGCTTTTTTAGACCTTAGTCTTAAGAAAAAGTGGGATGCAGAGTGGTATAGTACATGGTGATTAGCCTGTGTAAGAAATGGGGTTATTGATTGAGGGGGTGCAAGATCCACTCAGGCAACAGCCACAATACTTTTTAGGGTGAAGGACAAAAATCCCTAAGTTAACCTGTGCTTAACCCTCTGGTAACTTTGCATAAAAGCAGTCATGCTTAACTTAGAGACTCGCATTGACATTCAACGCTGGTGGTCGCTGAAGATACGAAGAATAGGTCTCACCAGAGCTTCGTGTTGGCAGTCTTTGCTTGCAGAAATCTTGGCATGTACAGGCCTGTTTGTGGTGACAAGGAGCCAAAACCTCAGCATTTTCAGCTTTTCTTGTGGAGGAGTACACTCTGATGCCGGCCATAGGTCCGGGAACTGAAAGGCACCTCTTGGGATTCAGGGACTTACTTCAGCAGAGGCCAGTAGGGCTCAGGCAGGTCCAGTTGCATGTTGAGGCAGGTTCAGTTGCAGGAGGTCAACTGGGTAGTTGCAGGCAGAATGGTAAAACATGTTGTGTCTCTATGGCTCAGATAGGGGCCAGTCAACTGACCCTTGGAGTAAGTATGGTTAGCCTGGGATGAAGGCAAGTTCTTCTAGTCTTCATTCTCAGACAGCAAGGCATTCCTTCAAGCAGCAGGGTTGTCCTCTGGCAGCAGGACAGTCCTTCTTCTGTAACTTCCACAGCTCCAGGAGTATTCTGAGTGGCTCTGGAGGGCCAGCATTTATACTTTGTGCCAGCCTTTGAGTGGAGTGACTCCCTGCCCTACCGCTACATTTGGTTCTGTAAAGTTCTTCCCATACCAATGATCCAGACTGTCTGTGGTGACAAAAGGCAGGAAAGGCTGGTGTCAGTTTCCTTTGTGTGTGAGGGAGGCAAAGCCCTTTCAAGTGTAACTGGGGCTTGGTAGAGCACCATCCCAGTCCTCATGCCATCTTGTCCACAACTAAGCCCCATGTGTGCAACTGTCTGGAAATAACATACAAACCCCAACAGTTGAGCCAATCACAAATATGTGACCTAGGACACTGGGAGAAGGCATAAATGGTTGTGACAAAAAAACACGTTATAAAAGTGGCATTTTCTGAATTCTAACTTTCAATCTGACTTTACCATTATAGAGCATGTAAAATTATAATTAATTTGAGAGTATACAGCGTTTCTCTATCTGGTCCTAATTCAAAGTAATCTCTTATTACATGTTATAACTTAACTCAGTGTTAGTCAATGGGAGGGAGAGGCCTTACAGTAGGGAATATCTTTAGGAGTTTGAAACTACCAGGCCATGTAAAACTTAAGCCCACTTGTCCCATTTTTTAAATGGAATGCACCCTGCTTTTGGAGCCTTTGGGTCTTCGTTAGGGGTTACTTATAAGTATTAAAAAAGGATGTTTTGGATTGGTACAAGGTTTATTTAACCTGGTTGAAATGGTTGTATAACACTGCACTACAGGCTGCAGTGGCAGGCCTGAGACATTTTTAAAAAGCTATTTTAGTGAGTGGCACAATGAGTGCTGCTTTATTGTGATTGTATCAGAGACTGAATGGAAGGACGAGTCAGAGATTAATGAATAAATGCATGGATGTAAAGATGAATGACTGAGTGAGCGTATGAAGACATATTGAGTATTTACACCCATGAGTGAGAATCAGGCAATTTCATTTGTAAGCCAGACCTACAGGCATTGCCAATGCTTATTTATTAATTGTCACAGGGCTGCTGATAACATTATCTAAATCAAAATTTCTAGTAACTCTAATTTCTTGAAGTCAAATGATATCAACTTTAGAGTTCAGTGGTTGCCTCCTTTCATGTTTGGTGTGTAGACCAGCCATATCCCACGACCAGAGTACCAGGTTAGTGCTAACTTTATGTAAAATTTGAAACTTTCTGTTTCTTGGAGATAACAGCCCCTGTCATCCATGACTTGGTCTGTACTTCTTCCCTATCCTTATCACCTATGGTATACTTTAATTGATGCAGAAGCCTACAGTTAGACAAGTGATATCACAAATACTAGTGAAAGATACATTAGAGATTGACTGAGATGTAACTGACGTCATGCCAGAAGACATTGTGCCATTACCATGGGACTGATGCAAAAAGAACAACTGATGGACAGAATGCAGAACAATATCATACATTCACCCCAGCACACAGATCTGGGCCTAATCCATCGCTTTTTTTTACTCACCATCCAATTCTAGTTTGGACCCAGCCATATGCAAATCAGTCTTGACCATGCGCCCAATGGGAACCGTCCAGCCCGAACTGCCAGGCCAGGTCCTCCCTGGACTGGAAAGAAGCATCCAAGGACCGGTTTCGAACTTTCAGCCCTTATCAGCCAGGATGTGAAAGTAAAGTTACATAAGGGATAGCTGATGGCACTTTGAACATTATACTATTTTTTCTGCCCTAAAGAAGTTCCATTACTTCAAAGAATTAAACTTGTGACTGCTAATGCTTGACTTGTCGAATATTGGAAAAAATACAGGAGTGCTTTTAAATATAAACTTGAACTTTCATATTTTATTGCCCTTGGGAGTTTGCTCACTTCCAAATGTGGATTAATGATTCAAATCTTGTGTTGTTTATAATGAATTACAAATTACAATGGAAACCATACATAACAATTTTGAACCGATAAACAGCTAATTACATAGAATTGTGCCAAGAGGGGTTGGGGTTGGGCTTTGGCTCACTGTTACACACTTGAGCCAAATGGCGCTCTAAAATGTCCCACACATGAAATCATCTTAGATGTGTGAATCTGCTACCAAAGAGCCTTTCTAGAAGTGTAGCCCACCTATCTAAATGCTAGATTCTGAAGTTCAAACCACGAAATGTTAATGTAGCATTGCACTTCATTTTACTGCTCTTCCTTCACCACTCACATAGAGGACTAGATGCCTTAGGACAGGTAGGAGGCGATAGTGCTTATGCTTAGTGAAACAAATTCGGTTACTAGTTGAGGAGGTGAAACCGTACTCAAGCAGCAACCACAATCCTTGTCAGGTTGAATCTACAAGCAACACCAAATTAACTTGTACTTAACTCTCTCGTAGTTTGGCACAGAAACAGTTAGGCCTAACTTGGAGGCAATGCGTAAGGCATTTATGCAGCACTTCAAACAGTAATAAAATTAAAAATTAAAAAAACAAGAAAAAGCCCTCGCCATTTTAGAAAAATAGAATGAAATAGACTAAATTATTTGAGACATAAAAACGAAAAATATCCAATTAGTAGAACCAGGGATATGCAATTTTAAAGATTTAGGTATAGAGCCAAAACGTGCTAAGAGCTACTCTCAGTTATCTGGTTGTGGGAAATCGGGAGAAAATTACAGCAATGGAGTGCAGGCTGGGTATAGGGACCAGGTTAGCCCCAGTAAAAGTGTTACCTTGTAAATTCCATGGTGAAATGTTCCGTTTGTGGGGAAGGGAGAAGGAAGAGCGGTGCGGATGGCCATTTCTGTAGCGCAAAGAACTGGCCGGGCATCGTGGATGGTCGACGCTGTAGCTGAGGATTTTGACAGCCGTTGGGCATGGCCGTTGCTGGAGCATCACGTTGACGGTCACTACAAGCTGTTGATGCTGCAGTGTGACGTGCAGATCTCGTGCTGCCGGTGGTCGCTCGCAAAAAGCCTCGTAGAAGTGACGCAGTGAAATCTATGAGATTTCACTGCATCACTTCTAGGACTCTGTCGCGTCAAAATCTTGCGCCTGCCTGACAGCAGGCGTAAGACTGACGCAGGCCCTACGCATTGCTGGAGTTGCGTCACTTTTGTGACACACTCCAGCAATGGGTCACTTTTGCGCTTACAGATACGTCAGAAATACTGACGTATCTGTAACTCCTTGCGACATGATGCGTCATACATTAAATATGACGCATCAGGTATGTCGCAAGGAGTGCGCACTGAGATGTGACGCATCGCTGCTTTCACGCAGCGATGCGTCATTTTTCATAAATGAGGCCCTTAATTTTTACTCTGATATTATTTTTTTTATCTTGGGACTCTGAGAGAGAGAGAGAGAGAAACTTGTTTATTTAGACCATTGTCTTTTAAACAATACAAACAAAATGCAAACAGAATCGGACAAAGTACGAGCAGACAAAATATTCCTACGTCATAAATAGTTAAAATTCATATTTGTTAAAAAAAGGAAAAGAGAAGGTTAAAAGAGGGTAACACCTCCTGATACACAATTCATTAAACCCAAATTTTACCAAAGTTTTCACATATCTGGAAGAATAAAAAGACAGATTTAAACTTTATAAAAGGCTTAAAAGAACTTAAAATCAGTGCCCATCTTGGGACTCCCTTGTTTTGCTTTTATTGCTTTATTTGATGTATTTTGCAAAGCGCCCTGTTTGCTTTGAGCCTAGAGTTATGCGTTAAACATGATAGAAATGAATAGACCTCGACGAAGCTTGTTGTTGCCGCATTACATCTGTGTGATGTGCTGTGTCACCGCAGTGACTCAGACCCTTACCGCACGCACAGCACTGCCATCCGGCAGCCCACCTCTGCACTGCATTGTCACATTTACGAAGGTGAAGCGTGTTTGTGTACCACAGACAGGCATTGACCCTTGTAAGCCACACTATAGCATGAAGAAGACAAGGAGACGTGTACATAATGCTGGCTGCCTTCTGCATTATTCATGAAATAAATATTGTAACCATTGACTGATACTGCTGTGGCGTTAATCCCTATATAATTTAAACACTAACATTTCTTCAAAAACACGTAATATTATAACGGTATTGTAACATGATATTGTAATATTGTAACTATGTACAGGAAAGTGGTAAAACCCAGCAGGTAGACAGAATTATGGACCACCCGGCACCCTAATACAAAAGAAATAATTCAATAACACATCATGGAACATGCTGCGCGCGCGCACGGTACTTGAGAGTTTCATTAGATTCCTGTTTTGAAACATTTGAAACTTGAGGTAATATAAATTTTATGGTCATGTTGTGTTCCCTAGCGAGTACCCCACCGACTCCATGTACGAGTTAAAAGTGCATGTAACTTCCCTCCTGTACCAGCTATGAAGACGCAAATACATTTGCGTCCAACGTTAACTTGTCCTCTTTCAGACCCACCATGAATGGGTTTGATGGTCCGTTCCTAAGTATGCTATGCCAACGTCTTTTTGAAGTATACTCCTACGTTTTTCAGCCTGGCTGAGAGTAGGCCCTGAATCTCTGCCATCGAGCCTCTTTTCTGGCTTCTGACTGCGAGGGCCTCTGCCCAAGCAGCCCCCGTACCCGTGAACTCTGACTTACTTCTAGCGCGGCCCTCCGTGCTCAGCTCAGCCTGCTGCCTGCCAAGATTGACTATAACCTTCGAGTTATCTGTTTTCCTCCCCGAAGATACATTCCAGCCTACTAGCTTCAGTAAACATCCTTCCTCAGCTACAGGGCTAAAGGGCCGACCTGTCTTTATGTAAGTAATTCATAGCCTCTGTTGCCATTTTTCCATGGAAGGCCCCGTGCCCCCACGCTTCTCATACAGACACTCAGGCGCTTATACACGCACTCACAGCAAGTATAGAATAGCTTCTGCTCTAGAGACCTTTCTGCCCAGATAGCTTAGTTCCTAAAACATCAGATATCAGATATGATAGAAGCACAAGTTGATCTGACATGCCAGACTTCTGTCTCTTTCCGTCAGTGTAAATGTCAAGTCCCCTGCACCCCGTCTATCACACGTCATGCAGCTGCGCGCGCATCCAAGCTTCCGATTTCTGCTGACATTGCAACATTCTGTTAGCACCACCCCTTGGTGCCACCCACTTGCGTCACCTATCAGTGACGTTTCTAGCACACGCCCTAGTTCACGCCTAGTTTACGCCTCTTGATGATGTACTAGCACCACGTGTATACTGTTATCTTGTCTTCTCTCAGCTGTTACGCCTCTTACATTGAACATTATGATGTAAATCAAGTATATAAGCTATGTATTGTCAATAAACGTCAGCGCGCTCATCCATCCCTTCTGACACCCTGTGTGGTGGTCAGAACATGATATCCTGATTCCTTTATGAGGAATAAAACCCTTAGAAACTCTTACACCACGGACTCTGTTTTCCTTCATTTCGATTGAGTTATTATTGATTAAGTACTTACCTGCATAGAAATTAAGAGAGTAAATTAATTATTTACATCATTTTGGCGCCCGAATAGGGACCCCTCCCCCACCTCACGCGCCGGAAGGTGCGTTGCAATCCGTGTCCCCTGCCATCAGTTAGACGGACAACACGTGTACTGGCAGGATTTCCTGCATTCCCCTCTGACACACGGAGGTGACGAAGACTGCGATCAGTGCCCAGACGAGGCGGTGAGGAGTGCGGAGGATCCCGACCAGAGCCCAGCCGAAGGAAGCAAGGTCCGAGGTGTGAAGAGGCCCACCAGTTTTCCGAAGTTTTCCGAAGTTTTCCGAAGTTTTCCGAAGTTTTCCGAAGTTCCGAGTCGAGTCCAGTCGAGTTTTCCGAGGCCTTCTGTTTTCCGTGCTTCCCGGTGAGTACCATTGCTGGGTCGTATCTAGACGGGTTTGGGTACGCAAGTCCGGTCTGCACTGTTTTTAGGCAGTGTATCTGTACTGTTTAGCAGTATATAAAGTATTCCGAATTTCTGCACTGTTACAGCAGTGTATCTGTATCGTTGAGCGGTACATTCAGAGTAGGGGGAAGTTAACTATGTCTTTAAATGTTTCATGTGATTAATGTCGTGGTATGAATGTGATTGTTTTTGTGCATTATTGTGTTTTTGTATAAATAGTTACAGTTGACATTAAGTATCAAGGATCAAGCATTCCAGTATCAAGTAGGCACAATGCCGTTTTTCAACAAATTAAAGCAGATAGGAACTAGGAAAGGGATGTTAGAGGAAGAGATTCCAATCCCCCCTAGGGACACTCCAGGTAATTTTATGTATAATAAACATGGCATAGACGCCATCCTGTATCTAGAGTTATGGACCGATTATACCAAGCACTTAGAGGAAAGATACCGATGGCCAGTTAACGGAACATGGGATGCCGAGTGCATCATAAAGGTAGAAGAAATATTACGGAAAAAGAAAGCTAGACAATCTCAGAAAGACGCCATAGAATTTTGGCGTAAGGAATCACGTAAGCGTGCTGATAGAGCACTCCGTAGAGAAGACAGGCTTAAAGAATCAGAAAAGGCCCAAGAAAACGAATTAGTTACTGAGGGAATTCGAGTAAAAGTAGAACAAATAGATCGTATCCAAAATGGCAAAGTGAACAACATGTATCTTTTGGCCGATGGTACCCCTGACGCCATTTCAGAAATACCGGAAAATTTGCCGTCACCATTAGTTCCAACTAAAGTAATGCATAAGACTACTAAAGACATATTCCTAAATTCATATCTCGAAGATGTAGCGCCAGCTTACACCAATCTGCCTGTTCGTGCCCTGCCTACTGACAGGGCCGGGGGTGGTACTGCCCCCCAAGATCACGCTCAGCCGACACCGAAAAAGACTAGTTCCGTTCCGCCAGCTCCGCCACTTCCCTCACCTAAAACTGATTTACCGAAACCACTTCAATCAGATCCTACTAAGAGACAAATTCAGATACTGACTACACACAGAGATAATGCCCAAGCTTCCGCTTCAGGAGGTGCGACCGCGGGTCTCCAGACCCCGCCACCGACTCACAGATTAAATCTCAGAGGTATGCAGAGTCCTCTTACGCACAGATCCCCCCGTTCTTCTAATTCGTCCCGTCTTGATGCACTAAAAGAAAATATGTCAGTTTGTAGATATGATCCAGAACTTGGACAGGACGACTTAATGGTATTAGCGTCTTTACGGTTAAGATCTGCTACTGATAGTTTGTTATGTTATGCAGGAATGAAGGAACGCCTAGATAGAATTTATGAGTTCGTTCAAACGGGAAAGGACCCCGACAGTATTAAGGATGCCCTGGAGAAACAGAAAGTTAATATGCAAGCACTGATACTCCGATTTTTCATAAATTGTCTAATAAGAGAACGAGACAGGCCCGGAACAGATCAGAGTGAATTAGATGCATTGAGTAAGTGGGGTCAAAATATAGCTGATGGAAAACATGACAGACAAAATTGCATAGAGGCCATGTATAAAAAGATTAAGAAGGCAGTGATAGCAGTACACGACAAAGAGAAAGAAAAGGCTCCCTCCGAGGAGGAAGAAGAATCTGAAGAACTAGAACCAACTACAAGCACTATAGCATATGTAGGTAAGGGAACTTATCTTAGGAAGGGTATCCGTCCAGAAAGCAAGAGAGTTTTCTTCTCTGCCTTAACGAATCCGAATTCTGCTGAGCATCAGTTCCAGGAAACTGATAAACGGCTTCGAGATCGAGTTGGGTACCATGTACTCAATTCTATGGATGAACAAGAACTAGCCCGATCAGCGGTATCATGGGCCGAAAATGCAAACATATATAATGATGACACGGTAGCACAGACATTTCTGAACCTCTCCCCCGACGAACAGAAATTAGCAGGGGTATATATGATTCAACACCTTCTCATCAAATACAGAAAACATTATTCCGATCCAGGTCCCTTACATGAGACACTAGAAGCACTACTGATGGATAGATGGAGAGGCCTAAGCACTAAATTAGTTCAAATAATTCTAGAACAACGACGCAGATATGATACCTTTGTAAGTCCTGAATATGTTCCCGCCCCACCCCCAGAAAGGAAAATGTACCATATGCAGTGCGGGAGTGGTATAGAAAGTCAGAACCCCTTGCGAGAAGTGCACCCTGTTATGGGTGAGGATAAAATTTTGAAACGCGTGTATGTACACACGCCTCTGACTAAGTTAGAACTGTTAGAAATGAAGAAATTAGTACCGTGCCATGATAAAGACCCTGCAGGTTTTCATAGAGAGCTCAAAGACATGTTACTGATGGGGGACTACACATATGATGATATCATGAAAATGTTGAAAGTATTATTGCCTACGGGTATATTCGAGAAATTAAAGGAAAAGGACTGGGAGGTGGGAGACGCAAAGATTGCCTGGGCAGAAATAGAGGATGAAGAAAAGAAACGGGTTCCAGGGTTAGGCCTTGGGGACAAAACTAAAGCATTACCAGGTTTAATAGTACAGGTCCTGCCCAGATTATTGACAACTAGAAAGGAGGATTGGGACACAATCTCGTCCTGTAAACAGAAACATGATGAAGATACTAGCGACTTTTATTCTAGATTCGAGAAATGTTTTATTATCAATAGTGGCCTCCAGCCAAGTAGCGAGTCGTACCCACATCTTTTCGTATCAAAGTTAGTCGAGAATTCCCTACCGTTAGTTAAAAATAGAGTGTATAAAGTCGAGAGTACATGGCAAGCAAATACGCCATCCCAGATGTTACAAATGTTACAATATCACCAGAATAGAATTAGGGAAGAACAAGACCAGGAACAGAAGCGCATGAAAGACACGAAAATGAAAATGTTAGTAGCCCAGACGGTTCCATCCGACAGTCACAGAAAAGGTACGACCCAGACAAGTCACACTGCAGCTCCTGTGAAAGGGACATGCAATTATTGCAAGCAGCCAGGTCACTACGTACACGAATGCGCAGTTCTGAAACATAACATAGCGACAGGAAAAACTAAAGAGAGACCGCATCCTCCTAGACAAGACCATAACCAGCATCAGTCTACACAGAATACACAGCCCATGCATGCATCTGCACAGACAGCACAAACCGTAGCAGTTCCACAGCCACAGCCCATTGCTGCAACTCAGCAAGTCTCACAACAGATGTACCAATATGCTCAGTCTGCTTACCCCGAATATTCCCGATATACATGAAACAGCCTAGAGAGGGAAGGTGGCTTGCCTCTTATCGAGATTCCTGTAGATCAAGAAGGTCCTTATGTACACAGTCAAGTATTGGGGAAAGATAGAAAGTTTTTAATTGACACAGGGGCAAGTCGCACTACAATAAGTCATGACGAAGTTCCAGGGGCACCCCTCTCAGGCTCACAAAATGTTTCCCTTGGGTTTTCAGGACAGCCTATTGTAAATGAAGTATCAGAACCAGTTCCCCTGGCTGTGGGTCCGTTATCACGCGTTACAGACTTATTACTAACAAAATCATGTCCGGAAAATCTGTTAGGAATTAAAACACTGAAGGCTCTAGGAGCTATAATATGTTGCTCCCCGGAGGGGGTTAGACTCTTTCTACGGGATTTCAAGGGTCATTACGTTCTTCGTGAGTTTGACGTCAGATTGAAAAATGTACCTGATTACTTGTGGGCAAAAGGCCCAACTGATGTAGGATGTATGCACATTACACCATACCGCGTTACCCTCAAGGCAGGTGTTGTATTACCCAGAATCAGACAATACAAGTTACCACCCGATGCTGTAGCGGCTTTACTGAAAATCATTGAAGAGCTCATTGCCCAAGGAGTGGTCGTCGAAACCGACTCCAATATCTGTAATTCACCCATAATTCCGATTCTTAAACGTACTGATCCCAATGCACCGCCAGTATATCGGCTGGTGATTGATCTTCGAGAATTGAATAAATGCATTATCCCACAGTATCCTGTGGTCCCCGATATATCATCTCTATTGACTGC
This sequence comes from Lissotriton vulgaris, assembly GCF_964263255.1. Classification (NCBI taxonomy): domain Eukaryota; kingdom Metazoa; phylum Chordata; class Amphibia; order Caudata; family Salamandridae; genus Lissotriton; species Lissotriton vulgaris. The sequence goes on from NC_141689.1 coordinate 365,445,092, forward strand.
TATTGATTCAGAAGCAACGTTCTTTACTGTAATTGATCTCAAGAACGCCTTCTTCAGCGTGCCTATTGATCCCGAGAGCCAATATCTCTTCGGATTCTGTTTAAATGGACGCAGTTTCAAATTTTCGCGCGCACCTCAAGGATTTACAGAAAGCCCCAGCATCTATAGTCAAGCACTGAAAAGACAACTAGATTGTATTCAAATGCCAGTTAACACCGCTTTACTACAATACGTCGATGATCTGCTGATCACCGCACGAAGTGAGCCCGAATGTGAAAAAGCATCACTGACAGTTTTACATTTCCTGGCTGACAAGGGACACAAGGTGTCTCCTTCGAAGCTACAATTCTGTGCTCAGCAAGTTGTGTACTTGGGTCACTTACTGTCCAAAGTGGGGAGACAGCTCACTCCCGATCGCATTCAGTTAATTGTGAACATGCCGCAACCCAAGACACAAAAGGAAGTGCGGGCCTTCATAGGCCTCACCTCGTACTGCAGACAATGGATTCCCCAGTATGCATTTTTAGCTAAACCACTCATCCAGTTAACGACACAGGAGGCAGCAACTTCGACTGTCCTCCCTTGGACTCAGGAACACACACAAGCTTTTGAAGAATTAAAGAAAGTTTTATGCCAAGCACCAGTTTTAGCGACACCATGTTACAACAAACCGTTTACACTTTTTGTTACAGAACGTGATGGTACAGCGTTGTCTGTCCTCACTCAAGACCAAGCAGGTTCACATAAGCCTTGTGCTTATTTTTCTAGTACATTGGATTCAGTAGCTCAAGCACTCCCTGCGTGCTTAAAGTCAGTAGCAGCAACAGCGTTAGCAATAAGACAAAGTGATTCAATTGTTTTAGGTCATCAGTTAACAGTTCAAGTACCACATTCTGTAGAGGTTTTGTTAAACAGAACCCAGACTCAACACTTAACTATAGCACGACTGACAGGTTATGAATTAACACTATTCCAGCCACACATAGAAATCAGACGTTGCAGCATCCTGAACCCAGCAACACTGTTACCTACAGTTACGACAGATCCAGCTCCGCATGATTGTATAGAAATAATTAATGCAGTAACTAAGCCTAGACGAGACTTAACAGATGTCCCATTGACAAATCCAGACCTGACACTTTATGTGGATGGTTCATGCATGAGAACAAGTACAGGAGAATTAGTGGCCGCGTACGCCGTGACCACTGAAACTGAAATTAAAGAAACACATCGTATTGACACCCTGTCTGCTCAAGCAGCAGAGCTCATCGCTCTGACCCGAGCTTGTATTCTAGCCAAGAACAGAAATGTTAACATATACACAGATTCCCGCTATGCCTTCGGAGTTGTACACGACTTCGGAGTCCTCTGGCAAGAACGAGGTTTTCTGACTTCTCATGGGGCCAAGATACAACATGGCCCCCTCATTCAAGCACTGTTAGAAGCAATACATTTGCCCTCGGGCATATCAGTCATGAAGTGTAAGGCACATACCAAAGTCACAGATTCTGTTTCCCAGGGTAACGACCTGGCAGACCAGACAGCAAAACATACAGCATTGACTCACACCCAGACTACTGATGTGACAAAGACAATAGTACAAACACAGTGTATGACAGTTAGAGATCCCGCCCTAGACGTAATTGACATCCAGACACATGCTACTCCAGAGGAGATAAAGAAATGGACTGAACTAGGAGGGATTCAGACAGACCAAGGTTGGGTGACGAAGGGAAAATCTATATGGTTTCTCCCCGACTCAATGGTTCAAGTCATGATAAATACAGCACATAGTCCTGCCCATCTTGGAGAGAAAGCCATGTTAGACAGTTTACAGAATCTCTGGTACAACAAACACTTACGAGCAGCAGCAAAACAGAAAGTGCGTACTTGCATGATCTGTTGTCAGTTCAATCCAGGTAAAAGCGTCCCTGTTGAGCAAGGTGGATTCCATCCTCCCGATCACCCTTTTGAAGTCCTCCAGATGGATTATATCCAGATGAATAGCTGTAGAGGATTTAAGTATGTTCTTGTAATCGTTTGTGCTCTGTCCCGCTGGACCGAAGCATACCCAGTCCCAGACTACACTGCTCCGACCACAGCCAGACAGTTGGTTCGTGAATTCTTCCCACGGTACGGTTTGCCCCGTGTCGTGTACTCAGATAACGGACAGCCGTTCTCGTCCGAGTTGATGAAACAAGTTTCCCTCTTGCTAGGATATCAGTGGAGGTTCCACTGTGTCCGACATCCCGAAGCAGCTGGCCTTGTAGAAAGGCATAATCAGACACTAAAAATCCGTCTTGCCAAGATCTGTCAGGAAAAAGGGGTCGACTGGATAGTCGCCCTGCCCGTGGCACTATTCTACATGAGAATGGTCGCCCACTCAAGATCAGGGCTATCCCCGTACGAAGTGGTCTTTGGCAGACCGCCGAATATGTGGGGGACGCCCGTTCCGAAAAAGATCACTGATGTTGATTGTAACATGTTGACAGATTACCTTGCCTCCTTGATGTCTGCACTCCAATCATGTCGTTCACAGGTTGCCGCAGCCTTCCCTGACAACACCGATGTAAAGGCGCATGAGGTCCGTCCAGGGGACCTGGTACTCGTCAGGAACTTCGACCGGAAAAGTCCGCTGGAGCCCCGCTGGAAGTCTCCGAAGACCGTTCTGCTTACCACCAGGACCGCCGTGAAAATCGAGGGGAGAAAGGGGTGGGTCCACACGAGTCACATCAAGCTATGCAATGAACTAAAAAACGGACTGAAACAGGACTCTGACTCGTCCACCCCCACCAAAGACTGTGTTGAAGCACAAGACGTTACTGTGCCTAAAAGAGAAAAGACTCCTCAAGAACTTTACCGTATGAAGCTTCGATCTAGCAAGTCAGACAGTTTAATTGTTTAAGTCCTCCCCTAGGTGAATCGGTTAAATAGTTTCTGACATGTATCCCCTAGATCGAGTTAGAGAGAGAGAGGAAAAGAGAAGAACATATTGCAAATCACTCCGTAGTCACTGCATAGTGACACTAATAATCATGTTTATTCTGAGTATTCTAATTATTATTGCCAGCATTCTGCTTCCTATGTACTGGCCTATTTTCAGGCGTAAACAATCTGCTTACAATGCCTCTGCTGAACACACTTTTAGTGAACTTCCTGCACATGAACTCTCTTACAGACTTGCGCTGCGCAACAATACATTCATTAGTATGTTACACCATTCCCATCAGACAAGTAATGCTACAGACTGTTGGATATGTGGCCGACTCCCTCCCTACCAGAATTACAAGGGAGCTCTGCCTCTCTTTCCGTACCCATTCACTCACAATGGCTCTTGTGGAGCATGGTTTAAAATAATTAACTCTTTAGATCCTGATATTGCTGTTTTCGATGGGGGCTGGGTTTGGGGAAACTTGAACTTAGTCCTGCTCAACGTCTGTTATCCTGATAAAGAGGGACTTCCCACTCGAATAGGAACTGATCTAGAAAATGAAGTATATGGATTAGGTAATTACACAATTAGCCTTATGATCCTCACTGTTGAATCTGAAACTGCTCCAGTTTTGCCCCATATGTTAGTGTTACCAGTCACAGGTGAATTATGTGTTAGCAAGAAAGGTTCAGTACACTTAGGTCATAGTAAATGCACTACTGTGGTCGAGTTCAGTGACCATGGTAAATCGTCTTTTAAAGCTACCAGTCATTCCTATTTTGTTTGTGGTCATACCGCATACATACGTTTGCCTCCAGATTGGGACGGTACCTGTTACATTGCATTCCTTCTGCCACCTGTTTTCCTAGCTCCTCCTGATTACCATAGAAACACGAATCTAGCACCGAATAGACCCAAAAGAGATATTCCCCTTGTCGACTACACAGAAACGGCATGGGAACAGTACACTGATTTCAATAAAGGATTCTTTTTCTTCCTAGGACCTGTCCAAAACAGTAAATTAATACGCAGATTAACGAGAACACTTGAAGCAGTAGTGAACGAAACTGCCTCCGCTCTAGGTAACCTAACAGAGGAGCAGTCTGCTATACGGACTGTTGTCCTTCAAAATCGTCTTGTGATTGACGTCATCTTGGCAGATAGAGGTGGAGCCTGTAAGGTCATCGGGTCAAGTTGCTGTGTTTTCATTCCACAAAATGCACCATCTGTCTATCAAGCTATCACCCGTTTACATAAAATTGCAAATCAGATACATCAGAATCCAGGCACCTGGACTTGGTCCGGTTGGTTCTGGACTACGTTAACAGCTTGGGGATGGAAGATCTTATCCTTCCTAGGCATTGGTCTTGTTATAGTATTCAGTTGTTGCCTATGCCTGCAGTGTGGGCCAGCGATATGTGGACTGTGTGCCACATCCTGCATTGAGCATTCCAGTTGCCTCTCAAACAGTCAAAGAAAGAAAGACGAACATATAATGTTACAAGAACAAACCGATCGATTTATGAGGATCGATATATCATGAAGGGTCCGTAGGGAACAAGGAGGGAATGAGGTAATATAAATTTTATGGTCATGTTGTGTTCCCTAGCGAGTACCCCACCGACTCCATGTACGAGTTAAAAGTGCATGTAACTTCCCTCCTGTACCAGCTATGAAGACGCAAATACATTTGCGTCCAACGTTAACTTGTCCTCTTTCAGACCCACCATGAATGGGTTTGATGGTCCGTTCCTAAGTATGCTATGCCAACGTCTTTTTGAAGTATACTCCTACGTTTTTCAGCCTGGCTGAGAGTAGGCCCTGAATCTCTGCCATCGAGCCTCTTTTCTGGCTTCTGACTGCGAGGGCCTCTGCCCAAGCAGCCCCCGTACCCGTGAACTCTGACTTACTTCTAGCGCGGCCCTCCGTGCTCAGCTCAGCCTGCTGCCTGCCAAGATTGACTATAACCTTCGAGTTATCTGTTTTCCTCCCCGAAGATACATTCCAGCCTACTAGCTTCAGTAAACATCCTTCCTCAGCTACAGGGCTAAAGGGCCGACCTGTCTTTATGTAAGTAATTCATAGCCTCTGTTGCCATTTTTCCATGGAAGGCCCCGTGCCCCCACGCTTCTCATACAGACACTCAGGCGCTTATACACGCACTCACAGCAAGTATAGAATAGCTTCTGCTCTAGAGACCTTTCTGCCCAGATAGCTTAGTTCCTAAAACATCAGATATCAGATATGATAGAAGCACAAGTTGATCTGACATGCCAGACTTCTGTCTCTTTCCGTCAGTGTAAATGTCAAGTCCCCTGCACCCCGTCTATCACACGTCATGCAGCTGCGCGCGCATCCAAGCTTCCGATTTCTGCTGACATTGCAACATTCTGTTAGCACCACCCCTTGGTGCCACCCACTTGCGTCACCTATCAGTGACGTTTCTAGCACACGCCCTAGTTCACGCCTAGTTTACGCCTCTTGATGATGTACTAGCACCACGTGTATACTGTTATCTTGTCTTCTCTCAGCTGTTACGCCTCTTACATTGAACATTATGATGTAAATCAAGTATATAAGCTATGTATTGTCAATAAACGTCAGCGCGCTCATCCATCCCTTCTGACACCCTGTGTGGTGGTCAGAACATGATATCCTGATTCCTTTATGAGGAATAAAACCCTTAGAAACTCTTACACCACGGACTCTGTTTTCCTTCATTTCGATTGAGTTATTATTGATTAAGTACTTACCTGCATAGAAATTAAGAGAGTAAATTAATTATTTACATCAAACTACCTCAGTTTCTCGAGGAGCGATTTGAAAAAAAAACATGGGCTAATTTCTCTTTAATTGGGATGTTCAGAAGCAGCAGCTGGCAGGGAGGGTATATGTGCTACTCTTTCCTCAGCTGTTCCCGACGCTCTCAGGGCAGCCAGCCCATTGATGTCTATTTATTAAACAGCAATTATCACTGTGTGCACACAAACTTTGGCTGCTGTGCGTGCCTCTGCAACGTGCAGCTGGTTGTCTTTCATGTAAATAGCGGGGGCAACAAATGTGTTCAAGCAATACCATCAAACCTGCCACCATCGTTTACAAAAATACATATATATTTATGCAATGCAGGTGAAAGTAAATGTGACCCCGTACAGCATGGTCTTTGGACCAAGTGTAGTCATAACCCCAAACTCTGCCATTTACTACTGCAGTGCAAAGGTCAAATTCCGTGTTGTTAGCACGGTATGGGAGAGATGTGTCTGGACCATACACTGGTGTTCACTACTACCCACTATGGTCTTGCAATGACAATGGGCTCAAGTTTTTTATCAAGTTTTTTAAAGTCCGTGTTTAAAAATTGTGAAAATGAGAGAAAAACATGTCATAAACCATACACACAGATGCACAGTGAGCAATTGGTAAACACTGTCAATCGGTTTGCTTGCCACATTCGGGATTCCAGGTGGCACAGACATCAAACGTGGCCTATATTTTACCTGGAAGACCTGTTGATCACTCTCCTAGTGCTGCGTTAGATGTATACCACCTTCTCTCTTCCCCTGCATCTCTCGCTCCTAATAAGTCCCTGTGGACAAGAAAAGTAAGGGTGGGGGGAGAACTGTCATGGCGACCATGACTAAAATATGGAACTACCTGCTGGAAGATAAGGAGGTGCTGCCTGCAGAGGAAGTCAATCCCCCACTTCCCTCTGGTCTGTGGAGAACCGGGGAAGGTGCTTAAAGAAGACCATAGGCCTGGTGATATCACACTATGGAGGATGAATGTGTCTCTACTCTGGGGGTGATGGTCACAGGAGCCGGAATCCTCTTCATTTATGAAATAACTAATCTAAATAACACATAGCGTGTAGTGTAGGTTCAGAAATCCCATCAGGAGGTTCTGGGGACAAGATGATAACACATATGACTGGATGCTGAATGATATGCAAATGTACCAGGGCGCTGAGATGGCATTTTTGAAAAAGAAATCACATGACCTGTTCCACACTTTTTTAAATTTCACATTTGTCCAATCAAGTGAATGCACATCCAAAGCAATACTACAAAATACCATAGTATACTCAGGGTCACTTCTATTATGCAGTAGTAGTGAAGGACTAAATAATACAGCACAATTGAGATATTTACGCAGCAGCAACATGCAAATTATCTGGTGCGTTTTGAGGTTATAGTCAAGATGTGCAGCACATTCTGTTACTTTATCACCCCATCTAGCCATCTTCACATTTATTTTTAACAAACAGTTGTGGATAAAAAAATGTATCCCAGTGCTTTAGCAAATATACAGGTTACTCAAGAAAAAAAATATATTCCCACTCAGGAGGTACTTATTGTTCGAAGTGCTTATCGTTATTAAACCAATACAGTCCACCCGACTCTCCGGAGTAATATAGCTTGTGTAAAACACATACAAAGCTGCGCTCAGAAGCCATACACCTCCCTCTACACACTACTTATTATAAAAGGTTTGCCTCTTTCATTCTGCTAGTGCCAGCTCTATCTTACTGTCTCCTGGAGGTCGGTTTTTGGTTTCTTCTCTGTTCACACCACGAAGTGATGGAAAGCTGTATATATAATCTGCTTCTAAAGTTTAAATAGGGAGGTGCATGGCGTTTGCAGTCAAATACATTTTTTGGGTTTGCGGAGTGTTGATCCTGCAAATCTTTTATGGTACATGATATCCAATGTGACTTGTTAGAGATAATATTGTTACCAGCATTCTTGAATTAATATATCCCTGGCCTACTGAAAGATTCAGATCATAAAAAGAGTGTTTATGGTTTTATATTGGAAGCACAATTCACATCAGGCTCATCTCTCGTTAGCTGAAAGGATGATCAATTCTCCAATGTAAACGGAATTAAGGGAGCATTTTTCTGCCCTTTACTCAATCTGAGAATTCTTACACATATTTTATCACTTCGATTGACACTATATGCCAATAATGTTGCTGGTTGCAACTGTTGTAATCATTTAATAACTGTGTTGATGGAAAGCCCATTTACCCTTAAATGTAGGGTTGAAACGTGTCAAACTCTGCAGCAGACTCTGTTATCATGCGCTGAAATAACAGAATTAGATATTTGCTGTTTTCAGTCTTTATGTTGCTTTTATTTAACTTTACCTTTACCTTGGGCCTCTTTGCACTTTTTACAGAAGATCATAGTATTATATTTCACCCACTTATGGGCCTAAAAACATTTAGTTATTTATCACACTTGTATAGTCCACGCTTCATTCGAAAAAGCTCTCAGCGCTACAATGCTATGTTGTCTTGAGAATGAGAGCTAAGCAAACTCAGAGAGAACAGCCAACCCTCTTCCCTTTGTAATTTACATAAGCCGTAAGGTTCTGAGAAGGGGCATGCTTTTAAGACAATTACAAGTCTGTCCAATTCCTTCTGACATACATTTAAAGTCACTGATCAAAGCAAGTAGTAAAAACTCCTTCTCCCCAATCTCTTTCGACAGCAGCTATTAGTATTCTTCATTTCTTTACACCTGATCTTAAAGTTGTGGAGAGGACTAGAGGCGTATTTTGCATCCCAGAAAGCCTGTCTCATTACCATGGAGGACCCAATTTACCATGAAAAGTATGTAAGCGGATTAATTCCCTGTCTCTCAGCAAATCAAAAAGCATTGAGCCTCAGAGGCGTGGTCTCTTTAGAAGAGTGAGTCCCAGGGCCAGACTGATGCCAGCACGTAGGTGTAAACTAGACATGAACAACATGAGTCAACAGAGGTAAAAAAAACTTTTGCTTCGAGTCAATAGCTGCACTGGACAGTAACTCTGTGATCTTTTTGAGCTAGAAACAGATTGTGTTAGTCTGTATAATGCACAGCAGGTGGTATGTTGTTTAAAAGGAGCGGAAAATCCATGTTGTGATTGTGAAGCAGCGCATTGTGCTAATTTTTACAATTCCAATGGGCCTAAATCACACATTCACAAGGATAATGTAATGTTATTCTAAGAAAGTAGGACAAATAATGCGCAGATATAATATTAGTTCCGTGGCAAATGGGTTTAAAAACCTATTGTTGCCACAGCAGCTCGCCCCAAGCATCGCTCCATACACATGCTGTTATACACAATTTACTTCCGTCTATTGCTTCCGTTGTGTAAATTCAAGGTAGTGAGCGCCTGCCCGCTTCTGGATAGTCAGCCGGAAAGTCTGCTCATGCCTTTCTCAAGCGTCTTTTCATTTCATGTGCCACCTTCCTGCTGCAGCCCCTCTGATGCGCTCGCTCTGGGGACCGCGCCTGGCTCCGGGGCACGTCCCTGGCATGCAGAGGGCATGGACCTTCTGCAAGGTCACAGCAGGTTAACCGTCGTGCAGCTTTGCGATGTACAGACTCATTTGAAACAAATGTTTTTACCACTAGGTCACTGTGTAGGTTCAGGTTGTGTTTTCCGCCGCGTGTTCCATTATTTTTAGGTGGGCAGCGGTGACATGCCTCCCATTCCCTGTCATAGCCCCTCCGCCCTGGCTGAACGTCTTACGCACATTAGAAAGGAAACTTAGCTCCCCTCGTCCTGTCTGTCAGCGCTCGCCTTTAAGAGAGGTGAGGAGAATATTAATGACTTGGGGAGGGTCTTTGCGGGAAACACTAGACCCAGCCCGTCCACGGTGAAGGAAGGGGGTGATGTCTGCAAGCAGACAGCGGCCGTGATGCACGACGGACGCTCATGCAAAGAGGCACCCACATACGGTTACAAAAGTGTGCATTGTGAGGGGGTGCGTCGGGGCTGTGTTATTTGGCAAACGTGCAAGGCACGCGCGCTGGTCCACGCGGCACGCGCTGTGCACGGCCGTCACCCTGCAGTCTACGTTAATGCAATGTACCCGTCAAGCCGACTTCAGGTTTTATTAGCGCACGAGCCGCACATTTTCAACGAAGGGCACGAGCCACGGCAGCAATCAGGTAACTCGAGCTGAATCATACAACAGTGCTTTCATATAAAATATGAAATAAAAAGGACGAGGAGTTGCCCTGCCCTACCTGGGATTGCTAAATTTGTCAGAGGGACGCTGTGAATGTTTTCCGGCAAAGTTGCCATCCAGTCTGCGAATTCCATGTCGCTCTTCCCCTGAGACGAAGCCATGCCGCCGGCGTGCTCTCAGTCTCTCGTCCGGGCTCTCCTTCACGCGCGCACGCACTCTCGCCCCGCTCCGCCGTGCAGCCTGCTCGTCTCGCGCTCCTCTCGCCGGCTGCGCCTGTCTTAATCCAGTCTTTGCTCCAGCCCTGACAGAGTTTACACTCCTCTCTGCACCACCCACAGGGTGGCGCAGGCACATGCTCATTTACATCATTAGCCCAAACCAAGACCTACGGCTTCCACTATACGGCTATTTTCCCATCAGGTCATCTCTCGACTCCCCTACATGCTTTGTGTTTTTTGTTGTTGTTATTTTCGTTATTTTCTATTATTTCAGCATTTGATCTTCTTTTTGCCATTTTATTATTTATGTATTCTATTCCCCTCCATCTACATTCCCTGCATTGAATTGAAAGCACTCAACAATTGTTAATTTTAATTTTGTTTTAGGTACAATAGTGGGCGTTCTTGAATCACCCATTTTATCTCGTGTTCTTCTCGCTTGCAAATGCATTGGACAATTTGCTACTGTGTGTTTCTGATGCTGTCAGGCAGTACTGTTTGCTCACGCCTGCTCGTCTGTCCTTTTTTTGTCTGCCAATTCTCTCATGGCTTGCTTAATTCATTCAGCAGAACAGACTGACATAATATGGGTTTTGATAGATCACACAAACTGAGACTGGGTGAGGGTGTGCTAAACAAGACACCATTCCGGGCATCTGCTATGGCGGGTTTTCGAGCACCGGAATACTGCCAAGCTGTGTTACAAAGTACACGCTTCCTTCTTCCAAAGCATTCCCAGGAGATGATAATTCTAGCTCCGCTTCCCCCATGTGAATTGGCAGCATTCTAAAATTGAATTTCTCCGGGAAATGTGTCCTCTAGAAGCAAAGACAGGAAACACTACCCAATTACATTTGATTACTCTTATTGGGGGCGGGTGTCTTTTCATACTTATTTACTTCTTTCATTTAGCGTTTGTGTAGTGTTTCACGCTACCATACAGTTGTTTCAAAGCTCTTTTAGGTTGAAAAGTGAGACATCATATAGTTATGTAAGGCTCGCAGGGCTCAGTGGCTTAGCTCATCAATTTGATGTGGTTAGCCAGTAGCTTTCTGGGATGGTTTATGGTGACAGTGAAAACTGACATTTTCCAACCAATGAAAGCCTTAGACTTGGGAAGAAAGTTAAGAGATAATCATCCCCACGTATTGATTAAGAAAGGATTGCATGGCTCAATATTTGTTTTATGACCAGGGCCATGGAAATTATGCTGCAGGGAATGGCAAAAATATGTGTCAGGGTTGGCTATATTATGCGGCAAGCAAAGGCAAATTATGTGGCGCAACGTGTAGCATTGTTTATTAGTATTGCTTATATTTTTTATTTGTACTCATTTTAACACTGAATGGTCAAAGGTTACACTTCATTAGTACCTGTTGAACACCTAAACACCTCAAAAAGCATCTGAAAGGTGACAAGTGAACCTTTGTCAATCAATTAATCAATCAATATTAACTTTATTCGGTTTTTTAGAACCATGACAGTATACACTAAGCAACATATCAAACAGTAAAATGAGCAATTAGAACCATAAAATATACAATATATTTCTTAAGCTTATAGTTCACATATCCTTAAAATCAGAGATAAATATCTTTAAAAATTTAACTTTTAAAACAAGCTGTCCTTTCTTGGTTCACCTTTAAGTATATTTAACACCATACTTTTATCCTTAAATACCTCATACTCCCTACTGCTTAAAAGATCTCTATTTCATCAATACTTCATCAATCCTCTTTACATTTAAGGAACTCTTTAACTTTATTTAGATATTTACCACTGGCACAGGCTATATCTAAACTCATCATTCCCACTATAAGATATACAGCTTGCATCCTATTTTTAATATCATATTTTTAAAAAATCTGGCCTAAAATCTCTCTTCGTATATCTAACATCCTCCAGCAATCTAACAATATGTGTAAAATATCACAGGCAGTACCAAAAGTGCAACTGCATTTTCCATTGCTGTTTATCATAAAGTTTGTTACCCCTTTGTTCATATAATAAGTAAGTATGGGTGAATTTTGCGAATTCGCGGTATGTGAATTAGTGCGAAAGCATACTCGCGGTCCGCAAAATCCACGAACTTTAGCGACATTGCAGATTTTTTTATTTTTGCGTGTTCGCAGGATTTTTTTCAACGCGGCCACAGCAAAGTTACCCATGCGGTCGTACATGGGCGCGGCCATCTTGTTTTCACTGTTCGCGTTGCGTATTTCCATTTCCGGGTGCTAGTTGCATGCTCACGCTGTGCATTTCCTACTTGCGGCGCGATTGTGTGTTCGTGTCCATTTTTCCGTGCTCGCGGGGGAAATATCACGCAAACTTACCCACGTGGTTGCAATGGGCGTGGCCATCTTGTTTTTCATTCATTGCTATGGTTCTAGGCATGCTTTTTTTTATCCAGCTTTAATCTTTGTAATCCTTTGTTTGAACTTTTTTGGGATCTTTTTTAATCATTATCTATCTCTCTATTTTTTTACTTCTATATTTTGTGTTTTTTTCAACTTTTTTTTACTTTAATAACAACTTTTCTTTAGAAGTCCGAGGGGAATAGTCTCGCACCCCGTAGCCGGCTTCCTTGCGGGCGGTTAATGGAGCATCAGTAAGTCCTAGGGATATCTTTAGCATGGTGGAGGTGGCCGCATTGGTCTTCTTTGTACAGCGCCACCTTCCCAAGACCATCGCGGGTATGGCCTCCGGGAGCGTTGCCAGCTATGGGGTAAGGTGTGCCGGGCCATGTATCAGGAGTCTGGGGTCCGGCGCGCCTACAACCAGGTGACGCACCGGTGGTCCGACATCCTGGACCAGTAACAAGACCTGCTCGACCTGCTTGGCGTCGACATCCCTGGGCTTGGTGAGTACTAGTAGCTATTTAATAACTACTTTGTTTTCTTCTGCTCTGTGCTATATTGCAAATATACGTTTTTTTCCGAAGAGCAAGAATGCTGCTGAATTCATTGCAAGTAAATTATGTTTCAAAAGCTTCTGTGATTGCAGGTGCATGCCTGCTCAGTCAGTGGTGGTTCTACAATGCTTACATGTTTTCAATGTTGTGCTCAATTGACTTGAGTGATTATGTATGAGTGTACTTTACAGAACTGCGTAATGCTAGAGAGACTAGAGACTCAAATCCAGTCATTCCTTGTACTCCTGCCACTAAGAAGAGATTGTGGTGGTGGATTGATAGGATGAGTATATTAGGACTTGTTATTTAGTAGGACATTTTTTAGTGGTCTGCAATCATGACAGACTGTGTCTGTCACTTCGCGTACTGCTGAGTGCTGCCAGTCCTAGTAGAACCTTTTTGTAGTTGGTTTAGTGAGTTACATAACTTTCGAAGTAGACGGTCCGCGAATCCAGCAATACTAATATCCTAGCAGACCACATCAGATAGGTCAATAAATTTAGTGCAATTGTTGTTTATTTCCCTGAAATAATTTGTTATTGTTTTTTTTAAAAATTTTGATTTCATTGACAACAATCATCCATGTTTGTGTCTTTCTTTCATGTACATCAGCTCCTCCCAGGGGCAAGAGGACAGAGGTGGCAGTGGCGTTGCCGGTAGAGCAGGAAGGCCAGGATCGGTTCGCCGAGGGCTCTTCTGCTGGCCCCAGTAAGTTTTCCTGTTAATATTAATATTTATACTTCCCTAACTTTTACAGCACCTATTTAATCCAAACATTCATCATAATTCTTTTTTTTCCTAAATCGTCTTTGATCTTCTTGTAGACTGTTTCTAAATTCTTATCCTGCCTCTACTATGCCTCTCTTTGCTACTACTATTTTATTAGTCTGCCTGTATAGCTAGATAAGCTTGCACAGTTGGCAAAAGGTGCTAAACAAAACTCCTATTCAGCAATAGCTCTAGGCACTGAGTGCAGTCCTCTGGGTTGTCCATAATGTCTATTGAAGTCTTCTTAATGTTTATGCTTTGACAATTCCCAACAATAAAATGTCAATGGCCACCAAGAATATATACAAGTTTACTTTTTGATTGGATAGGAGGACATACTACTACTGTTGCAGGGACTATTCTGCACATACAGAACTATGGACAAGAAATAGGGCATTGGTGATAATAGGCGCAGTTAGACTTTAGTTTCCATATACCTCAGTCATAACAGAAGTTGAACCCCCAATCTTCTTACTGCCTTGCTAGTGTGTCAGAGTCATTATTTAGCTCCTGAATGCAGCGACGATCCCCAATGATTATACAACCCAGAACATAAGACTACAGAGTCAGAGTCCCGACCTCTCAGAGTCACGGAATCATGCTTGCAAATTGCAAACCCTTTCGCTCGCTCACTCATGACCAAAAACCACAGAGTCTATGTAAGTTTTAAAGCTTTATTAAAAGTAAAACAACTAGCTCTGTGTGTACTCTGTACATTAATTTTCAATTGTGCATTATATAAAGCATTTATTAAAATCAGCTTCATATAAGATAAACGGTGAGCTCTTGAAAACTGAACAGTGGCTGATTTTACACATTAATTGTGGGAGAGCCCTCACTTGGTTGGAACCTAAAGACTTGGTGGTGATGATGACGACTCCGAGTAACATATTGCTCTTGTTCGTAGAAGTGAAGCTTCTGTCATGAGAAAAATGGTGCGTGTTAAAAAGCAAGCATTCATCAGTTTTGCCAAAAAGTGTAGCACGTTATGGCTAAGCATAAATAAAAAACACCCTACCCTTCCGAAAGGGGAATTTTTAGTTTAGACTAGAGAGTCACAAATAATTAAATTTGTTCATGTAGTAACGCATTTTTTTATTCCTAGACAAAATAGGGAGTGGTGTATTTGACATCTAAAAATATTAAATGTATTTTCTAGGCGTAACACCATCGGGACAGCCCACCACCAGTGCCGGGGCCAACGTGAAGCTGGTCACTCCATAGGCGGATGCAGTGCCAACAGGAACTGCTGAGGGGGATGCCACGGTAGTGGCGGGCAGTGTTAAGCTAATATATTCCTTACTTATTGAGATTGCAGAGTAGGCTCACTGCAGGGGTGTATATGTTGCACAGTACAAGTACACTTTACTGTTAAGAAGACATACAAATTTAGAACTAAGTTTTTGTCAACCTGGTAGAAGACAGTCACCCTTGACTTTGCATTAGCAATAGCATTAGCGGCAGGAGTTGACGAGTAACCAATGGCCTCCTCTAAATTTGACTTCAACTCAGCTGTGAAAGTTTTATTGAGAAGCCAAGTCAGATCAGAGATGAACTTAATGGATGGGATGAACGATAAGGGAAATAAGGGTGTAAGGAAAGACGAGCAAGTTAAATTAATGACTGGCAAAGAATGATACATGTTTTTGAATGCAGGCACAGATGGCTCCAAATCTGATGCATGGCCGGTTGAAGGCTGAAACAAGGATGGGTGGAAGGAGAAAGAAAAGAGGACTGCCTGGGTGGGTGAAACAGAAACTGTATGTGTGCACAATATATCATTTGGTTCAAATTCAAATGGAAGTCAAGCACGGATGCATGGCTGGCAGTTCACAAAATAAAATAAAAAGGTTGTTTTTCGGTGAGAAAAAGTAAGGTTTGTCCAGTTGAGACATTTAGAAGAATGATTGACATTTACTTTGAATGGATGGATGCCTGGATGGTATCTTCCTCTTAGAAAGCAGAGGTGTATGTAGAGAAGACAGAGTAGATGGTCACTGGATGAAGAGTATTACTTTTAAGAGCATGTAACACCACACGTCCGTGCCAGAGTAGCAAAGCCGAGGAAAGTAGAAGTTGTAATTTTTCAGAATACTCCCTTGAATAACAGTAGTTTGCAAGCACAGCATATATTGTATATCTATATTGCATAGTTCACATTATCAAGTCAAGTCGCAACTCACAAGTGCCTTCCTCCGGCGATTCCTTGACTACTCACTACCTCTGTTAATAATTTTTTTTCAACTCTGTCATTCATGTGTGGCCTATCGGTGTTCACTCAATCAATGAAAACAAAGCACCTAAAGTCATCCCTTATATAAGCAAATATCCTGTGAAGGGATAGATGATCATATTATCTTCTTCATTTTCCTTTTGTAGTAGTCATGAGCAGGGCAGGGTAAAAGTTAAATTAATTGATCAGTAGCCCTTGTAACAGAGTATGGCCAGTGCCACCCGTAAGAGAAAAGTAAGAGCTTCACCACCTGCATGTACTGGACTGGTAACAGTAACGCAAGTCTGCATCATCATGGCTTGTGTCTGTTTTTCTTGAGTGCAAGCTGATTGCGCTGACATTATGCCGGCTTCCAAAAGTTTACGTGCTAATTTTGCTAAACAAGAGAGAAGAAGAAGACTGGTGTACTGTCTGAGTCTAATGTAGTGAGTCCATATAGTGCTAGTAGAATTCCTGAAACTCCCACTAATGTTAGAGCAGAGGCCGACGAAGTGGGAGGTTAGATAGATACATGCCACAAATGTTATGTACTGTGCTTGCAAGTTGCTAGTGGTACTGTGACACAACTTTCTGTTGAATTATTTTGTGTTAATCTTAAAGAGTATTAGTTACGGTATTTTTTTCTTTCTTCACATATATACTCCTTCTAAACTATCAAGGAAGGAGTTGGCTATCCGGCCCAGGCAACGGAAGCTGGAGGCAATTGTCGCCAAATATCGGCGGCTGGTGGCTCAGGAGGAGGAGGATGACCTGGGTCATACAGCCAGCGCAATACTTCAGCGGTGCAGAGCTGTGGTCCGGCAGCCACCCGCCGCCGCCGAGCAGCGAAAACAACAGCTGCCCCCCACAGTACCTGCAAGGCTTGTATGCACCGATTGACCCTGCGAGAGTGGCTTACCTTGAGCAGGAGGTGATGAGGCAAAAAGCCCTGCTCAAGGCCCTCCGGAGAGAGCTGCGTGACCACCTGGTCACAGGACACCGCCGGCGAAAGTAGAGAGAGAAAGACTGTCCCTTGCCCCTTTTTGGGGGGTAGGAATTGGGCGTTGTGGTTTTTGGACTTTTGGGGTCATTTCATGGACATTGGTTGGGGATAGGGAAGGGAGTGGGTCGGGTCTTGTGGGATAGTTTATTTTTGTTAGGGTCGAAATAATTATTTATTTTCTACTTAAACATAGCATATGCGTTTTTATGTTTTGTGGGGGAGGCAGGGTGGGTTAACTGTACGTTTGATTTCCTGAAACTTAACTGGCTGCTTGATTCAAATTGTCTAAGTAATCGCCCAAATTTGTACAAAAGTGCAACTGACAGAGTTAGTGAATTCTATTGTCCTACTACTTTACTGGTACTACCGTCAGTCTCTCCTCTCCTCCTACTCCATTATTCTTCCTCCCCCAAAATGCTTATCTTACCTGTGATTCGTGTTTGAGAATAGGGCTAGGCACAGGGCTGGCTGTATGGCAAATGGCTTTTAAGGTTGGCTATGGAATCCTGGACGGATGAAAAGGCATCGTTGTGGTGGTAGTAGTAGTGGTACTCACTGGCAGTAGCAGCATAAGAAAAAAAGGAACTGAGACATTGAGTGGCCTGAGAGGAGCATTAGAACAGTACAATAGTACAGTACACAAGAACAGTGCCATAAATTGTAGCCTAAGCAATGCTAAAGTATTCAATCAAAAGTTAACTAGTAGTTGCGTGGATTATGGCTATTACAAGAACTAGTACTGAAGGACACAGCAGCGTAAGCTTTCCTCAAGTGTAGGAGGATGTTGTTGTTGATGAATCCACTCGATGGCGGAGCCGGACAGGAAATTCGGAATTGATTTGCAAATACTCATGGGTGTGTGTCAACCACAATAGGAATATATCCTCGGATTCCTTGATCTGCCTTGAAATTGATTTTCTGTTGCTTTTGACCTTATCCTCCCCAGCAAGCGTGTGGAATTATTGGTGTCATTTAGTCACACCTCAATGAAAACCACACAGCCCGGGGGAAGAGGGTTAGGGTTTGAAAAATGGATGGGAATGAGTGTTTTCAGGGAAGTTTTTGGAGATAGTAAAAAACAGCATGGACAAACAACAAATGAAGAAAAACAAATCTTTGGATACGAAGATATCCATAAATCTTTTAAGGGACATAAAGGAAGTGCATGCATGAAGTTGTTTGCTAAATGGATGGTTAGGATACTGAAAAGTAGTACTTACTGCAACTACTAGTACTAAACAATTAGACAGTACAGGGCTGCATTAATTACCCAATTTCACTTGCCTATCTGCCCTCAGAGAAATAAACACTTAGTAGTACATTACATTAGTTTTAAAAATAGCAAAGAAACTTATCAAATAGCTGTAGGGATGAATTTGAAGCAGAGAGCAAAAGCACAGAGTCGCACTCATAGAAGTTCACAACAATAACATTATTTAAAAGATAAGGACAAGTGAAGTGGATACTGTAACTGTATGTTGTAGTTGTCCTGGTCAAATTGGGAAGTTGCATGCATCCAGCCATTCCTCCTATTCGCGGTACTTCTCCATTCCATCGGGCGCTCCGTCGGTAAATCTTGGTGACCACACTGTCCACTGCCTGCCTGGCTGATGCGGAATTGCGGATTGCTATGGTAAGCCTGAGTTAATGTTTTTCCCATCACACAGGGTAAGTGCCGGCCTGTGATTGTCGATGGAAAAACAGAAAAGGATATTAAAATACCTCGGAGAAAAAAGGTAAGGTACGGTGTGTAGTGCAAAAATAACACTTTCACTTTCAGAGGCGACAGTATTATATTACATGCGTGCATCACTTCTAAAGTGCCTACTCTGAGTCTCTGTTTCCAGGATAATTATTAGCACACAGCAGGCCAGGGCCATGCAGACGGTCAAGGCAGGCAGCACTGAGTGAACCAACCTCCATGTAGCATACCTCTTTGACACAGACAGACAAAGCAGATCTAATTTTATCCAGCAAGCCACAAAGCCGCATTTTTACATGAACCGCTGGCTGGACTCTGGCATAACACTACACTGGCTCGACCACTCCATACCACGACTAGACAGACATGTAGTTCTACTGTGGTTGTTGTTGACTTGTTTACCTGTTTGCCACTCATGAAATGGCCATAGTTCTTTCTTAAATCGACGATGATGATCCATCCTTCCCAGTGAGTGACTGAAAAGATATTATGTAACTTTGGTCATCATGACTCATCTTCATCATGGTGCTGGCAAACTCAATGTTCTTCATGCAGTCACAGTCTACACACAGTGAGTCCAAGGACATTTTCCATATTAAAAAATGCAACGTAGTAGCCCCTGCAGTAGAAGTACAATTTGCATTAAACAAGGTAAACAGAGTAGACTTGAGTTACATTTAGTGTGTAAAAGATTAAATAATAACAGAACACATAGGATTCATTTCATGGACAACAAACAAACAGCAATTGCTTTCATCAGAGCCAGACAGCCAGTGTTGTCCACTGCATGCCATCTCATCATTCATTACCTGTTCCACTTTTTGTCAGCTTCTTATTCTTAAGTGAAGGGCCACAGGGCAGCCTCTTGTGTCAATTTCAGAAGTAACAGTCAGCATAGCGACAATTTCTGGATTCTGCGTAATCCGGCCACCTGCCTTGAGGGAAACAAATGGATGGAATGGAATGGAATGGAATGGAATGAGAATTTGTAGAGCGCGATGGCTACCCAGGGGCGTCCCAGCGCTGTAGAAAACTGGATAGTTGAGCAGAGGAGGGGGGCGTGGGGTTCATAAGGAACAGAAGGGGTTAGGTGGGAGTTTTATTAAAAAGCCAAGTTTTTAACAGCCTTCGAAAGGTAAGTAGGTTGGATTCTGACCTGATTGAAAGGGGAAGGGAATTCCAGATCTCGGCCAGATTGTAGGAGAGCGATAGGGGGAGTTTGGAGGAGCATGACGTAGTTGTGAACTTGTGAACTTCAGGAATGCAGACAGCGTCACCTTCAATATGGAATACAGTGTTCCTGATGGATTTGTTGTGATTAGAGTTTTGTTGTCTAAAAGTTGCAAAACAAAGAAAAACACACAGAAATAGAAGTGAATAAAGATGAAAAAATAAGTAAGTATTTCAAGCCTAGGTGCCAGGGAAGTAGAGCTCGTCCTCAAACTCTGTGAATTGAACCTGGAGTAGGTCAGCTAACAGAGAAGAACTTCTGTCACCTAAGTCGGTGTCCTCTTCTTCCTCCGTGGATTCACGTATTTTGTAATCTGGTGGTATGAAGTGCTGATTCATCTTGATCATTGTTAACCTCTCCACATTTTTGGGTGAGAGGCGGGTCCTTTTTGAAGTTAAAATGGCACCAGCAGCACTGAAAACACGTTCAGAAGACACACTTGCAAGTGGGCAGGCCAAATAATTTATAGCCAGCTTGTTGATCAGTGGCCATTGAGGTCTTTTCCCATACCAATAAACCAATGGGTTCTGATTAAAGAAAACCTCTGTTGGGTCATCCAGATAGGCTTGCACCATCCACTCAAGGTCCTCCATGGGTGCTCGACTTTACGTACCATCTGTTGCCTTTGCATCAACACTGGAACGAGCAAACCCATGATGAGGTATCCAATCCGCTTCCAACAGTATTAAGGCTGGGCCTGGTGCAGGTGATGATGATACGGCTGCTGCTGTCGGTAACGGCTGTGAGGGAAAATGAATGCCTTCGACCACAGAGGTAGACCTTGACGCTGGATGGCCTGCTGCTTCAGTAGTACTTGTTGTGGTTCCTTCAATTTCCTGGCGCTCTTTTTCGAACCGAGTGGCTGACAGAGCTAGCCAATGTTTGTACTTGGAAACATATGCTTCATAAAAGGAATAAATGTATTACTGGCCAGTGCCTTTTTGTACTGTGCATCCAGAATAGTGGCACAAATGTAATTTTGTTCTGAATGTATTGCTTTCAGCCTTGCATTGTCAACTAGGCGGCTTAATAGGCTCTCAGCCAACTGATATGCGTCTTGTTTTTCAGCATCAACTCAGAACGTTGAAGACACGGCCTTCAATTGGTGCTCTAGCATACGCAACAATGGGATAGCTTTGCCCCAAGTACAGTCCTCCCTGCTGACTTCACGCGTGAACACCTCAAAAGGATGAAGCATGTCTGTCAGGCTTTTAACTAGGTCCCATTCATCCACCTCTAACCTCATGTCTTTCATAGAAGCACTCAGTGCGTGAAAGACATACTCATTGATTACCAAGTACTGCTCAAACAGACGCTCAAGCATGTAGAAGGTTGAGTTCCAACGTTTGGCCACCTTCTGGATGAGTCCTCTGACTGGCACTCTATGGTCACATTGAATGGTCCTCAGTTGCTTCCGGGCCAGAATGGCTGAAATGTGTACAAATTCTACGGCAGGTGGTCAGTAACTTGCTGGATGTGTTTTTTTTCAAGAAATCTTGAACAATAATGTTGATGCTGTGCGCCAAACACGGCACTCTGAAATAGCCACCATCCACCATGGCCTTAACTATATTACTGCCATTATCCATGGGAACATAACCAATCATGCGCTTCCTTGGCTGCAGCAATTCAAAGACCTTACTGTTAAACTCCTCCAAAAAGTTTACTGCAGTATGAGATTTCTCCATGGCAAACATGGCTACTGTTGCATGTTTCCGAGTAGCTTGAAAAATTGTGACACTGTCAACACCTGTAGCTATCTTCTCTATAACCCCCAAAAAAGAGACCCAGTGTGCAGTGATGCACATGTAATCAACGGCTTGTCAACTGGTCCACATGTCTGTTGTCAGATGGATAGTGTGAACAGCTCTCTTCTGCAAAGCTGCCCCAAACACATCCAGCACATCGTGATGTTGTGCTGGAACCGCAACTCTGGCAAAATAGGACCAGCTAGGAACCTTTCATTTAGGGCAGACTGTTGCCACAAATTTTAGAAAACCCACCCCTTCCACGAAAGAAAAAGGGAGAAGGTCCAATGCTAACAATTTAGCCGTGCTGTTGGGTGGTTGCGTTCAAATGACGCCTCCGACCAAAACATGCTTTTAATGGTGGTCTGGACCATTTTCATATGTGATGAGGTTCCAGACTTCTTCAACCAGTTAGGCTCATTGATGTACTTTTTCGCATTGGTGTCTCTACCAGACTCTTACTGTGCCTCCTAGATGTTGCTGGGGTAGAGGAGGGTGTGGGCGCTACCACTGCAGTGCTGCTGCCAAGGGTACTGTGTGTACCAGAAAAAATGTCTCTCGGTTCGTCACTTCCCCCTGCACTATCAGCTCCTCGTCATCAGATGCAGTATCAATGGCTACATTTGGATTTGTACTTTTGGCTTTCCGGATGTTACTTAGATTGGATAATGTGGTGTTTTTGGAGATGACCTCTCTGGCCTCCAGTACCATAGTTGGTATCAAGCTTACCCCGACTAACTACTTGTTTACAAATTGAACACATGACTAGGTTTTCTGCCTTATTGCTAATACTAAAGAAGTCCCAAACTGTTGAGTTGAGATTTCTGGTGGTGGTAGAGGTGCTACTATAATGGCAGATGAAGTGGAGGATGTAGAAAGGTAAAGATGCCTTCAAGGGACTTTGTTCAATCTAAGTTTTGTTATTTAAAATTAATATGAGAAGAACCAATTTATCGTCCTTACAATGAGTGAATCAAAACTGATCAAATTGTGTTGTCAACATGAAACATATAAACAAAGACACAGGGTGTATACGAAAAAAGTATTTTTATCAAATAATTCATTAAGAAAAATCAGCTTCATATACAGACAAATAAGCGAATAAGATTTTAGGACTGTGGGTACACATAAAAATAAATTGCTAAGTGACTCAACAGAACCTAAAAGACACCTATCCCAAAACACATTGAGTAAAACAAAGCAAGGGATGAAGTGCAAAGTCGACGTTTCGGTTTCTTAGCAGTTATTTAATGAAACCATCCTCAGGACTGTAATCAGTTCAGATCTGTATAGAAATATTGTAGTCTGTTTGCGGGTTATCGTCATCCGCAAGAAGATCTTGGAAGGAGTGTGGCTTCACTTTGATGACACGCGTTATTGACTTCACCTCGCTGCATCTTAAGACACTGCAGGATCTCTGACTGCTCACAGGCTCGTTTAAGCGCAAATTATGTGCATCGACCCCTGATTTGTCTCAGAAATTTGATAATAATTCACCTAACATACACTGGATGAATTCTACTGTGTATGAATACGCGAACCCTATGTGAGTGAAGTTCAGACGCTACATCCCACTTGGATGAGCGATCTCCGCATTCGATAGTCAGGTCCCTAGGATATTGTGATCCTTCCAAGATCTTCTTGCGGATGACGATAACCCGCAAACAGACTACAATATTTCTATACAGATCTGAACTGATTACAGTCCTGAGGATGGTTTCATCAAATAACTGCTAAGAAACCGAAACGTCGACTTTGCACTTCATCCCTTGCTTTGTTTTACTCAATGTGTTTTGGGATAGGTGTCTTTTAGGTTCTGTTGAGTCACTTAGCAATTTATTTTTATGTGTACCCACAGTCCTAAAATCTTATTCGCTTATTTGTGTGTATATGAAGCTGATTTTTCTTAATGAATTATTTGATAAAAACACTTTTTTCGTATACACCCTGTGTCTTTGTTTATATGTTTCATGTTGACAACACAATTTGATCAGTTTTGATTCACTCATTGTAAGGACGATAAATTGGTTCTTCTCATATTAATTTTAAATAACAAAACTTAGATTGAACAAAGTCCCTTGAAGGCATCTTTACCTTTCTATATTTACTTACCCAAGCCCTCAAGGGTATTCCGGGTTGCTCACTTCCTTAATAATTACTTTTTGCGAAGTGGAGGATGGGCATGGCAGAATTGGACTCTGTTGTGCACTTACAGCACCACTACTTGAGGTAATGGAGATCGAGCTGGATGGAGGTCCCTAACGGCCCTTCTGACGAGAAAATATTGAAGCTGTAGGTCGTGTTGGTGTAATAGTTCCCTGTGTTGGTGGTGATACCAGTGCCACACCGCACACATCCTGCACAGCAGCATTTCGGGATAGGGTAAAAATGTCTGTCTGCTGCATTCCTGCTGGGGCTGGAGTGACGACTGTGATGACTGGGTCGTCATCGTCAGACTGTTCATCAGCAACAGAATACACCACTTCTACTTCTTCTTCGTCATCACCCATAACTAAAAGCATGGGCGTAGGAAGTGTGGGGGACGGGGGGGACATATCCCACCCAGATTTTAGAGTGGGGGGACACGGGGGACAAGGGTGGGGGGATGAGGGGACAAAAGAATTTCCCCTCTCCCTTCTGTTATTTGCAGGGCCATTAGCACGTGTAAGCTAACTAATGGCCCTTGACCTGCCTGGAGTCAAAGAGGCCATCCGCCATCTGCCCTTTGTTATGCTGCATGAAGGCTTCTGGGAAGGGCAAAGAAGGAAAAAACTCTGTCTCTTTTCCTTCATGACCAGAGAAGGCAAGGACAGTATCCACTTCCCTAAATCTGTCTCTGGCAGCTGCCCTCCTCCCCCTCTCTCTCTCTCTTTATTCCTCCATCTCTTTCTGTCTCTGTCTCACTCTTCCTTACGTGCTGATTTTTCTATTCCAAACAACAACCTCGGGACAGAGAGAAAAAAATTAAATACCTAAATAAAGCAATACAGAGTAGTCATCCGACAGGCCAGATTATGTTTTACACTCACACATATTAGCGCCACTTTGAATAGTTTACCAGTGAAAGCGCTTCTTTCTTGATATCTTCTTTCTTTGAACAACATTGTTTTCCCAAGGTAGAGAAGTGCACCATTCCTAAAGGGATTGCAATACATGGTTAACGGGTGGAGAAGAAACATTTATTATAATCGTTTTCAACAGTTTTAATTATTTTAGCTTCTAAAATGTGTACCACAGCTCTATGTTTAGGAATGTGGTCTTTTTTAAACCAAACTGCTTACACTTTGTAAGGATATAAGCAATGGACATTGAAACGGGTCGCTTCCTGGTCCTGTAGCCATGTCCTGAACTTTTCGGGCAAAATCATCTACTGATTTCTGAATAATGAGTTTAAAACCGTTAAGGTAACCATGGTGTTCCTGATTGCATTTCACATGCGTTGCTTATTCTTGCATTCCCTATGAGTGTTTGCTTTTTCCAGGGTGTTATCAATATTTTTCAAGCAGCATTTTACTGTTGTTTAGGGCATAATTTCAATTTAGGTGCAGCACAATTGAGTTGTAGCTGAAGGCAGTGCCAGTTTCTCTCCGTGGGGCAGTATGGTGTTCAGTGTAGGAGAGGATGTGGCACTGTGGCCAGAGCTGCTGAATTTGGAACTGGAAAACCATGTTCAAATTTCATGACCAATCCACCAGACTACACTCCTGACAGAGCTCATTCCGATGCTACACCTTAGAAGCCCTGGTGTCTTAGAACCCGCAGGTGGATCCTAATAGTGGCAAGTGTGAGTTAACCTTGAAGGTCTGTACTCCACAATCCATACTGCAGTTCACCTCCAGTCTTGTGCAGTGCTTAATTTGTAAACAAATAAGTTTTGGGGCCTTCGTGATGGGGCCACCGCAGTTTGCACCACACATTTCCCCTGACAGCGCTGCCAATAACAAAACTTACACAACTACTAACCATCACACTGCTACAAGTGTGAGAATTCAGACTCCCGAGCTATAAAAATGGTTTGGGTGGCTGGTATTAGTTGTTTTAAACATGTATTGAATTAATAAATAACTGTTTTCCTGCTCATCTTTAAATGAGAAGCTGTTCCAATTGTCGGTGCTGACAATTAAGTGCAGGTGCCGGGTGCCAGAAAGCACCTGCTCAAATTAAGCACTGAAATTGCGGGCTGGCACATGAAGAAGCACACCCTAGATCGACAGTGACTCTGTCACTGAGGTCACAAGACCCTTGAGGCCAGTCCACCTCACCCATTGGTACCCCCATTGGCCTTTATCAGCAGTAGTAGTGCAACTTATCAGGGGGTGGCAATGCAGGATTTGCATGCACACGAAACTTAGGGGGTGATTATAATTCGGGCTCCCGGTTTTATGGTATTCATTTTTTTTAACATTTCCGTCTGTATTTATCCATATTTATTTTTTGGTCTTTTTTATCTGTATCCACATTTATTTTTGTCTCATGCAAAGGAAGAAGCTGCAGCTAGTATTTTTTCACATTTACATGAATAGACAACGCGCACTCTGACTCGGTTGTTATAGGTGTAGATATATATATATATATATATGAGCAAGGCGGCTGTGACCGTCGAAACGCGTCGATCCAAGCACTAAAGAAAATAAAACTTGTTTCTGAAACGAGACCCCACGGAGTCAGCGCCTGGTTTCTAAACACGGATTGTCAGGATTGGAGAGAATATATATATATATATATATATATATATATATATATATATATATATATATATATATATATATATATATATATATATATATATATATATATATATATATATATATATATATATATATATATATATATATATATATATATATATATATATTACCTACTGGCGATAGCCAGTAGGTATATATAGTTAGGATTTTTTCCCTATGGGATTTCTGAAAATTCTATGTCTAATAACTTTGGCGTTTGTGGACGGAATTGGCTGAAATTTTCAGGAAAATGGCACATTTTGTTTCTGAGCAGCCCCTGAAAATTTGGGGGGGGTTCTTCAAGGGGGGGCCGAGAAAAAAGGGGGGTCCCAAAACACGTTTTTCCCATTCATTTTTCCATAGGGCGGTTGGACTCACTTTTAGCCCGAACGGCTGAATGGATTTGCACGAAACTTGGCAAAATTGTAGGGACTGTTAGCCTGATGTGCCTTTGCTAGGTCTCAGTATATGTGCTTCAGTGAATTTTGAGAAATTAACGTTTTAAACAAGATATATATCTGTAACAGCGCTCCGGGCAGCGCTCCGGTTCGCGTACTTTTCGCGTATCGGAACTTTGCGATGCAAAGCTGATTGGCTCTCTGGTGTCTGTCAACATTCTAAACAGTCCGGAGCGGCCGCCATCTTGTCTCTCGGTAGGATCGAGAGACAAGAGGAGGCCAAAACAAAGGGGGAAATAAAGGAAAGGGGGCAAGGTAGACCCCTTCTGACCCCCTAGGATTGATGAGGGGGATATTATAGAGCCACGCGGGGCAAACATTTTTTTTTTAAAAAATTCCGATTTTTTCGCCGTAGAGACGCGTCCCGTTACGCGAACCGGGCAGCTAACCGGGCAGCTAACCGGGCAGCTAACCGGCAGCGTAACGGGAGTCTGAGGAGTAGCTGATTGGCTGTTAACATTGTAAACAGTCTGGAGATCGAGAGACAAGAGGTGGAAAAAAAAAAGGTGTAAATGAAGGAAAGGGGTAAGGTGAACCCCTAGGATTGATGAGGGGGCTATTAAAGTTGCCCGCGGGGCAAAAGAAAAAAATATTGCGATTTTTCGCGGTAGAGGTGCTTTCCGGTTCGTTAACCGGGCAGCTAACTGGCAGCGTAATGGGAGTCCGACATATTGTGTTTTTGGAACGTTTGTGATATGTGCACGTGTGGATTTTGTCTAATTAAGGTAAAAAAAATATATATATATCTTTAAGCGTGCTCTGGCGCGCTTACGTTACGGGTTTGGTTTGCGCTGCAGAGACGATACGTCACGGTTATGCGATGCATAATGAGGCGTCTCATGGGCTACGTGATACGTCACGTAATAAAGAATATATTTTACAGCTATAGATATTAGCTTTTAAAAAACCAATGAAATTCACTGAAAAAACCATAGGTTATAGACCATATATAGTTAGGAATTTGCATTTACAAAACCTTGAAAATTCACTGAAAAAACCATAGGTTATAGACCATATATAGTTAGGGATTAGCATTTACAAAACCTTATTTTACTCGCACAAAACCATTGAAATTCCATATATAGTTAGTTGCACTAACTATATATCGCGCACCCGCAATCCATTGCTAATGATGTCACATATTACATCATTCATGACATGGTCAGTGACATCACTGATGACATCACTGATGCCATCTCAAATGACATCACTGATGACATCACTGATGACATCTCAAATGACTTCACTGATGACATCACTGATGACAACACCCAGTGACTGTATGTTTCTGTAAAGTTAAAATATGTCTTACATATTGAAGAATGAGTGGATGTATAAGTGTCTGGATGAAGGATTTAGTAGGTGCATGACTGACTGTATGAGTGAGTGATTAAATGTGTCTCACTGAGTGCATGGGTTAGTGACTAAACTGTCTTAATTTGGCAATCATTATATATGTTGTTCTGTAAACTGCTGCATGTTTAAATCAGTAGCTATATGAGTAACTATATGGGTTATTGAATGGTTGCCCAAGTGTTTGTATGGGAGACTGAGTATGTGTGTGGGTGGCTGGGAGGTGTATGACTCTGTGCATAGATGTGTGAGCAGTTGATTAACTAAATGTATGGGTTCAAAAGTGCATGTGGAAACAGCTGTATGGGCGGTCGACTGACTGCATGAGTGTATTGGTGAGTGAATGGATATCTCAGTGCTACATGTCAAAGTAAGTACATATGTAAAACACAGTCCATGTGAGAGTTGACATATATAAATAACTGAACAAACATAAGAGCTAGTGAATGTGAGAGTGGCTGTATCGATCATTGTGAACTTGTATCAGGGATTGTATAAGAGAGTAAATATGTGTTAGTATATGTTTGAATAAGTAAGGTGTGTATAACTGTATAGTTGAGGAAATGGAGGTGTGATTAATCTTTTGCATGACTGAGTAGGTGTGTGAGTAACTCCATGGATAAGTGACAGTCTGTGAGTGTCTGTTTATACTGATTGTATCTAAGGTTATATTAGAGTCTGAAGATGTTCATTGTATTATCACATAAATGATATCATCAGTGATGTGATCAGTAATGTCAAATGAGATGTCAGTGATGTCATCAGTGATGTCATTTGAGATGTCATCAGTGATGTCATCAGTGATGTCACTGACCATGTCATGAATGATGTAATATGTGACATCATTAGCAATGGATTGCGGGTGCGCGATATATAGTTAGTGCAACTAACTATATATGGAATTTCAATGGTTTTGTGCGAGTAAAATAAGGTTTTGTAAATGCTAATCCCTAACTATATATGGTCTATAACCTATGGTTTTTTCAGTGAATTTTCAAGGTTTTGTAAATGCAAATTCCTAACTATATATGGTCTATAACCTATGGTTTTTTCAGTGAATATATATATATATATATATATATATATATATTCACTGAAAAAACCATAGGTTATAGACCATATATAGTTAGGGATTAGCATTTAAAAAACCTTATTTTATTTGCACAAAACCATTGAAATTCCATATATAGTTAGTTGCACTAACTATATATCGCGGACCCGCAATCCACTGCTAATGATGTCACATATTACATCATTCATGACATGGTCAGTGACATCACTGATGACATCACTGATGACATCTCAAATGACATCACTGATGACATCACTGATGACAACACCCAGTGACTGTATGTTTCTGTAAAGTTAAAATATGTCTTACATATTGAAGAATGAGTGGATGTATAAGTGTCTGGATGAAGGATTTAGTAGGTGCATGACTGACTGTATGAGAGAATGATTAAATGTGTCTCACTGAGTGCATGGGTTAGTGATTAAAGTGTCTTAATTTGGCAATCATTATTTATGTTCTTCTGTAAACTGCTGCATGTTTAAATCAGTAGCTATATCAGTAACTATATGGGTTATTGAATGGTTGCCCAAGTATTTGTATGGGAGACTGAGTATGTGTGTGGGTGGCTGGGAGGTGTATAACTCTGTGCATAGATGTGTGAGCAGTTGATTCCCTAGGTGTATGGGTTCAAAAGTGCATGTAGAAACAGCTGTATGGACAGTTGACTGTGTGCATGAGTATATTGGTGAGTGAATGGATATCTCAGTTCTAAATGTCAAAGTAAGTACATATGTAAAACACACTCCATGTGAGAGTTGACATATATAAATAACTGAACATAAGAGCCAGTGAATGTGAGAGTGGCTGTATGAATCATTGTGAACTTGTATCAAGGATTGTATAAGAGAGTAAATATGTGTTAGTATATGTTTGAATAAGTAAGGTGTGTATAACTGTATAGTTGAGGAAATGGAGGTGTGATTGATTCTTTGCATGACTGACTAGGTGTGTGGGTAACTCCATGGATGTGTGACAGTCTGTGAGTGCCTGTTTACACTGAGTGTATCTAAGGTTATATTAGAGTCTGAAGATGTATTATCACATAAATGATATCATCAGTGATGTAATCAGTAATGTCAAATGAGATGACAGTGATGTCATCAGTGATGTCATTTGAGATGTCATCAGTGATGTCATCAGTGATGTCATTTGAGATGTCATCAGTGATGTCATCAGTGATGTCACTGACCATGTCATGAATGATGTAATATGTGACATCATTAGCAGTGGATTGCGGGTCCGCGATATATAGTTAGTGCAACTAACTATATATGGAATTTCAATGGTTTTGTGCAAATAAAATAAGGTTTTTTAAATGCTAATCCCTAACTATATATGGTCTATAACCTATGGTTTTTTCAGTGAATTTTCAAGGTTTTGTAAATGCAAATTCCTAACTATATATGGTCTATAACCTATGGTTTTTTCTGTGAATTTCATTGGTTTTTTAAAAGCTAATATCTATAGCTGTAAAATATATTCTTTATTAAGTGACGTATCACCTAGCCCGTGAGACGCCTAATGATGCATCGCATAACCGTGACGTATCGTCTCTGCAGCGCAAACCAAACCCAAAACGTAAGCGCGCCAGAACACGCTTAAAGATATATATATATTTTTTTAACCTTAATTAGACAAAATCCACACGTGCACATATCACAAACGTTCAAAAAACACAATATGTCGGACTCCCGTTACGCTGCCGGTTAGCTGCCCGGTTAACGTACCAGGAAGCACCTTTACCGCAAAAAATCGCAATTTTTTTTTCACCCCCCAGGGAACTTTAATAGCCCCCTCATCAATCCTAGTGGTTCAGGAGGGGTTTGCCTTACCCCTTTCATTCATTTACACCTTTTTTTTTCCACCTCTTGTCTCTCGATCCCACAGAGAGACAAGATGGCGGCCGCTCCAGACTGTTTACAATGATAACAGCCAATCAGCTTCTCCTCAGACTCCCGTTACACTGCCGGTTAGCTTCCCGGTTAGCTGCCCGGTTAGCTGCCCGGTTCGCGTACCAAGACGCGTCTCTACGGCGAAAAAATCGGAATTTTTTTTTTTTTTTTTGGGCCCAGCGTGGCTCTATAATATCCCCTCATCAATCCTAGGGGGTCAGAAGGGGTCTACCTTGCCCTCTTTCCTTCATTTCCCCCTTTGTTTTGGCCTCCTCTTGTCTCTCGATCCTACCGAGAGACAAGATGGCGGCCGCTCCGGACTGTTTACAATGTTGACAGCCAATCAGCTACTCGTCAGACTCCCGTTACACTGCCGGTTAGCTTCCCGGTTAGCTGCCCGGTTAGCTGCCCGGTTCGCGTACCAAGACGCGTCTCTACGGCGAAAAAATCGGAATTTTTTTTTTATTTTTTTAGGCCCAGCGTGGCTCTATAATATCCCCTCATCAATCCTAGGGGGTCAGAAGGGGTCTACCTTGCCCCCTTTCCTTCATTTCCCCCTTTGTTTTGGCCTCCTCTTGTCTCTCGATCCTACCGAGAGA
This sequence comes from Lissotriton vulgaris, assembly GCF_964263255.1. Taxonomy (NCBI): domain Eukaryota; kingdom Metazoa; phylum Chordata; class Amphibia; order Caudata; family Salamandridae; genus Lissotriton; species Lissotriton vulgaris. Next base: position 365,476,881 of record NC_141689.1, read on the forward strand.
CAAGATGGCGGCCGCTCCGGACTGTTTACAATGTTGACATCCAATCAGCTACTCGTCAGACTCCCGTTACACTGCCGGTTAGCTTCCCGGTAAGCTGCCCGGTTAGCTGCCCGGTTCGCGTACCAAGACGCGTCTCTACGGCCAAAAAAATCGGTTTTTTTTTTTTTTTTTTTTTTAGGCCCAGCGTGGCTCTATAATATCCCCTCATCAATCCTAGGAGGTCAGAAGGGGTCTACCTTGCCCCCTTTCCTTCATTTCCCCCTTTGTTTTGGCCTCCTCTTGTCTCTCGATCCTACCGAGAGACAAGATGGCGGCCGCTCCGGACTGTTTACAATGTTGACAGCCAATCAGCTACTCGTCAGACTCCCGTTACACTGCCGGTTAGCTTCCCGGTTAGCTGCCCGGTTAGCTGCCCGGTTCGCGTACCAAGACGCGTCTCTACGGCGAAAAAATCGGAATTTTTTTTAAATTTTTTTTTGGGCCCAGCGTGGCTCTATAATATCCCCTCATCAATCCTAGGGGGTCAGAAGGGGTCTACCTTGCCCCCTTTCCTTCATTTCCCCCTTTGTTTTGGCCTCCTCTTGTCTCTCGATCCTACCGAGAGACAAGATGGCGGCCGCACCGGACTGTTTAGAATGTTGACAGACACCGGAGAGCCAATCAGCTTCGCTTCGCAAAGTTCCGATACGCGAAAAGTACGCGAACCGGAGCGCTGCCCGGAGCGCTGTTACAGATATATATCTTGTTTTAAACGTTAATTTCTCAAAATTCACTGAAGCACATATATTGAGACCTAGCAAAGGCACATCGGGCTAACAGTCCCTACAATTTTGCCAAGTTTTGTGGAAATCCATTCAGCCGTTCGGGCTAAATGTGAGTCCAACCGCCCTATGGAAATTAACATGGGAAAAACGCGTTTTGGGACCCCCCTTTTTTCTCGGCCCCCCCTTGACGAACCCCCCCCAAATTTCCAGGAGCTGCTCAGAAACAAAATGTGCCATTTTCCTGAAAATTTCAGCCAATTCCGTCCACAAACGCCAAAGTTATTAGGCATAGAATTTTCAAAAGTTCCATAGAGAAAAAATCCTAACTATATATACCTACTGGCTATCGGCAGTAGGTAATATATATATATATATATATATATATATATATATATATATATATATATATATATATATATGCCAAATTAAGTAAACACAATACATTTATCTTAAAACTTTGCCATTGTAGTACAAGTACATGTGCATTTCAAGAGAGTTTGAGGATATTAAGGCACTTTCTGGTTTGTTTTTATCTTTGCATAGTCTGATCTCTAGACAGTAGTGTGAACTATTCAGAGCACTGCTGACTGAGGGAGTCCCTGTGTCCTAGCTATCCATATGGTCAGCACAGCTTGACCCCGCTTAGGACTTTTGATCTACATCTTTATAAACTGTTAACAACCTTCACTTTAGAGCAAAAGTAATCCATGGCCTCTTGCCGCTGTACCCATTACTTGCACGCATTTCACTTTAATTGATTTGCCCAGAATAACGGGGCGTTTAAGTCGACACCCAGACTAAAATTCTACTTTCATTCCTCCCATTACTACACGCTCATCTTGAATAGTCGGTTACCTTTTGCTTCAGTAGAGTTTCTTTTGTCAAGAAAATAACAATTGTTTGGCCTTGTGCACATTATTCTAGTTTTGTATAGCGCAAGCTCGCACCGAAGGTATTGGAGTGCTTTACAAGGGCACCAGTTTCATTACACAAGGTCACTTTCATTTTTACAGGCACCGGCAAATTAACTGATTTGCCCAGAATCACAGGATGGTGAGCAGGCACTGAGACTCGAGCCTGGTTACTCACTTCAGGATAAATAAGAGTGCTACCCAAGAAACCCTGTTTAATAGGCTTGACCAAATGAGAGAGCCCTGCTTGCCTATGCCTTTAATATTTACAACACCCCCCTTTTTGTAAATTGCCTATGCCTTTAAGCCGCCCTTTATTGGTGACAGTGTGAAGTTATTAAGAATGCCAGTAGAGAGACGACACTGCATAGGACTCGAAGTAAGAATGGATTTTTTGTGATGATTCCAGAGAGGTGTCAAATATAAAACCCCTATTGCTTAAACAGCTTTTGAATGGCTCAGGACAGGACCCTGAGTTGTCAGTGTTGGCACAAGGCATTTGTTACTCCGTCATCCACCATGGGAAAAGGGAGGGTGCACTTGAGGTTCCAAAAAGACCTCGAGCTGAGCCAGGCTTCAGTCCTGAGTTTTCAGTGGCTCCCCTACCTCAAATATCTGGACACAATGACTGCTAAAAAAGGCTGCAAATTGCTGGCCAAGTGGAAAAGGTAAAATTACAACAATCCACCCTGTGCAGCAGCAGACGACCAACGCCCTTAGGGCTCAAAGTGCTTCAGCCCCCCCACTCATTGTGTGTGTCAGCCAGGCCGAGACTGAGTACTTCACAGGTCTTTTAAAAGGCCATTTACTTGTTAATGAGGCTTTGTTGCTTTCTCACCCCTTCTTAGAGCCGGGCTGCACCTCCACTCTGCCTATTGCTGGAAGTATTAGTCCCCCCCTGAAATTTATGTTAGCCGCTCCCCCCCTGAAATTTGACTCTAGTTACGCCTCTGTGCAGCAGGTACATTGCTCAAGGACACATACCTTTGGCTTTAAACTGGCTGAGTGGCTGGGGCAGAGATCACTCGAAGGGAGGCAAACAGGCAGCAAGTCCAAGGACCAAGAGCACAAGTGATGTCAGGAGACAGGAAGGTGTGTTTCCTCAATCAGGGTGGGCCAGTAGTGTTCGCAGTGCAGGTAAAAAAAGAGGAAGCAGGGACGTGATCCCCAAAAACTAAAGGGAAAAAAGGTATGGGGAGTGCCCCACACTTAAGCTGAACATTAATGGTAGAGTTACTGTGATGTCACAGCAAACCATCTGTGATGTCATAATTCACTCGAGGTGATATATTGATAGTGTTTGCACTCCTTGAGAACTTCCCCCCAAAAAGGAATGGTAAAGTTACTGAGAGATCAGAATGTCCCGGGGTCCCCTGTCCACTTACCCATGGTGTTCCCTCCCTTTCCACCTCTGCCACCTGCGGCCACAGCTATCTACACAGGCGCTGAGTCTAGAGAAAGACCCAGTTCATTCCAGCCTAAACAGCAAGTGTGTGTATTCATAAAAGTCGATAAGCGCTATGGCCTGTTGCTGTCTGGGTCATAGAAACAAATCGGTCTTCCTCGGCAGAGGAGTGCTTAGGCCAGACAGGGAGGCCAGAGTGATGTAGAGGGAAGAGTATTCAGGAGATCCTGGCATCGGTTTCAGATTTCTTTCCACAGCCCCTGAGCACCCCAGACATGAATAGATAACATATAGCGAGTTTGTCAGTATTTTTCCGTCTTTATTTATAAATACAGACAAAGAAAAAAAAGGTTTTCTGTCTGTATTTATATATAGAAATCCATTTAAACAGAAAACCAGGAGCCTTAATTATAATGGTGATGGGACTGCCACGTCACCCCGTCGGTGGCAGTCCCACAGCCATCAGTGACTGCATCACCGCCCGCCATATTACAACGGCGGGCAGTTCCCTGGCGGTTGAAAAGACCAACCGCCACGCACCTGACAAGCTCCTTGAGCCCGCCAGTGCGGCTGAGGGGATTGTGGTTCCATCAATGCTGGTGGTGCCTACCAGGCACCACTGTAGGAATTACGATGTCCCTTACCCGCCATAGAAAAGCTGGCAGAAGGGACATTTGGGGGCTGTAGCAGGCCCCTTTCCCCCCAGCCCCCAGACATGGGACCTGGGGGGCACCTATGATGCCCCCCTACATACCACTGCACCATGTGGCAGGCCCTGCATTATGCCTGCCATGTAGTGCAGTGATATATTTACCATGTCCCTTTTTACATTGCGGCGGATGATGCAGCCAGCAGCACCTGCTGCAATGTAAAAGATAGGCACTGTGAACGCTGGAGTTGTGGCTGCATTGTAATGCCTATCGTGGGGCCGCCGCCTTGAAGGTCGGCGGTCCCATTCCTGATACGATGGAGGACGGACTGAAGTGCGCCTGCCATCGTAATCAGCCCCTGAGTTTGCAAACTTCATGGTCTCTGCTTCATGCACAAACACTTTTAACATGTGCAGCTTGCTTTCAGGCCACTGAAGTAATAAAGCAATGGAGGCCAAAATTATGTTGCAGTGTTGACTAAATTATGCAACAAAAAAAGGCTGCAACGTAATGCAGTACATTTTATGATACTTTATTATTTTGACTTATTTTTACATATTTATACATACTAACAGCCTCTGCAAAGCTTTTGCCTTATTAGTACCTGTGTAACATACAAATGCAGCAAGAGGAAAGGTGACAGTCAATCTTTGGAAAGGGCCCTACACTTCACAGCAACATAAGTCACATTTCTTTAGTAATGTTTGATCCATTTGAGCTACAAAATTGTTTTGGGTGAAATCTTTAGATTATGCAGCAGATGATGCATTATGTGGCAAATATGATACAGCCATACTTAAGTGGAAACATTTTTCCACTTAACTTAATTTTGCACCAACATTGTAGTTGATCGATTTGCAAGTTCTCCAAACCCAAAAGTCGAGTTTGAGCACGATTTGCATTTTAAAATCAGTTCTACAATACAGGGCTACTTTTAAACTGACCGCAGACATCAGCAGTGTACACATGCAAGAGAAGGAATGACTGCTGGCCTCTAAACTGCCATGCCCTATTATATTCTATGGACTTAAAGATATTTTGAATCCCACTGGCCAATTATGTGCTAGGGCCTTATAGGAGAGGTCATGCCAATGATAGGGGCACCCTAACCCATAGTGCACCCTAGTGTATGTAGGTGATTTCACTGTATTTTTAAGTGTCTCCTTCAGCATAGCACTGGGTCTCGTTAGGCAGAGGCCAGGGCCAGTCAGAGTCAGGTAGCACAAGTACCAGTCAGCAAAAAGTTGCGGAGTGCCAAGGGCACAAGATGGCTTTGCAACACTAGAGAAGAACACACTCAGAATTTAAAACATAACAGCATGGTTGGGGGTGCTCTTTAATAATCAGAATTGATTTCTATCCTAATGAACCCATTTTCCAACATGAGGAAAAGGAAATATTGGGAAAAAAGGATAACGTTCTAATCTATACCTTGAAGTTTTCATGCAGCTCTTTGATGACTGTTAATAGCTCACTGTTCACTGTTAGGATTTTAACTTATAAACTGCAAATACCAAAAGAATCTCTCAGACAAAAGCAGTAACTCACTGACTTATTTATATGACATTCATTTTGTGATCTGCGTGGTACTCGTTCTTTAGAGCAGGCATATTATCTCACTATGGCTATCTTACCATGAGTCAAAACTTCCACTAGACAAACCTCTGATCTCTCTCGGTAAAGAACATTAATCACTGAAGTTATCTTCACATTTTTATTGTTGCATAAAAATTACTGGAGACCAGGAATGCAGCAGCAGGTACGTTTCAAACCATAATGCACTTGCAAACACGACGCCCCCACCCTAAGTCAGTGACCTTTATTTGCTTGGTCATGAAGATGCAAGATTCATATGCATATTTTTTTAACATTTGGTCTGATTACTATGTGAATGTAAATAATAATAAAGCATACATGTAAACTGTGACTACATGCCTGCTTTTCTCAATATTTCACTTCAAAAGTATGCAATTGTATTTGTTTAACGGGCGATGATTTGTATAGGGTTGTGGTAAATATTTAATTACCCTGTCGGAATTTCTATACATTAATAAGGATTGCTCATAAAATGAGAGGCAGAGTCCGTGGTGTCCGATTCAGAAGGGCTTTATTCATTAGCTCGAGCTAATGGAGAATCGGGTTCCATCTCCACTAGGGATCAGGAAGGATCGTCATCTGGTTCTTTATTCACAGAATGCATTATATATAGTTAAAACATACATTAAATTGGATAGAGAAGGTGGAGCAAGTGAAAGAGAGAGATAAGAGCACATGGGCGTAAAAGAGAGCGTGTAAGGAGGCGTACACTTGATGAGTCATAGGTGTGTCACAGGTGGGTGGATACATGGAGGGGGTCTGCATGGCCAGCTGGAACCTTTACCCTACTTGTGTGCGCAAACTGGTCGTGACGTGGAATTGACGTGTAACTGGGGAGAGCTGGGGGGGAGCTGACTTTCGTGCTAGTAGAGGAGTCTTGGATGTCAGGACGACCTGCACCCTTGGCATATCTGATATGTTGTGTTTGGAGGATGTACTGTCTAACGTAAAGGTCGCTAGAGCAAAGGCTGCTCATCACTAAATGCTAGTGTGTGCCTATATTTCTTCGTGCATTTGCGTGGGGCCATGGGCCTTCTATGGATTCGGGTTCTGTAAATCACTTGAATGGAGACAGAAAGGCTAGGCCCTATCTTCTGCTGGCGGAATATGTTTATCCTTTTCATTAGGCAGGAATGTGTTTCTGCAGAGCAGAGCAGATAACTGTAGGCAAAATACTGTCTTGGCAGGCCAGGCTGGGCACCTCTCGGCTGAGCAGGAAGTGTGTGAGAGGTCAGGGATGCATAACTAAACTAAACTAAACTGCAGCTTTCAGAGTCAGAAGAGGCTTGGAGCCTGAATTCGGGTCCTGGCTCGGCTGAGCCACGAAAGCAATTTCATCTCGACATTAAAACGTGTACCATGTAAATCCATTGGCAACCTGGGCCTTAGTGCAGAATTAACGTTCCATTCATGGAGGGCCTAGTTACTGATATGTTAACATTGGACGGAAATGCAGAGGCATTATTATTACAGGCATGAGAAGGCAAATGCGTGATGACATGGACATACATAGGGTATATATATAAACATAGGGTGCATGTAGGGGGCACATTGGCCATATAAAATTTCTATTACCTCATTCCCTCCTTGTCCGCTACTGTGCCCTTTAGGACACATCTATATTCATGATACCATATATCTGATCATACAGCATCATTTGCTCATCTTTACTCTTTTGTACACGTGAACGTGGACGGGGAATACAGATAGTGGCACACAAGCCGCAAATCGCTGGGCCACATTGTAGACAGAGACAGCAACTGAATAGAACTAGCAGGATCAGTCCTAAGAACGACAGTACCTTCCATCCCCATGCGGATATTACACTCCAGAGCCAACCGGACCAAGTCCATGTGCCTGGATTTTGATGTATCTCGTGAGCTATCTTATGGAGTCTCGTTATTGCTGCGTATACGGATGGCGCGTTATTTGGAATAAATACGCAACAACTGGAGCTGATCACTCTACAAGCTCCTCCCCTATCTGCCAGGATGACGTCAAGAACAAGGCGGTTCTGAAAAACAACAAGTCTCATCGCAGACTGCTCCTCGGTCAAGTTAGCTAGAGCAGAAGTAGTCTCATTCACTACTGCTTCAAGAGATCTTGTTAACCCGCGTATTAATTTACTGTTTTGAACGGGACCTATGAAGAAAAAGAATCCTTTATTGAAATCTGTATATTGCTCTAAAGCTGTCTCGGTCTGATCGACAACTGGGGAATCAGTCTCCCTCTTATGTCTAACATGTACTAGTCGGGAATCTCTATGGTAATGGGATGGGGCTAGAAAAACAGGTGGCAGTGGAACGCTATATAACACGTCCCACCCCAGTCTAAGGGCAGACGTACATAGGCTGTCTGACCACAAATGAAATAGGAATGGCGGGAAGCTTTGAAAGTAGACTTTCCTTTATCATTGAACTCGACTACAGTATTACATTCACTGTGTCCTAAATGTACTGATCCTTTCTTTCTGACACACAAATTACCTTTTACTGGTAGGACTGTTATGAACGGTGGACCTGTATTTGTCTCGGACTGGACATTCAAAATCATAAAGTTAAGGGAAGCATTTCCTTGTTCGTACACTTCATTTTCTACATCTGTTCTTCTTCTCTGGGGAAGGCCATCTTCGTCTGGAAAACATGCCTCATTCATTACTTTATTCAAATTTCCATATATCCATTCATTCTGGTCACCTATGGACTTGTTGTCTAGTGATGTCATTAAAGCAAACCATGCTCCGCACGAACCATTGTGCGAGAACGGGAAAGGAAAGAGGGGCAGCTCTCCCTTCGATTTCTGATAAGGTGGGAGTCTGCCACATACCCAACAATTTTTTACATTGCTGGTCTGATGAGAATGGTGCAACATGCGAATAAAAGTATTGTTGCGCAGTGCTAGTCGATATGACAGTTCATGAGGTGGCAGATCACTGAATGTGTGCTCTACAATGTTATTGAAGGAAGAATGTATATGTGAACCAAGAGGAGGAAAGAAAACATGTAGCGTCAAGCTTATACATATAATCAAGATACTTAGAAGAAACATAATAATCAGGGTTACTATACATCTGCTGCGTAAGGTCTTGCAGTATCTCTCTTTCCTATCTCTCTGTCTATTATTCGGGTCTACGATCTTATACATGTCAGGAACCTGTCTAACCGATTCACCCAAGGGGGACTTAAACAATTAAACGCTGTCTGACTTACTAGACCGTAACTTTAATTTGTACTCCTGTTGCGGAGTCTTTTCTAGCAAAGGGAGTTTTGAGTCACTGGTATCTGGGCAGTCCTTAAATTCTTTTACTGTTCCGTTTCCATGGAATCGTTTCATGTGTTGGGCATGAATCCAGCCCTTCCTTCCCTCGACCTTGACGGCGGTCCTCGTTGTTAGAAGCACAAGCTTCGGCGATTTTCAACGTGGCTCCAGGGGGCTTGACCGATCGAAATTTCTCACCAGGACCAGAACTCCAGGAACGATGGAGTGTTCCTTAACTTCAGTGTTGTCGGGGAAGGCGGCTGCAACCTGTGAACGACAAGAGAGGAGTGCAGACATCAAGGAAGCCAGGTAATCTGTCAGCATATTACTGTCAACATCGGTAATCCTTTTGGGCATAGGTGTACCCCACATATTCGGTGTTCTACCAAAAACCACTTCGTAAGGGGACAGTCCTGTTCTGGAATGAGCTACCATATGCATGTAAAAGAGGGCAACCGGCAAGGCTACCATCCAATCCACGCCTTTTTCTGCACAGACTTTCGCTACCTTCGTTTTAAGGGTCTGGTTGTGTCTCTCTACAAGGCCTGCTGCCTCTGGGTGTCGTACACAATGGAACTTCCACTGGTACCCTAACAGAAGAGATAGTTGTTTCATTAATTCAGAGGAGAATGGCTGACCGTTATCTGAGTACACGACACGGGGCAATCCATACCGTGGAAAGAACTCGCGAACCAACTGCCTGGCAGTTGTCACAGCAGTGTAATCTGGGACTGGGTACGCTTCTGTCCATCTAGATAGTGCACATACAACTACTAGGACATATTTGTATCCTCAACATCTGTCCATCTGGATATAATCCATCTGGAGGACTTCAAAAGGGTGGTCAGGAGGATGAAATCCACCTTGTTGCACGGAATGCCTTTGCCTGGATTGAACTGGCAACAGATCATACAGGTACGTACTTTCTGTTTTGCTGCTGCACGCAGGTGCTTGTTGAACCAAATATTCTGTAAACTGTCGAGCATAGCCTTTTCTTCCAAGTGTGCAGGACTATGTGCTGTGTGTATTATGACTTGAACCATGGAGTCAGGGAGAAACCATGTAGCTTTGCCTTTTGTCATCCAACCCTGGACAGTCTGGACCCCTCCTTGTTCAGTCCATTTCTTTATCTCATCTGGAGTGGCATGTGTCTGTATGTCGAGTACATCTTGTGTGGGATCCCTGACTGTCATGCAATTCGTCAGTGCTGATACTTCTGTCTTTGTCGTGTCTGTTGGAATGTCTGTTGGAGTCTGGGCTGTAAGTTTAGCTGTTTGATCTGCCAGGTCGTTACCCTGGGAAATGGTGTCAGTGACTTTTGTGTGCGCTTTGCATTTCATGATAGCGATGGCTGTAGGCAAATGTATTGCTTCTAACAGAGCCTGAATAAGGGGACCATGCTGAATTTTGGTCCCATGAGAGGTCAAGAAACCTCTCTCCTGCCAGAGGACTCCGAAGTCGTGAACGACTCCGAAGGCATACTGTGAATCTGTGTATATGTTTACTTTCAAGTTCTTGGCTTGTATACAGGCTTGTGTCAGAGCAATGAGCTCTGCTGCTTGGGCGGACAGTGTGTCTATCCTGTGGGTCTCTATAACTTCAGTATCAGTGGTCACTGCATATGCGGCCACTAACTCTCCTGTGCTTGTTCTCATGCATGAACCATCTACATAAAGTGTCAGGTCTGGGTCTGTCAGTGCAATGTCTGTCAAGTCTTGTCTTGGCTTCGTTACTGTATCAATTACTTCCACACAGTCATGTGGTGCAGTGTCTGCTGTGCTTGAGGGCAAGAGTGTAGCAGGGTTTAATATATTGCATCGTCTGATTTCTATGTGTGGCTGAAATAATGTCAGTTCATATCCTGTCAGTCTCGCTACAGTCAAGTGTTGTGTCTGAGTTCGGTTCAAGAGAACTTCCACTGAATGTGGAACCTGCACTGCCAGAGAATGTCCTAATACTATGGAATCGCTTTGTCTTATAGCTAGGGCTGTTGCTGCGACTGATTTCAGGCACGCAGGCAGAGCCTGTGCTACTGGATCTAATGTACTAGAGAAATAAGCACAAGGCTTGTGTTTTCCTGCTTGATCTTGTGTAAGGACAGATAATGCTGTACCTTCTCGTTCGGTGACAAAAAGTGTAAAAGGCTTGCTGTAACATGGAGTCGCTAAAACTGGTGCTTGACATAGAGCTTTTTTCAATTCTTCAAATGCAAGTGTATGTTCTTGTGCCCAATGGAGGACAGTCGAAGACGCTGCCTCCTGTGTTGTTAACTGTATGAGTGGTTTGGCTAGAAATGCATACTGGGGAATCCATTGTCTGCAGTAAGAAGTGAGGCCAATGAAGGCCCGTACTTCCTTTTGTGTCTTGGGCTGCAGAAGATTTGCAATTAACTGAATACGGTCTGGTGTCAGCTGTCTACCCCTCTTGGACAGCAAGTGTCCAAGGTACACCACTTGCTGTGCACAGAATTGCAACTTGGAAGGGGACACTTTGTGCCCCTTGTCTGCCAGAAAGTATAAGACTGTCAGTGATGCACGTTCACAGTCTCGTTCTGTTCGTGCTGTAATCAAAAGATCGTCCACGTATTGGAGCAGGGCGGTGTTGGCAGGCATGTGAATACTGTCTAGTTGTCTTTTTAAAGCTTGGCTGTAAATACTAGGACTTTCTGTGAATCCTTGAGGAGCCCTCGTAAATTTAAAACTGCGTCCATTTAAACAGAATCCGAAAAGGTACTGGCTCTCAGGATGTATTGGGACACTAAATAAGGCGTTCTTGAGATCGATTACAGTAAAGAACGTTGCTTCGGAATCAATTGCAGTCAATAATGAAGAGATGTCTGGGACCACTGGGTATTGCGGTATTATACATTTGTTCAGCTCTCGGAGATCAATCACTAGTCTGTAGACTGGTGGTGCATTAGGGTCAGTTTGTTTAAGAATAGGGATGACAGGAGAATTACATACATTGGAGTCAGTTTCTACTACCACTCCTTGTGCAATGAGTTTGTCAACAATTTTCAGTAATGCTTCTACGGCATCAGGTGGTAACTTGTATTGTCGGATTCGTGGCAGTACTACTCCTTGTCTGAGAGTGACACGGTGTGGCGTAATGTGCATGCAACCTACATCAGTCGGACCTTGCGCCCATAAATGCTGTGGTACATTCTGGAGTCTGGGATCAAAATCTCTCATCACATAATGTCCTTTAAAATCACGTAAAAACAATCTCACTCCTTCCGGAGAACAACAAATTACTGCTCCTAGTTCTTTCAATGTCTTTATACCAAGCAAATTTTCTGGACATGACTTAGTAAGTAACAAGTCTGTAGTACGGGACAATGGACCAACTCCTGGGGAAACTGGCTCTGACACTTCGTTTACAATAGGCTTTCCTGAAAATCCCAGGGAAATATTCTGTGAGCCTGAGAGGGGTGCCCCTGGAACCTCGTCATGACTGATGGTAGTTCTGCTCGCCCCTGTATCAATCAAAAATGTTCTATCTTTTCCCAATACACGACTATGTACATAGGGACCCTCTTGATCTACAGGAACTTCAATAAGGGGCAAGCCAACCTCCCTCTCCAGGCTATTTCATGAGTACTGTTGATATTCTGGATAGTCTGACTGTGCGTACTGGTACATTTGTTGCGTGACATGTTGTGTGGCAGCTATTGGCTGTGGTACAGCTACTGTCTGTTGCGTGTTCTGTGGTTGCTATCCTGTCTAGGAGGACGCGGTCTTTCTTTTGTCTTGCCTGTAGCTATATTGTGTTTCAGGACAGCACATTCATTTACATAGTGACCTGGTTGCTTGCAATAATTACAGTTCCCTTTAACTGGTGCTGTACCCTTTTTATGGCCATTAACTGGTACTGATTGTGCAACTAGTACTTTCATTTTCGTGTCTTTCATGCGTCTCTTTTCATGTTCCTGTTCCTCCCTAAATCGGTTCTGGTGATATTGTAACATTTGCAACATTTGAGAAGGGCTGTTTGCTTGCCAGGTACTTTCAACCTTCAATACTCTATTCTTGATCGGGGGCAAGGAATTCTCTACTAATTTGCTCACAAAAAGATGTGGGTACGATTCACTACTTGGCTTAAGGCCACTATTAATAGTAAAACATTTTTCGAATCTGGAATAAAAATCACTGGTGTCTTCGTCTTGTTTGTGTTTACAGGCTGAAATAGCATCCCAATCTTCCTTTTTAGTAATCAATAATCTTGGCAGGACCTGTATCAAGAGTTCAGGTAGGGCTTTTGCTTTATCCCCAAGACCAACACCAGGGTGCCGGCCTTTATCCTCGTCTTCCAATTCTGTCCAATTTATCTTTTTCTCTCCCACCTCCCATTCTTTTTCTTTAAGCTTTTCATAAATGCCTGCTGGTAACAGTACTTTTAATAATTTAATGATGTCAGTGTACATGTAATCCCCTATGCGGAGAATGTCTTTTAATTCGCGGTGGAATCCCCCTGGGTCTTTATCATGACAGGGCAGCAACTTTTTCATTTCCAGTATCTCTAATTTCGTCAAGGGTGTGTAAAGATATACTCGTTGAAGCTCATTATTCGTATTTTTGACGGGATGTACCTCTCGTAGGGGGTTCTGTCTGTCTATGTGTAAACTCTTTCTGTCGTGGTGTGGGGCAGGAATCATGTGCGTGGTCAGAGAAGTCACATACTTATGTCGTTGGTCTAGAATGACATTAATTAATTCAGTACCCAGGCCTATCCATCTCTCTAACAGTATATCGTCCAGTAATTTATACAAGGGACCGGGATCAGAACGTTGACTCTCATACAATGTAATCAGATGTTGAACCATGTAAATACCAGCCAAACGCTGTTCTTCCGGAGGAAGGCTCAAAAAGGTCTGGGCCACTACGTCACCATTATATATGTTAGAATTGGACACCCATTGAACTGCTGACCGGGCTAATTCTTGTTTGTGTATGGTGTGTGGTCTACTGCACTCTATCCGTCTCTTCAGTGCGTTCTCAGTAGCTTGGAATAGATTCTCGAGAGAATATCTTTCTTTTATAGGAGGTCCCTTTTTACGGTAGTCGAGGCATATGGGCCTATCAAACTGTCGTGCTCTTCCTACATAATTTATTTTACTCACTTCCTCTGTTGTGTGCTCGTCATCATCTGATGCTGAATTCTCTATCTCGTCTGACTCTTTCCCGTGTGCATCTGACTCATTCCTGTGTAAGTTCAGAATTTCTTTACGAATTTTCCTGTACATGCATTCTATCTTTGACATTGTATCATGTTTACAAGCAGCTATATTATCGCTCCACTCTGTCATACCTTTAGTTACTCCCTTATCTGGCTGGTCTTGTTCCCTGATCAGACAATTAATCAAAAAACATAAAAGTGCGCGCTGAACCTCCACCTTTTGTTGTGCCATAGCCTCATGTATACTCTCGGGTCCCTCCCCCGTTCTAATGAAATGGTATATTCTGTCTAAATTGTCTTTCATACCTGGTAATGTGATCAAATACTCTGCAACGCGTCTTAACCGTAATGAGAATATGAGCATTGGGCCCACACCTGGTACTGGATCGTATATACAGTGTGCAATTGTTACATTATGCTTATGGGGTGATGCTGTCCTTTGCGGCGTTCGTTGTAATGCTAGTTCTTGAAGTGCTCGTGATGGTGGCGGTGTTTGCGGCGTACTTGTTGCCCCCCCTCCCACTGCCCCTTGTCCTAAATCGTCTATCACTGTCGGTGGCGGAAACAGTTGTGCATGCTGGTCCTGTGATGCGGTCAGAGGGAAAAAGGGATTGTTGCCAGGAGGAGGAGGAGGAAAACCTGCATTAGCATAATCTGGAGCGGGCTCCTCTAAAGAGGAGGAAAGGAAGACCTCTGCGGCTGTCTGTTTATGACTACGTACTTTAGTCGGGATCAGTGGTGGCGGCAAATTATTAGGTACTTCCGGGGTCACTTTAGTTAGTCCTTCAGCAAGGACGGGATACATGCCTTTAATAAGGGCATTTCTTTGTCTATCCGCTTGTTCTGCCTTAACCCGTTCACCTTCTTCCTTTAACTCTTTTTCTCTGGCCTTTTCTGCGGTTTCTTTACTTCTCTCTGCTTTGTGGAATTCTTTCTCTGTTCTCCTATGCGCTTCTTTACGCCATAACTCAATGGCATCTTTCTGGGACTGTCTAGCTTTCTTTTTCCATAGTGCTTCCTCTACTCTCATAATGCAATCAGCATCCCATGTCCCTGAAACAGGCCATCTATACTTTTCTTCTAGATCCTTCGTGTAATCTACCCATAAGTCTAAAAACAGTATGGCATCTAGCCCATGTTTCTGGTACATAAAATGACCAGCAGTGTCCCTAGGCGGGACTGGGACTGCCTCTTCGAGTATCCCTTTCCTGGTCCCTATCTGACGTAGTTTCGAAAACAATGGCATACTGGAGCTAACTTGAACGAACACACAATAAACACAAAAATAGACTGGAAACAACCATTCACACTACAACATTAAAACATTAAAAACAGATACGTCCTAACTAGTACATAGAAAAAAGAAACATGATCCTGAAAAACTGTTTACTTTATGCACTGCAAAACAGTACAACCATACCGTTCTCATAAAGAGACACGTCTTTACCGTGCCCACGTTTACCGTGGACCCGTCTCTACCGTACCTGTGTACCCAGATACATCTTTACCGGGCTCAAATAAATGAACCCGTCTCTATGCATTCCCAATAATGGTACTCACCGGGAAGCAAACTGAAGGCCTCAGAAACTCGATACTGGACTGCTACTGCTGCGGCTGCGGCTACTTCTCATGCGCCTTGGAACAGGTGGGCCTCGGGATACCGCAGACCTTGCTCTCTCGGCTTGGGCTCTGGTCGGGATGGTCCGCAATCCTCACCGCCTCGTGTGGATGCCTGGTCACAGTCTCCGTCTCCTCCGTGGGCCTGAGGGAGTAGGCAGGAAGTCCTGCTGTCGTGTACACTTGAAGTCCGTCACGGCTGTAGAAGGGGTCAGGGGGCTGGACCTACATCGCCGGCGCGTGGGGAAGGGGACTGTACCTGTTCGGGCGCCAGATTAATGTGGTAAATAATTAATTACCCTGTCGGAATTTCTATACATTAATAAGGATTGCTCATAAAATGAGAGGCAGAGTCCGTGGTGTCCGATTCAGAAGGGCTTTATTCATTAGCTCGAGCTAATGGAGAATCGGGTTCCATCTCCACTAGGGATCAGGAAGGATCGTCATCTGGTTCTTTATTCACAGAATGCATTATATATAGTTAAAACATACATTAAATTGGATAGAGAAGGTAGAGCAAGTGAAAGAGAGAGATAAGAGCACATGGGCGTAAAAGAGGGCGTGTAAGGAGGCGTACACTTGATGAGTCATAGGTGTGTCACAGGTGGGTGGATACATGGAGGGGGTCTGCATGGCCAGCTGGAACCTTTACCCTACTTGTGTGCGCAAACTGGTCGTGACGTGGAATTGACGTGTAACTGGGGAGAGCTGGGGGGGAGCTGAATTTCGTGCTAGTAGAGGAGTCTTGGATGTCAGGACGACCTGCACCCTTGGCATATCTGATATCTTGTGTTTGGAGGATGTACTGTCTAACGTAAAGGTCGCTAGAGCAAAGGCTGCTCATCACTAAATGCTAGTGCGTGCCTATATTTCTTCGTGCATTTGCGTGGGGCCATGGGCCTTCTATGGATTCGGGTTCTGTAAATCACTTGAATGGAGACAGAAAGGCTAGGCCCTATCTTCTGCTGGCGGAATATGTTTATCCTTTTCATTAGGCAGGAATGTGTTTCTGCAGAGCAGAGCAAATAACTGTATGCAAAATACTGTCTTGGCAGGCCAGGCTGGGCACCTCTCGGCTGAGCAGGAAGTGTGTGAGTGGTCAGGGATGCATAACTAAACTAAACTAAACTGCAGCTTTCAGAGTCAGAAGAGGCTTGGAGCCTGAATTCGGGTCCTGGCTCGGCTGAGCCACGAAAGAAATTTCATCTCGACATTAAAACGTGTACCATGTAAATGCATTGGCAACCTGGGCCTTAGTGCAGAATTAACGTTCCATTCATGGAGGGCCTAGTTACTGATATGTTAACATTGGACGGAAATGCAGAGGCATTATTATTACAGGCATGAGAAGGCAAATGCGTGATGACATGGACATACATAGGGTATATATATAAACATAGGGTGCATGTAGGGGGCACATTGGCCATATATAATTTCTATTACCTCAGGGTCACTGGAAAGTCCACAAGGTTGTCCCTTTTCCCCCCAGATTTGTATTGTCTCCTACGCCCCTGACTGAAAGCTGTGCGGGAACCTTCCTTTTACCTAGCTTTGTCGGCTCATGGCGTGCCTCCCTCTCAGACTGCATTGGTGGGTACCAATCAAGATCTAGATCATCAGAAGGAAGGGGCCTTGAAGAAGAACTTGTACTAGCCCTCCTTGACCTTTTCCTTGCTGGGGATCTGGAAGACAATGGATCATCAGGAGGAGTGGCTTGCTTGGCTGATACCTCCGCATGAATCTCGATTTCCTGATGTGCCCCTACTTCTGGAGGAACAAGCATTGTGGGCAGTTGCGCCTCTCCTTGCGCCTCTCCATGCACCTCTCCTTGCGCATCTCCTTGTTGCACCTGTGGTTGTCGTTGCGGCTGTGGTTGAACACTCGTCAGATGAGTTACCCCCTGCGTTGATTGGATGCTACTTTGCGATGAGTCAACGCAAAACCCACTGGTCGATGGTGAAAGAGCAATTAAAGTGGCTTCCTCTGCGGCACACATGGGCTTGGGCCTAACTTAGAGTGGTGGCACTGAGACCAATGAAGCAGAGGTGCTGCTCCCAGCTTGGTCCCCGGCGGACACCGCTGCTGCAGGCGTAGTTGTTTTCCCCCAAAAAAAGTGTCTGTCGGCAACCAGTCTCCTTGGTAAGTGGCGCCACTTGCTTCTTCTGCTCCTTCTTACTGGCAGTTGCACTGGCAACTTTCTTGATATAGGAGCTACAGCCACCTTTCTTTGGGCCTATCTTCTTCAGAGTCAGAACAGCAGGACGCAGTTGCATGAGTTGCAGAGTTGTCTGTGGCCACACGTGACGTCACGTGACGTTGTGCACACACTGCAGCAGGACTTCTTCCTGGCACTACAACAAGTGATGATGATGAGGATGATTCCTGGTTCTCAGTCTTTGTGCACCTAAAAGCAAAGAAGCCAGAGGAACATCAGTTAAATAAATGTTGCATATGTTGTGCTTCAATTAATATTTGCAACTAGGCATTTATTATTATTAACACAACACACCCAAAAACGGAAAGACCCAAAATAAAATAGCAATTCTAATCCAAAATGGATGTTTAAATTAATAGAAGAGAGACCACACAGAGAGAGTTGTTTCATGCACCACTGAGTACCCCATGGCATAATGGATGAAAGCAAGGCAGACTGCGTGTGCAGGCCTATGGCACAAAGCACACTGCCTGGCTTCAAAATGCCCCCTAGAGTAGTCCCCCACCCACATGGTCAGACCCTGGACTAGGCCTCAAAATGGCCCCCACCCACATGTCCAAGCCCTGGACCAGGCCCCAACAACACCCAAAAACATCGAAATACACACAAAAATCACCCCAATACAATGCCATCCATGCCCTAAATGATGTTTAAATTCAAGAGACCCCACAGAAAGCCTGGTCCATGCACCACTGAGTACCCCTGGGCATAATGGATGAAAGCAAGACAGACTGGGTGCAGGCCTATGGCACAAAGCACACTGCCTGGCTTCAAAATGGCCCCTAGACCCCCACCCACATGGCCAGGTCCTCGACCAGGCCTCAAAATGGCCCCCACCCACATGGCCAGGCCCTGGACCTGGCCCCAACAACACCCAAACGAACTGAAATACACACAAAAATCACCCCAAACCAATGCCATCCATGCCCTAAATGATGTTTAAGAAAGCCTTGGTCCATGCACCACTGACTACCCCTGGGCATAACAGTGAGCTATTCAATTCCATGCCATCCATGCCATAAATTATATTTAAGTTCAACAAAACTCACAGAAACAGTTGCATCATGCACCCATAACTAACCCTGGGCTTACTGGATACTGTGGCTACCCACAATATATATTTTTTAAAGTTGTAAAAAAGTTTATAAATTGTAGTTGCAGCAACTGCAATGCCCCAAACAAACAACACCAACTTACTTGCAAAATCTCTAATCCAAAAGTGATCCAAACAAAAAGTCCTCAAATACAAATAAATATCCAGCAGCAGCCACAAAGAGTAATCCTACCAGCTCCAGATCCAAATGAAAAGTGACCGGGAGGACATGGACAAAGCACTGGGAGGAGCCTGCTTGACAGGAACAGGAAGTTGGAGACTCTGGGTCACTTCCTTGCACCCACCCCCCCAAAAATGGTCTCCTTGCACTACAAAGTGCAGCCAAATGTCAATCTGCTGAGTTATTCTGATCCAAATCATCATTTTCAGAAGGATTATGCTGCCAGCGATAGATTTCTTGTGCAGAATTGCAATTTGTGCGACTTCAGGAAAGCGAGCTGTTCAAATCTCGCCCCATATGTCAGCTGTGCGTCGCATCTATGTGTTCGCAATTGTTTACTCTCGCGATGCGTGATCGCAGGCCCTTATGACGTATTCGCGTTCTCAAAGTCTCACAGTGCAAGATGGCAGGACGCTATGACGTACTCGCAGTCGAAAAGTCTCACGCGATCATGCAGCCAGATCCAAAATGGCGCAGCGCACGCAAACAGGGAGGAAAACAACTCGGCAAACTCAAAATCACGGTAAGTCAACGCCGTGCACGCGAGATTGTATTTTTGAAGCACGACCAAGCAAAAAAAATCCCCCAACTCGTGAATTGCGAATTCTTTGACAATTTTGTACGATTCGCGAACAGCGAAATTGCCATAAATACGCAAATTCCGTGAGCGGAACACATTTTCAGCCCATACTTAATAACAAGGGTTTATCCCTATTCTCAATCATAGCACTTCACGCCTTAGCTGGCAACTAGGTAACCTGTCGATATAGGGATAATGTGAATAATTTTTCCATGCTGTAGCCATATGGGAGACTAAACTTTTCCGTGATAAGTACTCTTGATCAAGGATTCCAGACACTTCTAAGCCCAAATGTTTAAGATCTTTCTTATCTAGCCTGGGTTCAAGATACTGAGGGTCCCACTTCAGGATTAACACACCATACGCTTCCTTAATTGAGGCTCTAGTTTCTTTAGCCCAGGTCAGTTCACTGTTGGCAATTTCATTTTTGCACCACTGTGAGATTTTTTGGTCCTCACACAAACCCAGCCGCTGCCAGAAACGTAACAAAGACATACAGGCTATATTACTCCATGCGGTGGTTCCCAATTCTAACCTTGCCGCCTGTACCATAGACAAACTTAGCAGCGTGAACAAACATTTAAGGATATTTTCCTCCTCGATACCCCATCTATTTTTGCCACTTATATAAAGTACCTCTGCGCCATACAAAAATTGAGGAGGGACCATTGCTTGCTAAACCTTTGACATCGGTCAATCAGACATTTCACCGTAAACACTAATAAATCTTTTTAATCCCTTCACTGATACAGAAGCCCTCATTTTTAATGCATCAAGATGGGTACCCCAATGGAGACTACTTGTGAACCACATCCCCAAATATTTATATTCTGTTACTTTTTCCAGCGTCTCAGTGCCCAGATACCAGGAAAACTATGTTTTGCTTCTTCCAAAACAAAGGATTTTGGTCTTTTCCATGTTCACAACTAGTTTTTTTAATTTGGCAGTATTCTTTAAACATGTTTAATTTTCTTTGCAGACCAATCTCTGTCTGATCCATAATGACCAGATCATCTGCGTATAATAAGCAGGGGAGATGGTTTCCTCCTAATTTTGGGCTGTCCCTTCTAACCTTTCTTAGTTTTAAGGGCAGGTCAGCTATAACCAGGGAGAAAAGCAAGGGCGCAAGCACGCACTCCTGTCGTAGCCCATTACCAATACGGATCCTCCTTGTCAGTCCTCCATTCTCATCCAGGATTATCTGGGCCCAAGTTTTGGTGTGCAGGGCTTGGATCAGGGCCAACAAATCATTTTGAATTTTGTACCCTAACAAGGTTGACCACAGCTGCCCCCTGTTCACCAGACCGAAAGCTGCTCAGAAGTCCACAAAGCAGCAGAACAAATTGCCCCTCTGCTTGATTGAATTCCGCACAATGGACCAGAGAGCATAATAGTGGTCAACCGTCTAATGGCCCTCTTTAAACCCTCCCTGTTCTGGGGGCACTATCTGATTTTCCTGTATCCAGTCCTTGAGGAGACTCAGGATTACTTTAGCAAACACTTTTTCGCCTATGTCCAGAAGATTTATTAAACGGTAATTTTTAGGGAAATTTACATCACTTTTTTATGTATAGGTCTAACAATTCCCCCTTTCCAACTATCCGGCATGACCACTGTATTAAGAATCCCCTGGAACATGTTCGAAAAGAACTCTGACCACCAATCTGGGTTTGTTTTTATAATCACAGCCGGGAGATTGTCTGGACCAGCGGCTCGAGTTAGGTTTAACCTAGATGTTATACTTCTAATATGGCCGGGTGAGAAGTGCACTTTTACTTCTTCCCTTACACCTGGCCATGCAATGGTATTTGTTTCATCCACCCTTGGCCAATTCCCATAAATTTCCTCCAGATAAACCACCCACATATCCTCCGGCACCGAGCACTGTAAAGACCCCAGTACTTTCCCAGTGCCCTCTTGTACTAGTTTTCAGAAGCCTTTCACATTTTTCTCTTCAATTACCTCAAGTAACTTCACCCAGCATCTGTCCTCATAAGTTCTTTTTTTATCTCTACTAATTGCTTTATATTTTATCCTTAATTTCTGGAATCTAAGTAACAGATCGTCATTGTATCTCCTCCTTAGGCTTCTTTCCTTTTGCCTAATGCTAGCTTTTACTCTGCGACAGTCCTCGTCAAACCAAGGCTTATTATTAGTACTGAATTTTTCCTTACTTACTGACCCAGGTTTACCCCATTTAATTTTTATCCTGAGACATTCTACCAGTTGTCTTATTATGCCTTCATACCAGGTAATACCCTCTTCTGGTATCAATTTTTCAAATATGAATGTCAGCAGGACTTCCCTTAGTTTTTTTATATGTTCTTCTGTGATACAAGTTGTAAGTCGCTTTGGGTATTCTACCTGTACTTGTATGGCTTTTTGCATATAATTTCATCAGTAAAGGGTAATGATCACTACCTTCCACCCCTGCTACTTCAAAATATTTGACTAGTTCAAAGCTCCAAGCGTGTATAAACATATAATCTATCGGAGACATGTGCTGCCCTATTGAAAAAGTACGCTTAGCAGGTCTATCTGCATCCTTTATTCCATTTACACACACCAGGCCTAAGGAGCCCAACAGTTGACCGAGTGCCACATCTTGAGGCGAAATGTCACTGCTGGGGAACTTTGCTGTCTCTATATTGTAGGCTCTTAACACATTTCTAAACCATGTGTCTGTTTTTGAGGGGTTTAATCTATGGTTAAAATCACCCAAAATCAAAAGCACATCCCTCGGGTAGGTATCGCAAAGACCCTCCAAATCCTTTTTTAGACTTTCCAGGTGCACCTTGTAATCTTTCCCTTTTCCTTTCTGGATATACACTTTGATGATACATATGCCTTCATTACATGGATTATTATTCAATGTCAACACTCTGCTACCTAGCACCCACTTACATTTAAGTTCAAGGGATTCTATTTTCCTAGCAATCTTTGTAGAAACTAGCATCAGCTGACCCATCGACAGTCTGCCAGATGTGTTCTTTCTTCCTGGCTTTACGTGATAGGTGAATCCTTCAGTTATTAGGGTTTCATCACACAGCCAAGTCTCCTGTAAACATGCGATGTCAGTATTCTTTAAAACCTTTTTGAAACTTTCCTGCAGCACTATTCTTTTCTAGCCATTAACGTTCCAGGATACTATCAACAGGCTGTGCGACGACCCTAACTCCTAGTCAATATCACTCAAATACCAATTTTCTTCACATTCCATATATGCAAGCTCTCTATATCTATTCCCGACCAGCATATCTTCATCATCCCACCCTAGATGCTTAGGGGCTATTGTGATTTCATGTTCATCCTTCTTACCCCATCCGGAGATGATCATTCCTATTTGCTGATCACCCAACCCGGCATGGTTCCTGAGAAAAGCTTTCACCTGTTTATCTGTCAGCATTTCCTCTCTTTCTATTATTCTAATGCCTTCTTTTAACATCTCAGGTCCAGCTTTTTCCAATGCTACTTTGACTAATGCAGAGTGAAGTAGAATTTTGGTTACCTCTTCCTCTTTAGTATTTATTAGAAATCCAGCTTCTTTAAGGTCTTCAGAACTAACGTATCATATGCTTGGGCATTTAGAAAAAGAAGAGAGGAGTTGGGATCGATTTAGGGGGTTTAGTTTCTCTCTCTTCCAGACAAATATTTTTAATAGTTCTGGTTTCTGGAGGCACATTTAAAAATGATGTAGGTGAACAAGAGTGATTATCCTTTTAGGAGCAGCACAACAACATGTTCCTTAGAATTTAAACTTTTTGGGAAATTTCACATATAGAGACGTGAGAGGTCTCTATACATTTTGCACCGTGGTCTTGAAGAAAGCCCCACCGACCTTCTGGCGACTAAGGGCTGAAACATGTCGACCTATACCACAATTTTAGTGTGAAAGAGTCATATTCACTGTTGTTCACCTACATCATTTTTAAATTTGCCTCCAGAAACCAGAACTATTAAAAATATTTGTCTGGAAGAGAGAGACTTTTTACAATTTTCACTTTTTCATGTCACAGTCACTATCACTGGTCACTACTGTTTTAAACAAAGGGTATTACCTCCTGGCGGAGGTTGCAAAAACCACTAAACCCCATGATTATACAGATACGTGTGAGGGACAGCGGAGAATTAAGATATACCGCTTAACATCGCCACTTACCAACACGTGCATGAGGGTTTTTTATTGGGACTAGAAAGAACCATTCCTGCATACCCGATGTTATGCAGGACAAGTGATCCTTCCCTTTTGATTAGATTATATATGATTGCAGGAAACTGAACGGATCACGTATTCCTCCCCTCCCCCAACATTGATCTAGACCCAGAGGTATCAGAGCGCTATACCCAAGGAATATTGCATAACAAATTACATCAGTTACAATAGTCTAGTAAGGTACAGTAAACAAGCAATGAGGTTGAGAACATTTGTAGGAAAGGAGGGAAGGAAGGAGCCATAGCAGGAAGAACTGTGTCCGATGTCCCGCTGGGTAGGTGGCGGTCCAGGGGGAAACCAGGGCCAATCTCCTCATTAGCTGTCTAGCAACTCCACTGGGCATCAGCCATGTTGCTCAGGTCTCAACGTTCATGAAAAACAGTTTTGAATAGGTACATAGGAGGTTAATCAGCCTATTATTTTTTGTGCTTTTTATATCTCCCTTTTTATGTATCGGCTTAATAATTGCCCCTCTCCACGTTTTTGGTATAATGCCTGTATCCACAATTCTATCAAACAACCTTTAAAATAACTCTACCTACCAATCTGGGTGATTTTTTATAATTATCGCAGGGAAATTATCGGGTCCAGTAGCTCGGGTAAGATTTAATCTTGCAATTGTATTTCTAATGTTTCTTAATGGAAACATACCCCTTATATCCTCACCTACTTTCTCCGAAGGGGTTGCTTTTTTCCCCACCATCTCTACTACTTTACCATATATCTCTTCCAGATTGTCCACCCAAGCTTGCTCCTCCACCACCCAGATCAACTATCCCTGAGTTTTTACTGACTCCTCTTGTACTAATTTCCCCAAATCTTTTATGTTTTTAGTTTCTATTGCCTCTATCATAAGTCTTCCACAATTTGCTTTGTATTCTCTTTCCTGGTCTCTGTGATTACATTTTTATACTTTCACCTTAACTTCATCAGCGCAGTAAGGTTTTGTCTATCATACTTAATTTAACGTTTCTCTCCCCTTTCCATACCTGCGCCTTAAGGATCTTACATTCCTCTGTAAACTATTTGTTTTTATTACTTTGATTGTTTGGGTGCTTTGTATTTCTTAATCCCTTCCCTTTTGAGACTACTCTGAGGCACTGTAGTACCTTTCCATTGATAATCTCTTACCCTTCCAGGTGGAGTTCTAAGCTATAACTCATTGATTGGTTCTGCTGTAACTTTGACAATTTTTACGTATGTTCCTCTGTTAGTCTAGTGGACAATCGTTTAGGGTAGTCGATCTGAACGAGGATCACCTTTTCCATTGGTACAACTTTTCCTCTTCTCAATTTTAGCTTCAGAGGATGCTGATCCCTTCTCTCTTTAGAGCCCACTTTCAAATCCCTTTTTTTGTCAAAGTTCCAAGCATGCATATACATATTATCAATTGGGCATAATTTTTGGCCGATCGTAAAAGTCTGATGGGCTGGACAATCCTCACCTACCCGCCCATTTCAGCAAACTAGGCCTTTTAAGCCCAGGTCGTTTCCTAGCGCTGTATCACATTTAGATATTTTAGTTGTAGGGGCATTTGACATATTTAAGTTCAATTATTTCAGCATTTCTTTGGACCATCAGTCCATTTTGTTTGGGTTCAGTCTATGGTTCAGGCCCCCCATCAATATAAAAATATCTTTTGAGTAGCTTTCACACAACTAATCAATGTATTTTTTATTACTTTTTTGTAACTTTTGATCTGTTTGAGCTAGAACCAATTGTTTAATGAAAACCTGCAGTTCACACAGCACATGATGGATTGTGTGGCAAATGTGGCAAATCTTCAAATATGTGATAAATGCATCAGACTCGCATAATACCAGTAGCCCTGGTTATGACGAGCCTATGTGATGAAAGAGTCATTCTAGTGATTGCAGGAGTGCATGCTCACAGTAAGATTGATTTGCTCCAGACTTGATGGCAGTAAGCATTAAATGCAGCAATGCAAGAACCCATTGCACATTTCATATATTAGCAACATATGCATGAAATAATTCAAAATCAGTCTTCCTTTTTAGATCAAGCACTTATTATTTTTCAAATGTAGATGTTCTGCATTACAACACATTCTTATTAGATTTGTCAACACAAGTTTCAACCTTATAATTACATACTTTTTCAAGGATACAATCATGTATCATGTCATTATGAATAAACCTTCACGCAGGCAACAGTAAGAAATAGGCACAGAAATCGCCTGTACATCATAATACTCTTCATTCCATCATAAGTAAGCAAATTACTGTTACATAAGGTACCAAATATTAGCTGCCTCTAATTAAGTTAAACACAAAAAGATGATGGACGGAGTGCTGAAACATTTCAACCACTCACCCCCAGTCACAGATCTGGGTTTAATCCATTGTTCTTTTGTTCGCTATGCCACGCCAGTTTGGAGCCAGCCATATGCAAATCAGTCTTAACCCTGTTATTCATGGCAATAGCCTAGCCAAACTGCCTGCCCAGGTCCTCCCTGGACTGTAAACAAGCATCCTAGAACCGGTTTCGGGGTATCACCCCTCATCAGCCAGACTGGATTGACTCCAGTGGCATGGAGAGCAAGGGACTCACATCTGGGCATTGCCACCCCACTTGGGGTGACAGAATACTGAACAATGTTATAAATATACCCCAGTACAGAGAAGTACTGGATTTAGATCCCAGATCTCTGTACTGGGGTGAATGCATGACATTGTTCAGCATTCGGTCCATCAGTTGTTCTTTTCACATCCAATCCATGTGGCAAAACAAATAATTCCTTTTTTTGACCATTGCCAGTGATTTAAGAAAATGGAGCTCCACTCTTAAAAATCTAGTTGTTAAGTACATAAACTACAACACTTACTGGCCGCTTTCTGGTACAGTTGTAGTCTCTCTTATGTATGATTTAAGGTTCCACAAGAAAGACGTGAAACACAAAAGACTACTAAAGAAGCAGAGTTGCCCAATAATGTGTCAGGGAGAGATCGACACAATAAACAGAATTATGTCTGGGGTATAACATACCACCATAACCCTTACACTACATAGGCCAGTGCTCCCGAGAACACTAAGCCCTTTTTGGCTATTTGGGGTAGTGCACACTTAGGCCTTCATAACCTTTTTCCACATAAGGTATCCATGCCAAATTTGTGCCTTTTTTCCCACTATCATGGGGATTCTAATGGTGCTCAGGGTTTGTGGATTCACCTGGAGGAGACTGAGAAAATGGCCAATATCAGGGCACAAGTCGGGGGTAGAAGGCATCTACCCACTATTTTTACAGGGTGTACAGTGTCCACCCTGCTTAGAAGTTGGACCTCACATAAATATGTTGAACATGTGCTGGTGAAATTCTCAGACACCTGGACAAATTCAGCAGTGCCTACGTGTTGTGCTTTCCAGTCCCAGCAGCAACATGCAGGCAGCAAGGGGGGCTTTTTATTTTCAACTCCAGCTGGGTCAAAGATAAAGCCGGAAGTTCAGGGGCCATCAGGCTTCCTTTTGATAGAGCATCTTGGCTGGACACAGTCTGGAGCCTCAGGCTTAAATACAAATGCAGTGGAGGGGAAACAAAAGCATATAGCTTATCACTTCACAGGTACTTAAAAAATGCATACTTTTGACTTTATTCAATCCCTGTATGTAAGTTCATGCACTGCAAGTATGTTTGATGTGTTGGTCTGTCCCAGTATTTACACAAATAGCAATTTAAATAGCACATTTTATTTTTTTAACACAACTCATCCCAATTCAGGGTGTCAGAGCACGTTACATAGCATACATATTATACATTGACAATACATCATGAAAGTGTGTAAATCAATGTGCAAGAAGTGTTGCATAAGAGAGAGAGTTACAAGGTGTAGCAGTCACATTATTTATAGCTACTATGCTATATTAGAAGGATTACAATTTATCAACTGCAAGTAGCAAAAGGATCTGTGTTGAAAACAGTAACTCACTTATCTACATAAAATAAAAATCTGTCATCTGCATGTTATATGTTGTGCTTTGCAGGAGACACATTAACCTTCCATACAACTTTGATTCAAATCTGGGACTACACAAAAAACAGATCTCTTTTGCAAAAGCATTAACCGCTAGAGTTATTTTACCATTATTACTATTCCCTGAAATTTACTATGGAACACAAAGATCTCTGCAGCAGGTACCTGCTTCTCCTTGTTGCCAAATTCTTTGTGCGAGGGGTTTAAAAGAAACAAATGTCCTACACCCTATTATTCCCCAACATCTCCTGATATACATGGTACCTCACTTGTGTGGGTGGACCTAGTGACCGGCACAGGAAAGGCCCCAAAATACAACATGGACACATCACATTTTTTCATTGAAAACTGACCAATTTTCTTCAATGCGGCTACCTGTTGATTTTGGGACCTAGCTCCGCCAGCACATAGAGAAGCCAAGCAAACCTGGACATTTTTAAAACTAGACATACGGAGGAATTCAGGATGGGGTGACCTGCCAGGTTCCCACCAGGTTTTCCTACACAGCAGCCCTTGCAAATCTCAAAGTTTGACTAAAAATACACATTTCTTTGTTAGAACCGAGACCGCCCTCATCGCCGCCACCGACGACATCCGAGCCCTGATGGACAACGGAGAAACAGCGGCCCTCATCCTCCTAGACCTCTCCGCGGCCTTCGACACTGTCTGCCACCGCACCCTAGTGCAGCGCCTCAGCAACGTCGGAATCCAGGAGTAGGCACTGGAATGGATCATCTCCTTCCTCAACGGAAGAACACACAGAGTCCGCCTACCACCGTACAAGTCAGAGGCCACCGAAGTCATCTGCGGCGTCCCTCAAGGATCCTCGCTGAGCCCTACCCTCTTCAACGTCTACATGAGCCCCCTCGCGGCCATCGCACGCCAACACAACCTCAACATAATCTCCTACGCCGACGACACCCAGCTGATCCTCTCCCTGACCAACAACCCCGCCACCGCCAGAGCCAACCTGCACGAAGGGATGAAGGAGGTAGCCGAGTGGATGACGACCAGCCGCCTGAAACTGAACTCAGACAAGACGGAGGTCCTCATCCTGGTCTCCTCGCCCTCCGCCTGGGACGACTCCTGGTGGCCCCCGCCCTGGGCACCGCACCCAAACCGACGAACCACGCACACAACCTGGGCTTCATCCTGGACTCCTCCCTCTCCATGACCAGACAAGTCAACGCCGTCTCCTCGTCGTGCTTCAACATCCTGCGCATGCTACGGAAGATCTTCTGGTGGATCCCCACGGAGACCAGGAAGACCGTCACCCAGGCCCTCGTCACCAGCCGACTGGACTACGGCAACGCCCTCTACGCCGGAACCACCGCCAAGCTCCAGAAGAGACTCCAGCGGATCCAGAACGCCTCAGCCAGACTCATCCTCGACATCCCACAAAACAGCCACATCTCCGGACACCTGAGAGACCTGCATTGGCTCCCCGTCAACAAAAGAATCACCTTCCGTCTCCTCACCCACGCACACAAAGCCCTACACGATCAAGGCCCGAGCTACCTCAACAACCGAATCAACTTCTACGCTCCCAAACGCCACCTCCGATCAGCCAGCCACACCCTCGCCGCCGTCCCACGCATCCGTAGAGCGACAACAGGAGGAAGGTCCTTCTCCTACCTGGCCGCCAAGACCTGGAACTCCCTCCCGGCCGACCTGCGCCTGACCCAAGACCACCTCTCCTTCAGGAAGAAGCTCAAGACCTGGCTGTTCGAGCAGTAACGGCACCCCCCCCCCCCCCCTAAGCACCTTGAGACCCTACGGGTAAGTAGTGCGCTCTATAAATGTCATTGATTGATTGATTGATTGATTGATTGATTGATTGATTGGGGGTCTGTGTGACTCTGTTCCCGATGCAGCACACCTCACGGTCAGCGCAGTACTTTGGATTTTATTGCTGTCACAATGTTGTAATAGCCAAAGGTGAAGCTACTTGTTTTCTACAAGCTTTATTTTTTAAATAACTGTTTTAAGTACTATTTTACTATACAAATGATGGATTGTTGTCATTTTGGTCCTATTGAGTTTCGATAAAGATACTTTATTTTTCTAAACTCGTGTGGAGTCCATTTGTGGTGTTTTCACTGTGTTAATTTGTGTTTTCAGCACAAATACTCTACAGATTGCCTTTGGTATAAGCCTGTCTACTCATGCCATGCTACTAAGGGGTTGAGCAGGGGTTACCTAAAGTGTGTATCACGCTTACCCTGACTAGAAGCACAGGTCCCTACTTGGACAAATGTACATACCATTGACAATTAGAGAAGACCATTTCTAACATTGGTGTTCATCAGTGAGGATTGAACTTGCATTTGTACTTGACCCACAGGGATTGGTGTACATCACTAGTTTAGTGGAGACCACTACACAACCACATGCTGTGTTGTTTTTGGTTAAATTTTTTATCTGACCTTTAAAGAGCAACAGCAAATGCAAAGAGCGCCTCTGGAGAAAAGCATTCTGTCCACTGGCCAAAAGAATCTATAAGGAAGTCTTAAAAGAACTCCACAAAGCCATGAAAGCTGACAGAATTGACTACTTTGTGAAGCGTATCAATGAGGCACAAAACTCTAGTAAAGAAATCTTTAAGAGAGTTAGCTGTTTCACTAAACCTACAGCGCTAGAAAGCAAGATCCCTTCATCACTTTCACCATGTGCAAAGCTGTCAAATTTCTTTGAGGAAAAAATACACAAAGTATGTGATGCCTTCTCCTCAAAACTGGACACCATTGAATCAGCACAGCAGGATAGCCAAGTTGGGGAAGCATCTTTGTCCGTATTTCATTCCATTTCACTTCAGGAATCCTTGGGTGGAATTCTGAAATGTAAGTCAGGGTCACCAGAAGACCCCTGCCCCCCCAAGATTTGGGAAGCTCTTGCTCATATTCTCAATTCTTCCCTTAATCTTATATGGAACAACTCACTCACTTTTGGCATCTTCCCAGAGTCATGGAAACATGCTTTGCTCCTACCCCTTCTAAAGAAGCCTAATGTTGACCCAATGGATTAAAAAAAAGATCGCTCGATCGCTCTTCTCCCTGCACTGGCGAATATGTTAGAAAAACTGGTACAACATCAACTGAATTTTATCGCCAGCTGCGATATTCTGCATGAAACAGTGTGGCTTTCGGGTCGGCTTCAGCACTGAGACTGTGCTGCTGGAGGTAGCCGAACCTATAAGAATGGAGGTGGACGGAGGGGCTTCAGCTATGCTTAAGCTGTTGGACCTATCCGCCGCTTTTGATAGGGTGGACAATCCAATATTGCAGGGTAGGCTGAAGTGGGCTGGAGTGAAGGGGACGGCACTCGCCTGGATAATATCCTATCTTAGCGAGCGCACGCAAAGAGTAATACTCTACCCATTTAAATCGGAAGCTAAGCCCCTCTGGTGTGGGGTACTGAAGGGCTCGGCCCTGAGCCCTTTACTTTTTAATATCAATCTGGCTCCTTTATTTGCGCTCATTGCAAAATGGGGAATAAAAACCATCTCCTATACAGACGGCTCACAGTTGGTGTTCTCTTATTAGGACCAATCGGCAAACTCCTTTGCAAGATTTAGGGGCTGCCTGTCACAATGTCTCCAGCTGGATGAATAATAATAAGTTAAAATTGAATTCAGACGAAGCCGAGGTCCTATTCTTTGGCAAGAACTCCCCACCGTCACCTGGACTTTGGTGGCTAGAGCAAATGGGTTCCCCCCCTGCCTGTCAACCACAGTAAAAAAACTGGGTGTAAAGTGGGATTATGACTTGACCTTTTCGACCCAAATACAGTCTATTAAATCTTCCTGCTTTGGCAGTTTGAAAGGGCTGAGGAAATATCTGCACTTACTCCCAGAGAGCTGTCAAAGATCAGTTTTTCATGCCACTGTGATCTCAAGGATAGACTATGCTAATAGTTTGTATCTTGATCTTCTGGCATATCTGATAAGGAGACTGCAGATGGTGCAGAATGTGGTGGCAAGATTAATCAGAAGAGTGCCTTTCAGACAACATTTCTCTCTGCATATTAAACAGCTCCACTGGTTGCCGGCTGCAAAGCGGATTGAATTCAAGGCCTTGACAATTGCATTCAGGGCCCAGAGAGATAACTGCCCCAACTATATAAAATAACGCATTCACCCCATCAGCAAATACGTTCTTTAAGATCCAACTCACAGAATTTGCTGTGCGTTCCTCAATTTGTGAATTCTCGCATGGGGGCAGGGCATTTTTAGTGGTATCAACCAAACTATGGAACTCCCTCCCTGATAGACTTCCATTATTCCATCTGAAGGAGAGTTCAGGAAATTTTTAAAGACATGGCTTTTCAGCCTAGGCTAGCTAATAAGTATTATGTCATGTCCCTCTGTCATGCTTCACCCCCCCACCTTCTGACCAGGAAGGTGCAGCAGTAGGAAAGTGTTGGATAGTGTAGGGACTATAATTATTATCCTAACGCCAGGAAGGAGCAGCAGTAGGGAAAGTGTGGGATAGTGTAGGGGCAGTATTTAATAATCTAACTCCAGAAAGGTGTAGCAGTATGGAAAGTGGTGGATAGTGAAGGGGCAAAAATAACTATTCTAAGTCCAGAAACATGCATCAGAAGGGAAAGTGTGAGAACGTGTATGGGTACACTAAAGAAAAATTTAACTTTTGCACAGAAATGCAGACATTTTTCTTTGTTTAAAAACATTCAAACTACGAATAACATAAACATACTTTCTCTATTTGCAGAAACACAAACAACTCTTCACAAAACCGAAACCAAGTCAAAACCCAATAAATCAGAGAACCAAACAAGGATAAAAAACCAGACACAGAAGGTAATTAAAATGAACATACAAAGCAATAAAACATAAAAACATAACAGTACTTTAGTATTAATACTCCAGAAAGATGCTGCAGTAAGGATAGTCTAAGATAGTGAAGGGGTAGGATTTAGTAATCTAACTCCAGGAAGGTGCAGCAGTAGGGAAAGTGTGGGATAGTAAAGGGGCAGGAATAACTATTCTAACTCCAGTAAGATGCAGCAGTAGGGAAAGTGTAGGATAGTAGAGGGTCTATAATAACTATTCTAACTCCAGGAAGGTGCAGCAGTAGGGAAAGTGTGGGATATTGAAGGAGCAGGATTAACTATTCTAAGTCCAGGAAGGTGCAGCAGTAGAGAAAGTGTAGGATAGTGTAGGGGCAAGATTAACTAATCTAACTCCAGGAAGTTGTAGCAGTAGGGTAAGTGTGAGATAGTAGTGAGACTGTATTTAAAATTCTAAGTCCATGAAGGTGCAGCAGTAGGGAAAATGTGGAATAGTGTAGGGGCAGGATTTTCAATACTATCTCCTTGAAGGTGTAGAAGTAGTGAAAGTGTGAAATAGTAGAGGGGCTATGTTTTCTATTCTAACTCCAGAAAGGTACAGTAGTAGGGAAAATGTTGCATAGTGTAGGGGCAGAATTTACAAATGTAACTCAAGAAAGCTACAGCAGTAGGGAAAGTGTTGAATAGAGTACATAATAATTAACTTTTCAAAATACACATACTAAAATAAATCTCTTTTTTTCACAGAGAATGTCAACACAGGAAACAGCAACATACATTAAATCTAGAAAAGGAAACCGTTTATTAAAACATTCTGGATATATATATATATATTGTAAAGAAAGGATAAGTGAACCACGGAGACATTGGAGGTGTGTGCAATACTACTCATCCCATTGCAGCGGCAGAGCGGTTACCCATGATGATATCATTATTAAAACAACTGAACATAACCACTCTGCCTCTGCAATGGAGATTGAAGTAAGGGAAACCTTAAATGAAATTAAACAAATTGCCACTACTGGATCAATATTACGAGACGTTGCACAGCATGTTCCAAGTCATGTTGCTAGTAGTATGCCTATTATACCAAATTTGAGAAGAATTATACAAAGACAAAAGCAGCCAAGTAATACTCAAACCTCAACTCCACATACTTTTTCTGACATTCAAATTCCTAATGAACTCACTATTTCTTTTTCTAATGAACCTTTCCTCCTGCACGACAACCAAAACCCTCACAAACGTATTCTTATCTTTAGTACACCCCGCAACCTTGTTAAGTTAGAATATAGTGAAATTTGGATGATGGATGGGACGTTTAAAAGTACACCCCATCCATTCACCCAAATTTACACTATTCACGCAAAGATTAATCATAATTTAATTCCCTTAGTATATAGTTGGCTACCAGATAAGCAATCTGCAACCTACACTGAGTTTTTATCAGTGATTAAAAGCAAAACATCGAACAAAAGTCCTAGGAAGATAATTATTGATTTCGAATTGGCTATGATCAATGTGATCACTAAAACGTACACTGATATCCAAATTCAGGGATGTTTTTTCCATTTTTACCAGGCATTCTGGCGCAAACTACAAAAAACATCCCTGGTTGCAGAGTACTCTACTGATAGCAAACTACAGTTTGAATTAAAAAAACTTACCGCTCTTTGTTTTGTCCCTCCTGAAAGTGTAGACAAGTACTACACAGCTATTACAGAATATGATTATTTTAATGAAAATGAAGATAAATTGGCCCCCTTACTAAATTATTTTGAGGACACATGGATTGGACATCAAAGCAGATTGGGTCACAGGAGGAAGCCAAGTTTCCATGTGGAGTGGTGGAACTGCTACACGAGCTGCTTAGAAGGAGAAGGCAAAACAAACAATGCCATAGAGGGATGGCATAACTCCTTCAACCATACAATTGGCAAACCACACCCTGACTTCTACTCATTTTTGGAAACTTTGAAGAAGGAGCAAAGTTTTCAAGAAATGAGAATCTCTCAAACATTAACTGGTAGTCCAAACCCACGCATTTCTAAAAAATCAAAGGAAATGTCTGAGAGACTATTGGCAACATTACAACAGTTTACGTTGTGCGGTGGCTTTAGAATACCTAGATAATGTTGCTAACATACTACATTTCTAACTTTACTCTACACCTTACTTTCCTGCTTCTACCTAAATTAAATAAAAGATTCAATTCAATTGGCATTTATTTTTATCTACATTTTTTTTATAAAATTAAAAGTCGGGTCAGCTTACCTTTAGTTGTTTTTTTCTTCAACTTGTTTCTCCAACAGAAATCCATTAGAAGGCAAAACCCAAATAACCAAAGAAATAATGCAAAAATCCAAAATCCATAAAAACCATAATTTTATGAAGTCAATCTAGAAAATTTTCTAAGATCCAGATGCATAATTTTTAAAGTAAAAAGTGCACTAAATAAACATTTTTGATAACTCCTTATTAAAACTAATCCAAAGTCAACGAAATCCACGTTTGATTGAAATCAGTGTTCAAAATTCAATCTGAAAATCATCCATACTGTACGAAATCCTTTTTTCCACAAAATCCATCTTGATAGGTTTGTTAAGTTCATGAACATCCTAATAATAATACAAATGCTACAAAATCCAGGTTGTTTCCTAGACAATTTTTAAAAGGATTTCAACAACTATGTACATGTTGAATGCCATCCAAACTCTTCAAAATCCATACTTTAAACAAGTCTATCATGAAAGGTTTCTTTCATCGATATGCATAAGAATTGTAGCCCAAACTCCACAAAATCCATGTTCTATCCAAAATTTGCTTGAACGTTTCTTTCGTCCATATCCATCCTGATAGTAATCGAAAGTGCACAAAAAGCATTTTAAATCAAATACCATTCAGCAAAGGTTTCTCAAAAATCGTAAACAAGCTGAAAATCATCCATAGACCACGAATTGCATGTTCTTTACAAGAGCATTTGCAAACATTTCTAAAGTCCATCAACATCCTCATAGTAAACCATAAACCACAAAATTCAGGATTCCCAAATCCAGTCTATAATATTTATATCAGCAACCCCACCAAATTAATAAAAAAACACGAAACCAGCAAAGTGTGAAACGCGATCGTTCCTTTTTTACATAACATGAATTTCCTGCACTTTGATATTTAAATTTTCAATGCATTTCACATTATAACTTTTTAAAAAACAATAAAAGTATACCTTTAACATCTAACATTTAATTTTAACATTTCCCTATTATTTACTGCATCCCGAAAAAGTCATACTATAGTAACATGATCGTCGACGTGCTGAAATAACATTGTATACAATACAATAACATTTGCAACCTC
Organism: Lissotriton vulgaris; assembly: GCF_964263255.1. Classification (NCBI taxonomy): domain Eukaryota; kingdom Metazoa; phylum Chordata; class Amphibia; order Caudata; family Salamandridae; genus Lissotriton; species Lissotriton vulgaris. Next base: position 365,512,694 of record NC_141689.1, read on the forward strand.
TCCTTATCCTTTCTTTACAATATATATATCCTAAACTTCATTATTTATTAACAAATAAAGTTTAAAGAGTTTCCTACCTGAGCGCAGATCAGCTTCCTGCTGCTTCCAGCTTCAACGCTCCTCAAAATGGCCGCTTGAATACACGTTTACGCGTCGACGTCATCTTGAGCTACAAAGATAAAAAAAGGACTATTTATATTTATGTATGTATTATTAATAAACATTTTTTTACAATGTTTCTTTACAAGATTAAAATTTGTAAAAAATATCATAATTATAAATAAAATGTATTTTATTTTTAGATGATTTTTCAATAAAAAAATATACCAAAAATTTCGAGTCACTATTTTCATTAATGTAATTCATTGAAATATGTTTCAATATTAAATGTAATTACGTAGAAAATAATATTAAATGCAACTTACCTCTATACTGATGCCATTTCCTTCCAAAACTTGTCACAAGTACCTTTTTTACAGCTTGCAAAGTAGTTCCGCAGGACTCTAATCTTCAACTATAGAAATAAATAAAGGACAAAAGTCTCCCTTGAATACAATGGAAAAGTGTGGGAAGATTTCATACATTAATATTTAAACATATAATAGTAACATTTAAAAAATACTCAACAATATAGTAATGTTTATTTACATTTTTACATATTTTTCAACGTTTCAATTTTTCAATAATATTCTTTAAACTATTATTTATAAATATATTTAAATAATCAGTAATTTAATATTATTATTTATTATATAAACATTTTTACATTTTTAAAAAACATTATACAATTTTTATGAAAGATATACATTTTTTTAACATAAAATTACATAAAAAAATATTACATTTTATTTTATTAAAATGTGAATATCTTAAAGACATGTAAATATATTATAATATTTACATAAAAATTAATCTAATTTTTAAATATGCTACAATTAAAGTAATATTCTTGACCAATAAATGTTAAATATTATTAAATGTAATCCATCATTTTCAATTAATTTTAAAAAATCTATTTATTTAAAACCTTGTAAAATACACTATATTAAATATTACTTTATTTACTAAAATCATATATAATTAAATCTTCAAAATCATAATTTTTTTATTTAAATACTATTTTAAAATATATATTACTATTAAAAAATTAAAATTTAAAAACAAGTTAAACATTTTAATTTTAATACTTGAGTATTAATTTTCTTAAATTATTACTAATTAAAATATATTTAAATATACTCATTACTCTTTTTCAAAGTAATACTTGAGTATTATTTTTTTTATAAATTAAATTTTTTCAAAATTTTAAAATGTACTCATTTACTTGAGTATTAATTTTTAATAAATAATATTTTTTTAATGTCATTAAATAAACAAATTAAACTTTTTAAAATTAATACTTCAGTATAAATTTTTGAAAAATATTACTGATTTAAATATATTTAAATGTACTCATTACTCTTTTTATATGTAATCGTTGAGTATTATTTGTTATAAAATATTAATAAAATATACCCAAAACAAATTATTTTTTAAATACTTGTATATTAAAAATAAATAATAATGTATAAAATTAAACATTACTGAAACTTTAAATATAACATAAAATTATTATATAATAAATATTTTAAATAAAATGTATTTAAAAAAATTACTTAGCTTTAAACATACTTACGTTGTAATAGCATGCGTTGTAATGACATATGCATTAAAATGGCATGCGTTGTAAATACATGCATTGTAAAAGCACTTGCGTTGCAAAAGTTGTGTTGTAATGGTAGTGCGTTGTAAAAGTTGCGTTGTAAAGGATGTTCCCCTGTAAATCTACCTCACGTAGCTGTACTTGAATTTCGCTTTTCTTTTCTTTTTCTCCTTTATTCTTATTTTCCTTCACTTCACCAGTCCTGGGTAACAGATTGAGGGGATGTCGTACGTTGGCCTCCTCCCAACTATCGTCGCCAGTATTATAAGTGACCACACCACAAGTAAGTTTATGTTCTTTATTGAGGTATGGAATCAACGACATCCAAAGCCCTGCGAGTCAGGAACAACTGCAGGAGTGCAACTTACAATGTTGACAGTGAGAAGGGTCAAACCACCAGGAGCAGGGGAGGAGGGGGGAAACAGAAGATACCAACGCATGTAAATATGTAATTACAACAGGGGGCATATATTAAAACTTGGTGGAAATTCAGAGACGCTGACCCCGGATCCTTAAACGCCCATCTCTGGATCGAATTATCCAATAGAGACAACTCACCTGGAAGGAAATAACTACAAGACTCATTGGAGATCATGGACCTAATAAACCTCTGGGAGTCATCAACTGATCTTAAAACCTTTAAAAAAGTGGTGATGAAACTAACCAAGTTGATTTCATCCATAAAGGAAAAAGCCACTCTGGCTAAGAGGGCCCATGGATGGGTCGTGTTGAAAGACTATAATGCCCTGAAACCATAAGAATATCTAAAAATGGCCCTCACAAAGTCAACTAAAAATAAATTCTTAAATATGCGCCTTGGCATTATACCTATACTACCACACCTTGCACCTTGGAAAAGGGGAAGCTCAGCAAGCTGCTGCTGACTCTGCTTATCAGGAAAAGAGGATCTCATCCATAAAATTTGCATCTGCTCAAACCTTATGGACATAGGACAATCCCTATTCCGGGCCCTATGGAACCAATAGGGCATAACAACTTGCAGGCAGGCTGTGATGCTGTGTTTTAACCCAGAGGAGACTCCGCTAAACTGTAGATTAGCTAAATTCTTTGACATAGTGGCCAGAAGACTCATGAACCAGACATCTAGCTCACACATAGCACCAGCCAACCCAAAGCTGTGCTAAGCACCTTGGAGTACCTTGTTATTTTATCCCTATGGTTTTTAAGAACAAATATTGTGACTTTTATGGCCTTAATAAGCAAGTTCATTTGCTCTTTTTATATCTTAACTGTAACCATGATAGCATTTTTATACATTTGTATGTTTTATATTGTGAGTTTTTATTAACTGTACAATAAACTTTACTTACTTACTGGTGTTCACACCGACTCTGTCACTGCCAGCGCTTGCATCCAATTATCATGGCGTTGATAACTGCAGAGGGTGACTCCACAGACTGACTGACTTCGCATCGCCTCACTGGAACTGACACCTCACCTTCAATGCAATGAACTTCCCCTGTCCTGGATTCGACCCCTCGTCCATTACCACCCCCTTTTGTACCGCTTTTGGCCGCCATAAGTGTGGCAGGGTATGATCAGACGTGAGTCCCTTGCTCACTTTGCCACTGGATTCAAGCAAGCTGGGCTGAAGACGGCTGGAATGCCAGAAACTGGTCCTCTGAAGCTTGTTTCCGGTCCAGGGAAGGCATGGCTTGGCAGTTCGGGCTGGACTGTTCCCATGAGGCACAGGGTCAGACTCATTTGCATATAGCCATGTCTGAACTGGGGTGGCAGAGTGGGCTAAAGAACGGTGATGGATTAAACCCAGATCTTTTGACTGGGTGTGAGTGTTTGATTGGTTCAGATGCTCCGTCCATTACCACCCCCTTTTGTACCGCTTTTGGCCGCCATAAGTGTGGCAGGGTATGCTCAGACGTGAGTCCCTTGCTCACTTTGCCACTGGATTCAAGCAAGCCGGGCTGAAGACGGCTGGAATGCCAGAAACTGGTCCTCTGAAGCTTGTTTCCGGTCCAGGGAAGGCATGGCTTGGCAGTTCGGGCTGGACTGTTCCCATGAGGCACAGGGTCAGACTCATTTGCATATAGCCATGTCTGAACTGGGGTGGCAGAGTGGGCTAAAGAACGGTGATGGATTAAACCCAGATCTTTTGACTGGGTGTGAGTGTTTGATTGGTTCAGATGCTCCGTCCATTACCACCCCCTTTTGTACCGCTTTTGGCCGCCATAAGTGTGGCAGGGTATGCTCAGACGTGAGTCCCTTGCTCACTTTGCCACTGGATTCAAGCAAGCCGGGCTGAAGACGGCTGGAATGCCAGAAACTGGTCCTCTGAAGCTTGTTTCCGGTCCAGGGAAGGCATGGCTTGGCAGTTCGGGCTGGACTGTTCCCATGAGGCACAGGGTCAGACTGATTTGCATATAGCCATGTCTGAACTGGGGTGGCAGAGTGGGCTAAAGAACGGTGATGGATTAAACCCAGATCTTTTGACTGGGTGTGAGTGTTTGATTGGTTCAGATGCTCCGTCCATTACCACCCCCTTTTGTACCGCTTTTGGCCGCCATAAGTGTGGCAGGGTATGCTCAGACGTGAGTCCCTTGCTCACTTTGCCACTGGATTCAAGCAAGCCGGGCTGAAGACGGCTGGAATGCCAGAAACCGGTCCTCGGAAGCTTGTTTCTGGTCCAGGGAAGGCATGGCTTGGCAGTTCGGGCTGGACTGTTCCCATGAGGCACAGGGTCAGACTGATTTGCATATAGCCATATCTGAACTGGGGTGGCAGAGTGGGCTAAAGAATGGTGATGGATTAAACCCAGATCTTTTGACTGGGTGTGAGTGTTTGATTGGTTCAGATGCTCCGTCCATTACCACCCCCTTTTGTATTGCCTCTCTCATGGTAGCCAGAGAGCCGCCTCTACTTCAGCACCAAAGCTTCACCTTCACGAGAACGTGCGTCATCATAGACTTTGTTTTCCAATGTTCTGTTTGTCTGGGGGTGATCAAGAATTACCGCCCCATCTCGCTACTCCCGTTTCCAGCCAAAGTCATCGAGAAGACCGTCAACAAACAGATGGCCGCCTTCCTCGAGACGAACGGATCCCTCGACCCCTCACAGTCCGGCTTCCGAGCCAACCACAGCACCGAGACCGCCCTCATCGCCGCCACCGACGACATCCGAGCCCTGATGGACAACGGAGAAACAGCGGCCCTCATCCTCCTAGACCTCTCCGCGGCCTTCGACACTGTCTGCCACCGCACCCTAGTGCAGCGCCTCAGCAACGTCGGAACCCAGGAGTAGGCACTGGAATGGATCATCTCCTTCCTCAACGGAAGAACACACAGAGTCCGCCTACCACCGTACAAGTCAGAGGCCACCGAAGTCATCTGCGGCGTCCCTCAAGGATCCTCGCTGAGCCCTACCCTCTTCAACGTCTACATGAGCCCCCTCGCGGCCATCGCACGCCAACACAACCTCAACATAATCTCCTACGCCGACGACACCCAGCTGATCCTCTCCCTGACCAACAACCCCGCCACCGCCAGAGCCAACCTGCACGAAGGGATGAAGGAGGTAGCCGAGTGGATGACGACCAGCCGCCTGAAACTGAACTCAGACAAGACGGAGGTCCTCATCCTGGTCTCCTCGCCCTCCGCCTGGGACGACTCCTGGTGGCCCCCGCCCTGGGCACCGCACCCAAACCGACGAACCACGCACACAACCTGGGCTTCATCCTGGACTCCTCCCTCTCCATGACCAGACAAGTCAACGCCGTCTCCTCGTCGTGCTTCAACATCCTGCGCATGCTACGGAAGATCTTCTGGTGGATCCCCACGGAGACCAGGAAGACCGTCACCCAGGCCCTCGTCACCAGCCGACTGGACTACGGCAACGCCCTCTACGCCGGAACCACCGCCAAGCTCCAGAAGAGACTCCAGCGGATCCAGAACGCCTCAGCCAGACTCATCCTCGACATCCCACAAAACAGCCACATCTCCGGACACCTGAGAGACCTGCATTGGCTCCCCGTCAACAAAAGAATCACCTTCCGTCTCCTCACCCACGCACACAAAGCCCTACACGATCAAGGCCCGAGCTACCTCAACAACCGAATCAACTTCTACGCTCCCAAACGCCACCTCCGATCAGCCAGCCACACCCTCGCCGCCGTCCCACGCATCCGTAGAGCGACAACAGGAGGAAGGTCCTTCTCCTACCTGGCCGCCAAGACCTGGAACTCCCTCCCGGCCGACCTGCGCCTGACCCAAGACCACCTCTCCTTCAGGAAGAAGCTCAAGACCTGGCTGTTCGAGCAGTAACGGCACCCCCCCCCCCCTAAGCACCTTGAGACCCTACGGGTAAGTAGTGCGCTCTATAAATGTCATTGATTGATTGATTGATTGATTGATTGATTGATTGGGGGTCTGTGTGACTCTGTTCCCGATGCAGCACACCTCACGGTCAGCGCAGTACTTTGGATTTTATTGCTGTCACAATGTTGTAATAGCCAAAGGTGAAGCTACTTGTTTTCTACAAGCTTTATTTTTTAAATAACTGTTTTAAGTACTATTTTACTATACAAATGATGGATTGTTGTCATTTTGGTCCTATTGAGTTTCGATAAAGATACTTTATTTTTCTAAACTCGTGTGGAGTCCATTTGTGGTGTTTTCACTGTGTTAATTTGTGTTTTCAGCACAAATACTCTACAGATTGCCTTTGGTATAAGCCTGTCTACTCATGCCATGCTACTAAGGGGTTGAGCAGGGGTTACCTAAAGTGTGTATCACGCTTACCCTGACTAGAAGCACAGGTCCCTACTTGGACAAATGTACATACCATTGACAATTAGAGAAGACCATTTCTAACATTGGTGTTCATCAGTGAGGATTGAACTTGCATTTGTACTTGACCCACAGGGATTGGTGTACATCACTAGTTTAGTGGAGACCACTACACAACCACATGCTGTGTTGTTTTTGGTTAAATTTTTTATCTGACCTTTAAAGAGCAACAGCAAATGCAAAGAGCGCCTCTGGAGAAAAGCATTCTGTCCACTGGCCAAAAGAATCTATAAGGAAGTCTTAAAAGAACTCCACAAAGCCATGAAAGCTGACAGAATTGACTACTTTGTGAAGCGTATCAATGAGGCACAAAACTCTAGTAAAGAAATCTTTAAGAGAGTTAGCTGTTTCACTAAACCTACAGCGCTAGAAAGCAAGATCCCTTCATCACTTTCACCATGTGCAAAGCTGTCAAATTTCTTTGAGGAAAAAATACACAAAGTATGTGATGCCTTCTCCTCAAAACTGGACACCATTGAATCAGCACAGCAGGATAGCCAAGTTGGGGAAGCATCTTTGTCCGTATTTCATTCCATTTCACTTCAGGAATCCTTGGGTGGAATTCTGAAATGTAAGTCAGGGTCACCAGAAGACCCCTGCCCCCCCAAGATTTGGGAAGCTCTTGCTCATATTCTCAATTCTTCCCTTAATCTTATATGGAACAACTCACTCACTTTTGGCATCTTCCCAGAGTCATGGAAACATGCTCTGCTCCTACCCCTTCTAAAGAAGCCTAATGTTGACCCAATGGATTAAAAAAATGATCGCTCGATCGCTCTTCTCCCTGCACTGGCGAATATGTTAGAAAAACTGGTACAACATCAACTGAATTTTATCGCCAGCTGCGATATTCTGCATGAAACAGTGTGGCTTTCGGGTCGGCTTCAGCACTGAGACTGTGCTGCTGGAGGTAGCCGAACCTATAAGAATGGAGGTGGACGGAGGGGCTTCAGCTATGCTTAAGCTGTTGGACCTATCCGCCGCTTTTGATAGGGTGGACAATCCAATATTGCAGGGTAGGCTGAAGTGGGCTGGAGTGAAGGGGACGGCACTCGCCTGGATAATATCCTATCTTAGCGAGCGCACGCAAAGAGTAATACTCTACCCATTTAAATCGGAAGCTAAGCCCCTCTGGTGTGGGGTACTGAAGGGCTCGGCCCTGAGCCCTTTACTTTTTAATATCAATCTGGCTCCTTTATTTGCGCTCATTGCAAAATGGGGAATAAAAACCATCTCCTATACAGACGGCTCACAGTTGGTGTTCTCTTATTAGGACCAATCGGCAAACTCCTTTGCAAGATTTAGGGGCTGCCTGTCACAATGTCTCCAGCTGGATGAATAATAATAAGTTAAAATTGAATTCAGACGAAGCCGAGGTCCTATTCTTTGGCAAGAACTCCCCACCGTCACCTGGACTTTGGTGGCTAGAGCAAATGGGTTCCCCCCCTGCCTGTCAACCACAGTAAAAAAACTGGGTGTAAAGTGGGATTATGACTTGACCTTTTCGACCCAAATACAGTCTATTAAATCTTCCTGCTTTGGCAGTTTGAAAGGGCTGAGGAAATATCTGCACTTACTCCCAGAGAGCTGTCAAAGATCAGTTTTTCATGCCACTGTGATCTCAAGGATAGACTATGCTAATAGTTTGTATCTTGATCTTCTGGCATATCTGATAAGGAGACTGCAGATGGTGCAGAATGTGGTGGCAAGATTAATCAGAAGAGTGCCTTTCAGACAACATTTCTCTCTGCATATTAAACAGCTCCACTGGTTGCCGGCTGCAAAGCGGATTGAATTCAAGGCCTTGACAATTGCATTCAGGGCCCAGAGAGATAACTGCCCCAACTATATAAAATAACGCATTCACCCCATCAGCAAATACGTTCTTTAAGATCCAACTCACAGAATTTGCTGTGCGTTCCTCAATTTGTGAATTCTCGCATGGGGGCAGGGCATTTTTAGTGGTATCAACCAAACTATGGAACTCCCTCCCTGATAGACTTCCATTATTCCATCTGAAGGAGAGTTCAGGAAATTTTTAAAGACATGGCTTTTCAGCCTAGGCTAGCTAATAAGTATTATGTCATGTCCCTCTGTCATGCTTCACCCCCCCACCTTCTGACGTTTCTGCTTGACTGTATGAGAGCCGGGACACCTTTGTTTGAGGTAGATGATGCCCTTTAAAAATGTATATGTATTGTATTGTATTGTTAGTATCCACGCACCATGTCTCTAATTGGTAAACCAGTTAAGGAAGCAGAATTTAAGTTTGACATTGAAATGGTGAATATTTACAAAGAAAATCAGTTCAAACTATCTTGGAGTAGCTTTAGATGCACCATGAGAAGCACCTCTAGGAATGAGGAGCTGCAAAAGGCCTTGAGTGGCTTGTGGGAGGCTTTAGCAGCCTCAAAATCTGGCCGGCGCTTGCGGGCAGAAAGAAAATCTTGTGGGCGCTTGCGATTGCCCTGCAAGTATCATAATGTTCCACAAATGAGCCAAATGACGTGGTGAGCACACCAACAAAAAACAAGTACCACTCCTTTTAGGAGTGCGCAGTCTATACTTTGCATTCTCCATGGAATGCAGAGTAACGTAATCCTGCAAACTCCGCGAGCGCAGTGGAGTTTTTCTCCCAGGCCTAGCAAGGCCTAGCAATTTCCTTATAAGCTAATGAGCTCAACCTGAAACTATTTGTTATGGAAAGGAGGCAGAACGTAAAACATCTAATATTATGATTAAAAGCATAACCACATAAGCCGAAAGGAAAATGAAAAATTTGCAATATAATATATTGGCTTTACAAGAACATTTTAAACATACATTCATTAGAGAACAGCATAGCAATAAATATTATATAATGGATAAAATACCCCCTGCCATACATTATAATGATATTGCAAGTAAACGAGGAGTTCTATAATCATTTAGAGGAATAAGGTTCAAGGCCGAGTCCCTTTTTAAGGTTATGGAACACTGAGGTGACTTTCAGTATCCTTATCATGTGAGTCAGGGGCTACTTTATCCTGTATAATACATGGTCATGCTGTAACCTTTCCTACAAACCACTTAAAACCTTGGTGCATAGCTCTTTCATATGAAAGTGCGAGCATGTTAGCAAACATAAAGAACAAAAATAAAATCTCTAGTGCAAAATTAAACACATCAAACACCTATTAGATATTAGTTACAAACAGATATTAGAATCAGTTCAAGAAAAGTCAGATAAAAAAAAAGCTGCAGTTGCTCAATATGTGTAGAAACATAGATACAGATTCTAGCTTTTCCCTAACTATCTAAGGTAGTAATACTCAAACGACATACTGTGGGCCTCATGTGGCCCTCCTGACCTTTATGTGTGCCCCCCTTGTCAACAGCAGCACTGGGCTGCTGTTTATTTGACTCAGCACTAACATTAAAATATGGTATAAAAAACGGAGAAGCATTTATTTAAATGTTAATTACAGTTAAAGAAAGAAAGTAACTAGGATGTCGTGCACTGCTTGACTTTAGGGACACCATTTATAAAGACATCTTGCAGCAAATGTGAAAAAATACAATAAAGTCTGTTAAAAATTAAAAAAGTGTATTTTATTAACATTAAGAACTGTATATAAGTGCATTGAGTAGTATTATTTTAAAAGTGATAGTTTGTGAATTTAGAAACATTGATTCTTCCCTCATCACTCCGGCAACAATGCCAATAGTGAACTAAAAGCCAAGTCAGTGTATATTTTCACCCTTATGGTGGCCAGGTTTGCTATTATACGCGAACAATATTATATTTTATTAAATCGAGCACAGGACTAGTTTTTGTAGAGCGCACATCATGAATTCATGTATTTCGAGGTCCTTTTATATGTGGTGATGAAGATAAAGGAGCGAAAGTGAAATAAAACAATTACCCAGGATCATACAATTTGATCAAGTGGGGAAGCCAGGATTGATCCCAGATTTTCGGACTCCACATTGTGCATTTCAATTCAGCCACTAGATGTGCATGCTTCGATTCCCCTACACCTATCTCAACAACGCCCTACCAACCCCTTGGTCCCACCAGCAACCAAACAGTTTGGCCCCTGGGAAACTTTTTGCATGTACCCATGATCTTAGGAGAGCAAAAATAAACATGTTTACTCTGCTTGTCAGGCTGGGAGTAGGGAGATAGAAATAACAAACATGATTTTGGTATGTCCCAAGAAGAAAGAAGTCTAAGGAACCCCGGGAACTAAGAGGAGGAATAACAAAAAAGGTAAGGGCAGGAACAGGCCAAGTGCTATCTAAAGTGCAAATAAAGTAATCATGACTACTGCTCTTGCTTGTCAGCCTGCTTCAGTGCATGGTTGGTCTTTATACCAATTCTGCCTTAATGAACCAGGGGGCATATTATCAAGGGGGTTTATCTCCGCTTTTTTGGCTTTAAAAGCCAAGAAAGCGGAGATACAATTATCTCCCTATTACCAAGCTGTCGCTAACACCAGTTAGTGACAGCTAATAGGAGATAGCGACCATCTTGGGCCCCGCTTTGCATGTCAGTGATATTTATCACTAATGACATGCAAAGTGGGCGTGCCAAGATGTTAGAGACTGAAAATAGTCACTAACATCGCTATCTCCTATTACCAACTTTTGGAGATATTTGCGCTAAGCGCAAATATCTCCAAAAGCTAAAACCTGCCCTGAGCAGTTCTTAGCCATGTTATCCAATGGGAGGTGGATAACATGGCTAAGAGCATTTTCTCGATAATGCATGAATATCGCTGACTTTTCAGCGATATTCATGCATTGCAGCCGTTTTTTATCGCATTTGCGATAAACCTTGCTAATAGCAAGGTTTATCTGCGATAAAAATCGCCGATGTGCGGCGATAATTTTTGTCTCTAAACAAGTTAGAGACAAAAATTATCGCTAGTTGTTGGTAATATGCCCCCAGATGTGCTTCTTCTAGGGCTGGTCCTAATGTGGCCAGTACTGCTCAGCTCATCTGCCTCACATTGGGAGCACTGGGCCAGCCTGTATTTTCCATTGACCTGTTCTACACCTTCTAAAAGTTTGAAGTCTTTGGGTTTTTTGTGAGCTACCACGTCTGGTGACCTGACTTTTTGCCTCTCTTGAATCATTTCAGATATGAAAATTGTATACTATTTTTATCTCTGATCGAATTGCTAAATCAGTAGGTGGAAAACATTAACACTATTGAGAAGATTTTTTTATTTACACCTTATCTAAAAGATTAAGTGATTCATATATATAAAATATATATGAATTATATAAAAATATATTTTTTACATCATTTTTTTTAAATAAAAATGTAATCACTGTTTTATAGAGAAATGATCATGAAATTAAGAACGAGGTAGTTATAAAACCTCAAACTATACAGCTGAGAAATGAAACTTACATTTTCATATACCTTGTCAAACTCAAGTCACTGCTGTCATATAGATCCAAACAATTCTGCGGGAACTTTGAGGAAACCACCAGTCTCCTTGTCCATTGACAGTGCCAAACATGTCTTCCAAGACTGCACAAGGCATTCATGACAAAGAGGCAGAAGGGGGATAGGGATATGAGAATTGGCACAAAAGAGAGATTGTCAGTTTGTAATCACGCAGCTCATCTCATCACATGGAGTTTCTAATGAATATTCTGCTGTCTCTCACGAGTGATAGTTTTCTTATACTAGACTAAAGTTACTATCTGCTCTTACATGACTTAGAACACAGAGAGCTTTTTTTCATTTACTTAGATTGGTGAACCGTAGAATTTTGTAGAACAAATAACATGCACAAGGTTTACTCTTGTATTAGTTGCACATTAGTGCAAATTTAACATATCAGTGTTACAGTACTTTTATCTTGTTACTGCCAAAAGAATAGTTATGATACTATTCTTGTTCTGATGTTCTAAAGCAGTTGTTAATGCTGCACAGCTTAAGAGACCGATCAGAAACAAATGTTCACAGAGGATCTGCATGTAGACCTGTGGTGACCTAAGCGACAACAATGCAGCACAACTCGGAGGGACTGACGGAATCCCAGTACATGAGCTAGTGACCGCACAGGGGCCCTCTGAAAAAATACTCTGAAAGGCTGAATAATTCCAAGGAAGCAAGGAAAATCTTCGAAATTACATTGTTGAAGGAATTTAAAAAACACAGCAGAGTAAATGTGTGGAACGATGTCTTGATGCTAATAATGACTGGAGAGTCAGAAAAATAGGCGAAGAGCTGAGCCCAAGTAGAGACTTTCTGTCATCAACAGGGAGGAAAGCCAAGTACCTGGCCATGTCCTGCCTGCATGTTGCTTATAAAACTGTGGAAACCTCGAATCTTGCAGTAAATCCTCGAATACCAAGAGACTCAAATCATGCGGTAGAACCTCGACTTCCTGGATCCCTAAATCCTGCAGGGGATATTCAAATCCTGATGTAGACTGCCACTCAGATGGGCCTTTTGGTTTCAGCTTTTGGGGGGCATACATGGGGACACTATATAATGTGCTGGGTATGATGTGTGGCAACAATTGGGCAGCTCCATGCAACAGCCACAATCATAGGTGGAATGACTCATACCATGCAGCACAGACAATATCCTGAGCAGTGCCCTGAGCTAAGGGTGAAAGGGGTGGCCTATAATAATGCCCAAACTAATTATTAATAGTTCAATAGAATAGTACTGTTAACAAGACAATTCTTTTTTTTTTTGCTTTATCTTTTTTCCTTTATACACTTGGTGATTTTCTGTATTTGTGGTCTTTCAATTTAGTTTCAAAGCTGACTGGTGCTATTGACCACACAAGTAAATTTATGTTATTTAAAAGACACACATTATATACAATTTGTCAACATTTCTTATTTAATTAAGGATATTTTACATACATATTTTATGATTTTGAAGGAATTTCAACAAATCATTAAACTCAAGAGGCACAAATAATCCAAATGTGACTAAAGAGACCCCAATTCTGGCCGGGGGCGGCAGCCATCAACGGGGGGGGGGGGGGATTGTGCTCTCAAGTAAAATACAAAATATATAAAAATGAACGTGCACATGTACGCAAATAAATGTAAAATATAATACAAGTAAACTTACCTTAGGACAGGAGCGCAAATAAGCGTTTAATGTAATAAAAGTAAACTTACCTTAGGACAGGACCTCCTGCTCCTGACCTCTCATGACTGCAGCTCTGCCACTAGGAAATTCCCTCGACCAACCCTGGTGCTACTCTCATGCTGTGGGAGAAAACACTAATTGGAGGGTTTGGCCTCATTCGGTGATCCACAGCACTCTGGAGGCCTGCACTTGCTCTAACACAGCTGTCTTAAGATAGCTGCGTTAGAGGTTTCAAACTGTGCATGTCTGGCTGGAATTGCAAGATGGCCAGCCAAAGGGACATGCACACTTTCATAGCCCCGCCCCATCTTGACTCTTAGTTCAGGATGGGAGGATGAAAAATAAAATGGTAATGAATGACCATTTTTTTTCCATCTTGGTGCTTTGGGAGGATTTTTAAGAGGGGTGCCGCTCCCCCACTCAAATGGAAGAGCCACCCCTGATTCGGGCACAATTTGTATGTTCAGCAGAAAATGTGATGAAGTGGCCCAGGAGACCAGCCAGGATGTAGTAAAGATTCAGATGCTGTAATACCAGTTGCTAGTGGCAGTTCTGATACGTTCAAATAGTGGATAAGAAAGTACTAAAGATGTGGTTAAACAAATACTAACACTATGTTGTCCTTGGATTTTACAAGATGCCAGATGACTGGAAAAAGTAATTTTTTTAAACTAAATATGAGGCTAGCAGGGCTTGTTAGGTAAAAAAAAAAGCAGCAAGATCCACGCAAGTCATTCACCCTTGTACTTCCCCCTTTGTCTACTACTAAAAAATGTAAAGGTTTGCCTAGGTGAGGATTGAGGTAGGGCAGAAAGTCCCCTGCTACCCATTTTAACTAAGTGTGGGCTGAAAATTCATTCCTGCTAGCGGAATTTGCAGATTTTCTGTGATTTCACGAATCCGCGAGCGGGACGTAGTTTCCATGAAGCACTTACAGGGTTACAGCAGCAGGTGCCCAAGTTGAAGCTAATTTCTTTGTAACCATTTACAAAAGGGTTACAAAGAAATTAACTTCCACTTGGGCACCTGCTGTAACCCTGTAAGTGCCTTCTGAGCGGCGCCTCGTTGCCTACTTGCAACTATTCTCTGACCCTGCTCTGACCCTCGAAGCAGGGTCAGAGAATAGTTACAAGTAGGCAACAAGGCTCCTGTCCCAAAAATTAAACCTCAGCAGGAAGCACTTACAGATACAAACAAAGCAGGTGCCCGAGTTGAAGCTCAAAGTCAGTAACGTTTTAATCAGCCCAAAACATTAGCACGGTCGAGGTTGGGTAAGTGTGCTTTAACCCCATATCTGCCGTCGAAAATGAGCTGTAATACTCGAGGGAAGTATTTGATCCATGAGTTTCTCAAGCGTGATCCCCATGTAGTTCCTGTGGCCAGGAGGCTGCTTTCTCCTCACCTGCTCACTTAAGGGACCTTGACGCATTTTGGCACAGTAGCAAAGTTACAGGCACACAGGGTCACTGAAGGTAAATCTTCAGGCCCTTTACGCAGCTGCAGTGTAGGAAAAGCAGTATACATTTACCCAATGAGGTAGCACTTACTGATTAGCCAATAGAAAGTACTCCAGTTGAGTAAAGTGCAATTGCAAAAAAATCTGCGAATTTGCAGATTGTTTTTGCAAATTCACGGACCGCAGATCCGCAAAATTCGCCCATACTTAAATTTAACATAAATCTAACACTAATTTGATAAAGCTAATCCACCACTTACACTGATTGGTTTTAGCACCTGCAGAAACGCTGGCTTCAAAGCACAAATACGTAACGTATAAAAATATTGAAGCCAAGCCTTCTGAAGGGGAGGCATAAAGCCACGTCACGGCACCAACCACTTTATGCTCCATTCACATGCCATTTACACACCACACACAAGACTTCCATACAACCAGCCACGGGTCCAAACAACCATATCTCTTGCACTCACACAAACATACTGCCGCCATGCAAGGGCAAATCTCATTCATACGCCACAAGACATAATGACTTTGACTGGATTTTACCACCTGTCAAGTCTCAACATCCTTCTTCAAAAATGTTCCCGAACGCATGCCCAGTGATCTTATACTAATGGCTTCCATGACAGCCACACAAGGCTCAGGAAGACATGTCCTTCATGCACCTTTAGTGCACTAACTATGCTAAATCCAACTACTTCCAGTTTGTGGATGCAAGTTGGGGGGTGCTCGAGTATGCCGCAAAGCCATGTCTCGAGCTGAGCGAGCATATCTACCTTTGAAATGCTGGAAATGTTCAAAACATATCTTAATTCATATGCCACAAGACATAATGACTATGACTATATTTTACCAACTTGTCAAGTCTTCACCTCCTTCTTCCAGAACGTTACCAAACGCATGCCCAGTGAACCTATACTAATGGCTTCCATGACTGCTACACGAGGCTCAGGAAGACGTGTCTTTCATGCACATTTAGTGCACTCACTATGCAGTAGTAAATATCTTTATTCGGCAAATTAATCACCATAAAAGAATACATATACATAATACATTTTAATTCTCCGGTAAAACTTTTTTTAAAAAGTACGGATAAAAAGAAGAAAGGCACCACAGTCACTAGTTGCTACAGGCTATTTCGAGAATCAGACCGTCGATCCCCCCGTGTGCTAATTCAGTAGACGGGAGCGCGTCACCCACGCACTGCCCAGGAATTTTGCCACCCCGCAAATCATGATGGAGGAAGAAGAGTCAGTAGAAAGTATGCGTAGTGCCTGGCTATGGCACCTCAGCCCCAATTCCCTACACACAGGTTTCAGCCAGAATTTCCGCGCCGCTTTGTAAGCGGGGCAGGCAAAAAATAGGTGGGCCACAGATTCCTTTGGTGCTGCACAACCAGGGCACGAACGCTGGGGGGCACCAGAGTTCGACCACCTCGCCGTGAAGTCGTGCACCGGGAGCGTCCCATATCTCAATTTTAGATATAGCGCTCGATCTAAAGGTTTGGTTATCAGGTCAAGGAAGGGTTCCAGTTTTTTCACCCATTTAATTAACAGAAATTGGTCCGTGAGTGAGCCCCCATCCATGACCCTCACTGCATTACTCTGTACCCAATCCCAATATATCTTTTTAATCACTTCCTTGGGTGGCGGCATTTGTGACTCCCAAGCATCCCTTAGACCCAAGTTAAGAACCAGGTCTCTCAATTTCTTCAGCCATCCTATTTTTTTCCCCGTGTCCAACAAAAGAAGATCATCCAGCCCTTCAGCATATTTTGCGAGCTCCTCAGTTCTTCTTAAACGAGTCCAAAAGAGCAACGGGTGTAGCCTTACCAAGTCCTTTAGTGATCTTCTGCCCAGATCTAATCTCAGGGGGGCCAGCTGGGTGGAAGCAGGGAGAGCCACCACCTTCCTTAAAAATTTATTTTCCGCTGTCGATAGATCAGAGACATTTTCAAACCCCCAGAGTTCGGAGCCATATAATGCCGCCGGGAGAATCTGGCCTTCATAGATCGCCATGGCAGGGGAGACTGGTTTGCTACTTGACTCACGGAGTTCTCTCAGGGTCACCCCGGATACTCTTTGGTGGCTGAGTAACATTTTGGCCAAGTGGTCCTTCCAGGTCATTCGACTGTTTATCCAGACACCAAGATAGTCAAATGAGTTGACCAGCTCCAGGGGCGCACCATTGAGCAAGAAGTTATTTTTAAATCTTTTAGAGGGGGAGAATGCCATCAGTTTAGTTTTCGAGGTATTGATGGTTAAGCCTCTGTTGGTACAAAAAGAACTAAACTGGTTCACTATGCTAAATTCAACTCCTTCCAGTTTGTGGATGCAAGTTGCGGGGTGCTCAGGTATGCCGCAAAGCCATATCGCGAGCTGAGCAAGCATATCTACCTTTGAAACTAAGGCAAACATGCTGGAAATGTTCAAAAGATAACATCATAAACTATGAATGGAGGAATGTGAAACAAGGGTAGTCCGTGACAACGTAGCATATGTCCAATAAACCGTTATGTGCAGTGACTGTAATGCACTTATCATACAGCAAACTGACCATCTACTTAGTTCTAACGGAGGATGAACATGGCGAGCAGCACTGACCCATAAGTGCTACAGGAAATTCAGTGTGAGTGTGGCAGCAATGGATTTTGATCCATGGGGAAGAAGAAGCCAGAACGTGTATCTATACTAACTTTACTATCTGCCTTCTACCCTTGCAATATCCATCAGAAAGCATACCTACAGTAACCTGTTTTAACCCGTTCGTGTGTCTGTCCTCAGAGTCCTCACTAACCCTGTCAAATTGTTAAGAAACCCTATACTAATGCCTTCCATCTCTAGCTACTTGAAGCTTGGGTGAACATTTTTGTCACGAGCTATCAATGCTCTCACAATGCTCTATCCAACTCCTTCCAGTTTGTGGATGCAAGTTGGGGGGGTGCCCGAGTATGCCGCAAAGCCATATCTCGAGCTGAGCAAGGATATGTACCTTTGATGTATCTGCCTTCTACCTTATATGTATCTGCCTTCTACCTTTGCAATATCCATCAGAAAGCATGCCTACAGTAACCTGTTCTAACCCGTTCGTGTGTCTGTCCTCAGATTCCTCACTAACCCTGTCAAATTGTTAAGAAACCCTATACTAATGCCTTCCATCTCTAGCTACTTGAAGCTTTGGTGAACATTTTTGTCACAAGCTATCAATGCTCTCACAATGCTCTATCCAACTCCTTCCAGTTTGTGGATGCAAGTTGGGGGGGTGCCCGAGTATGCCGCAAAGCCATATCTCGAGCTGAGCAAGGATATGTACCTTTGAAACTAAGGCAAACATGCTGGATTTTCAAAAACTTCCTAAAGAGAACATCATAAACTACGATGAACGATTGAATGTGAAACACGGGTACTCCATGACAACGTGGCATATGTTCTGTCCACCAGCATGGGCAGCATGGGGACTATAATGCACTTGTCAATTGGCAAACAGAAAAACTACCACGTTCTGAAAACAGATAAAGGTGTGGCCCACAGACAGTAGGTATCCATTCACACCAACTGAACGGTTATCCTATTGGCTGCTCCACCTCAGTCAATTTCCCAGTATTTTGCTTTAGTGTGATACAACGTAAAGCAAGTAGGAAAACATAAGGCAGGCTTACTTGGGCACTGAGGACAGTAAACACGAGTCTCCTGCCTCTTTCCCTGCATCGAGCACACTATACAACGACGACATGGTTGCTCCATTTTGCCTGTTACAGGAATTTTATCTGCAAAGAACGCTCCTGCAGCCTTGCCACGTCCTCCAGAACACATGAAGTGGAGGCTTCTGCTTCTGTGGCAGTAAGACTTTCAATCACAGACAACTAAAAGTCAAGGAAAGACATGAGTCTTCCTGCGGTGGTCTCACGATAAACAACATACGCATTGTATGTTGCCATCTGCATCAGGTGCGTAAACAGTTTATTATACCAAGTGCGAGTTTTACGACTCGCATTGTATGGCTGAAGAACCTGGTCGTTCTTGTCCACTCCGCCCATGTACTTGTTGTAATCAAGTATACAGGTGGGCTTGTGGACTTCGGCCATCTGACCACAAACGGTGACAGGGAAAGTGCTCGCAGCATGAATTGTAGTGAGCACATACACGTCACGCCTATCTGAGAACTTGACTGCGAGTAGTTAGTTGGAACGCAACGCAAGGCTCTGGCATTTCTGGAGCTTCTTGCAAACAAGCTACTGCGAAATCCTTTGCGGTGACATCATGACATCCTTCTCCACCATGTCGGACAGGTGGGTATCCAGGAACCTGCATGGGAATGGATCAAGTCCTTCCTCTCGGGCAGAGTACAAACAGTCCACCTTGGCCCCTTTACTGCAACCCAGTCCCTCAGGGATCCTCTCTCTCTCCATTATTGTTTAACTTATATCTTCGTCCACTGATCCACTCATTGAGTAACTGGAACTGCACTGTCCTCAATTATGCTGACGACATGCAGATCATTTTCCCTCTAGACACACCTGACGCTGCATCCGACCTTCAGGCAGTGATGCTTCACATCCAACAATGGATGATTTCTAACCAGCTTAAATTAAATCCAGAGAAGACGGAACTCATCCTGCCCGGTACCAGCCCTTCATATTGGGGCCCCCATTTCTGGCCAAACGAGCTAGGCACTCCCCTAGCCCCTCGAACTCGGTAAAAAGCCTGGGCGTTACCATTGACTCCGACCTCTCCCTCAAATCCCATGTCGGCACCATCATTTCGTCCAGTATGTTCCAGTTACGAAAAATTTGTAAAATCTCCCATCTACTCTCCTACGAATCCGTGGTACAAATCATTATCTCTCTAGTCCTTTCCCACCTGGACTTCTCAAATTCTCTTTACTGGGGACTATCCAAGTCCCTCCTTCATCGTCTCCAATTGGTGCAAAACCAGGCAACTAGGCTCATTGCAAATGGCAATCTGCTTGACCCCTCTTGGCCAAGCACTGGCTGCCCATTGAACAAAGAGCTGCTTTTAAAATAGGCTGCCTGGTATATAAGGCCCGGCAGACCAAGGGCCCGGCTTTCCTGAAATCTTTAATCAACTCCCACTGGCTGACCCGTAACCTCCGTTCTGCCCATCTCCACCTTCTCACCACTCCGGTGGTTAAACTAAAGAAACTGGGCGGCTGCAGATTCAGCTATCTAGCACCCACATTGTGGAACTCCCTCCCCCTTCTGATTAAAACCTCTGACACTCTGCTAAGCTTCCATAAGAGCCTAAAAACTTGGCTCTTCTCGAACCTCATTTAAGCTATAGCCCTCACTATCAATCTTAATCACAGCGCCAGGAAACCTCCGGTGTCAGCGCGCTTTATAAATACAGCATAAGATAAGATAAGATAAGCGACAACAAATTGCACCGCAAGCTGCGGTGCCAGCTTTGTAGAGCTCATTGAAGAGCTCTACTCCTGTATAGAAATTGTCCACATAAACGTTATAACCTTTGTGAAGAAGTGGCTGGACAAGCTCCCATACAATCTTTCCAGTGACCCCTAGCATGGGAGGGCAACCTACAGGGTTTAGAGTTGTGTCCTTCCCTGTATACACTCCCAAGCTGTAAACATAGCCAGTCGAGCTCTCACACAGTATGTACAGCTTGATGCCATAGCGAGTGCGTTTGCTCGGAATGTACTACCTAAACAGCAGCCGCCCTTTTTACAAGATCACGGACTCATCAATGGCTATATTCTTTCCAGGCGTATAAACCTCTGGAAACCTGGCAGACAAATGATCCACGACAGGCCAAATTTTGAACAACCTGTCATGGTCTGGATGGTCCCAGGGCAATGCAGCAGAATTGTCATTGAAATGCAGCATGCGCTGCAAAGACAAAAAACTCATGTATGGTGCGAAGATGGGGGTTAACCAAACCGTGCGAGTAGACCAGTAGGATAGCAAGGTTGGTTTGTGTACTACTCCCATTTTAAGCGTAAGGCCTAAACATTTCTTCAACTCCCCTACAGAAGTGGTGGTCCATTTGCGCACCCTAGAATGAGGCACAAGAGTGCCTCCTGCTCCATCAGAAATTGTTTGGCACGCAAATTTGTTTGCTGCACAATTTCGTCTAGGAAGTCAACCCCAAAAAAGAGTTGGAAGTAGTCAATTGGCAAAAAATTTGCTGTATATACTTTACATCCAGCATCGCCAGTGAAAAGCGGAATTTGGGGCTCAACTAAATTGGAAGGCTGCCAAGACAGAACTATAATACATTATATATATATATATATATAACAATTCAAAATGTCAGCACGCTCAATACCTTTCATCACCACCCCCTTTTCTGAATCGTTTTTGGCCACTATAGGTGTGGCAGGGTATACTCAGACATGAGTCCCTTTCTCACTGCACCATCAGGATTCAAGCAAGCCGGGCCGAAGACGGCTGAAATGCCAGAAACCGGTCGCCGGTAGCTTGTCTCCATTCTGGTGAAGAATTGGCTTGGTAGTTTAGTCTGCCCTGTTCCCATGATGCACTGGGCCAGGGACAGACTGATTTGCATATAGCAGGTTCTGAGCTGGGATAGTGCATTGAAATAAATAACGGTGATGGATCAAGCCCTGATCTTTGGACTGGGTAAGAGTGGTCTACTTAATTCAGAAACTCTGTTCATCACCACCCCCTTTTCTGAATTGTTTTTGGCCACTATAGGTGTGGCAGGGTATACTCAGACATGAGTCCCTTTCTCACTGCACCATCAGGATTCAAGCAAGCCGGGCCGAAGAGGGCTGAAATGCCAGAAACCGGTCCCCTGTAGCTTGTCTCCTTTCTGGTGAAGAATTGGCTTGGTAGTTTAGTCTGCCCTGTTCCCATGATGAACTGGGCAAGGGACAGACTGATTTGCATATAGCCAGGTTCTGAGCTGGGATAGTGCAGTGAGATAAATAACGGTGATGGATCAAGCCCTGATCTTTGGACTGGGTAAGAGTGGTCTGCTAAATTCAGACACTCTGTTCATCACCACCCCCTTTTCTGAATCGTTTTTGGCCACTATAGGTGTGGCAGGGTATACTCAGACATGAGTCCCTTTCTCACTGCACCATCAGGATTCAAGCAAGCCGGGCCAAAGACGGCTGAAATGCCAGAAACCGGTCCCCGGTAGCTTGTCTCCTTTCTGGTGAAGAATTGGCTTGGTAGTTTAGTCTGCCCTGTTCCCATGATGCACTGGGCCAGGGACAGACTGATTTGCATATAGCCAGGTTCTGAGCTGGGATGGTGCAGTGAGATAAATAACGGTGATGGATCAAGCCCTGATCTTTGGACTGGGTAAGAGTGGTCTGCTTAATTCAGACACTCTGTTCATCACCACCCCCTTTTCTGAATCGTTTTTGGCCACTATAGGTGTGGCAGGGTATACTCAGACATGAGTCCCTTTCTCACTGCACCATCAGGATTCAAGCAAGCCGGACCGAAGACGGCTGAAATGCCAGAAACCGGTCCCCGGTAGCTTGTCTCCTTTCTGGTGAAGAATTGGCTTGGTAGTTTAGTCTGCCATGTTCCCATGATGCACTGGGCCAGGGACAGACTGATTTGCATATAGCCAGGTTCTGAGCTGGGATGGTGCAGTGAGATAAATAACGGTGATGGATCAAGCCCTGATCTTTGGACTGGGTAAGAGTGGTCTGCTTAATTCAGACAATCTGTTCACCACCACCCCCTTTTCTGAATCAATACCTGGTGCAGGCAGCAATGGGTAGAAACATTACCCGATATTGAAATTCAGAAACACAAAGAATGCCGCACTCCAGAGACAGGCTTCATAGTTGCTTTATTTTCACCACCACCTGTCGTGGTGAAAATAAAGCAACGCTCAAACCAATCTCTGGAGTGCAGCATCCTTTGTGTTTCTGAATTTATATATACCTATATATACATCCACATGAATCAATACGAGAAAAGGCGCCATTCCAGGTGGGCCAGGGCTTTGTTGCGATATCAACGCTTTACTATTCCAAAAGAAAATTAAGCTATATTATAACACAACGGAAGCCCACCAATAACAAGTTTTACAGCGCGGGGTGGTAGCTGTCTGTGGTTCCCTTGATGCCCCAACTTGAGATAACAAGCTGTAAACGTATTGCTACATAGGCTATGCGCTGCTAAAACCTCACTACCCATTATCCGAAGTGGGAAGCCCACCAATGAGCACCTCTGCCATGGATTCCCTCACAAGCTCCATAGTGCCCCTCAAATCTCAATGACCAGTGTGTCTCAGATTCATTTACTTTTATAGCAACACTCACACCAGTGTACGGTGTCAGAGCATTTTACACCAGACTCACATTGTACAGAGACATGTGTACATCAGTTTATAGGAAATGCTACATCATACAGGACATGGTGTAGTCTAGCAGTAAGATGCCATCTATACTGGTAGGCAATATAGTTTGAGTCCTAATTCTGGGAAAGCACAAAAAACAAAAGGGCACAGAAGCAGTAACCCACTAACCTCTTTACGTATGCACTTTGCTATGTGCATGCCTATGGCTCTCCTGGAAGCCAATGGTGGACCCCACAGAAATGCCCATATTTTCCTATATATATATTTTCTTCATTGCCCCCACAAGGGGTCCGCCACTGAGCAGAAAGATTGACCCCCTGCCAATCTCACTACCATTTTTCTTTTCTACATTTATTTTTCAATATTGGAGGGGCGCTCTCGCCCCCCAGGAAAATCCAGGCACATAAATGATCAAGTATGGCCCCATACTTGAATGCATGGCCCCCACAAGGGGTCGGCCAATGATCAGAAGGACCGACCCCCTGTCAATATCAGTACCATTTTTCTTTTACTTTAAAAAAAATTGATAATCTGGAAGTCATTTCTGCCTCAGCTCCGGACCACCACCTCCTCCCAAGCACTCAAAACTGACCTCAAAATTCTCCTCCTTCAAAGAAACTTCCAAATTTAATTCACGCCCTCTCTTTCATCAGAAGGAAGACCTTCCATTATAGAAAATTCTATTCTGCATGACTATGTAAGTGCCTCCTATGCATTCTTGTGGTTTGAGTATCTGCCATTTATTGCAGTATTATCCTTCTACTTGTATTTCGTTCTCTTTTGTAACATGCGCACGTCTTTTTTTGCCTCCTGCAGCCGACCAATGGCTGCACGGCTCTAGAGACAAGCTTCTCTCCGGCAGCCATGAAACACAGCTCGGGCCGCAGCGGTGAACAAAGGGGCATAACGAGGGGTGGGCACCCTCGCTATTAAAATAAAATAGAGAAGCGAGGTGGGCACTCGCAAAATGATCACATCAACGGGCAAAGTCCCAGGGTAGGTACCTGCCAATACTCACGCAAAATGCGTGACGGCGACACGCTCGCCCTTCAGAAGAAAAACGCTCTCAGGCGCTATGAGACAAAATAAAGCGCTTCCATCACGCTGGGGGCACTGGTAGCACCCACAGGTCCCTAGAAATGACCCCGATAGCAAGAAGGGTCCACAGAAGTTCTTCAGGGGATGCAGCAAGTCCTGGGGGGGATAGGAAGAAGGTCAAAGGGATCCCAGGGCAGAGCAAAGTCCTTCAGGAGTCATGGGGCTGGGCAGGGCCCAGGGATTCCCCTGGGCCCAAGCAGCAGCACGCCCCTGGCAGATTCAAGTTAGAAACAAGAACATTTTTAGAGTGTCACAGCACCCTTTGTCTAAAGGGTGCAGGCAGTGTGAGAACCAGCTAGAACTGGTTATAGGGAATTCCTTTGACTGTGAGGGGCAGAGGTGACAGCCGCCCAGCGGGAGGTGGAGCCAGCATTGTGGCAGGCAGGCACAGCCTCATTCACTCCCAGGTGCCATCTCCTCCCACTTCCCTGGCAGCAGATGCAGCCTTTCATCCACGGGCTGACTCAGACAACCTCCTGGGGCTCCCCAGCCCCTGTCACCCCCAAACCAGACAGTCAATCCACACGCAGGCCCAGGCACTCCTGGACCAGGCTCACCAGCCAATCACACACCAGACACAAATTACACAAATATGCCAACTTCTAAAAGTGGCACTTTTACACTAGACACAGTCATGCCGCATATATCATTACGCAGCATTCAATCTCACAAGTTCGTACATATCAAACTCAACCCTGCACTCCCCACACATCAGGAACTACTATGGGCATACATATTCCCCATTCATTCCTATGGGAAGGCAGGTCACTCACCACACATACACACAGAGCTCACGCGCTTTACACTGTACCACAGTGAAAAAGTGCGCAGAGGCCTAAAATCACCAACACTAGGTCACAGAAACAGGCTAGGAAAAAGCAAAAAGTCTCGGGGTGAACCTGCCAAAAGGGCCAGGTCCAACACCTTACATATGGCTCAGTATAACTGGCAAATAGCAGAGGTGACAATGGGCATCCCTGCAGTGTCTCCCGTTGTATGTGAAGGATAGCAGAGGTCAAGCAATTGAATTTGATTGTGGCAACCAGCATCTTAGACAACTTTTGTACAGCAGAGATGAACCTGGAGACAAAGCCGAATGACATCATGGTGAGCCATAAGGCCTCCCAGGCCACTCTCTCGAATGCCTTTTCCACGTCTAGCATAAACATGCCCATCTGTATAATAAGTTTGCGCAAGACATTGAAAGCAGCTTTGGAAGTACCTATATGGGCCATTGTATCTCTTCCAGGAACGAATCCATGTTGTTGCATTGATACAAGCTTGTGGATGAGAGGGGCTAAACGGAAACCACAATATTAGTTAGACTCCATGAGTCGGGCGAGTTACCCCATTGGTGATATCAGAACTCAGCTGCGTGTAGACAGAGTCAGTATATCCTGAAAGACCTTATAAAATTTGAGCAGGATGGCATCTTCACCAGCCGCTTTGCCAAAGGGCAAACATAATGTATTTCTGTAGTTCTTCATTGTCCAGAGAGTCCAAGTGGGGCAAATGGCTCGCCTGCAGATATTCATAACAGGTATGTTGACAAAATGAGGGGGCAGATGAATATAAATTAGCATTATACAGCGTGAATTGCTCCACTATGTCCTATGGCTGAGTGACGGACTTGCAACCCTCCCCTCAAGTAGTTTTAACATTTGTCCTTGCCTTTTGGTCGGCAATCTGAAGGGCCGACACCACCCCACCCTCTCCCCATATTTGTTTTGCAGAGTTTTGTGGTTATGATAATTAGAAGCAATCTTATCTGCTAACCCTCTATTGATTTTTGATCGAATTTTGAACATCTGAAGATAAATTAGCTGAGACCCGGCATCCCTAACAGCGATTGCCCCAGCATGCTGACACTCTAAATCTAAGTGCTCTTGCTCAGATTGTTCAACTGCCTCTGCAGACCGTTGGTTTTGGACCAGGATAAAACTCAAGGTCTCCCCCTGACAAACTCTTTCACACAATCCCAGACACTTGAAATGCTAGCTGTGCCAATATTGCTATTCAGATTCTCCTTCAAAGCCCTTCTAATATATGCCAAGTATTCAGGGTTGCTGAGTAAGTGATGCAATTTTTCTTTTGACTGAAGTTTATTTTCTTTATTGAAGAATGCCCTTATTGCATTCCCCACACAATTTTCCTAGTAGACAAGACTGCACACCATTTGTTATTTCTCAAAGCACCACACAGTAATGGGTAATTGAAAGCAGCTAGCTTCCATACACTAGAGTCTGCCTGCACCCCAGACTATCTGGGATTGCTTTTGCTGATATTGCCTTTATTTTCTTATTACTCCACCTTGCCAGGCTATCACTAATAAAGTACCATTAGAATTTGTGTTTAATTACTTGACTTTTTAGTCATTTGCTTCAACAAGCACTAAACCTGATCATTAATGTGATTCCTCTTTCTTGTTTCGTATTTCTTTACTTTTTAACTCAGAACTGTTGCAGTTAGGGGCATATTTACGAACCCCTTGTATCACCGGAGCATCACATTTGTGTGGCTCCAGTGGCGCAAATTAGAAAATCATTTCTATGAGGCAACGCAAAGCCACTATGTGCAGCTTTGAATTGCCTCAGATATGGAGTAAGTCTTACTCTGTGCTAGTACACTTCCCCAGATTGACAATAGCATGCAAACCTGGGAAAGCACCAAAATCTTACGCCTCTCGAGTTGAGGCGTAACGAGGAGAAATAACTTTATTTCTCCTCATTTTTTCCTCTTTTTATGTGTGCTGCATTCTGCACAGGTGGAAATGACAGGAATACATTACATTGCATAAATATGGTGCGTTCCAGCCCTTTCACTTTGGTGTAGGGTGTTTCCCTACACCAAATCCCTATAAATGAGGGCCTTTGTTTATCGACTTCACCACTCTTGCACTTTGACCAAGATGGGGCTGTGTAGTTTAATAATGATGTTACTAAAAAAGGGTTGACTTTTTTGCTTCATTGAGGTTTGTTCTGGCTGGTTGTTTTCTTGTTTACTATTTGCACTCCCTGGTAATAATAATTCCCACTCTTTAAAATCTAATATTACCCAAATAAAGCTTATTCTGTGTTCTGCATTTATAGATGTAATTTATCTTGATTTTTCTCAAAGTGCTGAGCTTAGCCTCCTTGCTTACTTGTTTCACAACTCAAGACATTTTACATTTTTGACACTTGTGAGGACCTGATCTAGTACAAAATCATCCTATAATATATATTTAGATTTATTTCTGTATTGTGTATGTGTACAGGGAAGACTCGCAACCCTTGGATAGCCAGTTCCTGAATACCGACGTCAATCCCACAAACTGTCCTTATGAGTTAACTTCCGACATCTATCAAATCTCCAGACCCATGAAGAAAACCCAAAACTAATGAGAAAAGTGAGTCTGGAAGAGACACACACACTCATGCCAGCAAATTAGTTGAGGGAAGACCTGGACTGGACTCTCAGATTATGAGCACCATGGTGAAATTGCCGTTTCTGCATGGTAATTCTCAAACTTGTTGCCTTCGCCCTCCTCTTTTTGATGACTTCTTTTATGCTGGCATTAGGACTCAACATAGTTCACCACTGCTAATTGAGGCTAAAGTGCTTGTGCTCTCCTTTAAACACAGTAAAATTGGCGTATTCCCCTTTGGCACATTTAATTTACTTGTAAGTCCCTAGTAAAGTGGTACTACATGTAACCAGGGGCTGTATACTAAATGATACTAGTGGGCTTGCATCACTGAATGTGCTACCCCCCCCACCTTAAGTAGCCTTTTAAAACATAACCCAGGTCTACCACTGCAGCGTCTGTGTGCAGTTTTAGTCTGCCAAGTTGATCTGTCAAAATAAACCTTTTGCCAGGCCCAAACCTTTCTTTTTACCACATAGGTAAGACTAGGTAAGACCCTGTACAGCCTAATGGCTTGGTGCAAAGTATATGC
Organism: Lissotriton vulgaris; assembly: GCF_964263255.1. NCBI lineage: Eukaryota > Metazoa > Chordata > Amphibia > Caudata > Salamandridae > Lissotriton > Lissotriton vulgaris. The sequence goes on from NC_141689.1 coordinate 365,541,146, forward strand.
TTTTAAGCTTTATATGTCCTAGTAGTGAAACACTTTTAAAATAGTTTTTTACTACTGCAAGGCCTATCTCTCCCACAGTATAACATTATGTTACCTTATTACATTTAATAAGTGCTAACTTCCAATTGGCATCAATTAGGAATGGCATGTGTGGTGTCTAAAAAATTGTAATTTAAAACCCACTAAATGGTAAAGTAGGATTTTAAGTCACAATTCTAAAAATGCCACTTTTAGAAATTTGGCTTTTTGTTGTCCTAACCATTTGGTATATGCAGCCTGTGTCTGGGTCACAAGACTAGGTACAGCTGGCAGTAGGTCCTTGTGTATTTCTCATAGACAGGAAGACAAAAGGGAAATAGGTGTTGGCAAGATGGGCCATCTCTGACTTGATGTAGGGGATGAGCTGTCATCCACCACACTTGTACACTCACAAATTCTCTTTTTGAGCATACTCACAAAGGGTTTGATGCTAGTCTTTTGTGACCCTAGACAAGCTGCGGCCAGGGAATGGAGGCAAAAAATTCTTAACAATTCTGGTGGTGGAAACTTCTGGAAATGCCTCCTTCTTCCAAGTGGGCACCAGGTGAATGCTGCATCCTCAGACCCAATTCTTCAGTACACCTCTGGACCTGTGGAGGACTCAGAATGACTGCTGTGGTGCTCTGTAAGAAGGACTGCTTCTCTGCTGCCCTGCTGCCTGAGTGAGAAGGAGTGGACCTACATCTTGAACAAAGAGCCACCAGAGGGACTCCAAAGTCTAATCATCTCGCCACTTGATCACAGCTTCAGTGAAAAATAATGCTCAAACCACTTGGACTCTCTCTACCGTGATTCATACCCCCCAAGTGGTTCTGCTCCTGTCCTGGGCCCTTGGAAATGGGCCTGAAGGTGCTCTGTCAGCCCAGCTGTTGTCCTGCAGGCACAAGTGAAGTAGTGTGGCTCACTGGTAAGAGGCGGCAGACCCGAGAGCAGAGGACGGCCCGGGACCAGGGTTCGATTCCAGACGCGGCAGGTTTCTGGACCAGGATCAGCGGACTCGATAATTCTCTCACCTCGGTGCCCACTCTGATCAGCGATCACACTCGGCCACTCTGGGCACTAGCTTGCCTCATCTTCACTAACGGCCCCACCAGACCGCCGGGGATGCCTGGTCTCACCCTGGAGATACCCATTAAGGGACCATCTCTCAGGGAAGCCAGGAAGGGTTTCGCAGCGGTCGAAGCGCGGAGGTACCCCTTCGGGAGTGATTCCAGCGCTATATAAGCACACAATTAATTAATTAATTAAAGTGATGGAGTGCAAGGCATCTCCTTCCAGCTCTGCTTCATAACGGCTTCTGTGCGATGCCTTCCCAATACACTGCATGACATTGCATCGTTCAGCTTCCTCTGCAGTGCTCTGGTATGTTGCATCCTCAATACAAGTCTCTGCACCACAAGACCCTTGTTGAGCCTACTCAATGTTGATGTAGGACTTTGCTTTGCATCCCCGCAGCTTCCTTGGAACTGCTGCTGTGCAATGCATCCTTGACCCAGACTTTGCATTTCAAGCCTCTCATTGATGGCATCCTCGACAATGACGCAGGACTCAGCAGCGCAGCCCTGCAGCTTCCTTGGAATCCCCACTGCCCAATGCATCCTTGAATTGGAATTCCGTAATGCTCCTCAAACTAGCATTTAAACTACTTTTTGTCCCTGTATCTGGTCCTCGCTCCATCGTGGTTGGCCTGAACTTGGGACTTTGTCCTGGCCAGTTCAACATGATAACCACAGTTGGGGCTTTGTGCTTTTAGGCACTATTTTCTACTTAAAACTTTAAAATTCAATACCTCCGGTTTTACTGATTGGATTTTTGTCATTTTGGTGAAAAAAATGTTATTACAGTTTACTATATTTTCTATACTGGTGTGAGATGTTTCTTGTTTTTTTTGTGAAAATCTGTTTATTAACTTTTAGAAAAAATGTTAGTGGATACCATTTATACAAATACATTTTTGTCATAAGGAAGCCGCCACCATACTTATGCACATAGACGTATAATATAATGCAAATGTATTTTCTTTTTTCTCTGCACCCAAGGGACGGGGTGCCACCCTGCTAAGTGTTTTGATGAGTGTCTTTCAAATTTCATGCGAGCTATGGCCATATACATCAGCAATGCACATAGACAGTTACCTGGCCACTCCAACTCTCCGTACAATACATGATCACTCATTTATACATCAAATTTAGAGAGCGAACACGGACCCAGGCACAGAATACAATAACCAGCCAAGTGGGACTTCTAGTAGATCCCTAGGCTGCAAAGTAGGAACAGCCACACAGGCCCTCTCGAGTGCAATAGGCCATATGTTGTAATTGTTGAAGGAACAAACAAAAGAAAGAAAAGGCATACTCCATTCCAGAAGATTCGCTGTGCTTGCTTAACATGAAAGGAAACTTAACCAAAACATCTATTAAACCCAACAACTGCCAGAAGTCTATGTGGCTCGACTGTGAGAAAGAGCTAAGTGTCTACAATGTAAGGGGGGTGGGGACCAGACTCGTCAATAGAACAGAGAGAGTGAAGCATAGCATTTGGGGTAGCCTCCATGTGCCTATCTACTCTTCAGTCTCAAGCCGGTCGCCCTGCGGGTCCTGGTCCAGTACATGACGTGCCTCCCATGACCGGGCAGTATCACTCCATGGCTCTGTATATGGCTTACGCCGCTTAGTAATCTTATCTTCTGAAAGTAGTACCTGTTCCTCTACTCGGACCCAGTATGTAACATCTGCTTGGTAAACGTTGTTTACAACGCAGTGTTTACACCGCACAACCTTTACCACGCTGCCATTACTACGCAAGTCGTTACTACGACTTGCACTGGATGGCGCTGTTGGTTAAGGAATATTGTAATTTTATTTTTCAACACCTTCCCTACTGTTACGTGGACTGGTGTTGGAATATAACATTATAATATTCCTCAATCCGCGCCCTCAAACGCAAGTCCTTGTAACGACTTGCGTTGTAATAACCGCATTGTAAAGTACTGCGATCTAAAAGATTGCATTGTACTGACATACATCCATCTGCTTCCCATGCGGTTACCAGAGGCGGATTCTTTGCTTTCCAGTGGAGCCCAATCCTTTTCTTTGCCAGGAGGAAGGCCAGATCTACGAATCTTTGCATCAATTTGCAGGATTTGGGTCTTGGAAAGAGGCAGAATAGACAGGCCTCAGGGCTGCACAGCAAAGTACGAGACAAGACTCTATTGACATGGGCTACTATTTTGCTCCAATAGTTAGAGAGCAACAGACAAGACCAGACCATATGGTCAAAGTCTGGTTTCGCCAATAAACACCTAGCACAGGACTGATCATCTCTATTGTAAACCACATTCAACCGGTGCGGTATGAGGTATGTTTTATGGAGAATGTGAAATTGAAGGGTCTTAAAGTTTGATTCCTTGAGACCTTTTCAGGCTTGCTAGGACTTTCTGCCATTCTTTATCTGTCAAAGGTCTCGTCAACAGTCTTTCCCATCGCTCCCACAAGCCTGGCAAGGTCTTAGGGCCCAGCTCCTTTATGACTAGGTAAAGCTAGTGTTTCAGGTGTCCCGTAGAGCCCAAAGTCACCACCGCTTCCAGGGCCGGGTGAGCATTCGGTTTGCTTGTGGCAGCACCCCATAGCTCCAACACCGCCCCTCGGAGCTTGTGATAATTCAAGATTTGACACAGGCAAATTTCATGGTATTCAAGAAAATCAGCCTACGGCAGCCACTTTTTATCTCTGTAGCTGTCGCCCACCTTCTGTACTCCCCCGCCAGGGGAATGCCTAAAAGCGGAAGGCTTGGCGCGTGAAGCCTTCTCTCCCGTAAAACGAGCCACACACCTGTCCCAACACTTCACCGGGACCGAACGTAACGTCCCCATATGGTGTATCTTCTGACGATGGTTAAGGATCCTGGTAAGTAACCTAGTATATAGTGCCGGCTTAAAGTGAGAAAGTATTCAAATCTCTGCCATCTAGCCATCTGGCCACTAGAGGTGGGCGTAGTACGCGTAGTCGCACTACGCGAAGCTATGCGAAACTACGCGAAGATGTTATCTGACTACGCTAACTTCATGTAGCTTCGCAAGAGTGCGTAGTAGCTTGTCAGACCCGTTCGCAAGGCGTTTTTCTTGCTCGGGAGCACGTTGTGGGTGTTCGTGGTGCTGTCTGTATGCTCGGGGGATCATAGCTCACGAACTTACCCATGTGGTGGGCTATGGGCACGGCTATCTTGTTTTTGCAATTGTCCCGCCCACTCGCGTTGCCTTATTTCATGTCTGGGTCGCGTATAACGTGTTTGCGTTGTGCATTTCATGGTCGGGAAACGCTATCTACTTGTTTGCGACGACAAGTGCGTGTTAGCGATAAATATTGTGTGAACTTACCCACGTGGTCGCGACGGGCGCGGCCATCTTGTTTTTAACTCTATGCTATGCCTAGTTTTCTATCAAGCTTTAATCTTTGCAATGTTTACTTATTTTCACTGTTTTTCTCACATTTTTTATTTATCATCTCTGTATCTCTGTCCCTAAGTTTATATTTTGTGATTTATTTATACTTTCACTTGTTTTTGTTATTTTTCTCCTGTTGTATTTTACTTTTTTATTCAAACTCTATCTTCTTCCCCCTTTCTTTTTTCCTTCTTTTCCTTTCTGCCTCCACCCCAGAACCATGGCCAAGGGCAGCAGTACTGGCTCCAAGGGCAAGGCGCCTGCGCCCAATAGCCGGCTGCCTTGCGGCAGAATGCACCATGCAGGGGTGCAGGCCTGACAACTTTTCGGGAAGGCGGAGGTAGCCGCCCTGGTTTTCTTTGTCCAGCGCCACCTCCCATTGACCTTGGCAGCAGGTGGCAGGCCATGCTCCGGGTACCTTACCCAGGAGCGTCACCACCGGTGGGCAAAGGTGCGCCGGGCAGTGTTTCGCTGCTCGGGGATCCGGCGCACCCACCAGCAGCTGGCTCACCGGTGGTCCGAAATCCTGGACCGGGAGCAGGACCTGTTGGACCTGCTAGGTGTCGAGGTCATGGGGCTTGGTGAGAAGCTAGTAATATATAGTAGTATATGTATTGTGTATAATTCTTGGATGAATAACACAATTGCTGGTGCACTTAGTTACATTGCAGATCAATTCCGTTCCAAAATCTTCTGTGATTGTATTACACAAGTGCTTCTTGGCACTTCCCTAACTTGTTTATAACTTTGCGCTAGCTTGGGCTGAAGTTAGTTATTGCTAGAATCTAGTCCTTCCATTGTCCCTCTGTGAAATAGTGGTGTATGGATAATAGGTTTACTTAGTATTAGTTCATATTTTGTTTACGGTCTGCGTGACGCCTCCTCTGTCTTTGAATGCTGCTTCTTACCTCAATCCACCATAGAACCTTTTCGTAGTTTGTTTAGTGAGTGGTAGGTTTAGCAATAGCATTGTCACTGAATTAGTAGCAGAACATCATATGACGCAACCAACCAACAATTTGGTGTCTGCACAAATTCATGCATGTGTCCTCCATTGCATCTATGCATTTTATGCTGGCAAAAATAAAATGGAAATGCTGACTTACTGAAAATTGGCCCAACTGGAATAGATGGTGTAGGTCAGGTGGTACTGGCTTCATTAGTTACTATTCTACAATCAGAATGATTATGGCACATTTTATTAGTGTTTATATAAGTAGACGGTCCATGAATCCTGCAAGACAGTAGTCTTTTAGATAGGTCAATTTTATTGCAATAGTTGTTTCCTAAAATGTTTGAGCGTTTTTTTAATGATTTTTTTGTTTCACAGCACTCAATATTTCTCTCTTTCTTCATTTTTTCTTACATGATGAGCACCCAAGGGCAAGCAGACGGGGTCTGAGTCGGTGGTACAACAACCACCAGAGGAGCGCTCCTCTACCGAGGATCCTGCTGCTGGCCCCAGTAAGTCCCACAGTGCTTATATTATTAACAATGATATTTCCTTAACTTTTAACACACCCTATTTTTTCCAAAATATTAATTAAGCTTCCTCCTAATTCAATTTTTAACAGAAGCTTCTTTGATCTTCATTATCTGTTTTCGAACTTTTGGGTATCCCTGCCTTTCAGATCCTTCAAACTGCCTCTGCTATGTCTCTCTGTACTACTACTATTATACTGTCTATAGCTAAGCTTGCCCTGTTGACCACTCTTTAGTTAAGGTATTCTTTTGAATAAAGCTGTGATAGAATAGCTACAGCCACTGGGTCCACTCCTGTCCTTTGCGTTGTCCTCTTTAATCTCCAGTAGAGCTTTGACAATTCCCACCAACAAAATGCTCAACCAGATGTTTGTCTAGTATTTTTTGTTAGTGTAGTAGTAGTACATACTACTACTACTGTTGTGGTATTCTGCACAGCCACATACAGAACTATGCAAAAGAAAATAGGATTTTACTGATGGGAGGTTGGATCTTACTTACACCTCAGTCACAGAACTCAGAACCCACAATTCACTGACCGACTAGCTATAGTGTCTTAGTCCTTAGTCATTTGTCCCGACCCCCCACACGAAGATACCCAATGATTTTATTACACAACCCAGAACATAACACCTTTTCGCTCACTCACTTGGGTAAGTCCACAACACCACAGACATTCCAAATATACCACAGAATCTATGTACAAGTTCAAAAGCTTTATTTTTTCAAATAATAACAAGCTTTGTAAGTTGTTCTATGAAATACATTCAGCTCCAACATGCAAAATAAAGAAGATTAAAACGAAACATTTGTACAACTAGTTCATGATAGAGAACTGTGGTAATTGTGGGAGACCCCTCACCATTGAACATATACTGGTTCCATGCATCTTTCGTAAGCTCTGCAAATCTCTGGTTCGTAGAAGGCAATCTTCTCATCTGTCTATTATGAGAAAAATGGGGCACGTCAGACAGTATAAAATACAATTATGCAAGCTTTTTGCAGTCATGCCAAAAAGTGTAACATTATGGATAAGCAATAGGGACTAACCGAACTCCATAAAAAAGTGCCTTGTTTTTCAACCTCTTCACTTGTATGCAACACTCATCTGGCCTCAAAGGCATTTTACTGCGCAATAAGCTTCGAGATAACAGCATGCGCAAAACAGTAGACATGAATCCAAAATGGTTACATCGCTCAGGCTAACTTTCCAAAGACTAGAGTAGGAGTAGAGATGACATGACCCTAGGGACCATATAACAAGTTCATACTACTAATGTCTGTCTACTGACTCTACTGTAGTACGCAATTTGGACTAGTGATCATTTATGTTGTACTTTACCTGTTTTTTCAATCTTCCTTCCTGGTGAAAAAACGAGTAAAATAGGGGGAGGTGTACAGGCATCTAAAAAGGTGTACTTGTTTTTATAGGTACACTGCCAGTGCCAACCACCAGTTACAACGCGGCAGGCGGCGATGCAGGAGGGGGCAGGAGATAAGGCACCTGCAGGATCACCAGTGGGGGATGAAACAGCAGGGGTGGGCGGTGGTAAGTGATATTCATTACTTATGCATTACTAGCTGGAAGGGGAACACTTCCTTCACTGTACTGTGAGACTTATTAAGTAAGTATGAACTTGAAGGTGTACTGAACAATATACAACGGTTGAAAAAGACACCCTTTACTTAGCATTACCAATGCATTAGCAATAGCATTACCAGCGTGAGTTGAGTAAACAAAGACCTCTTCTATCCTACTCCAACTCAGCTATGAAAGTTATGGAGAACACTAAAAGTCAGATCAGATGACATTGATGTATGTGTTGAACAAAAAGGGAAAGAACTAGGGTGGAAGGAGGAAGGATGAAAGAGATGTACTACGATTAGCAGAGAAGGATACTTTGGAAGCGGAATGCAGGTGGCTGATAGGAATCAGATGCATGGGTTGTTGAAAGATGGGTGGAAGGTGAAAGAAGATGCCTGCCGGGGTGGGCGACACAATATGCGTGGATAATGGATAGCAAGAATCATCAGCGGTGTTTGTGTCAAACCCAAAGCCAAGGCAAGGAAGGAAGGAGTGGACGCATGGGTGAAACCAGCTAAGGTTTGTTAAGCGATACCTAATAAAGAACGATAGACATTTACTTTTAATGGATGGATGCTCCCTGGATGGATTGTATTCATCATAGGTGGAGACTGTCACTGGATGCAGAGTCTTACTTTGAAGATAATGTAAAAGAAACTGCACCAGAGTAGCAAAGCAGAGGGTCATAATATATTATATAAAAGTAGGATTTAATTTCAGAATACAGTTGAAGACTCAGTAGTTTGCAAGCACATCATATATATTATTAAGTGCCTTCCTCTGAATCCAAGGACCACTTCCTACCTATGTTATTTTTTTCCCAATTTTTATTTCTAGCTTTACTTACCAGTAATTGTCCACAATCCATAGTTTTCTCCCCCCACCCTGCCCCTCTCTACGTCACCGCCCGCCAGCACTCCCACCTCTGACCGCTACTGGACTGATATGTCGTTCCATATAAGTAATGATCATTGGATCATAAGTATATTATATTAAATATGAATCTGCCTTTTTGTACTCGCCAGACGCCAGGGCACAGTGAAAGTGAAATTGAGCAATTGCCCTTCATGTAACAGAGAGAGTATCGCCAGTGCCACTCGCAATCCAAAAATATACGAGCTTCCCCACCTGCAGCTTAGTTAAATGCAACAGGCGTCTGCATATCCTCGTATGTTGGTGTTGGAGGCAAGCTTAGCTGACTTGCCGGCTACAGCCTACAGCAAGGTTATATAATGTATGTAAACTAGAGATAAGAAAAAGACTGGTGTTCCTCTGTGTACTGGAGTCCATCCATAGTACTATGGCAAGTATAATGCTGGATAAAAACTCCAACAAATGTTAGAGGCCGGGGAAGAAGGAGGATAGATACTTAAAGTTACCACAAATGTTATGTACTGCTCTTGCTAGTGCTACTGTGCCACTATGTGTTGAATTAATTTTGTGTTACTGTTTTGCTAAGAGTTTCGGTTACAATTCCGTTTCTTTCTTTATAGATCCTTCTTCCCAAAAACCATCAGGGAAGGAGATGGCAGCCAGGGCCCGGCAATGAAAACTACAGGTCATCGTGGAGGAATACCGCCGGCTGGTGGCTCAGGCCGAGGAGGAGGAGGAGGAGGTGGTGGCGGCAGCAGTTGCTGCCTTTTCCTATGCCCCGGGCCCCAGCCAGACCCCGCCTGCAGGAGTACGGACCGTGGTAAGGCAGCCGTCCACCGCCGCCATTTGTCAACATCTGCCACCCCCCCAAATGGATGCAAATGTAGGTGCCATGCATTTTGCCAACAACTTCTCCTCCAGATGGCACAGCTGGAGGACCAATTAGAGGAGCGCGTCAAAATCCTGGTGGACAAACACCTTAAAGCCCACCGATTATAGATGGAACCTGTGGATTTGCCCCTTTTTTAATACTTTTGTTGGTGGGTAGGAATTGGGTGTTGGGGTTTCTCTTGGACATTTTTTGGACTTGGACATTGGTTAGGATTGGGGAGAGGGGTGGATGAGGAGTGGGATAGGCTATTTTCTTAATGAAAATAAATGTTATTTATTTATACTTACACATACGATGTTAATGCGTTGTGGTGGGGGTTACTGTTTCATGAATTAATGTACATCACAAGGTTTACTTGCAGATGCAGGGCAGCAGCCAGTGTTTGATTTAAATAATCTTCCAATTTTGTAACATGCAAACAGATAGATGCGAACCCCTCACTGAGTTATATTTGTCCTACTGGTACTACCAGTCGCTCCTCCTACTCCATTATACCTCCCAGAAAACTTATCTTACCTGTGATTGATGATGATTAAGTTTGGCACAGCAATGGCTGCATGGTTTCCCAAGACAATGGAGAAGATGCCATGGTTGTGATGGTAGTAGTAGACACTGGCACTAGCATTTGCAAACAAAAAAAGAGACAGTCATTTGCCTGAGAGAGACTGTGGGAGTAGCAGAAAAGTACAGTACATAAGAAGACTGACAAAAACAATATTCCAACTGCTAAACAGAAAACAATGGTGTCGGGGACAGCCTAGTACAAGAAGATAAGAAGTTAAACTGTAGTTGTGTTGAAGGAGTCACTTAAACACAATCCTAATTCGTAAACTTAAATGCCGTTAATCCAATCAATGCCGGCAATAAATTAATATGTATTTGGTGGGCCCCTTTGGAAAATTAATTGGCTTGTACATACACTGAGCATGGGTTTGCAAGCAGAAGAAGATCCTCGAACTGCCTTGTTGACATTTAATTAGTGTTGCTTTCACCACATCTGCCCCAGCAAGCGTGCGATCAATTGTTGGTGTAGATTTAATGTAGTCACATCGCACCTCAATTTAAAACCACACAGCCCGGGGGAAGAGGGTTAGGGTTTGATGAATGGATGGGAAGGGGGGTTTGGGGAAAGGGTTGACAAAGAAAAACAGCACGTATGGAGACAACAAAAGCAAAACAATGAAGACGATGATTGATGAGCCACTATCCAATAAATCTACAAACTAAAGGCAGAAAAAGGAAATGCATGCATGATGAAGCTAACTTTATGGTTAATATTGAGTTGTACTTTACTACTACACAATCTGACAGCACAAGGAAGTATTTATTATATATGATATTTGCCTTGGCTCTATGCCCTCAGAGAAACCCGAATTACCTGCTGTACCGGGCTGAAAGCTAGCAAAGAAAATTAAAAAATAGTTGTAGGGAGCAATTACCAAACAAAGTCACACAGTCTTTAAACGAATGAAGAGAAAAAATGAATTAAATTATTAAAAATACGAAAATGATACTAAAGTTACTGTATTATCCAGGTCCAAATGTGTAGTTTTATCTCGTCATTCATCTTGGTCCTCCCTTCCATGTACACTCTGAACATCATTCTTGGGTGCCACTGGCTGGCTGATGAGGATTGGTAAGGTAAGTGTGAGCTGTTGCTCCAAGTATAATAGCACTGGGTAAAAGGACGGCCAGTAAGTGTTGATGGAAAAACAAAAGGGTGTTAAAAAATAAATAAATGAAAAAATAAAAATCAATTACGGTGTAGTGCAAAAAGGCAAGACTCGTGAGCGAGACTTTCAGACTGAGGCAGCTTGGATACATTGTGTCTACTCTACTAGTTACACAGCATTAATCTAGAAGAACAACAAGATAGGAATCAGCACAGAACAGGCCCATGGCACCGGGCCATGAGTCCGTGACCCAAACTCCATTTACCTTAATTTTTGACAGAGCCAGATAAAAGGCATATACATACAGCAACCTAGCATTTTCCAAATCAAGTAACTAAATCAATGCGCCACTGTCAGTCATCATACAACTATTCAACTCCACCACTGCACAGACATGTAGCCTAGGTCTGCTGTGGTTCTTGTTGATTGGTTGTGTTTACTTGTATTCCACTTCCTGAAATGTATTCCATCAATCATCTCAGATACTACTGATTTACAGCGTGCAAAGGTAGTATGGTGGTCATCATCATCAATCATCATCAGGTGTGGTACGTGTATGTGTTGTCCAAAAGACCAACAGCAACTCAGTCTGTAGTGAGCGACTACGATTAAGTAAGCCAGACTGCACCTACAATTAGTTAATATTATTAAACAACATGGAATCATTGACTATCACTTGAGTCACAAGTACTTTGTTATTATTTAAACTACTAGTATAGTTCTACTTCATGCACATTTGCTCAGAGTCAGCAAGCATCCAATGCAATGCATGGCATCATTCATTTCATATACCTGTCTTGCTCTTCTCTTTGGCGTTGAGATCAGAGATGCCGAGCCTTCTGAAAGTTATGACGAGTTTACTTTAGTTTTCGATGCCTGCTCAAGTAATGACAGTGAAGAGTTGTGTATGCCTGCAGACAGAGGTGGTAGCCTTAAGACAGTGATGAGTTTCGGATTGGAAACAAAACAAAAGGTGGCTATAGTCATGTATGTTTCACTTGTTATGGAGGGACTGTTAGAGGCTACATTATTATACTATTCTCCATCTCCATCCATTGTCTGGCAAGATGGAGAAGTATTTAGGGCGAGTCAGGAATGATGGAGCAGGACTCTGAGGAGTCGAGTAGACAAGCGGGCGGCTAAGGCGTTTGCCAAATAACATGCAGAGAAGCGTGGCTCAGTGGTTAGAGGCGGCAGACCCAGAAGCTGAGATCGGCCGTGGACCAAGGTTCGATTCCCCGCATCGGCAGGTCTCGGGCTCAAAAATTCCACGGAGTCGACTATTCTCGCTCTGGTGCCTACTCGACTCACGGGGTCACACTCTGCGACTCTGGGCAATAGCTTGCTTAATCTCCACTACGGCCCCTCGCAGCGGGATGCCTGGCTTTCACCTTGTGGATACCCGGCCGGGGTATCTCACAGGGGAATACCAGGACGGGTTCCCTAAGCAAGTGCCTTGAGGCCCCTGGGTTAAAGTGCGCTATATAAATCGAAACACATTTACATTTACATTTACATTTAACATGCGTCTACTTTTTCTTCCACACCTTCGTATTTTTCAGACACCTCCTTCAGCTCTTGCTCTAGCATGTACAACAATGGGATAGCTTGGACCATAGTACAGTCCTCCCTGCTGACTGCACGTGTGAAGACCTCAAAAGGAAGTAGCATCTATGTCAGGCGTTTAATGAGGTCCCATTGTCACATCTCAATGGTCATGGCTTTCACAGTAGAATCCTCTAATCTTCTTGTCATGACATAAGCATTAAGTGGTATGTACTGCTCAAACAGATGATCAAGCATGTAATAAGTTGAGTTCCAATGTGTTGGGGCCTCCTGGATGAGTGCTTTGACTGGAATCTTATGCTCAATTTGAATGACCCTCAGCTGCTTCTGGGCTTTAAAAGAATGAAAATTGAAATGTGTGCATAGTCTTCTGCAGGTGGTCAGTAAGTTGCTGACTTTGCTTTCATTTTTCAGAAAGTCTTGAACAACAATGTTAATGCAGTGTGCCAACCACGGGACCCTGAAATAGCCACCATCTTTCATGGCCTTAACTACATTACTGCCATTGTCCGTGGCAACAAAACCAATGTTAAGCCCTCTTGATGGCAGCCATTCAAGACCTTGCTGTTAAACTCAGTCAAAATGTTTGCAGCAGTATGAGATTTCTCCATAGCAAACATGGCTACAGTTGCATGTCTGCGAGTCTCATTAAAAATCTCAACAGTGTCAACGCCTGCAGATAGCTTGTCTCTAACACCTGAAAAAGAAATCCAGTGTGCAGTGATGCACATGTAATCAGTGGCTTGGCAACTGGTCCACATGTCTGTTGTCAGGTGGATACTATGAGCAGCACTCTGATGTAAGGCTTTTCCAAGCAATTCTGGCATGTCGTGATGTAGTGCTGGAACAGCAATTCTGGCAAAATAGTAGCGGCTGTAACCGTTCCATTTTGGGCAGATGGTTGTCCAAATTCCAGAAAACCCACCCCTTCCACAAAAGAAAAAGGGAGAAGGTCCAGTGCTAACATTTTAGCAAGCTTAGCATTGTACAAACGTGCTATTGGGTGGTTGCGTTTGTACTTTCCCTCCTGCCTAAACATGCTAAGAATGGTACGCTGCATGGTATTTCTTTCGGTTAGGCTCGACACATCACTTTGCATCGCAGACTTCGCAGTACTCCTTGGTGTCCCCGGCTGACTCGTACTCTTGTGCCACTGAGACGTTGCTGATGCGGAGGATTGGGCTGTACCACTGCAGTGCTGGGGACAGGAGTACTTTGTGTACCACTACCAGATAGAATGCCTCCCTCTTCTTCTTCTTGTTCGACCGTGAGTGGACCTTCTACTAGTTTATCCCCACCAACATCAGTGGTTCCAGTTTTTATGCTACGAAGGTGGTCCTCCCACTTGATAGCGTGGTGTTTTTTCAAATGGGTCATTTGGCCTTCGGTACCATAGTTTGTACCAAGCTTACCATGACTAACAGAAGAATGACAAATCGAGCATATAGCAATGTTGTCCTCCTTTGCGCTAACCGTAAATAAGTCCCACACTGGGGAGCTTAACCTTTGTCTTCTGCTAGAGGTGCCACTTCCAATGACGGATGAACTGGAGGGTGTGTGTTGAATTTGACTATGTGACTGCGCAGTAGTACCACTACCTACTTCTGCTGAGGTGGTGCTTTTCCTGGATGTAGGACGCTGCTGGCCCTTTGCTAATGTAAAAATGGAAGCTGGAGGTCGTGTTGGTGTTGCCTGTGTTGGAGGTATGTGTGCTACATCCCTACTAGTCGCAGCCATTCTGGATAGGTTGAAAATGTTGGTCCCCATGCCCTCAAGGCCAGGAGTGATGCTTGTGATCACTGGGTCAGACTCATCATCATCCTTATCCTGCTGTTATACATCGACCTCCATAAGTGTAAGGCTTTCTGGAACCTTCATTTTCCCTCGCCTGGTCTTGGGATGTGTCTCCCTCTCATGCTCAGGTTGTTGTGGCTCCCAAGTGAGATCTAGATCATCAGAAGGGATGCCTGGCGAAGAACTCAATGAACTAACCCTCCTTTTCCGTGGTGGGGATTTGAAAGACAATAGATCTCCTGCATGAGTGGCTTCCTCTTCTTCTTGCTCTGCATAAGTTCAATTTCCTGAACTGCCCCTACTTTGGGAGGAACAACAGCTACTATTGTGGGCGGTGGTTGTGGTTGTTGTTGAACAACTACTATTGCGGGCGGTGGTTGTGGTTGTTGTTGTTCACCACTTATCTGCTGTGTTCCCTCCTGCGTTGATTGTGTAATACTTTGAGATAGTGATAAGTTTAGGTCAGGCTCAGCATCACTGCTTTCGACCATTAGGTTGGCTGCCTCTTCCACACTCATCTACTTGGACCTGGGTTGGTGGGTTGTGCCCACTGATGCGGAGGTGCTGGCCCCAGCTTGCACCCTTGACACTGCTGCTGCAGGTGTACTTTTTGGTTTCCCCAAAAAGGTTTTGGGGTCAACACCAGTATTAAGTGTCAATTCCTTCTTCTGTTCTTTCTTCTTCTCAGCAACTTTCTTGGTCTTGCAGGACCTGGTACTTGCTTTCTTTGGGCCCATCTTCTTCAGATGTCAGCAGCACTCAGTTGCACAAGTTGCAGAGATGTCTGGTCAGGTCACACCACACGTCTCGTACAACAGAAGGACGTCCGTATGGCAGTACAACGGTTGATGAATGATGACAGACACCTCCTCCTCAGTCTTTTGTGCACCTACAAGCAAAGAAGGCAGAAGAACATCAGTCAAATGTGGAAACTGTTGAGATTTAATTTTAATTACTAGTAGTGTTAGTACACTCAGTAAGAGTAAGAATAGCAAGGAACTAAAATAAAAATGTAATGGAAGTGGAACTTGTTTAATCTTAATTTGTGCATCATGTCGCATGGATGCAGCATCAGTGACCTGCAGCAGATAGCAATGGGGATGTAAACAGTAAGCCAACAGGAACAATGGAAAGACACACAGGCCTATGTGGCAAAAACAAAACAGCACACTACTACTGCCACCACCAAGGCACCCAGCCATTTAGCAAAAAATTTAGGGGTTAAATGGGACGACAGACTTTCATTTTCAGCAAGTGATGGGGTGCTGCCTCAGTAAACTGAGGAACCTGCGAAAAATTCTCAAGCTGTTGCCAGAGAATTGTCGGAAAACGGTGATCCATGCCACAATTACATCTAGGCTGGATTATGCGAATGGCCTATATTTGGGTCTCCCGAAATACCTGATCCAGCGCTTGCAAACCGCGCAGAATGCTGCGGCTAGGCTTCTAAAGCATATACCGCTTAAAACCCCACGTGACCCCACACCTGCGATCATTGCACTGGCTGCCGGTGACCAGCAGAATAAAATGTAATGCTCTCACGCTGGCTTTTAGAGCTTTGGATGGAAACTGCCCACATTATCTAAGATCGCGGCTGCCTAGATACTCCCAGGCCCTCTCTCTCCGTTCGAACGGCCGGGTCCTGCTGGTCGAGCCGCGAGTGAGAGGAGCTCGATTGGGGGGCCGGACGTTTTCGGCAAATACGGCTCGGCTCTGGAACACCTTGCCTCCGGGCCTCAAGAACGCACCCTCGGAATCCAGTTTTAGAAAGCAGTTAAAAACCTGGCTCTTTACACAGGAAAGTTAGATAGTCTAGATTAGCTCTACGTTGCTCTTACAGCGCCGTGACACCTCCTAGTAAAGGTAGCTGTTCGCTCTATACAAAAATCTGTATTATTATTATTATTATGGTCACTCATCACAGGCACATGGGTAAAGTCCAGAAAACAATAAACTCAGGCAGGCCTATATCAGGCCTCACCTCCGCTCCTCTCATCTTGCGCTCCTTCAGACACCCCGTTTTAGGCGCAAAAAACATGGAGGTCTTAGATTCTCCTTCTTGGCACCCTCATTCTGGAACTCTCTGCCGCTGGAACTAAGACTCTCCTCCTCTCACCTTCACTTCAGGTCTCTCCTAAAAACCCACCTCTTCCGCAGCATTTACACATAACACTTTTCTCTCCCTGTCTCCTGCCTCTCACCGAATAAAGTGAACAGCGCCAAGAAACCGTCCGGTGTATGCCGCGCTTTACAAGTAATTTTTACATTACATTTACATTACATTACATTACATTACATTATATCCCTATATGGCCAGATAAAGGAGGATGCCTGTTACACATCACAGCTTTATGCAAAAAAGAAAATCCCCATGGCTAAAAAGGTTGGAAAGTTACACAACAACAACACATACAACAAAGACATTTATTAACACCCATCCAAAAAGTTAACTACACCCCAAAACCCACATTTGGGAATTCAATCCAATGCCATCCATGCCCTAAATGATGTTAAATTCAACAGACAACACAGAAACAGCTACATCAAGCACCCCCGCTGACTACCTTTGGGACTCTAGGTCTACTGGCAGAATAGGCCACAAGTTTGGAGGCCTATGGCAAAAGCACAGTGGAAGGTTATACAAAATGTCCGCCACCACATGGTCAGCCCACCCTCAAACAACAAAGTACATACAAAGGACAGGAACAGGAAGTTGAGGTCTCTGGGGAACTTCCGTCCTCTTTTTAAAAACAAAAATGAACAGAAAAATGACTCTGTGCTCCAAAAACTACAACCAAATGACAACCTGAGTAGTTTTTAAGCAAAATGAACAAAATCATCATTTTTTTGCAGGTTTTATGAAACTAAAGACATATTGCTCGCGAGATTGCAAATTAGGCGTGTTCGGCGGCGCGAACTGTACAAAAAGTCCTTATTGCATGCCCGAGCAAGCAGATTGAGGGCGCGAAGAAGGTTGCGTTGTCGCACTGTGAAAGTTATCAAAATTATGCGAGCTGAATTCCTAGGGTTACCTACTGGCAGAAAAAGTCATAATATTTACACACACACCCAAAAACCTGCAATTCCACACCAAAAAACAAATTTTGCAAATTAATCCAAAGCCATCCATGCCATACATGATGTTACAACTTAAACAAACAGCACAATGCCTGGCTTCACCAAATGACCACCACCCACATGGTCAGCCCACTAACAAGAAAGTACATACAATAAACTCAAGCAGGCCTATATCCCTATATGGCTAGATAAAGGAGGATGCCTGGTATTTTATTTACACATCACAGCTTAATGCAAAAAATAAAATCTGCATGGCTAAAAAGGTAGGGAAGTTACACAACAACAACACATACAACAAAGACATTTATTAACACACATCCAAAAAGCTACATCAAGCACCCCCGCTGACTACCTCTGGAACTCTAGGCCTACTGGCAGAATCGACCACAAGTTTGGAGGCCTATGGCAACAGCACAGTGGAGGCTCACACAAATGGCCGCCACCACATGGCCTGGCCACCCACAACAACATAAAAAGAAAGAGAAGACAGACAATACATGCCTATGGCAAAAGGACAATGCTTGGCTTCACAAAATGGCCACTACCCACATGGGCAGCCCACCCTTAAACAGCAAGGTACATACAAAGGACAGGAACAGGAAGTTGAGGTCTATGGATAACTAACTTCCTCTTTTAAAAACAAAGATGAACAGAAAAATGACTCCATGCTCCAAAAACTACTACCAAATGACAACATGAGGAGTTTCTTTAGCAAAATGAACAAAATCATCATTTTCGAGAAGGTTTTATGCAACTCGAGACATATTGCTCGCGAGAT
Source organism: Lissotriton vulgaris (assembly GCF_964263255.1). Taxonomy (NCBI): domain Eukaryota; kingdom Metazoa; phylum Chordata; class Amphibia; order Caudata; family Salamandridae; genus Lissotriton; species Lissotriton vulgaris. The sequence goes on from NC_141689.1 coordinate 365,559,347, forward strand.
TGCAAATTCGGCATCTTCGGCAGCGCCAACTGTACAAAACGTCGTTATCGCGTGCCCGAGCATGCAGATTGAGTGCGCGAAGAAGACAAAAACTGTAAGGTCGCGTTGTTGCACTGTGCAAAGTTACCAAAACTACGCGAGCTGAATTCCTAGGGTTACCTACTGGCAGAAAAAGCCATATTATTTAACACACCTAAAACCTAAAATTCCACACCAAAAACTACGTTTTGCAAATCAATCCAAAGCCATCCATGCCATACATGATGTTACAAATTAAACAAACACCACAAAACTCAGTTGATTAACTCTCATGCACCCATGATGACTTCAGTAGTACCTCTGGGCCTACTGGCAGAGTAGGCCACAAGCTAGGAGGCCTATGGCAAAAGCACAGTGGCCGGTCCCACAAAATGGCCACCACCACATGGCCAGGCCACCCACAGAAAGTACATACAATCAACTCAAGCAGGCCTACACTAACTATATGAACTCCTAGGGTTACCTATTGGCTGAAAAGCCAATATTTAATTAACACACACACAAAAACTGAAATTCCACTCCAAAAACACAGTTTGCAATTGAATCCAATGCCATCCATGATGTTTAAAAACTTGAAATTCAACAGACACCACAGAAACATGGTTGGACCGATGGGTACCTCTAGGCCTACTGGATGAAATTTCAAAGAAATACAACTTGGACCCTCATGAAAGTACAGGCTTCCCTCAACAATAATTTTGAACAAGGGTTGAAAAAAAGCCCAAAGATGTCCAGGACCAGTTAGCCTCACCTATCAAGGCAGGGGAAATCAAGGCTGCTATTAGGGAAATGGCTAGAGGGTAAACCCCTGGGCCGGATGGCCTCCCAGATGAATTTTATAGTACCTATATGGATATTCTGGCTCCACAGTTGGAACTTATGTATGCCGCTGCGCTCTGCGACATCCGCCTACCGCCCTCGCTCTGGGAAGCGTTGGTGATCCCACTGCCCAAATCTAAATTGGCCCATCCCAGATTAACTGAATTTAGGCCATTATCCTTGTAAAATATGGACCTCAAAATTTTAAGTAGGACACTAGCCCTGAGACATGTGCAGACTGGTGCATGTAGATCAGAGTGGTTTTAACCCCTCACGATCCAAGTCCAGTAACCTTAGGAGATTATGCCGGGAAACATCACTTACAACGCAACTTTTACAACGACATACCATTACAACGGAACTTTTACAACGCAAAAACTTTTACAACGCATGTATTTACAACGCATGTATTTACAACGCAGGTACCTTTACAACGCATACCATTACAACGTAAGTATTGGTAAGTATATAATTATATTTTAAATGTTATATGTTTGGGGTAAAGGGGTATTTTTAGGGTTCAGGGTTAGTTTTGGGTTTTTGGGTAAAGGGGTATTTTTGGGGTTCAGGGTCAGTTTTTAGTTTTTGGGTAAAGGGGTATTTTTGGGGTTCAGGGTCAGTTTGTAGTTTTTGGGTAAAGTGGTATTTTTGGGGTTCAGGGTCAGTTTTTAGTTTTTGGGTAAAGGGGTATTTTTGGGGTTCAGGGTCAGTTTTTAGTTTTTGGGGAAAGGGGTATTTTTGGGGTTCAGGGTCAGTTTTTAGTTTTTGGGTAAAGGGGTATTTTTAGGGTTCAGGGTCAGTTTTTAGTTTTTGGGTAAAGGGGTATTTTTGGGGTTCAGGGTCAGTTTTTAGTTTTTGGGTAAAGGGGTATTTTTAGGGTTCAGGGTCAGTTTTTAGTTTTTGGGTAATGGGGTATTTTTGGGGTTCAGGGTCAGTTTTTAGTTTTTGGGTAAAGGGGTATTTTTGGGGTTCAGAGTCAATTTTTAGTTTTTGGGTAAAGGGGTATTTTCAGGGTTCAGGGTCAGTTATTAGTTTTTGGGTAAAGGGGTATTTTTGGGGTTCAGGGTCAGTTTTTAGTTTTTTGGGTAAAGGGGTATTTTTGGGCTTCAGGGTCAGTTATTAGTTTTTGGGTAAAGGGGTATTTTCAGGGTTCAGGGTCAGTTATTAGTTTTTGGGTAAAGGGGTATTTTTGGGGTTCAGGGTCAGTTTTTAGTTTTTTGGGTAAAGGGGTATTTTTGGGGTTCAGGGTCAGTTATTAGTTTTTGGGTAAAGGGGTATTTTTGGGGTTCACGGTCAGTTTTTAGTTTTTGGGTAAAGGGGTATTTTTGGGGTTCAGGGTCAGTTTTTAGTTTTTGGGTAAAGGGGTATTTTTGGGGTTCAGGGTCAGTTTTTAGTTTTTGGGTAAAGGGGTATTTTTGGGGTTCAGGGTCAGTTTTTAGTTTTTGGGTAAAGGGGTATTTTTAGGGTTCAGGGTCAGTTTTTAGTTTTTGGGTAAAGGGGTATTTTTGGGGTTCAGGGTCACTTTTTAGTTTTTGGGTAAAGGGGTATTTTTAGGGTTCAGGGTCAGTTTTTAGTTTTTGGGTAATGAGGTATTTTTGGGGTTCAGGGTCAGTCTTTAGTTTTTGGGTAAAGGGGTATTTTTGGGGTTCAGAGTCAGTTTTTAGTTTTTGGGTAAAGGGGTATTTTCAGGGTTCAGGGTCAGTTATTAGTTTTTGGGTAAAGGGGTATTTTTGGGGTTCAGGGTCAGTTTTTAGTTTTTTGGGTAAAGGGGTATTTTTGGGGTTCAGGGTCAGTTATTAGTTTTTGGGTAAAGGGGTATTTTCAGGGTTCAGGGTCAGTTATTAGTTTTTGGGTAAAGGGGTATTTTTGGGGTTCAGGGTCAGTTTTTAGTTTTTTGGGTAAAGGGGTATTTTTGGGGTTCAGGGTCAGTTATTAGTTTTTGGGTAAAGGGGTATTTTTGGGGTTCACGGTCAGTTTTTAGTTTTTGGGTAAAGGGGTATTTTTGGGGTTCAGGGTCAGTTTTTAGTTTTTGGGTAAAGGGGTATTTTTGGGGTTCAAGGTCAGTTTTTAGTTTTTGGGTAAAGGGGTATTTTTGGGGTTCAGGGTCAGTTTTTAGTTTTTGGGTAAAGGGGTATTTTTGGGGTTCAGGGTCAGTTTTTAGTTTTTTGGGTAAAGGGGTATTTTTGGGGTTCAGGGTCAGTTATTAGTTTTTGGGTAAAGGGGTATTTTTGGGGTTCACGGTCAGTTTTTAGTTTTTGGGTATAGGGGTATTTTTGGGGTTCAGGGTCAGTTTTTAGTTTTTGGGTAAAGGGGTATTTTTGGGGCTCAGGGTCAGTTTTTAGTTTTTGGGTAAAGGGGTATTTTTGGGGTTCAGGGTCAGTTTTTAGTTTTTGGGTAAAGGGGTATTTTTGGGGTTCAGGGTCAGTTTTTAGTTTTTGGGTAAAGGGGTATTTTTGGGGTTGAGGGTCAGTTTTTAGTTTTTGGGTAAAGGGGTATTTTTGGGGTTCAGGGTCAGTTTTTAGTTTTTGGGTAAAGGGGTATTTTTGGGGTTCAGGGTCAGTTTTTAGTTTTTGGGTAAAGGGGTATTTTTAGGGTTCAGGGTCAGTTTTTAGTTTTTGGGTAAAGGGGTATTTTTGGGGTTCAGGGTCAGTTTTTAGTTTTTGGGTAAAGGGGTATTTTTGGGGTTCAGGGTCAGTTTTTAGTTTTTGGGTAAAGGGGTATTTTTACGGTGGAGGGTCAGTTTTTAGTTTTTGGGTAAAGGGGTATTTTTGGGGTTCAGAGTCAATTTTTAGTTTTTGGGTAAAGGGGTATTTTCAGGGTTCAGGGTCAGTTATTAGTTTTTGGGTAAAGGGGTATTTTTGGGGTTCAGGGTCAGTTTTTAGTTTTTTGGGTAAAGGGGTATTTTTGGGCTTCAGGGTCAGTTATTAGTTTTTGGGTAAAGGGGTATTTTCAGGGTTCAGGGTCAGTTATTAGTTTTTGGGTAAAGGGGTATTTTTGGGGTTCAGGGTCAGTTTTTAGTTTTTTGGGTAAAGGGGTATTTTTGGGGTTCAGGGTCAGTTATTAGTTTTTGGGTAAAGGGGTATTTTTGGGGTTCACGGTCAGTTTTTAGTTTTTGGGTAAAGGGGTATTTTTGGGGTTCAGGGTCAGTTTTTAGTTTTTGGGTAAAGGGGTATTTTTGGGGTTCAAGGTCAGTTTTTAGTTTTTGGGTAAAGGGGTATTTTCAGGGTTCAGGGTCAGTTATTAGTTTTTGGGTAAAGGGGTATTTTTGGGGTTCAGGGTCAGTTTTTAGTTTTTTGGGTAAAGGGGTATTTTTGGGGTTCAGGGTCAGTTATTAGTTTTTGGGTAAAGGGGTATTTTTGGGGTTCACGGTCAGTTTTTAGTTTTTGGGTAAAGGGGTATTTTTGGGGTTCAGGGTCAGTTTTTAGTTTTTGGGTAAAGGGGTATTTTTGGGGTTCAGGGTCAGTTTTTAGTTTTTGGGTAAAGGGGTATTTTTGGGGTTCAGGGTCAGTTTTTAGTTTTTGGGTAAAGGGGTATTTTTAGGGTTCAGGGTCAGTTTTTAGTTTTTGGGTAAAGGGGTATTTTTGGGGTTCAGGGTCACTTTTTAGTTTTTGGGTAAAGGGGTATTTTTAGGGTTCAGGGTCAGTTTTTAGTTTTTGGGTAATGAGGTATTTTTGGGGTTCAGGGTCAGTCTTTAGTTTTTGGGTAAAGGGGTATTTTTGGGGTTCAGAGTCAGTTTTTAGTTTTTGGGTAAAGGGGTATTTTCAGGGTTCAGGGTCAGTTATTAGTTTTTGGGTAAAGGGGTATTTTTGGGGTTCAGGGTCAGTTTTTAGTTTTTTGGGTAAAGGGGTATTTTTGGGGTTCAGGGTCAGTTATTAGTTTTTGGGTAAAGGGGTATTTTCAGGGTTCAGGGTCAGTTATTAGTTTTTGGGTAAAGGGGTATTTTTGGGGTTCAGGGTCAGTTTTTAGTTTTTTGGGTAAAGGGGTATTTTTGGGGTTCAGGGTCAGTTATTAGTTTTTGGGTAAAGGGGTATTTTTGGGGTTCACGGTCAGTTTTTAGTTTTTGGGTAAAGGGGTATTTTTGGGGTTCAGGGTCAGTTTTTAGTTTTTGGGTAAAGGGGTATTTTTGGGGTTCAAGGTCAGTTTTTAGTTTTTGGGTAAAGGGGTATTTTTGGGGTTCAGGGTCAGTTTTTAGTTTTTGGGTAAAGGGGTATTTTTGGGGTTCAGGGTCAGTTTTTAGTTTTTTGGGTAAAGGGGTATTTTTGGGGTTCAGGGTCAGTTATTAGTTTTTGGGTAAAGGGGTATTTTTGGGGTTCACGGTCAGTTTTTAGTTTTTGGGTATAGGGGTATTTTTGGGGTTCAGGGTCAGTTTTTAGTTTTTGGGTAAAGGGGTATTTTTGGGGCTCAGGGTCAGTTTTTAGTTTTTGGGTAAAGGGGTATTTTTGGGGTTCAGGGTCAGTTTTTAGTTTTTGGGTAAAGGGGTATTTTTGGGGTTCAGGGTCAGTTTTTAGTTTTTGGGTAAAGGGGTATTTTTGGGGTTGAGGGTCAGTTTTTAGTTTTTGGGTAAAGGGGTATTTTTGGGGTTCAGGGTCAGTTTTTAGTTTTTGGGTAAAGGGGTATTTTTGGGGTTCAGGGTCAGTTTTTAGTTTTTGGGTAAAGGGGTATTTTTAGGGTTCAGGGTCAGTTTTTAGTTTTTGGGTAAAGGGGTATTTTTACGGTGGAGGGTCAGTTTTTAGTTTTTGGGTAAAGGGGTATTTTTGGGGTTCAGAGTCAATTTTTAGTTTTTGGGTAAAGGGGTATTTTCAGGGTTCAGGGTCAGTTATTAGTTTTTGGGTAAAGGGGTATTTTTGGGGTTCAGGGTCAGTTTTTAGTTTTTTGGGTAAAGGGGTATTTTTGGGCTTCAGGGTCAGTTATTAGTTTTTGGGTAAAGGGGTATTTTCAGGGTTCAGGGTCAGTTATTAGTTTTTGGGTAAAGGGGTATTTTTGGGGTTCAGGGTCAGTTTTTAGTTTTTTGGGTAAAGGGGTATTTTTGGGGTTCAGGGTCAGTTATTAGTTTTTGGGTAAAGGGGTATTTTTGGGGTTCACGGTCAGTTTTTAGTTTTTGGGTAAAGGGGTATTTTTGGGGTTCAGGGTCAGTTTTTAGTTTTTGGGTAAAGGGGTATTTTTGGGGTTCAAGGTCAGTTTTTAGTTTTTGGGTAAAGGGGTATTTTTGGGGTTCAGGGTCAGTTTTTAGTTTTTGGGTAAAGGGGTATTTTTGGGGTTCAGGGTCAGTTTTTAGTTTTTTGGGTAAAGGGGTATTTTTGGGGTTCAGGGTCAGTTATTAGTTTTTGGGTAAAGGGGTATTTTTGGGGTTCACGGTCAGTTTTTAGTTTTTGGGTATAGGGGTATTTTTGGGGTTCAGGGTCAGTTTTTAGTTTTTGGGTAAAGGGGTATTTTTGGGGTTCAGGGTCAGTTTTTAGTTTTTGGGTAAAGGGGTATTTTTGGGGTTCAGGGTCAGTTTTTAGTTTTTGGGTAAAGGGGTATTTTTGGGGTTCAGGGTCAGTTTTTAGTTTTTGGGTAAAGGGGTATTTTTGGGGTTGAGGGTCAGTTTTTAGTTTTTGGGTAAAGGGGTATTTTTGGGGTTCAGGGTCAGTTTTTAGTTTTTGGGTAAAGGGGTATTTTTGGGGTTCAGGGTCAGTTTTTAGTTTTTGGGTAAAGGGGTATTTTTAGGGTTCAGGGTCAGTTTTTAGTTTTTGGGTAAAGGGGTATTTTTGGGGTTCAGGGTCAGTTTTTAGTTTTTGGGTAAAGGGGTATTTTTGGGGTTCAGGGTCAGTTTTTAGTTTTTGGGTAAAGGGGTATTTTTACGGTGGAGGGTCAGTTTTTAGTTTTTGGGTAAAGGGGTATTTTTGGGGTTCAGAGTCAATTTTTAGTTTTTGGGTAAAGGGGTATTTTCAGGGTTCAGGGTCAGTTATTAGTTTTTGGGTAAAGGGGTATTTTTGGGGTTCAGGGTCAGTTTTTAGTTTTTTGGGTAAAGGGGTATTTTTGGGCTTCAGGGTCAGTTATTAGTTTTTGGGTAAAGGGGTATTTTCAGGGTTCAGGGTCAGTTATTAGTTTTTGGGTAAAGGGGTATTTTTGGGGTTCAGGGTCAGTTTTTAGTTTTTTGGGTAAAGGGGTATTTTTGGGGTTCAGGGTCAGTTATTAGTTTTTGGGTAAAGGGGTATTTTTGGGGTTCACGGTCAGTTTTTAGTTTTTGGGTAAAGGGGTATTTTTGGGGTTCAGGGTCAGTTTTTAGTTTTTGGGTAAAGGGGTATTTTTGGGGTTCAGGGTCAGTTTTTAGTTTTTGGGTAAAGGGGTATTTTTAGGGTTCAGGGTCAGTTTTTAGTTTTTGGGTAAAGGGGTATTTTTGGGGTTCAGGGTCACTTTTTAGTTTTTGGGTAAAGGGGTATTTTTAGGGTTCAGGGTCAGTTTTTAGTTTTTGGGTAATGAGGTATTTTTGGGGTTCAGGGTCAGTCTTTAGTTTTTGGGTAAAGGGGTATTTTTGGGGTTCAGAGTCAGTTTTTAGTTTTTGGGTAAAGGGGTATTTTCAGGGTTCAGGGTCAGTTATTAGTTTTTGGGTAAAGGGGTATTTTTGGGGTTCAGGGTCAGTTTTTAGTTTTTTGGGTAAAGGGGTATTTTTGGGGTTCAGGGTCAGTTATTAGTTTTTGGGTAAAGGGGTATTTTCAGGGTTCAGGGTCAGTTATTAGTTTTTGGGTAAAGGGGTATTTTTGGGGTTCAGGGTCAGTTTTTAGTTTTTTGGGTAAAGGGGTATTTTTGGGGTTCAGGGTCAGTTATTAGTTTTTGGGTAAAGGGGTATTTTTGGGGTTCACGGTCAGTTTTTAGTTTTTGGGTAAAGGGGTATTTTTGGGGTTCAGGGTCAGTTTTTAGTTTTTTGGGTAAAGGGGTATTTTTGGGGTTCAGGGTCAGTTATTAGTTTTTGGGTAAAGGGGTATTTTTGGGGTTCACGGTCAGTTTTTAGTTTTTGGGTATAGGGGTATTTTGGGGTTCAGGGTCAGTTTTTAGTTTTTGGGTAAAGGGGTATTTTTGGGGTTCAGGGTCAGTTTTTAGTTTTTGGGTAAAGGGGTATTTTTGGGGTTCAGGGTCAGTTTTTAGTTTTTTGGGTAAAGGGGTATTTTTGGGGTTCAGGGTCAGTTATTAGTTTTTGGGTAAAGGGGTATTTTTGGGGTTCACGGTCAGTTTTTAGTTTTTGGGTATAGGGGTATTTTGGGGTTCAGGGTCAGTTTTTAGTTTTTGGGTAAAGGGGTATTTTTGGGGTTCAGGGTCAGTTTTTAGTTTTTGGGTAAAGGGGTATTTTTGGGGTTCAGGGTCAGTTTTTAGTTTTTGGGTAAAGGGGTATTTTTAGGGTTCAGGGTCAGTTTTTAGTTTTTGGGTAAAGGGGTATTTTTGGGGTTCAGGGTCACTTTTTAGTTTTTGGGTAAAGGGGTATTTTTAGGGTTCAGGGTCAGTTTTTAGTTTTTGGGTAATGAGGTATTTTTGGGGTTCAGGGTCAGTCTTTAGTTTTTGGGTAAAGGGGTATTTTTGGGGTTCAGAGTCAGTTTTTAGTTTTTGGGTAAAGGGGTATTTTCAGGGTTCAGGGTCAGTTATTAGTTTTTGGGTAAAGGGGTATTTTTGGGGTTCAGGGTCAGTTTTTAGTTTTTTGGGTAAAGGGGTATTTTTGGGGTTCAGGGTCAGTTATTAGTTTTTGGGTAAAGGGGTATTTTCAGGGTTCAGGGTCAGTTATTAGTTTTTGGGTAAAGGGGTATTTTTGGGGTTCAGGGTCAGTTTTTAGTTTTTTGGGTAAAGGGGTATTTTTGGGGTTCAGGGTCAGTTATTAGTTTTTGGGTAAAGGGGTATTTTTGGGGTTCACGGTCAGTTTTTAGTTTTTGGGTAAAGGGGTATTTTTGGGGTTCAGGGTCAGTTTTTAGTTTTTGGGTAAAGGGGTATTTTTGGGGTTCAAGGTCAGTTTTTAGTTTTTGGGTAAAGGGGTATTTTTGGGGTTCAGGGTCAGTTTTTAGTTTTTGGGTAAAGGGGTATTTTTGGGGTTCAGGGTCAGTTTTTAGTTTTTTGGGTAAAGGGGTATTTTTGGGGTTCAGGGTCAGTTATTAGTTTTTGGGTAAAGGGGTATTTTTGGGGTTCACGGTCAGTTTTTAGTTTTTGGGTATAGGGGTATTTTTGGGGTTCAGGGTCAGTTTTTAGTTTTTGGGTAAAGGGGTATTTTTGGGGCTCAGGGTCAGTTTTTAGTTTTTGGGTAAAGGGGTATTTTTGGGGTTCAGGGTCAGTTTTTAGTTTTTGGGTAAAGGGGTATTTTTGGGGTTCAGGGTCAGTTTTTAGTTTTTGGGTAAAGGGGTATTTTTGGGGTTGAGGGTCAGTTTTTAGTTTTTGGGTAAAGGGGTATTTTTGGGGTTCAGGGTCAGTTTTTAGTTTTTGGGTAAAGGGGTATTTTTGGGGTTCAGGGTCAGTTTTTAGTTTTTGGGTAAAGGGGTATTTTTAGGGTTCAGGGTCAGTTTTTAGTTTTTGGGTAAAGGGGTATTTTTGGGGTTCAGGGTCAGTTTTTAGTTTTTGGGTAAAGGGGTATTTTTGGGGTTCAGGGTCAGTTTTTAGTTTTTGGGTAAAGGGGTATTTTTACGGTGGAGGGTCAGTTTTTAGTTTTTGGGTAAAGGGGTATTTTTGGGGTTCAGAGTCAATTTTTAGTTTTTGGGTAAAGGGGTATTTTCAGGGTTCAGGGTCAGTTATTAGTTTTTGGGTAAAGGGGTATTTTTGGGGTTCAGGGTCAGTTTTTAGTTTTTTGGGTAAAGGGGTATTTTTGGGCTTCAGGGTCAGTTATTAGTTTTTGGGTAAAGGGGTATTTTCAGGGTTCAGGGTCAGTTATTAGTTTTTGGGTAAAGGGGTATTTTTGGGGTTCAGGGTCAGTTTTTAGTTTTTTGGGTAAAGGGGTATTTTTGGGGTTCAGGGTCAGTTATTAGTTTTTGGGTAAAGGGGTATTTTTGGGGTTCACGGTCAGTTTTTAGTTTTTGGGTAAAGGGGTATTTTTGGGGTTCAGGGTCAGTTTTTAGTTTTTGGGTAAAGGGGTATTTTTGGGGTTCAAGGTCAGTTTTTAGTTTTTGGGTAAAGGGGTATTTTTGGGGTTCAGGGTCAGTTTTTAGTTTTTGGGTAAAGGGGTATTTTTGGGGTTCAGGGTCAGTTTTTAGTTTTTTGGGTAAAGGGGTATTTTTGGGGTTCAGGGTCAGTTATTAGTTTTTGGGTAAAGGGGTATTTTTGGGGTTCACGGTCAGTTTTTAGTTTTTGGGTATAGGGGTATTTTTGGGGTTCAGGGTCAGTTTTTAGTTTTTGGGTAAAGGGGTATTTTTGGGGTTCAGGGTCAGTTTTTAGTTTTTGGGTAAAGGGGTATTTTTGGGGTTCAGGGTCAGTTTTTAGTTTTTGGGTAAAGGGGTATTTTTGGGGTTCAGGGTCAGTTTTTAGTTTTTGGGTAAAGGGGTATTTTTGGGGTTGAGGGTCAGTTTTTAGTTTTTGGGTAAAGGGGTATTTTTGGGGTTCAGGGTCAGTTTTTAGTTTTTGGGTAAAGGGGTATTTTTGGGGTTCAGGGTCAGTTTTTAGTTTTTGGGTAAAGGGGTATTTTTAGGGTTCAGGGTCAGTTTTTAGTTTTTGGGTAAAGGGGTATTTTTGGGGTTCAGGGTCAGTTTTTAGTTTTTGGGTAAAGGGGTATTTTTGGGGTTCAGGGTCAGTTTTTAGTTTTTGGGTAAAGGGGTATTTTTACGGTGGAGGGTCAGTTTTTAGTTTTTGGGTAAAGGGGTATTTTTGGGGTTCAGAGTCAATTTTTAGTTTTTGGGTAAAGGGGTATTTTCAGGGTTCAGGGTCAGTTATTAGTTTTTGGGTAAAGGGGTATTTTTGGGGTTCAGGGTCAGTTTTTAGTTTTTTGGGTAAAGGGGTATTTTTGGGCTTCAGGGTCAGTTATTAGTTTTTGGGTAAAGGGGTATTTTCAGGGTTCAGGGTCAGTTATTAGTTTTTGGGTAAAGGGGTATTTTTGGGGTTCAGGGTCAGTTTTTAGTTTTTTGGGTAAAGGGGTATTTTTGGGGTTCAGGGTCAGTTATTAGTTTTTGGGTAAAGGGGTATTTTTGGGGTTCACGGTCAGTTTTTAGTTTTTGGGTAAAGGGGTATTTTTGGGGTTCAGGGTCAGTTTTTAGTTTTTGGGTAAAGGGGTATTTTTGGGGTTCAGGGTCAGTTTTTAGTTTTTGGGTAAAGGGGTATTTTTAGGGTTCAGGGTCAGTTTTTAGTTTTTGGGTAAAGGGGTATTTTTGGGGTTCAGGGTCACTTTTTAGTTTTTGGGTAAAGGGGTATTTTTAGGGTTCAGGGTCAGTTTTTAGTTTTTGGGTAATGAGGTATTTTTGGGGTTCAGGGTCAGTCTTTAGTTTTTGGGTAAAGGGGTATTTTTGGGGTTCAGAGTCAGTTTTTAGTTTTTGGGTAAAGGGGTATTTTCAGGGTTCAGGGTCAGTTATTAGTTTTTGGGTAAAGGGGTATTTTTGGGGTTCAGGGTCAGTTTTTAGTTTTTTGGGTAAAGGGGTATTTTTGGGGTTCAGGGTCAGTTATTAGTTTTTGGGTAAAGGGGTATTTTCAGGGTTCAGGGTCAGTTATTAGTTTTTGGGTAAAGGGGTATTTTTGGGGTTCAGGGTCAGTTTTTAGTTTTTTGGGTAAAGGGGTATTTTTGGGGTTCAGGGTCAGTTATTAGTTTTTGGGTAAAGGGGTATTTTTGGGGTTCACGGTCAGTTTTTAGTTTTTGGGTAAAGGGGTATTTTTGGGGTTCAGGGTCAGTTTTTAGTTTTTGGGTAAAGGGGTATTTTTGGGGTTCAAGGTCAGTTTTTAGTTTTTGGGTAAAGGGGTATTTTTGGGGTTCAGGGTCAGTTTTTAGTTTTTGGGTAAAGGGGTATTTTTGGGGTTCAGGGTCAGTTTTTAGTTTTTTGGGTAAAGGGGTATTTTTGGGGTTCAGGGTCAGTTATTAGTTTTTGGGTAAAGGGGTATTTTTGGGGTTCACGGTCAGTTTTTAGTTTTTGGGTATAGGGGTATTTTGGGGTTCAGGGTCAGTTTTTAGTTTTTGGGTAAAGGGGTATTTTTGGGGTTCAGGGTCAGTTTTTAGTTTTTGGGTTAAGGGGTATTTTTGGGGTTCAGGGTCAGTTTTTAGTTTTTGGGTAAAGGGGTATTTTTGGGGTTCAGGGTCAGTTTTTAGTTTTTGGGTAAAGGGGTATTTTTGGGGTTGAGGGTCAGTTTTAAGTTTTTGGGTAAAGGGGTATTTTTGGGGTTCAGGGTCAGTTTTTAGTTTTTGGGTAAAGGGGTATTTTTGGGGTTCAGGGTCAGTTTTTAGTTTTTGGGTAAAGGGGTATTTTTGGGGTTGAGGGTCAGTTTTGGGTTTTTGGGGTACAGGGGTACAGGGTAAAAATAAATTAAAATTAATTTTAAATTACATTACATTAAATTATATTTTTTTAAATTAATTTACGATTATAAAATTAATATATATTTACCAATACTTACGTTGTAATGGTATGCGTTGTAAAGGTACCTGCGTTGTAAAAACATTTGTTGTAAATACTTGCGTTGTAAAAGTTTTTGCGTTGTAAAAAATGCGATGTAAAAGCATGCGTTGTAATAACATGCGCTGTATCATCATATATCCGATTATGCCATGTTATGTTTCATCTGGACCTGTAAGATTACCCAAATGCAGCGGTAGTGGCAATAGATTTGGAAAAAGCCTTTGACACCCTACATTGGGATTTTTTTTCTGTGGTAATGGGCGTTCTGCAGATGGGAAATGGGTAGTTGCAATGGGTCCGTCTGCTTATGGAAACCCTACGGCTTGTGTGTGAACGGGGACCATGATCTCGGCATCCTATCCCATTTTCAGAGGGACCCAGCTGGGGTGCCCAAATCGAACAAACATGTACACCAATTCTCCAACTTATTTGTAAAAGAAAATTTCAAATCCATAAGTCCTCAGTAAATCCAATCAAATGATATGATGCAGCAGACATACACAAAAAGTAATCCTTCCAGCTCCAAATCCAAATGAAAGTGAACAGCACATGGACAAAGCACTGAGAGGAGCCTGGTGGGTAGGAACAAGAAGTTGGAGACTAAGGAGCACTTTGTTACTCTTGAAAAAAGAGCAGAAAATAAAGAGGACTACTTGCACAAAAGACTATAGCCAAATCACAATCTGAGGGGTTTTCTTGAGCAAAATGATCATTTTCGAGAAGGTTTTATGCTCGAGTGAAACGCGATCTTACCAACATTGCGCCGGGAGGAACATCCTGCGTTCTAATGACATGATCGCGCATCCAAATGACATGATCGCGTTCGCACAGTCTCGCGGGATTGTGCGGCCGGATTCCAAACGTCGTGGCGCACGCGACCGGGAGAGAAAATCAAGAAGGCGAACGCAGAAGCACAGTAAGTCATTACCGCGCACGGGAGAAGGCTATTGAGCACACGAGGAAGAAAAACAATTACGCTACTCTGTAGATTGCGAAGTAGTCAACATCTTTGCGTTCACTGCAAAGCACGAAGTTGCCGCTACTTCGCAAACTTCGCGAGTGGAGCGTAGTTCACTGCCCAGGGTTACTGGCCACCCATTGGAGTTGGGCTGCCAAATAGTACGCTTTAAAATCTGGGGCCCCTAATACTCCAGCCGTAAGTGGGAGGGGTAGGGTCTGTAGCGACACTCTATGGCGGCCGCCATCCCATGTGAGTTCTCAAAGAAGTCCATCCAATGTCCTAAACCAGGATTTTGGTATCAATATAGGGAAGATCAACAAAATAATACAATAGGCGGTGGGAGAACAATCATTTTTGACACTGCCAGCCGAGCCATAAGCGGCAACTTTAGAGCATGCCAGAAAGCTAACTGCGATCTCAAAGCCCTCAGGGAGCCACCAAGGTTTCCATTGAACAAATCTGCCTGCGTATGATGAATCTGAATTCCCAGATATTTAACGGACACAGGTGCCTATGCCAGGGTAGCTGGTATACTCAGTGGCCGGAGCATGGCGTGGTGTAATGGGAACACAAATGTTTTTTTCCCATTCACACGTAGGCTAGATAGTGCTGCAAACTCATCCAGAACTAAACTGCATCTACCATGATGCCTAGGGGTTACTCTGCTGGGAGGTGAAGCAGTGTACTCCCACACCAGTTTCTTGTTCAAACTCATCCAGAATTTCCAGAACCTGACGGACTCCCGAAGTCCCGTCCCCCAAATAAATGAGAACATCATCTGCGTAGACCGAAATGATATGGTGAATCCCGTCGAGGGTCACCCCCACTCCCTCATCCTCCTTCTGCATTCTTGCTGCCAGAGGCTCCACGCCATGCTCGTGGCAATCCCTCATTAACAGTACTAATCATTAAAATAGTAGATAAGACGAAATTAACATACACACAACACTGACATTTGGGGAGAAAAGCTTTATGCATGCTTCACTAAAGTGCAAAAATATTCAACGCAACTAAAACCTGCTTTAAACAGGAAAACACTTTTGCGCATGTGCAAACCAGAATTACGTAGATAGTAATGTGACTAACCCGTTTTGAGAGGGAAAACTCTCATGCATGCGCAAGAATTACTAACATTAGGTCTTGAGGCACTGAAACTGTGTTGAGAAAATGTTATTTAATTTGCAACAATAGATGTACGGGAATTAAGTAAAAGAACATTTGTGAATGAGCTAAAGGAGAAGGGTTTGCCAGACAAAGAAGTACTAATGAAAATGAATATGTCAGCATGAGGTGACAACAAATCCCCTGCCAGTGTCCAATCAAAGTCTGTATTCCATTGTTAATTCCAACTTTAGAGGGTGGGACATGCAGAAATGAAGACTATAACTAGAGTAACTTAAAATGTAGTAATTAGCAAGCAAGCAAGGAGGTTCGAGAGAGGAGAGAGCTGCTGATGAGGAGGAAAGGACAGAGCAGACTGGGAAGTTTCATACCTGAATGACAACCTGACTAGATTGAGGATACCAGAAGAATATCGAAGCGGGAGAGAATGTAAGAGAGTGATGCGCCCTGGTGCGCCAGGTTTGTAGAGAAGTTTAGTAAGTATTGCCCTGTCCTGATCCTGTCCATTAGTCTTTATCTCCTGATTCCTAATCAGGGGACCACCAACAGTCCTTAGGCCAGAGAAGTGTTTTTCCGTTATCACTATTAGTAACTATTTTTCTGTCTCAAATTTGCCTTTCCTTTTGCAAATGTATGATTTATTATGCCTTTTGTTTCTACAGCTATCCACTCTTAATGCATTGATTTGTTGAAAGAGTCTGTGATTTTGAATGTATTTGCTAAATTAATTTTCTCCTCCACGAAAATTGATGGAGTTTGCACTGTGAATATGTACTAATGAGCATTCATTCATGACTGAGATATAGATAAAATTCATGAATCTTACCCAGAGTCTGGGGTTATTTCACTGAGATCTGTAAATTAATTAGTTAATTGGTAGTATCACCATCAACTAACTCAACTAATGGTCCATTGACCAGAGAAAAGAGTGTTGATCTGTGAAGATTAGATCATATTAAAATATTTACCTCAAATTATTTTGAGGTGACAGTGAGTTAACTAATCACAGCTGCAGTGAAATTATAAATCGGAATTTAGAAGAGCGTGGTAAGGAATTCACACTGCAGAAGTTTGCTTGTCTGTTGTCATAATACCTAAAAATAATGCAGGACTGTAGGTGTTATATTAGGAACTATCAGCCTGATTCATGTACGGGCCGTTTTGCGTGTCCCTAATAGCGAATCATAGCGATTCGCTATTGAGGACACGCAAAACGGCATTCATGTAGGAATTGCTACTTAAATAGCGATTCCTACATGTTCTTTATTTGCGAGTAGCAATTTGCTACTCGCAAATACTCCCCATTCATTCCTATGGGCCAAGAGGCCCATTGGAATGAATGGGGATTTGCGAGTAGCAATTTGCTACTCGCAACTGAGATAGCGATTTTAAGGGTGACAGGGGTGTCCAAAGGACGCCCTGTAGCACCCCTAAAATGCACTTTTGGACAGGTGTTGCGCACACACATGTCCAAAGGACATGTGTGTGTGCTACATGCAACTTTGAAAAATGCTTTTAAAAGCATTTTTCGGAGTTTTTGCTATTTACCGACAGGTCTGACCTGTCGGTAAATAGCGGCCCCAAAAGTCCAAAATCGCTATTTTGTTGTGTGTCATGAATAGCATTTAAGGAATCTCTATGACAGTGCCAGTAACTATTGGTCCTGTTATTCCATTATATGGTGAGAAATGAGGTACACCAAAGTCCCAAAATGTGACTGTCCCACGGAGTGGTGTTAGAAAAGAGATAGATCAAATTAGTGAGAGTGATTCGAACGCCTCGTTATTAGATCTCCCAAACCTTGAGACCATGACTGAAACCCCAAAGAGAATTTCACCCATGGTTACAAGGAGGGAAGTAACAACTATCACTCCGGTGGCAGGAAATTCTACTGGATTTTCATCAGACAATCAAGACAAATGGGCAAAAGGACTAGAAAGGGAGAAATCGCAACCATGAACTATAGATGTAAACAAGTTGAGAGTGGATTTGGAAGAAATGATTATTGGTACAATAAGTCCAGACAGATTAGGTTCATATGGAGATGAAGAATTGTTGTTTTTGTGCAAAAGTATAACCTGGAGAGCAAAGAAACTTCATGAGGAAATAGTGGAAGCAGCTTTAGAATTTGGAATAGATGTGGAAATGTAAAAAATATAGCAAAACCCATATAGATCAGAATTTACAGAAAAGGATTTAGAAAGTTTGAATGCGTCAGGAAGGAGATTGCAAATAAAAGAATTAATGCACGTTTTGAAGAAATGGGGATATGTAGATTGATGGAGAAGTAGATGGTCAAAAAAGAGATGGAGCAGTTACAAAGGAAGCGTCTGCCTTCCCGTTGTGAGAAGTAGAAAATGTTGAAAAGATGTGTCCCGTGAGAGAAATTCCTGGTGGTGGATATGTTCATGTTCCATGGAGTAGACAGGATATGTTGTATTTTACGAATGACTTCCCTAGATTGAGAGACAAACCAATTGAATGGTACACGCAGGTAGAGACTTGTGGAAGTTTCAAAGGTTTTGTCGAAAGATTTGGATGACCTGTTTGATACAGTGGTACAAAGTGATTTGTGGACAGAATGTAAAATAACCATTGATTTGACAACTCAAGAATATCCCAGAGACGCAAAGACAGGTGCACCTTCAGAGGAAGTAATGAAGAAATATCATCAGGTGATTACTTTTCTGAAAGGAGAAATTCCCCTGAAAGAAACAGATTGGGTTAAAATAGACAGGACAACTCATGAACCTAAGGAGTCAGTGCACACATACTGTGAAAGGTTACTACAAGTGTTTAAGCAGTCTAGTGGATTCGAGAACATTGGCGATAAGGATATGGAAAAGTTTGTATATAGGTGTGTGTATGGATTGAGATCAGAAATTAGTCAGCTAATTCAACAGAATATGCTTTGCTGGCAAAGCAAACCTATTGATGATATTTTGAAGTATGCGAAGCATTGTAGTGATGACATTGATGCCAAACACAAAAGGCTAAAAGAGAAAATGATGTGGGCACAAGTGAAGTTGGCAGAACACTAAGAGGCTAATCCAGTTTCTAAAAACCATACTCAGATGAATGGTCAGAATCATAATAGTCAAGTGCCAAAAGAAAATAAAGTAAAAGGACGAAAGAGTAGAGAAGAAGCGAAAAAGAAGTATCCCTGTCATGGGTGCAGAAAGCTTGGACATTGGAAGAATGATTGTAGAAATGTTTAACAGAATAATATGGTAAATCACATTTTAAATCCACAGATACAGAGTAATGTGGTTGTTAACGAGCAACAATGGCAGCAGGTAGTTACTCCGCATTGCATGTGCCACAAGCCCCTATGGCCAACAATGTGAGCGCTCAGGTGCAGAGATACAGTATGAACACCAGATTTGTTGAAAAAGTGGAAAGAATACACAGACGGTTCAACAATATCAATTTCAAAGCTTTATTCGACATTTTGCCATAAAAGCATTACCTCCCTAATCATTATACAAATAAATACTACGTCTAAAAATAATCACAGTAAAATACTTATTAAACAATTGACAGTCAGTCGAAAACACTTTACAGATAAAATACTTGCTTATTTCATAAAATTTGTTAAAACAATGTGGACATGATAGCCATATTTCATTATATCACATTAGCTAACAAAGTGCGAGTGCGAATCACCCATGCCCATCCAAGAAATTTTGCTACAGCAATCGCAAAAAGCGGAGAACAATCTGATTCTAATATTCTAAGTGCAGTCGATTGGCTGCGAGTGCCAATATTTAGACAAGCTGGACGTAGCCATTTTCGGCGTGGATTAACATATAAGGGGCAACAAAACAACACATGGGAAATATGCTCTGTATTAAATGCAACGTAATGGTAGTGATTCAGAGATGTCCCAATGACAGTACCTGAGGGTGAAGGGAGTGTGTGTGCTTGGCACATCTTTGGCGGTAGATCAGTCAGGTCCATTTGTGATGGAAAGGTTGAAGGAAATGACATCACTTTTCTAGTGGATACTGGCGCTACCCATTCTGCTGTGAGAGCAGCAGAAATTCCAAACCTACCCCTCTTGAGAGAAACTATCCATGTTGTAGGAGTCTCAAGTAACCAAATAAGGACCCCAGTCCCAAAACCAATAGCAGTGAATATTGGTAATTTCAGAGACATGCATCGGTTTGTGGTATGTGATTCGAGTCCGGTGAATCTGTTAGGGAGGGACTTGCTATGTAAGATGAACTGTACCATCTTCTGTACGGCTGATGGTATTGTTTCCCAAGCACATGTTGAAGATGTTGCTTTTAAAATGGTGTTGACGAAACAGGGAACAGAAGTGGATGAAATGTTTTCAATTCTAATTGAAAGTGATTTGCCTGATTAATTGAAAAACACAGTGAGGTCAGATGTGTGGGATTTATCAGGAAAAGAAATTGGTCTGATGGCAAATGTAGACCCAATTAAAATAGTGGTGAAAGAGGCTGCAATGTATCCAAACACATCTCATTACAAAATGAGATGTGTTTGGATACAAAAAGGCAGGAGTTGTCCCAGTAATTGATCAAATTGAACAAGGTATTCTAAAAAGAAATATTGAACAGCCCTTGTAACTCGCCAATCATGGGGCTCAAAAAGCCTAGTGGCAAATATAGAATAGTGCAAGATTTGAGGAAAATCAACAAGATAGTAGTACCCTGGGAGCGTGGCTTGGATCCCGGGAAGATGGCCGCATTGTAGTGCTGCTCCACCGGCCGCCTTGATTATCCTGCAACATCCTGCTCCCTGAAAGCCCATTACCTCTGTCCACTGTGCAGATATTGAAGCCTCTGCGTTGGACTGCCAGAATCTGCCACCGATGGTGAAAGAGGAGCTTCTTGGACCCAACAACAGGAGTCGTGGCCGTTTCCGGGGTGTTATGGGCCTGGCGAGGACAGCCTGTGCCGGCGCTGAAAGAATGATCGGAGCGGCCCTGCGGTGAGGCGCTGGAAGAGAGCTGTGCTGACTAATGGATCAGCACTGAGGTTTCCCGGAGTCTGAGTTGCGGGAGCAGCAAATTCTGAGGTGAGTTCCCGCGGCTGACATGGAGGTTGTCGGGCGCTGCTCCTACGCGAGTCGCCAGTCTGCACTGGCAGGATTGTGCACAGCGGGCCCGCATCTGATTTCCACTGCGTGGCCCGTCCGGCAGAACTCCTCACGTGGCGAGAGACAATTCAGATATACAGTGCCATCTGCCTGCAATTATTGACGGGTATCCCCAGAGACAGGGGACACCAAAAGAAGGCGAGGGGCAGCGCACTGGGCCCGTTTTTTCCTCATAGGGTGCCTCATCATTGTTGAGGTCCTGTTTGTGGCTGCCATTGTATAGGCAGAAACACTGAATAACACATGCACTAGGCCTGCAGCAGAGACTGGAGACCTATCACAATTGACCTACCTCAGGACACAGTAGGCTTGGCTTTGCTAAGCCCACTCGAGTGGTGGCCATCTTCTTGCTAGGAGATCCACTTTAAGCTCGCAGCAATTTTGAAGGGTCACTGCTGCATTACCTCAATTCTTGAATGGCGCTGGCTGTGGGCTGGCGTCAACTGGGTGGTCTGGGTGCGCATTCATCTTCATCCGCTCATATACAACTGCGAGGAGGCGGGACACTCGACTGGCACAGGAAGACCCCTAGCTAAACAATAGTACCTCAGTGAAAACTCCGCTGCCTTGCGAACCCCTGACAACTACCCTTTGGTCATTAACCTGCACGGGCACCACCAAAAGTCATGGGTAAACCAGAGAAAAATCAACTGAGGCTCGCCTTTGAACTGCGTAAAGGGGGCAACATTTTGCAAAATGCAGCCTCAGACTCTGAGTTAGATTCTTCTGCATTGGCCCCATCTGCAATAGAAATAAAATGCTCTCTGCCATCCAGGCCAGCTGCAATCGATAGGTGGGGAAATAGAAGCTCTCAGCAGTTGGATGGACCACATGTCCGCAAAATTGGACAAGCAGGTGACACGAATCGGCGAGGCTGAACAACGTATTTCGGACACTGAAGAGGGCCTGCAACAAGTCGCAGCCAAGATCAACAACATTACACAACTCCTGATGGGGATTCAGGCTAAATATTACGACATTGACACGCGCTTGTGGCGCAATAATGTGCTTATTTTAGGATTACCGGAATCCACAAATGTGGGGCGACTGGAAAACTTTGTAGAATCAATGATCAGAGACATCTGCGCAGCTGAGAGCCTTTATGCCATGTTCACCATCGAACGCGCGCACAGGTCCCTGGCACCGTGCCCAAAGCCTGGGACTCCACCTCAGCCCATTATTGCGGGACTTCTAAACTTTAGGGACCAGGGCACTATACCACGCATTGCCCGGCAAAAGGGCACCATAACTCATCAAGGAAACATCCTGTCCTATTTCCCAGATTTTACAGCTACAGTACAGGGGGCACGTAAAGAATTCCAAGGTGTTAAAAAACTTCTCATGAAAGAACAGATCCCATACGCTATGCTGTACCCGGTTCAGCTTTGCATAAGCACAGATCATGAGGCCAAGATGTTTTCAGACCCAAAGCTTGCCATGGATCACGCCAAACAACTGAGATGAAACCAGCGTTCCTCCACGCAGACGTCTGATATCGATGAGTGACTGATGCAAGCCCTATTTTCCACTCTATATCCTTTTTTTACGCCATTTATATAAATGAAGCAGGGTTAGCGGCCTAACTGGAAATATGTCAATGTTTTCCCTGACTATGACCCGCTGCTAAAGATGGACTGTGTTCATTGAATGCCATTTATTTTTCTGCTGTTATCATTCAGATATAACAATGTAGTGCTGCTTGCAAATGGTGCTGGGCAGCGCTTGAATGCACATACACAGGGATCCCTCGTTTTGAGATTGCGAAGGCTTTGTTGTAGATGTTCTGCAATGCTCTAGTCAACTAGATATGATTCTCTATTGCTCCCTGCGCAGAAGGGTTTGCAGGGAATTTCTAGGATGTTCCCCTTGTGATAGCATAGTGGGATACTGGGCGGGAGTGCTAAAACTCCTAAGGCGGCCCCTCCCTGGTTTCTTGGGGAGTGGTTCTAGTCTCTATGTCCCCTATTGGGTGTACCCCACTACTATTGTTTTGTTCGTAAGTTTGGTTATGTCAATGGGATTTGCCTTTGGCAAGATTGGGTTGCTGAAGTGGGAGGGGGGAGGGAACCTGACGTGGGTTCCAGAGACTGTCAATATTGAGATCAGAGTGCTTGATGCAGTGATAATTGCAGAGATGTCGTTCAGTGGGTGCTGTCATTCATATACCTGATACATACTAGGATCTTTCAAAATAGATAATGGCTGAGGAATATCAGTGCATGACATGGAACATCCGATGCTTCAATTCCCCAAAAAAGACGAGACAGGTGCTGTCATATTTGGACAGAAATAATGTACAGATTGCATTAATAAAGGAGACCCACC
This sequence comes from Lissotriton vulgaris, assembly GCF_964263255.1. Lineage (NCBI taxonomy): Eukaryota > Metazoa > Chordata > Amphibia > Caudata > Salamandridae > Lissotriton > Lissotriton vulgaris. The sequence goes on from NC_141689.1 coordinate 365,581,277, forward strand.
TGAACAAACGCACAGACTTCAAGTGGCCCATAGACGCCCGGGGCCTCGTCCTTTTCTTCTTGTGCACGTTGTGTGCTTATTCGGATTCTGAATAAGAAGAGTATCCCGTTCTACCCCACGCACACTCACACGGATGAAGATGGCCGGTGCGTCATGGTACAGGGCAAACTGGGGATGACTTCTCTCACTATCATTAATATGTACGGACCAGTGGTTGATGATCCCGCACCTTTTATACAAATACTCACTATTCTACGATCCTGGCCTGACATAGCAGTACTATGGGGTGGGGACCTAAACACGCATCTAGACCCACAAGTAGAGAAATCTAATCAGTCGGGGGGTCGTACACTGAAAGTTGCCCAATGTATCCGTGAAGCTATGTCAGAGCAAGGTCTGCTAGATGTCTGGGGGTGCGAAATGGGCAAGGTCGGGAAGGCACACATATTACACCCGCCCATAACAGCTGGTATCGGCTGGACTACTAGTTGCTTAATGAAAACGTAAATGACTGGGTCACTCACACACACACACTGCCCCGCACATTGTCGAATCATAACCCTGTGCTTCTACAGTTATGTATCCATACTAATCCACATCGCACATTCACATGTCGATTCCTTGCTAAAGCACTGCTTGCTCCCATCTTTAAAGAAGCTATCAGGATGGCCATAGTTCATTATTTTGAGGAAAACACTGGCACAGTGGAAAGTCACGCATCACTCTGGGAAGCATTTAAGGTGACAATAAGAGGAATCTGTATAGGCACCTCATCGGGCATATTGAAGGACATAAGAGGGCAACTCTCCAAAGCAGAGGCAGCTCTGGACGGGCTGGATCAGAGAACTGCTGGAAGATTGCAGCAAGTTAGCAGTAACAGAAGCGCGTTATATAGGGAAGAGACACGTAGCCAGGGTGTATGGTGAAGGGGGAAGACTGGGCAGGGTACTAGCCACCAAACTACTGTTTCATGAACATCATAATCAGATCGAAAAGATTGTTGACATAAGTGGCTCAGAGCATTTCACCCCACAAGCTATTGTAGAACAGTTCAGGGAATACTACGAGGCATTTTATACCACACAAGGTTGTGCGGCTGAGGATGATATGGCAGAATACCTATCAGACATCGACTGTGCGTGGTTGCCGGATGTACATCAAAAATACTTATCCTTTTCTATAGATGAAACAGATGTTAAAGATGCTATCCGTTCTCTTCCTAATGGTAAGGCCCCAGGACCGGATGGTCTGACAGCAGAATTTTATAAAGCATATGCGGACCTTCTGGTGCCCCATCTTCTGGAAATGTATGCAAAAGCAAACAAATCCTGAAGCCTGCCCCTTCGCTTCGACAAGCCATGATCATCACACTTCTTAGAAGAGACAACCCCCCTATCTAGGTTGACTCTCATCGCCTCCTATCGTTAATCAATCTAGATGCTAAGATATTGGCAAAAATACTAGCTACAAAAATTCAACTTTTAATGCCCCTACTCGCACTTCCAGATCAGTCTGGATTTATACCAGAAAGATCCACTTCCCAGAATTTGCGCACTATTTTTCCATGTTCCATATCCTTAATCCTAACTTGCCTGCGGCTCCTATCATGCTTGATGCAGCTAAGGCATTTGATTCTATAGAGTGTGGGTACATGTTTCATATACTATGCAAGATGGGGTTCCCTAATGTCATATTACAGTGGATCAAGACCTTTTACACAGATACGACAGCCAGGGAACGTGTGGGTGGCCACACCTCCATACCCCTCCAGATCAAGCTTGGCACCCGGCAGGGCTGTTCCTTATACACTCTCACATTTGCCATAGTGCTCGCAGAGCTCGCGTGTAAGATTCAGCAAAGGCACAGAGCGTCTGCCCTCAATTTTAGGCACCGACCAGTCGCCATCTCAATGTATGCGGATGACATGGTCCTGTTTATTAGAGATCCTCAACAGCACCTGTCTCCTGATCTCCGTGAATACAAAAAGTTTGGTTGTTCTCTGGTCTCACGATCAATTGGGAAAAGTCAGGCATCACACCGTTAACCACGATTACACCTCAGCCTTCCCTGGACTACCCGCTAGAATGGAAACCGGATCCAGTTAAATACGTAGGTGTCTGGCAACACCGTGACCCCGAAGTAGTAGTCAGGGAGAACTATGGTCGAACACATGATGTACTGGAGAAGCAAGTGAATAGGTGGATACACCTACCCTTGTCTATGGCAGATCGCATTGCTGTGCTAAAGATGGTTGTACATCCCCGCTTTCTGTATCTAATTACCAATTTACCAACTAAACTAATGCAGCAGTTTTTTAAAACACTGAGGACTCTTCTTCTAAGATTGATCTGGGGTACAGGGCAGCCGAGGATTAGCTGGCAAACGCTGACGTAAACATATGATAAAGGCGGTTTCACAGCGCCAGATTTTTATGTGTATTATCTATGTGCCCAAGCACAACATGCATCTTATTGGGTCAGACCACACGCCTTTACACCACATGTGGCGGTGGAAGATGGGGATGCCTATCCAACCCTGCTTGGCAGCATACTGACACATGTGAACAGACACACACCAAAGACAGAAATTAATATGCTAGACATGACCGTAGCTGCATGGCAGGCAATAGGTAACCGAGCACGCAAATTGCCGCTGTATGCACCCACGCTCCCCCTGGCCCATCATGCTGCACTATCGTTCACTCAGGATGTAGGATCTCTAAAATCTCTTAAAGAAGTTAGAATTGCTCAGATGGGTGACCTCTATCCTAATGGGCAATATCTCGCACACAGTGATCCGAAATATATATAATACCCTAACTCCCTATTTCAGTATACCTGTTATCGCCTAAAATGGGCCATACGAGACCACTACCCTGACTTTCCTACCGAGCCCCTGACACTCCAGTCTTTGCAGCTGCTTGTGGTGCTACCCACAAAGAAAAAAACATTTACTAGATTATACAGGGCAGTACAGGAGGAAACGAGTAGAGGGCCTGACAAAAGTCTAAATAAATGGAATGAAATTTTAGACCCACAAATAAACGGGGACGACTGGGAGAGAATATGCCAATTGACAGGCCATCTGACCCCCAATGGGAATGTACACATTAACCACTTTAAATTCTTACACCAGATATATCATTCCCCTTCAAAGTTACATAGAATGGGCCTCAGAGACTCGGATCCATGCAAATGTTGTAGGCAACTACATGCAGACTTTATACACCTCGCCTGGAGCTGTTGCCCGGTGTTCAAATACTGAGAGGGAGTGCTGAACCGTCTACACACCATGACGGGTGCGCTGCTACCCTGCACACCACTAGTATGCTTACTACACCACGTCACACATCTTAAAGGTACCATGGTTAGTTTTGACAGAGTTGCCCTTCTGTTAGCGAATAGCCGCATCTTTTTCACTTCACGTGGGACAGTGCTCTTGACACAAAACTGAAAGGTTGGCTTAAGGATATGGTATATTGTAAAGAAAACCTGTCTTTGTACGCTGAAGAACTGCCTGTGACGTCTAGGTTGAATGACATTTGGGGCCCACTTGAACAATTTCTTGCTATTCCAACACCTGAAAGTGATGATGACCACTCTTCAATAGTTAAGTGAATTGTTGTAATACTGTATGGTCGCGCTCACTGGGATATGTCTGCGAGATTTATGTGCTATAAGTATAATATAGTCTGATCATTGTGACAGCACATGCTACTGTATTACTGACGTCTCATATTGGCTATAAGTGCACTGCCGCTGTTGGCAGTGAATGTATGTTCTACTATAATTCAATAAAAATGATTTATTTAAAAAAAGATAGTAGTACCCCGTTTTCCAGTACAATTCCAGCAGTGAATCTTTATCAGATACCTTGGGATGCCCACTGTGATTGATTTGTGCCAGGCATTCCTTTCGATTCCCTTGCATCAGGAAAGTCAATATCTTTTTGCATTATGGTTCGGAGACCGTGTTTTGGCATGGTGCCGAGATCCTCCAGGGTACACAAAAAGTCCCTTGATTTCAATCAGATTCTGAAAAAATGTTTGGAGACTTTGGTTATGCCAGGAAATTCGGTCTTAGTTCAGTGTATTGATGACCTATTGGTGGCATCAAAGACACAAGAAGTTCGTGTCACTGACACAATAGCTTTACTGGACCATTTAGTAGAAGGAGGACACAAAGTGTCATCAGAAAAATTACAGTTTTGTCAATAAGAAGTTCAATATTTAGGACACAAGATAGAAAGAGGAGTCAGAAAAGTGATGCCAGAAAGTATAAAAGTGATTTGACAAATGAGTCTGCCTAAAACTAAGAATGAAGTGTGAATGTTTTTAGGAGTGATTGAAAACTGTCGCCAGTGGATCAGTGGGTTTTCACTACTTGCAAAACCTATAATAAGGTTGACCCAAAACGATGTGATAGATCCGATTGAATGGGATGATGAAAATGAAGAAGCATTCATAAGACTGAGAGATTGTTTGTGTCAAGCACCTGAATTGGGAATACCAGATTATACGAAAGAGTTTGCTTTGTTTTGCTGTGAAAGGGAAGGTTGTGCACTCCCAGTATTAACACAGAGACACAGGCTGTTACGACGTTCAGTAGCATACTTCTCTGGTACTCTGGATCCAGTGGCTGCGGCATTGCCTGGCTGCTTAAAAGCAGAAGTTGCTACTTGTGTGAGTCTGGAACAGAGTGAATCAATTGTGATGGGACATCCCATAAAGGTGTATGTGCCACACTCAGTTGAGATCCTTTTAACAAGGACTCGTACTCAGCACTTGGCCCCTAGTAAGCTGACTAATTATGAAAGAGTAATATTGGGTCCTGAAAATGTAAATGTGATAAGAGGCACCATGATGAATCCAGCAACCTTGTTGCCTGATTCATATTGTAAGGAAGTGAAAGAGGAAGATGATCATGATTATCTGGATGTGACAGAAATATGTACCAAGCGAAGACCTGACATACTTGAAGTTCCTTTGGAAGAGTCAGACTTTGTAATTTTGTTGATGGGTCATGCTTGAGTAGAGAAAATGGAAAATTGAGTTATGCTTATGATTTGTGTACTGTATCAGGTATCCTGGAATCTTCCTGTCTAAGAAGAGTCAAGTCTGCACAAATAGCCGAATTGGTTGCTTTGACAAAAGCATGCAAAATTAGGAAGAAATTGAGAGTAACCATATTTACGGATAGTCAATATGGTTTTGGGGTTGTGCATGACTTCAGCCAAGTATGGCTGCAAAGTGGATTTCTGACATCTTCAGGTTCTCAGAAATGGCAAAAATGTTAAAGAACTATTGGAAGAATTGCAATTTCAGTGGTAAAATGTGCCGCACATAAGCCAGGAAATGATTATGTGACACAGGGTAATCAGTGGGCTGACCAAGTTGCAAAATGTTATGATTGAAATAGAATGTCTTTGAACAGAGGGTTGGAAAAAGAGTTTACCAATTGCCAACTAATGTTCTTTTCTGCTTTTGAAACTGGGATGAAGTTAGGCAGTTGCAGGATGAGGCAGATGCATAAGAGGAACTCTGGATCAAATCAGGTTGCACAAGTAGAGTGGACAATGAAGTATGGTTGTGTGTCCAGATGGTAGACCAATAATGCCAGACAGTTTGTTACCACAAATGGTTAGGGTGCATCATGAAGCTGCACACATTGGGAGAGATGCCATGATTAGACATTTCAGACAGATATGGTACAATCCCAAGTTTAGGGTAATTGCAGAGAGTCTCTGCCAGAGGTGTTTGACCTGCCAACAGCAAAACCCAGGTAGAAACACAGTTGTCAGTTGGGGAAAAATTGGAAAGGTACTGGGACCATTTACAAGACTGCAACTTGAGTTCATTGAGTGGCCACTGCACAATGGTTTGAAGTAGGTCCTTGTGTCTGTGTTCTTGTTATACTTGTCCCTGCTGCCCAGCTTAGAATGTGTGATGCAAGAGCCTGTTAGAATGTTCTGTGTGGATGTCTGGCAGTTGAATGTGGGCTGAGTGGAAGGAGGCCACTCCTGGTGGGGTTTCCCCTTTATATATCTTACCTAACATCTTACCTGAATAAAGGAGCATCAAGAAAGCATATGGACTACCTGGCCTTATTTACAACATTTTTGGCGACTTGAGAAAGAAGTATCAACAGTGTGCAGAAATCTACAAAGAACCAAAGAACCTACAAGGAGAAGAGCCTTGAACTCATAGAAGAAAAGAAAATCTAAGAGAAACAGAGAACGAACATAAGAGTATTCAAGAAAAGAACTGACAAGGAACATTCAAAAGGTAAAAAGTCTCTATTCTAATGCATGTTTAAGCTTACTGGCACTAGGAAACTCCACCTGTGATCCAGAAATCGATCGCCCTAAGGTCTAGGAGTGCCAGATAAAACTCCTCATTATAAACAGTGAAAACAGTTTTGGCGTGAGATTTCCTGTCTTTAAACTAGTGTTTTAAGTCATTTACATCGAGCGCTGTACATGGGACACTCTCTTTGATTTGGATTGAGCGCTGTAAATGAGACACTCTCTTTCATTGAAATCGAGCACTGTGACTGAGACACTCTCTTTGGAACATGGGATTTGTGTGTTAATATATGCACCTTTGGAGAGTTTTAGCATTTGGTCGAACTTTACACGAGCAAGTGTCGTGTTGCGCATGGGGACATCACTGTCAGCAAATGCGATTGATAACAAAGTCGTGTTTCACTGATCCCAGACAGAGATTATACCACGGTTTGGGCAACTCACTCCCTTGTTGTTTTTTTTCCGACTATCTAACACGGAGCAAAACAAGCCATGCCGGGGACAGTTAAAGTGATAGCCGTTGAAGTGTGCGATGTTTAAACCTTTCTCAAAGTTCGGTTTTCATACGCACACACCTTACCTTGCCTGCCTGCTCTCAGTGTGACGTCTGATCCGACGTGAGGTGGTTCGACAATATTATGCTGAATAAGCACACGAGGATGCCTTAACGTGCCGGCAGCCACCCGGGACAATGTAGTCTGCGTGCCGCCATTTTAAAGGTTTGGCGCAGCTATTTATGTTACGCTTTTTGAGTCATTACCATGGAGATTGCAACCGCGTTCCTGGAAAGGGGCGACCACTCGGTCCCCCCGAACGTATGGCAGAGTGCCTCGATCCCCCCGGGAAGACATTTTTGGGCGGGAGGCGCGTCTCGGCTGGTATGCCCGAAGCGGCGTAGCCGGGGCGCGCTTTTTCCCGCCCTTGAGTGGGCTGGCCTAGACACGGACGCCGCCGGCCACGCCCTCGGGGCAGGCAGGGGCGGGTTTACGCCCGCCCTGAAGATGGATAAAAAGAGACGCAAGACCAGAAGACATCCTCTTGTTCCTGTGCTCTGAAGCTGCACCTCCCCGCTGCACGTGAGCTCGAGACGGAACGAAGAGCCAATTTTGAGCGTTTTAATCGTTCTTGTTTGTTTTTCAGTGACTTTGTTGGAGAATGCCGAAGAAGGTTGGAAAGCGCATGAATACCGACCAGATGCTGCGTGTCCTCATGAAGGAGATGTCCGAGCTAAGGAAGCGGGTGGACATGAATGAGGAAAGGGGTCCAAAACGTCCTTTGGCGGGAGCAGCCCCGGGAGGGAAAAACAAGAGGCCCAGGAGGGGGGCAGCGGGAGAGGAGATCCCCGGTCCCAGTGCTCCGCTCGAGGCTCCAACTCCCGTGCCAGAGGAGGGGAATCCGATCACCCCCGTGTCCGAGGATGATATGCCGCCCGAGTTGGCAGCACAATTGGCAGCGTGGTTGGGAAAAGGTAACGAGGGTGCCACGGCTGTCGAAGCGCAGGAGCTGATTAAGCAATTGCGTGAGAAGCGGGAAGCAGCCAAGGTGCCCGTGCCGGCTGCAGTGGGGGACAAGACACCAGGGACGGTTGCGACCACAGAGGCAGCGTCAGGTGCAGGTAAGCGGCCATTGCCGATCGCGAGGGATGAGTCAACACCCTCTCGGAGAGAAAAGTTGGGGCAACATGTTCCTTTGGCAATTAAGGAAAAGATTTGGGCGGGGGAGTATGTGAACATTTTTTCATTACTTGTTGATCATTATGAGGTGGAGCATGTAAAGAGTCAGAAGGACCTAATGCATCCGAGTGTTTGGCGCGCAAAAATGGCCGCCTTTAAAGTGAATGAGAATATCGCCAATTGGGGCAATGCCTGGGGAATCTTTACATCAATCCTGGGCGAACGTAGGCCTGAGTGGCTTTCCGAGTTCCCAATCTACCAATCACGAATCATGGGGTACTCGACATCGCACCAGGGGAATCATTGGTTTTGTTACGATAATATGTTCAGAAAGGAAATGGAGCATAATAAAAGTTTAACCTGGGATTGTTATGATGCCTTGACCTGGGATAAAATGAAGGAGTCAGGGATGTTAAAAATGCCGTTGGTGGGAAGTAATGTGGGTGAATCCTCCCGACAATATGCGGGGACGCCCTTTCGATCAGGTTCGGGGGCCGACGATCACTCGAAACCTACCGGCAATACCGGAAGGAAGGGTTTCTGTTTTAATTACAACAGAGGAAAATGTACGAGACCGCAGGGATCGTGTAAATTCAAACATGAATGTAGTGGTTGTGGGTCGTCCCATCCTGAGGCCTCGTGCAGAGCCAGAACGGGTGATAACGGGGGGAGAGGAGGTGCCAAACAGGTCTAATATAGTCCGAGGGGCGCCTTTACCCACTCCCATTGATACCCTGGCAATGATCCCTTGGCTCAGTGATTACCCGGATCGTACTTCTGCTGGGGTGCTGCGAAACGGTTTTTCGTATGGTTTCCGCATCCCGGTAGGGGACTTTCAGGGTGTGGATAAGTGTAAAAACCAACTTTCCGTCCTGCAGCATACAACCGTAGTACAGGAAAAGATCCGAAAAGAGGTGACTCGAGGTCGGGTCGCTGGCCCGTTTAGTGTACCCCCAGTCCAGAATTTTGTTTGTTCTCCCTTAGGGGTAGTCCCCAAGAAAGACCCTGGAGAGTTCCGACTAATTCATAACTTATCAGCTCCACGAGGTCTTTCCGTAAATGAGGCAATCGATCCAGAAGTGTGTTCGGTGCGGTACGCATCCTTCGATGAGGCCGTAGCCATTTTGAATCGCCTGGGGCCTGGGGCGCTGATGGCGAAATCAGATATCGAGTCAGCGTTCCGATTGCTCCCGGTACACCCAGACGACCAGCGTCTCCTAGGTTTCATGTTTCAGGGTTGTTATTACATGGATAGGTGTATGCCAATGGGGTGTTCTATATCCTGTGCTTATTTCGAGAAATTCAGTTGTTTCCTACAATGGGTTTTCACGAAGAAAACGGGTTTCCAAGATGTAATGCACTACCTTGATGATTTCTTATTTCTTGGGGCAGCCGGGGGTCTTGAATGTGGCCGGGCCTTGGCCGAATTTTGTGTGTTGATGAAACAGTTAGGCGTGCCATTGGCGCCGGGTAAAACAGTGGGTCCTACGACTTGCCTCGAGTTTCTGGGGATCGAGTTGGACTCCATTGAGGGGTGTTTCCGTTTGCCAGCCGAGAAAGTGTTGAAGTTCAGGGCTGCGCTGCAACTGTGTATAAATGCATCAAAAGTTACGCTGCAACAATTACAGCAAGTGGTGGGACAGTTGAATTTTGCCCTGAGGGTGATACCAATGGCCCGCCCCTTTTCCCGTTCAATTGCCCAAGCGATGGTCGGCCTTAAAGAAGGCCATCATCGCACGAGACTATCGGCCGAGATCCGCCAGGACATGCGTATTTGGTTAGCATTCTTGGCGGATTTCAATGGTAGAATCGTCTGGAATAAACCAGCCGTGTCTTCTGAGGAGCTGGGGCTATGGACAGATTCGGCGGGAAGCATAGGTTTTGGCGCCATTTTCGGCACAAAATGGTCGGCACAAAGATGGCCGACTTGGTGGCATGAGAAGGGTCTGACGAGTAATATTGCTTTCCTCGAACTGTTTCCCATCTTGGTGGCCTTGAGAACATGGCCCGATGGGTTCAAAAATCACTCGGTCATATTTTGGTCGGACAATATGACTGTGGTCGAGTGCATCAATAGTCAGGCAGCACGTTGTAAACTGATCTTAAGACTGCTTAAGGAAATTGTTTTACTATGTATGCAATTGAACGTGCTATTCAGAGCAAAACACGTGCCAGGGGTGATGAATCAGGCAGCTGACGCACTGTCTCGTTTTCAAATGCAGGCTTTTTCGGGTTTTCTTCCCTCAGCGGACCCGGAGCCGGCACCCTTTACCGAAGCTCTCTGGTCTCTCGGTGCCCCGAACTTCGTCACCTCGTGGGAGAGAGTCTAGCACCAAGGACGAGGAAGGCATATGAAGGGGCGTTTCGGGCCTATTTAGCCTTTTTGGGGAGTGATAGAGAGCGACTTTGGGGTCATGAGGAATGGGTGGTGAATTTCCTGATGTCCTTACGTAGGGCTGGGAAATCGGTGGCTACGGCCCAGAGGCATCGTGCTGCCATTTCCTTTGTTGCCAGAGCACACGCTATCCAGGACCCAACAGCGTCCTTCGTTGTACAGAAGGCGCTGCGTGGGTGGCAACGCCTTGAGGGTCGCAGAGTAGATGAAAGGCGCCCGATAGGTTTGGATAGATTGTCCCAGTTGTTGGCTACACTTCCTGCCACATGTTCATCTCAGTTTGAGGCAGTGCTGTTCCGAGCCGCGTTTACGCTAGCATTTCACGGAGCAATGCGGGTAAGCGAACTAGTTGCAAGGAACAAACTGGATGTGGCGGGGGGTTTGTGCCGGGAACACGTTCAGATCAGGGGAGAAACAATGACTGTCTCCTTTGTAAGGTCTAAGACTGACCAGGAAGGGATGGGTGACTGCGTCATCATACGCAGGATTCCTGGGTCCTCCATATGTCCGGTAAAGTGTTTAGAGGATTACCTAGCACGAAGGGTGGCATCATGGGGGGGGACTTTGTTAAGACACGCGGACGCCACCCCACTGACGAAATTTCAGTTTCAGCGGGTGCTTGCGATGTCAGTTGCCGCTGCGGGCTTGAACCCGGGCGAATTTGGCACCCATTCCTTTCGGATAGGGGCTGCTACGGAAGCTACAGCCAGGGGTCTTAATGTTGAGCAAGTGAAACGAATGGGGCGTTGGTCCTCCAATTGTTATAGAAGATATGTGCGGTTGCACATGTTGTGAAGCTGTAATTATGTACTCTGTACTCACGCTTCTTGTTTTTGTTTGGTTTCAGTTACGCAAGCCTACGAGGCGGGGCGGACTATGCAGTCGACCTTACACCGGGCCAGCGGTCAGACATCACCGGCTGTGAAAAAGGAGGTGTGGGTCGTGGGCCACTCATACGTGAGGCGTGCCGCAGACGTATTCAAAGCAGGTGACATGATTCACGTAGCTGGGGAATACGGGTACAGGATGTCCTTCTACGGAAGGGGCGGTCTCTGTATTGACCAGTTTCAAACATTTTTTGAGGGTTTGTTAGGGCGGACAAGGTCACCGCCGTCTATAGTTATAGTGCATGTTGGGGGCAATGATTTGGTCACCATCGGTAGACGACTACTCCTGGAGGCAATGCTTTCCACTGTAAGTTGGTTGGCGAGGAGAGTTCCGGGGTGCACGATTGCATGGTCCCATTTGATTCCACGAAAGGTGTGGCGGGGGGCTATCTCTATACCTGCTTTGAATCACTCTGTTAGAAAGCTTAACAATAAAGTGAGTAGGTTGTTCCGTTCCAGGACATTGCATTCTATTTCTCATAGCTGTATTAATGATGACAGGATGTATTCGGGGGATGGTGTGCATTTGTCTTGGGAGGGGAATGAGTTGTTCTTAGGAGACTTCCTAGCATGGTTGAAATCTTTGAAACATGACCTTTAGGTAGGAGTTTTGTGGGGGGTCCGGATAGCCGGTCAACTATCCGGCCTGTGGCGGTAAGGTCATGATCGGTGAGCACTAATTGGAAGATCCCTATGAGTGGGCGTCACCCAACACGGATGGGAGCGCTCGGGGGAGGTGGCCTTTGGCCCCTCAACGGGGAGGCGGTCCCTTCTAAGGATGGGTCGCCGGAAGAAGAGGAAAGGCGGTCAAGGCCCCTTCCTGTGTAGGAGGGGTTACAGCCCCCTCCTGGGGAATTTCCCGGGGCCAGTGACATCTGCGACGGCAGATGCGGTAAGTTGTGTGGGGTTGGGGGGAGGTCTACGATACCTTCTAGATACCTCACACGAGTCTTCGAACGACCTTTAACTGGCGTCGAGTTGATAAGTGCCCCCGTCAAGACAAGGGAAATTGTAGTAGTTGCACGTGAGTACGCCTCAGTGCTGTCGCCCCTCCCAAGTGGGGGGGGGATGTCTGGTTAGGGATCTTGACACCGGTTACGACCTTGCCGTTGGCCCTTAAACGTTAGGATGTACAATTTCAATATTTCAAGTAAATGTTTTGTAGGATGTTAGATCGGCTAGGAGAACCTCTGTATTAGAGAATCTGTTAAGGTTAGCCAGACATCGCAGTGTGGTATGAAATTGTACATTAATGTTTAAATGTTTTAATTTTTTGTTTTTAATAAATACGGCCGGGAGGGTCACTCCCTCCCACTTCCAAAAACTTCAAGAACCGTTTCCGGTTTCCCTCATTTGGGGATTGTGTTGAGAGGGGGTGGCGGGTATCTCAGCCATATGGAAAGGGGCGACCACTCGGTCCCCCCGAACGTATGGCAGAGTGCCTCGATCCCCCCGGGAAGACATTTTTGGGCGGGAGGCGCGTCTCGGCTGGTATTCCCGAAGCGGCGTAGCCGGGGCGCGCTTTTTCCCGCCCTTGAGTGGGCTGGCCTAGACACGGACGCCGCCGGCCACGCCCTCGGGGCAGGCAGGGGCGGGTTTACGCCCGCCCTGAAGATGGATAAAAAGAGACGCAAGACCAGAAGACATCCTCTTGTTCCTGTGCTCTGAAGCTGCACCTCCCCGCTGCACGTGAGCTCGAGACGGAACGAAGAGCCAATTTTGACCCACCCACCAGCCCCTGAGGACAGCTAGTTGTTTTAATAAAGTTGATCAGTTATTCTATTTCGTTTTCAGGTTGTTTTGGTGTTATGTTGATATTTAATGTGTAATAAAGATTGGTATAATGTTACAAGTTGGTGATTAAAGAATGTCGGATTTAAGGTCCATTTAGACACAGGTTTTTCGGTCATAGTGGCCAATGTAGTTTCGTTTAGTTAGCACTTGTCGTATTTATTTCGGTCAGGCGGTAGGCGGTAAGGTCATGATCGGTGAGCACTAATTGGAAGATCCCTATGAGTGGGCGTCACCCAACACGGATGGGAGCGCTCGGGGGAGGTGGCCTTTGGCCCCTCAACGGGGAGGCGGTCCCTTCTAAGGATGGGTCGCCGGAAGAAGAGGAAAGGCGGTCAAGGCCCCTTCCTGTGTAGGAGGGGTTACAGCCCCCTCCTGGGGAATTTCCCGGGGCCAGTGACATCTGCGACGGCAGATGCGGTAAGTTGTGTGGGGTTGGGGGGAGGTCTACGATACCTTCTAGATACCTCACACGAGTCTTCGAACGACCTTTAACTGGCGTCGAGTTGATAAGTGCCCCCGTCAAGACAAGGGAAATTGTAGTAGTTGCACGTGAGTACGCCTCAGTGCTGTCGCCCCTCCCAAGTGGGGGGGGTATGTCTGGTTAGGGATCTTGACACCGGTTACGACCTTGCCGTTGGCCCTTAAACGTTAGGATGTACAATTTCAATATTTCAAGTAAATGTTTTGTAGGATGTTAGATCGGCTAGGAGAACCTCTGTATTAGAGAATCTGTTAAGGTTAGCCAGACATCGCAGTGTGGTATGAAATTGTACATTAATGTTTAAATGTTTTAATTTTTTGTTTTTAATAAATACGGCCGGGAGGGTCACTCCCTCCCACTTCCAAAAACTTCAAGAACCGTTTCCGGTTTCCCTCATTTGGGGATTGTGTTGAGAGGGGGTGGCGGGTATCTCAGCCATATGGGAGACCGCAAGCAAGTGATAGCACTCTCAATCAGCAGTGTAAGCAGATGTGGGGTGACGATTTTAAGCATAAAATGATTCGTGCTATGCTCATAGAAAATGAACAGAAGAACAATTTACCAATAGAGGGGGCATTTATCAGCAGACATGTCAGTAGATTGTTTAGACTTCTGTGGATTTATATCAATACCACAATGGAGAATGCAGGCTGGAAGTTCATTTGTGAAGATGTTCTAACCAATGGAGAATGCAGGCTGCAAACTTCCTCTGCCGCAGTTTTAGCTGACAATTTGCTGAACTGGCGCTTTGTGTGGCACAACCTTGCTACTCATTTAAATGACTAAGTTTGGGAAGGACCTCGGGTGAGACATCGCTCACCGCAGTCAAATGGGGTGACACAGATGACATTTGGAGAGCAGTTTCTTTAAAATGGAAGATAACCTCGGGTGAGAGATCGCTCACCGGAGCTACATAATTGCTGTTTACTTAATTTACTTGTGACATTATATTTGCCTATATGTATAATTTACTTCTGACTAAATGGTTCTGTGAAGGTGGTGGAGAGGGTTGAGATGAGTTTGTAGTGCCCTGTATTTTGTTCATAGGATGGTCTCATTCTTTAAGGTTATGGGAGTTTTGTGTTCGAAATGTCACAGGGCATTATGTGCTCTGTTGCTTTTGGGTTGTGGAGTGATAAGTCTTCCACTTTTTAATACTTACTTGAAGTTTAATGGAGCTTGGAGTTCCAACTTTCAAATATTTTACATGGAGTTTCAGGGAGCTTAGAGTTCCACCTTTAAACATTTTTATGGAGTTTCAGGGAACTTGGAGTTCCACTTTCAAATATTTTTATGGAGTTTGAGGGAACTTGGAGTTCCACTTTCAAATATTTTTATGGAGTTTGAGGGAACTTGGAGTTCCACTTTCAAATATTTCTTTTCTATGGAGTTTGAGGGAACTTGGAGTTCCACTTTCAAATATTTTTATGGAAATTGAGGGAACTCTGGAGTTCCACTTTTAGATATTTTCATGGAGTTTGATGGAGCTTGGAGTTCCACTTTTGAATACTCTCATGGAGTTTGAGGGAGCTTGGAGTTCCACTGTACTGTTACGCCGTGAGTTGGGACCTTTTTGCCTCTTACTGACCTGGCCAGTCAGTTTGTTTGGTTTCTGGGTTGAGTATGTGATGCCTGGGTGTGATAGTGTGTTGGTTATTTCGTTGTGTGAGTAATGTTTGTTTAAGGAAGAGAGAAGGTGGTGTGAATGTTATTTATTAGTTTGCGAGATTGGTTTGTGAAGTAGTTAATTGCAAATCTTATCTGATTTTACATTTATGTTGAAATTGCGTGATGTGACTTATTATCTCACTTACTCTCCGCAATTTCTATTCATCTCTCTCGTTCATAAAATTAAAGAAGGGAGATGTGTTATACTTGTCCCTGCTGCCCAGCTTAGAATGTGTGATGCAAGAGCCTGTTAGAATGTTCTGTGTGGATGTCTGGCAGTTGAATGTGGGCAGAGTGGCAGGAGGCCACTCCTGGTGGGGTTTCCCCTTTCTATATCTTACCTAACATCTTACCTGAATAAAGGAGCATCAAGAAAGCATATGGACTACCTGGCCTTATTTACAACAGTTCTCAATGGGTAGAAGCCTATCCCACGAGAGAAATTATAGTCTCACAGTTGCCAAGCTACTGTTGAGAGAACTCATTCTCAGATTCAGATTTCCAGTAACTTTAGAATCAAATAGAGGACCTCATTTTAACAATGAGATAATTAAATTGATTTGTACAACTTTCAAAATTGATCAGCAACTACACTATGCCTATCAACCAGAAGCCTCTGGAGTGGTTGAGCAGCTCAATGGCACAATAAAATTTAGGTTAGGGAAGGTGTGTGCGCCCACTTCACTGAATGGCCTGATGCTTTGACCCTTGTATTGATGAGTCTTAGAAGCATTCCTGACAGAAGGACAGGATTGAGTCCGCATGGAGTCATCATGGGAAGAGCAACGAGACAACAGTTTGTACCTGGAAATAAACTGATGATCTAGTGTTGGACTATTGTGGACTAGCTGATCTGGTACGTTCTGTGTCTCACTAGGTTGGAGAAGATGCAACTACAGCACAGCTGAATCAAGTTTAGGATTTCTGTCCAGGAGACAGAGTCATGGTAAAGAAGCACACAAGGAAATCGTGTTTAAAATGTAGGTGGAAAGGACCTCATCAAATTATATTGGTGAAGTGTGAAGTGTGCTGGCTTTCTAAATTGGATCCATGCCAGTCACACACAGAAAGTCCCAAGTCCACCTGAAGGACAAGAGCAGCAACTGGTAGAACAAAGAGAAGAGCATGAAGCTGAAACTTGTGAAGTCGAAGAGATCAGAGAACACGACTCTGAAGAACGCATCAATGATGAGCAACCAAGTACAAGTCAAGTAAGGTGGGCACCAGTTACTGGGTCTCAAGAGACTGCTGTAGAGGCCAAATGAGAGCATGAACTTGAAAGACCACAGTAAATTGAGCAAATATAGAAGAATCTATTGCAGAAAATCCAGATCAAGCTCAGTCAGAAAAAGGAAAAGAACAGCTGAAAGGTCCAGAACAAATGTAGTCAATAGACAGGGAACGATCAGAAGGTCCAGAACAAGTCCAGTTAAAAGAAAGAGAAAATAAAAAGACACTTGAATTAGGAAGCAGGTGAAAAGACAGTACAAACTAAACAGTCAGAAAGGGTGATCACTGGCCAAGTGGAGTAAAAAGACTGAGATACTTTCTAAGAAGGGAAACTTTCTAAGAAGGAAAACAGGGAAAGAACTAGAGCAAGTGTCAAGTCAATTTGAGCAAGAATAATGGAGAAGAAAATCATTAAGGAGATCAAAAAGATTGAAAGTTCCAAGCAGAAAATATAGGGCTCCTGAACGGACGGACCTTATACTTGTAGACTTTGAGAATCTTGATCTGAACGAAGAACCAGAAAGTGACCCTATTGAAGGATCTGATGAAAGGAAATTGACACCACCTTAAAGAATTTTTTTTACACAAAGTGTGGAAATTATCAAACCAAAGCTTTGAAGTGTGGGATCACATAAACGTTTTTTTAAATTTTTAGATTTACATTTTTAGCTGAAGATTTTTTTTAAAGAAATAATTTTAGATAGTCAATAATTATTTTTTGTAGTACTAAGATATGGTAGAAATGAAGGTGACTGAAAATCTGAAATCTAGTCTAAAACGAAGATGTATTAAATGTGTAGTATTACAATACTAATGTTGATGTGGTTATTGTTAACTGTCATAGGACCTGTTGTAATGGTAACTAGCAATCGAAATAACACAAATACTAGTGAAAGAATGAATGCAGTTACTCAGAAAACTACTACTACAGATTTAGAAAAAATGGACAAGAGCATGTATCATCATGACAAGTCAAATAGTGATTCATCAATAAATGTATTCACTAAACTCTGGATGAGTATATTGATACCATGGATGTGAGTGATTGTTATGTTTGCATGAAACTACCTACTTCTGTCTAAGAAGAGGTGACGTATCACCATATTCCATTGACCTATGGTGTGTCCTATAGTGTTGTGTCTAGTTTGTTCTAGGTAACAGGCAAGTTGTAGTATTATTACTCGAATATGGATTTGGTCTTTTCAGAAACGCTATTCGAAGAAATCTGAATCCAGTGCTTAGTAGTAAAGAAGCAGAGTTTATGGGCGAGTTTGTCTTACAAGCCCAATAGATATAATGTATGCTCTTTAGAACAATCTAACATGCATTCTGCGTGATGAAGAGAAAGATTTTCTAAACTTAGTAGAGGAAAGAAGGCATGATTTCCAAAAGAAGGCTGTTGAGCAGAAGTCAGATGCACCGCCATGGGCTACTCGGGAGGGGGGCTATAAGAAAGCCAAGACTCATGCTGCAATGTCCTTAGAGTTGTCTAAATTGGGGAAATTCTTTCTACATAGACTAAAACAGAATATAATAGTATTTTCATTTGTACTAGTGAATGTGAACATACCTTCCTAATAATGGGAGGATGGGGACTAAAAGGTGGAACTAATCCTGTTTTCCCAGGAGTTTATTATGTGTGTGGTAAAATGCCTATTGCAGGTTGCCTGCACAATGGTATGGTAGTTATTATTTTGGCATCATATTCCCCAAGGTATGTCACATACCTAAGAACATTGACATGGATGTAATTAGTAAAGGACTAAAAAGAAGTAAAAGAGCAAGTTTTTCAGAAATATTAGGTGACATATTTGGGCTCTGATACCATCAGTTGGAGTCATACTGAATTCACATAAAATACGTCAATTGTCGACAGTAGTTGATTGTCTATCAACATATACTGCTGAAGGATTCTTGATGATAAATATCGAAGTGGTTTCAATCAGATCTATGGTTTAGCAGAATCGACTTGCCCTTGATATTTTATTGGCAAAAGAGGGTGGAGTCCATGGCATGTTGAAAGTTCAACACTGCTGTACATATATCCCAGACAAAAGTAAAGGAGGGATATATTAGGAATATTACAAAGATTCATGAAGATTTGACCCAACTGGAGGTTGACAGTGTCTGAGAGAAACTAAGTAAAAGTATTTCCGCTATAGGTAGTTGGTTTTCCACTTTTGGGAGTAGTTTATTAGGGAGGAATTTGCATAGTCACGCTACGCAAAGTACAGTGAAACGGTAAAAAATCTCAGTGAGCACGCAAAAGTTCCGCTAATTACTTGTTCCGCCCATTCGCCATGCTTCTTTCCTGTTCGCGAACACTGTTTGCATGCTTGGGGAGAAATATCTAGCGAACACGCATTTTGAAAGCGCAAACAAGTAAATAATTCTGTGAAGCCGCGGGTCGCGGAATTTTTGGCGATTCCGCGTTCTACGCGGAACGTGAAATTACCCAAATTCCGCGAGCAAAATGGAATTTACCGCCCAGGCCTAGAAAATACTAATCCCTGTGATAACAATAGCATTGGTAATTTTGATGATAATAAGGACTTATGAGTGTTGCAAAGGTAAAATGAGAACAAGAACGATGATTAAAACGAAGAATAAGAGGATGGGAAGAAAGAGAAAAAGAGAAAGAGAAAAAGTTAAGAGATTGAGTTAGAAGAAATTAAAGAAAATCTATATGATAACATGAAAAAAAGAAAGAGAAAAATAAAGAATGCATAGAGAACAACGTAGATACCAAGATTAGATAATAAAGTTGCCACTTGGTAATGATGGGTATTTTATGATGGCTCAAAATGCCATAAGAGGGGGGATTGATGGAGCAAGGATTCAAGAAAACGAAACTTGCTTGGAGCAATTCTTCCTTAACAGTACTAATCATTAAAATAGTAGATAAGACGAAATCAACATCCACACAACACAGCCCCTAAAACCCGCCTTAAACAGGAAACCGATTTTGCCCATGTGTGAACACGAAATATGTAGATACTAACGTGAATAACCCGTTTTGATAGGGAAAACTCTCATGCATGCGCATGAATGGAAAGGGGCGACCACTCGGTCCCCCCGAACGTATGGCGGAGTGCCTCGATCCCCCGGGAAGCCATTTTTGGGCGGGAGGCGCGTCTCGGCTGGTATGCCCGAAGCGGCGTAGCCGGGGCGCGCTTTTTCCCGCCCTAGAGTGGGCTGGCCTAGACACTGACGCAGCCAGCCACGCCCTCGGGGCAGGCAGGGGCGGGTTTTCGCCCGCCCTGAAGACGGATAAAAAGGGATGCAAGACCAGAAGACGTCCTCTTGTTCTTGTGCTCTGAAGCTGCACCTCCTCGCTACACGTGAGCTCGGGACAGAACGAAGAGCCAATTTTGAGCGTTTTGATCTTTTCTTTTGTCTTCTAGATACTCTATCGGGAGGATGCCCAAGAAAGGCGCGAAGAGAATGACGACTGACCAGATGGTTCGGGTCCTTGTAAAGGAGATGTCCGAAATTAAGAAGCGGCTGGCGGAGCGAGACGGGGAGGAGGGATCGGGGCGTCCATCGGCTGGGGGGAAACCCAAGAGGCCAAGAAGGGGACCAGCCGGGGGAGACGTCCCGGTTCCCTCTGCCCCGCTCGAGGCGCCGACCCCGGTACCGATGGAGGGGAATCCGATCCCCGTTGTCGTCACCCCGACATCCAACGAGGATATGCCCCCCGAGCTGGCAGCACAGCTAGCAGCGTGGTTGGGCGATAGTAGTGAGGGCGCCACGGCTGCCGAGGCACAGGCGCTGATGAAACAGTTGCGGGAAAAAAGAGATGCAGCCAAGGCGCCCGCGCCGGCTGCAGTGATAGACAAGCCACAAGTGGCGGAAACAGCGTCCGGTGCAGGTAAGCGGCCATTGCCGATCGCGAGGGATGAGTCAGCACCCTCTCGTAGAGAGAAATTGGGGCAACATGTTCCTTTGGCAATAAAGGAAAAGATTTGGGCGGGGGAGTATGTGAACATTTTCTCCTTGCTTGTCGATCATTACGAAGTGGAGCATGTTAAGAGTCAGAAGGACCTAA
The DNA here is from genome assembly GCF_964263255.1 of Lissotriton vulgaris. Classification (NCBI taxonomy): domain Eukaryota; kingdom Metazoa; phylum Chordata; class Amphibia; order Caudata; family Salamandridae; genus Lissotriton; species Lissotriton vulgaris. Next base: position 365,601,756 of record NC_141689.1, read on the forward strand.
TGCATCCGAGTGTTTGGCGCGCAAAAATGGCCGCCTTTAAGGTAAATGAGAATATTGGTAACTGGGGCAATGCGTGGGGTATCTTTACATCAATTTTGGGGGAACGTAGGCCTGACTTGCTTCCTGAGTTTCCAATTTATCAGTCACGAATTATGGGATACTCGACATCGCATCAAGGTAACCATTGGTTCTGTTATGACAACCTTTTCAGGAAAGCAAAGGAGCATAACAAAAGTTTAACCTGGGACTGTTATGATTCTTTGACATGGGATAAAATGAAAGAGTCAGGAATGTTGAAAATGCCGTTGGTGGGGAGCAATGTTGTTGAATACTCCCGCGAAAATGCGGGGACGCCCTTTCGGTCAGGTACGAGTACCGAAGATTACTCGAGACCTGCCGGTAACACAGGGAAAAGGGGTTTCTGCTTCAATTTCAACAAAGGTAAATGTACCAGGCCTCCGGGATCGTGTAAGTTCAAACACGAATGTAGTGGTTGCGGGTCGTCCCATCCTGAGTCCTGGTGCAGAGCCAGAACGGGTGAGAATGGGGGTAGGGGAGGCGCCAAACAGGTCTAATGTAGTCCGAGGGGCGCCTTTACCAACCCCGATTGATACCTTGGCGATGATTCCCTGGCTCAGTGAATACCCGGATAGTACTTCTGCTGGGGTGCTGCGGAACGGTTTTTCATATGGTTTCCGCATCCCGGTAGGGGACTTCCAGGGCGTAGGGACGTGCAAAAATCAACTTTCCGTCTTGCAGCATACGGCTGTAGTGCAAGATAAGATCCGGAAAGAGGTTAGCCGGGGTCGGGTCGCTGGCCCGTTTAGTGTACCCCCGGTACCGAATTTTGTCTGTTCTCCGTTAGGGGTGGTCCCCAAGAGGGACCCAGGTGAGTTTCGATTAATTCATAATCTGTCAGCTCCACATGGTCTCTCGGTGAACGATGCAATTGATGCAGAGGTATGTTCGGTGCGGTACGCATCATTTGACGAAGCAGTGGCCATTTTGAATCGCCTGGGGCCCGGGACGTTGATGGCGAAATCAGATATCGAGTCAGCGTTCCGGTTGCTCCCGGTACACCCAGACGACCAGCGTCTTCTGGGATTCATGTTTCAGGGATCGTATTACATGGATAGGTGTATGCCGATGGGATGCTCTATATCCTGTGCATATTTCGAGAAATTCAGTACTTTTCTGCAATGGGTATTCACGAAGAAAACGGGTTTCCGAAATGTAATGCATTACCTTGATGACTTTCTGTTCCTTGGGCCCGCCGGAAATCACGAATGCGGCCAGGCCGTGTCTGAATTTTGTGTGTTAATGGATCAATTTGGCGTGCCATTGGCACCAGGTAAAACGGTGGGTCCCACGACTTGCCTCGAGTTTCTGGGGATCGAGTTGGACTCTAGTGAGGGTTGTTTTCGTTTACCAGCTGCCAAGGTGTCGAAATTCAGGGCAGCCCTGCAAGTATGTATAAATGCATCTAAAGTTACGCTGAATCAATTGCAACAATTGGTGGGGAAGTTGACTTTTGCCCTGAGGGTGATCCCAATGGCCCGCCCCTTTTCCCGTTCAATCGCCCAAGCGATGGTTGGCCTAAAGGAGGGTCATCATCGCACGAGACTACCGGCTGAGGTCCGCCAAGACATGCGTATTTGGTTAGCATTTTTGGCGGACTTCAATGGTCGAGTCGTCTGGAACAAACCAGCCGTGTCCTCTGAAGAGCTGGGTCTATGGACAGACTCAGCAGGAAGCATGGGATTTGGCGCCATCTTCGGCACAAAATGGTCGGCACAAAGATGGCCCCCATGGTGGCATGAAGAGGGGCTGACGAGTAATATTGCTTTTCTTGAATTGTTTCCCATCCTGGTGGCCCTCAGAACCTGGCCCGATGGGTTCAAAGATCATTCTGTCGTATTTTGGTCTGACAATATGACCGTTGTAGAATGCATCAATAGTCAGGCAGCACGCTGTAAACTTATTTTAAGGCTGCTCAAAGAAATTGTCTTACTGTGTATGCACCTGAACGTGATATTCAGAGCAAAACATGTCCCAGGTGTAATGAATCAGGCGGCTGATGCACTGTCTCGTTTTCAAATGCAGGCTTTCTGGGGTTTCCTTCCCTCAGCGGACCCAGAGCCGGCACCCTTCCCCGAAGCTCTCTGGTCTCTCGGTGCCCCGAACTTCGTCACCTCGTGGGAGAGAGTCTAGCGCCAAGGACGAGGAAGGCATATGAAGGGGCGTTCCGGGCCTATTTAGCCTTTTTGGGGTCTGAGAGAGAGGGGCTTTGGGGTCAGGAGGAATGGGTAGTACATTTTTTGATGTCCTTGCGTAGGGCTGGGAAGTCGGTGGCTACGGCCCAGAGGCATCGTGCTGCCATTTCCTTCGTTGCCAGGGCCCATAATATCCAGGACCCGACAGCGTCTTTTGTGGTACAAAAGGCGCTGCGTGGGTGGCAACGCCTTGAGGGTCGCAGAATAGATGAGAGGCGCCCGATAGGTCTGGATAGGTTGTCCCAGTTGCTGGCCACACTACCTACCACATGCTCGTCTCAGTTCGAGACGTGTTTGTTCCGAGCTGCTTTTACGCTGGCATTTCACGGGGCAATGAGGATAAGTGAGCTGGTTGCAAGGAACAAACAGGATGTGGTGGGGGGTTTGTGCCGGGAACACGTTCAGATCAGGGGTGAAGCGATGATTGTCTCCTTTGTCAGGTCCAAGACCGATCAAGATGGGATGGGAGACTGCACGATCATTCGCAGAATTCCCGGGTCCTCCATGTGCCCGGTACAGTGCTTAGAGGATTACCTAGCACGGAGGGTGGCATCATGGGGGGGGACAATGTTGAGACACGCGGACGCCACCCCACTGACGAAGTTTCAGTTTCAGCGGGTGCTCGCGATGTCAATTACCGCAGCGGGCCTAGACCCGGGCGAATTCGGGACCCATTCCTTTCGGATAGGGGCTGCCACTGAAGCTACAGCCAGGGGTCTTAATGTTGAACAAGTAAAACGAGTGGGGCGTTGGTCCTCCAATTGTTATAAGAGATATGTGCGGTTACACATGTTGTGAAGCTGTAATAGTTTACTCACGCTTCTTGTCTTTTGTTTGGTTTTCAGTTGCGCAAGCCTACGAGGCAGGGCGGACTATACAGTCGACCCAACACCAGGCCAGCGGTCAGACATCACCGACTGTGAGAAAGGAGGTGTGGGTCGTGGGCCACTCATACGTGAGGCGTGCCGCAGACGTATTCGAAGCAGGTGACATGATTCATGTGGCTGGGGAATACGGGTACAGGGTATCCTTCTACGGAAGAGGCGGCCTCTGTATTGACCAGTTTCAGGTATTCTTTGAGGGTTTGTTAGGGCGGACGAGGTCACCGCCGTCTATAGTCATAGTACATTTAGGGGGCAATGATTTGGTCACCACCGGTAGACGACTTCTCCTAGAGGCAATGCTTTCCACTGTAAGTTGGTTGGCGAGGAAAGTTCCGGGGTGCGTAATTGCGTGGTCTCATATAATCCCACGAAAAGTGTGGCGGGGGGCTCTTTCGATTCCTGCCTTGAACCATTCTGTTCGAAAACTTAATAACAAAGTGAGTAGGTTGTTCCGTTCCAAGACATTGCATTCTATCTCGCATGGTTGTATTAACGATGACAGTATGTATTTGGGGGATGGTGTGCATTTGTCGCGGGTGGGAAATGAGTTACTCATAGGAGACTTCTTAGCATGGTTAAAGACGTTAAAACATGACCTTTAGGTAGGAGTTTTGTGGGGGGTCCGTATAGCCGGTCAACTATCCGGACCTGTGGCGGTAAGGTCATGATCGGTGAGCACTAATTAGAAGATCCCTATGAGTGGGCGTCACCCAACACGGATGGGAGCGCTCGGGTGAGGTGGCCATTGGCCCCTCAATGGGGAGGCGGTCCCTTCTAAGGATGGGTCGCCGGAAGTAAAGGAAAGGCGGTCAAGGCCCCTTCCTGTGTAGGAGGGGTTACAGCCCCCTCCTGGGGAATTTCCCGGGGCCAGTGACATCTGCGACGGCAGATGCGGTAAGTTGTGTGGGGTTGGGGGGAGGTCTACGATACCTTCTAGATACCTCACACGAGTCTTCGTACGACCTTTAAATGGCGTCGAGTTCTTAAGTGCCCCCGTCAAGTCAAGGGAAATTGGGAGTAGTTGCACTTGAGGTAAGCCTCCGTGCTGTCGCCCCTCCCAAGTGGGAGGGGTAAGTCTGGTTAGGGATCTTGACACCGGTTATGACCTTGCCGTTGGCCCTTAACGTTAGGATGTACAATTTCAATATTTCTAGAGAATGTTTTGTAGGATGCTAGTTCGGCTAGGAGAACCTCTGTATTAGAGAATATGTTAAGGTTAGCCAAACATCGCAATGTGGTATGAAATTGTACATAACATGAAACGTTTAATGTTTTAAATTTTGTTTTAATAAATACGGCCGGGAGGGTCACTCCCTCCCACTTCCAAAAACTTCAAGAACTGTTTCCGGTTTCCCTCCTTTTTGGGATTGTGTTGAGAGGGGGTGGCGGGTATCTCAGCCATATGGAAAGGGGCGACCACTCGGTCCCCCCGAACGTATGGCGGAGTGCCTCGATCCCCCCGGGAAGCCATTTTTGGGCGGGAGGCGCGTCTCGGCTGGTATGCCCGAAGCGGCGTAGCCGGGGCGCGCTTTTTCCCGCCCTAGAGTGGGCTGGCCTAGACACTGACGCAGCCAGCCACGCCCTCGGGGCAGGCAGGGGCGGGTTTTCGCCCGCCCTGAAGACGGATAAAAAGGGATGCAAGACCAGAAGACGTCCTCTTGTTCTTGTGCTCTGAAGCTGCACCTCCTCGCTACACGTGAGCTCGGGACAGAACGAAGAGCCAATTTTGACCCACCCACCAGCCCCTGAGGACAGCCAGTTGTTTGTAATAAAGTTGATTACTATTCTGTTTCGTTACAGGTTGCGATAATATCATGTTGATTATAATAAAAAATGGTGTATGTTGTGTAGGTTTTTGCGATTAGTGTGATTCAGATATAGTGTTGAATTTTAAGCATGCTCTTTCGGTTATAGTGACCAAATGTTTTCTTAGATTTTATTAGCATTGTCGTATTTATTGTTGGTAGGCGGTAAGGTCATGATCGGCGAGCACTAATTAGAAGATCCCTATGAGTGGGCGTCACCCAACACGGATGGGAGCGCTCGGGTGAGGTGGCCATTGGCCCCTCAATGGGGAGGCGGTCCCTTCTAAGGATGGGTCGCCGGAAGTAAAGGAAAGGCGGTCAAGGCCCCTTCCTGTGTAGGAGGGGTTACAGCCCCCTCCTGGGGAATTTCCCGGGGCCAGTGACATCTGCGACGGCAGATGCGGTAAGTTGTGTGGGGTTGGGGGGAGGTCTACGATACCTTCTAGATACCTCACACGAGTCTTCGTACGACCTTTAAATGGCGTCGAGTTCTTAAGTGCCCCGTCAAGTCAAGGGAAATTGGGAGTAGTTGCACTTGAGGTAAGCCTCCGTGCTGTCGCCCCTCCCAAGTGGGAGGGGTAAGTCTGGTTAGGGATCTTGACACCGGTTATGACCTTGCCGTTGGCCCTTAACGTTAGGATGTACAATTTCAATATTTCTAGAGAATGTTTTGTAGGATGCTAGTTCGGCTAGGAGAACCTCTGTATTAGAGAATATGTTAAGGTTAGCCAAACATCGCAATGTGGTATGAAATTGTACATAACATGAAACGTTTAATGTTTTAAATTTTGTTTTAATAAATACGGCCGGGAGGGTCACTCCCTCCCACTTCCAAAAACTTCAAGAACTGTTTCCGGTTTCCCTCCTTTTTGGGATTGTGTTGAGAGGGGGTGGCGGGTATCTCAGCCATATTACTAACATTAGGTCTTGAGGCACCGCATGCTCGGCACTTGCTTGTTTGAAATTAAAAGAGAGCTATTGCTGCTAATTCTTCTGCTTAAAAAAAACAATAAAAACATGGGATAGAGTAGAAGTGGGTGGTGAACATTAAAAATTATATATTTGAGAAATTAACATCTGTTTATGATTCCTTTATTAATAGTGTACATTTTGGCCTACTGTGCACGTAATGAAAGGAAAATGGTGGCGAAAGAGAAGCAAGCTACGCATGCGCACTGAAGTCATAATGTGACCTGATGACCCCATTGCTGAAAGCCTGCCAAGATTCAAGGATGAGAGTCGTGTGAAAGAAGCCCTCGACTGTGGAACTTTATTGAGAAAATGTTTTTTAATTTGCAACAATAGATGCATGGGAATTAAGTAAAATAAAATTTGGAATGAGCTCAAGGGGAAGGGTTTGCCATACAATAAAAATGAATATGTCAGCAAGAGGTGACGAGAACTCCTCTGCCCCCGTCCAATCAAAGTTCATATTCCATCAATAAATGCAACTTTTGAGGGTGGGACATGCAGAAATGAAGACTATAACTAGAGTAACTTAAAATGTAGTAATGAGCAAGAAAGCAAGGAGATTCGAGAGAGGCGAGAGCTGCTACTGATGAGGAAAGGAAAGAACAGCCGAGGAAAATTCACACATGAATGACAACCTGAGTAGATTGAAGATTTGGAAGAATATCGAGGAGGGAGAGAGTGTAAGAGAGTGATGCTCCCCGGTGTGTCAGGTTTATAGAGAAGCTTAGTAAGAATTGTCCTGTTCTGTCCTTTAGTCTTTGTATCCTGAGTCTTATTCAGGGGGCCTCCGCCAGTCCTTTGGAAGAGGGGTGGTTTTCCGTTATCACCATTGGGTAACTATTATTCTTTCTCTAATTTGCATATCCTTTTGCAAATGTATGATTTATTATGCCTTTTGTCTCTACAGCTATCCACTCTTAGTGCATTGATTTGTTGAATGAGTTTGTGATTGTGAATGTATTTGCTAAATGAATTTTCTCTCCTATGAAAATAGATGGAGTTTGCACTGTGACTTTGTACTAATGAGCTTTCATTCATGACTGATATTAAGATAAAATGTATGAGTCTTACCCAGAGTCTGTGGGTATTTCACTGAAATCTGTAAATTAGTTAGTTAATTGTTAATATCACCATCAACTAATGGTCCATCGATCAGGGGAAAGAGTGTTGATCTATGACGATTAGTTAGGTATTGAAATATTTACCTAAAACCATTTTGAGGTGACAGTGAGTTAACTAATCAGAGCTGCAGTGAAATTATAAAACTTGACCCCCATCGAAATAGCCAGGGAATTTGAATTTGTGTATATGGGCTCCATTGAATGTTTTCTCGACTGTGAAGTGTTCATCCCCGGCCTTTCACTGAATCAGGAACACAGAGAGACATGAATAAGGTAAGTATAGCACTAGATGTAAAATCAACATGCACAACAGGGAGCTATAACATACATGCTTACCCCATGAGGGATGGTGTGCCACTGTAACTAGCCCCCAGGGGCAAGAAAACTTCTGCGAAATGTTGAGTCGTGCTGAGATGGCAAACAGTATTCACTGTAAGGCACAAATCAAATATGGTCTGGAAGAAAGTACCATCAGAGTCAATGTGGAGAACTTAGCAGGAGAGACTGAGGGGATCCGAGGTGAAGAAAAACAATAAAGGGGAGGGAATTAAGTTGTGTGGAAACTGATACAAAAGCGAGAAAGAGTCACAACAATTGCTGTTGTAAGACTCGTCCTTTCTAGTGCAATGAGTCCTTCTAGAGCAGAGTAAGGGGGCGCGGCGGTTGCGGGCTGCCCCAGATGTCATCACTGAGGGGGGTGACAAAATGTCAAGGGTGAAGAGAACTTTGCAATCAGAGCAGAAGAGCGGCTTGCAGATGCGGCGGTGTACTGATTGGCAGGCATAAAAGCATGCACCGTTTCTAGCAGAGGCAGGACACCAATCAGCCTGTTGGGAATTGGTGAACAGAAGACTGAAGCCTGGTCAGTGGTTGTCAGTGGCTTTTGTGGCCTCAAAGTGGTAACTTGACATCCACTTCTATTGTTTTTATGTCTGATAGTAACTTCTCAGCACCGACATCTGTGTCCGACAACATCTATACAGGGAGTTGCTGGGCCTTCCTGTTTAGAACAGGCAGGCGAGGAGCAGCTGTTTCCTTCAGATTACCTTATAAACAAGCATTTACAATGCAATAGTCTTGTCATTGTTAAAGTTAGAGCTATTGGCATTGCAAATGCAATTTTTTTCATTTATTGTTTTCTTTTAAACCGATAAATATATGGTATTGTCATTTACAATGGCAATAGGTAAGCATTAGAGAGTAGTACAGAGTAATAACTTAATCTCTTGCAAATGCGAGACCTATTGCATTTGCACCCACACACACACAGCCACACACACACAAACACAGAACCCCACACACAGAATCACACACACACACACACACACAGAGCCCCCCCACACACACACAGAGCCCCCCACACACACAGAGCCCCCCACACACACAGAGCCCCCCCCACACACAGAGACCCCCACATACACAGATCCATCCACACACACAGAGCCCACACACACACAGAGCCCCCCCCACACAGAGCCCCCCCCACACACACAGCCACACACACAGAGCCACACACACGCCTGCTCTAAAGTAATTGAAGTGAAGTGCTGATCTTCTATACATAGTTTTGTTATGTGTTTTATATCTTGCATTGACGTACATGCACTTTGTATTGTCAGAACTGTCTCCAGTTAAGACTAATCAACTGTTTTACATGATTTTATTATTTCACATGTGAACTACTTGAATAGATTATACTACATATTTGTGATAGGCCATACCCGTGTATGTTTTACCCAACCATGTTTATTTTATGTATTTATGTATCCACCCTTGCTCCATTTTTTGCAATTGATTTTAGAGCACACTCACTGTCTCACACACACACACTGTCTCACACACACGCTGTCTCACACACACACACACTGTCTCTCACACACACACACACTGTCTTACACACACACACACACTGTCTCACACACACAGTGTCTCACACACACACGCACAGTCACACTCACACACACACACACAGTGTCTCACACACACACACAGTGTCTCTCACTCACACACACACAGTGTCTCTCACACACACACAGTGTCTCACACACACACACACACACACACACACGACTCTCGGCTCTTGTCCCCCACCCCCCTGTTCCTACCCTGCCCCACCTCCAGCCTTGCCCATCTCCCTGGATCTCTCACTGCCCGGTGCCAGCCTGCTCCGCCTTGCTTCACTGCCATTTTCTACCTACAGTAGACAACAACGATGTCTATTAAAAAAGGTAACTGGTGCGGGGGCAGTGCCAGTCTGGCTCTTAGAACAGGTGGGGGGTTGACAAGCACTTTCCCTTCAAGGCAGGTTTTGATAATGGCAGGTAAGTCTAGGTTGGGGTTCGCCCACTCAGTGTGGTTTATGGAGCACAGTGTTTGTGTCCCCCTCCCCTCAAGATGCACAGACACAGAACAGGCAGGAGAAAAAAGCAATCCACTCCCTGAACCATCAGAGTCGACCCTTAAAAAGCTGGAGGTGACCACCCAGCAAGTAGCCAGAGGGGGACCCCGAAGCGTACCTTGGTCACAGTGCAGGTGGCTTAGAGTCTGGGTTTCTTGAGGGGAGGGGCCGGGGTGCACCCCTCCTGCAGAGTCACTGCGCTCCAAAGAATGATACAGATCCAATAAAGGGTGCAAGCAATCCAGGGGTCTCCAGCAGCGGGGCCTCTCAGAGAGCCCGGGTGGGCAGGCAGCAGCGGGTCATCGGGTCACAGAGAGGTGTATGGGGGTCCCCTGCCCTTTTTCCCCCGCTCCCCTGCTGGGAATAGGGACCTGGCTTGGTGTGCTCTGATGGCCACATCTGCAGGGTTGGGGCACCATATGGCTTTAGATGATGTGAGGGGGCTCTTCAGAGAGTTCTGGATGGTTTGTTGCTCACCTGTTGATTTGAGATGGGTGTGAGGGTGGTACTGGGTGGGGTGAAGGCATGCCGACACATCTGGAGGAGGTACAGAGAGCCTAGGCAGCTCCTGAAGTGCCTACAATATGTTGTGGCATCTGCATCTAACGCTGGAAATTCACAACAAGCACACTACGTGCTTCCGAGATGTGAGCAAGGTATGTACACTGCACAGCGTGATGGAGGCTGTGAACCTCGCCGCCAAGATGTGGAACTCCCTCCCGACCCACCTCCGCCTGACCCAAGACCACCTCGCCTTCAGGAAGCAGCTCAAGACCTGGGTGTTCGAGCAGTAGCGGACTCCCTCCTCCCCAAGGGCCTTGAGACCCTCCGGGTGAGTAGCGCACTATATAAATGCTGTGATTGATTGATTGAACAGGTGCAAAGGTTGTGAGCAGAGCTAGTACAACCTATGGAAGGGTGAGAGGAAGTGGGCATTGGTGGCGGAGAGTGTGAGTAGAGCGCTGCTGCTTGTGCACATGGTGCTGAGGGGGGAACAGGGTGGGGATGTGGGTGCTTGTGGGTATAAGGGGTGTACACATTAGTGTGGGTCGATGTTTGAGCAAGGTGCATGTTGGGTGCTGGCAGTCGTGAGCATAGAGTGTGGTGAGTGTGAGCAGAATGTGCCCTGGGGTTGTCGGTCACTGTATGAAGAGAGTGTTAGGAGGATGTGTTTGGGTTTGTGTGCAAGGAAAGTTGCGAGCAAGGGGGGTCCTAGTGCGTGAGAGTGAGTGTAGAGTAGCGTGCCCTAGAGTGGGGCTGCTGGTGATATGGGTAATGTGCTGGCTTCAACTGACAGTGATTTGTAGTTATGGACCAGAGTTCTGTTTTGTGGCACAGGGTTATGTTGCGGACTACGGGTTAAACAGCCTCCTTTCTTAGTTTGACAGAGAGCTGTAATGGTGGCTTTAGTCATATCCGTTGCACTCCGCCCCTTCTTACAGCATGACCGCAAAAATAAGCATTCAAAACAATGCTCTATTGGTGATCAGTGGATAAAGCTGTTGCGAAGCGAAATAAGCATTACTAAGAAAATATTTTTTAATCCAAGATGACAATTTAAATATTTATGAGAAGGTCGTTGGGATGCGTTTATCGTGAGCTACTGTACATGGCGTCTACCCGATATTTCGCAAATCTTAACCATTCCAAAATGGCAGCGGTGCACGTGCATTAAAAAAAAAAAGACGGGGTGTGTACAGTGGAGTTTTTTGTGGCTGTAGTAGAGACTGGGTGAAGGTCGTATTTCTGAATTAGCTGTTGTCACTAGGCATGATGGCCGAGTAATCCCCGAATATGGACTTTTCTTCGGGCAGTACCTCCAAAGAGGTCAACGCAAAGTTGCAGTCCATGCTGGCTGCTGAGCAGCAGAAAGCGCAATTCACGGTACAGGTGCGAGCGAGGGGGGTCCTAGTGTGTGAGTGTAGAGTAGCGTGCCCTAGAGTGGGGCTGCTGGTGTTACGGATAACGTGCTGGCTTCAACTGACAGTGATTATTCCTAAACTATTTAGACTTTGTGATTTTGCTGTAAGCCCCGTCCTTTTCAGACGGGGGGGGCATGTTTTTCTTTCTCCCCTCTGAGAGAAAGAAACGAAAAAACACGCCCCTCAATCCGAAAAAGACGGGGCTTACAGTGAAAACACAACGTCAGAGAGACCTCTTCTCCAATGGGTGGCCGCCGTTTAAGCCCCCACTACTAGAGACATAAGATCTCGCGAGCGAGACTGCGCAAGCGCAGCCTATGCTAGCCGAGACCTAAGAAGGGTTCAAAATGACGGATTCCTTCACACCAGGCAGAGCTAAAGCAACAACACTGTTTTTCAATTAGAGTGCTGTAGTAAAAAACATGTACTTATTTATTTCAAATACGACTACTGAGGACTTCATTGCTGGCCAACTGGTCCCATGTGATGAAGGACGCTTAGCTTTTCAAGTCGTTCACTGTCAATGTTTGATACTTTTAGCCAGTGAAGATTTTTGCGCCTACAACAGTATGCATGCTGGAAGTTTTCATTGTGTACTTGTGTTGCGAAAAGCAAAACTACAAGTCACAGAATTCAACATACTGTTGGCTGAAAACACAGACCATGCAGAGGCTTTCTCACAAAGAAGGCCAGCAGATTATGAGGGCAATTTAAGGTTTGAAGGACAGGGGCCAAACCGCTAGAGAGACAGAGACAGGCCGTAGTCAGTCAACTTGCCAAGTTTAGATTTCTCTTCTGAGGAATTTTCACAGTAAGTGCTCCCCCCAACATGTACCCCATCTTGCAAATCCAAGGTGGGCTACAATGTCGTAAAGGTTGGGCCTGTGTTTTTTTGGTTTCGGAAACAAAACTTAAAACAAGCATTTGCATAGCCAATAGGCCCCCCAATTGCAGATGTAAGTAGTTTTGCTGGGTACACAGACAAAATATCGAGTTTTAAATTTCGATATACAATTATATCGAAGTTTAAATATCAAAGGGACATAATATAGAAGGTAAGTAATATTGACAGTCTTAATATCGATATTAGTAATATCGAAGTTTTAAATATCGATGTCAGTAATATCGAAGTAAATAATTTTGATGTTACTAATATCGATTTTTTAATAAATGTTGTGTATATTATATTGTATTTATTATGTTGTATAATGTATCTTTAATGTAATTTAATTAAATGTATTTTAGTACTGTAGTGGGTTGTGGGTTTATAGGGGAATAGGGTGGGAAGTAATTTAATTATGTTAAATTGATTCTTAATTAGTAGGAATTATTAATTAATTAATTGAGAATTATTAATTATTAATTTTAATTAATTGATTAATTGAGAAATATGTTCTGTAGCGGGTTATGGGTTTATAGGGGAACTAGCAGCCCGCCCCAGCGTTGCCTGGGGCAGAAGGGGGCTGGGGGCTGCATTTTTACCCCGGGCAGAAGGTGGCTGGGGCAGCATGTTCTCCGACTCCCCCCCCCCCCCGCCGCCCGGACTCTAATTAAGTTAAAAAGTAGCAGCCACGTGGCCTTAGACTGTCAAAGCTTTGTGAAGCCGGCCCATATGTTAACACACTCCCATACCTTTCAATAGCCTGAAGTCCGCCTCTGTGAAATGCCTAGAATAGTGTTGTTATAACTTGGAACACTATAAGACAGAGAGCTCAGGTTTTCCTAGAGGTCTTAATTTCAACTATTCTTTTCATTTAAATGTATAATAAGTAATACTTATTGGGTGCAACTCACAAAGGCTCATAAGTGACGTACTTTATGCCCAATTCGGAATTAGGGCAGGCAATGTCCACTAATAAAACTTTTTCCCCACTCCTCAATATCCAAATTGATGTATGGTTTGTGTGAAAATTTGCCCTCATGACTCCTCCGGCTGTTCTGGTGATGAGTACCAACTCCCCCGCCCCGCCTCCCGCCTCGCCTCCCGCCCGGACTCCATAAACATTGAAGCCTGCAAAAGTAGCAGTCCCGCCTCCCGCCTCCCGCCTCGCCTCCCGCCCGGACTCCATAAACATTGAAGCCCGCGCTGGGCACCCGCCGACTCCCGCCCCCCGCCCCCCGCCCCAGCAACGTACCTCTCACTGCCAGTGCTCCTACCGGCGCTGTTGTCCTCCGCTCTTCCTGGTTCTGGCGCTGCTCCTCCCCTCACGTCGCTCATGTCGTCGCCGCTCCTCCCCTCACGCAGACGTCGCGGCCGGCGCTAGTTGTAAGGGACTACTTTTTTAAATTTATTAATATTTTAAAAAACGTTTTATTTATTTTTTTATGTAGCCTATGTCCTTCTGCTTGCCCTGAGGTTTTCTAAGATGTCTTGGGTGTGTGGATTGGCGCTGTAGTTCCCGAGTTTACCTTGCCTAAAGGTGCAAGTTCTCTCTTTATAATAGTAGTATAGATAGGGTGGGAAGTAATTTAATATTGTTAAATTCATTATTAATTAGTAGGAATCATACATTAATTTTAATTAAATGGTAATTACATTTAATTAATTTGGTAATAATTTTTAATTAATTGATTAATTGATAAATATGTTCTGTAGCGGGTTATGGGTTTATAAGGGAATAGGGTGGGAAGTAATGTCATTATGTAGAATTAATTATTAATTAGTAGGAAACATACAATAATTTTAATTATTTGGTAATTAATTTTAAATAATTGGTAATTCATTTTAAATAATTTATTAATTGATAAATCTGTTCTGTTGCGGGTTGTGTGTTTATAGGGGAATATGGTGGGAAATAATTTAAATGTAATTAAGTAATAATGATTTGAGAATCATTGTTAAGTTAATTTTATAAATGTTAATTATTTATTAATTGGTAATCAAATATAATAAAATGGTATTTTTTAATGATTATTTTTGGTTACATATATTTAGCTAATCATGTTTTTAATAATTATGTATATGTATTGTAAACGGTTAATATTTAATGAATAGTTCATATTTGTATTATTAAAAAAAAGCATTTTTTATAAGTATGTCATTTTAACCCCTACGCTATCCAACACTTTCCCTACTGTTGCACTCTCTGGAGTGGGAATAGTAATTGTTACCCCTGCGCTATCCAACACTTTCCCTACTGTTGCATTCTCTGGAGTGGGAATAGTAATTTTTACCCCTATGCTATCCAACACTTTCCCTACTGTTGCACTCTCTGGAGTTGGAATAGTAATTTTTACCCCTACGCTATCCAACACTTTCCCTACTGTTGCACTCTCTGGGGTTGGAATAGTAATTGTTACCCCTATGCTATCCAACACTTTCCCTACTGTAGCACACTGTGGAGTGGGAATAGTAATTTTTACCCCTACGCTATCCAACACTTTCCCTACTATTGCACTCTCTGGAGTTGGAATAGTAATTGTTACCCCTACGCTATCCAACACTTTCCCTACTGTTGCACTCTCTGGAGTTGGAATAGTAATTTTTACCCCTACGCTATCCAACACTTTCCCTACTGTTGCACTCTCTGGAGTGGGTATAGTAATTGTTACCCCTACGCTATCCAACACTTTCCCTACTGTTGCACTCTCTGGAGTGGGAATAGTAATTTTTACCCCTACGCTATCCAACACTTTCCCTACTGCTGCACTTTCTGGAGTTGGAATAGCAATTGTTACCCCTACACTATCCAACACTTTCCCTACTGTTGCACTCTCTGGAGTTGGAATAGTAATTTCTACCCCTACGCTATCCAACACTTTCCCTACTCTTGCACTCTCTGGAGTTGGAATAGTAATTGTTACCCCTATGCTATCCAACACTTTCCCTACTGTTGCACTCTCTGGAGTAGGAATAGTAATTTTTACCCCTACGCTATCCAACACTTTCCCTACTGTTGCAGTCTCTGGAGTTGGAATAGTTATTGTTACCCCTACGCTATCCAACACTTTCCCTACTGTTGTATTTTCTGGAGTGGGAAGAGTAATTGTTACCCCTACGCTATCCAACACTTTCCCTACTGTCGCACTTTCTGGAGTGGAAATAGTAATTTTTACTCATACGCTACCTAAAATGTATTTAGCTATTTTATTAGTTTTATGTTGTTATTAATTGTTATTTATACGATTATTTTATGTATATAAATGTATTAGTAATTTATTATATTTTTATTTGTTTATAAGTTATGAAAACAATTAATTTAGAGTTATTATTAATTAAAAATATATTATGTATTATATATTTATTAATATTAATTTGTATTACATTATGTATTAATTTAAAATATTATAGTATATTTTTAAATATGTTTATTACATTTATAAGTATTATTTTGTTAATATTAGATTTTTATTTTATAAAAATAAAACAATATTTTACAAAAAACGATATTTTTGTCATTCAATATATTTTTTCGATATATTTGTACTTACCTTGTTCGGGATAGGATTTCGATATTTTTGCCATCGATATTTTTGTTGCGATATTTTTGTATCTCGATGATTGTGTATTCGATATTTTGTCAGACATTTGTTTTGCTGTATATGAGGAGTCCACAAGTTACAATTTGCAAATTGTTCTGTAAATGAAATATAAGTACTCACCTGTAGCAGTTTACTGTTTTACTGCTGTGTAGTTGAAGACCTATTAAAGGGAGTTTGTTTCTGCTACTACTATCATGCATTAATAATAATTCATTAAAATGGTCTCAGTTATTTTTTTTGTATTCAAATGCAAATATACATTTATTATACACACACTAATAAATACTATGGTGTAATTTCTAAATATTTGCAATACGCAGATAGAATCACGTTTTGTGACAATGTGAAATTATATTTTCTTATGCAAATTGTTATAACAACAACACGCAGGGCTACGCTATTGGCTTTATGAAGTGGTTACCATTTTAAAATATAAAGCAAGGCAATTGTGTTTGTGATGGGGTCACCACATTTAATAATTGCAAGGGCAGAGAAAGGGGCTCATTACGTAGAGAGGTGAGAAGAAGCGTACTGTTTAAAAAAAAATGGACAGGCTGAAAGGAAATAGGAGAGGGTGTGTCACAGCGTGGAGACAAGGGTGCATGCGAAGGAAAGAATAGGGCAGAGAAAGGGGCTCATTAGGAAGAGGGAAGAGAAGAAGCGGACTGTTTAAAAAAAAACAGACAGGCTGAAAGGAAATAGGAAGCGAGGGTGTCTCACGGCATGGAGACAGAGGGTGCATGCGAAGGAAAGAAGAGGGCAGAGAAAGGGGCCAATTACATAGAGAGGCGAGAAGAAGCGGACTGTTTTAAAAAAAAGGACAGGCTGCATGCGAAGGAAAGAAGAGGGCAGAGAAAGGGGCCTATTACGTAGAGAGGAGAGAAGAAGCGTAGTGTTAAAATAAAACAGACAGGCTGAAAGGAAATAGGAACAGAGGGTGCATGCAATGGAAAGAAGAGGGAAGAGAAGAAGTGGAGGTCACACATTTGTAAGATAAGGGAAAGCTCAGAAAAAAGAATGCCTGAGTCAATTAGTAACATGATCCAAGAATGCAAAGAATTCAGCTGGCACCCTGCGCTCGCTCCCGAGACCCAAAGGCCATGGGAGTGAATGTTTACAGAAAAGGCGGGACATGCACTTTTTCTTTGGCCATTTGCGTCCTTTCATTGTTGAAAGCCACACGCAAAGGCCAATAAAATTTGACAACCACATGCACAAGCTTTAAGAAAGTGTGGAGTGTTTACTAGAGGCCCTGTCCTAGAGCAGCACATGCGTGCTGGACCAGGATCGACCTACAAATAGTGTCAGCTGGGCCCGCCTGAAGGTCTCAACCCTCCCTCCCTACCTCCTTTTTGTTCATCAAGCTCTTGGAAGCAGACATACAACCACTGTCAGCAAATGTATAGTTTTTATGGTGCCTGCTATTGCGGGGGGTGACAAGAAATGTTCTGCACTTTGCTACGCCACTGGTTTCAGGATACCCATTGAGCCCTGTAGTGGCAGGAGTAGAGTGCAGTCAGTAAAGTCCTGGAAGTGCCTGACCTGCATGAGAGTAGTATTCACTACCCCTTTTCCATCTTCTCCATGTTTGAAGTTTCCTGGGCCTTCTCTGCTGAGCTATTTTCTGATATCCAACAATCACATTGTCACTGTACAAATAATTTAGTCCCTTGCTCCCAGTGAGACTTTTCTGTAGCAGCTAATATTTGGTACTATGTCATGACACTTTGCTTACATATAATGACATTAAGAGTGCTTTGAAGCTGAATTTAGCATCCAAATGACCCTATAATGTTCCGCATGAAATTGCTTTGAAGCAACAAAATATGTCAAGATAGGGGATTGATCCAGGTGGGACGCTCAATGACTATAGTGGTCATCTTGGCTTGAAGTGTTGCTGTTTTGTCTCTGAATTGAGCCGTGAAGTACTGCAAAACGTTTGCATTGGGGCCTCTTTGGTAGAAATCGATGAAATGGCAGCCAGGTGCCATGCATTGACGAGTTCCTTAGCTAAATTATTGATTTATGACATACCTGGGTATTTTTATTCCATGAAGAATGCATTTGAAGCATACATGGACATGCTAGGGGACCTCAACTTCCACCTGGAGAATAACAACGACACCACCACCACCCTGCTGGGTAACCTCGCCAACCTCGGACTCAAGCTGCTAGCGAACACCCCCACCCACTACGCCGGACACACGCTTGACCCAGTCTTCTCCTCCAGCAAGTACATCTCCTTCAGCCACCCCACCGGACTCCACTGGACAGACCACAGCTGCGTCCACATCAGCTACAGAAGGACCACGACTCACCACCACCCGCACCAGGCTCCCCGTAGGACCTGGAACAAGATCACCACCGTACCCTCGAGAAAGCCTGGCGAAAAAACCCGACTATAGACAACATGACCGCCCTCAAGCATGCCACCCGCAAACACAACCAGCTGATCCACACCACCAAGAAGTCAGCATTCAAGGATCGAATAGACAACAACGCCCACAACAGCAAGGAACTCTTCAGCATTGTCAAAGAGCTCTCCAACCCCAGCGCCGGAACCAACGATATCACCCCCTCACAAGACCTCTGCAACTCACTCGCCTCGTTCTTCCACAGCAAGATTGCAGACATACATAACAGCTTCGGCGTACAGACCACGCAACCAACCACAGAACCAACGCCCCCCACCACCACCCTCCGCGACTGGACCCCGGTCAGCACCGAAGACACCATCCACACGATGAACACCATCCACTCCGGATCGCCATCCGACCCATGCCCCCACCACGTCTTCAACAAGGCCGACTCCGTCATCGCACCCCAACTCCGGGACATCATCAACTGCTCCTTCAACACCGCCACCTTCCCGGAGAGCTGGAAGCATGCCGAACTCAGCGCCCTCCTGAAGAAACCAGCAGCAGACCCCACCGACCTCAAGAACTACCGCCCCATCTTGCTCCTCCCGTTTCCCGCCAAAGTAATCGAGAAGACCGTCAACATACAGCTTGCCGCCTTCCTCGAGACAAACAGATCCCTCGACCACTCTCAGTCCCGCTTCCGAGCCAACCACAGCACCGAGACCGCCCTCATCGCAGCCACTGACGACATCCGAACTCTGCTCGACAATGGGGAAACAGCAGCCCTCATCCTCCTGGACTTCCCCACGGCGTTCGATACTGTCTGCCACCGCACCTTAGTACAACGCCTCAGCAAAGTCGGAATCCAAGAGAAGGCACTGGATCGGATCATCTCATTCCTCGCCGGTAGAACCCAGAGAGTCCGCCTCCAACCGTTCAGATCCAAGGCCACCGAAGTCATCTGCGGCGTACCACAAGGCTCATCACTCAGCCCGACCCTATTCAACATCTACATGAGCCCCCTCGCAGCCATCGCACACCAACACAACCTCAACATCATCTCCTACGCAGACGACACCCAACTGATCCTCTCCCTCACCAACGACCCAGCCACCGCCAGAACCAAACTACACGAAGGGTTGAAAGACATAGCCGAGTGGATGAAGAACAGCCACCGAAAACTGAACTCAGACAAGACAGAAGTCCTCATCCTTGGTTCATCACCCTCTGCCTGGGACAACTCCTGGTGGCCCCCCGCCCTGGGCAGCGCACCCAAACCAACGGATCATGCACGCAACCTCGGCTTCATCCTGGATTCCTCCCTCTCGATGACCAGACAAATCAACACTGTCTCATCATCGTGTTTCAATATCCTACGCATGCTCCGAAAGATCTTCCAATGGATCCCCACCGAAACCAGGAAGACGGTCACCCAGGCACTCGTCACCAGCCGACTGGACTACGGAAACACCCTCTACGCCGGAACCACAGCCAAACTGCAGAAAAGACTCCAACACATCCAGAACACCTCAGCACGACTCATCCTGGACTTCCCCCGACACAGCTACATCTCCGAACACCTGAGAAACGTCCACTGCCTCCCCGTCAGCAAGAGAATCACGTTCCGTCTCCTCACTAACGCACACAAGGCCCTCCACGACCTGGGCCCCAGGTACCTCAACAACCGCCTGACCTTCTACACTCCCACCCGCCAGCTACGATTGACCAGCCACGCCCTCGCCGCCGTCCCATGCATTCGAAGAGCCACCATGGGGGGAAGATCCTTCTCCTACCTGGCAGCCAAGACTTAGAACTCCCTCCCCATCCACCTCCGTCTTACCCAAGACCACCTCTCCTTCAGGAAGCAACTCAAGACCTGGCTGTTCGAGCAGTAACGGACCTCCCTCCCCCAAGCGCCTTGAGACCCTCCGGGTGAGTAGCGCGTTACACAAATTTCTTGATTGATTGATTGATTGGTGCCCTGTGATTGAAGGAAAGTTTAACATTACTCAACTAAAACTGTCAAGTGCCTTATTAGTGCACTGTCCTTTAATCAGAAGGGCTATTACTTACTCCTACTTTTGTTACTCCAACACTGTTTTTTCCTTCACCTGATAACATCAGAAATAGCACACAAACAAGGGCAAGAAACTCACTCGCCTCACTGTTGTTTCGTTGTCACTAGTCACCACATCCTGCCAATTGCTCACCCTTACATTTAATGCAATGCATGAAATGGATCTATTCTACCAATCACATCTGATTACATACAATTACGCCAAATGCCGGAATCCTTGCAGTATCCCTCAATGGTTGAGGCATTTAATTTGCATGCAATGACAGATAGCCTCTATTTCCAGAACTGTTCGAGGCATGTGTGCAACAGTCCAGATGAGCTACTCTGTAACTACAAGGGGTATCCAGAATTAATTTATTCTGAGGAGCAAAAAGCAAATATAAAACACCTGAGAAATATTTATAGAAATGTCCCCTATAAACTAATCATCCTAAGAATCCAAAAGGTTATCATGTTTGCTCCTGACGTTTCAGAACAAACATTCCAGGGCTTCCAAGCATGTGTAGATTCGGAGCTACTGAGAGTGTTGTGAATTTGAACAGTAGGTAGTTATGCAGATTTAGAAAATAGATTTTCAAACATATCAATATTAGCTTTTGCCAAGTGTAGATATCTTTCGAAAAAAACAAATATTACTGGTGGAGGTGATAGAGGCGTAAAGGAAAGCTGTGTTCAAGGTCACTACGAAAAAGTCACAAGTCAATTTAATAAAATGAAGGTAGAGTTAGGGGCTCAATTGATTTCCGTTTTTAATGCTCTTAGCATATAAAATGAAGCCTACACGTTTCACCGTTGAACCGAAAATGCTAACAGCCCAATCAGTGCAAAGGTCTGGGTCCTCTGCAAAAGGGGACATAAAACACAAATAGTGGTGCACAGGGAACGGAGTAAAACACTTTTTCTGACATACAGGAGATTTTAGGGGCACAATGGGGTCGTTCGCACACACCAGACCTCCTGCCCACAATACAATTATTTCATAGCTGGCAGCAAAACAGTCAGATGGAAGAAACAGCAGATTCCTCTGTGGAACATTAGCAGCTCCTGGGTGAAAGTATACTGATTCAATATTGCATTTATGCCTGAGTCAGAATAACCAGCAGCTACAATTTGTGCTGTGAAATCACCTCTCTTGGCTCCATTTTTCTGTGCTTCTGTTTTCATTGTGATGTCGTCATTGGAAAACGTTTGGTCTTTTTTTGGATATCTTTATCCCTTGGATATGTGAATCCAATTCTACAGGATTGGTAGGTAGCAGCAAGAAGCTGTACATTTTGATTATCATTTTTTTTGCCCTCAGCATGAGGTCAGGATTCATAGCCTAGGAGAGAATAATGCTGTAAGTACATCAGGGTAAGATACACTGCCACAAAACACAGAGGGGCCGAATACGATGCGGGCTGGTAAGAAACTAAACCGCCTGGTCATTCCGGTTGGTTTCCGATGAGCAGAAGAAGCCCTTCGGCCAGTCGGAACGGACTTATATTCCCAAAGGGCAGGCCTTTTCGACCTTGAGATTACGATGCACGGTTTCCGGCATTGCCTTCATGCCGGCCTGTCGGACATGAAAACCATGTCAGAAAAGTGTATTTGGGGGGCCCCAGCAGGGCCCCCATTGGTGTGTGGCCTCCAGTTGGGGGCCGAGGGGCACCTATGGTGAACCCTGTTGATTCCTGCACCCCGTTGAAGGGACCTTGAGGTGCAGGGATGAACAGCACCTCCAATTTCCCTATGAGAGTATATATTACGGCTAGTTTACTGCCGTAATGCATACTCCCTTAGAAAAATGCAAGAATGCGACCAAACAGTGTTGTCGTATCCTAATAAGGTAGTCGGGACCTCTGACCAGATGTCAGTCGGTCCCAGGACCAAGACAGTGCCGGGCGGACTTCATAATTAGCCCCTAAGTGTTCACCCACCAAACTTGTTTCTCCCTGCTCACTTTTCATTAAGGTTTTGAATTTCTGACACCTATGTTAGACTACAGTTCACCCACATTTCCTTTTATGTGTGAGGCCTGCATATAATTAGGAGTCATTTGGAGAGTCACAATTTGAGATTTGTTTAAATTCAAACCATTGATTGCATCATTTTGTCTGCCAACATTATTGCTAATTAGGCTTCGCTTAACTTACCATAAAACCATATTAACTACCCAAATGAAGGACTGGGTTAGGTATTGCATTCTTAATCTTACCTTTTCATTTGATAAGCACTACATTTACTATTGTTTCTTCACTGAAAAAATCTATGTCATATTATATTTTTAAAACTCTTTTACTATTTGCTGCATTTGATAAATCATTTTATTTGCATTGCTTGAATGATGTGACACAACATGATCTAAGAAATCGAGTAGAAACTGCTTATGAATCATTCTTGCTACCTGCATTGTGTGACATCCTATATTAGTCTTTGATACAACAAATATTTCAAAAAGTCCAACATTTGAAGAACTTTACTATGCAGAGATAACATTTATTACACTGAATAATATGTTCCAATGCTTTTCTTTTCAACAGCCAACACTGCTACATTGAAAATAGCTTTGATGTGCTAGTCACTCAATGGAAAAGTTGAACATTAAACCTTTACATGTCCTACTGTTAAATACAATGCACCCTGCCATTATGGGCTCTAAAGCTTACTTGCAGGTGACATTTCTATTTAAAAGGAGGCGTTCATGCTAGTCAAAGGTTTTATGACAGTTCAAATTTGCAGGTAATACATGCACAGCCAGGCTACATTATAACTGTAGTGGGGGGCACACCGCCCGCTGCATTCAACATGTGCAATTTAACTTACAGTCCTTGATTACCCATTGCTACCATATACTAGGGACTTATTGGTAAGTTAAATATGCAGATCAGTAGGATACACATTTGACCATATTGCAAAGGTAGAGTGCACAGAGTTCTATAGCCACCAAAAATAGGTTTCAGTAAAAAGGCAAAAACAAATTTAGGGTGACTCTGCACATGCACATCTTTAAGCTCATGTTCCATCACTTTGCAATGGATTTACTTCTCACAGAAAGTTACAAAACCAGTGGGCCCATCTAGTTGTGGTGTACCACAAGGCTCTCTCCTATCTCCTATGCTCTCTAATAATTATATGATAAAGTATGTTGTCCTGTTGCACTCAAAATTGTCCTAGTTGGTTCTGAAATGTATCTTTTTCAAGTCAGGCGCTCGGTCTGTTGCACGGTGCCTGTCGTGCCTTATCGAATACAGTACTATGTGTGAAGAGGAACAAACTCTTCTCGGAAGGCCTCCACTCTTCTTTTACGTAAAACACTAAGGTTTTTCTCTTGTGTCAACAAATTTAAATCACGGTATTTAATCCATGACACTGACGTTCAGTGGTGAATCACTGTTTATTTTTGTCATAATTCTTATTATTTTTCTTCATGAGAAGTACTTCGTTCAACATACAATCTTCTCTTTTGTCACATTGCCCAATGCATTTCGGGTCAAAACAAAGGAGTGACCCTTCGTTAGGGGCCTATAATTAGGAAAAAAACAGGACATTAGCATTGCAATTCATCATCAAATTATCTGACAAAACATCTAATTGTATAAACAAACATTTATAAAGGTGATACTGTGAATGGTTAATTGCATGGTGAAATACGGAGGTTATGGTCACTGTGTAAGCGATGGTTTTTAAGAAATTCAGTGCTCAGGGTTCTGGCAAATCGGTGTTCTAAAAAATGTCCTTTGTGGCAAATTCGGTGTTCAATACTCGTAGAATTCATACTAAAAAGGTGCACAAGTGCAGGATAACTAGTAACGAAAGAATGTTAGTTATGATACCTAGCGGGATGGTTTGTAGCGAATTCAGTGCTCAATATCCGTTACGATTGTGCGGATTCATAGTAATAAAGTGCGTGATTATTTCTACCGAAGGAATGTTAGTAAAGTCTCTCGTTCTACTTACTCGTGAGGGAGAAGAGTAAGGTGCCAATGTCTTTCCGTGTTGCTCAAAATGCTGTGAATGGATGCGGCGTGTCGGTGTTTCTTAAAGTGACCGTATTCGCGGTCACGTGATTTACGGGAAGTTTAAAGTTTAAAGTTTATTGTGGCGATTCGCGTTAGAAAGTTATTCAAAATTAATCTGCGGTTGGAACTGTGTTAAAGACGTTATTTGCAAAACGGTTACGAAAATATTATCTGAAATTGTACTGCGATCGACAGTGTGTGATCATGTGACAGTAGTCACGTGATATAAATGCCGAGGCATAATACGGAAGTGAAAAGCCAGAGAGTATTGGTGTATGACATACTTGAACAATAAAGTTGTATTGATGTGAGACAAAAAAATGTAATGCAATAGACCATTGTGAAATGAAAATACATTAAACGCGATATTTAATCGTGCACATGTCAGAATCTAGATATAAAATTAAAACTTTTGAAAAATACTCTTAATTCACAGCAACAGAGGTAAATTTTTTCATCATCATTACTGAAAATGATAAATATGATAGTTTCCACATTGTATAAAGTCGGGGAAGATGAATACCCTATTATTAGATGTTATGCATTTATAGAAAACATGCATATTCAATTCTATCATTGAGCCCTGAGGGTTGTAGACTATAAAGTTTTTTGATCCAAAAGAACTCTGTTTGTAGTCTTAGTTTTACTGGATCTATGTCGCAGCGTTGTTTCACCACTTCCAACACCGTAAATTTTAATTGTGAGATTTGGTGTCTTGCTTCCAGCCAGTGTGTTGCCACTGTTGATGTTTTACTTTGTGCCCGAATGTTGCTCTTATGTTCAGTGATTCACGCTTTTATTTTGCGTTCTGTCTGACCAACATATACTTTTCCACAAGGGCATTTGATGGCGTAAATCGTGTTTTTAGTATCACAAGTGCTATTGTGATATAAATTGATTTTGTAACCCATTGTGTGGTGCGGTAGTGTATTGCCCTCTATGACATTGTTGGAGTGTACACAATTAAGACACTTTGACATCCCTTTGAAAATAGTTTTTGGTCTTTTTGGCGTGGTTAAGATCTCTTTGAAATTCCTATATCTTTGGTAGGCAAATGTTACATGTTCACTGTATAAATCTTTCAAATCAGGTTCTGTGTTTATCAAAGCCCAATGTTTATTGACAATTCTTTTGATTTTCAATGCATCAGTAGAATATTTTAGGACACATACTGTTTTTTTCTCAGGAATGGTTAGACTTGTGGTCAATAGTTTATTTCTAGGAATTTTAGTAACTCTCTTGATTGATTCTTCAAGAACACTTTGAAGGTACCCTCTTTGTTGATATTTCTGGATTTGTGATGTGAACGCTTGATCCAGTTTATTGCTGTCAGATGTTATCCTTTTGAGTCTGATAAGTTGTGATGTTGGTAGATGTTTCTTTGAGGTCTCAGGGTGGAAGTTTTGGAAAAGTAGGCTTGAATTTCTGTCTGTGATTTTTGTATGTACTTCAGTTTCTAGTCAATGACAAAAATAAACAGGGATTCACAACTGAACGTCAGTGTCATGTATTAAATAACGTGATTTAAATTTGTTGACACAAGAGGAAAAACCTTAGTGTTTTACGTAAAAGAAGAGCGCAGGCCTTCAGAGAAGAGTTTGTTCCTCTTCACACATAGTACTGTATTCGATAAGGCACGACAGGCACCGTGCAACAGACCTAGCGCCTGACTTGAAAAAGATACATTTCAGAACTAACTAGGACAATTTTTAGTGCGTTAGGCGTGACCAGGGGTGTACATGTGGCACCCTTGGGCATCCATTTTGTTGGAAATATTTGCCTCACACACCCGAATGGGTGTCATGCTTCATCATCGGCGTTGCTCCTCGTCGGGGAGGCGGTGCAATCCCCGACGGGCTCACCTCAAAGAGGGGCTCTTTGACGGACATCCTTTCTTATGGTGAAGTGCGGGTATGTGGGAAATGGAGTAAATGAACTGAAAGTGATTAAAATGTAGTAGGGGGTACCACAAGTACTACTTTATTCTGGGGGTCTCCCTCTACGGTTAAAAACGTGAAATCAACGTCCTAAGTACCACCAAATTAAGTGTGGTGGGACTCGATGGAGTTGGATATTAACATGGCCAACATGTTTCTCGCACAAGGAATTGTCCGCGATTCTTCAGGACCTTGAAAATATGTGATATGCAGTCATTCAACAACATGCAGGTGTCATGTGTGTAAATGCAAGCACTATCAGTTTAGATTACCTCTGTAGTAATATCCTCTGCCTGGATTGGAAAATAAAGATCATGTATACATGGTTAATTGCATCAAGACATAGCAAAGAACTCAAGTGTGATCACGCCAAAGTCACACACAGGGTGTCATGCTGGTGTAGAAAAATTATTTGTCTACTAGCTATGGTGAACTAAAGCTGCCTGATGGCAGCATGCAGTGAGCACATTACACCAACCATTTGTGTCTGTGAGAGTGCTCTAAAATTAACCCTTTCGACGCTGATGACGAGCTGGGCTCGTCATGGTGCACAGTGGTTGTGTGCTGATGACGAGCCCAGCTGGTCATGAGCCCCACCCTCGGGGGAAGCGCTGGCGCTCCCCCGAGGTTCTCTGATCTTCGTTGTTTTGCTGAGGGCGGCAGCGGAAGAGCTTCCGCTGCCGCCCCCGCCCCCCCCCCATGGGAATCCCTGATGACGTCAGCGCGCACAGCGCGCGCTGACATCATCAGGGATTCCCTGCGCTCGGGAAGCCATTTGCTTCCTGAGCGCCGTGGAAGAAGGTAGGATTTCTGGACTCGGGCGGGGGTTTGGGGCCGCAAAGAGGCATCAGGGGAGAGGAAAGAGATTTTCCTTTCCCCTGAAGTCTCTTTGCAGGGCATTTCTGCCTCACGATCGCGCACAGCGTCGCGATCGTGCGGCGGAAATGCCCCCACTAGCACCAGGGATTGAAAATTTAGCTTTTCGGCAGCGACCCCTTGGGCAAGGGTCGCTTCCAGGTGGGCAGCCATTTTCTTGACGATTTTCTGCCCCCCTGGGGGCAAATCGGCCCGTTATTTCGGCCGTTTTGCCCCAAAGGGGGGCAGAAATAAACCACTGGCACCAGGGATTATTTGTTTTGGCAATGTTTGTTTTTGGAAGCGACCCCTTGGGTAAGGGTCGCTTCCTGGGGGCCTTTATTTTGTCGTATATTTTCTGTCCCCCCTGGGGGCAAATCGGCCTGTTTTTTTTGCCGTTTTGCCCCCAGTGGGGGGGGGGGGCGAAAATGCCTCACAAGCACCAGGGATCTTGAAATTAGCTTTTAGGAAGCGACCCCTTGGGCAAGGGTCGCTTCCAGGTGGGCTGTGATAATCTTTTTGTTTTTCTGCCCCCCCCCGGGGGGCAAATCGGCCCGTTTTTTTAGTTGCTTTGCCCCCAGATGGGGGCAGAAATTCCCCACTGGCACCAGGGATCTGTTTTGGGGCAACGTATATGTTTTGGAAGCGAACCCCTTGGGCAAGGGTCTCTTCCTGGTGGCAAGTAATTGTTTTTGAATTTCTGCCCCCCCTTGGGGCAAATCGGAGTGGTGTTTGCGTGGCGGTGTGTGTAGTGGTGCTTGGCTGGATGGTGTGCGTGGAGTGGTACTTGGCTGTCTGTGCACGGAGTGCTGCTTGGCTGGCGATGTGTGTGGAGTGGCGCATGGCTGGATGGTGTGCGTGGAGCGGTACTTGGCTGTCTGTGCACGGAGTGGTGCTTTGCTTGCTGTGTGCGTGGAGTGGCGCTTTGCTTGCGGTGTGCGTGGAGTGGTGCTTGGCTGGCGGTGTGCGTGGAGTGGCGCTTGCGGTGTGCATGGAGTGGTGCTTGGCTGGTGGTGTGCGTGGAGTGGCGCTTGGCTGGTGGTGTGCGTGGAGTGGTACTTGGCTGTCTGTGCACGGAGTGGTGCTTGGCTGGCGGTGTGTGTAGACTGGTGCTTGGCTGGCAGTGTGCGTGGAGTGGTGCTTGGCTTGCGGTGTGGTGCTTGGCTGGCGGTGTGTGTGGAGTGGCGCATGGCTGGATGGTGTGCGTGGAGTAGTACTTGGCTGTCTGTGCACGGAGTGGTGCTTGGCTGGCGGTGTGTGTGGAGTGGCGCTTGGCTGGATGGTGTGCGTGGAGTGACGCTTGGCTGGATGGTGTGCGTGGAGTGGTGCTTGGCTGGCGGTGTGCGTGGAGTGGTGCTTGGCTTGCGGTGTGCGTGGAGTGGCGCTTGGCTTGCGGTGTGCGTGGAGTGGTGCTTGGCTTGCGGTGTGCGTGGAGCGGTGCTTGGCTTGCGGTGTGCGTGGAGTGGTGCTTGGCTTGTGGTTTGCGTGGAGTGGCGCTTGGCTTGCGGTGTGTGTGGAGTGGCACTTGGCTTGCGGTGTGTGTGGAGTGGCGCTTGGCTGGCGGTGTGCGTGGAGTGGTGCTTGGCTGGCGATGTGCGTGGAGTGGCGCTTGGCTGGCGGTGTGCGTGGAGTGGTGCTTGGCTTGCGGTGTGCGTGGAGTGGTGCTTGGCTTGCGGTGTGCGTGGAGTGGTGCTTGGCTTGCGGTGTGCGTGGAGTGGTGCTTGGCTTGCGGTGTGCGTGGAGTGGCGCTTGGCTTGCGGTGTGTGTGGAGTGGTGCTTGGCTTGCGGTGTGTGTGGAGTGGCGCATGGCTGGATGGTGTGCGTGGAGCGATACTTGGCTGTCTGTGCACAGAGTGGTGCTTTGCTTGCGGTGTGCGTGGAGTGGCGCTTTGCTTGCGGTGTGCGTGGAGTAGTGCTTGGCTGGTGGTGTGCGTGGAGTGGCGCTTGGCTGGTGGTGTGTGTGGAGTGGTACTTGGCTGTCTGTGCACGGAGTGATGCTTGGCTGGCGGTGTGTGTGGACTGGTGCTTGGCTGGCGGTGTGCGTGGAGTGGTGCTTGGCTTGCGGTGTGGTGCTTGGCTGGCGGTTTGTGTGGAGTGGCGCTTGGCTGGATGGTGTGCGTGGAGTGGCGCTTGGCTGGATGGTGTGCGTGGAGTGGTGCTTGGCTGGCGGTGTGCGTAGAGTGGTGATTGGCTTGCGGTGTGCGTGGAGTGGCGCTTGGCTTGCGGTGTGCGTCGAGTGGTGCTTGGCTTGCGGTGTGCGTGGAGTGTTGCTTGGCTTGCGGTGTGCGTGGAGTGGTGCTTGGCTTGCGGTGTGTGTGGAGTGGCGCTTTGCTTGCGGTGTGTGTGGAGTGGCGCTTGGCTTGCGGTGTGTGTGGAGTGGCGCCTGGCTGGATGGTGTGCGTGGAGTGGCACTTGGCTGTCTGTGCATGGAGTGGTACTTTGCTGTCTGTGCATGGAGTGGTGCTTGGCTGGCGGTGTGTGTGGAGTGGTGTTTGGCTGGCGGTGTGTGTGGAGTGGTGCTTGGCTGGATGGTGTGCGTGGAGTGGTTCATGGCTGTCTGTGCACGGAGTGCTGCTTGGCTGGCTGTTTGTGCACGGAGTGCTGCTTGTCTGGCAGTGTGTGTGGAGTGGTGCTTGGCTGGCGGTGTGCGTGGAGTGGTGCTTGGCTTGCGGTGTGGTGCTTGGCTGGCGGTGTGTGTGGAGTGGCGCATGGCTGGATGGTGTGCATGGAGTGGTACTTGGCTGTCTGTGCATGGAGTACTGCTTGGCTGGCGGTGTGTGTGTGGAGTGGGGCATGGCTGGATGGTGTGCTTGGAGTAGTACTTGGCTGTCTGTGCACGGAGTGGTGCTTGGCTGGCCGTGTGTGTGGAGTGGCGCTTGGCTGGATGGTGTGCGTGGAGTGGCGCTTGGCTTGCGGTGTGCGTGGAGTGGCGCTTGGCTTGCGGTGTGCGTGGAGTGGTGCTTGGCTGGCGGTGTGTGTGGAGTGGCGCTTGGCTGATGGTGTGCGTGGAGTGGTTCTTGGCTGTCTGTGCACGGAGTGCTGCTTGGCTGGATGGTGTGTGTGGAGTGGTACTTGGCTGGATGGTGTGCGTGGAGTGGTACTTGGCTGTCTGTGCACGGAGTCGTGCTTGGCTGGCGGTGTGTGTGGAGTGGTTCTTGGCTGTCGGTGTGCGCTGAGTGGTGTTTGGCTGGCAGTGTGCATGGTCTGTCGCTTGGATGGTGGTGTGGGTGGACTGGCGCTCGGCTGGCGGTGTGTGAGTACCTACTTTCTGTTGGTCACTACACACGCTGCTAGTTGAGTGACACTCTACTCAGTCCATCATTTTGTGTAGTTGCTGTGGCAGATATTTGGGTGTGTGAAAGTGATGGGCCCTTGAATGGCGGTGTCTGCTGGTGTGAGTGTTGTAATGTGATGGGTCTGCGGCTGGTGGTGTGACTGTTTTGTATGTGTCACACGTACGAAAGGTGTATGAATGTCCTTACTGCCCCCGTGTGATGGGGTACTGGTAGGAGCAGAAGACCGACTGGCACCAAAGGGGTTAGGCAGTAAAATAAATTCAAAAAATTAACCAGTGTCTTGATGTTAAACCTCATCTAATCCCAATTGGTCTTTGCCCTATTTGATGGCCCCTTTTATATTTATTTATTTTATAGCATTTGTAAGGCGCGCAGCTACCCACAAAGGGTTTCCCGGCGCCAGGAACGCTAGACACTCAGAGATCACTGGGGAGAGAACAGACAAAGCAATTATTTATTGAAAAGCCACGTTTTTATGTTCTTTCTAAAATTCACATAGCTTTCTTCCTTGCGAATGTGGGAGGGCAGCGTGTTCCACAGCATTGGCCCCAGGTAGGAGAAAGATCTCCCGCCTATTCTGGCTCTTTTAAACCTAGGTACTGCAAAATTTGCCGCTGTACCTGAACGCAGATTACGATTTGGGAGGTAGGGCTTTGCAAGGGCCTGAAGATATTTAGGGGCAGTGCCCGCTTTGATTTTAAATAAGTAGCTCAAGGCTTTGAAACGGATACGGTTCTCAACCTTGAGCCAATGCAGATCATTGAGATGTTGGGTGATCCTAGCAGATCTAGGGATTTTACAGAGCAATCTAGCCGCAGCGTTCTGCACTAGTTGCAGACGCTTTATCACTGCCTTATTTGAGCCCAGGTATAAGATGTTGCCGTAATCAAGCCGAGATGTCACTAAGGCATTGACCACGGTCTTCTGGGTAGTAGGTGGCAGCATCCAGATGATTTTGCGTAACCATTTGATAATGGTGAAGCATATACCTGCCACTTTATTTGCTTGCTGGGACATAGATAAACAGTCATCAATGGTGACCCCAAGGTTTCTAACCTGCGTGGCGGGAGATGGAAGTTTACCCAATGATGGTGGCCAATGGGAATCATTCCAGAGATCTTTGCTATTTCCCAGCAGGAGCACCTCCGTTTTATCTCCATTCAGTTTAAGCTGGTTGTCTGACATCCAGCAAAAAATTTCTTGGAGGCCTACTTTTAATGCAGATGGGGTAGACGTGTCAGATTTGGAGAGTGAGAAAAGGACTTGTGAGTCATCTGCATAAGTCATTAAACTTAAGCCAA
Organism: Lissotriton vulgaris; assembly: GCF_964263255.1. Taxonomy (NCBI): domain Eukaryota; kingdom Metazoa; phylum Chordata; class Amphibia; order Caudata; family Salamandridae; genus Lissotriton; species Lissotriton vulgaris. Next base: position 365,633,440 of record NC_141689.1, read on the forward strand.
CATTTTCTACAAGATTGGCCAGTGGACGAAGGTATAAATTAAAAAGCAGAGGGCTCAAAATTGATCCTTGTGGCACTCCATGAGGAGAGTGGAATACCTCAGAGCAAGCCTCCGAAGAGGAGATCTGAAAAGTACGGAGGGAGAGGTAGGATTTCATCCATTTCAGAGCTTTGCCTTCGACACCATTCTCCCCCAGCCTGTCCAGCAGTATGGAGTGAGAAATGGTGTCGAAAGCCGCACTGAGATCTAACAAGACCAGTGCTACTGTTTGGCCATCGTCCATAAGCTCCCTGATCTTTTCTGTGACCCCGAGCAGGGCCGTCTCAGTAGAGAAACCACTCCTAAACCCCGATTGCGACGAATGTAGGAGGTTATTGTTTTCTACATATGCTGAAAGTGCCTTATGGATATGTCTCTCTAGAATCTTGGAAAAGGCGGGTAGCAGCGAAATTGGGCGATAATTGGCCAATATCATCGGGTCTGCGCCTGGTTTTTTAAGTAAGGGGCTGACCATAGCATGTTTCCATAGAGCAGGAACTGTAGCTTGCTCTATGGATGCATTCAGTATTTCTGCTATGGGAGTCAAGGCAGCATCCTCTAATTTGTTTACGATACTGACAGGAATAGGGTCACATGGGGAACCCGATTTGATGGATTTAAGTAATTCCTTCAGTATATCTAATTTAATAGGAGGCCAGGTTTCAAGATGACAGTTTACTCTAGATACTAGAGTGGTGTTTCCTTGCTTGTCTGTTGACTTGTTAGCATTTTTAATATTAGAGACGATGTTCTCAATCTGTGCAAATGTAAATTTGTGGGGCAAATTTGTGTGTGGTTTTTTCAATTGTTATATTGTTTGTGAAATGTGGTAGTAATTTTTTTATCTTCTCTATTTTTGCCTTGTTCCAGGATTTTGCTGTTTGGATTGTTGTAGGTTGCGGGTCCGTTACTGCTGGTTTTGCAGCTTGTGTAGTTGCTTGTGCTTGGTAAGTGAATGTATTTTGTACTACTTTCCCTTGATGTTTGTCTTTTTGAAAAAGGTTGTACTTATATCAGTTTGTGTGGCTCTGTTTCTTTTTTTCTTCAGCATTAGTGTTTGATGTGCACTTTGATTTCTAATTTGTTTTTTTTTCTTTTCTTTCTAGTGGGATATCATTTGTTTTTGCTGTGTCTCAGCAGAGTAGGTGCTGGTGAGTGTAGCTGTATTTGGTAAGAGTGAAATTGTTTTGGATTGTATTGATCTTTGTGTGAAAGCCTTACCTTGTTTACTTCTTACTTTGCACAGTGTAGGTTGTTGTTCACTTGTGTGTGCTGTCTTCTTTCTTTGTAAGGATAATGGCTAGTCGCAGGATTACTGCTCAGCAGGTTCTTAGTTTGCTTTTTGAGTCTTCCTCTGACCATGGTTCAGAGACTGACTCTGATTCGGATGTGGAGGTTGGTGGAGAAGATTCAGGCAGTGAGTTTTCTCTTTGCCTGGATTCATCATCATCGGATGAAGAATCTTCTTCTAGTGCTGAAGAAGTGTCTATGGTAGCGGAGGACATTGGTGCGCCGGTAGTGGACCAAGAGGCAGCTGTGCTACTTCCTAGGGCTGCAAGGTTTCCTTTCTTTTTACGTCGGCATGAGGCAGGTGGGCTGCAGCCTGCGCCCAAAAGGCTTCACATTGCTGTGGTGCGCCAAGCAGCATCTGGTGCTGTTAGGCCTCCTATTGTTGTAGAGCGGCAAGGGGCATCAGGGCCTGATTTGTTTTCCGGTGGTGTAGTGCAGCAAGAGGCTTCTCAGGCTGCTGGGCTTCCCGTTGGTGAAGTGCTGCAAGAGGCATCTGGGGCTGTTAGGCTTCCCATTGTTGTAGAGCAGCAAGATGCATCTGGACCTGCTTTGTTTCCCGGTGGTGTAGTGCAGCAAGAGGCTTCTGGGGATGCTATGTTTTCTGTTGGTGATGTGCAGCCAGAAGTATCTGTGGATGTTAGGCTTCCCGTACGTGTACAGCAACAAGTGGCTTCTGGTCTGCAGGCTGAGGTGGCTGCTCCCCCCGTTCATGGGGATGGCCTCTGGGTTCCCCCTGGCATGGTGCAGCCGGCATTGCCAGAGTTCACTGGTGTTCCTGGGTGTAGAGTGAATACTGAGAATTTTCAGCCAATAAATTTTTTTCAGTTGTTTATGGACGATGTGTTTTTGCAAGAGATTGTTGAGCAAACCAATTTGTATGCAGAACTGTTTTTGAGGGACAACAGTGCCAGTCTTAAGCCCCATTCTAGAGCTACCCTGTGGACTCCCACAAATGTTGAAGAGATGAAGAAGTTTTTGGGATTAACTTTTTTGATGGGCTTGCTAAGGAAGCCATCAATGTCTTCATATTGGTCCACTAGTCCCTTGATGACAACAGCTATATTTCCGGCAGTCATAACTCGTGATCGGTTTTTGCTTCTTCTTCGGATGATGCATTTTGTTGATAATGGTTTAGCCTTGGCACGCGATCACCCTGATTGTGACCGTCTGTTTAAAATTCGGCCTGTCCTTGATCACTTTGTTGATCGTTTTTCTGAGATCTTTGCTCCTGGAAAAGAAATTGCAGTGGATGAGTCTTTGCTATTGTTCAAGGGCCGCTTGGTTTTTAGGCAGTATATTCCTAGTAAGAGGGCACGCTATGGAATCAAACTGTATATGTTGTGTGACAGTGAGACTGGATATGTCTACAATTTCAGGGTGTACACTGGTAAGGAGTCCAGCATTAACCCTCCTGGTTGTCCTTCCACTTTTGGAGTGACTGAGAAAATTGTGTGGGAACTAGGTAGAGGATTATTTAACAAAGGCCACCATTTGTATGTAGATAACTTCTACACTGGTGTGCGGTTGTTCAAGGAGTTGGCCAAAGTGGGCACTGTTGCTTGTGGCACAATGCGCAGTAACCGGAAAGGTTTCCCAAAGGAACTTGTTTGCAAAAAGCTTGTGCGGGGACAGTCTACTGCATTGCGATGTGGGGAGCTTCTGGCTGTGAAGTTTTCAGACAAGAGAGATGTGTACATGCTGACTACTATCCATGACGAAAGTACTGTACCTCAACCTGTTTGGGGTCAGGTTGTGGAAGTGCGCAAACCTGTGTGCATTGTAGATTACAATAAGTACATGGGTGGTGTTGACAGAGTAGATCAGAGGTTGGAACCTTATGATGCTGTTCGAAAGGCTTACGTTTGGTACAAGAAGTTGGCTATTCATCTTTTCCATTTGGCATCCTTCAATGCTTTTGTTGTGTTCAAGAAGTCTTGTCCTGAGTCGAAGATGCCTTTTGTTAAGTTTCAGGAGTCTGTAATAGGCAGCCTTGTACTAGTGGAGCAGGCAAGTGTTCCTAGATTTGGAGTGGTGGAGGATGTGGCGAGATTGAAAGATCGCCACTTTGCTGAATTCATTCCTCCCACTAGCGCAAAAGACTTTCCGACTAGAAGATGCAGAGTCTGTTGGCGCAGAGGCGTGCGGAAGGAGTCTCGTATGTACTGCCCTGACTGTCCTTTTAAGCCTGGATTGTGTCTGTCTGCTTCTTTTAAATCATACCACACGAAAAAGAAGTTTTGGGAGTTTTAATGAGCTGTAAAGTGAATTGCCTGGTCTGTATTCTGTTTAAAAATTTGGTTTGTTTCAAGGTTTGGCTTTAGTGCAATGTGTTTAGTTTTAGAATTTGTGTAAGCTAATTTGTAGGTATTTCCATTTGTTTAGTGTTTTTTTAAAAGAACAATTCTAAATGTCATTGTGGTGTGTGCAGGCTGGGGCTTGGATGGCGGTGTGCGTGGACTGGCGCTTGGCTGGAGGTGTGTGTGGATTGGTGCCTCCCTGGCAGAGTGCATGGTTTGGTGTTTTGCGGGTGGTGTGTGTGGATTTTTGTTTGGCAGGCGGTGTGCATGGTTAGGTGCTTGAGTGGCAGTGTGAGTGGATGGTGCTTGGCTGTTGGAGTGCAAGGATTGGTGTTTGGCTGGTGGTGTGTGTGCACTGGTGGATGGCTGGTGGGCTGCGTGGACTGGTGCTTGGCTGGAGGTGTGTGTGGAGTGGTGCATGGCTGGATGGTGTGCGTGGAGCGATACTTGGCTGTCTGTGCACGGAGTGGTGCTTGGCTGGCGGTGTGCGTGGAGTGGCGCTTGGCTTGCGGTGTGCTTGGAGTGGTTTTTGGCTGGCGGTGTGCGTGGAGTGGTACTTGGTTGTCGGTGTGCGCTGAGTGATGTTTGGCTGGCGGTGTGCATGGTCTGGTGCTTGGATGGTGATGTGGGTGGTCTGGCGCTCGGCTGGCGGTGTGAGAGTACAAACTTTCTGTTGGTCACTACATACACTGCTAGTTGAGTGACACTCTACGCAGTCCATCATTTTGTGTAGTTGCTGTGGCAGATATATGGGCGTGTGAAAGTGATGGGCCCTTGAATGGCGCCGTCTGCTGGTGTGAGTGTTGTAATGTGATGGGTCCGCGGCTGGCGGTGTGAATGTTTTGTATGTGTCACACGTACGAAAGGTGTATGAATGGCCTGTAAAGAGGTTGGTGCCTTGACGTGGCTTTACAGCTCACGAGCTGTGAGTCAGTGGTTCAGTTTATCATACTTTCAATTATACGCAGTGTATTTCATTTTTGTGAAATTACTTGCAAATAAAATTGTATGTACTGAATCATCACTCATCCTCGTGCCAAATCCAACCAGTATGTGTGTGTGTTTGCTGTTTAGATGGCTGTCCAGTAATATTTGTTTTTGTTTTCCCTTTTAGAAGTAGGGTGTACCTTGTCCCTTTTTGTGAATGTTGTAATGTGTTGCTTTTCCTTCCGGATGGTGTCAATGGTCTGGTGTGTAACAGGTATGAAAGGTGCGTGAATGGACTGTAAAACGGTTGGTGCCTTGTCGTGGCTTTACAGCTCACGAGTTGGGAGTCACTGGTTCGGTTTTTATGCATTTATTTATTGACAGAGCATTTCATTTTTTGAAATATCTTGTTAATAAAATTTTATGTACTGAACCATCACTCGCCCTCGTGCCAAATCCAACCAGTATGTGTGTGTCTTTGAGGAATAGTTAGCCGTGCTTGAATGTTTGACTTTTGAGTAACTCTGTTACGGTGTACATTATAGCTATAAATAACTTACTAAATTTAGATTTTATTGTTAAACCATGGAAGTATATGGTCATGTCTTTCTGGTGAATTTTATTGTTGATTTTTTTCCACAATCTCCTGCAAACTTGAAATTGTCTGTCACAATTTCCTTGAATCACACGCTCTCAAATTGAAAACTTAATTCGCCACTGTACAATTTGGACCGTTTCCTGTTGTACCCACTATGCCTGCCCACGCTAGTGAGGTACCATTTTTATCGGGTGACCTGGGGGAACGCTGAGTGGGAGGAAATTTGTGTGAGCCCAGTGACGCCAAGCTTTCCCACGCAAAAAAGTATGTAAAAACTGATTTTTTTTTTGCAAATATTGTGGTTTGCAAGGGATTCTGGGTAAAGGAATGTTGGAGGATCCACGCAAGCCATACCTCCTTGGAAGCCCCCGGGTGTCTACTTTTCAGAAATGTGTGGGTTTGGTAGGTTTCCCTACATGGCCGTCTCGCACGGGGCCAAAAACCCAGGTAACCCCTCTTGCAAAAGCTGGTGGTATTGAATGTCAATCCCACCAGCTTTTGCAAGAGGGGTTACCTGGGTTTTTGTCCCCGTGCGAGACGGCCATGTAGGTAAACCTACCAAACCCACACATTTCTGAGAAGTAGACACCCGGGGGCTTCCAAGGAGGTATGGCTTGCGTGGATCCTCCAACGTTCCATTACCCAGAATCCCTTGCAAACCTCAATTTTTGGTGGAAAAATCAGTTTTTACACACTTTTTTTGTGTGGGAAAGCGTGGCGTCACTGGGGTCACACAAATTTCCTCCCGCCCAGCGTTCCCCCTGGGCTCCCAATAAAAATGGTACCTCACTTGCGTGGGTAGGCATAGTGGCTGCGACAGGAAAAGGACCAAACCATATGGTGGAGACATTACAATAACCAATAGCAAGATTACCTTCTTTTTTTTGGGGGGGGCTGAGTTTTTGGACCGGGGCTCGGCGGGCATCTTTGGAAACTACCAAACCCAAACAGTTCTGAAAACTAGACACCCGGGGGAGTCCAGGGAGGTATGGCATGTGTGGGTCCCCCAATGTTTTCCTACCCAGAAATCCTTTCAAACCATAAATTTAGGTAAAAAAAACAGTTTTTCATACATTTTTGCGTGGGATCGCCGTGCCGGCACAAATATCCTACCACCCAGCGTTCCCCTTGTTCTCCCAAGTAAAATGATGCCTCACTTGTGTGGGTGGGCCAAAGGCCTGTGACTAAGGCAGGGGGGCTTAACTTGTAACACTTAAATACTACCTTTTTCAACATTCATTTTTGGCCTGTTCTGCTTTGGGGCACCCACACAAGTGAGGTATCCTTTTACTCGGGAGAACAAGGGGAGTGCTGGGTGGTAGGACATTTTTGCCGGCACAGTGATCCCACGCAAAAAAGTTTGGAAAAGTGATTATTTTTCCTAACTTTAAGGTTTGCAAGGTGTTCTGTGTAAGAAAACGTTCGGGGACCCACGCATGCCTTACCTCCCTGGACTCCCCCGGGTGTCTAGTTTTCAGAACTGTTTTGGTTTGGTAGTTTCCAAAGATGCCCGCCGAGTCCCGGTCCAAAAACTCAGCCCCCCCCAAAAAAAAGAAGGTAATCTTGCTATTGGTTATTGTAATGTCTCCACCATACGGTTTGGTCCTTTTCCTGTCGCAGACACTATGCCTACCCACGCAAGTGAGGTACCATTTTTATCGGGAGACCTGGGGGAACGCTGGGTGGGAGGAAATTTGTGTGAGCCCAGTGACGCCACGCTTTCCCACGCAAAAAAAGTGTGAAAAAACTGATTTTTTCTGCAAATATTGTGGTTTGCAAGGGATTCTGGGTAAAGGAACGTTGGAGGATCCACACAAGCCATACCTCCTTGGAAGCCCCCGGGTGTCTACTTTTCAGAAATGTGTGGGTTTGGTAGGTTTCCCTACATGGCCGTCTCGCACGGGGACAAAAACCCAGGTAACCCCTCTTGCAAAAGCTGGTGGTATTGAATGTCAATCCCACCAGCTTTTGCAAGAGGGGTTACCTGGGTTTTTGTCCCCGTGCGAGACGGCCATGTAGGGAAACCTACCAAACCCACACATTTCTGAAAAGTAGACACCCGGGGGCTTCCAAGGAGGTATGGCTTGCGTGGATCCTCCAACGTTCCATTACCCAGAATCCCTTGCAAACCTCAATTTTTGATGGAAAAATCAGTTTTTACACACTTTTTTTGTGTGGGAAAGGGTAGCGTCACTGGGCTCACACAAATTTCCTCCAACCCAGCGTTCCCCCAGGTCTCCCGATAAAAATGGTACCTCACTTGCGTGGGTAGGCATAGTGGCTGCGACAGGAAAAGGACCAAACCGTATGGTGGAGACATTACAATAACCAATAGCAAGATTACCTTCTTTTTTTTGGGGGTGGGGGCTGAGTTTTTGGACCGGGGCTCGGTGGGCATCTTTGGAAACTACCAAACCCAAACAGTTCTGAAAACTAGACACCCGGGGGAGTCCAGGGAGGTATGGCATGCGTGGGTCCCCCAATGTTTTCCTACCCAGAAATCCTTTCAAACCATAAATTTAGGTAAAAAAACTGTTTTTCATACATTTTTGCGTGGGATCGCCGTGCCGGCACAAATGTCCTACCACCCAGCGTTCCCCTTGTTCTCCCGAGTAAAACGATGCCTCACTTGTGTCGGTGGGCCAAAGGCCTGTGACTAAGGCAGGGGGGCTTAACTTGTAACACTTAAATACTACCTTTTTCAACATTCATTTTTGGCCTGTTCTGCTTTGGGGCACCCACACAAGTGAGGTATCCTTTTACTCGGGAGAACAAGGGGAGCGCTGGGTGGTAGGACATTTTTGCCGGCACGGTGATCCCACGCAAAAAGATTGGAAAAGTGATTATTTTTCCTAATTTTAAGGTTTGCAAGGTGTTCTGTGTAGGAAAACGTTCGGGGACCCACGCATGCCATACCTCCCTGGACTCCCTCGGGTGTCTAGTTTTCAGAACTGTTTTGGTTTGGTAGTTTCCAAAGATGCCCACCGAGCCCCGGTCCAAAAACTCAGCCCCCCCTCCCCCAAAAAGAAGGTAATCTTGCTATTGGTTATTGTAATGTCTCCACCATATGGTTTGGTCCTTTTCCTGTCGCAGCCACTATGCCTACCCACGCAAGTGAGGTACCATTTTTATCGGGAGACCTGGGGGAACGCTGGGTGGGAGGAAATTTGTGTGAGCCCAGTGACGCCACGCTTTCCCACACAAAAAAAGTGTGAAAAAACTGATTTTTTCTGCAAATATTGTGGTTTGCAAGGGATTCTGGGTAAAGGAACATTGGAGGATCCACGCAAGCCATACCTCCTTGAAAGCCCCTGGGTGTCTACTTTTCAGAAATGTGTGGGTTTGGTAGGTTTCCCTACATGGCCGTCTTGCACGGGGACAAAAACCCAGGTAACCCCTCTTGCAAAAGCTGGTGGTATTGAATGTCAATGTAGTCCTGCTAGTCCGATAATGGTGAACTATCAAGGCAAGCACACATCCATCTCACCTATAGGTCGGGGATTAATTACCGCATGAGTGTTCGGCGGTAATGGAACATCGGGGGAGAGCCATAAGGTGTAGCTGTAGGGGAACAAAAGTACAGGCTCAGGGAGACAGAGTGGATTCAAGTAGAACAAACTCCTTTGAAATATAGGGCCAAAAAAGCGATACCAAGAGGGCATAGGTTAAAGATGAACCCTCCATTCAAATACCATGCCGATCAAGATCAAACTCCCCCATATTTCGATCTATGGCCACTAGTGATACCAGGAAGGCATGCGTAATGGACGGACCCGTAATTAGAATACCAGGGGTCGCCTTACCTCCATCAGCCCGTGTTCCTGCTCAGTGACCTACCCGTCACCGCCAAGCTCGGATAGATGGTAGAGCTCGGCGGCGCCCGCCATATCAACTGTTTCGTGTCCATGGCGCCCCGCTATGCTCCGCCCATCCGCGGGGGTCATGTGACGCGTCTGTGTATTGCGTCCGCCATATTGGAATGGCTAAATACATCCAATGTAACCGAGCGAATTCTCGGATGATAAGGTAGAATTATTAAATTCAGTGATATAGGTCCAGAGTGCATCTATACCATTGCATGTAAGGCTAACGTGGGTTTCTTGAGGTTGCCTTCGGCGGCGTGGTGCACTCGCCTTCGTATGTTGTCCATGTAGTGAGGGTGCTCCCCGCGGTCGCCATATTGGAGAGGTGAAGTTATTTATCCAAACCGTCTTATCTTTATGTAACCTCGTTTGGGCTATGTAGTTATGAGCGGTAGGTGCTAGGGTGGTATGCAAGAACATAAGATTTGAAAAAAGAGATTGCGGTGGAGGGGCGGTACCCTGGATGTATTATTATAGGTGGGCGGTCAATCAACTCGTTAGGCATGTCAGTGGCTATATTAATAACAATGACGGTTGAGTATTGGTATTTAATAATTCTACCTTATCATCCGAGAATTCGCTCGGTTACATTGGATGTATTTAGCCATTCCAATATGGCGGACGCAATACACAGACGCGTCACATGACCCCCGCGGATGAGCGGACCATAGCGGGGCGCAATGGACATGAAACAGTTGATATGGCGGGCGCCGCCGAGCTCTACCATCTATCCGAGCTCGGTGGTGACGGGTAGGTCACTGAGCAGGAACACGGGCTGATGGAGGTAAGGCGACCCCGGGTATTCTAATTATGGGTCCGTCCATTACGCATGCCTTCCTGGTATCGCTAGTGGCCATAGATCGAAATATGGGGGAGTTTGATCTTAATCGGCATGGTATTTGAATGGCGGGTTCATCTTTAACCTATGCCCTCTTGGTGTCGCTTTTTTGGCCCTATATTTCAAAGGAGTTTGTTCTACTTGAATCCACTCTGTCTCCCTGAGCCTGTACTTTTGTTCCCCTACAGCTACACCTTATGGCTCTCCCCCGATGTTCCATTACCGCCGAACACTCATGCGGTAATTAATCCCTGACCTATAGGTGAGATGGATGTGTGCTTGCCTTGATAGTTCACCATTATCGGACTAGCACACCCTATAAATCTATGTGCACCATAGTTGTTATAACATATGTTCCTCGTTATACTGCTACTTTTAACTGGTTTTACATTATTGTTTTAATTTTAGAGCACTCTCACAGACACAAATGGTTGGTGTGATGTGCTCACTGCAAGCTGCCATCAGGCAGCTTTAGTTCACCATATCTAGTAGACAAATAATTTTTCTACACTAGCATGACACCCTGTGTGTGACTTTGGCGTGATCACACTTGAGTTCTTTGCTATGTCTTGATGCAATTAACCATGTATACATGATCTTTATTTTCCAATCCAGGCAGAGGATATTACTACAGAGGCAATCTAAACCGACAGTGCTTGCATTTACACACATGACACCTGCATGTTGTTGAATGACTGCATATCACATATTTTCAAGGTCCTGAAGAATCGCGGACAATTCCTTGTGCGAGAAACATGTTGACCATGTTAATATCCAACTCCATCGAATCCCACCACACTTAATTTAGTGGTACTTAGGAAGTTGATTTCACGTTTTTAACCGTAGAGGGAGACCCCCAGAATAAAGTAGTACTTGTGGTACCCCCTACTACATTTTAATCACTTTCAGTTCATTTACTCCATTTCCCACATACCCGCACTTCACCATAAGGCTGTTGGAAGAAAAGATCTCCGTCAAAGAGCCCCTCTTTGAGGTGAGCCCGTCCGGGATTGCACCGCCTCCCCGACGAGGAGCAACGCCGATGATGAAGCATGACACCCATTCGGGTGTGTGAGGCAAATATTTCCAACAAAATGGATGCCCAAGGGTGCCACATGTACACCCCTGGTCACGCCTAACACACAACCTCTTCTCTACCAGGAACGGTTCAGCTACCCTTTTGTTTACATTGACTTGTTGGGGGCACAAGCTGACACTGGACCTTCCACTTGCTTGAGTGGTAACGAGTGCCCTGCGGATCTATTGATCACCCTCCCCTCTTTTTGATAACTACAATTTTCAGTGCAACATACTTTATCATATCGAATTTTGCCTACCCCATCCGGACTGCACCACAAAGAATCATGCAACTTGACGATATAGCCCAGATTACAACCAACAAGGCTGAAACATTAGGATTCACTTCTGAAGCAGCTAAAGAAATGTATCGCTTTATACAGGAGGCCAGAGCATTTACACCACAAGCCACAACAGCAACTCAACTTTTACAACAACTCAAATTCATAAGCAAAAAAGAGATCAACCAAAGGCTTAATGCCACTACATTGATTCACTACCATAAAAACCAAAGAATACCAAGGGGATTGAGGATTGCCCTCAAACCGATGTTATGCAAAAACAATAAGTAATTTGTGGAAAAATGGTACCAAATACTTAACAAGTGTTCATTAGACCTCATCCTTCTCATTATAGAAGAGCTCGCAAAAGTTCTTAAAGAAATCGAAGAAGAATTAGATATGATCAAAAGTGAATTAACCAAACATGAGAATCTGGAATCAAGGCTTGAAGACATCAATAAAAAATTGGACAGACATACAAAAGAAGTAAACGACCGGAAAGTAAGAAAGTATCGTCGTGATACAATAGACTATAAAATCGAGGAAGTTTACACATGGGCAGAGATATACAATCAAAAAAATGGCAACAACCGCAACACCCACAAAAATCCAACCCTAGCTCATCACAAGAGAGTGTGGTATCTGAATCCGAGATATCACAAATAAGACAACCAATAATCGCAACAACAAAACCACCAGAGAAAGGATAACAAATAACACAAACACAGCAACCTACTTTTTTAGATATAAGCCCAGCAGCCAACACACCACCTAAACAAGGAAAACAAGGAGAGGAAAGACTAACAGAAGAAGAACAAGCGTTGGGACACACCGGAAGCCAAACAGGCAAATCGAAGACGACCTAGTCATCAACATTTCTAAAAAACAAATAACTCAAACCCAGATTGCAGTCCTGAATAAAGGAACATCATTTGTTCCTACTAACAAATCTAACTTACCGGAGACAGATATATCGCTGTTCAAAATTTTCAGGTCATTGAAACTTAGAAATTTTTTTAAGATAATCAAACTGTGTCCAACACACCATCAGATGAAATCAGCACAGAATTCAGACAAAAAAGCACATTTTGTGCCCCATTCATGCTTAACAGTATGGAAGCCTTTGAAAGGATTGTACTTTCAGAATTCCAACACATTTCTTTCACTAAACCAAAGAAAACTAATCTTTCTACACGCGAATGGAATACACTGAGAAATCTAAGTCAAGACAGCGAACTGACTTTTCAAAGAGCAGACAAAGGGGGAGCATTGATCGTAATGGACACCGATTTTTACAACGACAAAGTAAATCAGCATGTACAAGACGTACTAACCTATATTCCACTAGAAAACGATCCAACTAAAGAATACCAAAAAATTTTACAAAACATCATCAATCATGCATTGGAAATGAAGTGGATTAACCAAAAGGCTCATGCATTTCTTGAAACTAAATTTCCGCGACAACCAAAGTTATATATGCTTCCCAAAATTCATAAGGACAGTAAAAATCCACCATTCAGACCTATCGTCTCAGCTTGCGGATCCATCCCCGAACCCATAGGCAAATACATTGACAGGTTCTTATAACCTATAGTGCAAAAAGGCAGCACATACTTGAAAGATACCACAACCTTCCTTAATCTACTGGAAGAAATAACACTTGACTATGGAGCAGAATATTGGTTATGTACGATTGATGTAACTGCTCTTTATACCTCAATCCCTCACCAAGAAGGTTTGGAAGCATTAGAATGGGGACTGCTCCAAGAAGATCTAGAAGACTCTCAAAAAATGTTCATCCTGGAACTGATGCAATTCGCCTTATTCCATAGCAATTTTCAATGGCAAGGAAACCTTTTTAACCAATGCAACGGTACATCCATGGGCTTTGCAGGAGCACCATCATATGCATGTATATACATGTCCAAATTCGAAACAGACTACATTTTAAACAACCCTAACTGGACAGAGAATGTTGTCATATTCAAACAGAAATTCAAGCCTACTTTTCCAAAGCTTCCACCCTGAGACCTTAAAGAAACATCTACCAACATCACAACTTATCAGACTCAAAAGGATAACATCTGACAGCAATAAACTGGATCAAGCGTTCACATCACAAATCCAGAAATATCAACAAAGAGGGTACCCTCAAAGTGTTCTTGAAGAATCAATCAAGAGAGTTACTAAAATTCCTAGAAAGAAACTATTGACCACAAGTCTAACCATTCCTGAGAAAAAAACAGTATGTTTCCTAAAATATTCTACTGATGCATTGAAAATCAAAAGAATTGTCAATAAACATTGGGCTTTGATAAACACAGAACCTGATTTGAAAGATTTATACAGTGAACATGTAACATTTACCTACCAAAGATCTAGGAATTTGAAAGAGATCTTAACCATGCCAAAAAGACCGAAAACTATTTTCAAAGGGATGTCAAAGTGTCTTAATTGTGTACACTGCAACAATGTGATTGAGGGCAATACACTACCGCACCCGACAAAGGGTTACAAAATCAATTTATATCACAATAGCACTTGTGATACTAAAAACACGATTTACGCCATCAAATGCCCTTGTGGAAAAGTATATGTTGGTCAGACAGAACGCAAAATAAAAGTGCGAATCACTGAACATAAGAGCAACATTCGGGCACAAAGTAAAACATCAACAGTGGCAACACACTGGCTGGAAGCAAGACACCAAATCTCACAATTAAAATTTACGGTGTTGGAAGTGGTGAAACAACGCTGTGACATAGATCCAGTAAAACTATGACTACAGAGTTCTTTTGGATCGAAAAACGTCATAGTCTACAGCCCTCAGAACTCAATGACAAGATTGAATATCCATGTTTTCTATCAATGCATAACAACAAATAATAGAGTATACATCTTCCCCGACTTTATACAATGTGGAAACTATCATATTTATCATTTTCAGTAATGATGATGAAAAAATTAACCTCTGTTGCTGTGAATTACGAGTATTTCACAAAAGTTTAAATTTTATATCTAGATTCTGACATGTACACGATTACATATCACGTTTATTGTATTTTATTTCATTATCAGTGGAGAATACTCGTTCGGCGTCTTCTCAGCCCCAAACTGCCTTTGCAACATAATTTTTATATCTTTTCCTTTTCTGGCCTTTGTTGGTGGTTTCAGCTTGTCCTATAAGCAGGGCAGCTTTGCTTGCAAAACAAGATGAACTAATTTAGAAAAAAGCCTGGAATTATAAAATGATGCTGCTTGACTAGCAGAATTTACCAAAAAACGGACCTCGAGCAGCTTTCTCTGCTGCTTGCAGGAAGTCCCAGGGGGACCCATCCGCCCTACCGCGTTTACCTGCACCGACCGCTGCTGGCTGCAAGGAAAGGTATTCCGGGCCACCAGCGGTCCGCAGGTCGTACTATGAGCGCCACTGCACTAACTGATATATGACAACTCGCTCGTTCTAAATACTTCTACTTCTAATGTGGAGCTGCTCATTCTGGTATCCAAGACTGTGATTAATAAATTAAGGGAATAAGGTAAATTCTGAAACCTGGTTTATTTAAAGTGCACAGTCATCCTAATTAAATAATTGTTCTGACAAGCGACCTATTTGTGTGTATGTTCAAAGGATATGTTTTTCAAAAGAAAGTTTTTTCTTCCTGCCACCTTACTGCAGACCTGGTAGCCAGCAACACTTGCTGGGGCGGCTTCCACCTCGGCTCCAAGTTCTTTGTTCTCTGGAAATTGCGGATGCAGACCCAGTCGCCTGGCTGGATGGTGTGACCAGGGCATTAGGGTTTGGGTGGCAGGATATCTTGTACCTGACGATGAATGAGACGTAGGTTAGTGGTCAATTCATGTTAATAATCAATCAACAATGGGTATTCAATGTCGGAATATTTCTTTGGGCGGGGTAACCCCCAAACATTTGCTGGCCGACCAAACACTATTTCGTAGGGAGATAGTCCGGTACGAGAATGTGCTGTGGCTCTCATTGATAGGAGGGCAAGGGGCAGGGCGTCCGGCCAAGACAGTCCTGTGTTAGCCTGGATCTTTGCCATTTTTAATTTCAGTGTTCCATTGAGGCGCTCAAATAAACCTGCTGACTGGGGGTGATTAGCTGCATGGAATTTCTGTCTGATCTCCATCCCTACACACACTTTCTTCATTCTTTTCCCTGTAAAGTGGCTTCCGTTGTCGCTCCAGATAATTCTGGGCATCCCAAATCTGGGAAAAAATTCCTTCAACAGTATTTTGGCAGTGCTTATAGCAATGTTATCCTTAAGGGGGTAGGCTTCGATCCACTTACTAAAGGCACACACAACTACCAGGACATATCAGAGATTGTTGCATCTTTCCATCTGTATGTAATCTATTTGGAGCACTTCGAAGGGGTAAGATGGGGGTGCAAAATTCCCAGCAGGTGTTGGTGTGCCTTTTCCCGGGTTATGCATCAAACAAATCATGCAATTCCTAACTAACCTCTCAGCATATTTTGGGATGTGTTTGTTTTGCCATACCGGGGCTAGGAATTTGAAAATACCTTTTGCAATAATGTGAGCTGGGCCTTGAGACATAGTGACCACTGGCAAAACATAGGCATCGGGTAACAACCATCGCTGTTGTTCAGACAGATCCGTCCAACATCCATTCTCATTTAATTGGCCTGTTTGCTCTTCCCAGAGAGCCTTTTCCTCTCTAGTCACCTCTACCTGTATTTCCTTCACATTCTCAATAGTATCCTTGTGCATCCCTTTCTCCAGTACCCAAATTGAGGGGCCAGCTACATACATACGGGCAGAGACATCTTTAGCTGTTACCTTTGCAGTCTGGTCAGCAAATGCATTACCCCTTCCTATGCCATCAGTTACTTTCTTGTGGGCGCTACATTTTACCACAGCTATCTTTGAAGGAAGAGTCCATGCTTCTAACAACCTGCTGACCAGATGACCATGATGTATCTTAGTACAGTGAGAAGTAAAAAATCCCCTCTCAGCCCATAGTCGCCCAAAATTATGGGCCACTCCAAATGAGTATTGGCTGTCAGTGTAGATGTTGATGGCCATCCCTGTACTCAGTTCACAGGTTCTTATTAGTGCTACTAACTCGGCAGCCTGGGCTGATTGGTAAGGTATCCTTTCATTCTCCCCTACTGTCTGTAACGTGGTGACAGCATAGGCAGCAGTTGTGCTACCATTAGGAAGTTTAAAGCAAGAACCATCCACATACAGGGTACCATCAGGGTTAGTTAGGGGTGTGTCAGTCAAATCCACTCTCTTCCTCCGTCTGGAGGACACAATCATGCTTATCAGAATTTGTGTCATCTTCAACAAATGGTAGCAATGTGGCTGGATTGAGCATGTTGCAGCGGCGTATGGTGATATGACTGGCTAAGAGAGTCAATTCATATCCGGACAAACGTGCACTAGTAAGGTGTTGAGTTTTTGTCCTATTCAATAAAGTGTCAACTGTGTGAGGAATCCTAACAGTAAGTGCAGCATCAAGGACCAGGCCAACAGATTGGCGAATGGATATGGCAGCTGCAGCTGCTGCTCTCAAGAAACTGGGTAGTGCGCGGGCCACGGGATCTAGAATTGCAGAAAAATATGCAGAGGGGCGTTGTCTGTCACCAGAGCGCTGTGTTAGCCCTGACAATGCGCAACCATCATGCTTGTGTACAAAAAGAGTGAAGGGTTTCTGATAACTAGGGGTGCCTAGCACTGGGGATGAACACACAGCTGTTTTCAGTTCTTCAAATGCATGCTGGCACTCATTTGTCCAAGGGAGTGGGTGGGGAACATCTTTAAGTGTGAGGCTCAATAAAGGTTTAATGAGTAAAGAAAAATTGGGTATCAACTGGTGGCAGTAGGAGGTGATACCAATAAAAGCACGTACCTCTTTCTGCGTTTTTGGTGGGGGCATCTTACTGATTGTTTGTATTCATTCAGGGGTGAGGCGGCATCCCTCCTTCGACAGGAGATGACCTAAGTAGGTCACCACATGTCGACAATATTGGAGTTTGGAGAGGGAAACTTTGTGATTGAACTGTGCCAGATGCAGGAGCAATTTCTTTGTAGCTTGTTTACATAACGCCTCAGTGTCTGCCGCTGTAACCAAATCATCAACGTACTGGAGTAGGGCTATACCTTGAGGTAGGGACAGGGAATCAAGTTGGCCCTTGAGGGCCTGACTATAAATTGAAGGGCTCTCTGTATATCCTTGTGGAGCTCTGCAGAACCGGAAACTCCATCCTGCCAATGAGAATCCAAAAAGGTCCCTACTCTGCTCATCAACGGGTATACTAAAGAAGGCGTTTTTTAAGTCAATGACAGAGAAGAAACATGTGGATGGGGGAACCATAGTCAGTAGAGTGGCGATATCTGGGACCACAAGAAACTGAGGTACTACTATTTTGTTTATCTCACGCAAATCAATGGCAAAACGATCAACAGGGGGCTTGGAAGGATCGGTGCGTTTTGGGACAGGCAAAATTGGGCTATTGCAAACATTTCCTTTTGTCTCTTCAACCACCCCCTTTTCAACAAGTTCAGAAATGATCTGGAGTAATGCCCTTTCCCCTTCTTTGGGTATTTTGTATTGGAGAAGTAGGGGAGGGCGAGCATTTTCCTTCAGTGTAACAGAAACAGGGGGTATGGACAAAAGGCCGACATCAGTATCACCTTGGGCCCAAAGAGCAGGAGGGACATTCTGAAGTTCCTGGGAATGGGATCTGAGGAGGCAAAATATACTGGATGTGTGGTAGGGGGACCCATAGTGATGTAAACCCCATCAGGAGAACAGTATATGGTGGCATGTCATCTTTTTAATAGATCTAAACACAACAAATTTTCGCCACATGTGGAAGTCAAAACTAAGGGGAAATAAATGTGGAAGGTCAACAGGAATAGTCACGGGTCCCTTCTCTTGTCCTTGGCAATCCTAGTGGGACAGTAACCCCGTTACTTCTTCAGGCTCATAATCCTCAGTAAAATAATTGTTGTCCTCATAATTAGCGGTATCAAATCTATTCTCTTGCATAAAGGGGTGCCTGTCCTGTAACTGCGTTCTAGGTCCACCTCGCCCTCTCGGGGGACGTTGTCCTGTGAAGCAGTCAGTGGGGGAAGAGTTATTCTGGGCCAACAAGGGACACTCATCGCGCCAATGACCCTCCTGGCGACAATAAGCGCAATGGCTGGGTCCCAGCGGTGGGCGAGGAGTCACAGGGGCAGGTCTCTGAGCTATTAGTTGAAACTTAGGGGCACCTCTATTTTGGGTCTGGGTCGGGTATGCTTGTTGGAGTTATACCTTTGTCTTTAAATCTTTAATCTTTTTATCCAATCTATCTCGCTCTTCATTCTCCCTATTCTCATAGTACTGGGTCATTGTCAAAATACCAGACGGGGTGGAGATGGGCCAGGCACTTTCTGACATTTTTAGCTTAGACCCAAGCTCTGATAACAGATTGGACACAAATGTATCCACAAACAGTCGCTGTCCCCCTTCTAAGGTCATGTCCTGTCCACTATAGTCAGTGAATGTGCTTTCGAATTGTGTGAAAAAGTCAGAGCCACTTTCATCTTTCTTCTGCTTGCGAGCAGTTAATCTGTCCCAATTGATACGGTGAGGTGTCAACATCTTTTTCATGGCAGTAAGTCTCTGGGCCGGAAGGGTTAAGATCATGAGATCAGGTTTCTCACCACTAGTTTGAGCTCTGTCAGCTTCCTCAAATTCCTTCCATGTATGGCCAAATTCTGTCTGATCATTATGGCGTATTTTGGACCATACTTCAGTCGGTACTACCTGTTCCATTACCATATCTATATCTGATAAAGTCATTACGCAAGATTGGAGTGTCTGAGTCAATTCCTTATAATAACCTGCTGGATTTTTACGTGGGTCAGGCAATTGGCTTTTAAGTAGGAGGACATCAGACCTTTTCTAAGGGACATGGACCAACATTTCTCTAAAACCTGCCAGTGTGTCAGGGTTGCCATCTATGCCAACTACGCGGTCTCTCAAAACAGGCTGTACCTCCCTCATTGGAAAACCCTTATTTAACGTAACACCAGATAAGGAGTCTCTGTAGGCTACTAAAGCGATTAGATCGCATAATAGTGCTGGGCCCTGAATATCCCCTTTTTCAACCTTATGGCGAAGGTCAGGCAGATCTGGGGGTGGACCTAATTCTACAAAATCCTCCCACATTTTGATCAGTATGTCACACATTTCACAAAAAAATTCAATCTCTTGAATGCTTGTCCACTGATCCATTGTCATCCATATATCCTGAGCGGTGTACATAGTGTTATTTTCCATCCACATATACAAGATTGTTGACTCATAGCGAGTTGTTTCTGTGTACTACCTATCAGTCTGGCAAGGTGCGTCGTCTGGGAGTGGGTGGTCTAGGCGCAGTTACATAAGGAATATAATCACGGACCACTGACCAGGCATTCGCTAATAGCCCTGCACCGGGGGAAGATGTTGGATGACTGTCAACGAAAAATGGGTTGGTTGCAACGGGAGTTCAAGACATATTAGGTTGGACAGGTACAGGACTAGTGGAAGGCGCAACAAGAGGAAAAGAAGGGTGGACTTGCATTGGTACAGTGGCCTGAACAGTTTGGGCATTTGGAACAAGTGGCTGAGGAATCGGACAAACCAGGGCATGGGCAACAACTGGAGCAGTAGCTGGGGTCAATTGGGCGGGATCAAGGGCCGGATACATGGCGGTAGTATAGGGTTGGGGGTGTTCAACATGGAAGTCATGAGAGGGTCATTCTCCTTGTCCCGGGCCTTTTCAGGGACCTTTTTTGTAATGTAACATCCATCAACCTGCATTCGATTTAGTCTATCCTGTATTTCTATACCCTGTTCTATTCTCTGATTATCATGATTCTGGCCTTTGGGAATCACATTTACACACATTATTTTAGCTTTGTTCTTTTTGAGTTTGATTTCTTTCTGTTTGGACTCATTGCGCCAAACCCGAAAGGAATCAAACATCGCAGGTCTAGCTTTTCTTTGAAACAACTTTTCCTCGAAATTATCTAATACAGGAGTTTCAAAACTACCGTACATTGGCCATTGTAATTCAGCACTACCTTTTGTATATTTGTGCCAAAGTGAGGAAAATATAATCGGGCCAACACCATGTGTAACATAGACTTAATGATTAGGGTCCCCAAAGGAGAAATCGGACAAGATTCTTCCAATGTGGAGTCCTGTGTACAATAACAACAACACCATTTCCAAAACTTACTAAATCGAGGCATTTCTAGACGTGTATCCTGGTTCCAAACATCAAAGGGTAAAATCTAATATTTACAGCATACAACTGTACTTACCCTCTGGCTTCGGCTTTTGCAAAAGTCAAACAATACCCAAAACCAAAATACAATTCACCAAAGAAGTGGGCCACTCCCACTCTTACCTGACCGTTAGTCTTCCATCACACGGCAAGTGTCACAAAGGTCTCGATCTCCAAAAACTAGGAACCAGAACTGGGGCGTCAGTCGGGGCCGCCGTCGGGTAGCCCACTGGAGGGAGGAATGACGCAATCGGAGATCTCGGGCCCACAAAGGCAATTTTCAGCTGATGTAGCGGGGCGCCTCACTTGGAATTCGATCACGGACCCCTCACGACCACCAGGCTCGTTGACAACCACCGAAGACGCCCCACATTGGGCGCCAAGTTGTAGAACCGGCTTTTTGGAGACCCCTCTCTCACTAGGAGAGTGAAAGCCAGCAATGCAGGGGACACCTAGAATCTACGGGTTCTTCTTGCTTAATCATACATTACCAAACAGACCAGGACAACCAGCCGTGGAGGGAAGTAAGTTATTTATTAGCTCGAGCTAAGGACAGGGTCGCAGAATGGTACAAAGACAATTTTACAGAGACTGCTGCTTCAATCCGCAGCGCACACATACTTTTAGCGATAGCCACGACCATTTGCACAATACATAGTTCCACATTTTGATAAGTTCCTCATCTGACAAGTTCTTCGTCAGTCTTGTGGTGTAATCGTGGCCAGGAGACATCTGTCTCTGATTGCACAATGTACACAGCCTTGTGCTTCCTTGCTCAATTGTGTGGTCACAGGGTGCAGCCTCGTGCTTCCTTAATCAGATGGTGTGGTCACAGGGCACAGCCTCGTGCTTCCTTGACCAGATGGTGTGGTCACAGGGCACAGCCTTGTGCTTCCTTGACCAGATGGTGTGGTCACAGGGCACAGTAGTTGGTCGTGACTGGCTGAGTTACCAACAATGGACAGGATGTGGCTAAGTCTCTGACACAACTGAGGGGTGAGGCACACAGGCAGCATCTCAGAATTGGCTTGACCACAAGGAGCGCGGGGTTGAGCAAGCTTCAGCAGGGATGTGAAAAGCAATTCTTCATCAGGTTGCCGATAGTATGGCAACACAACATGGAGTCTTGTGGGTCATTTTAATTACAGTTCAACAGACCCTCCAACCACAGTGATCTTATTGAAAAGCTGCTGGGGTGAATATTGATCCCAAGAGAGGCCACCAAGGTCCAGGACCCTTGGCTGGTATCAGAGAGAATTCCTTTGCTCCTAACTGAAGGTTCCATGAAATCCAGCGCACAGCTAAAGCTTAATTGGAATCAAAGCCTCTCCACAAAGCTGAGAACCTCATCAGGATGGATGCAGAGTGACTTGAAGCCCCACAAAGCCAAGCTACACATCGTAGAGCCTCATTAGAATCCTGCAAAGCTCTCTGCGCAGCCAAAAGCGTAAGTGGAACCAATGTCAGGAGGTGTAAAGCCCCACCGCACAGTGAATAGCTTCATTGAAACCAACGTGGAGTGAAGCAAACCTCCGAAGGGCCTCACCACACAGCTGAAAGCTTCAAGAGAACTGATGGCCAGCAACACAAGGATTTGAAAAAAATTGCAGCACAGACCTTGCATCAAGGATATAAGGTCCAACATTGTGCAGGCGGTACAGGGCCCTGTGCCCGGCCTACACTCTATGGTGGTCACCTTGAACTGGTGACCTTGTCCCAATCCAGCACGACCAGATATCCGTACTTGGTGCTTTGTACAATTTGGTGCTAATCTTATTTAATCTTTCAAATTTAACATCTCGGTTCTACAGATTTGATTTTTGTTTGTTCTGGTTTCATTTTATTAATTAAAATTCCCTCAGTTTCAGCAGCAGTTACTCCGTAATAGTGGAGGAGCGTCGCCCCAGTGCAGATGAAAAAGAAAACAATAATAAAAAGTTGTATTACTTTTTTCTTTTTCACTGACAGCTGATGCTGCCAAGTCCAGGGCGGAGCGGGGTTGTCCTGTAGAGACAGCAGCACTGTAAGTGGGCATGTTAGTTTGGCGGGTCATTTTAGGATGGCCAAACGTACATGCGCAATTAGATTTCTCCAATTCAGCTGTATTGTACAGCCAATTGGAGAAATGGCACAGGCTCTCAGTCCCTTAGTGAGCACCTAACCAGGCCACTCAGACCAATTCCTTGTGCTGCTCTAAAGCAGCATCTGAATTGGGTGGGGAGTCTGTGAGTCTGTGCTGGCCCTTGAATGTCTTCTGGGAAGAGAGGAGCAACGAGGAGGCTGGCAACTGGAACAGCAGGTAAGTGCTTTTTTAAAAATTAATGTTTGCCTCCCCACCCTACCCCTTTATTCTGGCAATAGCCTGCCCTGCTCTATTTTTTAAATTGTATTGGTATTTTTCTTGTGTTGTGTTTTCACTTTATTACTGTTTGTGTTCTGTATAATTAATTTACACCTTGCCTTTAAGTTAATCCTGACTGCACTTGTGCGAAGATACCAGAGGGCTCAGCACAGGTGTCATTTAGTGACTTTTGTGTTTTACCCTGACAAGAATTGCAGATGAAGCATGAGTCGGGCTTCTATCCCCACCTCAAACAATAACCCAATTTCTTACAATAGCAGACTCACAAAACAGCATTTTGCAGCGGCGTATGGTGATATGACTGGCTAAGAGAGTCAATTCATATCCGGACAAACGTGCACTAGTGAGGTGTTGAGTTTTTGTCCTATTCAATAAAGTGTCAACTGCGTGAGGAATCCTAACTGTAAGTGCAGTATCAAGGACCAGGCCAACAGATTGGCGAATGTATATGGCAGCTGCAGCTGCTGCTCTCAAGAAACTGGGTAGTGCGCGGGCCACGGGATCTAGAACTGCAGAAAAATATGCACAGGGGCGTTGTCTGTCACCAGAGCGCTGTGTTAGCCCTGACAATGTGCAACCATCATGCTTGTGTACAAAAAGAGTGAAGGGTTTCTGATAACTAAGGGTGCCTAGCACCGGGGACGAACACACGGCTGTTTTCAGTTCTTCAAATGCATGCTGGCACTCATTTGTCCAAGGGAGTGGGTGGGGAACATCTTTAAGTGTGAGGCTCAATAAAGGTTTAATGAGTAAAGAAAAATTGGGTATCCACTGGCGGCAGTAGGAGGTGATACCAATAAAAGCACGTACCTCTTTCTGCGTTTTTGGTGGGGGCATCTTACTGATTGTTTGTATTCATTCAGGGGTGAGGCGGCATCCCTCCTTCGACAGGAGATGACCTAAGTAGGTCACCACATGTCGACAATATTGGAGTTTGGAGAAGGAAACTTTGTGATTGAACTGTGCCAGATGCAGGAGCAATTTCATTGTAGCTTGTTTAAATAACGCCTCAGTGTCTGCCGCTGTAAGCAAATCATCAACGTACTGGAGTAGGGCTATACCTTGAGGTAGGGACAGGGAATCAAGTTGGCCCTTGAGGGCCTGACTATAAATTGAAGGGCGCTCTGTATATCCTTGTGGAGCTCTGCAGAACCGGAAACTCCATCCTGCCAATGAGAATCCAAAAAGGTCCTTACTCTGCTCATCAACGGGTATACTAAAGAAGGCGTTTTTTAAGTCAATGACAGAGAAGAAACATGTGGACGGGGGAACCATAGTCAGTAGAGTGTCGATATCTGGGACCACAAGAAACTGAGGTACTACTATTTTGTTTATCTTAAGCAAATCAATGACAAAACGATCAACAGGGGGCTTGGAAGGATCGGTGCGTTTTGGGACAGGCAAAATTGGGCTATTGCAAACATTTCCTCTTCTCTCTTCAACCACCCCCTTGTCAACAAGTTCAGAAATGATCTGGAGTAATGCCCTTTCCCTTTCTTTGGGTATTTTGTATTGGGGAAGTAGGGGAGGGCGAGCATTTTCCTTCAGTGTAACAGAAAAGGGGGGTATGGACAAAAGGCCGACATCAGTATCACCTTGGGCCCAAAGAGCAGGAGGGACATTCTGAAGTTCCTGGGAATAGGATCTGAGGAGGCTAAATATACTGGATGTGTTGTAGGGGGACCCATAGTGATGTAAACCCCATCAGGAGAACAGTATATGGTGGCATGTAATCTTTTTAATAGATCTGAACACAACAAATTTTCGCCACATGTGGAAGTCAAAACTAAGGGGAAATAAATATGTAAGGTCAACAGGAATAGTCACGGGTCCCTTCTCCTGTCCTTGGCAATCCTAGTGGGACAGTAACCCCGTTACTTCTTCAGGCTCATAATCCTCAGTAAAATAATTGTGGTCCTCATAATTAGCGGTATCAAATCTATTCTCTTGCATAAGGGGGTGCCTGTCCTGTAACTGCGTTCTAGGTCCACCTCGCCCTCTCGGGGGACATTGTCCTGTGAAGCAGTCAGTGGGGGAAGAGTTATTCTGGGCCAACAAGGGACACTCGTCGTGCCAATGACCCTCCTGGCGACAATAGGTGCAATGGCTGGGTCCCAGCGATGGGCGAGGAGTCACAGGGTCAGGTCTCTGAGCTATTTGTTGAAACTTAGGGGCACCTCTATTTTGGGTCTGGGTCGGGTATGCTTGTTGGAGTTATACCTTTGTCTTTAAGTCTTTCATCTTTTTATCCAATCTATCTCGCTCTTCATTCTCCCTATTCTCATAGTACTGGGTCATTGTCAAAATACCAGACGGGGTGGAGATGGGCCAGGCACTTTTTGACATTTTTAGCTTAGACCCAAGCTCTGATAACAGATTGGACACAAATGTATCCACAAACAGTCGCTGTCCCCCTTCTAAGGTCATGTCCTGTCCACTATAGTCAGTGAATGTGCTTTCGAATTGTGTGAAAAAGTCAGAGCCACTTTCATCTTTCTTCTGCTTGCGAGCAGTTAATCTGTCCCAATTGATACGGTGAGGTGTCAACATCTTTTTCATGGCAGTAAGTCTCTGGGCCGGAAGGGTTAAGATCATGAGATCAGGTTTCTCACCACTAGTTTGAGCTCTGTCAGCTTCCTCAAATTCCTTCCATGTATGGCCAAATTCTGTCTGATCATTATGGCGTATTTTGGACCATACTTCAGTCGGTACTACCTGTTCCATTACCATATCTATATCTGATAAAGTCATTACGCAAGATTGGAGTGTCTGAGTCAATTCCTTATGATAACCTGCTGGATTTTTACGTGGGTCAGGCAATTGGCTTTTAAGTAGGAGGACATCAGACCTTTTCTAAGGGACATGGACCAACATTTCTCTAAAACCTGCCGGTGTGTCAGGGTTGCCATCTATGCCAACTACGCGGTCTCTCAAAACAGGCTGTACCTCCCTCATTGGAAAACCCTTATTTAACGTAACACCAGATAAGGAGTCTCTGTAGGCTACTAAAGCGATTAGATCGCATAATAGTGCTGGGCCCTGAATATCCCCTTTTTCAACCTTATGGCGAAGGTCAGGCAGATCTGGGGGTGGACCTAATTCTACAAAATCCTCCCACATTTTGATCAGTATGTCACACATTTCACAAAAAAATTCAATCTCTTGAATGCTTGTCCACTGATCCATTGTCATCCATATATCCGGAGCGGTGTACATAGTGTTATTTTCCATCCACATATACAAGATTGTTGACTCATAGCGAGTTGTTTCTGTGTACTACCTATCAGTCTGGCAAGGTGCGTCGTCTGGGAGTGGGTGGTCTAGGCGGAGTTACATAAGGAATATAATCACGGACCACTGACCAGGCATTCGCTAATAGCCCTGCACCGGGGGAAGGTGTTGGATGACTGTCAACAAAAAATGGGTTGGTTGCAACGGGAGTTGAAGACATATTAGGTTGGACAGGTACAGGACTAGTGGAAGGCGCAACAAGAAGAAAAGAAGGGTGGACTTGCATTGGTACAGTGGCCTGAACAGTTTGGGCATTTGGAACAAGTGGCTGAGGAATCGGACAAACCAGGGCATGGGCAACAACTGGAGCAGTAGCTGGGGTCAATTGGGCGGGATCAAGGGCCGGATACATGGCGGGAGTATAGGGTTGGGGGTGTTCAACATGGAAGTCATGAGAGGGTCATTCTCCTTGTCCCGGGCCTTTTCAGGGACCTTTTTTGTAATGTAACATCCATCAACCTGCATTCGATTTAGTCGATCCTGTATTTCTATACCCTGTTCTATTCTCTGATTATCATGATTCTGGCCTTTGGGAATCACATTTACACGCATTATTTTAGCTTTGTTCTTTTTGAGTTTGATTTCTTTCTGTTTGGACTCATTGCGCCAAACCCGAAAGGAATCAAACATCGCAGGTCTAGCTTTTCTTTGAAACAACTTTTCCTCGAAATTAT
The DNA here is from genome assembly GCF_964263255.1 of Lissotriton vulgaris. Classification (NCBI taxonomy): domain Eukaryota; kingdom Metazoa; phylum Chordata; class Amphibia; order Caudata; family Salamandridae; genus Lissotriton; species Lissotriton vulgaris. Next base: position 365,660,293 of record NC_141689.1, read on the forward strand.
CTAATACAGGAGTTTCAAAACTACCGTACATTGGTCATTGTAATTCAGCACTACCTTTTGTATATTTGTGCCAAAGTGAGGAAAATATAATCGGGCCAACACCATGTGTAACATAGACTTCATGATTAGGGTCCCCAAAGGAGAAATCGGACAAGATTCTTCCAATGTGGAGTCCTGTGTACAATAACAACAACACCATTTCCAAAACTTACTAAATCGAGGCATTTCTAGACGTGTATCCTGGTTCCAAACATCAAAGGGTAAAATCTAATATTTACAGCATACAACTGTACTTACCCTCTGGCTTCGGCTTTTGCAAAAGTCAAACAATACCCAAAACCAAAATACAATTCACCAAAGAAGTGGGCCACTCCCACTCTTACCTGACCGTTAGTCTTCCATCACACGGCAAGTGTCACAAAGGTCTCGATCTCCAAAAACTAGGAACCAGAACTGGGGCGTCAGTCGGGGCCGCCGTCGGGTAGCCCACTGGAGGGAGGAATGACGCAATCGGAGATCTCGGGCCCACAAAGGCAATTTTCAGCTGATGTAGCGGGGCGCCTCACTTGGATTCGATCACGGACCCCTCACGACCACCAGGCTCGTTGACAACCACCGAAGACGCCCCACATTGGGCGCCAAGTTGTAGAACCGGCTTTTTGGAGACCCCTCTCTCACTAGGAGAGTGAAAGCCAGCAATGCAGGGGACACCTAGAATCTACGGGTTCTTCTTGCTTAATCATACATTACCAAACAGACCAGGACAACCAGCCGTGGAGGGAAGTAAGTTATTTATTAGCTCGAGCTAAGGACAGGGTCGCAGAATGGTACAAAGACAATTTTACAGAGACTGCTGCTTCAATCCGCAGCGCACACATACTTTTAGCGATAGCCACGACCATTTGCACAATACATAGTTCCACATTTTGATAAGTTCCTCATCTGACAAGTTCTTCGTCAGTCTTGTGGTGTAATCGTGGCCAGGAGACATCTGTCTCTGATTGCACAATGTACACAGCCTTGTGCTTCCTTGCTCAATTGTGTGGTCACAGGGTGCAGCCTCGTGCTTCCTTAATCAGATGGTGTGGTCACAGGGCACAGCCTCGTGCTTCCTTGACCAGATGGTGTGGTCACAGGGCACAGCCTTGTGCTTCCTTGACCAGATGGTGTGGTCACAGGGCACAGTAGTTGGTCGTGACTGGCTGAGTTACCAACAATGGACAGGATGTGGCTAAGTCTCTGACACAACTGAGGGGTGAGGCACACAGGCAGCATCTCAGAATTGGCTTGACCACAAGGAGCGCGGGGTTGAGCAAGCTTCAGCAGGGATGTGAAAAGCAATTCTTCATCAGGTTGCCGATAGTATGGCAACACAACATGGAGTCTTGTGGGTCATTTTAATTACAGTTCAACAGACCCTCCAACCACAGTGATCTTATTGAAAAGCTGCTGGTGTGAATATTGATCCCAAGAGAGGCCACCAAGGTCCAGGACCCTTGGCTGGTATCAGAGAGAATTCCTTTGCTCCTAACTGAAGGTTCCATGAAATCCAGCGCACAGCTAAAGCTTAATTGGAATCAAAGCCTCTCCACAAAGCTGAGAACCTCATCAGGATGGATGCAGAGTGACTTGAAGCCCCACAAAGCCAAGCTACACATCGTAGAGCATCATTAGAATCCTGCAAAGCTCTCTGCGCAGCCAAAAGCGTAAGTGGAACCAATGTCAGGAGGTGTAAAGCCCCACCGCACAGTGAATAGCTTCATTGAAACCAACGTGGAGTGAAGCAAACCTCCGAAGGGCCTCACCACACAGCTGAAAGCTTCAAGAGAACTGATGGCCAGCAACACAAGGATTTGAAAAAAATTGCAGCACAGACCTTGCATCAAGGATATAAGGTCCAACATTGTGCAGGCGGTACAGGGCCCTGTGCCCGGCCTACACTCTATGGTGGTCACCTTGAACTGGTGACCTTGTCCCAATCCAGCACGACCAGATATCCGTACTTGGTGCTTTGTACAATTTGGTGCTAATCTTATTTAATCTTTCAAATTTAACATCTCAGTTCTACAGATTTGATTTTTGTTTGCTCTGGTTTCATTTTATTAATTAAAATTCCCTCAGTTTCAGCAGCAGTTACTCCGTAATAGTGGAGGAGCGTCGCCCCAGTGCAGATGAAAAAGAAAACAATAATAAAAAGTTGTATTACTTTTTTCTTTTTCACTGACAGCTGATGCTGCCAAGTCCAGGGCGGAGCGGGGTTGTCCTGTAGAGACAGCAGCACTGTAAGTGGGCATGTTAGTTTGGCGGGTCATTTTAGGATGGCCAAACGTACATGCGCAATTAGATTTCTCCAATTCAGCTGTATTGTACAGCCAATTGGAGAAATGGCACAGGCTCTCAGTCCCTTAGTGAGCACCTAACCAGGCCACTCAGACCAATTCCTTGTGCTGCTCTAAAGCAGCATCTGAATTGGGTGGGGAGTCTGTGAGTCTGTGCTGGCCCTTGAATGTCTTCTGGGAAGAGAGGAGCAACGAGGAGGCTGGCAACTGGAACAGCAGGTAAGTGCTTTTTTAAAAATTAATGTTTGCCTCCCCACCCTACCCCTCTATTCTGGCAATAGCCTGCCCTGCTCTATTTTTTAAATTGTATTGGTATTTTTCTTGTGTTGTGTTTTCACTTTATTACTGTTTGTGTTCTGTATAATTAATTTACACCTTGCCTTTAAGTTAATCCTGACTGCACTTGTGCGAAGATACCAGAGGGCTCAGCACAGGTGTCATTTAGTGACTTTTGTGTTTTACCCTGACAAGAATTGCAGATGAAGCATGAGTCGGGCTTCTATCCCCACCTCAAACAATAACCCAATTTCTTACAATAGCAGACTCACAAAACAGCATTTTGCAGCGGCGTATGGTGATATGACTGGCTAAGAGAGTCAATTCATATCCGGACAAACGTGCACTAGTGAGGTGTTGAGTTTTTGTCCTATTCAATAAAGTGTCAACTGCGTGAGGAATCCTAACTGTAAGTGCAGTATCAATGACCAGGCCAACAGATTGGCGAATGTATATGGCAGCTGCAGCTGCTGCTCTCAAGAAACTGGATAGTGCCCGGGCCACGGGATCTAGAACTGCAGAAAAATATGCACAGGGGCGTTGTCTGTCACCAGAGCGCTATGTTAGCCCTGACAATGTGCAACCATCATGCTTGTGTACAAAAAGAGTGAAGGGTTTCTGATAACTAAGGGTGCCTAGCACCGGGGACGAACACACGGCTGTTTTCAGTTCTTCAAATGCATGCTGGCACTCATTTGTCCAAGGGAGTGGGTGGGGAACATCTTTAAGTGTGAGGCTCAATAAAGGTTTAATGAGTAAAGAAAAATTGGGTATCCGCTGGCGGCAGTAGGAGGTGATACCAATAAAAGCACGTACCTCTTTCTGCGTTTTTGGTGGGGGCATCTTACTGATTGTTTGTATTCATTCAGGGGTGAGGCGGCATCCCTCCTTCGACAGGAGATGACCTAAGTAGGTCACCACATGTCGACAATATTGGAGTTTGGAGAAGGAAACTTTGTGATTGAACTGTGCCAGATGCAGGAGCAATTTCATTGTAGCTTGTTTAAATAACGCCTCAGTGTCTGCCGCTGTAAGCAAATCATCAACGTACTGGAGTAGGGCTATACCTTGAGGTAGGGACAGGGAATCAAGTTGGCCCTTGAGGGCCTGACTATAAATTGAAGGGCGCTCTGTATATCCTTGTGGAGCTCTGCAGAACCGGAAACTCCATCCTGCCAATGAGAATCCAAAAAGGTCCTTACTCTGCTCATCAACGGGTATACTAAAGAAGGCGTTTTTTAAGTCAATGACAGAGAAGAAACATGTGGACGGGGGAACCATAGTCAGTAGAGTGTCGATATCTGGGACCACAAGAAACTGAGGTACTACTATTTTGTTTATCTTAAGCAAATCAATGACAAAACGATCAACAGGGGGCTTGGAAGGATCGGTGCGTTTTGGGACAGGCAAAATTGGGCTATTGCAAACATTTCCTCTTCTCTCTTCAACCACCCCCTTGTCAACAAGTTCAGAAATGATCTGGAGTAATGCCCTTTCCCTTTCTTTGGGTATTTTGTATTGAGGAAGTAGGGGAGGGCGAGCATTTTCCTTCAGTGTAACAGAAAAGGGGGGTATGGACAAAAGGCCGACATCAGTATCACCTTGGGCCCAAAGAGCAGGAGGGACATTCTGAAGTTCCTGGGAATAGGATCTGAGGAGGCTAAATATACTGGATGTGTTGTAGGGGGACCCATAGTGATGTAAACCCCATCAGGAGAACAGTATATGGTGGCATGTAATCTTTTTAATAGATCTGAACACAACAAATTTTCGCCACATGTGGAAGTCAAAACTAAGGGGAAATAAATATGTAAGGTCAACAGGAATAGTCACGGGTCCCTTCTCCTGTCCTTGGCAATCCTAGTGGGACAGTAACCCCGTTACTTCTTCAGGCTCATAATCCTCAGTAAAATAATTGTGGTCCTCATAATTAGCGGTATCAAATCTATTCTCTTGCATAAGGGGGTGCCTGTCCTGTAACTGCGTTCTAGGTCCACCTCACCCTCTCGGGGGACATTGTCCTGTGAAGCAGTCAGTGGGGGAAGAGTTATTCTGGGCCAACAAGGGACACTCGTCGCGCCAATGACCCTCCTGGCGACAATAAGCGCAATGGCTGGGTCCCAGCGATGGGCGAGGAGTCACAGGGTCAGGTCTCTGAGCTATTTGTTGAAACTTAGGGGCACCTCTATTTTGGGTCTGGGTCGGGTATGCTTGTTGGAGTTATACCTTTGTCTTTAAGTCTTTCATCTTTTTATCCAATCTATCTCGCTCTTCATTCTCCCTATTCTCATAGTACTGGGTCATTGTCAAAATACCAGACGGGGTGGAGATGGGCCAGGCACTTTTTGACATTTTTAGCTTAGACCCAAGCTCTGATAACAGATTGGACACAAATGTATCCACAAACAGTCGCTGTCCCCCTTCTAAGGTCATGTCCTGTCCACTATAGTCAGTGAATGTGCTTTCGAATTGTGTAAAAAAGTCAGAGCCACTTTCATCTTTCTTCTGCTTGCGAGCAGTTAATCTGTCCCAATTGATACGGTGAGGTGTCAACATCTTTTTCATGGCAGTAAGTCTCTGGGCCGGAAGGGTTAAGATCATGAGATCAGGTTTCTCACCACTAGTTTGAGCTCTGTCAGCTTCCTCAAATTCCTTCCATGTATGGCCAAATTCTGTCTGATCATTATGGCGTATTTTGGACCATACTTCAGCCGGTACTACCTGTTCCATTACCATATCTATATCTGATAAAGTCATTACGCAAGATTGGAGTGTCTGAGTCAATTCCTTATGATAACCTGCTGGATTTTTACGTGGGTCAGGCAATTGGCTTTTAAGTAGGAGGACATCAGACCTTTTCTAAGGGACATGGACCAACATTTCTCTAAAACCTGCCGGTGTGTCAGGGTTGCCATCTATGCCAACTACGCGGTCTCTCAAAACAGGCTGTACCTCCCTCATTGGAAAACCCTTATTTAACGTAACACCAGATAAGGAGTCTCTGTAGGCTACTAAAGCGATTAGATCGCATAATAGTGCTGGGCCCTGAATATCCCCTTTTTCAACCTTATGGCGAAGGTCAGGCAGATCTGGGGGTGGACCTAATTCTACAAAATCCTCCCACATTTTGATCAGTATGTCACACATTTCACAAAAAAATTCAATCTCTTGAATGCTTGTCCACTGATCCATTGTCATCCATATATCCTGAGCGGTGTACATAGTGTTATTTTCCATCCACATATACAAGATTGTTGACTCATAGCGAGTTGTTTCTGTGTACTACCTATCAGTCTGGCAAGGTGCGTCGTCTGGGAGTGGGTGGTCTAGGCGGAGTTACATAAGGAATATAATCACGGACCACTGACCAGGCATTCGCTAATAGCCCTGCACCGGGGGAAGGTGTTGGATGACTGTCAACAAAAAATGGGTTGGTTGCAACGGGAGTTGAAGACATATTAGGTTGGACAGGTACAGGACTAGTGGAAGGCGCAACAAGAGGAAAAGAAGGGTGGACTTGCATTGGTACAGTGGCCTGAACAGTTTGGGCATTTGGAACAAGTGGCTGAGGAATCGGACAAACCAGGGCATGGGCAACAACTGGAGCAGTAGCTGGGGTCAATTGGGCGGGATCAAGGGCCGGATACATGGCGGGAGTATAGGGTTGGGGGTGTTCAACATGGAAGTCATGAGAGGGTCATTCTCCTTGTCCCGGGCCTTTTCAGGGACCTTTTTTGTAATGTAACATCCATCAACCTGCATTCGATTTAGTCTATCCTGTATTTCTATACCCTGTTCTATTCTCTGTTTATCATGATTCTGGCCTTTGGGAATCACATTTACATGCATTATTTTAGCTTTGTTCTTTTTGAGTTTGATTTCTTTCTGTTTGGACTCATTGCGCCAAACCCGAAAGGAATCAAACATCGCAGGTCTAGCTTTTCTTTGAAACAACTTTTCCTCGAAATTATCTAATACAGGAGTTTCAAAACTACCGTACATTGGCCATTGTAATTCAGCACTACCTTTTGTATATTTGTGCCAAAGTGAGGAAAATATAATCGGGCCAACACCATGTGTAACATAGACTTCATGATTAGGGTCCCCAAAGGAGAAATCGGACAAGATTCTTCCAATGTGGAGTCCTGTGTACAATAACAACAACACCATTTCCAAAACTTACTAAATCGAGGCATTTCTAGACGTGTATCCTGGTTCCAAACATCAAAGGGTAAAATCTAATATTTACAGCATACAACTGTACTTACCCTCTGGCTTCGGCTTTTGCAAAAGTCAAACAATACCCAAAACCAAAATACAATTCACCAAAGAAGTGGGCCACTCCCACTCTTACCTGACCGTTAGTCTTCCATCACACGGCAAGTGTCACAAAGGTCTCGATCTCCAAAAACTAGGAACCAGAACTGGGGCGTCAGTCGGGGCCGCCGTCGGGTAGCCCACTGGAGGGAGGAATGACGCAATCGGAGATCTCGGGCCCACAAAGGCAATTTTCAGCTGATGTAGCGGGGCGCCTCACTTGGAATTCGATCACAGACCCCTCACGACCACCAGGCTCGTTGACAACCACCGAAGACGCCCCACATTGGGCGCCAAGTTGTAGAACCAGCTTTTTGGAGACCCCTCTCTCACTAGGAGAGTGAAAGCCAGCAATGCAGGGGACACCTAGAATCTACGGGTTCTTCTTGCTTAATCATACATTACCAAACAGACCAGGACAACCAGCCGTGGAGGGAAGTAAGTTATTTATTAGCTCGAGCTAAGGACAGGGTCGCAGAATGGTACAAAGACAATTTTACAGAGACTGCTGCTCCAATCCGCAGCGCACACATACTTTTAGCGATAGCCACGACCATTTGCACAATACATAGTTCCACATTTTGATAAGTTCCTCATCTGACAAGTTCTTCGTCAGTCTTGTGGTGTAATCGTGGCCAGGAGACATCTGTCTCTGATTGCACAATGTACACAGCCTTGTGCTTCCTTGCTCAATTGTGTGGTCACAGGGTGCAGCCTCGTGCTTCCTTAATCAGATGGTGTGGTCACAGGGCACAGCCTCGTGCTTCCTTGACCAGATGGTGTGGTCACAGGGCACAGCCTTGTGCTTCCTTGACCAGATGGTGTGGTCACAGGGCACAGTAGTTGGTCGTGACTGGCTGAGTTACCAACAATGGACAGGATGTGGCTAAGTCTCTGACACAACTGAGGGGTGAGGCACACAGGCAGCATCTCAGAATTGGCTTGACCACAAGGAGCGCGGGGTTGAGCAAGCTTCAGCAGGGATGTGAAAAGCAATTCTTCATCAGGTTGCCGATAGTATGGCAACACAACATGGAGTCTTGTGGGTCATTTTAATTACAGTTCAACAGACCCTCCAACCACAGTGATCTTATTGAAAAGCTGCTGGGGTGAATATTGATCCCAAGAGAGGCCACCAAGGTCCAGGACCCTTGGCTGGTATCAGAGAGAATTCCTTTGCTCCTAACTGAAGGTTCCATGAAATCCAGTGCACAGCTAAAGCTTAATTGGAATCAAAGCCTCTCCACAAAGCTGAGAACCTCATCAGGATGGATGCAGAGTGACTTGAAGCCCCACAAAGCCAAGCTACACATCGTAGATCATCATTAGAATCCTGCAAAGCTCTCTGCGCAGCCAAAAGCGTAAGTGGAACCAATGTCAGGAGGTGTAAAGCCCCACCGCACAGTGAATAGCTTCATTGAAACCAACGTGGAGTGAAGCAAACCTCCGAAGGGCCTCACCACACAGCTGAAAGCTTCAAGAGAACTGATGGCCAGCAACACAAGGATTTGAAAAAAATTGCAGCACAGACCTTGCATCAAGGATATAAGGTCCAACATTGTGCAGGCGGTACAGGGCCCTGTGCCCGGCCTACACTCTATGGTGGTCACCTTGAACTGGTGACCTTGTCCCAATCCAGCACGACCAGATATCCATACTTGGTGCTTTGTACAATTTGGTGCTAATCTTATTTAATCTTTCAAATTTAACATCTCGGTTCTACAGATTTGATTTTTGTTTGTTCTGGTTTCATTTTATTAATTAAAATTCCCTCAGTTTCAGCAGCAGTTACTCCGTAATAGTGGAGGAGCGTCGCCCCAGTGCAGATGAAAAAGAAAACAATAATAAAAAGTTGTATTACTTTTTTCTTTTTCACTGACAGCTGGTGCTGCCAAGTCCAGGGCGGAGCGGGGTTGTCCTGTAGAGACAGCAGCACTGTAAGTGGGCATGTTAGTTTGGCGGGTCATTTTAGGATGGCCAAACGTACATGCGCAATTAGATTTCTCCAATTCAGCTGTATTGTACAGCCAATTGGAGACATGGCACAGGCTCTCAGTCCCTTAGTGAGCACCTAACCAGGCCACTCAGACCAATTCCTTGTGCTGCTCTAAAGCAGCATCTGAATTGGGTGGGGAGTCTGTGAGTCTGTGCTGGCCCTTGGATGTCTTCTGGGAAGAGAGGAGCAACGAGGAGGCTGGCAACTGGAACAGCAGGTAAGTGCTTTTTTAAAAATTAATGTTTGCCTCCCCACCCTACCCCTTTATTCTGTCAGTAGCCTGCCCTGCTCTATTTTTTAAATTGTATTGGTATTTTTCTTGTGTTGTGTTTTCACTTTATTACTGTTTGTGTTCTGTATAATTAATTTACACCTTGCCTTTAAGTCAACCCTGACTGCACTTGTGCGAAGATACTAGAGGGCTCAGCACAGGTGTCATTTAGTGACTTTTGTGTTTTACCCTGACAAGAATTGCAGATGAAGCATGAGTCGGGCTTCTATCCCCACCTCAAACAATAACCCAGGGGCATATTATCAAGGGGGTTTATCTCCGCTTTTTTGGCTTTAAAAGCCAAGAAAGCGGAGATAAAATTATCTCCCTATTACCTAGCTGTCACTAACACCAGTTAGCGGCAGCTAGTAGGAGATAACGACCATCTTGGGCCCCACTTTGTATGTCAGTGATATTTATCACTAATGACATGCAAAGTGGGCGTGCCAAGATGTTAGAGACTGAAAACAGTTGCTAACATCGCTATCTCCTATTACCAACTTTTGGAGATATTCGCGCTAAGAGCGAATATCTCCAAAAGCTAACACCTGCCCTGAGCAGCCATGTTATCCAATGGGAGGTGGATAACATGGCTAAGAGCATTAGCACGGTAATGCATGAATATCGCTTACTTTTCAGCGATATTCATGCATTGCGGCGATTTTTATCGCATTTGCGATAAACCTTGGTAATACCAAGGTTTATTTGCGGTAAAAATCGCTGCAGCTCAGCGGTAAATTTTTGTCTCTAACAAATCAATAGCGATAATTATCGCTATTGCTTGGTAATATGCCCCCCAATTTCTTACAATAGCAGACTCACAAAACAGAATACAGAGGTTAAACAACACTCCTGCACAAACGACATACTGCAGTCGATTAGTAAACAGGTGCATAAACAGTATAAGCAAATACAACTTGATATTAGATACAGTTTAGGCCCAGTCTGACAAAGTAGCCTGGGAATAGATTATGTTATATATATATATATATATATATATATATATATATATATATATATATATATATATATTCACAACACTCCCACCAACGCGGGAAATGGAGTCGCACACAGACGGTTTGATATATATATATATATATATATATATATATATATATATGCTGGTTTATGAGGCATATACTGATGTTCAAAAGGAAAGGCTACTAATGTGTACTTGAATCTCCGAACACCAGACAGGTAGGTGCCTACATCCTGAAAGCAGAAACCTGAACAGTGATTGCGGGAGAGAATATTGTATCAGTGAAATATAAAGGAGAGGCTGTTTCTTTGATAGAAAAAAAGAAAGTAGAGGGTACTGGTCATTTACCCACTTTGTAGATAATCGTCTCAGTAGTCTTTCATCTAGCTTCTGTTGTCCAGGTTGTATTTGTTTGATGTGTGGTCCAAGAGAAGTTTGAAAGTGATCTGGAGAGAACAAATTTAAAATAATAAGAAAAACTTTTGGGAACGGCGCCACTTGATCCAGGGTTCACTAAACCCCATCATTTATTAGAGGGTAGGTTTTTAACAATTTACCTCTAAACCCACATCCCTCTGCCCTATTCCACCTTGATACCCACTTAGCATAACAGTTCCTAGCCTGCATTTGCGTTGTTTCTCCCATTATCAAAGACCCAGGATAGCTGACACATTTGTATACATTCCATGTACTTTTTTGGTGAACAAGGCTTCATGCACAGGCACTATGCAACTATGTAAAAATGCATTAAACACAGAACATGATTACTCACACTTTTACTTCACGCAATGATGCGAAACATTGTTGCACAAACTACTATGCTTTCTGGATAAAACCTTTACTAAACGCTATTTCAGTCAAAGTATAAACAATGAATCGCCCTTACTGTACTATTGTGAAAGTAATGCAAAAAATATGTACATGTGGGCACTTGTTTTTTTTTCTTCTTTAAAAATAATAGAGATGGTCTAAAAGTACGGTAAAGTGGACCAAACTGTGCACTGTGGCATTTAAGTTGTATGGATAATATCAACATGCTTTGAAATAGCAAATACTGCCACCGTCTCTGCTGTTTCTAAGCAATGTGAATAACTGATGTTACTATCATTCAATTAAACGGTACACAATTTATTCAACTCAAAATGTTGAAAGACTAATCTTGGTGAGCCAGAATTCAAATGCTTAACTTGAAGGTCAGAAGTAGTTGTCGTAAGCCAGTGTTATGTCATACAGATTTGTAGAGGGCACTTTCACCCGGCAGGATATTCTAGTGCTGAGCAGAGGTGAGCCTAGGCACACTTAGAGGCTCATTTATAAGACCAGTGCCCAATGGACAGTCACTTTTTTTGATGTTCCTGTGGTGCACTGGGCTTACCCATATCTACAAGGCTACAGAAAGTCACACTGCATGGCTTATTATGGCTTCATAGATATCAGGTATGGCAACGCAGCACACGTTGTTGCGTTGCTTCATACTGGCCTAGGGAGGCATGCTATGGTTTTGACACATTCCCAGATTTGTAACAAACTGTAAATCTTGGAATGAATCTAAATCCTACATCACTCCAGGGGTGGGCAAAAGGTTGTTTCTGTGAAGGAAAGTGTCCCTGACTTCACAAAAACAACCTGATTTCAACACAAGCGCCCTTTCAACATGGTGCAAGGGTGTCTGCATTGGTGCTCAGCTACATATTGTGCAGCGGCACTGCCTGAAAGGACAGGAATGCACTGTATCTTGTAAATACGGTGCCTTCCTGCCCTTTCAAAATGGCATAGGGAAGCTCAGCAAAATGACTTAGGGAACTGCTCTACGCTAATTCTTTGTAAAGGAGGCGCTTGGGGCCTCGTGGAACTACTAAAAAAGCCAGGTCTTCAGCTTCTTATGGAAACCAAGCAGTAAGAAATACGTTTTGTGAAATCAGATACGATTGTTGTAGTATGCTGCTCCAGTGTTATGCAGTGTCTTAAAAATGTGGTTGAGGAGTTTGAATTGTGCTAATTTGTGAATGGGGAGAAATTGGAGCTCCTTCCGGTGTGGTGTGATGTGAGTGCAGTGTGAGAGGTTTAGAGTTAGTCTGGCCGCCAAGTTCTGAATGGTCTGAAGCCTTCTGGTGAATTTCTTGTTGATCCCGTTAAAAAAGCCTAATAATTAACATGAAAATGAATTAACTTAGTAGCTGAATCTGCAAATATAAATGAAAAAAATGAAAGGCTACACATTTGAAATGAGCCTATTTGCAATAGGCAGCATAGTTATGGGTATAAGCCGTAGAAAACCCAAGAAGCAATTTTGTTTAACTAGAAGCAATCCCAATATTGCTGAAATATGCACAATGTGAATTAGAGTCTTGACCTTAAAGTAGCATGCTTAGAAAATGTCATAACTGCAGAGTGTTACGGTTCAACAAATGCATTACTTTAAAAGCAACATTTTATTCATAAATGTCAAGAACATCAGGCCTCATTTATGAAAAGTGACGCATTGCTGCGTGAAAACACCGATGCGTCACGTTTCATTGCACCCTCCTTGCGACACCAATGATGCGTCATATTTACTGTATGATGCATCATGTCGCAAGGAGTTACAGATACATCAGCATTTCTAACGTATCTGTAGGCATAGAAATGACGCATTGCGGGAGTGTGTCACAAAAGTGACGCAACTCCAGAAATGGGTCATTACACATGGGAAAGGACCATGTTAAATGTGCCTGCATCAGTCTTACGCCTGCCACGAGGCAGGTGTAAGATATTGATGCATTTACTTCCTTGAAGTAGCGTAGTGAAATCTTATGGATTTCACTGCATCACTTCTACGACTCTTTCTTGCGTAGGAACATCCCCCCTGCATACTGGCGCAGGTATAATGTGGCACTGGGGTTTACAAAGTGACGCACCTGCCTAGATGTATCACTTTGTAAATATGGTGCAACACGGTGCATTTTCTAAGCCGCTCGTGCGTCACAAAAAGTGATGCGCCAGTGGCGCAAAAGTGACGCAAGTGCTCATAAATGAACCTCTTCTTATTTTCTTATTTTTAATAGAACTTAGTGAATAGAATGACTTGTGCATAATAGACATTAATTTTTGTTTGCATTAAATGGAATGCATTACCTAACAGTGATTTTGCCTTTTAGTTAGTAGTTCATTGCTCTCGCAGTGATACAAATTGAAATGTAGAAGGTCGACCTATGCTAAAATTCCTATGGGAACTAAGCCTTATGTTTCCAGAATCTTACTAAGGAAGACTTTCTGTAGCTAAACTTGCACTAAAGTTTAGCAAGTTGCAAGTATTTATGTGGGAACAGAGGAACTGAACCTGCTTACCAAAGAATGCTACCATTCTATTGGTGTATGGAGGCAGAATCCTGATGCAATGTTTTTAATATGTTTTCCTGACATTTACATTAGCGTGTGTTCCTAGATAGTTTCCTTTTATCCCTTGTCAGACCCCTGACGGTTGTGGCTACTGCTGCTACTGTTTCCCTGTTGCCTCACTTTGCTATTTGATTTTTTATTTTATTTATTTATCTTTTTATTGGTAAAACAGAGCAGTAAACACATCTGTACATTACTGTTATTGAAACATCACCAAGTACAGTTACAGTGTTTCCTGTACAACTGTACAACTTCTTTGGGTACGACCCTCCCTGCCCATACACCTTTCCATGTTATAATCAGCTAGTCTCCAACTGAATTAAGGAGAAAATTGTTTCGCCGACTGGAGGCGTACATGGATTTCCCCGGTATTAATTCCATTTATTCCAGATCAACCCCATATTTTCAAGCATCCCCTTTTCACATAGACTGTTCCTTCCGCCACCATGCACCTGTCCATATCCCTGTATTTTTTGTTTTTGGTTTTGTGCCAGGCCCCTCTGACAAGGGTGACGCCCACAAAGGCGTGAATGTGGCGCCGAGTGAATTCCGCGCTTGGGAAAGCCGTGCCATTTTTTTTAGGCCAGCCCCCTCTGACAACGTTAAAGCTCACAAGTGAGTAAAGCTTTGTTTTTGTTAGCGCCGCAAGTCTGCAAGTACTGTGAGTGTTATCAGTAATGGAGCGTGAATGGGCGCGCACAGTGAAATCCGCACCCATTTTTTAATTTGTTTTTTCTTTTGGGCCATGCCCCTCTGACAACGGTGACGCCCACAAAGGAGTAATGTGAAGTGTCGTTTGAGACGCCCATCGCTACTTTGACACGCCCATCGCTGACAGCAGAACGCCAATACCCACAAAGGACTACTTTCCCCCTAAGGTTCTTGGACCTTTCTAATGTATATGTATGTTTGACCTTTCTAATGTATATGGTGGCCAGTTGTACAGCCTATGTCCATCTGCTGCAACTCCCCTTTACAATGCTGTATTGGGTGTTGCGATTGGTGCTGTACTTCTTGAGATTACCTGCCTCAACGGTTTCAGCTCTCTCTTTATAATAGTAGTATAGATTACAGACCGGCTCGGATGCATAGGCATGGCCTTTGTGACACCGTAGAATGCCAGAGACGTAGAGCCAACCCAGCGGGTTTTATGCATTTCACCTGGTTATGCCCAGGAATACCTAATTTCTAGAGATTGATATTGCAAAACCTGAATGATATTACAGGGCAGCCACTACCTCCTGACCCCCTGTTGGCACTCCTAGGATACTCTAGACGACTACGGAAGGATTAATGCTATTTAGTTGACATGGGCAAACTGATCGCAAAGCGTAGAGCAGCTATGCGATGGTCTCGGGCACTGATATATTGCAACATGCAAACCGAATTATATAGTGAACTACTCCCCCCCTCAGAACCGCCCCAACATTTTTGGGGGCTTATATCAAGCTACCTAGCTGGAAGGGAGTCGAATGTGTTCGAGTGTGGGGACTCCCCTAAGTTGATTTCAAGTGTATTGACATGCTCAATTAGCCTTTCTTTGTAACGTCGCCTGTTACCTGAAATGTGCACTATCGCCATGCATGCCACCTGTTATCTGCTATATAAGCTATGGTTCGTCGGGCGTACCGCCCCACTTATTGATATTCAGGAAATCAAGGACACCTATGTTTTGGATGTATAATGCTCCAGATGAAGTACATGCTACCTCATAGTTTGGATATTCCTTCAGGTTTTTACTTTTGTACCCTGAAAATCTGTCCGGTCACCACTGTTATACGCTGTGCATTTTGAATATTTTTAAGTGTGGTTGTGTGTGGATAGAGGACTGTGTGTGCATGTGAGAGAGAGTGGTGTGTTGAGTGCTGTTGGTGCAGTGAGGGTTGGGTGTGGGTAAGAACATGAAAACTTGCAGGAAGCACAGGAGAATGCGCGCTCTGTGGTTTGAGGTGCGGCCACGCAGCAGCGAATGGAGCAGCTGCCAGGTTGAGGGTGTGGAGGGTCACAGAATGGTAACAGTAGGAGGATGGAGTACCAAGGTTCCTGGTGCTGCGTCTGGTCCAAGGGCGGACAGGACTATGGAAGAACAGCCTAAAATCTTGGAGGGCTGCTGTATTCAAATATAGTTGCAAAATTATGCGATTTCAAATAGTCTATGTCAGAAATCATTCATTTTGCTACTGAAAATGGATACTCACAATGTTCATTGTATGCATTTTTTTCCAAACTATAAAACTAATTCTGAAGCCTGCCTGGGAGAAATTTAAAACACAAAGAACTAGTGAGAGGTTCAGGTATGACAAGAACATGAAAAATGTGCCAAGGCATTTACATCATAAGTTATTATGAATGTATCCCTAATTGATTGCATTCAAATTGGTGTCAGATTTAAAAATCAGATTGAATGGCTGGTAAAGAAATGAAATAGAAAAGAAATGTAAAAATATACCTAGCAGAAAACATCCCATGAAAGATGGGTTATTCATTAGTGAAGGATCCATCTGCTTCGCTATACAGATTGTAATTTTCTCTGCCACTCACCAAATGGGTGTTTGAAGGATTCAGTTGAGCTCTTGACCCCTAGCTAGAACTGCTGATTGAATGCAATGAAGGATTACTTGATAAACATCCTTCTGAAACCTTTCTTCCTAATTATCGCTCATTTATTAATGCTTGTCAGGAGTGCACTGCAATCTGATCAATTTTCTAAGCTGCCAATGAAGACTTTAATGACAAACGTGTACAGAAAGATGAAAGTTCAGTAAGAGTAATGTGAAAATGAAGTATTGATCAATATGCATACATGTTGACTATTGTAACAAGAACTGTTTTGAAATGAATGAGTTCAAAATTAGGAATAGTGAATATTACTTATGACTGAAACTTTCATTGGTAAACTTTTCATGTCTAAGTACAGGATCTTCTGGCAAATATAAAGACTTTTCAAGAGAATCCATTTTGTGGACAGGAGCCAATGCAAACGAATTTGATGGTTAACACAACAGTACCGGAGCTAGGCTATCTGCTGTTTTGTAAACTGACTAAAGCATGTAAAGCAAGACCCAGATTTTTCGCATCGCCATGTAATATGGCTGAGATACCCGCCACCCCCTCTCAACACAATCCCCAAAAGGAGGGAAACCGGAAACAGTTCTTAAAGTTTTTGGATGTGGGAGGGAGTGACCCTCCCGGCCGTATTTATTAAAACAAAAAATTAAAACATTAAACGTTTCATGTTATGTACAATTTCATTATCACATTGCGATGTTTGGCTAACCTTAACATATTCTCTAATACAGAGGTTCTCCTAGCCGAACTAGCATCCTACAAAAACATTCTCTAGAAACACTGAAATTGTACATCCTAACGTTTAAGGGCCAACGGCAAGGTCATAACCGGTGTCAAGATCCCTAACCAGACTTACCCCTCCCACTTGGGAGGGGCGACAGCACAGAGGCTTACCTCAAGTGCAACTACTAACAATTTCCCTTGACTTGACGGGGGCACTTAAGACTCGACGCCATTTAAAGGTCGTTCGAAGACTTGTGTGTGGTATCTAGAAGGTATCGTGGACCTCCCCCCACCCCACACAACTTACCGCATCTGCCGTCGCAGATGACACTGGCCCCGGGAAATTCCCCCAGGAGGGGGCTGTAACCCCTCCTACAAAGGAAGGGGCCTTGACCGCCTTTCCTTTACTTCCGGCGACCCGCCCTTAGACGGGACCGCCTCCCCATTGAGGGGCCAATGGCCACCTCTCCCGAGCGCTCCCATCCGTGTTGGGTGACGCCCACTCATAGGGATCTACCAATTAGTGCTCACCGATCATGACCTTACCGCCTACCAAAAATAAATACGACAATTCTTACTCAAACCTAAGAAAACATTGGTCGCTACGACCGAAAGAACATGCTTAAAATGCAACACTACATCAAATCATTTTAATCGTAACAACTTACACGACCATACTTTATTATGATCAACAACAAACTGATACTTTCACAGCCTGTAAACGAAACGTAAAACATACTTATAAAAATTCACTTTATTGCACAACGACTTGCTGTCCTCAGGGGCTGGTGGGTGGGTCAAAATTGGCTCTTCGTTCTGTCCCGAGCTCACGGGTAGCGAGGAGGTGCAGCTTCGGAGCACAAGAACAAGAGGACGTCTTCTGGTCTTGCGTCTCTTTTTATCCGTCTTCAGGGCGGGCGAGAACCCGCCCCTGCCTGCCCCTAGGGCGGGGCTGGCTACGTCGGTGTCTAGGCCAGCCCACTCTAGGGCGGGAAAAGGCGCGCCCCGGCTACGCCGCTTCGGGCATACCAGCCGAGACGCGCCTCCCGCCCAAAAATGGCTTCCCGGGGGGATCGAGGCACTCCGCCATACGTTCGGGGGGACCGAGTGGTCGCCCCTTTCCATATGGCTGAGATACCCGCCACCCCCTCTCAACACAATCCCCAAAAGGAGGGAAACCGGAAACAGTTCTTAAAGTTTTTGGATGTGGGAGGGAGTGACCCTCCCGGCCGTATTTATTAAAACAAAAAATTAAAACATTAAACGTTTCATGTTATGTACAATTTCATTATCACATTGCGATGTTTGGCTAACCTTAACATATTCTCTAATACAGAGGTTCTCCTAGCCGAACTAGCATCCTACAAAAACATTCTCTAGAAACACTGAAATTGTACATCCTAACGTTTAAGGGCCAACGGCAAGGTCATAACCGGTGTCAAGATCCCTAACCAGACTTACCCCTCCCACTTGGGAGGGGCGACAGCACAGAGGCTTACCTCAAGTGCAACTACTAACAATTTCCCTTGACTTGACGGGGGCACTTAAGACTCGACGCCATTTAAAGGTCGTTCGAAGACTTGTGTGTGGTATCTAGAAGGTATCGTGGACCTCCCCCCACCCCACACAACTTACCGCATCTGCCGTCGCAGATGACACTGGCCCCGGGAAATTCCCCCAGGAGGGGGCTGTAACCCCTCCTACAAAGGAAGGGGCCTTGACCGCCTTTCCTTTACTTCCGGCGACCCGCCCTTAGACGGGACCGCCTCCCCATTGAGGGGCCAATGGCCACCTCTCCCGAGCGCTCCCATCCGTGTTGGGTGACGCCCACTCATAGGGATCTACCAATTAGTGCTCACCGATCATGACCTTACCGCCTACCAAAAATAAATACGACAATTCTTACTCAAACCTAAGAAAACATTGGTCGCTACGACCGAAAGAACATGCTTAAAATGCAACACTACATCAAATCATTTTAATCGTAACAACTTACACGACCATACTTTATTATGATCAACAACAAACTGATACTTTCACAGCCTGTAAACGAAACGTAAAACATACTTATAAAAATTCACTTTATTGCACAACGACTTGCTGTCCTCAGGGGCTGGTGGGTGGGTCAAAATTGGCTCTTCGTTCTGTCCCGAGCTCACGGGTAGCGAGGAGGTGCAGCTTCGGAGCACAAGAACAAGAGGACGTCTTCTGGTCTTGCGTCTCTTTTTATCCGTCTTCAGGGCGGGCGAGAACCCGCCCCTGCCTGCCCCTAGGGCGGGGCTGGCTACGTCGGTGTCTAGGCCAGCCCACTCTAGGGCGGGAAAAGGCGCGCCCCGGCTACGCCGCTTCGGGCATACCAGCCGAGACGCGCCTCCCGCCCAAAAATGGCTTCCCGGGGGGATCGAGGCACTCCGCCATACGTTCGGGGGGACCGAGTGGTCGCCCCTTTCCATATGGCTGAGATACCCGCCACCCCCTCTCAACACAATCCCCAAAAGGAGGGAAACCGGAAACAGTTCTTAAAGTTTTTGGATGTGGGAGGGAGTGACCCTCCCGGCCGTATTTATTAAAACAAAAAATTAAAACATTAAACGTTTCATGTTATGTACAATTTCATTATCACATTGCGATGTTTGGCTAACCTTAACATATTCTCTAATACAGAGGTTCTCCTAGCCGAACTAGCATCCTACAAAAACATTCTCTAGAAACACTGAAATTGTACATCCTAACGTTTAAGGGCCAACGGCAAGGTCATAACCGGTGTCAAGATCCCTAACCAGACTTACCCCTCCCACTTGGGAGGGGCGACAGCACAGAGGCTTACCTCAAGTGCAACTACTAACAATTTCCCTTGACTTGACGGGGGCACTTAAGACTCGACGCCATTTAAAGGTCGTTCGAAGACTTGTGTGTGGTATCTAGAAGGTATCGTGGACCTCCCCCCACCCCACACAACTTACCGCATCTGCCGTCGCAGATGACACTGGCCCCGGGAAATTCCCCCAGGAGGGGGCTGTAACCCCTCCTACAAAGGAAGGGGCCTTGACCGCCTTTCCTTTACTTCCGGCGACCCGCCCTTAGACGGGACCGCCTCCCCATTGAGGGGCCAATGGCCACCTCTCCCGAGCGCTCCCATCCGTGTTGGGTGACGCCCACTCATAGGGATCTACCAATTAGTGCTCACCGATCATGACCTTACCGCCACAGGTCCGGATAGTTGACCGGCTATCCGGACCCCCCACAAAACTCCTACCTAAAGGTCATGTTTTAACGATTTTAACCAAGCTAGGAAGTCACCTATGAGTAACTCATTCCCCACCCTCGACAAATGCACACCATCCCCCAGATACATACTGTCATCATTAATACAACTATGCGAGATCGAATGCAATGTCTTGGAACGGAACAACCTACTCACTTTGTTATTCAATTTTCTAACAGAATGATTCAAAGCAGGGATCGAGATAGCCCCCCGCCACACTTTTCGTGGGATCACATGAGACCACGCAATTATGCACCCCGGAACTCTCCTCGCTAACCAACTTACCGTGGAAAGCATAGCCTCCAGGAGAAGTCGTCTACCGGTGGTGACCAAATCATTGCCCCCCAAATGCACTATGACTATGGACGGCGGTGACCTCATCCGCTCTAACAAACCCTCAAAAAATTCCTGAAACTGGTCAATACAGAGACCGCCCCTTCCGTAGAAGGACACTCTGTACCCGTATTCCCCAGGTACGTGAATCATGTCACCTGCTTTGAATACGTCTGCGGCCCGTCTCACGTATGAGTGGCCCACCACCCACACCTCCTTCCTCACAGCCGGTGACGTGCGACCGCTGGCCTGGTGTTGGGTCGACTGCACAGTCCGCCCTGCCGCGTAGGCTTGCGCAACTGAAAACAAACAAAAGACAAGAAGCGTGAGTACATGATTACAGCTTCACAACATGTGCAATCGCACGTACCTCTTATAACAATTGGAGGACCAGCGCCCCACACGTTTCACTTGTTCTACATTAAGACCCCTGGCTGTAGCTTCAGTGGCAGCCCCTATTCGAAAGGAATGGGTCCCAAATTCGCCCGGGTCCAAGCCCGCTGCGGCAATGGCCATTGCAAGCACCCGCTGAAACTGAAACCTCGTCAGCGGGGTGGCGTCTGCATGCCTCAACAATGTCCCCCCCCATGATGCCACCCTTCGTGCTAGGTAATCTTCTAAGCACTGTACCGGACACATGGATGACTCGGGGTTCCTGCGAATGATCGTGCAGTCCCCTCTCCCATCTTGGTCAGTCTTGGACCTGAGAAAGGAGACAATCATCGCATCACCCCTGATCTGAACATGTTCCCTGCACAAGCCCCCCGTCACATCCTGTTTGTTCCTTGCAACTAGCTCACTAACTCTCATAGCCCCGTGAAATGCCAGCGTAAATGCAGTCCGGAACAAACAGGTCTCGAAAGGGGACGAGCATGTGTTAGGGAGTGTGGCCAGTAACTGGGACAACCTGTCTAAACCTATCGGTCGTCTTACGTCTACTCTGCGACCCTCTAGGCGTTGCCACCCACGCAGCGCTTTCTGTACTGTAAAAGACGCTGTTGGGTCCAGGATGCCATGGGCCCTGGCAACAAAAGAAATGGCGGCACGATGCCTTTGGGCCGTAGCCACCGATTTCCCAGCCCTACGTAAGGACATCAGAAAAAGTACTACCCACTCTTCCTGACCCCAAAGTCCCCCTCTCTCTGCCCCCAAAAAGGCTAAATAGGCCTGGAACGCCCCTTCATATGCCTTCCTTGTCCTGGGTGCTAGACTCTCTCCCACGAGGTGACGAAGTTCGGGGCACCGAGAGACCAGAGAGCTTCGGGGAAGGGTGCCGGCTCCGGGTCCGCTGAAGGAAGGAAACCCGAGAAAGCCTGCATGTGAAAACGAGACAGTGCATCAGCAGCCTGATTCATCACCCCTGGGACATGTTTTGCTCTGAATACCACGTTCAGTTGCATACACAGTAGGACAATTTCTTTGAGCAGCCTCAAAATCAATTTACAATGGGCTGCCTGACTATTGATGCATTCTACCACGGTCATATTGTCGGACCAGAACACGACAGAATGATCTCTGAACCCTTCTGGCCAGGTTCTCAGGGCCACCAGAATGGGAAATAGTTCAAGGAAAGCAATATTACTCGTTAGCCCCTTCTCGTGCCACCATAGGGGCCACCTTTGAGCAGACCACTTTGTGCCGAAGATGGCGCCAAAGCCTATGCTTCCTGCTGAATCTGTCCATAGCCCAAGCTCTTCTGAGGACACGGCTGGCTTGTTCCAGACGACTCGGCCATTGAAGTCCGCCAAAAATGCTAACCAAATCCGCATGTCCTGGCGGACCTCAGCCGATAACCTCGTGCGATGATGACCCTCCTTTAGGCCAACCATCGCTTGGGCAATTGAGCGGGAAAAAGGGCGAGCCATTGGGATCACCCTCAAGGCAAAGTTCAACTTTCCCACTAATTGTTGCAACTGATGCAGTGTAACCTTAGATGCATTCAAACATACTTGGAGGGCTGCCCTGAATTTTAACACTTTGCTAGCTGGTAAACGGAAACACCCCTCCCTTGAGTCCAACTCGATCCCCAAAAACTCGAGGCAAGTCGTGGGACCCATAGTTTTACCCGGTGCCAATGGCACGCCAAAATGACCCATCAACACACAGAATTCAGCTAAGGCCTGAGCACATTCGGGATTTCCGGCGGGACCAAGGAACAAAAAGTCGTCAAGGTAGTGCATTACATTTCGGAAACCCGTTTTCTTAGTGAACACCCATTGCAGGAAAGTACTGAATTGCTCAAAATAAGCACATGATATAGAGCATCCCATTGGCATACACCTATCCATGTAAAATGACCCCTGGAACCCGAATCCCAAAAGACGCTGATCGTCTGGGTGTACCGGGAGCAACCGGAACGCTGACTCGACATCTGATTTCGCCATCAACGTCCCGGGCCCCAGGCGATTCAAGATGGCTACTGCCTCATCAAACGATGCGTATCGCACCGAACAAACTTCTGGATCAATTGCGTCGTTCACCGAAAGGCCGTGTGGAGCAGACAAATTATGGATCAAACGAAACTCACCTGGGTCCTTCTTGGGGACCACCCCTAACGGAGAACAAACAAAATCCGGTACCGGGAGAACACTAAACGGGCCAGCGACCCGTCCCCGGCTAACCTCTTTCTGAATTTTTTCTTGCACCACAGATGTATGTTGTAAAACAGAAAGTTGATTTTTGCAAATCCCTACACCCTGAAAGTCCCCCACCGGGATGCGGAAACCATGTGAAAAACCGTTCCGCAGCACCCCAGCAGAAGTACGATCCGGGTATTCACTGAGCCAGGGAATCATTGCCAAGGTATCAATCGGGGTTGGTAAAGGCGCCCCTCGGACTAGTTTAGACCTGTTTGGCGCCTCCCTTACCCCCATTCTCACCCGTTCTGGCTCTGCACGATGACTCAGGATGGGACGACCCACACGTACTACACTCATGTTTGAATTTACACGATCCCGGAGGTCTGGTACATTTCCCTTTGTTGAAATTAAAGCAGAAACCCTTCCTCCCTGTATTGCCTGCGGGCCTCGACTGATCGTCGGTGCTCGTACTTGGTCGAAAGGGCGTCCCCACATTTTGGCGGGAGTAATCTACAACATTGCTCCCAACCAATGGCATCTTTAACATTCCTGATTCTTTCATTTTATCCCATGTTACAGAATCGTAACAATCCCAAGTCAAACCCTTGTTATGTTCCTTTTCTTTCCTGAACAGATTGTCATAACAAAACCAATAGTTACCTTGATACGCTGTCGAGTAACCCATAATTCGTGATTGATAAATGGGAAATTCAGAAAGCAACTCGGGCCTACGTTCCCCCAAAATCGATGTAAAAATACCCCACGCATTGCCCCAGTTGCCAATATTCTCATTTACCTTAAAGGCGGCCATTTTTGCGCGCCAAACACTCGGATGCATTAGGTCCTTCTGACTTTTAACATGCTCCACCTCATAATGATCAACAAGCAAGGAGAAAATATTCACGTACTCCCCAGCCCAGATCTTTTCTTTTATAGCTAAAGGCACATGTTGTCCCAATCTCTCTCTACGAGAGGGTGCTGACTCGTCCCTTGCAATCGGCAATGGCCGCTTACCTGCACCGGACGCAGCTTCGGCCGCTTGCGGCTTGTCTATTCCCGCCAACGGCGCAGTCACTTTAGCTGCATCTCTCTTCTCACGAAGCCCTTTTATCAGCGCCTGTGCCTCGGCAGCCGTGGCGCCATCACTACTATCCCCCAACCAAGCTGCTAGCTGTGCTGCCAGCTCGGGGGGCATGTCTTCTTTGGATGTCGGGGTGACGACAACGGGGATTGGATTCCCCTCCATTGGTACTGGGGTCGGCGCCTCGAGCGGTACAGAGGGGACCGGGACGTCTCCACCGGCTGGAACCCTTCTCGGCCTCTTAGGTCTCCCTCCAGCCGGCGCAGGGCCCGAACCCTCCCCCCCGTCCCGTTTCGCCAACCGTTTCTTTATGTCGGACACCTCTTTGCAAAGGGCCCGCACCATCTGGTCGGTCGTCATTCTCTTTGCGACTTTCCTTGGCATTTCTCCGACGAAGTATCTAGAAGACAAAGAAAAAGATCAAAACGCTCAAAATTGGCTCTTCGTTCTGTCCCGAGCTCACGGGTAGCGAGGAGGTGCAGCTTCGGAGCACAAGAACAAGAGGACGTCTTCTGGTCTTGCGTCTCTTTTTATCCGTCTTCAGGGCGGGCGAGAACCCGCCCCTGCCTGCCCCTAGGGCGGGGCTGGCTACGTCGGTGTCTAGGCCAGCCCACTCTAGGGCGGGAAAAGGCGCGCCCCGGCTACGCCGCTTCGGGCATACCAGCCGAGACGCGCCTCCCGCCCAAAAATGGCTTCCCGGGGGGATCGAGGCACTCCGCCATACGTTCGGGGGGACCGAGTGGTCGCCCCTTTCCACATATCTGGTTCTTCCCAGATTCTTATCAGAAGATTTTACACGCAAGCACTACTTTGAAATAGGATCAAGTATTTCAAAGTTAGGTATAGTGCAAGTAGCTTGTTACTGAAACTTTCAGGTGTACCTTATTGTATGCACATACAGTAGTACTTCGTGGCAGAGGCAAAGACTTTTAGAGACCATGGGCCTTATTTATGAAGGCCTTGCGCCACCGGTGCGTGTCTTTTTCCCATTTTAAAAGTCACGTAAAAGTGGCGCAAGTCCTTCATAAATAAGGCCCCATCTTTGTTGTGACCAGAATCTAATACAAATTAATTAGATGGTTAGAAATATGTTCTCACCACAACAAACCCAGTAGCAGACCTGCTGTTGTGTTTTGAATTAAAGTATGTGTTTGGGAAGACAGAGATATGTCGCATTTCAATGATCCAAAAAGAGAATGTTCCCCAGGAAGCAAGATAATATAACTTTAGATCTTTGCCATTGAAAGGATAAGTCCTAGTCAAACATAATTCCAATGCAACGTATGCGGATTTCCCAGTCTGAGCTGCCCTAGGATAGTTCTGAAAAGCATTGTTCAGGAGATATTAGCACCACATAGGCGCCCAGTTGTGCATCCGGCCACTATTCCCATTTCCCATCCAAAAGGTGAGGCAAGTGAATTGGTCATGTAGACATGACACCTGAAAGTTCACTGGGTAGTGGCTTAGTGTTAGCTGGTCTTACTATCAGCCAGATGACCGCCTGGAAGCCTATAGCTAAGAGTTGTACAGAATCTCGGGCTCCATTACAAATACTTCTAGTTTGTGCCAATGCTCACCCAGGGAAGTCGGGGAGTTGTGCTGCCCTGGGTGAAGCACATTCAAGTGAAAAATGGAGCGACTTTGAATCTGTCACTCGTGTTTTACTGTGCAGACAGCAACCCACCTGCACTTTTAAGAGGGAAGAGAGATTTCCTTGCAGGTGGGTGCAGTGAGAGACTACACTTACCAGCAAGGGGATGTCTTTGGGGGTCTATCCCCCCTACAGGGGCCTGCCATCAGGCGAGCACTGACAGTGAGCCACCTTTTTGGCAGCGCACTCCTGACAGTTTCTTTGCCTCTGCACCCGCCTCTATAATGCTGCAAGGGCGCAGAAGCAAAGGGACTCTCATTTGCTTGGGGCCATGCCTCCATGCAAATGAAGAAAAACCTTCTGATGATAGTGCTACATGTGCATCAGAGCTATATGTATTACAACAAGCATTTGCAATGCAATAGGTTTTGCAGCATTAAAGTTTGAGTTATTGGCATTGTGTATGACAATACGTTGCATACATAGTAAACTTTGAATTGGTGAGCAGTTTGAGTGTGTGCAAGAGTATGCTGTTGCTCACAGCTGTTATTATTCACACAGCTCTAATGATGCACCTCACCACGGGGCTGACGCAGTTATTATTCACAAAGCTCAGGCGGGCCATCACAGCAACATTGGATATCTCCGGAATTGTATTTTACAGACTGACATCATAGCACAGTCATTCGAAGAGGAAACGAGCAGCACACAGCTGGCGAACACATCCCCTCAGCCGGAGCGAGCCTTCAAAACACAGATGTCTCGACTCGAGAGAGAGAGAGAGAGACAGAGAGAGAGAGAGGAAGTCGGGGTTCAAGGGAGCGCTCGGTCCCGTGGACTCTGGTCTGACCTGGGCTGGGCACCAGCAGCACTTGGGCACTGTGCAACAGGGGGGCACAGTAGTACAACCGGCAGTGCTTAATTTGTAAATGAAAGAGTGCCGGTGCCCGAAGCTCCTGCTGAGAAGTCCACGTCGAGATGACGTAAAATTCAAACAATTCACGGGGATTAAGGCAACTGGGACTGCACCAATCTAATTATTGGAATAATGTAAGCCAGACTATGGTGCACAGGACCGGAGGTTCAATACCCCTAAACCCCCTAGGATGAGAAACCCTTCAACAACAAACCCACTAATTTTGTCTAGCACCCATCATTATATCACAATCATCATTTCATTTTTATTTGAATTCAGCAAAACACAATTCAAAGGGCATAGCATAAATCAGTTATTGTCATGATATATAACACCAACCCAGCATGCACCAAGCTCTGAGGGGGCCACGAGACGGGAGAAGCCCCGAGTTGCTCGCGTCTTGGGCCCTTTGCCCTGCCTTTGTGGGATCTGGTGTATGGGGATTTCTCCTGTTGCAGCCCTGCGCAGGCGGGCTCGGCTGGGGGGATTTACCTTGCTTGCCCGGCTTGGGTTGTGGGCTGCTGCCTTTGCCTCAGGAGGTCCCAGTCCTGGATGTTTCCGCATGCTCTCCCTTCCCTCTGGCTGACGGCATGCGGCTTGTGTGTTCCTCTTTTTAGGATTCGCTCTGACTTTCTTGTACATGGTGCGGTGTGCATTATGGTTCTGGGTGCGTTGGTTCTGTCGCCTTACAGCTGGTAGCCTCCACTGTTCCGGTTTTGGTGGACTTGCTTATGCATGCACCTCACGTGGTTATCCTGCAGTGTCACTGTCTCCGGTTGCTGTGCTATGGGTCTGGCTTCTGTTGGTGCGCCGTACTCTGGGTGTGGGTTGGTCTATTCCTAGAGGGGCTTCAGGCAACAGGTTTTGTCTGTATTTGCCTGCTGCTTTCTGGGAGGTTTGCGTTTGATTTTTTACCACTCTGGGTGCGTTGGTTTCCCCCTTTGTGCCTGGTGTTGTCGGGCCTGCTTCTGTGCGGGGAGTCTCTGTGACCTATTGGATCCACGGAGGAGGATGCTATGGCGCGCGCACTCCTAAAAACGAAACCTCTGGTGGGGGCGGGACTTCCGTTTTGTGAAGCCCGCGCCCACGGAGTGCCTGAAGGAGCAGTGGTGACGCGGGGCTCCCATGCCCGCGGTCGGAGGCTGCACAAGTCCGGAGTGCCGGTGAGCGGGGAAGGGGGGATGCCTGTATGTGTGCGTATGTGTGTGTCTGTGTGCGTGACGGCGGAGGGGTGGGGGGCGGAGGGGGGTATGTCTCTCCGTGCGTGTATGTGTGCTTGTGTATGTGTGTGCGCATGCTTGCAGGGGGAGGTGTGCCTGTATATGTTTGCGCTTCCCAGGAGACAGCCACGGCGAGCGCGTTCGCGCGCACGTGGCCAGCGCCGATTACTTTTAGCGAGATGCGCGTGGCCAGGTGCTGTCTCCTGGGAAGCAGAGTCAGTAACAATAGATCTCGGCGAGTACAGCGCTTACGCGCTGTATCGCTACGAGACCTAAAAAGGGCTGCACAAGCGTCCGCAGCACTTTCTGTAATACCAAAGTGCCACGGAGGTGCCAAAGCGGGTACACATGCCCCAGTGCGCCCCCTGGGCACTTTCCATATTATGGCCCCTAGTTTCGATTGGTATGCTTTCTCTCTGCTTATAAAAACAATATGTTTGGGATGGCATTTTGACAAAATATAGAGTTTTCAATATTGGCATACAGAAATATCTTCAAAAAATATTGTGATCCAGAAATATTGTTGTTGAGGTAAATAGTTTTATTTGTTTATTTACTCACCATACTCAATGCCGTTGTATATCTGACTCCACTACCCCACCATCCTGTCCGTCCCCGCCCCACTGCCACGCAGCACTCCATCAGCGAGCTGCCACTGAGAATGCTGCACAAATAGAAAAAGGAAAAATAAAGGTATTTCTCCTCGCTGTGCCTCCTTTATGCCTCCCCCGGGGAGGCGCATGAATCTGGTGCATTCCCAGGTTTACGCAACCTTGTAAATCTGGGCATGCGTCAGATTCCATGGGTGTTGCCACTTTCACGCAAAGTACTGTATGAAAGGGGACCATATTTACAAGGTCATGAAAAGCTACACAGAGTGGCTTTGCGTGGTCTTGTAAATATGGGCCAGCACACTGTGCTACTGAAGCGTCAAATAATGGGACACTCCGGTGAAGCAGGGACCTCATAAATGAGGTCCTGTGCCTTTATCACAATTTACTCAAACAATCTCAATGGAAACACACAACTGTTAACAAAATCGACTCTGCCATGAATTGTAAATGTAAAAGTGCCCAAAACTAACCACAACTGGTGTGAAATACCCAATTAATGTAAATGCAACCGAATGCATTTTTTAACTTCCTTCTACAAGTACTCTGTTAAATGCATTTTAACAGAATCCTGATGTAAAAACACACAGAATAAAGATCTGAATAAATAGTCAATTGCCATAAGTTACTTGCCTCAAAAATTAAAGAACACAACTGTTCATCATAATTGTTGTAGACTTTCAGCACAATCACCACAAACAGTGTGCAATATATTCTGTTTTAAACTATATTTGCATACTCTTCCACACAATACCCTGGCAGGGAAACTAACATTATGGTAATTAAAAAGTATCTGTTAAGTATAAGACCTGGTGCAGAAGAAGTGCAACACAGCTCAGTACCTAATGCCATAGTTGATTAGTACAGGCACTGCATAGGGAAGTGACAATCAAGAGCTGGAACCACACAATAAATGTAGCAGATGTGTTGGGCTCCTGTTTAGAACAAATTCTTTGGTCAGCATTGGCTCACTGAGCAATATCAAAACCAGAAAGATCATGATACAAAAATACAGGGTCTAATTTTGATGTCAGGCAGACATCTTTTGCGGTCTTGAGCTACCGGACCTTAGGGCTCCGGTTCCGACCGCAGGGTAGACTTCCATTTGTAAATGAAAGCATGCGTGGCGGGCGGAAAAGGCCGCAGCACAAGTTTCCATTGACAAATGGATGTTTGTGAACATCAATGCACTGGACCACATGGTGGAGGGACCATTCGTTTGAACACTAACAGACTTTTTCCTAGACCCTTACAAGATATAACCGCACTGAGAACATCACACAAATCTACGAATAAGAATACGGCTGCATACAAGTTTGGTTTTTATAAAGGGGAGCATTGGTCATAGAACTTAGTACTGAAGAAGAACAAGAAAAAGCCTCATATAAATCAATTTTGGCTGCACACAAGTCTGTTTTCAAGGGAGCGTTGGTCTAAAACGTCATCAGTGATGTCACTGACCATGTCATGAATGATGTAATATGTGACATCATCAGCAGTGGATTTTGGGTGCGCAAAATATAGTTAGTACAACTAACTATATAGGAGCAATTTCAATGGTTTTTTAAATGCTAATTCCTAACTATATAAGGCCTGAAACTTATGGTTTTTGAAGTGAATATATATATGGCGACAGCATCCGAAATTGTGGTCCGTGTCTGTGTCCGCAGGGGTAGTCGTGGACAGAGTGATTGCGGGAGGAGATGGTGCTTGTTTTTCCCTCGTGCGGGGGAGTTTTGGAGTATATATATATATATATATATATATATATATATATATGTATATCTGCAATACCTCGCAGCAGCGCTCCACCCCTCAGGTGAAATACGAGGCATGAACCAACTTTGTTGCAGCATACAATTTATTTACCAAGTAAACAGCTTGCCATGACGCGTTTCGACCGTCCCTGCGGCCTTGGTCACATGACGATGCAATATGCTCAGCCCATTTTAAAGTGCAAGTGCATCACATGTCTTACTGGACATAGAAAAAATACTTTCCGTATAAATGCTTTGAGAAATACAATGTAATTTCTCACTTCTATCTGTATAAATACAATAATTTTTTTGTGCCGATGACAGTTTATAAATCAGTTCAACTGTCAATCATTATGTTTGGACAACAATAATAGCATGTTTCGATCACATTTACGCTATTTCTTACTATCAGCTTAAATGCTGGTTCCCTATTCCAAAACATAATTCATTTCAACTGTGTCCATTTGGCATGCATTTCAAATTCAAGAACTAACACGTGGTCACCAAAACGTGCATAAACTATAAATTAAAGAAAACTAAAAGGTTCTATTGTTTCATAAAATTAATGAAACTACATAATGATCATTATAAATTCTAATAGAACTGCACAGGAAATGTACCTACACGTACAAGCATTATTTGAGTCACTTGACACTGTAGACAATTCATACCCAAAAGTACTACTATTTCTAGATTAAACACCTAAATGCGTATTATGTCTATCCAATATTTGTGTATTATCTGTCATTCAAAGAAGGGTCCCCATTCAATGATAACGATAAAGTGGCCTAGTGCAACAGTACAATACAACTAAAGTGACTCATGCTTATGAGAAATGATAAAACCACAAATAAATATTATTTATCAATCAATAAATATACTGGTTCATTTCATCATCCAATGTAATGCCAGATCAGGAGAGGAATTCATATATACAAAATTTTAGAGGGACAATTACGTATTAGTTTTATACGGTACTCAATGTGATTGGCAATATATCAAAATCAATTCATTTACACAGCACCTTAATTGATCGTGCAGTAAAAAATGAATTAAAACAACACTATAAGAACAAACCTAATATAAAAGGATATCGATGACATGATTAAAACGAGCAATCTAAAAGACATATGGATAAAACCTACCCTAATATCTAAAAGACGGCTAAAATCAATCATGAGATGTTGTATATACATTGCAACTTTAATATGTTCTTCATAAAAACCATTCGTTTACAAAAAATAAATATGTCTAAATACAAAAGGTGCAAACACAGC
Source organism: Lissotriton vulgaris (assembly GCF_964263255.1). Classification (NCBI taxonomy): domain Eukaryota; kingdom Metazoa; phylum Chordata; class Amphibia; order Caudata; family Salamandridae; genus Lissotriton; species Lissotriton vulgaris. Next base: position 365,691,770 of record NC_141689.1, read on the forward strand.
AATGTAATACTCAAATTTCCTATTTGTCCTGACCATAATGTTGGGTGATGTATGCCTTCTCTTCCTATCCTACACTCCCTTTGAATGACCCCACATATTAACACATTTTTTTGCAATTATAAATATGTGTGAAGGTCTTCTGTGGTGTTTAATCCTCCAGGCCATTTGGAATCGAATTCCAGGATGTAGTTTGTTTCAGTTCTACGCATGTAGGCCTCCCTATCCTCTCCTCTTTTTGTGACAGAGAGGGATTCAATTGCATAGTATTTTAAGCATTGAGGTTTACTGTTGTGACAGGCCTCAAAATGCCTCGCAACTGGATAACTCTGGTCTTTGTTGGTTATAGCACGCAGATGCTGCAAGATTCTTTTATGAACTTGCAGCTTCGTGCTGCCTACATATCTCAAATGGCATTCAACTCCAGGAGGCACACGCAATACTCTGTCTTACATGTAAGATGTTGCTTAATCTACCTGGTTACCCTTGGGATAACAGTGATGTATTTCTTAGTGTTCACACTATGTTGACATGCTTTGCATGACAGACATTTGTAGAGCCCCCTACTGGTAGGCCACCAGGGTTCTTTTCCAAGACATTCCTGGCTGTTTTTAGTTAGAATTGTGTCCAGACTCATACCTTTACGATAAGTTATTGATGGATTAGCGGGCATCAGATCTCCAATAATGGGGTCATCCTGCACAAAATGCCAATTGCGTCTGACTATACTCCTTAGTTCCTTTTCCTGTTTGGAGTATGTCAGTATTAACCGAGCTGAGTTGGTATCTACACTCTGGGTTGGGCTTATTTTCGGGTTGTACTTTAGGAGGTCACTTCTAGCTTTTAGCCGTGATTTTCTTATGGCGGTTTCTACTGTCCTAGTACTATATCCTCTATCGACAAATATAGATAAACTTTCTTGTTGTTTCATGATCATATCTTCGTCATTACTGCAAATACGGCGGATGCGAAGCATCTCACCGTTTGGTATTGATTTGATCAAATGTTGTGGATGGGCACTCATTGCATGTAATAGAGTGTTTCCCGACGTTGGTTTTCTAAAAAGGGTAGTACTAAGAACATTATTGGATAAAAGAACCTGCACATCTAAAAATGTCACCGATTCCTTGCTAATACTAGAAGTAAAATTCAAGTTGAGATCATTCACATTTATTTCCTGTATACATTTTAAAACACTGTCTTCAGATCCATGCCACACTATAAAAAGGTCATTAATGAAACAAAGCCAGGAGACTATATTTGATGTACAGTAGTGCATATACTTGCGCCTGAGGACCAGTTCCCCCCACCACCCCATAAAGAGGCACGCATATTTTGGGGAGAAACTGGCCCCCATGGCTACACCCTAGACCTGCTGAAAAAATTGGCCATTGAACATAAAATAATTATTCTCTAGACAGAAGAATAACATTTCCAGAAGCATTTTTGTATGGTGGGTTAGTTCCATTGGCCTGCTGCTTAAATAATATTTGCACGCTCGCAGGCCATCCCTATGTTTGATGCAGGTATATAGGGAACTCATGTCCAATGATACTAGGAGGAAATCTGATTTCCACTCAATCTCTTCTATTTTGCGCAGGAAAGCACTTGTGTCCTGGACATATGAGTTCAAAGATTTCATATGTGTCTGCAAAAGTAATCAATATATTTAGATAGATTCTCCAAAGGCCCACCGCATGCCGCAATTATTGGTCTTCCCGGCGGTGCAGTAATATATATAGTATATATATATATATATTACCTACTGGCGGTCGCCACTAGGTATATATAGTTAGGCAATTAATCAAAGATTGGGGAGTAGGGTAGACGGTCCATTCATCACCGCAGTAGCAATGATTTTGTAATCAAAAAGAAGAATGGACACTTGTTACCACTTTAACCATTGGTTAAGATTGGACACTCTCATAAACGCGGTGTTACTCGTGCGGTGTATGTCTTTCTTCCGCCCCTCACACGCGTTATGGCATTTATCATCGAGTATATAGTTAGGACCTAGTTACCATAGGAAATTCCGAACATTCTATTGGGAATAACTTTGACGCCGATTGAGGGATCTGCCTGTAATATTTCTTAAATTTGCCTCGCTGCGCCCCGCTCCTTCCCTGAATGTTTCGGGGGGATTCGTCAAGCAGGGGCAGAGAAAAAAGGGGGGTCCCAAAACGTGTTTTTCCCATGTTAATTTCCATAGGGACATTCTGACAAGGCTACAACTCGAACGGCTGAACGGAATTACACCAGATTTGGCAAAATAGTAGGGACTGGTATGCAGCAGTGCCTTTTGTAGGTTTGGTATAAATCCCTCCAGTAGTTTTTGAGAAACTTTAATTTTAAAAGTTTCAAATGGCATTTTCTATGGGACCTTTAGACACAGCTACAGCCCGAACGGCTGAACGGAATTACACCAAACTTGGAAAAATGGTAGGGGCAGGTATGCAGTAGTGCCTTTTCTTTATTTGGTGAAAATCCCTCCAGTAGTTGTTGAGAAAATTGAATTTAGAAAATTATATATCTATATGCGCTCAACATTCTATTGGGAATAACTTTGGCGCCGATTGAGGAATCTGCGTGTAATTTTCCAGAATTTTGGCCAGCTCCGCTCCTTCCCTGAAAGTTTCGGGGGGATTTATCAAGCGGGGGCTGAAAGGGAGGTCCCAAAACATGTTTTCCCATGTTAATTTCCATAGGGACCTTTAGACACGGCTACAGCAAATGGCAAAATGGTAGGGCCTGGTATGCACATGTGCCTTTGCTATGTTTGGTGAAAATCCCTCCAGTAGTTCTTGAGAAAATTGAATTTGAGCAAATTATATATCTATATGCGCTCACCGTACGCGCACCGTACGCGTACGGTATGCGTACCGTACGCGTACGTGCGCGTACCCTTATGTGCGCGAGCAAGTTTCTGATTGGCTGGCAGTCGACTGTCAACATTCCAAACTGTCCAAACCCAGAAGTGTTGGCCACCATCTTGTTTTTCAGGAGAACTGAGGCACAAGAGAGCCCAAAACAAGAATGGAAAACACGAAAAGGGGGCAGTGTAGAGACCCCCCAACCCTCTAGCCCTTCTCAGGGGGTCCCAGAAGGACCCCCAAGGGTGAAAAAATAAAAAATTAATTCGAAAAAATCGATGGGTACGCACACCATATGTGTATGGTACGCGTACCGTGCGCATACCCCGCTATTTAAAAAAAATATATATTTTTTGCACTTGGTGGTCCGTCTGGGACCCCCTGAGAAGGGCTAGGGGGTCAGGGGGTCTCTACCCTGCCCCCTTTTTGCGTTTTCCACTCTTGTTTTGTGCTCTCTTGTGCCTCACTTCTCCTGAGAAACAAGATGGCTGCTCAGGTGGTCCCAGAAGGATAATAACATATATAAACGTTATCCGCTAATGGAATTAGCATTTACAAAACCTTTGAAATGAGATGTAAAAAATAGGTTTCAGGCCTTATATAGGGGCCGATTCACAGAACTAACTTAAGACAAAATCCTAAACTTACTACCATTTTCGCACTCACAGAAGGCACTTACTCATTTTGGTATTCACAGAAGACACTTACAGCCTGATTCATCAAGCCGAAATCGGCTCGCAAAGGGCCAGATTCTGAGAATCTGGCCCTTTGCGAGCGCTATTTTTGCATTTGGGATTCATCATCCCAAATGCAAAAATCGGTAATTGCGATGTCGCAATTTTGCGAGGAATTACATTTAAGGAATCTCTATTTGAGATTCCTTAAATGCAATTCATCATCCATTTAAAAATTGCGAATTCGCAATTTCGGCCCGCTATTTACCGCGAGGTCAAACCTCGTGGTAAATAGCGAAAACTTAGAAAAATGCTTTTAAAAGCATTTTTCTAAGTTGCAGGTTGCACACACACATGTCTTTTGGACATGTGTGTGCGCAACACCTGTTTCAATTTGCATTTAGGGGTGCTACAGGGTGTCCTTTGGACACCCCTGGCCCCCTTTAAATCGCTATCTTATTTGCGATTAGCTAATTGCTAATCGCAAATAAGGAATACTCCCCATTCATTCCTATGGGCCTTTTGGCCCATAGGAATGAATGGGGAGTTATTCCTTATTTGCGATTAGCAATTAGCTAATCGCAAATAAGGATTGTGTAGGAATCGCAAATCTTTTTGCGATTCCTACATGAATCCCGTTTTGCGAGTCTGTAATAGCGATTCCTTATGAATCGCTATTATAGACTCGCAAAACGGGTCTATGATGAATCAGGCTGTTACTCATTTCGGTATTCAGAGAAGTTAGGAGTCCTAACTTTAGGACTCCTAAATGCCTTCTGTGAATACCGAAAGTCTTAAAATTAGCATTTTTCTCAGTTTAGTAGTAGTAAAGTTAGGACTCCTAACTTTAGGACTCCTAAATGCCTTCTGTGAATACCCAAAGTCTTAAAATTAGGATTTTTCTCAGTTTAGTGGTAGTAAAGTTAGGACTCCTTACTTTAGGACTCCTGAATGCCTTCTGTGAATACCGAAAGTCTTAAAATTAGGATTTTTCTCAAACTGGCCTATTATCTTTTCCTCCCTTTCTTTCAACCCCCCATCATGTATTCTGTCTTTCATTTAATCGTCAGTACTCACCTCCCCCTTTTTCTTGTCACCCCCAGCCCTGAAGAGTCACGGGTTAACTCCCTGCTTGACAAAACACGTGTCGGCTGGTTTCATGTTATTATTATTATTATTATTATTATTACATTTCTTATATAGCGCCAGAATCGACCCCCGAAGGGGTATCTCCGCGCTTGCCTTGGGAACCCATCCTGGTTTTTCCCTGTGAGATAGCCCCTACAGGGCATCCCCAAGGTGAAACCCAGGCATCCCGCCGCGGGGGGACCGTTGTGGAGATTAAGCAAGCTTAATGCCCAGAGTTGCAGAGTGTGAACCCATGATTAGGTCACGCACCGAAGCGAGAATTATCGAGTCCGTGGACATTTGAGCTCAAAACCCTGCCGCATCGGGAATCGAACCCTGGTCCCGGGTCTGACCTCTGCTTCAGGGTCTGCCTGCTCTAACCAGTGAGCCACACTTCTCCACTGTTCTCAATATATGCATTCCAATAAAAAAACGACACAAAAAGAACACATCCGTGTCACTCCATCCTTATCTTTTGTTGGTGATCATTCACATCACACTGATTTGTTATGTGCATCGGACTTTGCTTACAATTAACTACAGGGAAGGATTTCCGCCATCCCTGCTTCTCAAGGTTTAGGGTTTTCTCTGATCCATTTGCACCAACCATAAACGAACATTTCATTTGACCGATCCACTACCTGTTGAGCGCCAAAACATTTCTGAACACTCACAAACCCATCGCAGAACCTCAATTATTGTAGTCTCAGAAAGTCTGCCACAGTGGTAAATAAAAAAACATTAGAACAATATTTAAAAAGACACATCAATTATCCAGAATCTCAATCATGGATGGGGACAAAATTGCCTCTGACCTGTTTGAAAATTTAGCCAGTGGTACCAGACTTCCAGCGGCTCCAACCAGCAGTAACCAAGGCAATCCACAGGGCTTAAAAGCCAAATTTATCAAACTTGAGAAACTAAAGAAAATGGAAAATGCCCGATGGTGGGACAGTGCCACACTGAAGCAGTACATCAGACTTAAACGAGTGCCAAGAGGATTACGCTCACAAACATTTCCCACTTTCGAAGATCTGGACGAGGATTTACTGACCAAATGGGAGGAAACACTCACCACAAACTCCAACACCTTGATACTAAGACTAATCGAAAATGCAGAACGCAAAATGAGCAAGCTACAGGCTGAGATAAGTGAACTAGAGAAGGAAATCGCAACTTTAGATCTCAAAGATGCGACTGAGAAAAACTATAAAATCATGAATGATATTCTTTTGAAACACCAAAATGAGATCAAAGAACGCAAGACAAGACAGATGAAAAGAGACAAAGCAAATTACCGAGAGGGTCGCGTTTTCACTTTTGCCAAAAAGTATGATCAGCTCATCAATAAAACAACACATCAGGACCCATGACAACCCAATCAGGCGCCTCTGCAACCAACACTTTTTTTTCGGGAAATACAGACTATCAGAAGGGAAACACGCTCACGACCAAATACTGCCATAAGAAGACCCAAAGAGGCAACAGAGCCGGTAAAAGACGGCTACAAGGAGAGGCTCAGATCAGGGAACAAGAAGTAGTAGATACCGACAGCAATGAAATACAAGTGTTCAACCTCTCAGCCAAACAGTTAGATACCAATACAATCTCACTACTGAGCAAAGGACTCAATTTCAACCTTCATGAATGAGGAGACCCCTGTAGGGCCAAAATAGATCTCTTCAAATTTATCCGGGGCTTGAAACTAAAGAAACATTTTGCTGATCAACATGAAATCCCCCCTGATCATCCATAGCATCAATGAGGAACATAACGACGCTCTCAGCATCAGCGATGTACAAGTGACTCACATACTTCTATCCATCACTGATTTTGATGACACCCCAGACTCCTTTGAGAACCTCATGCAATACTTGGAACTTAAGACCAACCTAACAATTGAAAGCGGACTTAAGAATAAATCCAAATGGGTACCCACATTACCGGGAGGCAACCCAGTTGACATCTTTTACAACACAGTTCTGTGTGACATTGAAAAACATGAAAAAAACTTGAAAAAAACAAAAATAGATCCTATGACAATTTGACGAGAGATGAAAGACTAGCTCTCAGATCATTAAGTAACGACAACGACCTCATCATCAAAGAAGCTGACAAAGGAGGCAATGTAGTAATCATGGACAAAACCGATTACCACAATGAAATACTCTCACAACTCTCTGATACCTCCTGTTATGCCCCTCTAGAACATAATCCCATAGGTCCTCTAACCATTCTCATCAATAGACACCTAACAGATTAGAATGATGCGGGGCTCCTCAGTGACAATGAAATGCTCTATATGAAGGTAATCAGACCCACCTCGCCATGGCTATACACTCTCCCCAAGATCCATAAACCTGGAGATTTTCCTCCTGGAAGACCCATTGTATCTGGAATAGGTGGGCCCACAGAACGACTATCTGAATCTGTGGATGTCTTCCTAAAACCTATGGTTAACAATCTCCCATCCTATATACAGGATACAAAGCATATTCTGAGCAGACTTACTGACATTGAATGGCAACCAGACTTGATGCTTGCCACTCTAGACGTTGTATCCCTCTACACCTCCATCAATCCGGACTTAGGTTTGGCAGCAGTTAACACATTTCTCAAGAATAGACCCATTACACTGTGGGATCACACCAACTTGTTATCTGCCATGATGCAAATCATTCTTAAAAACAATGTCTTCATCTATGACAAACAATGTTTCATACAAAGGAAGGGTGTAGCCATGGGTTCAAGATTCTCCCCATCTTTTACCAACCTCTACATGGGAGCATTAGAAGCGGAATACATCTGGGGCAACAAAGGCCAGCCTTGGATAGATCACATAATATACTGGGGAAGGTATATTGACGATTGCCTATTAATCTGGTCGGGCACCCAAGAAGCCCTTAAAGATTTCTGTAACCATTTGAACAACAACAAGATGGATATGAAATTCACAAGTCACATAAGCACCTCCAGTGTCTCCTTCCTGGATGTAGAACTGTACATCAAAAACAACACCCTCCACTGCCGCATGTACCGAAAAGAAACAGCTTGCAATGCGGTTCTACACGCAGAAAGTTCACATCCGAGTCATCAAATCAACACGATTCCATATGGAGAATTCACTCGTGCAAGGAGAAATTGTAGTGACAATGAGGAGTTCGAAGTCTGTATACGGGACATGTCCCAACGTTTCACCAAGAGGGGGTACAAACTCCAGATACTGAGAAAAGCAGAAAACAGGATCAAACAAATTGACAGACAAGCCACACTAGCAACCAAACAGTCCAAAACAGATGACAACCAACCTGTCAGGTTATTCTTAGACTACAACGAAATGAGTACTATAGTCAAAAGAAGTATGACCAAACACTGGGGATTCCTATTGGCGGACAAATCTTTGCAACATGCCATTACCACCAGACCACAGATAACTTACAGAAAAGGAAAAAATCTCAGAAACAGACTCTGCCCCACTGTGCCAAGAGGGACCAGCAACACTTCAGTTTACTGAAAAGTCAATAGGCTTCTACAGATGCGATAATTGCATCATGTGTAGCAAGGCGAAACATGGTACCAAGTCCTTTAAGGGTTTTTTGAAACAACAATACACTATCAAAACCAACATCAACTGCAACACCAGATACACATTGTATGTCATTGAATGCACGTGCCACAGCATGTACATTGGAAGTTCCATTAGGCCCCTAAGAGAACAAATCAGAGAGCATGCACGGGCAATTCTACAACAAGACGCACAATACCCTATGGCTACTCACATGGCCACCTGTGCTTCACAAGGCACGACCAAGAACTTTTGCTTCTATGGCATAGATGTAGCAGAGGCCAATGTGAGAGGCGGCAACCGTGAACTGAGACTAAGACGCCAAGAAGCCATTTGGATCATGCGTCTACATACAATCAAGCACGGCCAAAATACGGACGATGAGCTTCATTATTTCTTGAGCACATAGCCTATAAACTCTTTTACCTGGGATTCACAAGAACTATATGCTCCCAAAATAATCTCACTTGTAACTTTCACCAACACACTGTTTCAATCCAAAAAAAAGGCAGAATGTCTGTTTTCAATGCTGAATTTCTTTATTGACAGACACCCCACACAGACAAAACTGTTTATTCTGTTTTCCTTGTTTTGACTAGTTTTGTTGACAGACTGCTAATCTAATGTGTGTTTTTCTGATGAATGATTAATAAATGTTGAAAAATCACTCATTCCCTCTCTGTACCCTTCATTCCTCTCCTACTTTCCATTTATTTTACTGCCCTCCATCCTTTGGATACCTTCTCTTATTTCTACGCTACTCTTGTTTCCACTTTACCCCTCACATTTTTTCCAATTTTTTCTTTCGGGAAATTCCCTCCTTTTTCCCTTTTTGCCCCACCTCCGTGACTTCTTGACATCTGTACCTCCTATTTCGGCGTAGTCCGATTTTTCCACGCAGTCCGCTTGCACAACATACGAGACTTAGTCCGTTTTCTTTTCCTACGTTTCCTTTAGGCTCACAACCACTTTGCGGTCTAGTCTCTCCCCAATTCGCCCCTGTTACTTGCCCTCAAATAGCACGCACTTCCTGTGTGACCGGGTCTTCACTATACCCGGCGAGACCCGCCATCTACAAACACCCGGATCGACCTCGAACCCTAGGTAAGATTTCGTCAACCATAGCCCTGCTAGAAACTATCAGAGCAGAACCCACTGAAGTTGGTTTTTGTTGCGTTAATGTGCCAACAATTCAATTCTTCTAAAAACAGTTTTCCTCTTTTACCCTAAAGTTATGAATACTACGGCTATTACTATACGCTTCATTCACCCCAAGCATCACTCTCCATCGCTCTCCTACTGAAATTTTGACATATCCCATTAAGACGCTCACATTACGTGAACACCCGATCAGGACCGGGTCGGAAGTATCACCATTCCACCGGTGAGTGACTTCTCTCTTCCCACTCCCCCGTCCAACCTCAGCAAACCTTGTTTTTCCATACAACCTCCCTTCTTCATTCTAAAAATACCCTTATTTTCATTTCCCTTGCAGACCCCGCTCCTCATGACCTTGTAACAGGTACTCCTCTTATAATCCTTGCCGCCAAATCGCCATCCTCTTCGGATCTCTTCGTAATTTGTTTTTCTTTTCCTCCATACCTTGGTACTTTTTCTTCCATACTTTTGTACCTTTGCATCTCAACCTTTACCACTATCCTATTTGTATTTAAGCGTTCGTCAGATTGCTATCGGTACACTAAAAATATAATACTTGTGAAATGTGCAAATGAATTGTGCCACTGCATATTGACTTTTCCACATAAAATGTGATCATAATTCCAAACTACAATGACTGCACATACGGATTTGGGGTTTCCCCTCCTTTTCTCTCACTTTTTTGGATTACAGGTACTCGTGATCCACATTGTAAAAATACTAGCATCATATACCGATTTATGTGTATTTAATATACTTTCTGAAAACAGTGTACAAACTACCACAACTACATGCGAACTGTCACTTCATGCTCCAACTATGGATGTCTTTACAAAGTACGGAGAGGAACATGTATATATACTATATATTTTTCCTTTGTCCTTTAGCAGATACCGGCAGCCCCATACTTACAGACAATAAGAACCACTCTTACTAAATCAGTATGTGTCCATCTAAATCGATTAGTTTAGAGAAAACTGCATTACTTTTTGTCTCCCTCTGCAGATGGCTGTTACCCGGGCCGTACATAACTTTCCATTTATTTTCACTGAAGTTTCCTTCTAATTACACTTTTCGCCCCTTAGTTATGCTCATCATGCAAACTGTTGTAATTATTTATTTTTCTTATGACTACACCACTTTTCTTTCCTTATTTTATCCTGGGACTTCCACTTCCCCCCTCTCCACACCCCACCTCCTTTTTGGATTTCAGGTGTCACCACATTTCGATATATTATATTTGATCCTTATGAAAAGTGACCACGTCCCAGCCAGGTCACTACTGCTACATTACTTATGTTCTTACAAATGTTTTTTTTCCTCCCTCCAAAACACAAGAATATTGTACACATTGTATCGCCGTTTTTGCTATATAAATAATAACAGCAAGCTTTCTCTCACTAAACCACTTAGGGATTTGGTCAGCTATACTCACTCACAATATGTCACTTATATGTATTTGTTTTTTCACTTACCTCACACTTCGGTTCCAACACACACGCACTTTCCCTCTTTTGACCACTGGCCTATTATCCCTCCCTCCCTTTCTTTCCACCCCCCATCATGTGTTCTGTCTTTCATTTAATCGTCAGTATTCACCTCCCCCTTTTTCTTGTCACCCCCAGCCCTGAAGAGTCACGGGTTAACTCCCTGCTTGACGAAACACATGTCGGATGGTTTCATGTTCTCAATATATGCATTCCAATAAAAAAAGACACAGAAAGAACAGATCCGTGTCACTCCATCCTTATCTTTTGTTGGTGATCATTCATATCACACTGATTTGTTGTGTGCATCGGATTTTGCTTACAATTAACTACAGGGAAGGATTTCCGCCATCCCTGTTTCTCAGAGTTTAGGGTTTTCCCTGATCCATTTGCACCAACCATAAACGAACATTTCTTTGACCGATCCACTACCTGTTGAGCGCCAAAACATTTCTGAACACTCACAAACCCATCGCAGAACCTCAAACCTTTATTCACTCACTCATACAGTCAGTCACACACCTACTGAATCCTTCATCCAGACACTTATACATCCACTCATTCTTCTATATATAAAACATATTTAAACTTTACAGAAACACACAGTCACTGGAGGATGTCATCAGTGATGTCAAGTGAGATGTCATCAGTGATGTCATCAGTGATGTCACTGACCATGTCATGAATGATGTAATATGTGACATCATCAGCAGTGGATTGCGGGTGCGCGAAATATAGTTAGTACAACTAACTATATAGGAGCAATTTCAATGTTTTTTTAAATGCTAATTCCTAACTATATAAGGCCTGAAGCCTATGGTTTTGTAAGTGAATATATATATATTGCCAGTAGGTAGATATAGTTAGGACCTAGTTTCCATAGAAAATCCACAACATTCTATGTGGAATAACTTTGGCCCTGGTGGATGAATCTTCGGTAGAACCGAGGCACTAGAAAGCAGTGAAAAAAATGTGTAAAACACAAAAAGGGGGCAGGGTAGAAAAACTCTGACCCCCTAGGCCTGCTCAAGGGGTCCCAAAAGGACCTACAAGGCCCCACAAATGTTTTTTTTTTAAATCACGGGGTATGAAGTACCGTACTCTGTACTGTACTCTCTACTGTACTCTGTACTGTGTATATATATATATATATATATATATATATATATATATATATATATATATATATATATATATATATATATATATATATATATATATATATATATATATATATATATATATATTATATTTATATATACATATATTACCTACTGGCAGTCGCCAGTAGGTAGATATAGTTAGGACCTAGTTTCCATAGGAAATCCACAACATTCTAATTGAAATAACTTTGGCTCTGGTGGACGAATCTTCGCGAACTTCTCCAAGGAAATGGCATGCTCCGCTCCACTCCTTCCCTGACAGTTTGGGGGTGATTCGTCAAGTGGGGGCCGAGAAAAAAGGGGGGTCCCACAACGTGTTTTCCCAATGCAATTTTCCATAGGACCTTTAACCACGGCTACAGCCCGAACGGCTGAACGGAATTACGCCAAATTTGGGAAAAAGGTAGAGTTTGGTTCGCAGATTGTGCTTTTTGTTAAATAGTATAGATCCGTTCAGTAGTTCCTGAGAAATTCAAAAGTAAATTCATAGTGATATCTAGAGACAAAGTACCGTACTCTGTTCTGTACTCTGTACTGTACTCTGTACCATCCCGAGCACAAGCTGCATGGTCATTGGCTGTACAAAAGGGGGGTGATGGACGGAGCATCTGAATCAATCAAACACTCACACCCAGTCAAAAGATCTGGGTTTAATCCATCACCGTTCTTTAGCCCACTCTGCCACACCAGTTCAGACATGGCTACATGTAAATCAGTCTGACCCTGTGCCTCATGGGTACAGTCCAGCCCAAACTGCCAAACCATGTCTTCCCTGGTCCGGAAACAAGCATCCGAGGACCGGTTTCTGGCATTCCAGCCGTCTTCAGCGCGGCTTGCTTGAATCCAGTGGCAAAGTGAGCAAGGGACTCATGTCTGAGCATACCCTGCCACTTTTGTGGCGGCCAAAAGCGGTACAAAAGGGGGTGGTGCTGGTCGGAGCATCTGAATCAATCAAACACTCACACCTAGTCAATAAGATCTGGGTTAAATCCATCACCGTTCTTTAGCCCACTCTGCCACCCCAGTTCAGACATGGTTACATGCAAATCAGTCTGACCCTGTGCCTCATGGGAACAGTCCAGCCCGAACTGCCAAGCCATGTCTTCCCTGGAACGGAAACATGCTTCCGAGGACCGGTTTCTGGCATTCCAGCCGTCTTCAGCCCGGCTTGCTTGAATCCAGTGGCAAAGTGAGCAAGGGACTCACGTCTGAGCATACCCTGCCACACTTATGGCGGCTGAAAGCAGTACAAAAGGGGGTGGTGATGGACGGCTGGAATGCCAGAAACTGGTCCTCGGAAGCTTCGGAAAATCAAAAGTAAAATCATAGTGATATCTAGAGACAAAGTACTGTACACTGTACTGTACTCTGTACTGTGCTCTGTACCTTCCCGAGCACGAGCTGCATGGTCATTGGCTGTCAACTGTCAGTCAACACTCCAAACCAGGAAGTTTTGGCAGCCTTCTTGGGGATCGGTAGAAATACCCCGATCCCCTAGGCCTGCTAAGGGGGTCCCACAAGGACCCCAAGGCCCAAATGTTTTTTTTTTTAAAATTGCGGGGTCCGAAGTACTGTACTCTGTACTCTATTCTGTACGGTACTCTGTACTGTACTCTGTACCTTCCCTAGCACATCCTGGAGGTACCTGGTGGGCTAGTTGGCCCCCTGGGACCTCCAGTATGCAAGGGGAATTAGTTCCCCCTCTGCAAACGCACCAGGGAGCTGCGTTGCAGAGAGGTGTAAAAAGGGGTGCGGCCTCATTACACCTCTCTGCAATTCGGCCCACTGGAGCATACTGGAGGTTCCTGGTGGGCTAGTTGGCCCCCTGGGACCAACAGTATGCAAGGGGAATTAGTTCCCCCTCTGCAAACGTGCCAGTGGGCTGCGTTGCAGAGAGGTGCAAAAAGGTGCGTGGCCTCATTACACCTCTCTTCAATGCAGCCACCTGGCGCATACTGGAGGTTCCAGGTGGGCTAGTTGGCCCCCAGGAACCCCCAGTATTCAAGGGGAATTAGTTCCCCCTCTGCAAACGCGCCAGGGGGCCGCGTTGCAGAGAGGTGTAAAAAGGGGCATGGCCTCATTACACCTCTCTGCAAGGCAGCCCCCTGGTGCATACTGGAGGTTCCTGGTGGGCTAGTTGGCCCCCAGGGACCTCTAGTACAGGGTGAATTACTTCCTACTCTGCAAACGCACCAGGGGGCTGCATTGCCGGGAGATGAAATGAGGCCATGCCCCTTTTTACACCTCTCTGCAACACTGCCCCCTGGTACATACTGGAGGTTCCTGGTGGGCTAGTTGGCCCCCAGGGACCCCCAGTATGCAAGAGGACTTAATCCCCCAATTAGAACATGCTACAGGGTGCATTTTCACAGTGGTGAAGGTAGGGGCAGGTCTTGGGGTGATGTGAGTGCAAACATGCCCCGTGGCACATTTTAGGTTGAGGATTTCATTCCTCTTCAATCCAGAGGTCCCCTAGAGGGCAACTGGTCCAACATGTATCTCCAGTAAGTGCCACGGAGCTGTGTTGCAGAGTGTTGTAAAAAGGGGGCGTGCCCTCTGACACCTCTCTGCAACACAGCTGCCTGGCGCATACTGGAGGTACCTTGTGGGCTATTTGGCTCACAGGGGACCTCAGGATTGAAGAGGAATTATTTCTCCAATCTAAAACACACCACAGGGCGTGTTTGCACACCTGTTACCTCTGGCCCCGCCCCCTTCCTTCACTATTGAGCAAAATATTCCTGTAAAATCAGCCGAACTACGAATTCCGATTTACTCACCTGTTATCACAAGAAACGTCAGTGCTGCATCTTTGAGCGCACTACTGATCCTGAAAAGTAATTCTAACCATACTTACAGTAACTTGAATTTCCTTCCATAGGCTAACATTGACAGGTTTCACTTGGAAAGTGAGTGAGTTGGTGAAATTATAAAGAAAATAGTTACAAATTGTTCTCTATAACAGACAATTATGTTAATAGTTCTAGTCTTTAGAGGACAGTGTTAAAATTAAAGTGAGTGAATTTAGAGTGATTATGACTCTTTCACATTAATTACGTGGTGTAGGTCGACATGTTTCAGTCCTCTAGTCGCCAATAGGTCAGTGGGGCTTTCATCAGGACCACAGTGCTCAAGTGAATAGAGACTTACTCACGTCTCTATGGGTACAAGAGAAATCTATAGAACATCTCGTTGCGCTGTTCTTTGACAAAGTCAGATAGTATAATTTCACCACCTCACTCCACAATCACGATTTCTGATCACTACTGTTCTAACAAGGGTAATACCTCCTGGCTGGAGGTCGCATAAACTACCAAACCCTGTAATTATGCGAACACGTGTGAGGGACAGCGGAGAACCAAGATATACCGCTAAAACATCGTAACTTTCCAACACGTGTATGAGGGTTTTTATTGGGAATAGTATGAACCATCCCCGCATACCCCATGTTATGCAGGACAAGTGATCCTTTCTCATTGATCATAAATTGTTAGCAATATAGGAAACTGATTGGATCACGTATTCCTATCCCCCTCCATTGATTTTGAAGGTGTTAAATTAGTCAAGTAAACAGTCAATCACACTGCTACTAAATCCTCCATCTAGATATTTATATTTATATATCCACTCATTCTTCAATGCAAATTGCTATATATATAATACCTATTTAAATAACGAAGGAAACCACATTCACTGGATGATGTCATCAGTGATGTCATCAGTGATGTCATTTGAGATGTCATCAGTGATGTCACTGACCATGTCATGAATGATGTAATATTTGACATCATCAGCAGTGGACTGCAGGCGCACGAGATATAGTTAGTGCAACTAACTATATCGGAGGAATTTCAATGGTTTTGTACAAGTGAAATGTCCAACTAACTATAACACCACTAAACCCTACAGTTTTTTCAGTGAATTTGTAAGGTTTTTTAAATGCTAGTTCCTAACTATATCAGGCCTGAAACCTATGTTCTTTCAGTGAATATCTATATCTATACTACTATTATAAAGGAAGAACTTTGAACCTTTGAGGCGGGTAAACTCGGGAACCACAGCGCCAATCCACACACCCGATACATCGTTGTAATCGTCAGGGTGTGCAGATGGACATAGGCTATATAAACTTTATAAATATATGTTATTTAAAAAATTTACAGAAAAAAAAGCAGTCCCTTGGAAGAAGCACCGGCTGCGACGTGCGTGCCCGACGTGAGGAGCACGGGGAGGAGCGGCGTCCAGGAGCGCGAGGACGACTGGCGGACATGGCGCGGGGAGGAGCGGTGAGAAGCAGCGAACAGGCGGTGAGGAGCGGCGGACAGGCGGGGAGGAGCGGTGAGCGGCGGATGAGGTAGGTTATTTATTTATTCATTTATTTAGGAGCAGTGAGCGGCGGAAAAATGAAGCAAAAATGAAAATCGTGAGCAAGAGGAAGCAAACGGAGCATTACAAAAGTGAGCCAAATGGTGCATTACAGGAGGAAAAAGTTACGTGTGCAGGTTACAAAAGCGTACATCGTGAGCGAGAGGAAGCAAATGGAGCATTACAAAAGTGAGCCAAACGGTGCATTACAGGAGGAAAAAGTTACGTGTGCAGGTTACAAAAGCGTAGAAAGTAAACATAGAGGTATAGGAGGAAAAAGTGACGTGTGCAGGTAGCAAGAGGAAGCAAACGGAGCATTAAAAAAGTGAGCCAAACGGAGCATTACAGGAGGAAAAAGTTACGTGTGCAGGTTACAAAAGCGTACAAAGTAAACATAAGGTATAATACTGCAATATATGGAGGAAGGCTTCGGGGGACCCAGGGACAACGTCGGGGCGGGCGGGGGCCGTGAAGCCTAATTGCTCCCGGACAACGTCGGGACGGGCTGCTAGTATATATATATATATATATATAATGCTCCAATTCCTCCTGATATAAACAAGAAGACAAACAGCACTCGGAAATGTAGATTTGTCAATCACGCTTATTTTATTTTCGCGGAAGGGGCTCACACAGACGCGTTTCGGCATGCTGCCTTCGTCAGTGTGTGTTACACCGAATACAATGTCGACATGTTTTTAACGCTGATAGCTGATTAGAGACATGAACATGGATAAAGGACTATCATCATAACATCCAAAGGGTGCTCCATCTTTGAATAACATTAGATGTGATGTGTCACATCCAGTACTTAAGATTGAGTACAGTTAAGCCCACAGATGGGCAATCGCCCTTTGTGAAATAGTGATGCCCATGATATACACAAGTTCTTGGGATGTACAAGAAATCAAGCCGTGGATCAGCTAATGTCCAATATCATACATGTCAATTATACCCAACATAATTCATAAATTACATTTTGATTCCATACATAGAAAAATTACTTGTGAAGGGGGAAAAAGCTATACAGACAGATGCAGTGGGTGTAACAGCGGGAAAAATTGGCATGACAACTCATTATTTCAATCAACTCAGTATATCAGTCCTGCTGGGTTGTATCTCTAAGTGATGCTAGGGCTCATAAATATCAGTTGTGGTGTTCATTAACGTTAGTCACTTATTCAGAGATAAAAAAAGGGGAATTATTACAACCTCTGAGACATAATCATGGCAGCATTATCAGGCAATCATAGGTATAAACTCGTATAAGGTTGCATAATTAATATAGACTCAGCATAAATCATTAATACTAAAATATTATCCTCAGGTACTGAGATTATAGGTTTCATCATAATGCAATCATTAATTCAAAGTTTCAAAAATCCATAGTCATAAAGATCAGATCAGATCCAATGGATCTGAATAAACTTTTAGTTAACATGACGAATATCAAATATTGTGTATACAGAGCCATCATGTACAATAAGGAGGACGGCATACTAAGAGATAAATTCCAGCTAGTTCTAGATCACATTGCAAGATAGTGCTCAATCAGTGTTCAAGTTCTAAGTTCATTACTGTGAGCTATATCTCTTATTTGCCTATATGGAATGCCATCTCTTCCCCACTGTCAAGGCCTTTCGGATGTTTCGTGGAGAGGTCTATAATATATCTCGATTCCAACCTCCGCAATCGCCTTAGACGGTCACCACCCTTCACATTTGGGGGCACAATATCTATACCAAAATATTGCAGTTTGTTACGGTCCCGCCCATGGGCCTCAGCGAAATGGCGAGCCACCGGGTAGGCCGGGTCTGCCTTGTCTATCGCTCTGAGATGTTCTAGTATTCTTAATTTAATCTCTTTAATAGTGCTTCCAATGTAGCTGAGGCCACACAGGCAATGTAAGCAATAGACGGCATACTGCGTACTACAGGTGATAAACTTGTTGATAGTCATTTTTCTCCCTGTTTCTGTTATTGTGTACGATAGGACCTGGTTACTGCCTGCGCACGCTTTGCAGCAGCCGCAGGGGTAAAAGCCTTTTTGATCTCTTAAGGTGTTGACTCTAGGGGCAAATTTCTCAAGGTGGCTGGTTACTAACATGTCGCCCACTGATCTTGCTTTGCTAAAGGTGAGGAGTGGATGGATTGGAAGGTCTTCCTTAAGTACATTATCGATCAACAGGATGTGGCAGTTTTTATTGAGCATCATTCTTAGATCTCTCGCCCCTGATGAATATGGGGTAATCAACCAGAATGTCCCTTTATTGTTGGTTTCCTTCTCCCCACGTCTTCCCCGTATGGGGTTGGAAGTGAGGAGGGTCCTTCTTTCGATCTTCCTTACTTTATTCAGAGTCTTTTTCAACAGTTTATCGCCATATCCCCTGATCTTAAAGTGGGATACGCACTCTGAGGCAGCCGCCTCGAAGACGGAATCTCTGGAGCAGTTCCTACGGAGCCTCAGTAATTCCCCGTAGGGAATACTGTTGATCAGTTGGGGAGGGTGGCTGCTGCTGGCAAAGAGTGTTGAATTGCCAGCAGTCTCTTTCCTAAATAGGGAGGTGTGAAGATGTCCTTCTTCAATAAATATTCTCAGATCCAGATAATCCGCTGCCACCGGATTGACTGAACCTGAGAAATGGAGGTTTAAACTGTTGTTATTCAGCATGTTTATATATTCATATGCTGTATCGCTTCCACCATTCCATACGATGAACAAGTCATCGATGTATCGATGCCAGCATATTACCATCCCCTCTTGCTCCTCAACTTTACAGCTCCTGGGCACCTGCTCCTCCCACCAGCCCACGAATAAATGTGCGTAGCTGGGGGCAAAGCAGTTGCCCATCGCCGTCCCTGAGCTCTGTATATACAGTTGATCCTCAAATAAGAAGATATTATGGGTCAGGCAAAATTCAACGAACTCCAGGATCATGATGTTATGTCTGGCAAAACGTAATTGACGCTGTTCTAAAGCATGTTTGACTGCTTCTAGGCCGTGTCGATGTTCAATTCTAGTATATAAACTAGTGATGTCTAATACAATCAACAAATACCCCGATTCCCACTCCAAGTCCTGTATTTTTACCTAAAAGTCCTTTGTGTCTCTGATGTATGATTCCAAATTAAACACCAAAGGAAACAGGGTATTATCAACGAACCGGGACATATTTTCTGTTAAACTCCCAATGGAGGAAATGACTGGACGGCCCGTAGGACAGTCACGATTTTTATGTAATTTAGGGAGGTGGTAAAATGTTGGTGTCATGGGGCAGTTGGTACGCAGGAATAGGTGTTCATCTCTACAAAGCATCTGAAGATTGTACCATTTCTTGATTAATTCATCATACTCCCTAATGCTCTGTTGATAGGTCTCACTGGTACATTTGAAATAAAATTTCTCATCCGAGAGTTGCTTCAGAGCTTCCTGCTTATAATAGTCCCTACTCATTAAAACCACATTCCCCCCTTTGTCTGAGGGTTTCACAACAATGTTCGTATCAGCCATTAGGGTTTTCAATGCATTTTTCAGTGGTTCCGGGATGTTATGTGCAAAATTATGGTGGTCCACTTTTCAATATTTCATCAGATCGTTGTTCATCGCTTCTGTAAATACGTCCACCGCATCCCAAGGAGCCTGGGGAACAAAGATGGAGACTGGTTTAAATCCACTATCCTCTCTATCCTGTTCCACTCCTTGCAATTCTGCTCTTTGCGCCACATCCAGTCGTTCATTGTTCTGAGTTTGCTCCATCTCAAGGTCTTCTAGGATTTCTACAGTGTGTAGATCTCTACTGCTTAAGGTGTCAGTTGCAGTTGTCCTAGATCCTTTTTTTCCTCTATCTTGTAGGTGTGGACGCAATTTAAAATACTTGTGGAATTTTAGTTTTTGTGTGAAGCGGAACAAATCAATCTTAGTCTGTGTGTACTCCAACTCATTGTTAGGACAAAATGTTAATCCGAGGCTTAAAACTTGCTCTTCATCAATCGTGAGTTTTCTTTTTGTTAGATTGACTACTGTCAGATTGGCCTGGTCTTCAGGGGCACTGGAGTTAGGTAATGCTATTTCTTATTGTTGTGGCTGTGGTTCGACCAACGGGATGCTCCTGTGCCTCCTCTGCCTCTTCTTGCCACCTCCTGCCCTCCTTGTCCTCCTTGTTTTCCTGCCCCCGAAGTTCCTGCATCCAGTGGTGTGTTCTTTCCGCCCCGCCCACTAACACAGCACTACCAGGACAAAAACCATGGCTGTAAAGAATTCAAGTGGTACATCCTTGAAAAAATAACTGTCAACAGGCGGGGAGGTAGCATTGAGGCAAAAAGAAAAAAACGAGAACAATGGTTCATATGCTACTTAGAAACCATTGAGAAGGGCCTAAATTCGAGGGAGGAATGGACAAAAATTATTTTGAATCTGTAAGACAAATTACAACAAACGGGATTGAGCAACAGTGTCATTTTCACAATCAAAAGCCAATACATAATAAAAAAATACATAGGACGATCCAGTATTTTCATTATACCTAGTCAGACCAGCTTATAGGATTTATCTGGGGCTATTAAAATAAAGGGTGTCGGACGACTTTATGAATACAGAGGATCTAACCTGGTCGAATACAAATAGAGTGTACACTAACTTGCGAACAATATAAGGAATTAAGAACTCGCCATTTTTAGTACACCCACAATATGAAGCCGATAATAACACGATTCCATCTATATATAGGGTTGACGGCCCATGTAGAGACAACAAGGTTTGTTTACCATAAAGGCCCATTGTGCGCAAATATAACCAAAACGAGGCTTGCATGAACTCAGAATGAGGCTGGAAACGCGGAAGTATTTCATCGCGCGTTTCAGACCTATATAATATGGATCTTCTAAAATTCTAAAAATCTTTAATGACACGCCAGGATCCCATGAAGATTTGCCATTTTTATTATAAACATGGCATTTTAGAAAACATACAGAGGCACCCGGAAACGAGTTTGCAACACGCGGAAGCATAGCCATAATGAGGCGTGCACAAACTGACAACGAGGCTTGGAACGCGGTTGTAACCTAACCAGCGTTCGATAGGTATAAACATGATCCCGCCTAGAAGTTTTCAAAACACAGCTGCTACAAATTAAATATCAACCAATCGCCGTCCAGAAACATAGATTAAAAAAGACGCCTACTGTCCACGAAAATTAGCACTTTTTCGGAAGACGGAGAGCAAGACAGACGTGATACGGACGGGCTGGACGACGGGAGAAACATATCGATAGGTAAGGTTCCACTACCCTGGGAGTCTGAAACCTGTTTAATGGGAGAGATAACTAACTACTCTCTCCTATTTCTATTACCCCCTAGTGTACGCCGGGTAATCCGACGTGGAAACACGGCGCCATCCATTGTTAAAACCACCCGATCCCGAGACCCTTTACCTGCAACTAATAGGTAAGGCAGCATCTTCTGCAAGCCCAGTTTTATCAAAATTCAATAGATTAGCGGGATTCCATTTACACAAAAACTAATATTTCCTCCAGGACATGAAGTAAAAAAGAGAGGGTATCCCATCATATAGCGGATAGCAAGCAGAAAGGAACGGAAGGACCAGGCTTAGGACAAGAATATTGGAGGTACCTTTGTACATGCAATTTATTAGTGACCAATAGGTCTAACAATTAAAGTAGAACCAACGTGAACACTCCTTTATAAGAATACTTTTATTTACTGTGTAGGTGTGATTGCATTATTGCCCCCACATCTCCTGATCCAAGATTAAGAATTTTTTGACCAGAACCAATAATTCTCGAAGGGGATACAAGCTTCAGGTAAACTACACACCCCAAACAATCAAATTAATCTAAGACTAAAAATAGAATATTTGAGTCCAATCCCGTTATCTTATCTCATTTCAGACTAAGTCCGTCAATGAGTACTATCCTGTACAATAGGATGCAAAAAGCTGTATATCTCAGAAGGAAGATGATTTAAGGTAATTAACCCCTTTTGCCTCGCCCCTAACATAGAGTGGGAGGAGATACAGAGTACTGCCCAAGTGATGATCCACACCCCTATCATTTACAATTACGGCGGGTCCCAACCCTGTAAGTTGTTGAGGAAATTTGTAACAACAGAAGCCCACATACTAGTAGGACGAACAAGTTGTGTGGATAGCATGTTTTCTAAAAAGTATGTGCCTAGAAATGATGCAGGGGTGTTATAACAACAAGGTGTATCTGACTAATGATTGTTAACCTTGTGCATAGAATAAATGTAAAACAGAAACGGTATACTCGGACAACAAGAGCTAACAAATGTTGAGCATAACTAAAGAAATGTTCACAGTGTAAATAATATGTAACTTCATGCCACATATTTACTCAAATATATTTATCAACAGGATCTATGTATAAAGGCAACCATCCAGTGCCATTGTAGGAGAGCAATAAACAAGATTTACAAGTCTTGATAAAGATGGCATTCATCTAAAAAGACCATCGAAACGCGTCGACGCATACTAGTGCACAATTAAACAACCAAACTCGCCCCACGAACATCGAGAACAAGTCGGGTCTGGGTTTGAGTTAGATTGGATATTTAATGTGCAACATCCAATGACAAATTGTGATTGTCTGTGTCTGTTTTGTTTCTCTCCCCCAAACATCTTTCCTTTATGTCTGTACTGAACTTGAGTAGGTCTTCCTTTTGATCAATTGTTTGTTTAATGCTATATACACGTGTTTCTTTCATGTTTTTTAATATAATCATGTGATGATGTTTTTATAATTTACGCATAGAGTCTTCTTCGACTCTATTTTTATGAAGTGTTGTGTCCATATGGTCCGGTATTGACAATTGTTTTAATAAAATATCTTTTATACTTTCATACACAGAATGTTGCCATGTTTATGATTTAACCTCTAGTTGCTTGAGTCCAAGACGAGTATTTGGGCTTCAATAGCTATTGAACTGAGCCAAGGGAAAAACTTGTTTACACTTTCCGCCCCGGAGCCAGGATTTCTTTATCACCTCGAATTCCTCCTGAAAAGGGGTTCTCTTGTTTCTTCCAGGTTGGGTTGCTTTTGATGTTCTATTGCCACTCCGTTCCTCTGGGTCTGATTGGTTCCCTTTGGATTCATTCTCAGTTACATCGGACTCAGAGGTGACTGTATCAGTTGTGTTTGCCGATCCAGCGCCACCACCAGTTGCTCTCTGTAGGGCTTTGCGAAGAGCGTCATATTTCTTCGCATATGTTAGTACGCGTCCTGTTTGGTAGTCGTTTGCGTCGCGTTCGTATTTTTCTTGCTTGCGAAGTCTGATTTTAGTTTCATACTTGACAAGCCGGGCTTTCATTTGATCTTTCAACTGCCCATGGTAGCTATTGTACCCGGCTCTGTTTCATTATCCAATTTGGCATTAACTAGTGCAATTTCCGCTAATGCTCTTTCTCTGTCGCTCCACGCGTATTTTACAAGTATCTTTAAAGTCCCTTCGCAGTAGGATGCGGTATGCTCAAACCAGTCTGTTAGTAGTTGGGGGTCCGGGTTTTCATATGAAGGAACTGTATGGACCCTCAGTCCTCGAGTTACCCTCTCCTCCTCAATATAGTTGGTTAGGCTGGTTGCCTCCCACCATTTTCGTATCTCCCTAAAATTCTAAAAATCTTTAATGACACGCCAGGATCCCATGAAGATTTGCCATTTTTATTATAAACATGGCATTTTAGAAAACATACAGAGGCATCCGGAAACGAGTTTGCAACACGCGGAAGCATAGCCATAATGAGGCGTGCACAAACTGACAACGAGGCTTGGAACGCGGTAGTAACCTAACCAGCGTTCGATAGGCATAAACATTATCCCGCCTAGAGGTTTTCAAAACACAGCTGCTACAAATTAAATATCAACCAATCGCCGTCCAGAAACATAGATTAAAAAAGACGCCTACCGTCCACGAAAATCAGCACTTTTTTTGGAAGACGGAGAGCAAGACAGACGTGATACGGACGGGCTGGACGACAGGAGAAATATATCGATAGGTAAGGTTCCACTACCCTGGGAGTCTGAAACCTGTTTAATGGGAGAGATAACTAACTACTCTCTCCTATTTCTATTACCCCCTAGTGTACGCCGGGTAATCCGACGTGGAAACACGGCGCCATCCATTGTTAAAACCACCCGATCCCGAGACCCTTTACCTGCAACTAATAGGTAAGGCAGCATCTTCTGCAAGCCCCGTTTTATCAAAATTCAATAGATTAGCGGGATTCCATTTACACAAAAACTAATATTTCCTCTAGGACATGAAGTAAAAAAGAGAGGGTATCCCATCATATAGCGGATAGCAAGCAGAAAGGAACGGAAGGACCAGGCTTAGGACAAGAATATTGGAGGTACCTTTGTACATGCAATTTATTAGTGACCAATAGGTCTAACAATTAAAGTAGAACCAACGTGAACACTCCTTTATAAGAATACTTTTATTTACTGTGTAGATGTGATTGCATTATTGCCCCCACATCTCCTGATCCAAGATTAAGACTTGTTTGACCAGAACCAATAATTCTCGAAGGGGATACAAGCTTCAGGTAAACTACACACCCCAAACAATCAAATTAATCCTAGACTAAAAATAGAATATTTGAGTCCAATCCCGTTATCTTATCTCATTTCAGACTAAGTCCGTCAATGAGTACTATCCTGTACAATAGGATGCAAAAAGCTGTATATCTCAGAAGGAAGATGATTTAAGGTAATTAACCCCTTTTACCTCGCCCCCTAACATAGAGTGGGAGAAGATACAGAGTACTGCCCAAGTGATGATCCACACCCCTATCATTTACAATTACGGTGGGTCCCAACCCTGTAAGTTGTTGAGGAAATTTGTAACAACAGAAGCCCACATACTAGTAGGACGAACAAGTTGTGTGGATAGCATGTTTTCTAAAAAGTATGTGCCTAGAAATGATGCAGGGGTGTTATAACAACAAGGTGTATCTGACTAATGATTGTTAACCTTGTGCATAGAATAAATGTAAAACAGAAACGGTATACTCGGACAACAAGAGCTAACAAATGTTGAGCATAACTAAAGAAATGTTCACAGTGTAAATAATATGTAACTTCATGCCACATATTTACTCAAATATATTTATCAACAGGATCTATGTATAAAGGCAACCATCCAGTGCCATTGTAGGAGAGCAATAAACAAGATTTACAAGTCTTGATGAAGATGGCATTCATCTAAAAAGACCATCGAAACGCGTCGACGCATACTAGTGCACAATTAAACAACCAAACTTGCCCCACGAACATCGAGAACAAGTCGGGTCTGGGTTTGAGTTAGATTGGATATTTAATGTGCAACATCCAATGACAAATTGTGATTGTCTGTGTCTGTTTTGTTTCTCTCCCCCAAACATCTTTCCTTTATGTCTGTACTGAACTTGAGTAGGTCTTACTTTTGATCAATTGTTTGTTTAATGCTATATACACGTGTTTCTTTCATGTTTTTTAATATAATCATGTGATGATGTTTTTATAATTTACGCATAGAGTCTTCTTCGACTCTATTTTTATGAAGTGTTGTGTCCATATGGTCCGGTATTGACAATTGTTTTAATAAAATATCTTTTATACTTTCATACACAGAATGTTGCCATGTTTATGATTTAACCTCTAGTTGCTTGTGTCCAAGACGAGTATTTGGGCTTCAATAGCTATTGAACTGAGCCAAGGGAAAAACTTGTTTACACTTTCCGCCCCGGAGCCAGGATTTCTTTATCACCTCGAATTCCTCCTGAAAAGGGGTCCTCTTGTTTCTTCCAGGTTGGGTTGCTTTTGATGTTCTATTGCCACTCCGTTCCTCTGGGTCTGATTGGTTCCCTTTGGATTCATTCTCAGTTACATCGGACTCCGAGGTGACTGTATCAGTTGTGTTTGCCGATCCAATGCCACCACCTGTTGCTCTCTGTAGGGCTTGGCGAAGAGCGTCATATTTCTTCGCATATGTTAGTACGCGTCCTGTTTGGTAGTCGTTCGCGTCGCGTTCGTATTTTTCTTGCTTGCGAAGTCTGATTTTAGTTTCATACTTGACAAGCCGGGCTTTCATTTGATCTTTCAACTGCCCATGGTAGCTATTGTACCCGGCTCTGTTTCATTATCCAATTTGGCATTAACTAGTGCAATTTCCGCTAATGCTCTTTCTCTGTCGCTCCACGCGTATTTTACAAGTATCTTTAAAGTCCCTTCGCAGTAGGATGCGGTATGCTCAAACCAGTCTGTTAGTAGTTGGGGGTCCGGGTTTTCGAATGAAGGAACTGTATGGACCCTCAGTCCTCGAGTTACCCTCTCCTCCTCAATATAGTTGGTTAGGCTGGTTGCCTCCCACCATTTTCGTATCTCCCGTTCGTGGAGTCTTTCGAGTTTCGTCATTGTAACTATATATATATATATATATATATATATATATATATATATATATATATATATATATATATATATATATATATATATATATAATATTGGATTATCCAATAGGCAACAGATAATCATCCGGAACTCCTAGGAAGGATTTACAACATACTCAGTTTTATTTTCAGAATGACGAGTTCACATCAAAGCGTTTCGGGAGTCAAGCAAGCTCCCTTGGTCACTGTTTTTAATATATATATATATATATATATATATATATATATATATATATATATATATATATATATATATATATTACCTACTGGCGGTCGCCAGTAGGTATATATAGTTAGGATTTTTTCTCTATGGGATTTCTGAAAATTCTATGTCTAATACCTTTGGCGTTTGTGGACGGAATTGGCTGAAATTTTCAGGAAAATGGCAAATTTTGTTTCTGAGCAGCCCCCGAAAATTTGGGGGGTGTTCGGCAAGGGGGGGCCGAGAAAAAAGGGGGGTCCCAAAACGCGTTTTTCCCATGTTAATTTCCATATGGCGGTTGGCCTCACTTTTAGCTCGAACGGCTGAATGGATTTGCACGAAACTTGGCAAAATTGTAGGGACTGTTAGCCCGATGTGCCTTTGCTATGTCTCAATATATGTGCTCCAGTGGATTTTGAGCAATTAACGTTCAAAGTAAGCTATATATCTGTAACAGCGCTCCGGGTAGCGATCCGTTCCGCGTACTTTTTCGCGTAACGGAACTTTGCGATGCGAAGCTGATTGGCTTTCCGGTGTCTGTCAACATTCTAAACAGTCCGGAGCGGCCGCCATCTTGTCTCTCGGTAGGATCGAGAGACAAGAGGAGGCCAAAATAAAAGGGGAATTTACCATAAGGGGGCATAGTAGATCCTCGTTGACCCCCTAGGTTTTATGTGGAGGTTTTAAAAGGTCCCAGCAGGGCCACAAAAAAAATTATTTTTTTTTTTGCGTTGTGAGCGCCTAGTACGCGAACCGGAAAGCGTTCTGGGCAGCGTACTATAAGGATAAAAGAATGATAGACTTTTCTAATACTGTATGTTAATTGTTTGTTGTTTTTGTTTTTTTTTTTGTTTTCTTTATTTTTAAAGTATTTTTTTTTATTTTGATTGTGTTTCATAATTCATTAAACTTTCTAACATTTCATTGTCAGAAATTTCAAAATTGAATATAGGGTGTAACATGTCCTCATTTTGAAGCAGGTTATCCACTGCTTCAACACATTGTAGTAGTTCCTGGTCTCTACTTTGATCCATAAAATCATCAATTTTTCCTTGGCTGCTCTCTTCCAGTACAATTGTAAATTGAACTTGTTGCTCGCCTTCCATTTTGCCTGAAATTTTGATTAAAAAAATATATATTAGTAGAGATAGGGCACTGTTGGGATTAATTTTAAATAGGCAGTTTTTATCAGTGAATTTATCTTTTGGCAGTGTATAGTATCAGAGTGGAAATAGGACTATAAAAAAGTGTATGTGATTTAACCAAGACAAGCCTAACTCCATTCATAACTATAACAGAGAAGTCTATCTAAATCCATAACTACTACAGAGGGATAGTATATATCTATCAGAAAAAGTCTACCATATTAAGTTATAGTGCACAATATACTTCAGTTTTAAAAATAACAACTTACCTTCACAAACAAGTTGAAGTGTTTGGTAGCTATTCAAATGTCATGTACAACAAGAAGTAGCAGTCAAAATGGCTGTGTTTTCTTCTCTTCCTTTATATATATTCAGGTATATAACCAATCAAATGTCAGGTAATATAAGTAGAAAATGAAAGTAATATTTTCATTGGTTGTCAATTCCAACACTTCAGATGTGTTTTGTGAAGTAATTTACCTCACGGTATTTAGAGAGGTCTACAGGCTTAATGGCTAAATGGAATTTCAATCAAATTTGTGAAAATGAAAGGAATTGTTATGTAGTATGAGCTAATCTATATTTGGTGAGAGTGTCTCCAGTCGTTTTTCTGTGAATTACTTTCCCACCTTTTTTTTTGGACCGCTTTCCGGGTAGCGGTCCGGTCCGCGAACTAGGAGCGTAACGAAAGTCCACCATTTTGTGTTTTGGTCGAATTAAGATATAAAATGGAGGGCAAATAATGTTCAGAATGGGTAGAAGGGGGCACGGTACAAGTATTTTGACCCCCTAGGTTTTCTGAGGGTGGCTGAGGAGGACCATATGTGCGGGGAAAAAACATTTTTTTTTTAAATTTTGCGTGGTTAGCTTCCAGTTCGCGTACCGGGTAGCGCTCTTTGAGCGTAGTTTGTTGAAAATTACAGAAAAAAGTTAGAGAAAAATAATAATTGTGAGTGATCAGATGTAGGGTAGCTCTGAGAAGAGCTTTTGGGTTTATGGTACATTTTGGTACTTATAAGTAGGTACCAATGCACAGTCTTAAATTCAAAATGAAAATTCTGCTGCCCTCATCTGAGAAGTGAACTCCATCTCCTCTGTAGATATCTTGCATGTAGTAACGCAAGTTATTGTTGTACAAGGAGCCCATTCCATGGTCTCTCATGTAAGCTGAAACAGATTTGTTTACATGCTTCCTCGCTTTCTCAATTTGTGGACAAAATTGGTTGGACCACCTCCATTTCTGTCTTTGGCATATATTGGAATATACCAAGGCAGTTTGAGGAAAAAGTGCCATTAATTGCTCAAAGGTGTCCTTTAAAAGCATTTCCAGACCTACCCCAGTCAAAGTGCCCAAATCATTACCTCCACAGTGCACAATTAACAGGTCAGGTTTTGGAAAATGCATAAAGGTTTTCACCAATGGTATCAATTGGTGACATTTCAATCCTCTTTGGCCCAACCACTTAATTTCCACATCTTGTAAATTGAGGTTAGGTAAATTTCTGTTCTCAGCATACCTTTGAGCCCAGTAGATGTAACTATGTCCAACAATCCAGACATTAAACATGGTGGGAGAAGGTTGTGCTGCAGTCAGATGAAGTGTGGTAATGAAAGGGCAGTTGAAACAGTAGGAGTTTGTAAAGAAAAAAAAATGTGGATTTCCAGTGCTAATGATTCATTAGCAGTGATTGGTGCATTTCCATTTCTGAAAACAGAAAGTTAGGGTGCATGGATGTGTTCTTTGAAAGATGTAATTTGAATGGTCATGGAAGAAACATTTAATGAAAGATTGCACTGGATACGCAGGTGCACTGAGAGTTCAGAGTTCAATTGAAACATTGTTGTGTGAATTTGCAAACATGAGAGGTCTTTCAGGAGGTGGTTGCTAAGCAAAAAAGGCAGAGAGGGCAGAGGGGGGAAGGGTTTTGATTTGAAAAAAGCGAGGGAAGAGTTATGATTGGCTAATATGAGAGATATGTGTAATGAATATCTGTATTTGTGTGCTTTCAATAGCTGCAGCCTCTGGAGTGCATCCTCTTTGTTCTGCTGAAGACAATTTGGAGTATTTCTGAGACTGTTTTGAAACTCAAAAAGTATTTGCTAAGGTGAGAAAAGATTTATTTAATTTAGATAGAGAATAGTATGATTTAAGGAGAAAATGATGAAGAAAGCTGTGTTTTTAAAATGTGGCTTTGTCTCAAGTGATATACAACTAGATTTTGTTTTTGGGGAGAAATTGTAATTGCATATTCGGTGTAGCATTCTGGCATGCAGTAACACAAGGTATTGTTGTACATGGAGCCCATTCCATGGTCTCTCATGTAAGCTGAAACAGATATGTTGTTTTTAAAAACGATTTTTGAAAACAATTACATTTCTGGATATGTACTGCTAGAGCTTCATAGGTTGTTTGGGTCATATTTATAAGGCATTTGAGTGTCTATGATGTTATTTTTCCCTTTTTAAATGGAAAGCGTTCTTCATGGGGCAAGTTTGTTGTAAATACGCTCCCACCTGTGCTTGGCAAATTTAGATTTTGATTATGGGAGTTACATAGCCATGTTAATAATGTCCCAAAAATGGTGCAAGGGCATTCAATAAAACGCTTTCATGTGTCTCAAGGACATTTTCAGTCATTTCCTCTTGAATGCAGGTATACAATTGATTTATATGCTGTGTTTAAAAACGATTTTTTGAAATCAATTACATTTCTGGATATGTACTGCTAGAGCTTCATAGGTTGTTTTGGGTCATATTTATAAGGCATTTGAGTGTCTATAATGTTTTTTTTCCCTTTTCAAATGGAAAGCGTTCCTCATGGGGCAAGTTTCTTGTAAATACGCTTCCACCTGTGGTTGGCAAATTTAGATTTTGATTATGGGAGTTAAATAGCCATGTTAATAATGTCCCAAAAATGGTGCAAGGGCATTCCTAAAAACGCTTTCATGTGTTTCAAGGACATTTTTAGTCATTTCCTCTTGAATGCAGGTATACAATTGATTTATATGCTGTGTTTAAAAACGATTTTTTGAAATCAATTACATTTCTGGATATGTACTGCTAGAGCTTCATAGGTTGTTTGGGTCATATTTATAAAGCATTTGAGTGTCTATGATGTTATTTTTCCCTTTTTAAATGGAAAGCGTTCTTCATGGGGCAAGTTTCTTGTAAATACGCTCCCACCTGTGCTTGGCAAATTTAGATTTTGATTATGGGAGTTACATAGTCATGTTAAAAATGTCCCAAAAATGGTGCCAGGGCAATCTAAAAAAACGCTTTCATGTGTCTTAAGGACATTTTAAGTCAATGAGGAAACACAGGTGATGTAATTCTGAAATGAGGAAAAGAAACTCCAAATTTTTCATTTACATCACTAGTGTTTCCTAAGTTTATGAATGACATTGTGCAGATGAAGTTTAGGTGTGACCACAGATTCAAAAGAGGTCTGCCCTTTTTTCAAGAGTGAAGTGGACATGACTTACTTCATTGGTAGGCCTTCACATGTATTATCTCCTTTGTTTTCTTCAACAAGTGAAAATCTCATCTGCAACCATGTGTTGGCCTCACCTCAAAGAAACAAAACAGGTGATGGACCGAATGTGGATTAATGACACACATTCACCCCAGTCCAAAGATCTGGGCCCAAACAAACCTTTAGATAGGCCACACCTTATCGTCAACCTG
The DNA here is from genome assembly GCF_964263255.1 of Lissotriton vulgaris. NCBI lineage: Eukaryota > Metazoa > Chordata > Amphibia > Caudata > Salamandridae > Lissotriton > Lissotriton vulgaris. The sequence continues at coordinate 365,723,669 of NC_141689.1, forward strand.
AATTAATCATTTAAAATGTTAGGGAGAGATTTATGATTGTTGTATGCCTGTTTTGTACCACTGTGTGTCATTTTTGTGACGCAGTGCTGGTGCAAAAGATTTGCTATGTTAAATAATAAGTAGGGTGTTAAGTTTTTGATGACTGTTATTCATTTACTGTTTGGTAATAGTGGTTAATAACATTTTTTATTATATTTTTCCACAGATTCAACTGCAGATCATTTTAAAATTTGAAAAATGCCAACTAAAAATCAAATTAGAAAGGCTAGAAAACATCAAAGACAGCAAGATCATGTATTATTGCAGCAGTCCTCTCCCCAAAATATTTGTGAAATCACCAAGAAAGCTCCGGGTAAGAGCACGAAATCATTCTTAAGAAATATTTGTAGTAAAAAAGTATTTTCCCAAAAAATGTTTCAGTCCAGAAAAAGAAAAGCAATTTAAATGGAAAGGAAAGCCCAATCAAAAATGTTACTGGTAGAGCAAGAGATAACTCTGTGCATGATAGTAGAAGGAAACAACAGTTTAGGGACATTCGAAAACGAATGTTCCGCAACAGGATAATAGTTAATTAATTAAAAAATATTAAGAAAGGCCAACAGAAAGTGGCATTTTATAAGAAGAAGAAAAATGTAGAGAAAATTATTGATCATGCTTTTGAAATTAAGCGAAAGTTGTTTATTTTGGTAATCAATAGAATTAGGAAACTAAGCAAGGTAATTTCTGATTTCAAATCAAATAGTAGATGGAAGAGAGTAGTAAATCGTAGTAACTTTTGTGAAGTTTTTTCCGGAGAATGGATGCATAGTTCAAGTTGTGAGGCATTTTTTAATGAGGAGAGTTATTTTCAGGATAATGATTTGGTGTTTGCAGTTGACACCAGTGGTCGAGCTTATGAAGTGAAGGATGGTTGTCCAGTTGAAAAAGAAAAACTTGTGATAACAGAGACAGACGAGGTGTTAGGTAATGATGTTTTAAGAAGTCGTCCTAAGCGTCCTGTGTACATTTGGAAGTGTAATTCTATTTGCAGTGTGCGACAGGTTTCCATCAATTTGCTTTGTGATTTTATACGGACATTTAATAAGAAAAGTTTGAAGCAGAAAATGAAGTTGTTGCAAGATTTAGATCCTTGCAGAGTGAGACAAATGACAGGTTTGTGTGGTCATTCACTGGCTTGTCTTTCCAGGAGAGTATGCCAGAGTGTTTTTCATCATTTCAGGATGCTAGCAGTGCATCATAATAAAGTGAGAAAATTAGTGAGAATGTTGTATTATGCTAAGAGTCCAGCATTTATGCTTAAACAATTATGTGCTGCTCTTTTGCATGGTTCTGAAATAGATGTCAAGAATATTTGTGAAGAAATTGAGTTTTGTTACTTTGGTTGTAAAGATGAGAATGTTCAAATTGACCCAGAAGTAGAAGGTAATGTTGAAGATAATGTACAGGTTTCTAGTACAGATAAATTTCAGAAGGAAATTGCCACGTTTCAGATGAAATCAAGTGAGAGGCCTAATTTCACTTGTGTGTGTTGTCAACGCACTTTATATAAGAATCAGACTAAGTTAGTGGATTTATATGCAAAAAGTGAAAGGGAAAATAATAGTGAATGGAAGGATTTCGCCACATACTTGATGGTAGAAAATTGTTTTGATTTGGGATCGGATCAACGTGTGTGTACTTATTGTTATAACAAATTAAACCAAAACCAGATGCCTGCTAGGGCGGTTCATAATAATCTTAAATTGGTTGAGGTTCCTTCTGAATTGAAGGATTTAAATACTTATGAATCTATTTTGATTCAAAGTATCCATCCCTTTCAGGCTATTGTAAGAATGGAGCCAAAGACAGGGAAGTTGCCTCCAGCAGATTTACAGAGAGGATTAAAGGGAAGAGTTGTTTATTTGCCTCTAGATTTGAACAAAAACATTAACACAATTGGAGTAGAACAAGTTGAAGAGGAACCTCTGGTTATCTTGGTTAATGGGGTTCCGACAAAGAATAAGAAAATATGGCAAGATTTAGTGGATGTTAGAAAAGTCAAAAAGGCAACATTGTATTTGAAGAAAAATAATAAGTACTATATAAATGTATATGTTGCAGAAGAGGAAGAAAGTGATGAAGAGGATAGCGATTTGTGTGCTGGCCAAATTGAGAAAGTAGGGCCTCTAAAAGTGAAGAAATATATGAACATTATAGTGTTCATCCTTTGCATTCCAAGGAAGTCATGGGGAATGCAATTGAGTTGTTTCAAATGAAACAAGCTAAAGGGAGTCCCATTAGTGTTTGGGAGGAAAGTTTGGAAGCTCGGTGTTTCCCACAGCTATTTCCCACAGGTCGAGGAGGAAGATATGATGAGCGACCTCATCAAATTCCTGCGTCTGAATACCGGACTTTACGATTGTATGCAGAAGATCCTAGGTTTCGTCAATGTATTCCCTATTTGTTTCATCTCCTGTTTGAAAGCGATCTGTCTGGACTGTCATTTGCAGTGAACCACATCTTAAAAAGTGGTATACAGATGCGAAACATCTCGGCAAGTGACTTTATGCATAAAGTCAATGTCCAAGACAGTATTTTGGATTCTCACCTAATTAATCTCATGGCGTGTCAGCGTGGTACTAATGAGTACTGGTACCGTCGTCATGGTGATTTAAAATGTATGCTGAGGAACTTAGGAACTCCAACATGGTTCCTTACTCTGAGCTGTGCCGAGTATGGCTGGGAAGACTTACTTGAATTTCTACGAGAGGCAAATGGAAATATTGAAAACATTGAATTCAAGACACCTGGAGAACTGTGTTCTTTGGATCCAGTGAATGTATGCAGGTACTTCAATCATAGATTTGAAGCTATGATGTCTTTCATCACAAATAAGAAGAATCCACCTCTTGGAGAGGTGTTGGATTTCTTCTGGAGAAAGGAGTACCAAGCAAGAGGTGCTCCTCATATACATATGTTGTTGTGGATCAAGGATGCACCTAAATTTGGAACAGATCCGGATGACTTAGTGATGAATTTCATAGAACAGTATTCTACGTGTGCTGTTCCAAATGCAACGGAGAAGAAAAGTCTAAGAGAACAAATTCTACGTTTCCAAAGCCATCGTTGTGGAAAGTAATGTCGTCGTAAATTCAGAAACAAGGACAAGTTCTACACCAAATGTCGTTTCAACTTTCCGCGACCGGTGATTTCTAAAGGAAGAGTGAACAGTTTGATGTCTTCGCTGCGACATAATGTGACGAGGAAATCACCCAAAAATACATAGAATTTGAAAAGGAACGAAGAGTCCAAGTACATCAACGACTACAACCCAGTGATTTTGTCCATGTGGAATGCTAACATGGATATACAGTTTGTGGCTGACAACTGTATGGCTGTGGCTCGGTATGTGACATCTTACATCACCAAAAAAGAAAAGACAGAATTGAAGGATATGTGGGAGGACATTTCCCATGAAAAGAGCCTCAGCAAGAAGTTGTACAGTTTCAGTCTGAAGATGTTGTCGCATCGAGAAATCAGAGCTTATGAATGTTGTGACCGATTGTCTTCAGCAAGTCTCTATGCCAAATCCAGGAGTATCGTTTGGGCGAGTCTTGGTCTTGCTGCAACGCGAAATCGAGTTCTAAAACCTGTCCGGGAAATTGAGTATTTGGCAGAAAAGGAACCAAACAGTACCGACATTTTGAAGACCAACATGTTGGATACATATTATCCAAATCGAAGCAGTCACCTTGAGAATGTTTGTCTATATGAGGTTCTACAAAATTATATATTCAAGAGGAACATCAAAGAAGATATTGAGAAAGGAGTGTATGCTGTAATTGGAAGTGAGGGATGTCTGGTCAAGCAAAGAAAATGCCAATTAATAAACCATCGAAAATTGAGTGGCGGATCTCCAGAAAAAAGGAGTTTTTCTATTTAGCACTTTTGCAACTTTTCAAGCCTTGGCGTGCAGAAGAGGAACTGCTTGGAGATTTCCTCTGTTACGAAGACTCTTTCACTGCTGCTAAGGAGACCATAGAATGTCCTGCTTTTCCCAAATATCAAGAAATGTTGACTTTGGAAATTGAGCAGGAAGCAACGATTGCAGCCGAGATTGCCAGAGACAGTTCTCAGGACAGTCAGAGTTCTGTTTCATTGAGTCAGGATCCACTAGGAGGACCTATTATCGAAAATGAAGCTGCCACTGCTATGAATGAAGTGGAAAGAGCCATGGCACATGCTCAGGAGGATGCAGTTAACTTAGAAGACTTGGAAAAACAACTCAACGTTGAGCAGAGGAAAATATATGATGAAGTTACCAAGCAAATTGAGCATGGGTTAACCCCTTCCACGCTCATGACGAGCTGGGCTCGTCATGGTGTAGCCTCCTCGCACACTGATGACGAGCCCAGCTCGTCATGAAATAAAGTAAAATAGCAATTTCCAGCACAGGAGGGAAATTGCCTTAGCAGCCATGGAGTTAAGTCATGAGAAGAAAGAGTGCTCATGTACATCGTTGAAGCCTGTCCGACTGTACGTGAGAGGAGAAGCGGGAACTGGAAAAAGTTTCCTCATTAAAGCAATTTCATGTTATTTGCAGAAAAGGACTGAGACATCGTTGTCTTGTGTTGTTACCGCTCCTACTTCTACATCTACTCATTCTTCAATATGTAAAACATATTTAAACTTTACAGAAACACACAGTCACTGGATGATGTCATCAGTGATGTCATCAGTGATGTCATTTGAGATGTCATCAGTGATGTCATCAGTGATGTCACTGACCATGTCATGAATGATGTAATATGTGACATCATCAGCAGTGGATTGCGGGTGCGCGATATATAGTTAGTGCAACTAACTATATATGGAATTTCAATGGTTTTGTGCGAATAAAATAAGGTTTTGAAAATGCTAATCCCTAACTATATATGGTCTATAACCTATGGTTTTTTCAGTGAATTTTCAAGGTTTTGTAAATGCAAATTCCTAACTATATATGGTCTTTAACCTATGGTTTTTTCATTGAATAAATAAATATATATATATATATATATATATATATATATATATATATATATATATATATATACATATATATATATATATATATATATATATATATATATATATATACGTATATATATATATATCAAAACAAAACCCTTTCAGGCATAGAGTGACGCATAAATTATGCAAAAAGAAGGAGAGAACTTCGGGTAGTTCTCCAGTTTAGGTGGAAAGCAGCTCCTGTTAGAGCACTCTCAACACCAGCAACACTCTAGAGCTGCTCACCTGAAATGTCTGTTTTTCTATCAAAGTTTTTAAGCATAGTATTAGCACAGTGCCATCCATGCCGAGATAGAAAAGCACAAAGTCTTTTGCCATTTCTACACCAAAATCTTTAAGGATAGGACTAGCACAGTGGTGTCCTTACCAAGCTGTAAACTGACAAAAGCCATTTCATCACTCCTGGCACAATATTACAGCTTTGAATCGGTAAAATACCAACTCCGTGTCTGAGGGCAAACTTGTTTTATTATTCGAGCTTATCCTGTGCTTTTTACTGGGATTGTCATTGTTTGTGCTCTGGGACATTATGCCGATTTGGGGCAGCAGTTTACCATTCTGAGCGTAACTGCGAGGACCAGCAGTCACAGCGCACTCTTCACAGCCGCAGCTGGGGCCTCTTCTCACCCTCCATATATTTGCACTTACTTCCGCATTTCGCGGGATGCGCGCGGGCGGTCGCCGGGCTAAGCCCGGGCAAAGGGCGGGCTGTCTGTAGCCGTCCGGGCCCGGCCAAGGCTGGGCTGGGTCACCCCACTAACATTTGTCCTGGGACACCTGAAGTAAGAACACTGTAACTCGTAATTGGCTTGTGTTTTTGTATTATTAGTAGTTTCATCTATAGCCCGCGTATATAGCGCAATTTTTATTAGCATTAAGCTGTGATGTCCATTTAAGAACTCTCATTCCCCCATTTTTATTTGCCATTTCTGATTTCCGTTTCATTGTTGAAGTTATTAAAGGGACCATGAGTTTACGTAGCAGTATAGGAAGGTCTTCCTTGGTGGGTGGCTCTGTCAGGGGGACCTTAGATAGTTTTATTACTAGGGCTGCTTCCGTATTAGAAAAGGAAATAGCCATGACAGAAAAACGCCTTTCCCTGGAACTTACGCACAAAAAGAGATCATCCCTGGGCACCATCAAACTAGCAGTCACTCCCCCCAGGCATACAACAGAAAATGACCAACTTCGAGGGACTGGGGATCCCCTGCAGTCACACCAAGTCCAAATACTTTCGTCGGAGTCAAATAGAAATGACTCAACTTTAGAAACAGCCAGAGCCAGAACCAATTGCAGTTATTGACAGGCCCGTTTTGAAAGATAAAACGTGTATTAAAAATATAGACCCAGGTTGTACTTCAAAAAAGAGAAAGGGTGGGAGGGACAGTAAAGGTGGTAGAACTTCCAAATCATCAAACAAAATCTCAAAGCCCCGCAGGGAAGGTACGATCAATTGCAACCAAGGCTGTGTCAGATCATTATCTCTCACCCTCCTTTTCCACCAAAGACTTAATGGCGAATATGGAGCAATTGTTCAAATCACTCATTTTGCCATTGGAGAGAGTTAATAGAATGGGTGAACAACTGGGGTCCATAGAAAAGGAAATGGTAAAGCATACAGAATTGATCGGCGATTTAGCCCCATCTAGACGAACAGAATCTAGCCACAATATTCTACCAGGGCAGACACTAGATCCTAAATCACATAACAGGGACCCATTGCCTGTACAAGTCCAGGACACCTCGGTTCCCCATTTTATAGATAAAGGTCCCATTATTATCAGGGGGGAAAGAACATAAGGGCAGGCCAATAAACAAAGACTCCCACAAACAATCACTACTGGGTCCCCTCTCTCCAATAAGCGTCAAAGAGAAAACCAGGAAAAAATAGACCTGCCACCTGAGGCTGTACCCTACGTTGTGGTTTTGACTGGGGTCCCAGAATTAGTGGAGGAAAAATCAGCGGACCATCAACAGTTAAAAAATAAAGTGATATATGGGCTGAGTAAAAATAGGCCATTACCTCCAAACATTAACGGAGAAATCTTCAACGTAAGGCGACTGGGCTGGGTGGGGAATCGACCAAAGGACAGAAGGGGGGACGTCATCATTGTTAATTTTAGGGACCGAAGAGCAGTAAGACACATTGGTGATTGGTATATTGTGGGAGGTAGAGAAGAAATTTCCACACATGATCTAAGCTATTTTTACCCACAATCGTTGCTGGCTCACTCTTTAAGATCCCGTGCCCCATATGAGCCTAGTACAGAATGTTTTGGTTTTAATGCCCCCACCTTTAATCACTTCTCTTTGCTCTCAGGGTTGGAAGGAGTTGATTGACTTTGTAAACAAGTTATTGGGGATAATCTTAATCTTAAACAGTCCTTAACTCCGGAACTTCCAATGGTTGGTACAGCAGGTAATTATTCTGATCCAGTGCGGGCTGACATCTTATCACTGGAATTAAATAGAATCGAAACTGTGAGAGGTAGTGCTGTAACTGGCGACAACGTTTTTAATTTTCTGGGCGCTGTTCCTCCCACCATCGCCCTAGAAAACACGGTGGAACCTGGTATGACCGACGATCAACAGAAAGTTCGGTCTATCACATCAGTGGACAATATTTTAGCTACTGAATGCCCCTTGATAAAGTTTCTTTTTTGGAATATAGATGACCTCCGCCTGAAGGTAGAAGATGGCACCAGGTTGAATTTTCTTAAGAATCACAATATAATTTGTCTCCAGGAGACTTGGTCCACTAACGAAATCCATCTGGTAGGCTAAAAAAACAATTTTTCTCCTGCATTAGCTGTAGCATCTGGTAGGGCCCAAGGTGGTTTAACTATATTTATAGCAAACACAAAAGGAGTGGTGAAAATAACATCAGTAGAACTGGAAGTAAATGACCAGTTACTCAGTCTCCGCTTTAATAGCAAAGACACCGTCCTCCTGCTAAACTTTTATAATAACCTATTAGAAGGAGAACTGCTGAAGGTTCTGTGTAGATTGCGCCATAAATTATCTTCTTTGATGAGGGGTTTCGGGGGTGTGGCAGGGGCAACCATTATCTGAGGGAGGGGGGATTTCAATCAACATCCATGTCAACATAGTAACAGTAACCTGTGTGGGATAGTGAATGAAAACGAAGAACCTATAGCCCACTTCCTCCATTTGAGTACTGGAAACTATTTAAATGAAATCCTCTCTGATCTGGACCTTGTAGTTGCTAATAAAATGAATGATACTAGCCAGCTGCTGGAGCCAACTTTTTTAGGGAGGGGGAGTCAGACCACGATAGACTTCATGTTGTTATCAAACACTTTGGCCAACCGTGCTATTAGCTTTGCTACATTGATTAACACATTAAGGGCCCGATGTAGGTAAAATTGATTTACCGATTTTAAATTACCGAATTTTACCGATTCTGTAATTTAAAATCGGTAAATCAATGGGTCCGACATGTAGGTATTCCAGATGTGCTGGAATACCGAATCGGATGAATTCAGTATTTACCGATTCGGTAAATACCGAATCGGTAATGCCCATTCATTCCTATGGGCTGTGAAGCCCATAGGAATGAATGGGCATTACCGAATCGGTATTTACCGAATCGGTAAATACCGAATTCACAAGGGTGCAGGGGGTGTCACTTTGACACCCCCTGGCACCCCCAAAACAGGCTTGGGTGCCATGTGGCAGGCATACATGCCCTAAGGGCAGGTCTGCCTGTCACATGGCTAGGTGTGCATGCACACATGTGCATGCACACCTGAAATCGGTATTTTACCATCAAATTGGATTTGATGGTAAAATACCGATTCGTTAAGGCTCCTGGGACTCTGAAGAGTCCCACCTACATATGGGTGACTCCGAATCGGTAAAATTACCGATTCGGTATTTTACAGAATCGGTAACTTTACCGAATCGGTAAAGTTACCGATTCTGTAAAATATTGCACCTACATGCCAACTCATGTATACCAGTCGGTAACGGCCGAAAATACCGATTTTCGGCCGTTACCGACCGACCTACATCTGGCCCTAAGTGACCACTGTGCCCTTAGCCTACAATTTTGCTCATTTTATCACCATACCATGCAAATTATAGCTAGCGCATTGAGACAAAACACTCTGCATTTGGACACACCAAATGGATTTTCCATAAAATGGGGGAAAGTTGACCCCTTAGATATAACAAGGAAAGTCATAAAAACAGCTTACTCCTCAAATGCCAAATGCTTAGATTTGTCAGTTACAAATGAGGAAGTTTTAAGCAATTTTAGGGTGATTTTAAAAATAATAAAAAAATCACTTTTGGTTAAGCCAAAATATACCCAATCAAAGAAAGTAGGGTGGTTCAATCACAGATGCACAGCAGCTCATTCCAAATTAAAAATAGCACTACAAAAAACTAATAGAGTGGCACAGGAAATAGCAAGCCTTAGGAGGGATTATAATACTGCATTAAAGGAGAGGACAATTGAACTAAAACAGGCTCTATGGGATCAACTATATAAAAGCTGCATCGATAAAAACAGTGCAGCGTTCTGGACAGTGATTAAATCCCTTTTTTAGCTGATCTTAAAAATTCGCCCATTTTAAACGTGGCTATTGACGAAACAGTATGGGTGTCACATTTTTCAAAGATCTTTGAGAAAGGCTTAGCAGACACGAGAGGAGATTCAGGTTCCACTATTGTCCTCACCGAACTGAGTTACCCAATTACACTAGAATTTACCATCAATGAGGTACTTCAGGCCCTAAAAGCCAGTAAGAACGGCAAGGCCCCAGGCCCAGATGGGGTTCCTATAGATCTATTTAAATCAAATGTGGATCTGTGGGCCACAATGTTGACTAGGGTATTCAAGGCAGCGATGGAGGTGGGTTTGCCGGACTCCTGGACTAAATCAATTATGGTCCCTATCTTTAAGAAAGGAGACCGCCAGGAGGTATCTTGCTATCATCCGATCTCACTGATGGATTCCTTGGGCAAAGTGGCAGGCAGAGTTGTCCTTGAGCATCTCCAGCGGTGGGCGGAGGATGGTAGGGTACCTCCAATTTGGGTTTCGGAAGGGACTTGGAACAGTTGTGCAGGCCCTAAATTTGACCATGTTAATGGGCAAATACGTATGTGCGAAGCCAGGCAGATTGTACATGGTGTATGTCGATCTGTCTGCAGCCTTCAACTGCGTTTCCCATGCTAAACTCTGGTCCGTATTATTAGCAATGGGGGTTGACTCACCATTGGTGGATTATTTTAGAGAACTATACTCCAATGCTTCCGCTAGGGTGAGGTTCGGGGTAAAGGGTGAGCTGTCTGCGCCGTTCAGAGTAGAGCGAGGAGTTTGGCAAGGTTGTGTCCTGGCCCCCTTTCTGTTCACACTTTACACCAATGGCCTGGAGATGGCCATGCTGAACGGGGGCTAGGATCTTCCACAAATAAAAAGCGTCCGATACCCGCTCTGCTCTACGCAGACAACGCTGTGATACTGGCGGGCACCCCTCGTGAACTCCAGAAGGCGCTGGATAGATACTCCGAATTCATGGGAAAGCTGGATTTACATATTAATATTAAAAAAACCTTTGTAATGATAGCAGGACCAGGAATAAAAGCGGTAAAAAACATTTATCTTAACAAGGAGAAACTCGCAACCACAGATCAATACCCATATTTGAGAATTATTATTGATCACAAATTAAACTGTAAACCCGCGATTGAGGCCAGAAAACTCCATTTCATGTGAGCCATTAGAGCCCTCATAAACTTTTCACAAAAACTGGGAAAGAGGCCGCCGGTGGAACTGCTAAAGATCTATAGAGCCAAATGCCAGTCAATACCCTTATACGGGGCTGGATTATGGGGGTACGCAAATATTAGTGCTTTACAAGTGGCTGAGAATGCCTTTCTAAGATTCTTATTAGCGGTACCAAAGAGTGTGTCCACTTTCTCATGCCACGTGGAATTGGGGATTCCTCATCTATTAGACCTAGCCAAAATTCAACCACTCCTTCTTTGGCATCGAATTTGGTCGTCGGAAAAAAACGTGTTCACACAACAAATAATCGCAGACTGTATGTCCTTGGACTATTCACATAAAATTGGATGGCTGTCCTATATAAAAAAATGTATGCACAATTTAGGACTAGGAAAACATTATTTAGTCCCATGCTCGATTGGGGAAATGTTGAGGAAAACATTAAAAACGATGTCCCTTACACATTTAGAGGAATTACGAATTACTAAAGAAGCTATTAAAACCTCTGTCCAACACTCTATGGCGGTCCAAATTACTTTTTCAATTCAGCCATATTTGACTCATGATTTTACTATTTTTGAGAGATTTCTCCTGACTAGGTTCAGGCTAAATCTCCTTCACCGTTTGGTTGCCTTCCCAGCGAGAAATAATTGGAGCCCGTGTGATGAGATTTCTATTCAGGCAACCATTCATACCTTCTTTTTCTGCAAATATTATAACGGGCATAGAAAGATCTGCCTGATTCCCTTGCTAAAACTCATGGGCATCAGAAGATGTCATCCAGACTTGTTATATTTACAGTTTTTAGAGGAGGAATGGACATCGAAGTATATAGTTAAATTCCTGAAATGTATTTTAGACATAGATTGAATCTGTAAACGTTTCTTTTTATAATTAGTCGTTCTGACAAATCCGAATTTCTATGTATTATGTGAAATGGTGAGGGTTCCCTTATGTCCCTTTTTTTTATATTGTTAATGTATTGAATTGAAAAACTTTTTTAACATTAATTGTGAATTGATGATTTTTATCTGTGAAATTGCTTTTATGGTTTTTAATACTTGTCAAAAACTGATTAAAGAAATAATAATACCAACACTTTGTCCTTTTCTATCTTGGCGTGGATGGCACTGTGCTAATCCTATGCTTAAAAACTTTGAGAGAAAAACAGACATTTGAGGTGAGCAGCTCTAGAGTGTGAGAGTGCTCTAACAGAAGCTGCTTTCCACCTAAACTGGAGAACTACCCAGAATTCTCTCCTTTTTTGTATATATATATATATATATATATATATATATATATATATATATATATATATATTTAAAACAGTAAATAATACATATTTTAACAAATACATTAATATAATCTAAGTTGACTATTTAGGTATTATTTAAAAAATGATATAAATACAAACTTATTTAAACAGTCACACACTCATATGTGAATGTGTGTATATTCATATACACATATAATATAAAACTACTTTAAAAAAAAATCAATTATAATCAGTATATATATATGTATATATGAACATGCACTTATAAAAAGAATTCATAAATGTAACAAATAAACTGCATTTTTTAAAATTATTTCTAATTTCATTATATATAAAAAACAGAAAATAATATATAAAAATACTTTTTACTAAAAATATTTTGCAAAGTACATACATTTATATATATATATATATATATATATATATATATATATATATATATATAAAAATACAGAAACAAATAATATAATAAACATTTAAACAATACAAAAAAAATTAAACTCCAGGAATAATAAATATACTAGTCCCACTTCAGTAGGGGCAACAGTAGGGAAAGCCTTGGACACCAAAGATGAAAAAATTTACTATTCCCAGTCCATTGTGTGCAACAGTAGGTAATGCATAGGACTCAGGAGGGGTTACATTTATTATTCCTACTCCCACTCCAGTGTGTGCAACAGTAGGAAAAGCGTAGGACTCAGGAAGGGTTACATTTACTATTACCACTCCAGTTGTGCAACAGTAGGGGAAGCATTGGACTCTGGAGGGGTTAAATTAACTATTCCTACTCCAGTAGATGCGACAGTAGGGAACGTGTTGGAGTAAGTAGGGGAAAATCTACTATTCCTACACCAGTCAGTGCAACAGTATGGAAAGTTTTAGAATCAGGGGAGTTATATGTACTATTCCCATACCAGTGTGTGCAACAGTAGGGAAAGAGTAGAACTCAGAAGTAATATAATGTACTATTCCCACTCCAGTGTGTGTAACAGTAGGGAAATCGTAGGACTCAGGAGGAGGAGGGGTTACATTTATTAGCCCCACTCCAGTGTGTGCAACAATAGGGAAAGTGTATGGCTCAGTAAGGGTTAGATTTACTATTCCCACTCCAGTTGTGCAGCAGTAGGGGAAGCATTGGACTCAGGAGGGGTTACATTAACTGTTCCCACTCCAGTAGATGCTAAAATAGGGAAAGTGTCAGACTCAGGAAGGGTAACATCTACTATTCCTACTGCAGTCAATGCAACAGTAGGGCAAGTGTGGGACTCAGGAGGGGTAAAATGTACTAATCCCACTCCACTGTGTGCAACAGTAGAGAAAGCGTTGGACTCAGGAGGGGTAATATTTGCTATTCCCACTCTAGTGTGTCTAACAGTAGGGATAACATTGGACTCAGAAGGGGTTTAATGTACTATTCCCACTCCAGTATGTGAAACAGTAGTGAAAGCATTGGACTCAGGAGGCATGAAATGTACTATTCCCACTCCACTCGGTGCAACAGATGAAGGAAACTTTAGACTCAGAAGGGGTAAAATGTAATATTCCCACTCCAGTCAAGAGAATGTACTTCACTTCAAACAAATGACATATTTAACTACATTAAATGCCCAAAAATGTAAAATATAAAAATGAAGGGGCCAAATACGATGCAGCTCATAAAGGCTCCAACCACATAGCTGCATCATAATGGGCCATTCCGTTTCCATTCCGACCGCCTCATTATGATGGCGTCGGTCGGTAAGGAAACTGGCCGGTCATTCTGGCTGGCATCCAACGGGCTTGGAGAGCCTGTCCACCGGTCAGATCCGGCCTATAATCTCAAGGGGGGGCCTTTCCGCCCTTGAGATTATGATGACGGTCCCCGACATAGTTTCCACATTGGTCTGTCTAACATGGAAACCATGTTGGAAAGCGTATTTGGGGGCCCTCAACAGGGACCCCTTGAGTGCATGTGCCCCTTAGTTGATCCCTGCACATTGTGTCTGGCACCTTGAGGTGCCTGCCAGGGGGTACACGGATGTATCGCACTTCCCATTTCACTATGGAAGCATACATTATGGCCAGTTTATAGCCGGAATGCATGCTGCCATAGTAAAATTTAGGAATGCATCCTAACAGTGTTCGGTCGCATCCTAATGAGGCGGCAAGACCGTCAACCAGGTGTTGGTCAGTCTCATGACTGCTGCGGTGTCGGGCGTAAGTGAGTCCATCCAACATCAACATGACCTCCTAAATGTCTTAATTTCAACAAAAATTGAAACAATAACATAAGTATTACAATTTTTAACAAGTATTATCAATAAACACACATATTATTATTATAATAAAAATGCCACACTATATTCCCACAAACATAACAGCTAACAAAATTAAATGTAATAGAAATGAACAAAGTACTACACAATTAACATATTACATTTAAATATATATATATTACATTTAAATATATATATATATATATCCTTTCCACGAGTGCTGGTAGTGGAGAAGCACTGTCAGCGGGCGGTCCGAGCTGGGCACCAGCGGTCCCGATAGATTCTTTCCACAAATCACCTCAATAAGAAATGATAGCCCGGACACCTCTTCTGTGCAATAAATAATGGATTTAATGGCAATAGCAACGCGTTTCGGCGATTAAGCCTTGATCACGCTTACAATCTCGCCAACAAACATCAGTTTTTAAATCTCAAAACAAGTGCAAACAAAATAGAAAAGAGACTGTTTTGCAGGTATACACAACTTGGTGGTAACTGTGTCGGCCATCTTGGTATGTCAAACGTTTAAATAATAACACTGTGACAGATCCAGATGCAATTGTGAGGAACAAAATAAAGTTAAAAAATGAATGTTCATGGTGCACATCCAACATTTAACATTACCGAGTACATGGTACTCCCGACCTCATGCCCAAGTGGGCGATGCCACAATATATCATAATATATCATGTTAATGTCTTCAATAATGCCCCAGTGGGCTTTTATAAGCAATTGTCCATCGCCCGAATGTTCATTCCAAGAGAGTACCAACAAAAGTCCTAGCCCCAGTGGGCTTTGATGGAGGGTGTTATATTCCTTTCAAACGGAGAGTTCCTTCACACAAGGCCTACTCTGCAAAACATGTTCTAACAGTCTGAAAGAAAAAAGGTTAAAATTACTGAAAGACAGAGCCGACAAGCTATACTGTCACTTATATATCTTACTGTAAATGTATTGCAAGTTCTTCATTCACATTTAGGCCACCAGGTACAGTACTTTCGAAATCAATAATGTAAGTAGATTCGAGTTTCCTCAGGGAGAGTTCTCGGTTCCCCCCTCTCATACCAAGATCTACCTTGTCAATCACTACCATCCGGAGCTTGGTCTCATCACTAAAATGGTGTGTCTGAAAATGACGGGCAACAGGGTAGGTTTTGGTTTTATTCCTGATGGCTCGTAAATGCTCCAACACTCGTTTTGTAGCTGTGTGTTTACTGCTACCAACATACCACTTATTGCATGGACATATTAAAATGTACACGCAGTAAGTGGTGTCGCAGGAGAGGGATTTTCTGATATAGAATTCCCTTCCCGTGGTTGGAACCACCAGTTTCTCACAGTTCCCACTTCCTCTGCATGCTTTGCATTTTCTACAGCACTTATATCCGGTTCTGGTAGTGATATTTCTAGTGAGTGTAACATGATTATGGCTGAGTTCGTCTTTAAGGGATCTACTTTTCCTAAATGTGATTTGGGGATTACTCGCCAAATCAGATTTGAGATGTTCGTCATTCAATAAAACATGCCAATGCTTGTTGAATATATTACGTATCTCACTGGCTTGTCCACTGTAAGTGGTGATGAACCTCACATTTTTACTATCCTCAGGTTCTTTCGAGGGATACAGTAGATCATTCCTAGCAATTTTATCAGCTCTTTCACAAGCAGATTGAATGGTTTTGCTGTTATAACCACGTTCACTGAATCTGTCACACATCACTTGCTTCTCAATTTCGAATGATTCTGTGGTACTGCAGTTCCTCTTGGCCCTCAGCAATTCCCCATAGGGGATACTTTGTATCAGGTTGCGAGGATGTGCGCTATCTGCCCTTAGGATACTGTTGCCTGCCGTTTTTTTGCGGTGCAATGTAGTTTCGATATTGGGATCATTGATGTTTACAGAGATATCAAGAAAGTCAATTGTCTTCCTGCTGTAAATGGCAGTAAAGACTAGATTGAGATCATTCTGATTGAGTTTCCTGACAAAGTTGGTAGCAGCTTTCTCTGACCCATTCCAAATAATAAAAATGTCATCAATGTAACGCAGCCACAGGGCAACTTGGGTGTTAAATTCTTCCAGGCGTCCGGCTACCTGCTCCTCCCACCAGCCCATAAAGATGTTAGCGTAGCTGGGGGCAAAGCAGGTGCCCATCGCGGTGCCCTGTGACTGTCTGTACATGTCCCCATCGAAAACAAAAAAATTATTGTTTAGGCAGAATTCGATCATTCCAACAATCATGTTTGAATGCTCGACTACTGAGATGGAGCGAGTCTTGAAGAAATGTTTAATGGCATTTAACCCCAACTGGTGCTTGATGCTGGTATACAAGCTACCAACATCCAAGGTGATAAGCATGTAATTATCTTCCCAGGGTATACCATTAATGATCGTCAGAAAGTGGGTACTGTCCCTAAGGTACGATGGTAAGGCCAGGACATAGGGTCTCAGGAAGTAATCAATAAACCTTGATGTATTTTCTAACAGGGATCCAATAGAGGACACAATAGGTCTTCCCGGGGGATCTGCTTTGTCCTTGTGGAGTTTGGGCAATAAGTACAAAACAGGGATCCTAGGATGTGGGCAATACAGAAAATAGAACTCTTCCCATTCCAAAAGACCCTTTTCTCTCCACTCCACTAGCATCTCCCTGTACCTAACATTCGAACTCAATACATCATTCATATTGGACTTCGAGTAACAAGATGTATCCTGCAGTTGTCGTATACCCTCTGCTAGATATTTTCCCTTGTCTAGTACCACCACATTGCCACCCTTATCAGATTGGCGAATGACAATGGTGTCATCCGCCTTCAGATTGTCAATTGCTTGAGTTTGTGTTTGAGACAGGTTCCTACGGTAAGTAGGAGTTTTCTTAGGTCTAAGTTTTTTCAAGTCTGTTAAAACACCTTTTTCAAACATTTCAATGGCTTCACATTGTACATTTGGTAGAAATGTAGACTTTGGTTTGAAGTCACTTCCTGGGTTAGAGTCAGTATTAATCCCCCACTCATCCCAATTGGGGGTTTCTTCAACACATTGAGTATCACTGAGTAACAGATTGCCCAACATAATATCTTCAATGTTCAAATTACTCACAGTATCATGTGCTCTGTTCGTCTTGTCTCTCCCAGGTTTGGTGTTGAACCACTTCTTCAGTTTCAATTTCCTTGAAAAAAGGAACAAATCAATCCTGGTCCGGGCAAATTCATATTAGTTGTGGGGCAAAAGGAAAGGCCCAGAGAGAGTACCTCCTGCTCATCCCTGGACAGAGACCGTTGGGAAAGGTTGATCACAGTCATTGTGTTTTTTGTAATTTGCTGCCCCGTGTTTCCACTCCCATGGGGGCGCTCCCTGCGTTTTTTCCGCCTTGCTTTGGCTTTGCGGTTCCTCTCGTTTTTCCTTTGTATCCTCTGCCTTTGCCCCTGAGGGCGGCCTGTTCGTGGCCTTCTGTCCTTGTCTGATTGATTGCCTGGAATTGTAATAAAAAATTCTTCTGGGTTCTTTGAAGCTCCGGTGTTAGCTCTTGATTGAGAGCTGATAGAGAGGCATCAGAGAGATTATCATCCGATATGTCGCTTTCGCTGATTGAAACCACAGGTATCACTGGTTGTTTGGTTTGAACCCCACCTTTGCTCTTATCGAAAAGGTGATTGCACAGAAGAGGTGTCCGGGCTATCATTTCTTATTGAGGTGATTTGTGGAAAGAATATATATATATATATATATATATATATATATATATATATATATATATATATATATATATATATATATATATATATATATATATATATATATATATATATATATATATATTTAAATGTAATATGTTAATTGTGTAGTACAAATGTAATATGTTAATTGTGTAGTATTTTGTTCATTTCTATTACATTTAATTTTGTTAGCTGTTATGTTTGTGGGAATATAGTGTGGCATTTTTATTATATTAATAATATGCGTGTTTATTGATAATACTTGTTAAAAATTTTAATACTTATGTTATTGTTTCAATTTTTGTTGAAATTAAGACATTTAGGAGGTCATGTTGATGTTGGATGGACTCACTTACGCCCGACACCGCAGCAGTCATGAGACTGACCAACACCTGGTTGGCGGTCTTGCCGCCTCATTAGGATGCGACCGAACACTGTTAGGTTGCATTCCTAAATTTTACTATGGCAGCATGAATTCCGGCTATAAACTGGCCATAATGTATGCTTCCATATATATATATATATAGATATATATACATATATATATATATATATATATATATATATATATATATATATATATATATGTATATATATATATATTCCTAAGATACATAAGGACAAGCTCAATCCACCTGGGAGACCCATTGTGGCCTCGCAAGGCAGCTTGACTGAACATTTATCTATGTACATTGATTCTTTTCTCTTTCCACACGTTGTTACAATGAAATCCTATCTAAAAGATATGAAACACTTCCTAAATTGCATTAATGGCATCGAATGGAGAGAAGGTTACTGTATGATGGTAATAGATATAACTAGCTTATACACGTGCATTGCGCATGAGGATGGCCTAAAGGCAGTACAGAGTTTCCTAGACCAACGATCGGTGCCATACTATGAACACAATATGATGTTGTTCAAAATTATTAGGTTTTGTTTGAATAACAATATATTTTTGTTTGACAAGCAAATGTCGGGCGTGGCTATGGGCACCTGCTCCGCCCCCAGTTTCGCGAATCTTTTCGTGGGATGGTGGGAGGAGCAGGTGGCCTGGTCGGAAGCCAATCAAGAATGGAACCGTAAAATCAAAGGGTGGTATTGTTATATAGACAATCTTTTCATTATAATGGACAGCCCGGTTGAATTGGCAGCCACATACATTGAGGTATTGAATAAAAACGAGGTCAACCTGAAGTTCTCAGGAGAGATAAGTAGTTCTGAGGTCAACTATCTGGACCTTACGGTGTACATAGAGGGGGGTAAAATTCACACAAACTCTTCCGTAAATCGACCGCAGGCAACTCAACACTGTATGCCACTAGCAATCATCCTAAAAAGTTAGTAAACAGCATCCCTTATGGAGAGTTGTTAAGACTCAAAAGAAATAACTCATGTGACCGAGAATTTCAGAAGGCAGCGAAATAAAGCCTATCTAGGTTCAAGGTTAGAGGTTATAAGGATGAGGTATTAACACAAGCTCTAAATAAAGTAAATAACATACAGAGAAATGAGCTACTAAACACCAAGAGCAAAGAATCTAAGAGTGGTGCGTTTAGGTTAATTAGCACATTTTCGGATAATGCAGGTGAATTTAAAAGGATATTGCGTAAAAACTGGAATATCCTGTTGACTGATAACATTATCAGACATGACCTGCCGCCTAATCCGCAAGTCACATTTAAAAAGCTAGGGCACTGAAGGACCACCTGGTACATAGTCATCATGAGGGACATCCTACCAAACCATCTCTGAAACCATTAAGCAGCTATTTTCCTTGTGGCCGATGTAAGGCTTGCAAATACAGCAAACGCACTCTTACATATAAAGTACCGGGCCTAGCTACACCGAAGAGAATACAGAAATTCTTGACTTGTACAACGCTGTATGCCATCTACTGTTTGACATGCCCCTGTGGGTTGAGGTATATTGGTAGCACGACCCATCCGGTCAAAATTCACATATTGGAACACATGAGAGCTATCAAGAACGTAGATGAATCCTATCCTCTCGCGAGACACTTTGACAAGTCACATGGACGCAATAGGGACCTGTTGTCGTACATGTGTCTGGATAGTGTTCCCGTGAGTGTGAGAGGCTGTGATCGGTTACAGAAATTGAGGCGTCTCGAGTCGCGGTACATTATAGATTTGCAAAGCAAAATGCCGAATGGCCTGAATATTCATGAGGAATTGGCCGTACACTTGGGATAGTGGTTTTAGGAAGGGATTATTCTTTCTCCTACTATTTTTTCTTTTTTCTTTCTTTGTTTTTCTTCGTTTGCACTTGAATAATATGCATTTAGTAATTGACTGAAATGAATTGTTTTGAGAAAGTAATACTGAACTGAACTGAACAATATTGACTGAAATGATTTAAAATCATGCTGAAAAGAAATTGTGAAAATAGGGTGGTGTGGAGTGCAAAAAAACGATGGATATAGGCCCAGATCGTTGTATTGGGGTGAATGTAGGACATTGTTCTGCATTCTGTCCATCAACTGTGTTTTTTGCTATTTCCACCCCGAGTGGGCTGGGTATGCTCAGACTCAAAAGAAATAACTCAGGTGACCGAGAATTTCAGAATGCAGCGAAACAAAGCCTATCTAGGTTCAAGGCTAGAGGTTATAAGGATGAGGTATTAACACAAGCTCTAAATAAAGTAAATAACATACAGAGAAATGAGCTACTAAACACCAAGAGCAAAGAATCTAAGAGTGGTGCGTTTAGGTTAATTACCACATTTTTGGATAATGCAGGTGAATTTAAAAGGATATTGCGTAAAAACTGGAATATCCTGTTGACTGATAAGATTATCAGACATGACCTACCGCCTAATCCGCAAGTCACATTTAAAAAGCTAGGGCACTGAAGGACCACCTGGTACATAGTCATCATGAGGGACATCCTACCAAACCATCTCTGAAACCATTAAGCAGCTATTTTCCTTGTGGCCGATGTAAGGCTTGCAAATACAGCAAACGCACTCTTACATATAA
Organism: Lissotriton vulgaris; assembly: GCF_964263255.1. NCBI lineage: Eukaryota > Metazoa > Chordata > Amphibia > Caudata > Salamandridae > Lissotriton > Lissotriton vulgaris. The sequence goes on from NC_141689.1 coordinate 365,744,719, forward strand.
GGTACCGGGCCTAGCTACACCGAAGAGAATACAGAAATTCTTGACTTGTACAACGCCGTATGCCATCTACTGTTTGACATGCCCCTGTGGGTTGAGGTATATTGGTAGCACGACCCATCCGGTCAAAATTCACATATTGGAACACATGAGAGCTATCAAGAACGTAGATGAATCCTATCCTCTCGCGAGACACTTTGACAAGTCACATGGACGCAATAGGGACCTGTTGTCGTACATGTGTCTGGATAGTGTTCCCGTGAGTGTGAGAGGCGGTGATCGGTTACAGAAATTGAGGCGTCTCGAGTCGCGGTACATTATAGATTTGCAAAGCAAAATGCCGAATGGCCTGAATATTCATGAGGAATTGGCCGTACACTTGGGATAGTGGTTTTAGGAAGGGATTATTCTTTCTCCTACTATTTTTTCTTTTTTCTTTCTCTGTTTTTCTTTGTTTGCACTTGAATAATATGAATTTAGTAATTGACTGAAATGAATTGTTTTGAGAAAGTAATACTGAACTGAACTGAACAATATTGACTGAAATGATTTAAAATCATGCTGAAAAGAAATTGTGAAAATAGGGTGGTGTGGAGTGCAAAAAAACGATGGATATAGGCCCAGATCGTTGTACTGTGGTGAATGTAGGACATTGTTCTGCATTCTGTCCATCAACTGTGTTTTTTGCTATTTCCACCCCGAGTGGGCTGGGTATGTTCAGACGTGAGTCCCAGGCTCTCCACATCACTGGACTCAAGCTATCCAGGCTGAAGAAGGCTGATAGCCAGAAACCGGTCCTTGGATGCTTGATTCCGGTCTAGGAAAGACATGGCTTGGTAGTTTGGGCTGGACTGTTCCCATGAGGACAGGGTCAAAGCTGATTTGCATATAGCCATTGTCTGACCTAGGGTGGTGTGGAGTGCCAAAAAACGATGGATTTAGGCCCAGATCATTGTACTTGGGTGAATGTAAGACATTAATCTGCATTCTGTCCATCAACTGTGTTTTTTCCAATTTTCACCCCGAGTGGGCTGGGTATGCTCAGGCGTGAGTCCCAGGCTCTCCACATCACTGGAGTCAAGCTATCCAGGCTGAAGAAGGCTGATAGCCAGAAACCGGTCCTTGGATGCTTGATTCCGGTCTAGGAAAGACATGGCTTGGTAGTTCGGGCTGGACTGTTCCTATGAGGCACAGGGTCAAGGCTGATTTGCATATAGCCATTGTCTGACCTAGGGTGGTGTGGAGTGCAAAACAAACGATGGATTTAGGCCCAGATCTTTGTACTGGGGTGAATGTAAGCCATTGTTCTGCATTCTGTCCATCAACTGTGTTTTTTGCAATTTTCACCCCGAGTGGGCTGGGTATGCTCAGACGTGAGTCCCAGGCTCTCCACATCACTGGAGTCAAGCTATCCAGGCTGAAGAAGGCTGATAGCCAGAAACCGGTCCTTGGATGCTTGATTCCGGTCTAGGAAAGACATGGCTTGGTAGTTCGGGATGGACTGTTCCCATGAGGCACAGGGTCAAGGCTGATTTGCATATAGCCATTGTCTGACCTAGGGTGGTGTGGAGTACAAAAAAACGATGGATTTAGGCCCAGATCTTTGTACTGGGGTGAATGTAAGACATTGTTCTGCATTCTGTCCATCAACTGTGTTTTTTGCAATTTTCACCCCGAGTGGGCTGGGTATGCTCAGACGTGAGTCCCAGGATCTCCACATCACTGGAGTCAAGCTATCCAGGCTGAAGAAGGCTGATAGCCAGAAACCGGTCCTTGGATGCTTGATTCCGGTCTAGGAAAGACATGGCTTGGTAGTTCCGGCTGGACTGTTCCCATGAGGACAGGGTCAAAGCTGATTTGCATATAGCCATTGTCTGACCTAGGGTGGTGTGGAGTGCAAAAAAACGATGGATTTAGGCTCAGATCTTTGTACTTGGGTGAATGTAAGACATTGTTCTGCATTCTGTCCATCAACTGTGTTTTTTGTAATTTTCACCCCGAGTGGGCTGGGTATCCTCAGGCGTGAGTCCCAGGCTCTCCACATCACTGGAGTCAAGCTATCGAAGCTGAATAAGGCTGATAGCCAGAAACCGGTCCTTGGATGCTTGATTCCGGTCTAGGAAAGACATGGCTTGGTAGTTCGGGCTGGACTGTTCCCATGAGGCACAGGGTCAAGGTTGATTTGCATATAGCCATTGTCTGACCTAGGGTGGTGTGGAGTGCAAAAAAACGATGGATTTAGGCCGGGATCTTTGTACTGGGGTGAATGTAAGACATTGTTCTGCATTCTGTCCATCAACTGTGTTTTTTGCAATTTTCACCCCGAGTGGGCTGGGTATGCTCAGACGTGAGTCCCAGGCTCTCCACATCACTGGAGTCAAGCTATCCAGGCTGAAGAAGGCTGATAGCCAGAAACCGGTCCTCGGATGCTTGATTCCGGTCTAGGAAAGACATGGCTTGGTAGTTCGTGCTGGACTGTTTCCATGAGGCACAGGGTCAAGGCTGATTTGTATATAGCCATTGTCTGACCTAGGGTGGTGTGGAGTGCAAGAAAACGATGGATTTAGGCCCAGATCTTTGTACTGGGGTGAATGTAAGACATTGTTCTGCATTCTGTCCATCAACTGTGTTTTTTGCAATTTTCACCCCGAGTGGGCTGGGTATGCTCAGACGTGAGTCCCAGGCTCTCCACATCACTGGAGTCAAGCTATCCAGGCTGAAGAAGGCTGATAGCCAGAAACCGGTCCTTGGATGCTTGGTTCCGGTCTAGGAAAGACATGGCTTGGTAGTTCGGGCTGGACTGTTCCCATGAGGCACAGGGTCAAGGCTTATTTCCATATAACCATTGTCTGACCTAGGGTGGTGTGGAGTGCAAAGAAACAATGGATTTAGGCCCAGATCTTTGTACTGGGGTGAATGTAAGACATTGTTCTGCATTCTGTCCATCAACTGTGTTTTTTGCAATTTTCACCCCGAGTGGGCGGGGTATGCTCAGATGTGAGTCCCAGGCCCTCCACATAACTGGAGTCAAGCTATCCAGGCTGAAGAAAGCTGATAGCCAGAAACCGGTCCTTGGATGACTGATTCCGGTCTAGGAAAGACATGGCTTGGTAGTTTGGGCTGGACTGTTCCCATGAGGCACAGGGTCAAGGCTGATTTGCATATAGCCATTGTCTGACCTAGGGTGGTGTGGAGTGCAAAAAAATGATGGATATAGGCCCAGATCTTTGTACTGGGGTGAATGTAAGACATTGTTCTGTATTCTGTCCATCAACTGTGTTTTTTGTAATAATTTAACCGGCATGTAAATGTAATTTGTGTGTGTGGGGTTTACTATTGGACTGGAACAAAGGCCCATCCAGGGCGAGATAAGGTTCTTTGAGGTCATCATGTGGCTGTATATGGCGGGTTATGCACATTCAGGGCAATAATGAATTGCATTTGTTATTCCTTAGGTAACACATGGTTATTAATAGCATTTGATGATACCTTTAACCTTGACTTTTAGTTTTGGGTTATATAAAGTTTGGTAAAATGCACGTTACCATATGGCGGCGCTTTTCAGCTTTGAGTGTTGGTCCTCTTTTGATGTTCATGATAGTAAACATGTAATGGTTAAATATCACCAATGGCCGCCAAGCCAACTGTGAAACAATTGACGAAGGCTAAACGCCGAAACGCCGAAACGCATCTTGTTGATGTGCTGAAGGTTTTCGAATAAATATCCTTTGGAAGCCACCCCCGTGAGTGCTGCTATCTGTTACAGGTTTAATGATCTGTAGGATGTCTGGATATATATATAGGATTTCTTAAATAACTTCCTCTCATTCCTCTACAAACTAAACAACACACACCTAACATATAACTTGAAAAACATGATAATGTCACATTTAACATAATTAGAAATTAAATATTTAATATTAAAATATGAATTGATTAATGATTCATTATTTCTTAACTAACTTACCACCCTGTAGCCCTAAAACACAACCAGCACCTGACATATAATTAAAAAAAATCTTAACTACACAATTTACATAATTAGTTATCAGTTAAATAATTAATGAAAACTTAAATTAATTATTAATTATTTAAAATTAATTCACTTCCCACTTCCCACCCTGTACAGGTACAGGTCCAACAACCAGCAACTAATTTACTTTCCACCGTGTACCTTTATAAACCCAACAACCCACACCTAAAAAATTATTTAAAAAAAAAAAATAATTATCAATTAAATAAATAATACTTACAAATTAATTATTAATAATAAAAAATTGTTATTTCCCTCTACCCCTACAAAAACCACAACCCGTACCTAAAACTTAACTTAAAAAATAAAAATGAATTGAGCAATTTACATAATTAATTGTCAATTCATTCATTATTAATAATTAAATACATATTAATAATTGTAACCAATTTATTTCCCACCCTATACCCCCACAAACCACACAATTAATACCTAAAACTTAACTTAAGAAAATTAATTAATTACACTTTTTACATAATTAATTATTCAATTAAATAATCAATACTAATAATTAAATATTAATTATTAATGAATTATAATTAAATTACTTTACTTTACTTTCCACTCTATGCCCTACAAAACGAACAAACCTGCTATGACTCTAAAAATTACAATACAATTACAATACAATTGAAAAAGACAACAAAAAATTAGCAAACTACTATGAAAAACATTAACAATAATCATACAAACAATGTATAACATATACCATTAAAACATATACTAAAATACATATAAATAATTAAAAAACGATATTATTAAGAACAATGTTTTTGTAAAAAAAATTAACAACATAGACCCTTATTACAATGTCGGTCGGACAAGGGGCTGACCGATGTCGTTTCACCATCAGGACAGCCTGGCAAGTAGACAGCGGTCCCGACCTCCAAATTACGATCCGACCACTGTGTAGGATGTCGAAAACATGCCTCACTTGAAAAAGGCATGTTTGGAAACATCCCTGCACCGTGTGCCAGGCACCATGTGGTGCCTTCAACTGGGTGCATGGATGTTTCGAGGGGAGCACCCTGGGCTCCTTGAGCCCTTTGGAAACGTCAGTCGATCTATTCACCTGCTGCCTTTAACCGCCCGCATCATAATGCAGTGGTTGAACCCCAGCACCAGATGTCGGATGGACCACCCTCAACAGACCATTGGTGGCAGTTCATCCAACATCGTAATCGGGCTCATAAATATATTTAACATCGATATTAACACGATAGATATTTTTGTAACCAGTATTACTTACCTTAGGAAATAGATATTCTTGTTGATGATATTCCTGCATCACAATATTTGCGGCTCACAACATTAAAAACTCGATATTTCTGCATCTCAATATTTCTTTCCTCAATATTTTGACTGAATATCCTTAGCAAAATGTCACAGTAACCCTCTGAAACCTTCAGGTAAAACATTTGAGAAACTATCTGCCATTTACATCACATGAGATACACAAAAAGCAGACCTTGTAATTTTACTTTGATAACAGGCATATTTAAATGTAAACGCGTCTATAACAGAGACATTTATCATGTACGCATGCAAAGCATCTTTCAAAAAACAAAAAATACAGGTTGATAGTCCCAGGGTGGTATTCTACTGTGAAGATCGTACCGTATAGGGGGATGACCAAACTCAACAGTTTATAATTTTCTCCACACATTTGCATCAGTACCCTGAGAGGCCTGTGCTCTGTCTGGACCTGGAAATGAGCACCAAACAAGTATGGTCTCAGTTTACTTAGAGATGAAACCACTGCAAATGCTTTCCTCTCAATTGTACTTCTTCATTGTCGCCTGAGTGGTAGCCATCTGCTGATGAATGGTACAAGTTTGTCTAGGCTCTCCTTGTTAAGACGTAAGAGATCTGCCCCAACGACATGTCGTGAAAGATCTGTTTGCACAATTATGGGGCTTATTTATGGGCCCCTTGCACCATTGGTGTGTCACGTTACATGACGCACCGACGGCGCAACCTGCTGCGTAAATTTACAAGCACATGTAAAGCCACCCTGCACGGTGTGACATGGTTGTTGCTGTGGGTGTTACCACACAACACCCATGTCCACTGATACATTTCCAGATTTACGGGCAATCGTAAACCTGGAAATGTGTCAGGATGCTACGCCTCCCCCAGGAGTGGCATAGCGAGGCACGACAGGGAGAAATGGTTTAATTTCTCCTTGTTTTTCCCTCTCTCTTCTAATGCATGCTGCATTCTACAGCAAACATTGAAAGAGGAAATAACCTCAAGTGATTGTTTCTGTGCAGAAAGCAGCCCCTTCCTGCACAAAAACAATCTCCCCACAGTGCAGGCAACCTTGCACCATGGCGCAAGGGTACCTGTACCGGCGCATGGCAGCAGTTTGTGCTCCAGCGCAGGGAAAGACACAGAGATGCAACATGTTGCTTTAAATATGTTGCATCCCTGTGCCTCAAATCTAACACAGCGTTGCCCAGCAAAATAACTTGCAGCACCACGCTGTTTTATTTTCTCTTAAATCAGGTGCCTTGAGGACTGGTGCTGAACACAACCCCTCCTTCAGGCTGTCTAAATCACAATTCTAGGTTGCTTTTTTGATTGGGAGTTCAGTCAGGGGTGCAATAATACTCCCCTACCCTTTCAGAAACCTGTTGTAGTATTCAGTGGGACCCAAAAAGGATCTCACGTGGGTCAATGCCTTGAGAGGCTCCCAGGCCAGTGTGGACTGGATCTTGGGTTCTAGGGGCTGGTTGTGTCCTCCACCAACTTGGTGGCCTGGTACACCACAGAGCCCGCTATCCCTGGCACTTGCGGCCCTTGTTAATCAGATCTGCATGTTGCAAGGTCTGAATAACTTACCTCAGGTAGATCAGGATGTTCATCCCAGTTGCAGATGGAGGCTTAAATGTCATCCAAGAATGCAAAACAGAATTCCTCCAACTCAGCCAAGACCTGGCTAACCAAAGATTGAAAGATGGCAAAGGCATTCTCTAATCCCAAGGCATTACCCTGAACTGGAAATGGCCCTCAGATCTGGAGAATGCTGACCTCTTCTTTGTGCCCTCAGATAGGGTAATATGCCAACACACTGATGTTAAGTCAAATATACTGAGAAACTTGGCAGCTCCTAATCTGTTAATATGCTGATCAGCTCACGTTGTAGGGTATGCATCAGTCAGTGAGTTATTTTTAGTCCACATAGAACTGCAGTTCTGAGTGCTAATTTGGGAAACAGCCTTTGGTACAAATACCACTGGGCAGCCTGCATTAGGGACTACTGGAGGGCTCAAGCACCTCCAACTCCAGCATCTTGGCCTCCTCATCCTTAAAACAGAATCTCAGCTTATTAGACAGCAAGCAATTCTTCTGTTAGACAGGCATTCCGTCCCCTGTGTCAATATCATGGATATATCCCATCAACTGGTGAGCCCTGGAATTGGTGAGAACAAATTGGCGAACTATCCCAGCAACTGGTGACCATATGTCAGAGTACGGGGAGGACTACTCCCGCCACTGAACCATCTTGCTCCTGGCATGACAAGAAGTTTGGTAGGGGCTCTCTTTTTTCCTCTTCACCGCCATTTGTCACCATGAGCATGGACCTTTCTCGTACCTCTTGTGGTGAGGTTTCCATGGACCCTGAAGGGTTTCCTGGGTGCCTGCAGGTCCACCAGGTAGGTGTCTTCACCTTCCTTTCTTTGATTTACATCAGCCCAGGATGGCTCAGGCTCAATGGGCTCCATGGCTCCCACTTTTTGGCCAGGTTGGTACTCAACAAGAGTGGCCTTCTGGTCATACCTCTGTTTTACCATCTCCAAGCTGTACTTTGATTTCACATTGGCCTCGTTCATGTTATCTCTGATGGCTAACATATAGTCCACGGTGTCTTGTGAAACTTTCTTTGGAACTTTCTCCCACTCCTCCTTCACAAGGTAGGTGATGCACAGGGTAGGTGACCAAATAGGAGTTCCAAAGAGCTGAAGTCTACTCCTTTCTATGTCACCTCTCTGAAAGCAAACAACAAGCATGGTAGTACAATATCCCACTTACACCATAAGGGCTCAGAGAGGCCCGTGAGCATGCCTGTCAGAGTCTTTTTAAAACTTTCACAAGTCCATTGATCTTGTAATAGTATGGTAAAGAGAACATGATGGTAATCTCACACGCATCCCTCATGTATCCTGATATAATGTTTGTCCCTCTATCAGACACCACCTCTTTGGGTATTCTGACTTGGGTAAAAATTCCTATCAGTGCCCTGGCCAACATAAGCACAGTCACTGTTCTCAGAGTTATGGCCTCAGGGTACAAGGTGGCATGGTCCACCAACACCAGTATAAACCCATTCCCTAGAGCTGTGTTAGGATAAGGATAACCAACATTGTTTACTCTTACCCACTCAAAGCTTGTCCCTACTGCAGAAAAATTCTTGAGGGGAGCCCTTCACTTTCCTCGTGACTTGCCACTGATCTTGCAAGTCATATAGGACCTTTGGGTGGCCAGTAAAAGTGGGTGGCGAAGTAGACGAAGGCTATGGCTTGCCCCAGATGTCCTGCTAAGAGGATATTGTGTGCCAGCTTTAGTAGGAAAGCCGGATAGAAGTGGGGGACCACTTTGGTTGACCAAGGCACCTCTGGCTAACTACGTAGGGCACCATGCTCCTAGTAAATTTTTTTATCTCCAGAGTTGTCTCCATTTTCTTTAGCTTAAGCCTGTCACCAAAGACTCTCAACAGTAGGGTACTCCATCTGCACTTTGCAGAACGCTCCTTGGGATGGTTCTTCTTCACCTAGCCACCGGACAGCTGAGGCAGGTCTCCTAAGATATATCTTCCCTGTAGGTACTGGGTCCTTTCCCTCATGGTTAAATTCCTCTCAGACCATGGGACTTTTAGGGGCTGGTTTTACACACTACTACCCCCTCTCCTTTTGGCAGAAACCTGGCCCACTGTTTCATGGCCCAGATCCTTTTGATTCATCTGATGGCCATGGACATGTGGCCATGGGCACCTACTCAAATAATCCTAATATCTCAGCATGTGACCTGAGTTTGACGTCCTTCCAGATAGACTGCTCCAGGTCATTCCACCATAAGCGTGGAAGGGTATACTCAGATGTGAGTCCCTTGCTCATTGCACCATCAGGATTCAAGCAAGCCGGGCCGAAGACAGCTGTAATGCCAGAAACCGGTCCCCGGAAGCTTGTTTCCTTCCCAGTATAAGAATTGGCTTGGTAGTTTGGTCTGCCCTGTTCCCATGATGCACTGGGCCAGGGACAGACTAATTTGCATGTAGCCAGGTTCTGAGCTGGGATGGTGCAGAGAGCTAAAAAACGGTGATGGATCAAGCCCTGATCTGTTGACTGGGTATGAGTGTTCTGTTTAATTCAGATACTCTGTCCATCACCACCCCCTTTTCTGAATCGTTTTGTCCACCATAAGCGTAGAAGGGTATACTCAGATGTGAGTCCCTTGCTCATTGCACCATCAGGATTCAAGCAAGCCGGGCCGAAGACAGCTGTAATGCCAGAAACCGGTCCCCGGAAGCTTGTTTCCTTCCCAGTATAAGAATTGGCTTGGTAGTTTGGTCTACCCTGTTCCCATGATGCACTGGGCCAGGGACAGACTAATTTGCATGTAGCCAGGTTCTGAGCTGGGATGGTGCAGTGAGCTAAAAAACGGTGATGGATCAAGCCCTGATCTGTTGACTGGGTATGAGTGTTCTGTTTAATTCAGATACTCTGTCCATCACCACCCCCTTTTCTGAATCGTTTTGTCCACCATAAGCGTGGAAGGGTATACTCAGATGTGAGTCCCTTGCTCATTGCACCATCAGGATTCAAGCAAGCCGGGCCGAAGACAGCTGTAATGCCAGAAACCAGTCCCCGGAAGCTTGTTTCCTTCCCAGTATAAGAATTGGCTTGGTAGTTTGGTCTGCCCTGTTCCTATGATGCACTGGGCCAGGGACAGACTAATTTGCATGTAGCCAGGTTCTGAGCTGGGATGGTGCAGTGAGCTAAAAAACGGTGATGGATCAAGCCCTGATCTGTTGACTGGGTATGAGTGTTCTGTTTAATTCAGATACTCTGTCCATCACCACCCCCTTTTCTGAATCGTTTTGTCCACCATAAGCGTGGAAGGGTATACTCAGATGTGAGTCCCTTGCTCATTGCACCATCAGGATACAAGCCAGCCTCCCCGAAGACGGCTGTAATGCCAGAAACCGGTCCCCGGAAGCGTGATCCTTCCCAGTATTTATTTATTTATTTATTTATTTTTTATATTTGTATGGCTACCCAAGAAGGGTTTCCCGGCGCCGATGACAAATCGGACAAAAGTAGGAGGAAATTGATGAATGAAAGGTTAATTTATTTCTGGAAAAGCCAGGTCTTCAAGTTCTTTCTAAATCTGGCATAGTTGTCTTCCTTGCGAATGTGAAGCGGGAGCTTGTTCCAAAGAGTGGGCCCTAGTACAGAGAATGATCTCCCTCCCATTCTCGCTAGTTTGAATCTCGGGGTTGAAAATAATGCCGAGGTCTGGGAGCGCAGTTCTCTAGCTGGAAAGTAGGGGGTTGCAAGAGATTGTAAATACTTTGGTGCAGTGCCAGATTTGATCTTGAACATGTAGCTCAGGGCTTTGAACCTGATGCGGTTTTCCACCCTGAGCCAATGAAGGTCGATCAGATGTTTAGACACACTAGATTTTTTAGGAATGTTGCAGAGTAGTCTTGCAGCCGCATTCTGGGCAAGTTGCAGGCGTTTGGTGACGGCTTGGTTGGAGCCCAGGTAAAGGATGTTGCCGTAGTCAAGCCGAGATGTGATGAGTGCATTGACTACGGTCTTCTGGGTGGCGAGGGGCAGCATCCATAGGATCTTTCTCAACCATTTCATGATGGTGAAACAAAGGTCGACCACTTTGTTTGCCTGTTGTTTCATTGAGAGAGTGTTATCAATGATAACACCTAGATTTCTCACGTGAGTGGCTGGAGTGGGGATGGAGCCAAGCTCGGTAGGCCAGTGAGATGAATTCCATAGGTCTTTGTTTTTTCCCAGGAGAAGGACCTCGGTCTTGTCTCCATTTAACTTTAGCTGGTTAGTTGACATCCAGCTGAAGATATTTTGGAGACCTTGTTTGAGACAAGATGGGGCCATTGGGCTTGACTCTGATAAGGAGAAGATGATTTGGGAGTCATCGGCGTATGCCATCAGAGTTAGTCCTGATTTGTCAGCTAGATCAGCCAGGGGTCTGAGGTATAGATTAAAGAACAAAGGGCTCAAAATAGAGCCCTGTGGTACTCCATGAGGGGCATTTACTGACTCTGAGCAAGCTATAGAGGATGTAATTTGGAAAGTTCTGTGTGACAGGAAAGACTCAATACATTTGAGTGCATCACCACGAATACCGATTCTCTCTAGGGAGGCCAGAAGTTTGGAATGGGAGATGGTGTCGAAAGCCGCACTCAAATCTAACAAAATGAGTGCGACTGTCTGGCCGTCGTCTAGGAGTTTTCTGATGTTTTCAGTTACTCCTAGTAAGGCTGTTTCCGTAGAGAAACCCGCTCTGAAGCCGGACTGGGATGAGTGAAGGAGGGAGTTCTCTTCAGTGAAAAGAGTGAGGGTAGTGTGAACGTGGCGTTCAAGTAGTTTCGAAAAAATTGGGAGAAAAGAGATAGGCCGATAATTTGCTAAAAGTTCAGGGTTAGCTGTCGTTTTTTTTAGCAGTGGGCTGACCATGGCGTGTTTCCAGAGTGAGGGAACTGTGGAAAGCTGAAGTGAGGAGTTTAAAGTTTCAGCGATAATAGTCAGAGAGGGAATGTCCATTTGTTTAAGAACAGGGGCCGGTATTGGATCACGAGGGGAACCTGATTTTACGGTTCTAAGGATGGAATTGAGTGATTCCAGGGTGATGGCAGGCCAGTGTTCAAGAGTGTTAATGACACTCAAGCTAGGGGGGGTGTCATCTTCAGGGTTATGAGTAGGGAGGTTGCTTTTTATACCTGAGATGATTGTTTCAATTTTCTCATAAAAGAAGGAAGCGAGGTCTTGGCATTGCCTTTTATTCAGAGGTTGGGCCGATGCAGTCGTTTTTTCCCCTGTGAGGTCTTTGACTGTATTGAAAAGCGTTGTCGCCTTATTATGCGCCGAGTTTATGGTGTTCGCCACATAAAGTGCTCGGGCTTTTGTGCAGGCTGAGTGGTATTCGTTTCTGGCTTTGTGGTATTTTACTTTATTTTCGTGGGCGTAGTCTTTTCGCCACTTTCTTTCAAGGGCTTTGCATTTGGACTTTTCCATTTTCAAAGGCTCAGTAAACCAGGGGCTGGGGGGCGGTGGGTGTTATTTTTAGCTCTAGATAGTGGGAGGTAGCTATTGACGGCACTTTCCAGCCATGAATGTGTGGCTAGAGCAATGCTTTCTATGTCAGAAGCTGGGGCTGGAGGATTATTGGCAAGAGTTCTGTTGAGGTTACCAATATCAAGCTGTTTCCAGTTTCTGAAGACGGATACAGGCCAGGCGTTATTAGCTTTAGGTGTGGGTAATTTAAGGCTGAAATAGATAAGATGGTGGTCTGACCAGCAAATAGAGACGTGTTTATCCATTTCAGTTCAGGAATGTTTGAAAAGATGGGATCTAACAGATGCCCTGCCTTGTGAGTGGGCCCCGAGTTAAGTAAAGATATGTTCAGAGCTGTTAGATCGTCCAATAAGTTAGTGCAGGCCGTACTAGTGGGGTTATCGAAGTGCATATTTAAGTCTCCTAAGAGAGAGAAATTATTTGAGGCGAGATAGAAAGGTGTAATGGAGTTAGCCAGGTTTGCAGCCCATGTGCTGGCATTCCCGGAGGCCTATATATTAAGATGCCAGAGGCCGTGAAGTTGTGGTTAAGGGTCATTTTAAAAAAAGCAGCTTCATAATCAGGGATGTGGGCGGATTCTAATGTGCATGTAATTTTCCTATTGAAAATGATGGCAATTCCTCCGCCAGTTTGACCAACACGGTCTCTCCTGACTATGGCATAATCGGGGGGGAGAGCAGTTGCTATGTCAGGTCCGGAACTTTCGTGCAGCCATGTTTCTGTTAGAAAGAGGGCGCTGGGTTTGTAGTCGAGTAGAAGGTTAAATATATCTAGCTTATGTTGTGGCAGAGATCTACAGTTTACGCTGCAAAGAGAGAATTCATGAGTATCAGATTTTACAGCGCAATCTTTGTGAAATTTGGGGCGCAAGTATTTGAGGTGCTCTGAAGTCATACCTCTATTATGCGGCTTAGATAGAGCATAGATTTGTGCCCCATGCCCCGTACTGTCACGGACGGGCACAGACGGGCTGGTCTTTGGCGGGTCTTTGGCGCGGCATTGGCGCGGGCGCTGCGCGTCTTCGCTGCGCGTCATAGGTGGCATCAGGTTTAAGTAGAGGACGGGCTCTTCATCAGCTCCGCCTCTACCCGCTCGGCCAATCGGTGCCTGCCTCGGCTGGGAAGCCGGAAGAAGGTGCCTCCCTGCGCCCTCCACTCAATCAAGCCTAGCGCTTGCGGTGAACCGGGGCTGCAGGAGTGAATAATGTCACAGAGGTGAGTGGGTTTTAAAAACAGTAATACAAATTTACACAGTGCTAATTATTAAAATCAATCGGCGCAGTGTTTGTAAAATAAGGCACGCTTCCTAAACCTGAAGTCGTTTAGTATGCGCTGCTCTTGGTACAAGTATCAGCATCAAGCGGTAGGCAGTGCAAATCGTTTTTCATTCGCACAGCACACCTAAATAAATGTCAAGAATCACATTTACCAATTTCCTTCGCTCCTGTGAGCGTCATCAGGGAGAGTGCAGAGTTCTATGGGTTTAAGTAGAGGACGGGCTCTTCATCAGCTCCGCCTCTACCCGCTCGGCCAATCGGTACCTGCCTCGGCTGGGAAGCCGGAAGAAGGTGCCTCCCTGCGCCCTCCACTCAATCAAGCCTAGCGCTTGCAGTGGACCGGGGCTGCAGGAGTGAATAATGTCACAGAGGTGAGTGGGTTTTAAAAACAGTAATACAAATTTACACAGTGCTAATTATTAAAATCAATCGGCGCAGTGTTTGTAAAATAAGGCGCACTTCCTAAACCTGACGTTGTTTAGTATGCGCTGCTCTTGGTACAAGTATCAGCATCAAGCGGTAGGCAGTGCAAATCGTTTTTCATTCACACAGCACACTTAAATAAATGTCAAGAATCACATTTACCAATTTCCTTCGCTCGTGTGAGCGTCATCAGGGAGAGTGCAGAGTTCTATGGGTTTAAGTAGAGGACGGGCTCTTCATCAGCTCCGCCTCTACCCGCTCGGCCAATCGGTGCCTGCCTCGGCTGGAAAGCCGGAAGAAGGTGCCTCCCTGCGCCCTCCACTCAATCAAGCCTAGCGCTTGCGGGGGACCGGGGCTGCAGGAGTGAATAATGTCACAGAGGTGAGTGGGTTGGTAGTTTGGTCTGCCCTGTTCCCATGATGCACTGGGCCAGGGACAGACTAATTTGCATGTAGCCAGGTTCTAGGCTGGGATGGTGCAGTGAGCTAAAAAACGGTGATGGATCAAGCCCTGATCTGTTGACTGGGTATGAGTGTTCTGTTTAATTCAGATACTCTGTCCATCACCACCCCCTTTTCTGAATCACCAGATCATACCTTAGCAGACAATTAACAGGCCTTACTGGACTGACAGCTAACGTTAGAGAACCAGAGACGCCTCCCCATCCCAGGCAAAACATTGCCCAGGGAAAGTTGCAAACCCGTTTGTCATTTGCGGCTAAATGGTGGATTATATTGGGCATAGCTTGCTCTTTCGAAACATGATGCCACCTGACAGTTGTCATACTGGCTCCAGTGTCTCACAGAGCCTCCGCCCTATGCTCTTTGATTGTAGGCCACTGCCTCTATATCTTAGGGCTTGATAACTAGTCGGCCGGTCCATGGACGCCAGACTTGTGTGGCGCGGCGGTCTCCCAACTGCCCAATTACAATTAGGGCAGTCGGACTGCCATTGCCCCGCCACACGCAACAGGGAACCGCCGTTCTCTGGTGGTGATGTAGCAGTGTAGAGGCAGTAATATGCTTGGGGGACTGCCACAGTCCTGTCAAGCATAATACAACTTTCCTCTAGACCACGGTTTGCATGGAGGTTCCTTCCCCATGAAAACTGTGGAGGAGGGGAAATAAAGAGGTCCCTACAGGACCCTCTGGTGCCTCACATCATGTGAATGCACACAGAGGGCGCAACCTGTGCCCCCCTGTCTGCATGCACACAAGTTTTTGCATGGCATGGCATAGACTTAAAAGCCCATTCCCTGCAAGAACTGTTTTTGGGCATTCTCATTGGGGTGCCCATTTTAGAGGCACCTCTGTGGGAATGCAAAAAAAAGCCAGGCAGAGAGGAGGACACTTCTAATCTGGCAGGCAACCTGACCGCAGCTTTGGCAGTGCAGCAGCAGGGCGGACCTGGTGCTGCAAAACCAAACTCGTAATAAGGCCCTTAGTGTTATCAGGTATGGGGGCCTTGGGTACTATCTCACCCAGATCCATCACAGTTATCCCTACCCAATTCCTAATGCTAACTGGAGCAACCTCCCCTATCACTGATACCCAGTGGTAGGGGGGTTGTACTTGGGACATATAGTGTCCCTCATTAGTCCCCTCACTGGATGCAGTCATAACACCTCAGCTGGTATATTCCTCCATGGGCATCCTCCAACTAAAACCTCCCCTTTTATGCTCAGAAGAGGAATGGGACTCCCTGCCCTGGAAACTATTTTGGGGGCTTTTTGAGAGCTCCCTTGTGTCATGTTTGCCTCCCCTTTCCTTTAGTGGAAAGGGACCAGAACCACGCTGCATGTGGGACTCTATACATCAATGTTTTCCTCCACCACATAACTAGTCACCATATATCTTGGGATGTGGACCCTGCCTTAACATATCCTAGGTACTTCAGTATCGCTGCCATCATCCTCAATGGTCTGAGAGGCCCTCTAGGATCTCATGTTGAACTTGCTCTAGCTCTGCTCATAGACCGACAGGGTCTTCTTTGCCTCTAAGGCCAAGGCTATATTTTATCTTCTGCACACATTGTCAGAATTCTCCACTCAAGGGCAAGGTTAGGCAATTGTAATCTCATTGCCCTCTCATTGTTCTGTCCTCCAGCTCTGATGGGCACAAACTGTGTTGAGGAGACAATGCTCCCTGTCCTCGACAATGCACGTGAGGATGCTCCTGGGTGTACATACTCTTCTTGCCCTGGACCTACCTCATTTCCATCTTAATCTCCCTCTTCCATCTCACCCTCATATTCCTGTTGGGTGGACTGCTGCAGCAGGACTCATTCCCAAACTCTGCGGTCAATCTTGTAGTACTCCTTTTTGGACTCCCTGCTCAGCCTAAGCCCTCTCTGCTTGCACATCCCCCTTAGATCTGTGTTGGTCGTATCCTCTTCCATGTTTTTAAAAAACTTAAGATGCAAAAATTGAAGGATGCAATGAATTTAGCAAAAATAAAAAATAACCCAATAAAAATCAAAGGCTGATTAAAAATCCAAAAAGTCATCTATTGTAATTTAAAAAGAGATTTTTAATTTCAACTTACATTACTGTGTTGTACTGCAAATGATGTGCCCTGGATACCACAACTGGACACCAAACTAAGAAATTTGATTATTAATTGAATTGGGTGACTACCCATCTCAAGAAAAAATCACATCCGTTATCAAGGGCAACCCTTTAATTTACTGAACTAACATGAGCTTAATCCCCTGGTAGCTATCACAAGCTTAATTTAGAACGATGTGAAAAGTATTTATGCAGTACCAAAACAGTTATAATGTCAAAACACAGCTCAATAAAAATAACTGAATCAAAATAGAAAACATTGAGTACATTTTGATAAGTAAAATGACAAATGACAAAAATCCAATAATGTGAACCAGAGATATGATTTGATAAACTTTAGGTTAAAATAGTGCTAACAAGCGCAAAGCTCCAATGATAGACAATGGTTGCAGTAGACTGGGATCTATGCATCATTTAATGCTGACCTTGATGGGGCGCAAGTCAGATACAGGAACAACTTTTGACCCGGTTGAATGTTTTACCCTGGTATTTACTTTAAAAAATGGAAGTCAAAATCCTATATCGAGGCAGCAGGCTGTAGCCGAAGAGGGTTTCACAAGGGCAGATAGTCATTGGATGGGGTCCTGGTAAAGCCTTTGGTTTTTTCTGGAAAATTTTCAAGAGAGAGAA
Organism: Lissotriton vulgaris; assembly: GCF_964263255.1. Lineage (NCBI taxonomy): Eukaryota > Metazoa > Chordata > Amphibia > Caudata > Salamandridae > Lissotriton > Lissotriton vulgaris. The sequence continues at coordinate 365,761,977 of NC_141689.1, forward strand.
ACTTAAAATTATCGCACACAGAAGTCCTCTCACTTGACAGACTCTTTTGGCAATTCGCCTGGCCAAGATTTCTACATTTGCATTTAGTATCCTTTTTGAAGCTTAGAATCCTCCAGCAGGGCAAGGCTGCAGGCTCTATCCAACTAGGGCACTACAAGTTTAGATACTGACTCCACGAGGTCTCACTGTATTGGATTTTCTGCTGCATAGAAGCTTGACTTGGGGGAAACCTGTTTCATCAGTCCAGCAGCAATGCACTAGGAGTGCATTGACTATGCAGGTTTGTTTCAGCCCTCCCAAGGTCTTGATGTTGAAAAAGGTCCTAAGTCTCAAGATTTCATGGGTGGTAGGAGAAGTCCAGTCAGATACAGTCAAGTGTTCCTGGACCTCTGGAACACTCCCTGGGGACAGGACTCGCTCAAGAAAGGCCAGCAGCAGGGTCCAGGTCATGTCTAGTTGTAAAATGTTATCTGGAAATCTCTTCTTTTATAAAAAACATTTTTTATTTTATTGTTTCACAGTATCTCGACAAAACAATTAATATAAACATTTATATCACTTCAAACATGCATATTCTAAGCAAACAATCCCCATATACCAATACCAATTTTCCGTTTCTTCATCCCTTTAACTGATTATAAACTAAACTCTAGATTACATAAATTATACATCTTTGCCCAGGTTGAAGCCATTCTGCCGCAATACACAGCCGTGCTACTGTCATGGCAATGAAAATCAGATTTCGATGTTTAAAAGGGGGGTGCCCTTCCCTAATTGAGGCCCCAGACCCAAAAGCATAATTGTGGAAGGTATAACAATTGGCATCCCAAGGATTCTTCTTAAAAATTGTTCTATACTGACAATAAAATTCATCAAATGACCACAGCTGAAAAAAATATGTAATATATCGGCATTATCCCGCACACATCGAAAACATTTACCATCTTGTCCTGTGCCCCATTTACCCATACAAGCCGGCGTATAGTACAAATTAAAAAATGTTTTATAACATTGCACTCGCAAATTAGCAGAAGGTAAAGTTTCCCTTGACATTAAAATAGCATCTTTCAAGAAAATGTTATTGACCTCCAAAATTGCAGACCATTTACCATCAAATTTCTTGAAATCATCTTTTCTATGCAGTAACAATAGCTAATAAACCTCCCCAATTTTAGCTTGTTGTTGAATGGCCGCAACTACTATATTGTAATTCTTTACCGGTAATGAAATCGTGATTTTGCAAATATTTTAAAAATTGTGACTTAGGCAAGTTGTACAATCTAGACATATCCACAAAAGAAATTAAGGAACTATCCATTTCAGCTAAATCTCCCAGTTGCACAATGCCTTTAACCCACCACCCCACAGCAACACCATCCCAGAATATAGGGGGAAGAAGTCTTGTAGCATTAGTATGGGTATACCAAGATATTTTCTCAATTTGGCATAACTTACGTATTCTTTTCCAAACATTGAAAGCCGATATTAGCACCTTAAACCTTGTCCGTTTAAAATAACTTCCATCTATTTCTTTAAATAAACATTGTCGTGCCTCTGGTCCCAGCAACATCTGAAAAATTGAGGGGGCCTCCGCTTCATTACCTATTTCTTCCCCCGTCAATAAGATTCGCATTCTTAGCAAAAAACATGTATAAAAATAAAAGGTAAAATCAGAAATTGCTAATCCCCCACGTTCAATTGGCAGAGTCAAGAATCGCATAGCCCTTCTCAGTTTACCAGGTGCCCACACAAATTAAGAACAAATGGACTGCAAATGTTGTAGTTGGGACGTAGTAAATTCTAATGGTACCGCTCTGAAAAAATATAATACCTTGGCTAACACATTCACCTTAATAACATTGCTTCGACCAATTAGTGTGAGGTGAAGTCGTGACCACTTATCTAATGATTCCTGAATATTACGAAGTAACGTGACCCAATTGACGTCAGCTAATTCCTGCAGAGTACTTCCAGCCATTTCTTTAAATAAACATTGTCGTGGCTCTGGTCCCAGCAACATCTGAAACATTGAGTGGGCCTCCGCTTCATTACCTATTTCTTCCCGTCAATAAGATCCGCATTCTTAGCAAAAAACATGTATAAAAATAAAAGGTAAAATCAGGAATTGCTAATCCCCCACGTTCAATTAGCAGAGTCAAGAATCGCATAGCCCTTCTCAGTTTACCAGGTGCCCACACAAATTAAGAACAAATGGACTGCAAATGTTGTAGTTGGGACGTGGTAAATTCTAATGGTACCGCTCTGAAAAAATATAATACCTTGGCTAACACATTCACCTTAATAACATTGCTTCGACCAATTAGTGTGAGGTGAAGTCGTGACCACTTATCTAATGATTCCTGAATATTACGAAGTAACGTGACCCAATTGACGTCAGCTAATTCCTGCAGAGTACTTCTATCCATTTCTTTAAATAAACATTGTCATGGCTCTGGTCCCAGCAACATCTGAAACATTGAGTGGGCCTCCGCTTCATTACCTATTTCTTCCCGTCAATAAGATCCGCATTCTTAGCAAAAAACATGTATAAAAATAAAAGGTAAAATCAGGAATTGCTAATCCCCCACGTTCAATTAGCAGAGTCAAGAATCGCATAGCCCTTCTCAGTTTACCAGGTGCCCACACAAATTAAGAACAAATGGACTGCAAATGTTGTAGTTGGGACGTGGTAAATTCTAATGGTACCGCTCTGAAAAAATATAATACCTTGGCTAACACATTCATCTTAATAACATTGCTTCTACCAATTAGTGTGAGGTGAAGTCGTGACCACTTATCTAATGATTCCTGAATGTTACGAAGTAACTTGACCCAATTGAAGTCAGCTAATTCCTGCAGAGACGATCTGATTTTAATGCCCAAGTATGTCACTTCTCTTTCAATTCCAACATCGTCCAGAGTCACTGTTTCAGAGATTAACACTTGCGTTTTAGCTGCATTTAATTTGTAGCCTGAAACTTGGCCAAAAATTTTGGCAAGCCGCTCTATCTCTTGGAGTGCTAAGTACGGATCTGAAGTAGTTATTGCAACAACATCTGCAAATGCAAATACAGAATATGGGATATTGTGTACCATAAAAGATTTGATATGGGCATTATTACCTAACTGTTCAATAAATGGATTAATATATAATGCGAGGGGGGGGCGTGGCCTGGGCGTCAAGATGGCGGTCGCACTCTAAGAGTGCTCTGGACCCCCTTCCGTCATCCGCCTGGCTTCTACCTGCCACAGTGACCATCGACGTCCCTTACCTGGCCGACAAGACTCGCCGCCCTCCAGATTGACCGCCGATCCTTTCCTGAGGCGGACTGGTGTCTCCTGTGCCCCTGCTGCTACCTCCGGATCGGCGGCCGTGCACTCCCCTAAGATGGCGGCCCCCCGGGGCACTTCTGCTTGAGAGCCGGCCTGCCTCGCGGGTTGCACCGCACCCGTTCCCCCTGCTGTCCTGACCTGGCTGGGGACGACTTTGCAGGCTGCCTTGGGCGCCGGGGACCAGCGGCTGTGAGGACTGAGAGGGAGCTGCGCTGGTCCCCCGGGGGTACCATAGGCTGCAAGGGAATCCATGGCTGCTCCTAGACGAACTGGAGCTTTGGGGAAGCCGTGGAAGGCCAAAGTGACCTGAGGGCGAGGAGACGCCCGAGCTGAGGTGCCCCGCCGGCATAGCTGCCCCCCGAGGAGTGCTGCGGCCCTGCGGGCAACGCCGGTGAGTGACGGCATATACGACCGCCCCCTTGGCTGGCCTGTTGCTGGGGCCTGGTGAGGGTCTTGTTGACCAGGAGACCGCCCGGGCTGACGCCACTGCCTGGGCCTGTGCCGGGGCCGGTGGTGGAGGGAGTGACCGGACCTCCCCTGGGGATCTGTCTGCTGGCACCAAGGTTCCCCCAGCACTTGTTCCCCCCACCCTGCCATACTGGGGGAGACGCATTGGGACCCAGCTCTGCGAGGTGCATGGGAGCTCCCCGTGCACACTGCCATCTTGTGTGCGTGGGGGGACTGATGACTGGCGGCTGGCCTGTAGGTGATGCAGTGCATAGGACCGCTGGCCCTGCTGGCCTCCTGATACTGCAGCGGGCTCCACCCTGCCCATTGACCGGCTGTGAGAGGCGGCGGGGGATTACCTCCGGGATCGACCCCTTGGCGGCGAGCTAGTGAGCTGGAGCTCAACTACCTGGGGGGCTGCAATATAGCTGGGGGTTCGGCCATCTTTTCGGGTGACGTTCGGAGTGGTGCTATCCTGCCCCCCCTCCTCTGAGCCCTCCAGACTAACGGGGCATCTGGACTGCTGTGTTGACTGAGTGGGGGCCCGCTGGATGGCAGGGGGGGCCCCCCATGTCCTGAAGTGCTCCCTGGCCTCAACCGGGGGTGTACAGTCATCTCACTGTCTGGTCACGCTAAGAGACCAGCGGGCCCAGGCCTTCCCCCTTGGGGTTCCACGGCACCTGGTTCGGCCTTTGGAGGCCCAGACCAGACATCAATATCTACTCCAGACAGTGCATTGCCCTTGCCGCCCCTCACCTGTGGAGCCCTGGTATGAGTGGTCTAGAGGCCTAAGGACCGCCCACTTGGACTATCAAGTGACTGCGGTGACCTGTCTTGCGATTGTCATCTCCATCCAGGGCTGGGTGGCCCCCCGCACCCATGGGCAAACCCTGCACGCTCCCATCCCCGGGCCCCACATCCCAAACGACGATGGACCAGTTCTCCAAGGCGGACCGGAGGTTTGGCGTAGGTGCGACTCCTGGCCCTGGCACAGCCGGAGGCGACCTAGCGACTATCCTGCAAGCGATCTCAATGTCCCAAACGTCCGTCAAGAGTAAGATAGGAGTAGTACGCGTCGATGTGGCTCTCATTCGCCAGGACCTCCGCAAGGCCACAGAGCGAATTACAGAAGCTGAGTCCCGGATCTCCACCATGGAAGACGATGTCTCCACCCTTAAGTCTCAGATGGCTCGTCTCCAGTCGCAGACCTCGGAGCTTCATCGCCGTGCCGAAGATGCAGAGAACAGGGCACGCCGGAACAATCTGCGCCTCCTAGGCTTCCCAGAGGGAGTGGAGAAGACTGACGTAGCTACCTTCTTGGAAGACTGGATCCACACCTGGATGCCTAAGGAGAGGCTCTCCCCGTAGTTTGCGATAGAGCGGGCCCACCGATCTTTGCCCCCCACGCCACCACCAGGAGATCCGGCCCTTCCCTTTATCCTCCGTGTCCTCAACTTTCGCAACAGGGACGCCATCCTGAGAGCGGCCAGAGAGTTGGGGCCAGGATAATGGTTTTCCCATACTACTCGAAGGAGGTCCAGTCCCAGCGTTGCTCCTATGATGAGGTGAATCAGAAGCTCAGAGCGATGGACCTTCGCTACGGGCTTCTCTTCCCAGCCCAGCTCAAAGTATTCTTCCAGAGAAAGACCCTTTGCTTTGATTCCCCGCAGGCAGCGTGGACCTGGCTCACGGAGAAGAGACCCCTCCGACTGCAAGCGACTTGTTCCCTGATTGACCTGGGCAGTGCCCCTGGGCCTTTGGAAACCTTGCGGCACACCATGTCGGACTCTGACCTGTCCGGGAGCCCGGTGATTCATGGCTAGGAGGGAGACTCTGGACCGTGACCAGGGTGCCGTCGAGGCTGAGTGCTCCGGCCTGAGGCCCGCTGCCCGCACCCACCTCCATGGCGCTGTGATTGAGCTCAGTCGGAGCCTATTGTCCTGACCTGCTGGGACTCTTACACTACTGAAACTCCTAAGGGTTTCTTCCACGTTACCCCACGGACACAGGCATAACTCTGAGTGTATCCCTTCTTTTACCCTGTAACACTTATTCCGGCGACTCTTTGCTTGTCACTGTTGGTACTCATCCTGTACTATGGAGGGGGGTCCTCCCTAATGATTTCTTGATGACTGTTCTTGCTCCGTGCTAACCGTTTTATCTTAGCACCCTTCCCATAGTGGGGACTGGTTTTGTTTGTGGGATTGAATTTGGGGCGACAGATGCTTCCTGTTTTGGAGTGTGGGGGGAGTTGGGGGCTGTGGGTGGGTAGGGAGTCCGTTGGCTCCTATTGGTTTGTTGTTTTTGGCCGCCTACGGGCCACCCTTTGTCTTAACTCTGTTCAGCCGCTCCTCGGCCAATGTTGTTGCCACTTGCGAGTGGCTGGTTGCAGCTCTCCTCTTAAGCCTAATGCAGTGGATGGGTTCACGCCTGACTCCCAGTCCCCATGACCCAATGGTTTTTTTTTGGCTGCCTATGGGCCGCCAGGGGGGAAGCCACATGCGGCTGCCCCCACTTCCCGTACTTTCCCCTTGGGCCCCTGGCGCTTCTGGTCCACTGGGTGACCCTGGTGCCTCCCCCTAGCCCCGTGTGGCGCTGCTGGTCCCCTCTCCCCAGGAGTCAGCCCCGATGACCCTCCGTCTCCCCACATCTTCCTCTCCCCCAATGACATACACACTGACTAAACCCAACCACATTCTTTCCTGGAACGTCAATGGTCTCCTGGACCATATCAAGCATGCGGTCATCCTCCGGGTGGTCCACCGGCATGCGGCAGATGTCCTTCTCCTCCAGGAGACCAACTTCCTGGCCCGCTGTGGGTTCGCAATGGTTTGGCACTCTGGGTTTTCACGCGGGTCCCGGGGGTAGTAATGCTGCTTAGAAGAAGCCTTTCTTTCACCCTCACTAAGGCCGACACCGACCCACAAGGATGCTATGTGGTGATCTGGGGCACGCTGGAGGGGTGTCCTCTGAACATCCTGAGTCTCTACTTCCCGCCTGCCCTTCTTTCTCTGACACTCCGCTGCCTCACAGGGATCCACTCCTCCCTCCCACGGGGCCTCACGGTGGTGGGAGGTGACTTCAATGCCGTTATGCAGCCCCAGTACGACATGACCGGAACCCCATCCGTGGCCCGGACTGCCTCGGCTGCTGCCCTGTTAGGATGGGCCTCGTCTCTGGGGCTCTGCAACGCATGCGAGTTTAGAACCCCCACAAGATGCAATTCACCCACACATCGGCCTCCCATCACACCGACTCACGCATCGACCTTCTTTTGCTTCTGGCCACTGACTGTCACTTGGCCTCCGGAGTGGCTATTCTACCTCGGGGGTTGTCAGACCACTCCTCCTTCTCCCTCTGACTCGGTTCGACCACTGCGGGTCCGAGGGCGGTATGGCACCTTAACGCCTGGTTCCTCCAAGACCCAAAACTGGTGGACTTACTGGAACATGAACTGGCTCACTATTTCTCTGCCAACGACGGCTCGGTCTTGTCGCCCGGGACCTTGTGGTAAGCCGGTAAAGTGGTGATTCGTGGGGTGGCACGGGGCTGGTGCACTCCAAACGGGTGGATCAACTGGCTCGACTTGCGGAGCTGGAGTCCTGAGCGGCGCGGCTAGAGGTGGAGCAAACACTCACTGGACACGCGGACCCCACCCGACAGTTAGCATTGGTTCAAGAGGAGATCCGGCAGACCTCGCTGAACTCAGCCCCGATGCTGTGGCGCTCATCGTAGCGCGGGTGTACGGATGGGGTGACAGAAATGGTAAACTTCTTCACAACCTAGTCTCGTATCCCAAAGTTCATCATATTATTACAGAGGTCTGGGCGCACGACAGTACCCCCCACGTGACCTCTGCGGCCAAAGCCAGAGTTTTTGCACACTTCTACGTGAACCTCTACGCGGCACGACCGGCGGAAAACTCCCTGACCGCCCTGCTTGACGAGACACGTGCCCGACTCCCCTCTCTGCCGCGGGACTCCATGGAGGTCTTAGACCGCCCCTTCACCTTGGACGAAGTGTTGGTGTGGAAAGTCAGCCCAACTGACTACCGATGCCCAGGCTGCTGGCGCAAGACGCCTCTTAGTTCCCATTCTGAATAGTTACCAAATAAAGAGACGGGCGCTGGAAGCAGGAACACAAGAACAGAGTTTTATTTCTCATGAGGAGAGCCTGTCATTTCGGACTCGAAACACAGTGTCTTTCGGGAGGTGCTCTAACAAGTTCTCTGAGACATCGCCTTTTATACATCACAAACATTCCTTATTACAATAATAACATTGTGAAGCAAGGAAAAGACATCCCCGACCCCTCCCCGTTCTAGCGCAATCCAACACGTGGCTACAGTACAGGTCCTCACACCATACAATGGGAGGGGGCTATTGCTCAGCTGAGTGTTCCGCGGATTTCTTTGGAATGTGTGTGCCTGATCGATTCTCGGAGGGGTGGGGAGGTCATGATCAATAGTAGCTCTTTTGAAGAGGGACGAGTGCATACAGTGGTGGGCAATGAACTGTATCCTCAGGCGAAAGAGATGACCAGTGGTCCGTGCGGACAATCGGGCTCAGTGGAGGGGTCATCAAGGGAGGGGTATTCATAGGAAGAAGGGAGGTGATGGTCAGGCACGAGGTGTGATGCCCGGGGACAGAGTCGCAGAGAGAGAGAGGTCTTATGACCCGTACATGAGAGAACGGGGGCAGTCAGGTACAGCTGGGGGGGGTTATATCAGCTGAGGCGAAGGATGTTTCTTCGAGAGGAAATGGGGGGTTTGCGTGGGTCAAGCAGGAGGGTTGCTTTTCAGAGCAGGGTCGCGCAGAGGGAGAGGGTTTTATGGTCGATGCATGTGAGAGGGGGGGTGTTCAAATACGCGCAGGAGGGAAGCCGGGGATTCCAATGAGCGGGCAAAAAGGCCATGGTGCCTAAAATGGCTGTCATGTACATATGGGCACGGGCTTTTACTGGCGGAATGATGCGGTCAATATTTCTTACAGGGAGGGGAATGGGAAAAGGCAAATGAACGCCACTTAGGTACATTAATTTTGCTAATTTCCACAGTCGCCGCTTTTACCATAAGCTAGTTCATTTCCTAATTAACGGGGGTACATATAAACATGTATGGTTGTTGAAAACTTATCAATACTAGCAGATTGCATATAACCATGAGCAGTCAATGTGATTGGCAGAATGCAATACATAGAAATTTACATTTGTTGGGTTACTACAAGCCTAGGGTGCAGCATACTACACAGTATAAATGCTTCTGACTTTCTCATCAATGTACAGCTCTAAAGGTGACCGACAAACATTTTAAAAACAATACCAAGTGGTTGAGGGAGGAATTCAGTCCAACATATCTTCGTCACAGTGTCTTTTTAGCAGTGAGCCATCACTAGTAGGCTCTCGTCCGTATATTTTCGTTGGCGCTGTTGAGCACCGGCGGTGGAGCTATAAGTCCAGCTCGGATCTATCCTTACGCGTTGCAGGGTGCGGTCAGTCCTCTGCTGTTAGACCACAGTCCTGTTCCCTAACCAATCCTTTTGGTGGTGCCTTATGCTCGGCACCTATATTTCTTTTTACTTCCGTTTGCAAACCTCACTTCCACCTAAATGCTGTTTCTTCTTTCTGAGTCAAAAAGTCATGTGGAAAAAGAGGGGGTTGTTGGATAGTCGAGGGAAGAGAGGGCGGAGTGGGATCAGATCTTTTCGGACACTTCCAAGGGACCAAGGGAGCAAAGGATAACGAGCAGGCAGGCCCATCAATTGGGCCCAAAAAGGGGGCGAAGACGTCAGGCACACGTGGGTTAGCAGACTGAGGGCTTCAGGGCAGCCCGTCAACTTTTCATTTTCCACGTTTGAGATTGCTGTCTCGTCCCGTATCTTGTTGCTCTGCAGCTCCACCTTTGGTCGAGGTCACATGTGTCTCAAGATCTGCAGCCAGGCTGTACGTCACGTCCGACCCTTCTCCTCCGGTGATCGTATATCTTTGAATAGGTACAAAACAAGCTTTAGAGAACTGGCAGGAGAAGACATTTATGCATGTGAATTCCTCCTTCAATCCTACGCACTTGGGAGATACGTTCATCGGAAACAGTCAGAAGCCTATTACCATGCAGTGTATATGTCGGCATTCCTACTGAGTTCATGCCAATTTTATTCATCGTCTATTCATGACACAAATGGAGAGAAATCAGACTCCTATCAACTGCGCATTTCGTCAAATTCAACATTTCGGAACCTCCAGCGGAGACTTGTCTTTCTAACCCGAGCCTTAACAGTCTAACATTTCCCTTCAGAGCTTGTTAACCCTTTCAAACAGGGCGGGGGTGCTATCATAGAGAGAGGGGGGGGTAAACAGACTTTCATCGAGGAGCGACAGTTAATCAAGACCATCAGTTATACTTCGGGGGTAGCTGATATGGAGCAGGGGTCAATGGGAGAAGCGGGGACGCTTTGAACATTCGCGCTTGAGTACATAAGGGTGGGGCAACCTGGACATTGGGGATCAATCTGGGCATTGGGGATCGTATTTCTAATGAACAGAAGAATAGGAAGCCATTGACATGTAGTCCCCCCTATAAAAGGCCAGATTGGGGGATATCAGTCGTCTTACCTGCCCTTTCTTTCTTAGCCAATTCAAGTTCATTTATTTTGCAGAAAGGAGAGGTAGTAATATGGCAAGTCACAATCGTTTTAGTTTCTGTCAATTTTGCTGAACACCTTTGCGTTCAAAAAGGAACCCAATTAGGGTGGTGCCGACGGGGCACAATTTTACCACGAAAGGGAAGAGGGAATAGGGAGACTCTCATAGAGAGTGAGAGTCGTCCGCAACCTAAACGAGCCATTCGGTACACGTATGACATGTAGAGAGAGAGAGAGAGAGAGAGAGAGAGAGACGTGTACAGTAATGGGTCATTTAGTGCGCTCACAACACAGAACAGCAGGGGTCAGGTAACACAGAGACGCGAACAGAGGGGAGACATAAACCCATACATTACATACACACAAACTCAGTCAAAGGAAGACAGTACATGTAGTACATACAAAAAAATGTTCATGACAAAACATAAAACAGTTATTGGAAACCTTACCACGGAACTTTCTTTGTCCTTTCCCTATCTAGTAAAACGTCATAGTTGCACTATCTGGTGTGCTGGTTCGAGCCAAATTCTGTCATACAGTACTAACCCGTCAAGTTTCTATGTCAGTCCATCCTCCCAGTTGCTACGTTCTAAGGAGGCACAGTCATATCTAAGTCTACACCTTTCAAAGCTCGTTAGCATAAGTACTATGCTCAGATCCCCTTTTTCCCCTTCTGTCGGTCGCTCAATCATCGCTCTTCCATACTTCAGCCGATGTCCCGGCGCGACCTGCAGAAGAGAGGAGAAAGAAGGGGGTGGGGGCAGCATTCAAAACACATCAGCGCGCAATAATCCGAAAATGTTTTTACCTACCATATACTCGACCCATCTCCACGGGGTGCATCCTCTACCATCTCGGCGTTTAAGCCCAGACGGACCAGTATCGTTAGATAGATAATCATCGATGGTCTGCGTATCTACATGAATCACTTGATCGTGGCCCTTTAGGCCATGTGCAAGGATGGTGGTCAGGTGGCATTTCTTCGGTATCGCTTAAGGGCGTCTAAAACACTTTTCCGGCTGCCTGTGACACATAATGTAGCTGCTAAGTATCGGGCCTTTTTAACCTTCAACCTTAATCATGCTGCATGTATTTTACTTATATCAGTGACAGTAGCCATACATTTCGAAACTTCATCAATCCAAACGCTACAATTATATTTGCCTGTTCAAAAAAATCCTTTAATAAAAATGTTGGCGCGCAAATACGGGCCTACAACCCAGTGGGCCGGCTACGGAGCAGACTGGAACTGTGCATAAGAGGAACGAAGTCGGTGGCCATTTATTTCATAATATAAAGTGCAGCAGTATAATAAAATCGTATCGAAATTCATTGGGAGCAAGCATCATAAATGTCGAAAATTCGAACTTTCAATAACCATTGGTTTCAAACTCTACATCATCTCATTGTCCAACTATTCACTCAGTACCTATTGTGCATCAATCCATTGAAAAATCACGTAACCAGTATTCATCTTATGCTGAATTCATTGTAAAAATCACGTAACCAGTATTCATCTTATGCTGAATTCATTGTTGAAATACATGATCAATACCCATCTCATATCTGTTCATTATCCATCCACATAATTAGTACCCACCCCATATCAGTTCATTGTCCCAACACATAATCAATACCCATCTTACATCGCTTTCTTTTCCAAACACATAATCAATATCCATTTTATCTATTTTCATTGTCCAAAAACTGCATATATATCTTAGAACATCAAGGCTGAGCAATCAGGGTGCAACAAGGAGTTGAAAGTTTTCATTTTGTATCGGCGCCATTTTGGGCGAGGTCAGGCAAGTCCCAGTATAGTCAGATTGTCTCTACTGACTCGTGGTTGGACCAGAACCTTCTTTTGGTAGTTCAAAAAGTTTTTCGTAATAGGGTAACAGACTAGCGATATGAGCCATCAGTCAAAAGTGGGGAGGGATGCAACAATCTTTCCTACCGGGTCATTCTGGTGTTCCACCGGAACTGAACAACTCTGTATCTTTGCAGGATTTTTAGTCATTTCCAAACTGAGGCTGGCGCCGGCAGGAGTGCGCCGACGTCTCGTGGCTCCATCGGAGGACGGGGGAGGGGGGCGCCTCGTGGAGAGGTCGCCCCCCCCCCTGGCTCTTTTAGAATCTTCAAGGTCGAGGAGCGCAGGGCGCACGCCAGTCCTGGGCAAAAAAACCCACCTTTTTGATATGGACCCTCTTTGAGCAGGAGCGTTGGGGTGTCGCTGGAAGCCTCCACCTGGAGGGAGGTGGGGGGGGGCTCGTGTTAAAGGTTTGCGTTACTTACCCTTTCGCTACCTGCAAAGAGAGAACCTGTTCTTCCCCGTTTGCAGGCAGAGAATATCCAGAGAACAATCCGCGAACAACAGTTCGGGCCACAATCAATCAATGGGGAGAATAAGTAGGTACGACGTGTTAAAGGTTTGCGTTACCTACCCTTTCGCTACCTGCAAAGAGAGAACGTGTTCTTTCCCTGTTTGCAGACAGCGAATCTCCAAGAACAACAGAGCAACCAATCAATGAGCAATATCAGTATTTAAATACCGATTCCAATACAAACAATCAACAATCAATCAATCAGATGGATAAAGCCATCCTACCAATTAAACGTAACAGGCGTCTCCTACTTAACCTTACCCGGACCGGACCATATGGACAGTTCTTCGTCTTCCCCTTTCCAGCGCCCGATCGTTCTCTTACTCCATGATTTTACCGCAGCAGTCCTGTGGGATCCCAGTCAGGACAGCAGGTCACTCGAGAGAGGTCCGTTCGGAATCGGTGAAGTTCATTCAATCAGCAGCCGGACGAGGGTTCTCAAGGCAGGTATACTCCGATCGTTTAGATGTTCACCCCCATCGTCTGGACCTCTCTTACTGGACCTTATGTCGCTGATGGGCCCCGCGTTTGGGGCGCCAATTGTGGAAAGTCAGCCCAATTTACTACCGATGCCCAGGCTGCTGGCGCAAGACGCCTCTTAGTTCCCATTCTGAATAGTTACCAAATAAAGAGACGGGCGCTGGGAGCAGGAACACAAGAACAGAGTTTTATTTCTCATGAGGAGAGCCTGTCATTTCGGACACGAAACACAGTGTCTTTCGGGAGGTGCTCTAACAAGTTCTCTGAGACATCGCCTTTTATACATCACAAACATTCCTTATTACAATAATAACATTGTGAAGCAAGGAAAAGACATCCCCGACCCCTCCCCGTTCTAGCGCAATCCAACACATGGCTATTGCTCAGCTGAGTGTTCCGCGGATTTCTTTGGAATGTGTGCGCCTGATCGATTCTCGGAGGGGTGGGGAGGTCATGATCAATAGTAGCTCTTTTGAAGAGGGACGAGTGCATACAGTGGTGGGCAATGAACTGTATCCTCAGGCGAAAGAGATGACCAGTGGTCCGTGCGGACAATCGGGCTCAGTGGAGGGGTCATCAAGGGAGGGGTATTCATAGGAAGAAGGGAGGTGATGGTCAGGCACGAGGTGTGATGCCCGGGGACAGAGTCGCAGAGAGAGAGAGGTCTTATGACCCGTACATGAGAGAACGGGGGCAGTCAGGTACAGCTGGGGGGGGTTATGTTAGCTGAGGCGAAGGATGTTTCTTCGAGAGGAAATGGGGGGTTTGCGTGGGTCAAGCAGGAGGGTTGCTTTTCAGAGCAGGGTCGCGCAGAGGGAGAGGGTTTTATGGTCGATGCATGTGAGAGGGGGAGGGGTGTTCAAATACGCGCAGGAGGGAAGCCGGGGATTCCAATGAGCGGGCAAAAAGGCCATGGTGCCTAAAATGGCTGTCATGTACATATGGGCACAGGCTTTTACTGGCGGAATGATGCAGTCAATATTTCTTACAGGGAGGGGAATGGGAAAAGGCAAATGAACGCCGCTTAGGTACATTAATTTTGCTAATTTCCACAGTGGAGGCCATCCCCCTCCTGCACCCCAGCAAGACACCTGGCCCAGACGGATTCCCGCAACTGGCTCTCCGGTTATTGGCTATTTTCCACCATGTGGCTGACACTGGCACTCCTTCCCCCCTGAATCCGATCTGGCCACGATTGTGGTCATCCCCAAGACCCATCCACCCTCCATAAACTGTGCGGAATACCGCCCAATCTCGCATATTAATACTGAGATCAAGCTCTATGCCACCATTCTGGCCCAGAGGCTTAAGCCCCTCCTGCAAGATCTGATTCACCCAGACCAATGGGGGTTCATGCCTGCCAGGGGCACTCGCCACTGCATCCGGCGCCTCCATTTGGCCTTGGCCTACCGTGCTCGCCTATCCCCTTATCTGGCCCTACTCTTCCTTGACTTTGAGAAGGACTTCGACACGGTGAACTGGGATTACCTGCAGGATGTCCTGGAGACGATGGGTTTTGGCCCCCTGTTCTGCCGTCTCATTAAGGTCCTCTATGCTAACCCGGGTGCTAATTAATGGGGTGCTCTCTGAGGCCTTTCCGATCCGTAGAGGTACGCAACAGGGGTGTCCCCTTTCATCACTCCTCTTCGCACTTGCGATGGAGCCCCTGGCAGCGATTATTTGGCAGAACCCCCTTGTCCACGGGTGGGCCTGGAGATAAAATAGCCCTCTACACTGACGATGTCGACCTATGCTCATTGGATCTAGGGACCTCGGGCCCCAGTAGCTTGCAGTCTATCGCGGCCTTTGAAAGAGTCTCCGGACTCCGGCTCAACGTGGCCAAGTCCAAATTGGTCCCACTACACCCCTCTAGGGACTGCTATGACTGGCAGTCGACCATCCCTCTATGATACCAATCAGTTAAATACGTAGGGATATGGGTGACCCTTCTGCCGGAGCTCGAATGGGTGCTGAATATCGCCTCCTCGGTTGCCCGAACGAAGGCAGATCTTAAAAAGTGGTAAACCCTTCCCCTCAACCCCCTAGGGAGAAGCGCCCTCTTTAAAATGAAGATCCTTCCGCGCTTTCTCTATGTTTTACAAAACACTTCTATCCCCCTCTCCCGCACCTGGTTCCGCAAACTGGATGGACTTCTGACTCCCTTCCTCAGGGGAGGTGGTCGCCCGCGTATATCCCTGGCGCACACCTGTATCCCACCCTATGATGGGGGATTGGGGATGACTCATCTCTTTCTCTACGATCTGGCCACCAAGCTGATCGTTATCCACGACAGGTATGCGGGCGGCTGGTCCGACCCAGCATACCGGGTGGAAATAGAGGTGATGGATTTCTCGCGGATCCACGCGTTCTTATATGGCAGCCCTGTGCCTCAAACTATGGCGCCTATTACTAGAATGGTCCTCTTGGCTTGGCGGGCAGCTCTGCGCCACACAGGTTGGAACCGTAAAGTAGGCAAACAACGCTCTGGCACAGCACCTGGCTCCAGGAGGTAGCGGTCTTGAATGGATTCCACCGGTGGGATCTGGTTGGCATCTCGGTTCTAGGGGATGTCTGGGTTGTGGACCATCTCCGAGCCTTCGCGGATCTACAGCGGAACCATGCACTTTCCCATGCCCAGCACTTTCGATATCTACAGCTGCGCCACGCTATCCAAGCACATCTCCCAGTGCCGGTCCCCCTCCCAGAATTCAGTCCACTGGAAGCCCAGGTGATGATGGGGAACCTGGGTAGGGGAGGAGTGTCCCGCATCTACCGATGCCAAGTAAACAATAGCCCTGCATCCCTAGACACCCTGCGCGCTTGCGGAGAGGACTGGGTGGGTCCCCTGGAGGAGGTGGGCTGGAGAGATGCCCTTATGGTGCTCAGAACCCTAACCACATCTGCCAAGCTACGTCTAGTGCAAATTTACTACCTACATGCGGTCTATCTCTCCCCAGAACGACTCTTTCGCGACCGACTGCGACCCTCCACCGATTGCCCGAGGATTTCTACCACATGGTGTGGATGTGCACTGACTTGGCGAGGTTCTGGCGGGGAGTTGAGCGTGAGCTTATGCAGGCCCTGGGTTGGGTAGTCCCCCATGAGCCACTGCGGATGTTGCTGGGGGTCTTTGATGGCCTATATGGCTCCAGGACGGACAAGCGCCTGGTGGGGACGGCGGTAGCAGTGGCCAAAAGAGACATAGTGAGATACTGGTCTTGTGCTGCGCCACCTACTGTGAAGGGGTGGAGGAGGGGGGTTGACTGGTGCAGTACCCAGAAGGAGGCCCTACTTGAAGCTCGGGGAGCAGCAGAACTGTTCCATAGAATTTGGGGGAAATGGTTTAATTTAGTTCCACCATGACTCGAGATGTACTGCTGTGTTATGCCTCTATATCAATGTCACATGTTGTATGAATGGACTGGAGAAGTCTGACCCGATCTGTATGAACTATTGATTATACACCGCTGTTTGTGTTGATTAACGAGCTGCAACCAATGAACTTCCTTTGTTGTTTTAAATATCCAATAAAGTTGATTATCAAAAAGAAATAATATATAATGAAAACAGTAACGGTGAACAGGGGCACCCCTGTCGAGTACCCCTAGTAATGTTCACTATCTCAGATAATAATCCCATAGAGCCAATTTTGGTGACCGGTTAAGTGTACAGAACCTGAAGGGCAGTAAGAAACTGTTGACCAAAACCCAAATGCCGCATTAGTTCCCACAGGTATGCCCACCCCACAAGGTCAAACGCCTTTTCTGCGTCCAATAGGATTAAACCCAAATCCAGTTTTTCCACGTGAGCGACGTCAAACAATGTCGCTACCTTATTAATATGCATAATTTTATTACGTTCTGTAATGAACCCGTGTTGAGTTCATAATACCAAGAAGCTAATGATTTTAGAAATACGGGTGGCCAATATCTTTGAATAATTTTACTATCACAATTCAATAATGAAATTGGCCAATACGACCCAACCAATTCAAGGTCTTTGCCCTTTTACAGAACACGACTATAGTAGCCTCTGCCCAAGATTTAGGGGCACATCCCTCTTGTGCACACTAAATATATTCAGCATGTCAATTTTGATTAAATTAAAGAAAAGCTTGTTCATTTCTGTAGGCAGTTTGTCGGGTAAGGCAGCCTTTCCCAAGGCTAAGCCATTAACCACAATTTCTACCTCCTCCATTGAAATAGGCTCATCCAACATTGCGATCACACTAGAATTTAGATGTGCTATAGCCCCATTTGGTAAATTAATAAAATGCCTCTCATACGTTTCTTGTCGGGTATATAGCTCTGAATAGAATTGATGCACGATGGATAAAATCACTGTAGGTGCCTGATATGATAACCCAGCCTTATCTTTCAGGGCCTTAATCTGCCCCTTAGAGTCCTTCCAACATAGCTGCCATGCCAGACAGCGGCTCACAGCTTTCCCATATTCATGTTTTTTTTTTTTATTTGCCAAGTTTTCTTCGGGCATTTTCCATAGTCCAAATCCCTTGTATTTTAGCGCTTGCTAGTTCTGTGGCCTCTTCTAGCTCTGAGATATTGGCCACCCTTGATCTCGCCCCCTGGATTAATTTACCCTCAGCATTCTTGAGCAATACATACAACTCCTGTATCTCTGCTTTTTTCTTCCGATTTTGTCGAAAAACGAAACTTAGTACTTCGCCTTTGAAGCACTGCCTTAAATGAGTCCCATACTATAGCATAATGGGCCGAGTGTCTACTGATAGTAAAAAACTTGCTAATCCACCTAGACAAATGTTCTTTAAACTTCTCAATTAGAAAAAGTTTCAGATCAAATTAAAATGTCCTCATAGGTGAATAATGAGTAGCGACAGTAAGTGTCAATGTAATCAGAGAATGGTCAGACATGATCCTTGGCAACATTTGAATTGCAGCCCGCCCATTGAAAAAGTAGATTAAAAAAAATAATCCAGCCGTGCAAACTTTTTATGAGGATATGAATAGTAGGTCAACCCAGGGTCTGTCGGATTTAAATTGCTCCATAAATCAATCAAACCATGATAACTTAAAAGATTATACAGGGCTTTAATCACCCTTGGCTTCCGCCCACGATACCTCAGAGGTCCTTTCTGCAAATCTAAGGTTGTTAGATTGATATTTATGTCCCCACATAAGATCAATGGAGACCCCCATGTGGCTAATTCAATACTTAATTCTTCAAAAATTGAAGCATCATCCAAATTGGATCCATATATAACACAAACTGTATATTTAGTAACGCCAATACTACATTCGGCAATAACCCATCTACCGACTTTATCCACTAAACATCGTCCCATTGTAACCCTATTATCCTTTACTAGTATTGCCACTCCTCTAATCATAGAAGATTGTTGTGAAACCAATACCAATGTATATCCCAAAGTTTCTAAAACCGACCGTTGTGTCCAAGGTATGTGCGTCTCTTGGAGACAAACCAGAGCAGGCTGAATATTGCGTAATTCTGCTGTGACTCGATTTCACTTACTGCAATTGTTTAGGCCAGAAACATACCAAGAACATATCTTTACCCCCTTAGGTGCCATAGTGATAATCAAATTTAACCCTTCTATCAACAATACCATGTTGAAAATAATAACACTACACATTTCACAATGTTCCTGAGCTTGCCAAATATTTTCTTTATTTATTTTTCGAGTAACTGTGGAATTTTTACCCTTTTTACCCACCCTTGTGACTCACCCCCATAACCCTGCCTCACCCCAAAGGATCCCCCCCACCTCCCCTGAAACAAGGCTTTAGGACTCATAGTCGTAGATACAGGCAAACGTATACCCCCTTGCCTACCCTCATGACTCTGTCCATGCTCATGTGTACCTAATGAGACTTCAAAAAGAAAAAAATATATATATATACTAGTATACACATACACCTGTGTTATACTACAACAGTGGTCTTCAATCTGTGGGGCGTGCCCCCAAGGGGGGGCGCGCCACCATCCCAGGGGGGGCGCGCACTCCAGGCGAAAAGCTTACCTTTGTTGTGTTGTTTTTTTCTTCTTTTTCGTCCGTCCCACGTCGCAAGTACGCATACATTTCCAAAAAGGATTTGTGATTGGCCTGCTGCTCCCGCTTTCCCCAATCAGCATGCATGAACATCACCAGTGACGTTCCACCAATGAGGGTGGCAGCAGCTGCGATTGCAGGAAGTGCCGCGAAATTTGCGGCCATAAATCCCCTGCATCCGACTTTAGCTGCCTTTTCTTCCGGGTTGTGTTTTTGGACGTTTCCCCCGTCGGAAGGATTGCTGGAATCTGCCCCTCATCGCCTCCTCACTCAGGTCTGCGTGTGCCTCTCATTGGAATCTCTGTGTTGTTCTGGACGTTGTTCCGCCCGTTTTTATTCAATATTGATGTATTTATAACTTTCTCGAAGGCAGAGGGGGGGGCTGGAGGGTGTTGGGATTGGCCTGCTGCTCGGCCCGTTTTTATGCAATATGGAATAATTTATTACTTTCTTGAAGGCAGAGGGGGGTGGAGGGTGTTGTTCTGGCCGTATTTATGCACTATTGCCGTATTTATGACTTTCTCGAAGGCGGGGGGTGGGGTGTTGAACTGATGTTCGGCCACAATTATGTATGCATTTGTAATGTATGCGTTTTTCTATGGCGCGGACTTTACTCGATGTCAGAACGCTTCACAATAGGAACAGTAATGATACAAGAGTAAAAATTAAGAGTGAACAAATTACAAAAGCAAACGTTACGTTTCATGAGACAATAGTAACACACTGAAAGACATTTCAGCATATATATGTTTTGCAGAAAACATGCTGAAGTAAGCTTACTTTTTCATCATAAACTAGCAGCCCGCCGGGGCCTGGGGGCAGCATCGCAGCAGGAGAGGCACAACAGAGCAGCCGGGAGCAGCAGAGCGTACTTAAAGTGTTTCCTTGCTGCGGTTTTGTTGGTCCTGACCACTTCTGCCCACGCTTGTGTCAGCTGTTTCCCCCGACGCCCCTACTTTGAGGAAAAGGCTCCCGAGCACTCAAGGCCCCCACCCGTCCCTCCGCCCGTCCTTTGGTGCGCACCCATGACTCGTGTCTGCTGTTTCCCGCGAAGTCCCGACTTTGAGTAAAAGGCTTGCGAACACTCATGGCTCCCGCCTGTCCCTAAGTGCGCACCCGCGGATGCTTCACTTACCTCAGCCACCGGTCCTCCCCGTGCTGCTGAGTTTACCGCTCCACTGCTCCGCTCCTTGCTGCTCCTCATCGCTTGTCTGCCGCTCGCCGCTCCTCCCCGCCTGTCCGCAGCTCCTCCCAACGCTCATGTCTGCCTCTCTTCCTCTTGCTTCTGAACGCCGCTCCTCCCCGCGCTCCCGATGTCATCACGCACGTCGCGGCCGGCTCTACTTGCAAGGGACTACTTTTTTTTATTCCTAAATTTTTTAAAGAACGTATATTTTTTATTTTTATATAGCCTATGTCCTTCTGCTTGCCCTGAGGTTTTCAAAGATGTCTTGGGTGTTTGGATTGGTGGTGTTCTTTTCGAGTTTACCTGGCTCAAAGGACACAGTTCTCTCTTTATAATAGTAGTATAGATAACCAACATAGGAGAAAACACATGTGGCTGAAAATACCAGTGCAATATAATTAAAAGGAAAAATAAAAGGAGGAACTGACGTAGTAACACTGAAATGGCAAAGGCTCACTTGCCTCTTTCCACCAAAACAATAGACTTCTTCAAAATGGGGTCCCAAGTGGTCGCATTTCCAAGCCTACTCTCTTCATAGCCGAACTTCATGGCAACTGCAAGGCCTTTGCATTCTTTTAAACACCAAGGCATACACAATATACCGTATATATGCAATGCCTCAGAAGTCAAAAACCACCACCTCCAACACATAATGTGTGCTTTCATCTTAAAAACCAACAGCCATTTATGCCGTCAAAAAACACCATTGCCAACTACAAGATACCACAAAACATGCTAAACTTACAGTGAAAAATATGAAACAATATAAAATTATGATCCACAAGTTATCTTTATTTCAGAAATGTTTCTTTTGAATATTGTAACCACTGTATTACTATTAAGCATTAGAATGCTAGGTCATTGAATGATGGGTCTAGTTCAAGCCCTCTGTGGGCCACCAGCCCCCACCATCAACAAACTTGTTGAGTTAACTGTCCTACAGATCAATTTACATCAACAATAAGGGTTAATGAATTGGGCCGCCATTATAGATTTTGACTTGCAATATGATTATTACTGTCCTGGCTATTTTTATGTATAAATCACAGCAGTACGATTTAGAAAAGGGGGTGGTGATGAACAGAGTGTCTGAGTTAAACAGACCGCTCTTACCCAGTCCAAAGATCAGGGCTTGATCCATCACCGTTATTTATCTCACTGCCCCATCCCAGCTCAGAACCTGGCTATATGCAAATCAGTCTGTCCCTGGCCCAGTGCATCATGGGAACAGGGCAGACTAAACTACCAAGCCAATTCTTCACCAGAAAGGAGACAAGCTACCGGGGACCGGTTTCTGGCATTTCAGCCTTCTTCGGCCCGGCTTGCTTGAATCCTGATGGAGCAGTGAGAAAGGGACTCATGTCTGAGTATACCCTGCCACACCTATAGTGGCCAAAAACGATTTAGAAAAGGGGGTGGTGATGAACAGAGTGTCTGAGTTAAACAGACCACTCTTACCCAGTCCAAAGATCAGGGCTTGATCCATCACCGTTATTTATCTCACTGCCCCATCCCAGCTCAGAACCTGGCTATATGCAAATCAGTCTGTCCCTGGCCCAGTGCATCATGGGAACAGGGCAGACTAAACTACCAAGCCAATTCTTCACCAGAAAGGAGACAAGCTACCGGGGACCGGTTTCTGGCATTTCAGCCTTCTTCGGCCCGGCTTGCTTGAATCCTGACCATAAGCGTGGAAGGGTATACTCAGATGTGAGTCCCTAGCTCATTGCACCATCAGGATTCAAGCAAGCCGGGCCGAAGACGGCTGAAATGCCAGAAACCGGTCCCCGGTAGCTTGTTTCCTTCCCAGTATAAGAATTGGCTTGGTAGTTTGGTCTGCCCTGTTCCCATGATGCACTGGGCCAGGGTCAGACTAATTTGCATATAGCCAAGTTCTGAGCTGGGATGGTGTAGTGAGCTGAAAAACGGTGATGGATCAAGCCCGGATCTTTGGACTGGGTAAGTGTGGTCTGCTTAATTCAGACACTCTGTTCATCACCACCCCCTTTTCTGAATAATTTTTGTCCACCATAAGCGTGGAAGGGTATACTCAGATGTGAGTCCCTAGCTCATTGCACCATCAGGATTCAAGCAAGCCGGGCCGAAGACGGCTGAAATGCCAGAAACCGGTCCCCGGTAGCTTGTTTCCTTCCCAGTATAAGAATTGGCTTGGTAGTTTGGTCTGCCCTGTTCCCATGATGCACTGGGCCAGGGTCAGACTAATTTGCATATAGCCAAGTTCTGAGCTGGGATGGTGCAGTGAGCTGAAAAACGGTGATGGATCAAGCCCGGATCTTTGGACTGGGTAAGACTGGTCTGCTTAATTTAGACACTCTGTTCATCATCACCCCCTTTTCTGAATAACTTTTGTCCACCATAAGCGTGGAAGGGTATACTCAGATGTGAGTCCCTAGCTCATTGCACCATCAGGATTCAAGCAAGCCGGGCCGAAGACGGCTGAAATGCCAGAAACCGGTCCCCGGTAGCTTGTTTCCTTCCCAGTATAAGAATTGGCTTGGTAGTTTAGTCTGCCCTGTTCCCATGATGCACTGGGCCAGGGTCAGACTAATTTGCATATAGCCAAGTTCTGAGCTGGTATGGTGCAGTGAGCTGAAAAACGGTGATGGATCAAGCCCGGATCTTTGGACTGGGTAAGAGTGGTCTGCTTAATTCAGACACTCTGTTCATCACCACCCCCTTTTCTGAATAATTTTTGTCCACCATAAGCGTGGAAGGGTATACTCAGATGTGAGTCCCTAGCTCATTGCACCATCAGGATTCAAGCAAGCCGGGCCGAAGACGGCTGAAATGCCAGAAACCGGTCCCCGGTAGCTTGTTTCCTTCCCAGTATAAGAATTGGCTTGGTAGTTTGGTCTGCCCTGTTCCCATGATGCACTGGGCCAGGGTCAGACTAATTTGCATATAGCCAAGTTCTGAGCTGGGATGGTGCAGTGAGCTGAAAAACGGTGATGGATCAAGCCCGGATCTTTGGACTGGGTAAGAGTGGTCTGCTTAATTCAGACACTCTGTTCATCACCACCCCCTTTTCTGAATAATTTTTGTCCACCATAAGCGTGGAAGGGTATACTCAGATGTGAGTCCCTAGCTCATTGCACCATCAGGATTCAAGCAAGCCGGGCCGAAGACGGCTGAAATGCCAGAAACCGGTCCCCGGTAGCTTGTTTCCTTCCCAGTATAAGAATTGGCTTGGTAGTTTGGTCTGCCCTGTTCCCATGATGCACTGGGCCAGGGTCAGACTAATTTGCATATAGCCAAGTTCTGAGCTGGGATAGTGCAGTGAGCTGAAAAACGGTGATGGATCAAGCCCGGATCTTTGGACTGGGTAAGAGTGGTCTGCTTAATTCAGACACTCTGTTCATCACCACCCCCTTTTCTGAATAATTTTTGTCCACCATAAGCGTGGAAGGGTATACTCAGATGTGAGTCCCTAGCTCATTGCACCATCAGGATTCAAGCAAGCCGGGCCGAAGACGGCTGAAATGCCAGAAACCGGTCCCCGGTAGCTTGTTTCCTTCCCAGTATAAGAATTGGCTTGGTAGTTTGGTCTGCCCTGTTCCCATGATGCACTGGGCCAGGGTCAGACTAATTTGCATATAGCCAAGTTCTGAGCTGGGATGGTGCAGTGAGCTGAAAAACGGTGATGGATCAAGCCCGGATCTTTGGACTGGGTAAGAGTGGTCTGCTTAATTCAGACACTCTGTTCATCACCACCCCCTTTTCTGAATAAATCACAGCAGTAAACTATTAGATACATTTTCAATTACCTAGCTTGCAAACAAAATGCAAGAGGTAGCAAACAGTACAATACAGGAGGAAAAAGTGACATGTGTGCAAATTACAAAAGCGTACAAAGTACAATATTATTGTATGTCTCTGATTTTCCTGCTTAGAATAATACCTGCTTTCTATCACATGTAGCTTCGGAATAAATAATTAGTTAGTGGGGTTTTGAAATGGCACAGACAAGACAGTATTTGTAAGCTGCTCTCTTGGCCCTGCAGGCAGGGGGAGGCATGTTACAGAAGAAACTAGAGCAGAAGGACCATCGTCGTTGCGGGCCACACATCCTCCTGGGTGTCTGGGTCCTGGCCTTTCCTCTCACTATGTGTACATGGCGCCTGGCCATTGCGTCACAGGGGGCCATTGGGCATGTCAGCCACTGGCGGGTTGCACCAGTGCCAGACCAGGCAATGTTGCACTTGCGCATGTATCAAAAGCAAACAAAATGCAAGAGGTAGCAAACAGTACATTACAGGAGGAAGAAGTGACGTGTGTAAGTAACAAAAGCATACAAGGTACAATTTTATTGCATGTCTCAGATTTTTCTGCTTAGAAGACTACCTGCTTTCTATCACATATAAACCATTGTTTTCCTCTCTTTTCTTCACAAAGTGGCTTGTAAAAATATATGGTGGGAGAGCACACATATCCCTGAAACCCATTAAGTGCAGGTTGTTCGAGAATAAAACATTGAAGCATTTTTTGTTTTTATTTGGTAAGATTTTAGGGCCACATCGAAGTCTCCATGAAATATGTACCAAGTGCTTTACCTAGTCAGGAAGTATTGAGTTCTGTCACACACTTTAGGTCAGTGAGTTTTCCCTTACCTGCTTTGCTTGATTTTGCTTGCGAGAAAGAGTAGCTCATATAATCATTGAAATGTCACTCATAAGACACTAAAATTATAAAAATGTCACACATAGCAATCTGAAACCTTGGCAGCTCTGTACTTCTCAGGAGACCTGTTGACTTTAAGAATCCCACACATGGAAATCCCAAAAACATATGGGGACAATTGTGGGATATTTACAACTTGGAATGAGGTGTTAGGGTACACTTAAGTCAGAGTTTTTCCATCTGGGGGGAGCACCATCCCAGGGAGATGCCTTCAGAGGTACCTTTAGGGCAGCAGCCCAGAGAAGCTAAATTACACTATTTCAAACCTGTTTGTAAATATTTGGGGAATGTATAACGAAGTATGTGTTCATTTGTAATGTGACTTTTCTGTCATTGTTTCCTTTCAGTCACAGATCTTTCAGGCAGCCCTAGAACACAATGTAAAGTGCTTTCTATTAATATTTGCTGTTCAAAGTATGCACAGATAAGTGCTGAAAATACAGCTTTTGGTGGCTGCCTTTTTTTGAACCGCCTGGGATTTTTCCCAATACATCAAGGTGGTATCTTAACCAATGGAGTCATAGCTTTGGCATAGGAAAGATTTATATTTTTAATACAACTTTCAAAAAGGTACAGAGTGGCAGTACGGAGTATCCCAGGAGCCCTCCTTGTTCTGTTCCAGATGCCTTTCAGCTGCACATGTTCTCTGCAGAGTGCACATTACATTAGTCACATGTGCCAGTTGTGTTTCTGCACAAAGGTCCAAGGAGGAACTGCACAGGTGTTGAAATATTAACATGGCACAATTAAAATTAAATGTCTGCTTACAGGAGAGTGGGTGTATTGTGTATGGGAGATATTGATGTGAAGGAGCCTCAAGGAAGTACATGCAATCAATTTAACAAATTCAAAAAATGGAAAGCTAATGTGGTCCTGCTAGAAATCTAGGGGCATATTATCAAGAAAGCTCGATACATTATTGCTGCTTTTATCGGCAGGAAACTGCTGATAAAGCGGCGATAATGGCCTTGATAATATGCTCTATGTAATTCCAATCAAAGCCCATGTTAGATGTCTTGATATCTGACATGGGCTTCGATTGGAATTCCATAGAGCATATTATCAAGGCCATTATCGCTGCTTTATCAGCAGTTTCCTGCCCATGAAAGCGGCGATAATGTATCGAGCTTTCTTGATAATATGCCCCCTAATTTTTAACTTGCAGAACATGGCCATCTTACCAGCCATCAGGACGTCAACTAATAACTTGAGAACATGCAAGTAATATTTCTTAAACATTTTCTCTTCATTGCAAGGGGAAAAGCTACTTGGTCGCTAGGCTGAGGACTCCTATTCAAGCAGAAGAAACATCTGAGGAAGTGAATAAGAAGGTACGCATTTGTTTTTAGGTGATGGGTGAAGGGGTAGTGCTGAAGTTTGCCCTCACTAACCTTTGAACAAGTAACTTCCAGAGCCTCATTGGTGGTATACAGCACATACATACTGCAGCAATTTTGGGAGCACCTACTTAAAACCTGGATGAGCTGGAATTACTTTTTAGCCACTTACCACCAAATTATGCTTTTATCCAAATTTATTTTATTTAAAACACAAGATTTTTTTCTGCAACTACAAAGTTAAAGGCCTCATGTACCTCATGCAGCTGTAACATTTTAGCCATTTACTATTCATTAAAATGCAGCCTCCGATTTTTTATCTTAGGTTAAGCAAGCATTTGATATGGATTGTTTTCTGCTTCCAAAAGAGGGTAGAGTGCACAAGCGAAAGGCTGAAACAGAAAGCGACGGAGAGAGAAAAGCTGCAAAAACAAGGAAATATGATTCCTCCTTTTTGGATATTGGTTTCACCTGCATTGTTGTTAGTGGAGAAAGTAGACCGCAATGTGTGATTTGTGGCGTGATCTTAGCTAACGACAGCTTGAAGCCAACCAAACTTAGGCTTCACTTTGAAACGAAACATGGGTCTCTAGCAGGAAAAAGCAGAGATTTTTTTGCCAGGAAGTTGACAAAGATAACCCAGCAGAAAGAAGCTGTGAAACATGTGGCAAATACTCCTGCAACTGCATTAAAAGCATCATACCAAGTAGCATACCACATTGCTAAAAACAAACGGCCCTTTGTAGATGGAGAAAAGGTGATTCTCCCAGCATTGCTCGACGTTGCTAGGACAATGCTTGGTGGAAAATCAGCAGAGAAGTTCAAAAGTATACCCATCTCAGATACAACAGTTTGCCGCCGCATCTCTGACATGTCAGAAGATATCCAGGGACAGCTCCTAGCCAGATTGAAATCAAGTTTGTTTGCTTTACAGCTGGATGAAGCAACTGATGTGTCAAAGGATGCCCATTTAATTGCATATGTTTGTTACTGTTATGAAACACTTGTTTTAGAAGATTTTTTATTTTGCAAGCCAATCAAGGGGCTTGCAACAGGATGCGATTTGTTTGCCATGATCAATGACTTCCTGAATATCCATGGCTTAAAATGGGATATCTGTGTTGGAATCTGCACAGATGGTGCTCCTTCAATGTGTGGTGCTAGGGCAGGCTTAAAAGCTAAGGTATTGAAAGTGGCTCCACATATTCTTTGGACCCACTGTATGATACACTGGAAAGCCCTTGCTGTTCGAAACATGGACAGCAAACTAGAGGATGTGCTGAATTCTGCTGTAAAAATTGTAAATTGTATAAAGACCCATCCCACAAGAGCTCGTGTATTTGCAATTTTGTGTGCAGAAATGGGAGCTGAGCATGATGGCTTGCTGTTTCATACAGAAGTGCGGTGGCTATCCCGGGGGAAAGTGCTGTCTCGCATCTTTGAATTACGAAATGAAGTACGGCAGTTTCGTTTGTGTGTGGACCCCTGCAAAGCAGAACAACTATGCAATCCCCGCTGGCTTGTACTTCTAGCATACCTTGCTGACATTTTTGAGAAATTAAATTCCCTGAATGTGTCTCTGCAAGGAGCTGACATGACTTCTTTTACCATGAATAAAAGAATAACTGCATTCAAGAAGAGGCTTGAATTATGGAGAAGACTAGTTGAAGATGGCCTGTTTGAGCAGTTTCCATATTTAGTAGATGCTCTTGCGGAGACTGAATATGAACTTCCAAGTTTTTGCTGAGGTAATAAAAAATCATCTGACTTCTCTCAGGGACAGTTTGCAAAAGTATTTTCCAGAGGACAACGATCACTTAAATGACTGGGGGCCAGATGTAGGTAATTCCTATTTACCGACTCTTAAATACCGAATTTTACAGATTCGGTATTTAAGAGTCAGTAAATAGGAAGGGGGCAGATGTAGGTAATTCTAATTTTAGAATTACCGAATTGGTAGGATTTGGTATTTACCGATTCGGTAAATACCGAATCGGTATTGGCCATTGTTTCCTATGGGCCATGAAGCCCATAGGAATCAATGGGCAATACCGATTCGGTATTTACCTAATCGGTAAATACCAAATCCTGCAAGGGTGAAGGGGGTGTCACTTTGACACCCTCTAGCACCCCAATTACAGGCTTGTGTGACATGTGGCACACATACATGCCCTAAGGGCATGTCTGTGTGTCACATGGCACAGGTGTACATGCACAGATGTGCATGTACACCTGAATTCGGTATTTTACCACCCAATTGGATTAGGTGGTAAAATACCGAATCCTGAAGGCCTGTAGCACTGTGAACAGTGCTACCTACATCTGAGTTTTACCGAATCGGTAAAATTACCGATTCTGTTAAATAAAGGGCCCTATATCTCGAAATCCAATTACCGGTCGGTAACGGCCGAATTCGGCCGTTACCGACCGGTAATTGGCGACCTACATCTGGCCCTGGGTCTTTCAACCTTTTCTGGCAGAGGTGGCAAGCCATCTCCCAATCCGTATGCCGGAAGAACTGATTGATCTTCAGACCGCACTCTGTAGATGCATTTCAGCAAAGTCTCACTGAGAGAGTTTTGGCTGAAAATGTCTGCAGGATATTCAGCTTTGCGAGAAACTGCCATCAAAACTCTCTTGCTTTTCAGCTCGTCCTATTTATGTGAGATTGGGTTCCCAGCACTTGCGGTACTAAAGACTAAGTACCGTTCAAGACTGGATGAGGAACGC